>NC_136380.1:305223784-306473784 GCF_965140285.1 Lepidochelys kempii
CTCCATTTGAGATGTGCTGCCAAGGACAGTGAAGTGAGGATCCATTTGGTGGATCCAGCTTTGAAGATGGGCTTTGCTGCCTATTCCATGGGGGGAGAAATTCTTACTCCTAACACGATAATAAGTGAGAACTCTGTGAGGAGGTCCTCAGGGAGCTTCCCTGGACTGTTTTTCCCAGGACTGGTTAATGAGAAAGAATATTATTATTTAAAGTCAAGTTTACAGAGTCATAATTTTTAGGGCCAGAAGGGATCATTACGACTCCTGCACAAAACAGGCCATAGATCCTCTCCTCAAAGTGACGTTCTGTTAAACAAGCCAGTCTGGATTCTTTGCAGATGAGCCAGCCGTGGCCCATAAAAACATATATGTGGAACATTTTAGTGTAAACGTCTTTTGGGATGATGACAATGGGAAACACATGACTGTCCAGTGAGACAAGCAGTTCCAAGATAGGCTGTAAGAGGCCACCCCTGGGGAAAGTAATGATCAAGGCCAGCAGAAATGAAGCATGAAAGAAGTTAAGGCTGATTTTAGATCTGAACAGCAGCTTTCTGGTTTGGAGAAGTGCCCATTGTAAAAATGGTCAAAGAGAATCAGACTGAGGAAGCAGAACAGGACAGATAGATAAGGTTAAGTCCATATCTTAAAGATGCCAACCATGTGTTTAGGTTTGCTAAGCAGACCCAGAAAAGAAGATCCTGTCAGGTGATGTCAATTCACATATTCATCAAGGAAGCGCCTTGAGTTCTAAAAAGTTTGTAGGAGAGATGGTTTTCCATTGAAAGTGACAGCACCTACTTAAAGGATGTTTAAAGCTGCAGGGGTTGAGGGAAAGAGAGTAGAGCCAGCAAAGGCCTTTGCTAGGCATTTATCCCACCAAGAAGTTTATAGTGGACATCCATCTTCCAGAAGGTGGAGTCTGATGCAAGTGAACCAGCTTTAGTCAGTGTAAAATTGCCTAGTAGACTGAGGTTCAGCAAATGGTGAGACATGAACTCTCAGCTACAGAAATGATTATAAGTCACCCATTTTCAAAGGGGAGTGAGAAAGCCAGAGCTCATCCATTGAGAGCTGATAGAAGGGAAGGAAGTCCAGATGCTGAGAACAAAGAGCCAGTCACTACTCACCATATGTCAATGATCTCTTCTTTGCTACACCAAGATTTTGTAGTTTGGTAATTCACTAAGTGTTAGAAGCCCACAAGCTTGTGAAGTTTGTACACCTGAAGAATTTCCCTTTAATATGGTAAGCTTGCTTGAGACATCAAAAAGCCCACCTGAACTTTACCCCATTCTGCAAACTGAACTAACATTGTTGGATCATATTAAAGAAGTTCTGTATTAAAATCACAAATGAGTTTGATTCCCCAGAGTTTAAATTCCAGGGTATTACTAATTAAGAGGTCTCTTGGTTTTCGGTACTGTTTCTCTCCCTCTATGTGTGAAACTTGCAAGTTGCTAATTGCGTTAGTACATTCTAAGACAGAGTCTGTTCTCAAAGCAATTCACAGAGAGAGAGACTCAAAGCAATACTCTGTAACAACAGAAACAGCACCCAGAGACTCCCCGCCCTGTTGTTGTATTAACAACTGTGATTAAAATAGAGCTAGAGGATGTATGTGGGTGGATGCTTGGTGTGGATAATAACTGAATGATCAGGGAGGTGCCAACCTAAGAATCCAGTGTCCATCGGCTGAAGAAGGCGTCAAGTGGAAATAACCAGAGGGTCCCCAGAGGGCAGACTGGAATCCACCCAACAGCCTCAAGAATGGGAGAACCAAAGAACAAGATAACATCTAGCAGCACGGAGCCATCAGGAATGTGCTATCTGCTGATTGATTCAGCAACAGCATGATGAAGCAATTTCCATAGACTGGCATAGGAAGAAATTCCTATAAAAATAGACTCTAAAAAGTGAGAACTTTGGGGTCTGATTCTGCAAACCAACTTCCAGGAGCATCAGATGAGCATCTGACAAGGCCCTGCTCCCTCCTCATGTCCAGGCCATCTGGCCAGTGGCTCGGCATGAGCAACTCTAAGGCTGGTAACTACGATAACAACCTTGCAGAACCTGTGTGTGTGTCGTATGAATGAATGTGTGAATAAATATGAAATTGAATGGAATGTTATAGCTATAACTAACTGCTTACTATGATTCTTTCTGTATTCATAATAAATGTGGTATTTTGCCTTTTCCCCTTTAATAAGATCCTGCTGGTTTTTATTTATTTGGTATAACAACATCTTTGATTGAGTCTCAGGAAAAGTTCAGATACATTCTTTTCTCTCCCTCAACTTGTTTTTACCTCCCCCTCCCTTATTGTTTGGGCTGCCAGCCTCTGTGCTGGGTCCGACTGCCACTCTGTTTGAATGTTGTTCGCCTTGGAAACTCACATATGTATGATGCACTCTGGGATTTCACTGGGAATCCCCAGAAGGTCTGTGATTTACAAATAATGCTGGTATTGCCCACTAGCAGAGACACTGCTGGACCCACTACCACTGCATGCCACTTGCAGGACACCCATGGAATAGACCTGTGGCTAACAGGACTCTTTGTGTCCCAAAGAATCCTGCAGCTAAGTACACCAGAAGTACATGATTACCCCCACCATATTTGCTCAGCTGTCCTAGCCAGCAAGGATGAGTGGGGGTTGGCTCCACTAATCCCCTGTTCACCTGCTCCAGGGGAAATCAGGGAAATAGCCTCAGTTAATCCTACACACCTGGACATCAGGTTGAAATAACCTGTATAGTCCTAGATACATCTAGCTCTAAACTTTTTGGGCAGGCATCTATCTTTTAAAACGTATGAAAGGAGCTTAGCACATGCCTGGGTGCTATATATAAATAATACACACTAATGGTTAATTACTTGTTGGTAGGCTGGTTAATTGGGCGTTTTAATGTCTTACATATGCAAACATCTACACTACTATACTATACAATGCTTACTTTACTAAGGGCTTGTCTACAGTACCGTGCGGGGTCGATCTAAGATACACAACTTCAGCGACGTGAATAGCTTAGCTGAAGTAGACATACTTAGATCTATTTACCGCAGTGTCTTCACGGCGGTAAGTTGACAGCTGACGCTCTCCCATCGACTCCTCTTGCACTTCTCATTCTGGTGGAGTACCGGAGTCGACAGGAGAGCGTTCAACAGTCGATTTATTGTATCTATACTAGACGCGATAAATCGACCCCAGCTGGATCGATTGCTACCCGCTGATAGTGTAGTGTACTATCGGCGGGTAGCGTAGTGTAGACAAGCCCTTAGACTGTGTATAGGCCATATTTGCAATATGGGCTAGTGATGTATATCGTGATTGATGTATATTCAGTAAAAGGAGAAATTGAGTATCCTTCCATGATTTGTCCTTTAGGATGAACCTGACAGGCAGTGGCTTGCATTGTGGCAGTGTTGATTCATCCTTAATATTAAATTGAAGCTGAACTTCAGTCTCAGTGTTGATAAGTCCAGTGATTTGGTGCATTTCTTAAGCCCCAGCTCCTGGAGTCATGTGGCCATGTGAGAATCTCAGCTTTCATTAAATAGAAAAGTAAGTTTCTAGCCCTTCTGGTTGCAGAGAGAACATGACCCAAGTGCATCCTAAAGGCTCAAAAATCAGACAGCAAAGAAAAAGAACTCCAAATGAATTATTTTTTAAAAAAATATCATGACTTTTAAGCCAATTCTCATGTTTTGTGGGGCCTGACTGCTGATGTTTGAACTCTCAGAGTTGTAAATACTGTATTATTCCCAGTGATAATCTACGGTAATTTTTAGTGCAGTAAATTTTAATATTTTATCATGACATATGATTTATAGCAGTCACCTGCTGCGTATACATATAGTCTCAAAAAAGTAATTTGCTTATTTTCCAATAACATGGATGATGATCTGGGCTCTCTATTTTGTGATTACACTGTTGCTGCAGAATGCACCTCTGGCTGCAGAATCATGCTCCAGAATGTAAGAATTCATTTAATTAACAAACAAAACACTTCAATATTCTACCTCTTAGGCTTATGAATAAGATCTGGCGAATATGGCCTGAGCGTAAATCAATTCACTGTCAACTTCCTAAATCTGAAGGCAGTCTGAAATAATAGTTCTGAAAGGTCTGAACTGCTCCATTCATCTCATTGTGGTGTTGACTTTGAAACCCAATGGTAACAATTGTAATAATAACATAGTTAACTAATTTTCTACCCATCATTTTAGCAGGAACACCAAGCTAGTGTGCTTATCCAAGAATCCTGAATGGCCTCCCACACCTGTCCCCCCAACCCCCCGAATTTTTAGCCTGATGCTTGGGATTGCCACTGAGGTCAGGGATCATGGCTGTTCAATGTAGGTCTAGTTTGTTGCCTTGACCTTGGCCATTGACAATGTGTTCACTCAGTGGCTTATCAACTGTACACTCTAGTTATACTTTATACTTAGCACATCCCTTTTCTGCTACATTTATGCCACCCTATTCCACATGTCCCACTTACTATTCTCCTCTACTTCATGATACCCATGTGTTCCACCTTTATGTTGCATCTAATTCTTCCTTCTTTACTCAGGAACATGTTGCTCATGCACTCCAGTTTATTTTTCCTTTTATTAGCCCCCTGTACCAAAGATAAAGTACACGCTATCTGTCACAAGTATTCAGCACTCTATTCCTCTGTGGAGGACATATCACTCAGGCTAGCTAAGCCAGCTGTCACTCACGCACAGTGCTTCCAACCCTATATCTAGGATATGTCACTCATTCATTTCAGCTGTCCCTTGCACCAGATGTCCCTTAAATCCAGCACATCATTCTTCTATCTACTACTTGTTTGTGTTCATTAAGGATGTCCTTTTTCCCTATCACTTTCCTCTGTTGTCTAGTAAATGTCATTCATTCACTCACTCCATCTGTCTTCTTCACCAGCCAATCCCTTTTTCTGTCCATACAGTTTAGCTCCCCTAAAAACACCATTTTAACATATACATTTTAGTTGCCTGTTGTGCCTGGCACTTTTCTCTCCTATCTAGGGTATGAAACCCAGAAACTCATGCAAGTTATGAAGGAGCACATGCAATAGGTTGGTTTACTATGGCACATTTGTGGCTATAGGATCTAAACTTCATGTAACCTCAGCTTCCAAGTTGATGACCAACCCTACCCCTTAGTTGCACATTTCCTTGGACATTTCCTCACCCTCATCTCTTCATTACACCTACAGCCCTGGTTTAAGTCTCTTGCTCACCATAGGGCCATTCACTTGACTTGGTCTTGCTCAAGCACTGTTGCCCCTCTAATCTCTCTGTTGCTCAGTTTCGCCTCTCCAACCATCACCTGTCTTTCAGCATTTCCCATAAGCCCCTGATGAGCATCATGCCCCGTCGTTTGGCATTTCCATGAAATCTAGTTCATCAATGTTTGATGACATCTTTTCTGCTCTCAGCTCAACCCCTCACCTCCATGTCCTCTCTTTCTTCTATTGATATGGTTGTTGATTCTCTCCATTCTTCACTCTCATACACTCTTAGTTCTTTAACCCCTCTCTCTTCCTTCACAAGATCTGCTGGGCCATTCTCCTATCCTGGCTCACCCGCAGCATCCACTTTCTCCTCTCCTGTTGTCACATTGCAAAGCATTTCTGGTGGAAATGCCTTGACTAGGCTGACTTCCTCCACTACAGATTCATTCTCTTTTCCTTCCGTTGTGCCATCTGTCTCCTGTTCCACACGGTTCTTAGCTGTGACACTCTGAGCAGCTTTCCCACACCTGAAGAAGAGTTCTGTGGTAGCTCAAAAGCTTGTTTGTTTCACCAACAGAAGTTGGCCCAATAAAATATATTACCACACCCACCTTTTGTCTCTAATTTTCCTAGCTAAACACCTCCATTTCTCCCATTTAATTGAATCCCACGGTTGCAATCCCAGACACTTTTTACCACCTCACCTTTTTACCACCTTTTTTTTCACTCACTCCTCAAACCCTCCTCTAATTCTGCCTCTACTTTTCTCTCTGAAGAGGATCTCGCTGACTTCTTCCAAGATAAAATTGACAAATATTTGTGACCTTCCCCATCCCCTTGGCTTGCCTTTCCTTCCCCTTCCCTCCTACAACTCTCTCCTTCTCCCAATCACCAGACACAATAGTTTCTCATCTGCTTTCCTCCTCTATACTCTCTACTTGTCCCAGTGACCCCATCCCATTCATTCTCCTGATCTCCCTCATCCCCACTCTCATCCTCTCCCTTAGTTTTCTCCTTAACCTCTCACTCTCCTCCTGCTCTTTCCCCTCACAATACAAGCATGCTTTAGTCTCTCCCATCTTAATCCCCCCATCTTTGACCCCACTTGTCTCTCTAGCTACCGCCCCTTTCATCTCTAAACTCATTGACTGTGCTGTCTACAATTCCTCTCCTCCAGTCCCATCCTAGACCCACTCCAATCCAGATTCCACCTCTTGCACTCCACTCAAACCACTCTCACTAATGTCGCTAATGACATCTTTCTAGCCAAAGCTCAGAACCAGTACTCCTCCTCCTTGAAATGTCATCTACCTTCAATGCAGTCAGCCATGCTTGTCTTGAACTCACATCCAAGCTTTTATTATCTTGCATCTCAGTTATTACATCTTTTTCTCTGGCCTTGACAAATGCAATTATGTCCTGCTCATTTCCATTCAGAATGTTGCTATAAATATCGTTTTCCTAGCCTATCACTTTGACCGTGACACCCCTCTCTTTACATCCCTCCATTGGCTCTCCCTTCGCTGTTGCATCAACCATAAGCTTCTTGTCTTCACTTACAAGGCCCTTCATGGCCTATCTCCCAACCTACCTATCATCTCTCATTCACTATCAAAATGCCAGCTCCTGACTCCAACTGGCCCATGATGCCAACCTCCTTACTCGCCTGTTAAATTTTCAAACACTCATCTTTGTCTCAAGCTGCCTCTCACATTTGGAAGGAGTTCCCCATAAACATACACAAAGGTAACTCATTACTCTCCTTCAGATTCCTCCTTTAAAACTCTTCTTTGCTGTGATGACTACAAAAACTTGACAACAGTTAGACAGCTGGTGTGTTGATACTACTACCTATCAAGATGACCAACATTTATCTAATTGTTTCCTTGTACTTCCTTGTTTGTCTATATCCACTTGTTGTCTCTTGGCTTATATGCAGATTGTAAGGTCTTTGAGGCAGAGACTGCCTTTTTATTTTGTGTTTGTACTGCACCTAGCACAACAGGGTTATGGCCCATGACTGGGGCACCTAATCACAATGGTATTATTAATGCATAAATAAAAAGATCTTTATTATGACCATGTCCATCAAATACAAGCGCAGAATATGGTCCTCCGTTAGATGACATATCAGATATTAAACTGATACAACACTTGATCTGATGTGAAGTCAAATGTGAAGAAGTGATATATTCCTAACTAAATGGTAATGAGAGATGATGTTTTCTAGTTATGGAAAGGCTGCAATAAGAAAGATGCAATCAGCTGATGTCTCCCTCATGTGGGGTAGTGAAATATTGTATGAACATACCAGAATATTTACTTCCCTGAATAGGCCTTTCAGTGCATCAGAAAAAGAGTGATTACTAAAGCTGGGAAGATGGGTAGCATGAAAATGATACACGATGCTTTTTAAGTCGTGTTCCTTTGGGAGATCCCAGAACATTAAATAGCAACTAGTGCATCTCAGACTATCCAATGGACTTCTGTGCAGATTTGTGAAGAACATTTATAAAGCTGTACCTGTTCTGAGGACAGAGGATTTCAGTGTCAATCTGCAAGAAATCTGCTTAAATAAATGACTTCAGAGCACAGATTTGTACAAACAATAATTGTTATAAATGGCTAGATGTTCAAAGTACACCCAGCAGTTCTCAGTGCTTTCCCACGGAGCTCTTTTGAGAACTTGGCTGCTTTCATTCTATCTGCTTATGGTACTTGCATGGTCCTCCATCAACAAAAAATATGGGCATCTCACAATCTTTCCCCAACACCTCTGCGAAATAGAGAAGTGCTATTATCTTCATTTTACAGTTGGGGAACTGAGGCTCAGAGGTATTTAGGCACCTAATTCTTGCTGATTTCAATGGGAGTTAGATGGCTGGATACATTTGTGGGTCTGGGCCTTAGGAGCCTAAGTTCCATTGCCTTTCCATGAGATTCAGGCTTCTGAGTGCCTCAATCACTTGTGAAACTGGGACTTGGCTTCCTGGGTGACTAGATGCCAAGTGCAGTTGATGCCAGGTCCACATGACTTTCCTTTCCATGCACTCTCGGTGAAACAATTCTTGTTTACATCACTACACAATTTCAAATAATCTTTGCTGAAATGGTGAAACAAAATGATCAAAAAGCTCTCACTTACATTTTCTTCTTTTTCCTCCCCTCTGTAGGAGGTCAAGGTGATAAAACAAGATTCAGCTATGATGCCTTTGTCTAAAAAAGGTACTGAGAGTTTGTTACAGCAATACATGTGATGTACTGGTACAGATAGCTTCCCTTATATTAGATATTTGTATGTCAATGAGAGACTGTCCTTGCCATGCAAGATCAACTCAAGATCAGTAGCATGAAGTCTCCAGTTAACACATTTATGGATTTAACGAAAATCAAAATAACAAAAAACAAAAGAAAAACCTGAGGCGTGATTCTCCACTTAATTATGCTGTGTACATTGGGAATAATTCTATTGAAGTAAATGGAGAGGTACTAGTGTAAAAATGGTATAAATGAGAAGAGCATCAGGCTTAATATGTTGCTGCTGGAATAATTTTGTTTTAATAAAAAAAATACTTCACTGTTTTCCATTACTGTACAACCAGGCTCCAAAAATTGCTCAGCAGACTCTACAATGGGTTGGTGTCATACCTCTTTGCATACTTATAAATAGATGACATCAGAATTATTCTGCTCAGTGTGTTTACACAGAATAAGTTCATCCACACATGGGGAGGGCTCTCAGAGGTGCCGACAACACTACTGAAGCAGATCACCTTAAAAGAAAATACACATGGTTCTAGTTTACGCTTAGCTTTACTTTGCTAAATGTATTTAGCAAAGTAAATACATGCATGCAACCTGCAATGTGAATACAATTGTATCCATGTGTGGACTATGGCAATGAAGAGAAGACCGATGATCTTCCTTGTCTGGACTTTTTCCCAAATAGACACTATGCAATTAGGGATGAAACACAATCACCCTCTTGTTTATCTTTCTCACACTAAAGGTCATTGCACATGCTATTGTTGTGAGTTGGCAACATGCCCTCTTAAGAAATGAGTGAATGGGGCAGGGATTGTTTCTTCATCTAGGTTTGTATAGTGCCCACCAGAATCCTGATTCAGGCCTTTGGGCACAAACATAATTAATCATGATAAAGACACATGGGCTCTAATTGTGGGACTAATATAGTACAGGGGATTGAGTTTGCAGTTAACTAGACCATTCACCTTTGCTAATGGCCTCCCTTACTGTTGCCTCTAATAATTTCCCTACTTTCTACATAAGACTGTGCAGCAAACCTAATCATGTATGTAATTCTGGAAGTCTAGAAAAGAGGCACCTGAATATTGTAAATCAGGAATCTGAGGGACTTTTGAAACCTCTGCAAATAGTCTTCATCAAAGCTATGGGAATTAAATGACTAAAAACAGCCCAACAGAACAAGGAGAATTGGTAAACTACTAGCCAATTAATTTTACGTAGATGTTGGACAAAATATTCAGGTATATAAGGGAATCAATACGTGAATATTTAAGGAAAGACTCCAATCATTGATTAAAAAATAAGTTCACTGAAAGTAGTTAATGATAAAATTCATCTAATCACTTCATTTGATGTAATTACTGACTGAGATCCATGGATGGAGTTTTAGGCCCATACAGAATCCCACTGGAGTCCAGGAGGCCCTGAATGAGCACAGGGATCCATCTCACAGATCAGAGTGTAGGACTGAAGTTTATGTGGATGTGGAAGAATAATGGACTGGAGTAAGACATTACACACAATGCTACATAATACATTTACACAGACTTTGGGATAAATAAATAAATACTAATAACAGTGTCATAGTCTAGACTAGAAATAGGTTGACAAACAGGAACAGAAAGTAATTGTTAAAAATAAGACCTCCAGGTGGAGAGCATTCTCAAGGCAAACTGAGGGCACACAGGAGTCACTGTTGAAACCCATAGTATTGTTAATGACAACCTAATTGTACAGGAAGAGGAGTTTTCTAAGTTAAGTGCCAATGCTGACACAAGAACAAATGGATATAAACTGGCCATCAACAAGTTTAGGCTTCAAATTAGACAAAGGTTTCTAACCATCAGAGGAGTGAAATTCTGGAACAGCTTTCCAAGAGGAGCAGTGGGGGGAAAACCTAACTAGCTTCAAGACTGAGCTTGAAAAATTTATGGAGGGGATGGTATGATTAGATTGCATACAGTAGCATGTGACCTATCTGTGACTGCTAGTAGCACATATCCCCAACAGCCAGAGCTGAGGCACTAGATGTGGAGGACTCTGAGTTATTATAGAGAATTCTTGCTCAGGTGTCTGGCTGGTGGGTCTTGTCCACATGCTCAGGGACTAACTGATCACCATATTCGGGGTCAGGAAGGAATTTCCCCCCAGATCAGATTGGCGAGACCTTGCGTGTTTCTTGTTTTCCTCTGCAGCATGGGGCATGGATCACTTGCTTATTCAAACTATAGTAAATGGCAGATTCTTTGTAACCTGAAGTCTTTAAATCATGATTTGAGGACTTCAGTAATTCAGACAGAAGTTATGGGTCTATTACAGGAGTGGGGTTCTGTGGCCTGTGATTTGCAGGTCAGACTAGATGATCATGATGGTCCATTCTGGCCTTAAACCCTATGAGTCCTTTGCAGACAAGGTACTCCACACTCATTGGATTCAGTGGGACTTAAGCATCTAACTCCCTTAAGCTTCTTTGAAAATCCCAGGCTTAATGATCTACCGGAAGTTGTAAAATGCAATTGTGATCAAATTTGCTACTCACCAGTTTTATCATTTCTATGGAGCCCTACTGAGTGTGCACGGAGCTTGCCAGACAAATGAGGAAGACAGCTCCCTGTCACAAGGGGCTAAAGGTCTGATGAGGTTCTGAGTGCTCAAGGCTGGCATAGCTCACTGCCTCCCAGGATCACGCTTTAACTCAGGCAAAGCACAACATAAGATGGAAATCCAAGGTGGCAGATAAAGGGGCAGAAGTGTTACAGCAGGAATAGAGCAGAACTTTCTTATGTTACATATACATCCTAGTGTTTGTTTTGATTGTTTTAGTCAGTTAATGTAATTATAGTTTGATAGTCCAAAGCAATCAAGGGGGCAGGAGTTGTGGAGCAGAGCTCAGAAATCAAAATCAAAGAGTAGCAAACTGAGAAGGTCAGTTTCAAACTGCAAATTGACCTAGAAAATGTAGGTCCAGTAGTGAGATGAAATTCAATATAGTCATCAGCCATGGGAGAGGAAATAAATAACACAGCTGGGGACAGCTCTCTGGAAAGGACTGAGTCCAAGAAAAATCCAGGGCTGACAGCAGATATAACTAAACAAAGTATTACAATTTGGCACCTTTAAAAAAAATTAATGCTACTATCAGAGGCACATAGGAGATTTACATATAAAAGCAGGGCAATAATATTGCTACTCTACATAGCCCTTACTGCAACTACACCTGGAAAATTGTACTTATTTCTGACCCCTGCAGTTTAGGAAGAATAGACAAGCTAGAGAAAATACAACAAAGGTCAACAAAAAGAATACAAGGGCTGGAGGATAAGATATATGAGAAGGGACTGAGGAATCTATATCTATATAGTCTAGAATAGGTACGATTCACAGAGGACATGATAACAGTCTATAAATACCTTCAAAGAAACAATAAAAATGAAAGAATGTAGTTATTCACAGCTTAAGAAGTAGGTAAGAGTAGGAGAAATAGCCTGAATATAAGGGAGAAAATGTTTAGGCTAGATATTAGGAAAAGTTTCTTATTCGTAACAAAAAATGGGCAAAGGAATGTACTATCAGGATTGGTGGTTGAGTTCCCGGAACCACAAATATTCTAACGCAGATTAGAAAGACTAAGGAAATGTATGTAGTAAGTAGCCCTGCAAAATGTGGCAGGGAAAGAGGGCTGACTGCATGACCTACACACAGTAAGTACATTCTTCTATATCTAGTACTGTGTCTATACATCCATTGCAAGTTTTTGGCTTTGTTAAACAAGACAGAATGCTGAGTGGGCATGAAATGGAAAATATATGTGAGTGTTCAGCACATGCCCATTATTTATTTTTGTAGGTGAGAGTATGGTCTCTTTTGGTAGTTGTGAGCCCTGCCGTATAATGGAGTGGGGATGATTCATTAAATAATGCGTCATTTAAATGACAGTGGCTCTAGTCCTCTGATTACCGCTACTTAGAAGCCTCAGATTGAATTTATACAAATATATTTTTAATATTTTCAATTTGTTAGGCTATAGTCATTACTCTAAAGCCTAAGATCTCCTTGTACTGGTGTGAAAGTTCCTTTATTCATATGTTCCTTTATTTTTCTTTGAACTTCAGTCAAATATGATTCACAAAATATCCTTCTTGTGGACAATTAGCTGAATATGAGCTTCCAGTTTGACGCTCTGGCCAAAAGGGCTAATGCAATCCTTGGGTGCATTAGCAGGGAAATCTCAAATAGGTGGGACCGCTCCTGGAATATTGTGTCCAGTTCTAGTGTCCACAATTCAAGAAAGATGTTGATAAATCGGAGAGAGTTCAGAGAAGGGCCATGAGAAAGCTTTGGGGATTAGACAACATGCCTTATACTGACAGACTCAAGGAGCTCCATCTATTTAGCTCAGTGGTTCTCAAACTGGGAGGTCGCAAGCTGTCAGCCTCCATCACAAACCCCGCTCTGTCTCCAGCATTTATAATGGTGTTAAATACATTAAAAGTGTTTTTAATTTATAAGGGGGGGGTCACACTCAGAGGTTTGCTATGTGTAAGGGGTCACCAGTACAAAAGTTTGAGAACCACTGTAACAGCTTAACAAATGGAAAGTTAAGAGGTTACTAGATTATAGTCTATAAATACCTAAATGGGGAACAAATATTTAATAATGGGCTCTTCAATCTAGCAGAGAAAGGTATAACATGATGCAATAGCTGGAAGATGAAGCTAGACAAATTCAGACTGAAAATTAAGCATAATTTTTAACTGTGAGAGTAATTAACTATTGGGACAATTTACCAAGGCTTTTGTGGATGCTCCATCACTGACAATTTTAAAACCAAGTTTGGATGTTTTCATAGAATCATAGAATCATAGAATATCAGGGTTGGAAGGGACCCCAGAAGGTCATCTAGTCCAACCCCCTGCTCGAAGCAGGACCAATTCCCAGTTAAATCATCCCAGCCAGGGCTTTGTCAAGCCTGACCTTAAAAACCTCTAAGGAAGGAGATTCTACCACCTCCCTAGGTAACGCATTCCAGTGTTTCACCACCCTCTTAGTGAAAAAGTTTTTCCTAATATCCAATCTAAACCTCCCCCACTGCAACTTGAGACCATTACTCCTCGTTCTGTCATCTGCTACCATTGAGAACAGTCTAGAGCCTAACAAATTCTTTGGAACCCCCTTTCAGGTAGTTGAAAGCAGCTATCAAATCCCCCCTCATTCTTCTCTTCTGCAGGCTAAACAATCCCAGCTCCCTCAGCCTCTCCTCATAACTCATGTGTTCCAGTCCCCTAATCATTTTTGTTGCCCTTCGCTGGACTCTCTCCAATTTATCCACATCCTTCTTGTAGTGTGGGGCCCAAAACTGGACACAGTACTCCAGATGAGGCCTCACCAATGTCGAATAGAGGGGAACGATCACGTCCCTCGATCTGCTCGCTATGCCCCTACTTATACATCCCAAAATGCCATTGGCCTTCTTGGCAACAAGGGCACACTGCTGACTCATATCCAGCTTCTCGTCCACTGTCACCCCTAGGTCCTTTTCCGCAGAACTGCTGCCTAGCCATTCGGTCCCTAGTCTGTAGCTGTACATTGGGTTCTTCCGTCCTAAGTGCAGGACCCTGCACTTATCCTTATTGAACCGCATCAGATTTCTTTTGGCCCATTCCTCCAATTTGTCTAGGTCCTTATGTATCCTATCCCTCCCCTCTAGCGTATCTACCATTCCTCCCAGTTTAGTATCATCCGCAAATTTGCTGAGAGTGCAATCCACACCATCCTCCTGATCATTTATGAAGATATTGAACAAAACCGGCCCCAGGACCGACCCTTGGGGCACTCCACTTGACACCGGCTGCCAACTAGACATGGAGCCATTGATCACTACCCGTTGAGCCTGACAATCTAGCCAGCTTTCTACCCACCTTATATATCTTTTTCTAAAAGATATGCTCTAGGAATTATTCTGGGGAAGTTCTATGGCCTGTGTTATATGGGAGGTGAGATTAGATGATCACTACGGTCCCTTTTGGCCTTGGAATCACTGAATCAATGAAATTATACAGACATGCTTTTCAAATTCCTTGATTTCAGTTAGCACAGAAAAACAGTACTTTAGGGTGGGAGTAATCACGCTTTGTATTCAATTTCACTCATTAAACTCTGTTAATTTCCCTTTACTGAGTGGTTGGTAGCAGAGGGAGATAAAAAAATGAGGAACAGATCCCCAGTAGCGTATGTCTTCTCATTATATGTGATTGCCAATCCCCTCCCCTACAAAACAAACACACACAAAATTCCTCTCTCCCAGGAAAGTCTTCTCTCTCCCAGCCAGCTATCATCTGACTCCTGCTCAGTCCTTTTCCCTTCCAGTCCAGCTCCCAGATGTACAGACATTCTTCATCCTGTCCAACTGCCTCTTTTGTGCCTTGCTTTTCTTCCTCCTGCACTGCTCTCACTCCCTTTCCTAGGTTTCTCACCTTATGAGCTATTCTCCTCACTTTGCCATTCTTTTCGTCTTCCCACAGTCAAACCCAAATCACTCCCCCATGTCTGTTTCCATTCCCCCTTCCAACAGTTTCTCGTTAGCTTATCTTCTCCCAGACACCCAATCCCTCTTGAATGGCACCTTCTTTGGTAGCCAACAGGCAATAGCAGGAGTAGATTCATAGATAAGGCTAAGATTCTGTCATGGATATTTTTAGTAAAAGTCACGGGCAGGTCATGGGCAATATAGAAAAAATCAAGGAACCCCATGACCTGTCCCTGACTTTTACTAAAAATATCCATGATAAAATGGGAAGGGGTTAGGAGCTCCAGGTCCTCCACCACCCATGGGGGCTCAGAGCTCCAGGGTCCCCCTGACCCCTGTGGTGGTGGGGAGCTGCAGGGACCCCTGGCCTCACCCCAGCGGCAGGCAGCTGCAGGGATCCCCCTGACCTGCTGCAGTGGCTGGGGAGCTGCAGGGGTCCCCCTGCCCCTCCATGGCTGGCAGAGAGTTGCGGGGATCCCCCTGCCACTGTGGCGGCTGGGGAGATGCAGGGCACCCCCGCTACCCATGACAGCTGGGAGCTTGAGGGCCCACTGCCTCAGGCAGCAGGGCTACCTCTCAGCTCCCCAGCACTGTGGGAGGCAGCAGGACCCTGCAGGGGCTGAAGTGAAGGGGGTTCTTTGGAAATCACAGATTCCGTGACTTCCACAACTTCCGTGACAAAATTGTAGCCTTAGTAATAGATTTATAAGTTTTTAAGGCCAGTAGATCCCCTTATAAGACCTGTATAACACAGGCCAAAGAATATCATCTGATTACTCCTGTTTATGGAGTCATGTTTAGCAACCCAATGGAAGGAAACAAAACAGGCAACCAGCCTTGCAGGAAAAGCACTAACCCCCAGACACCACAGTGATGGGTGTAATATAACAACCTTACTTGACACACAATCATAGAAATGAAGGGCTACAAAGGAACTTGAGAGATCAAGTCCAGCCCCTTGTGCTGAAGCAGGACCAAGTAAACCTAGATCATCCCTGACAGGTGCTTGTCCAACCTATTCTTTAAAACCTCCAGTGACAAAGATTCCACAGTCTTCCCAAGGAGCCTATTCCGGAGCTTAACTGCCTTTATAGTTTGAAAGTTTCTTCTAATATCTAACTACTTCTACCTTGTTACAGATTAAGGGTATTATTTCTTGTCCTATTTTCAATGGACATGGAGAACAATTGATCACAGTCCTCTTTATAACAGCCCTTCATATATCTGAAAACTGTTATAACATCCCCCTCAGTTTTCTTTTCTTTTCATGAGACTAAACATGCCCAGATTTTTTTTAACCTTTCCTCATAGATCCAGTTTTCTAAAATTTTTATCATTTTTGTTGTTCTCCTGTGGACTCTCTCCAATTTGTCCACATCTTTCTGAAAGTGTGGCACCCAGAACAGGACACAGTACTCCAGCTGAGGCCTCATTAGTGCTAAGTAGAGTGGGACAATGACCTCTCATGTCTTACATACAACACTCCTGTTAATGCAAACCAGAATGATATTCGCCTTTTTTCCAACGTCATCACATTGTTGACTCACATTCAGTTTATGTTCCACTGTACTTCCCACCTAGTACTAACCCCACCTAGCCAGTAATTTCTTGTTTTGTAGTTGTGCATTTGATCGTTCCTTCCTAGGTGTAGTACTGTGCACTTGTCTTTACTGAATTTCATCTTGTTGATTTCAGACCAATTCTCCAATTTGTCAGGGTAATTTTTAATTCTAATTGTTTCCTCCAAAGTGCTTGCAATGCCTCCCAGCTTGGTGTCATCCACATATTTTATAACCATTTAATTATCCAAGTCATTATTTAAAATATTGAATTATATCAGTCTCAGGACTGACTCCTATGGGACCCCACCAGATACAGCCTCCCAGTTTGACAGTGACCTTCTGATAACTACTCTCTGAGTACAGTCTTTCAGCCAATTATGCATCCACTTCACAGTAATTTCATCTAAACCACATTTCCCTGTTTTGCTTATGAGAATGTCATGTGGGACTGTGTCAAAAGCCCTTCTAAAATCAAGATGTATCAAATCTACTACTTTCCCCCATCTAATAGGCCAGTAACACCATCAGTAACCCCATCAAAGAAGGAAATTAAGCTGGTTTGGCATGATTTGTTCTTCACAAATCCATGCTGACTATTCCTTATAACTCTCTTATCCCCGAGGTGCTTATAAATTGATAGTTTAATAATTTCTTCCAGTATCTTTCCAGGTGTTAAAGTTAGGCTGACTGGTCTATAATTTCCCAGGGTCCTCTTTGTTCCCCTTTTTAAAGATGAGTTCTGTTTGCCCTTTTCCAGTCGTCTGGGACCTCACCTGTCCTCTGAGTTCTCCAAGATAATTGCTAATGGTTCTGAGATTGCTTCAGCTAGTTTCTTAAGTACCCAAGGATGAATTTCATCAGGCCCTGCCAACTTGAATACATCTAATTTATCTACATATTCTTTAACCTGTTCCTTCCCTTTTATGGCTTGCATTCCTTCCCCCTTGTTGTTAGTATAAATTGTGTTGAGTATCTGGTCACTATTGACCTTTCTAATGAAGGCTAATACAAAATAGGCATTAAACACCTTTGATTTCTTGATGTCATTGGTTTTATCTCTCTCCTTCCCCACAATATAGGTATATAGATAACAGTACCCCAAAAACTGCACAGCAAAAGCCACAGTGATGGCCACTATTACAGGAGGAAGGAGTGGGGCTTTCTCCCTACTTCCCCCATACAGAGGACATGGACTGGTGGCAGAAACAACCACTGTGCTTGATATGCAGCAGGATCAGTTACGAAGGCTTCCCGTAGAAGTGTAGCTTTGGATCCATGCTCAGCAGGGGTGAAATCTTGGCCTCACTGATGTCAGTGAGAAAACTCCCACTGGCTTGGATGTGGCCAGGCTTTCACACCTGGAACCCAACTTTAATCTGTTGTTGGTTTGCCCAACTGGAAGAGTGAAAGCTTAAAAGTTCCAAAAGAAGCCACTAACTGAAATGAATTCTTTGAAGGACAGCCCATAAGCATGTAGCAATTCAACAGTACATCCTTGCTTTACTGAGCTGCAACATCAGAATTGTTGCTTTGCATGCGAATCTTTTATGCAGCAACTTTAGATGCACTCTTCTCGGCTTCCTGTTCTGCTAAAAGGCGGTTGCAGTTTCTTTGAGGGTGGCTAAAATTACATGCTGAAAAAAAATCACATGATTTTGAGATATTATTTAATAATTAAAGAAACTTTTTTGCTTTTTTGAAGAAGGCTAGACTATTAAAAAAACATTTCACAGGGCTTCCTTGCAAGGCAACTATTGGGAAATACTTGGGAAAAAAAATCTATAAAAGTGTTACAGAACATCAGAAATAGTTCCAGTTGCAGAGAAACATTTCTTCATTATACAATTTTGCCAGATTGCTTATTTTAATTACAGCAGAACTCTAGCGTCTGCTCATTGGTTTAGCGGGTGCAATAAAATGAAGTTTATTTAATTTTCTAAAATAAGTAAAGCAGAGTAAAGTTAATTAAAAGTTAATTACAGTATAATGAATCATTCCAACCCACTGTGCCGGTGTTGCCCAGATGATTATTGATGTCGTCCTTCCTGAATACTTTTATACTCACCATTGAAAGTGGCGGGGGGGGGAAAGGGGGTCAATGTAGGTTTTTTTCATATGCATTTTTAAATCAATTGCTTACTTCACATGACTCTAAAGGAGAAAAAACAAAAACAAAAAAACCCCCACCATTTTTAATACTTTCCTCAGGCATGATTTTCATTTAGGCTTCTGATTGCCTTTTAAATATGACAGAATATACCGATAAAATTTGTCAGTAATCGTTTCATTTCCCAGCATGGCATGTGTAGTTAACCTTGACAGACTGATTGGACGTTGACTACACTGAACTCAACCTTTTCTGGCATCACAAAGGTCACAGAACTACTCTCACTGAACCTGCACCTTTAAACACAAGGTTCTGTACATACTGGAATTAGAATGCTTTTACTGCTCATTAATTCATCATTAAAAAGATGTTAACTAATCACTCTCTATAAGACTCTGGTTTAAAGCTCTCTCTGGCATGCCCTCAGTCTGGCACCCAGCCACTTGAAACCTGTTTTAAGCAACAGAGTGTTCGCGCGGGGCATTCAAATATTTTTCTTTATGCACCTTTTTTAATGAAGGTAGGTGGGGAGAAAGGGGTATTTTTCTTTAAATTTCAGGGTGACAACATGATTTGTTGTAGTAATAAATATATTATTGCAGTGTCCAAAGGCCCCAACTTGGATTGAAGCTCCATTGCACTGGTTGCTGTATAAATGTAGAAGACATGATCCCTGCTCTGAAAGCCTCACAACCTAAATACATAACATGATGGTGTGCATGAGTCAGGATGAATTGGATATGCACCCTACAGTGATATGAGGTACTGCACTCTATATTGCGTCATAATAATACACCCTGACAAGTCCAAATTGGGAAAAAGAATCAAGGGGATGTAAACTATCAGAGTAAATTGCTCAGTAATCATGAGATACTGGCACATATCCTGGACACTCCTGTGTCCATATTATTTCATAAAATGAAGTACATCTCCATGTACACTTCTAAATGAAAAAGTTATAGTATAATTTATTATTTGTATTAGAGAAGTACTAATGGACCCCAAATAGGATGCTGTACAAATATATGATAGGACAACAGTCCCTGTCCCAAAGAGATTACCATCCAATTTACAACAAGCTCAATAGGTAGGTGAAAAAAAAACAAACAGAGATACTGCAGGTGGGAGACGGAAGGTAACAGTGACAGAAACCCATGATAACTTGGACTAGTAGAGGGAGGGTCTTAAAAGAGGAACACCAACTCGAACACACACACACACATATATACACATACATACATACACAAAAAACTATGTTAAAAAGAACATTCAAATTAATCAATCACATACCACAATTAAGGTCCTCATGCAACTTTAACTCAATCCCTTTGCATATATGAATTATGATACAGTCTTTAATTATATCATCACATCCTAGTTTCTGCTACTTGGTTTGTCAGCAGGGTTTGAATGCAGGACCTTCATATCTACAGCACTGATTTCTTCCACTTGAACTAAAGGGGAAACAGTTGTAAGTAAAGCAATTGGTCTCCTGTATTCTACTGGATAGCGATCTATATTGGATGGTTTAGACATAACAAATCCTGCAACTTGGCAGGAAGTTAGACTAGATGACCCCTTCAGGCCCTTCTACCTTATGATTCTATGATTCTAATAGACTATTATCCTTTAGGCAGACCCACTCAAAATGCACATTTTGCCAGTGGCTTACAACTATTCGGTAGAGATGTTGGCTCTGGAAGTGATTCTAATGGTGAAAACAGTGGTGAAAAGCAACATAGTCAAGCACACATATTTGGCAGATTTATTCTGAAAGACAGCGTGGATAAGACTTGGGTTCTATTCCCAGCTCTGTGATTTGGTGCAGCATCTCAGTTACTTTTTCTGGGGCAAATAGCAGCTGCTTGCCTTGATTGGTCACTAGGTCTGTGACCTGTACAGAGATATTAACAGTAATCAGTAGAATATGGGAGACCAAAACTCTTTCTCTTACAGATATGCACCGATGCATGAAACTTTTAACACATATGCAGGCATGTGTGACAGGGCTGCCAAATGCATGAGTGTCAAGTGAGATGCATTATACTTGACAGGTCCAGATCAGTGAAATGGGAATAATTATTAATATGTACTTGCCTATATTATAGGAGGCTTGTGAGACCTCCCTAATTAATGTCTGTGAAGTGCGCTGAACATGAAAAACAGTCCATACAGTAAGCATGAAGCTTTATTAATTATTAATATGATGATCCCTGCCAAGGTGGCAGGATGAGGGACCAGCAAGCTAGTGGGGTTGCAGTGATATGCACTTTTAGAATCCAAAAAGTTGGCCGTTTGATGGGACTTCTCACTGGCAGTAGCACATTTCACAGAACTGTTAGAAATGTTCTGTCTGTTTGACAGTGGGACAGCGATTGGGCAGTGCTGTGTAATTCCCAGAATCTCTGGGCTCCTGAACTGTGTCACTTCCAGGAATGATGGGTGTGTCCTGGGGTACAAGGGGTTTTAATGGATTTTTTCATACTTTCTATAATGTATCACAAAATTAGCTACATTGACTCCTGTGGGACCAAAGTGATGATTTAAAGCAGCTTGGGACTGTTGGGATAACTAAAAAGTCCTGCTTGCCTTACTCATGTGAGTAGGTAGGCCTGCTTGCATGAGAATGGTGACCATGATTTGTGGCTATATTATAAAGTTAGTATTTTGGTCAAATGATTTGATGCAAAAGATAATGTGCCCTTTTTCACAGAAATGTACAGTAAAATATGTTAAAAGGAAAAGAAAAATTATGCAATTATCAGGCACAAATGTCCAGAACATTGCCAGCTAAATGAATCTCTGCAGGGAAATGTAAATACAAAAGCCATTAAAGACCAGTCAATGCACCTTTTACACTTCTAAACAATAACAATCTGAATAGATCAGTAACAGATCCCTTCATAAATTGCAGCCTTTGCAGAAACAAAGAACTTCTGTTGTATTTATTATCAGATACGACCATTCCTGCTTCTGAAATACAAACACAACAGAAGCTGTGCTGCCCTGTTCAGTTATTTTGGTCATGAATGAAGGCTCTGTTTAAGATCAGCATGGTATATACACCTAGGAGGACCCCATGCTTCTAAAAGTTAACTAGGGAACTGTTGACTCAGGCTCTGCTGATGAACATCTCAGTGCTTCAGGCTCATAGACTTCCCATTTGCTTTCTTTCCTTCAGTAGAGTTGATTTAATTTGTAATTTATCCAGAGGGCTGCTTTATCCTCAAGTCTGACAGCACACATATAACAGATAACGCAGTTTATTTCTAACTTTTTCTAAAAGCATTTTCCTTGCAATCACAAATACATATATGCCTGTTTCTCCACTAAATGATACAGTGCTGGCTCTGTTAAATGGACATTTAGTGTGGCTTAGCATTTACAGTAATTTGTTGCTGAATAATCCACAATTGCGAACAAAATTACAAGCTTGCTAAAGGTTTCAGAGTAGCAGCCGTGTTAGTCTGTATTCGCAAAAAGAAAAGGAGTACTTGTGGCACCTTAGAGACTAACAAATTTATCTGAGCATGAGCTTTTGTGAGCTACAGCTCACTTCATCGGATGCATTCAGTGGAAAATACAGTGGGGAGATTTATATACACAGAGAACATGAAACAAAGGGTGTTATCATACACACTGTAAGGAGAGTGATCACTTAAGATGAGCTAATACCAGCAGGAAAGTGGGAGGCTAAGGGGGGAGGAAGAAAACCTTTTGTAGTGATAATCAGGTGGGCCATTTCCAGCAGTTGACAAGAACGTCTGCCCCCCCCCCACTGTTCCTCAGACATGTGTGGAATGAATTTTGTTATGTGCACCAAAATGGAGGACATGTGTGACACATCACCTTCATAAGAACATAATAATGGCCCTACTGGGTCAGACCAAAGGTCCATATAGCCCAGTATCCTGTCTTCTGACAGTGGCCAGTTCGGTGCCCCAGAGGAATGAACAGAACCGGTAATCATTAAGTGATCCTTCCCCTGTTGCTCATTCCCAGCTTCTGGCAAACAGAGGCTAGGGACACCATTCCTGCCATCCTGGGTAATAGCCATTTATGGACCGATCCTCCTTTCTCTACACCAGTCATGAATTTATAGACCTCAATCATATCTCCCCTTAGCCGTCTCTTTTCCAAGCTAAAAAGTCCCAGTCTTATTAATCTCTCCTCATACGGAAGACGTTCCATACCCCTAATCATTTTTGTTGCCCTTGTCTGAACCTTTTCCAATTCCAATATATCCTTTTTGAGATGGGGCGACCACATCTGCCATTCAACCATTTGAGATGGGGCGACCATTCAAGATGTGGGTGTACCATGGATTTATATACAGACAACATGATATTTTCTGTCCTATTATTTATCTCTTTCTTAATTATTCCCAGCATTCTGTTTGCTTTTTTGACTGCCGCTGCACACTGAGTGGATGTTTTCAGAGAACTATCCACAATGACTCCAAGATCTCTTTCTTGAGTGGTAACAGCTAATTTAGACCCCATATTGGTGCACATAACAAAATTCATGTGGTGAAGGTGGGACCAAGAGGTTTGGAGTATGGGAGGGTCTCAGGGCTGGGGCAGAGGGTTGGAGTATAGGGGGGTGAGGGCTTTGGCTGGGGGTGCAGGCTCTGGGGTGGGACTGAGGGGTTGGGGTGCAGGCTGACCAGGGGCTGCAGTGGGGAGAGAGAACTCCCCCCAAGCCCCCTCTTGCCACAGCAGCTCAGGGCTGGAGGAGAGGCACCTCTCCCTGGCTGCAGAAGCTCCAGTGGGGCTGGGCCGAGGGAGAGTCTCCTCTCCCTGGCACCTCTGGCAGGCCTGGGCTGGGCCAAGGTGGGGGCTTCTCTCCCCTGGCTGCGGCAAGTCTGGGGCAGGTCCATGCTGGGGCTGGAGGGGACGGGTGCCTCCCCCCACTGCAGCAAGTCTGTGCTTTGGCCAGCAGGGAGGGGCAGTAGTAAGAGAAGTAGTAAACAACACTTTCCCCATCACAGCCCTGAGGCCCTCCACAGCACTTTAATAGGCAGCTGCGCGGCTGCAGCTTAGAGGGAACTTAGGTGAGGGTGATTAACCATTAGAACAATTTACCAAGAGTAATTGCTGGCTATTTTTAACACGATTGATGTTTTTCTAAACAAAATGCTCTAGTTCCGATTATTTTGGGGGAAGTTCTGTAGTTGTGTGGCCTGTGTTGCAGAGGAGTTCAGACTAGACAATTATGATGATCCTTTCTGGCCTTGAAATCTTGAAAAAAATCTGAGGATCTGGGGGCGGGATGGGAACATCCAGACGTTGGAAAAGAATATATTTGTGCATAATATCATATTTAGAGTAAGTAGACCTACTGCACTGAAATATCATAGTCATTCCAGTCCATCAACTTAACCTTGTTTCTATGTTTGTTTGTTCTATTGGCATTAAGTATATTACATTACAAAAGACAATATTCCAGAAACCAGAGATAAGGGTTCACAGTTGTCTGTTCAGTGACCTACATGAAATTAGTTGGTTGGCTCAGTCTAGATCCTTGTGGACTAGTGTTCACATCACAGAAAGACCCTTTCCAACTGGTAAATGTCTCAGATGAGAGGGAGGCAATCATAGAATCATAGAATCATAGAATATCAGGGTTGGAAGGGACCCCAGAAGGTCATCTAGTCCAACCCCCTGCTCGAAGCAGGACCAATTCCCAGTTAAATCATCCCAGCCAGGGCTTTGTCAAGCCTGACCTTAAAAACCTCTAAGGAAGGAGATTCTACCACCTCCCTAGGTAACGCATTCCAGTGTTTCACCACCCTCTTAGTGAAAAAGTTTTTCCTAATATCCAATCTAAACCTCCCCCACTGCAACTTGAGACTATTACTCCTCGTTCTGTCATCTGCTACCATTGAGAACAGTCTAGAGCCTAACAAATTCTTTGGAACCCCCTTTCAGGTAGTTGAAAGCAGCTATCAAATCCCCCCTCATTCTTCTCTTCTGCAGGCTAAACAATCCCAGCTCCCTCAGCCTCTCCTCATAACTCATGTGTTCCAGTCCCCTAATCATTTTTGTTGCCCTTCGCTGGACTCTCTCCAATTTATCCACATCCTTCTTGTAGTGTGGGGCCCAAAACTGGACACAGTACTCCAGATGAGGCCTCACCAATGTCGAATAGAGGGGAACGATCACGTCCCTCGATCTGCTCGCTATGCCCCTACTTATACATCCCAAAATGCCATTGGCCTTCTTGGCAACAAGGGCACACTGCTGACTCATATCCAGCTTCTCGTCCACTGTCACCCCTAGGTCCTTTTCCGCAGAACTGCTGCCTAGCCATTCGGTCCCTAGTCTGTAGCTGTGCATTGGGTTCTTCCGTCCTAAGTGCAGGACCCTGCACTTATCCTTATTGAACCTCATCAGATTTCTTTTGGCCCAATCCTCCAATTTGTCTAGGTCCTTCTGTATCCTATCCCTCCCCTCCAGCGTATCTACCACTCCTCCCAGTTTAGTATCATCCGCAAATTTGCTGAGAGTGCAAATGAAAAGCAGTGAATAAATTTAAAGAGTTTACTTCACCAAAGACCACAGTTTAGCATGATGGGGGTGAGAACTGAAACACTCAAAACACACAAATTCTATCTATAGCTTTCGTAATAATTGAGGAAAGTGAATTTCAACTTTACATGCACCAGCCTTCAGCAGAACCATATTTTAAATTTGCCTGGGTCAATATTCATGCCAAGAGTGCTTGCATGCTCATCCAAGTTCAATTTGCAAACAATAGATTTCCCTGAAAGACAGCTAAGTACTTCAGAATTTGGACCTTTGGTATTGTAGTTAGCCATGCACCAGGCTTGTATCAGAGTAAAAGTCAAGATCCCAATCCTGCACTTCATGCATTCCAGAAGATTGCTTTGTCTGTAGCGTCCCTTTAAATTCAGAAGGGCTCTTCATTAATGTATTAATTCATCTGATGCAAAAGCTCCAGAGTCGGGGTCCAAGCCAGCAATCCTGTGGTAATGAAGTGAGACAGAATGTTCAGTGGAAACACAGCTGGCCAAACTGTGAAAATACAGTGGCTTTAGGATTACAAAATTAAATCTTAATGGGCCTAATCTTGAAATTTTTAGTTATGTGAGTAGCCCCATCAGTAGGGTTTTTTTGTCATCAGTAAGGACTGCTCATTTGAGGATGCAGGACTGATCCTGTTTATTTTAGCCAAGACATGGTGTAATGATGTGATGTTATCCTCTGTTCTAAATTGGTGCAGGTAATGCTACCACACACTATGACAGGCAAATTCTTTAATATGGAGCATAAGCAGCTATTCCAGACTTAACGGTTGTAACTAAGGTTCCATTGTAAGCCTGATTTTGCTTATCACAAAATACTATAAGCCTCAAAAATGGTATGTCTGAAGCAGACTTACAATCTTTGGAATCTGCTGATTCATGATATTGTATGTATAGGGATGTTCACCAGGTTTCAAAATGCCTTCTAATGTCTTTTTGCCACTTTGCAGCAAAAACACAGAAAAGGAGAGAGACCAGACTTTGCTTAATAGACTCATCTAATACACAGGGCCAACATATAGTTGATTAAGCTATAATAGTTAATCTTGAGATTTAAAACAGAGTCGATTGAAAAAAAGCAGGGAAAATGGGTGACTTAAAATTCCCTATTTTTTACAAATTTAGTCAAAATTTCAAACTTTTAAAAAAATGTTGACTGGCTCCAATTTGAAATAGTAATTTCAAAATGACGGTTGCTGACCTAAGCAACATGGAAAAAATAAAAGAAATTTTCACCTCAATTTGTAACTCTGACATTTTGAAATATCAAAACTTTGAAATTTGAACTATTAAAACCAGGTCTAATTTTAAATAGGAATGTCAGATTTGTCAGTTCTGATGGGCATAAAATGAGCCATCAAATGACTGCTCTATGCTTTCTTTAAAAAAGGGAGATACGTTTTGTGATGGCATTTTTTAAGGTTGTTTATAGTCATCCCGAAGACAAAAGTACACTTTACCAAAGATGCATGTTGGTCCCAGCTTTTGATACATCAGCATCCTGGGCATAGTATTCAGAGTGGAGTTGTTGTTTTTTTCCAGTGACTTGATGTTTTGAATGAGTTTGCCATGAAACACTTAACTTAGAGCAAAAGAACACTTTGATAATGTCTACCTTCCTTTGACTTATCTCCTCACTCCACTCCACTCCACACTGTTCATCATACCTAGCATGATTCACAAAACTATTCCTAGCAGGCAAATTCTACTCAATATAGCAATATGTTTTGAACAAATATTTTGAAGCTATAAAACATATTTTGATGGATGAATTGAAAAAGGGGAACATTTCAGGATTTCCCAGGTCACCAGGACATATATGACAAATCAAGACTGTAATGATACAACTGGGATGTTTAGTCACTTTACCAATTCTGCCACTTCTTCACATTGCGCAGTATTTTGCTAAACATGCTCTCAAAATGTGTAAGGATGGCACATAGCGCCTTTGCTAAGCTGTCGATAGATAACAGCCGACTTGATTTTTAAAGTAAAAGATATAATTGAGCATTTAAAAATAATAAAAAATTGCTTTCTATGTAAGAATTATCATATTTCTGGATAGACGTGTTTCCATAGTTTATATCACCAGATATCAGAGCTAAGAAATGAAGTAATATATCTATCATAATCAGCTTTTGGATGTTAACTGCAGCTACAAATGCTTACGTTCTAGAGGTTCACACATTTGTTGCTTCTGTAGGCTAAGCTCATTGCACGCAACAGGGGCTCCATGCATGTTTCCATTCCCCGCAACAAGGTCCCTGTGTGCCACCCTCCTGTTCCACTCTCTTTCAGAGACTTCCTGAAACACTTCCCCTCCCTCCCTCATGCCAGGACCTCTGGGTGTCCCCCATTTGCCCCTCCCCACATTCTCTCTTCTCCCCATTCCAAGGACTCCATGCATCCCCCGTTTCCCCCTCGTTTCATGCCTTTGTCCCCATCCCATGCTAGGCGCTCTATGTGCCCTCCTATGCCCCCATTTCCCCAATGACAAATGTCCTCCAACCCCCCCCCTGCCCAAACCAGGGTCCTCAATTCTCCTGCTCTTGCCAGGGGTTCTGTCTATCCCCATTCCCCTCTTTCCCCATGCCACTGACTCTGTGTGCACCCCCATTCCCTCCTTCCTTCCATACCCCCTATTAATCATATATCTTGTTTTCTGTCTTAGAGATGATATTTCAGGGTGTCAGCATTTTAAACTGTATTGAGAGGATGGACAGCACTGAGATGGGGGTACTGTTTTATTGGAAGGTGTTAATACCTGCCATCAACCAGTTTTTTCACTTGCAGACAATTAGAGAGGTAGCTGGGACTGGTAACTAAATGCCAGAGGCTCTGTGCGTCCACCACTTCTGCCTTCTAGTTTTCCAGTTTTCACCAAAATTAATCGGATTCTGATCATTGATGCCTAGAACAGTCCCTGAAAATTGGGATTGATCGATATGGCATTGAAATGTTATCAACGCTACATCCAGACAGATAGAGACATGTCATTAAGCTGAGCATAGGGACCTAGTTAAGTTCAGCCAGCCAGTGAGTGAACTGCAGACAACTGAGAGTTGCTGTGTTTTCACGTCACTTGTGACTGTTCCATCTTTAATGGAAATGCCATCAACCTAGAGATGGTGACCAGTGTGGAGATCAGTCAAACAAGTGACATACTCTACTTACCTTGAGACGCCGTGAGTCCCTTTGCTGTTTTAAACTTGCTAGCTCATGAATTATGATGACATCTGATGTAATGCAATGTAGTGATGGGAGTAATACCACATGGAAGGCACAGCATGACATACTGTGAAATTCCTGATGGAAAGCATTTATTTTCCTGTGGAAGCATTTCCTTTATAAATAACAAAATAAAAAACTTACCCACACAGTGTTATAGAAAGGATGTTCACTACCAGAACTTTTCATGGATAAATAAGAACGGGGTGATGCAGAGTATCTACTATTGATAGGGAATCCAGCAAATCTCTATTTCAAAGAAACTTTCTTTTCTTGCTTGTTCCTATTATTCCAACACAGACTTATTGCATTCACTTTCTATAATGCCATGTTGTACTTGTGAGATCATCAGTGGTCACAAGAAAACAAAAATGTGGAGGGATACTGAAGTCCACCCTAGCTGTTCAAAGGAGCAAATGGTGCCCGAAGTGTTGGGGCTGCAGACATTCCTTAACATTCAACCACCCCCCCCCCCGCAGGCAGACCGGATTTCAAAGTGAAAATCTGGGACATTACTTGTGTATCTATTTAGGTTTTTATACCATGCTCATTACTATAATATCTGGGGACACAGTGAAAGGTTCTGGTGCAGGATGATGAAAGTTAGAAGCAATATGAGAAGAAAATGGGCTCCCTCCTCCTTCTCCCATCACTATCCTGCCTTCAGAAAGGAAAAACGTTACAGAGACATGGCACAGTAAAAGGTGTGTGTGTGGCAGGGGAGAAACAGGATTGATCTCACTGTAATTCCTTTCTTGTTTTCTCTGTCTTGCAGCCTCTCTATCTCTTTTTCTCCCCCTCCTGCCTTCCATAATCCTCATTCATACACCACCAACAATACTCACAACCTTATTCAGTATTTCAATTCATTTGCTTCAATTACATATTCACTCTTTTCACTTACCCACAACTCTGCTAAGCCATCCCAACTCAGAACACCAATAAGCGGCCTCAATCCAGGCCACTCCCCTGCTGAAGAAACCCTTCTTATCCCTGCTCCAGGTTCAAATCTTCACTTACTCTCCCGTGACACCCCACCTCTTTCCAGTGCAGGCTCAGACAACGTTTTCTTCAGTATCTCCCCTCTCTATCCAACCTCCCCAACCCCATAAGTCAGATCCTTTACTCCGTGACTGAAAGCCTGTCCATTTGCTCAACGCCCCTTCTACTCCCATGAATAAAAACCATACTCACACATGAACCCCAAACTCAGAAGTCCTCCCACTTCATGTTGCTGGGCCTGGAGGAGCAGACACAGCAGGGAGGGAATCTGGCTGCATGTAGCACTAAACATGTATATGGCATCCCATACTCTGCTTGTGTGTGACTAATCTGAATGATTCCCTCAGAGGCCTGTAATCCCTGCTCTACTGCCATTCCATTGCCTATTTGAGACATACGTGCTGAGCTACCAACTGGAAGTCCCCTGGTGGTAAATGGATCCTTCAGGGTACATCTACATTGCAAAACAAACAAACAAAAACCCTGCAGCTACAAATCTCAGAATCTGGGTCAACTGACTCAGGATCACAGGGCTTGTACTATGAGGCTAAAACTAGCAGTGAAGACATTGCCGCTTGGACTGGAGCCCAAAACCTGGCGAGGGGGATGGGTCTCAGAGCCGGGGCTCCAGCCTGTGTGGGAATGTCTACACTGCTATTTATAGCCCCCCAGCATGAGTCCCACAAACCTGAGTCAGTTGACCCAGACTCTGAGACTCGCTGTTGTGTCTTTGGGTTTTTTTTGCAGTGTAGACATACCCTCAGGTTCTGAAGCCCCACCAGCAGTCTGGTGGTGGTAGCCAGATGCTACTGCTGTACAGAAGCTGAGCTGTAGGCACTGTATGGAACTACAAAGTGTCTGTAGGATGCCTGTAAGATTGGACCTAACTCTGACAGCTCCTAACAACTATCAACAAGCTGTACATGCATTCAGTACTGAAGGGTACTTGTTCCTACGTCCTGGCTGCTCGACTCTTAATGAAAAGTAGACGCTGTCCCTAGAGTCCTGCTACTGCCCTAGTACAATGTGCAATACAGTTTGGGGCACTGGAGCAGCTATCCTTGCATGGATCCTTCATCTGGAATATAGAAAACATGCTAAAGGAACGGTTCTGAATGGCAGAGAGGTACGTTTCCTTCATTTTGGTTTTATTTGTAATTGAGTTTGGTGCTCCAGATGTCCCAACAGCAGAACAGCACACAGACATGATATCCTCCATGGCAACAACGTCTGCTAACACATGCTAACAGATAAATGTAGATATATCCATCTAGATCCCAACTCACAACTTATACTTCCCCCTTTACCCTTTAGCTGGTGGGAGACTGCTTTCTGGGATGTGTTTTCCTTCATGCTACTGTCTTGTGAAATCAATCCGTGTGAATCAGTGCTTTGTTACTTACCATAAACATTCACAATAACTGCCATTGAGCATAATTCTGTAGTTGTACCGTGTTTGGAGCCCTCATCATTTCCAAGGGGAATTCCATGTGCAGAATATTGTAAGACTTCATGAATATGACTGGGCTTTGTCACTACTTCTTGACTGGATATTATGAAGTCCTGCTGTGTCCTGGATAAGGTTCTTGAAATTAGCTTTTGTGTACATTTTTATCAACATGTAAACCAAACCAAAGCAAAAACTCTGAATTTAGAAATGAATAATTAATTTACTTTTTATTAATTTATTTTGTTTTCCTTCTAAACCAGTCATTTAGATAAAGAAGCAGAAGAAAGAAAGAAAGAAAGAAAGAAAGAAAGAAAGAAAGAAAGAAAGAAAGAAAGAAAGAAAGAAAGAAAGAAAGAAAGAAAGAAAGAAAGAAGGTAGCTCCATGTTTTGCAACTCGTTCTTCCTTACCCCACTCCAGAAGTATTCTACCTGCAAATATTTTCACCAAAGAAGAACGGAAAATCAGAAAGTAGCCTCAGAATAGGAAGGATTATAGTTAGAGGACTGAAGCTTTCACATTTTAAATAGCAAATCCTCTATTCTCCCTTCAGTACACATGACATGAGGCCAATGGGAATTATGGTTGTCTATCTATCTATCTATCTATCTATCTATCTATCTATCTATCTATCTATCTATCTATCTATCTATCTATCTATCTATCTATCCACCCTACAGTCACTACTACAGTACCCAAGCAACTAAGTATAGGACCCCTTCAGTGTTTACGTGAAAGTTTATCACTTCTAAAGCTAAACTGGGAGAGGTTTAGGTTGGATATTAGGAAACACTATTTCACTAGGAGGGTGGTGAAGCACTGGAATGGGTTACCTAGAGAGGTGGTGGAATTTCCTTCCTTAGAGGTTTTTAAGGTCAGGCTTGACAAAGCTCTGGCTGGGATGATTTAGTTGGGGATTGGTCCTGCTTTGAGCAAGGGGTTGTACTAGATGACCTCCTGAGGTCCCTTCCAACCCTGATATTCTATGATTCTATATCACCCTGGTTTGCAATCCCATCAGCTTTCACAAATTAAACAGGATCAGGCTGGATCAGTAATTGCATGGGAGATTGCCAAGAAACTGAAGGAAGTTGGGATGGTGATTCAGTAGGTAGCATGTTTCTGTTTTAAACTACATGTTGCACTCCAGCAGAGTGTTAGATAATGCTATTTTCCATATGTAAACAGAGTTTTTGACCACTTTTGGTTAAAGATCCTGTAGGGTTTTTTTTCTCCTAAAGTGGGTTAACTACGATATTGTGGCCAGGTTTCATCACTGGTAACTTTTTGGCTACCAAGATTTTGACTGCAGTTTCAATCGTATGGTATTCCTCTTCTGTTTTGGTCTATAATGGTGGCACAAGACTGCTATTCACTGTTAAAACCCTGTCACATGATAATACCAAGATAGCTGTACCTCAGTGGCTAATGAAGTGATTCCTGCCTATGTATATATCAGTTGGTAAATGTAAAATTATATTTATAGGGCTTAACAGATTCAGTGGACTATAACTAATTAGGAATGCATCTGAGAACTTCAAACAGAAAGCATCCTCTAAATATATCTCTTCATAGTAAAGAGTTACTGCAGACAAATTCAATGTTACTCAAAGATTTATGGAAAAAATAATAAATATGTAAAAGTGAGCATACCCAGTTTGGGGTTTTTTATACATTTATTTTCCGTATGGCTAATCAGACAATGGCTAATCTAGAAATGCATATTATTCTGGAGGTTGCATAATACATAATAAACATATTATTCTGAATGTCGCATAAAACATAATAAACTTATTATTCTGGATGTCGCATAAACACTTTCAATCGTACAATATTCACATTTAAAAGAGACTAAGACAAGTTTTTACCAGTTCCAATGTTGCAGGTTAAACTGGTGGCTACTTCTGCTAAAATGATCTAAAATTGAAAAGTTAATTTTGCGCTAAATCCCCCAATTCTCTCTCGCTCTCTAGATAGATAAAGACACTGTTCATACTTAAAAAGTTTCTTCCATTTTGAAATATTCTGCTGCTGTTGAAATAACACAGCTGGAACTGGTGATAGTTCTGAAAATGAAAAGAATGTTTTAGGCCTAGTCTACACTTAAAAGCTTTGTTGGTATAGCTATGTTGGTTGGGAGTGTGGGGGGGAAAAATCATACTCCTAACCGACATAACTGCCAGCAAAGTCCTTGTGTAGACACAGTTATACTGGCAAAAAAAAGTCCTTCTGTGAAAATGAATATACAGAAAGTGCTGTCAAATGAATAAAATAAAGAAAAATAGAAAGGGAAAACCACTGTCTCTATGTTATAGTAAATTTATGGGTTACTTGTAACAATCGAAGATGCAAAATTTCAGATGGAAATCTAGTTTCAATGTGTGTTCCTTTCAGATCTGGAAAACTTTTTAACAATTAAAAGCTTGCTAACTCCTGTTTTAGTCATTTTAAAATGTAACCATTGTACAGTTGAAAGTGCTAATGGGGACAGTGTAACGTGTTCTGCTGGATTAGCTGTGGTGTAGTTAGCTGCAAAAGCAACAAGAAATATGGGTATTAAAAAGAAACTCCACAAGCTCACATGTATATGCCCTGGAACTTTGCATTTTGTTCACAAAGCTCTGGATTTTATATATATATATAATATATAGTTTTAATGAAGGTCAAAAAGAGGGCCTGGAAACAGGGTTTATGAAAGTGTTGTAAGGTTCATTATTGTCATTGTGTGGAAAAGGATAATTTCCCTAAGAGAAACGGTGACATATACATAATAAAGTCCCTGTCCCTGCCATGACAGCTCAAGAGCATGCCATCGTTACCACCTATGTCACACTGCAGGTGTGCCTGCCATATGGGTGACAGCAGCTGACTTCTCTGATCAACACATAATTATCTCTGAATAAAATGCACGTTGAAGTAGCTGGACATAATGGATTGAGGACCCAGGGCAAAATCATCTTTTTAGTGTCACACAGCACCCCCTGGGGGAAGGAGAGGGGTAAGGACAGCTGCTAGCACAACCTTGAGAAACCTGCTGTGGTTGGGCCACTGTGAGGTTATCGTGTTTATCCTTCCTGTCTTCTTTTGAATAGAAGAGGTCACTTGGTTAATGGTAGGATGCCCCTGATGGAAAAGGTCCTACTGATCCATGCTATTCTGCACTGATCTAACCATATATCTCTCTCACAGCATCTGGATAGTTTCCATTTGCAGAGTCCCCTTCCCCCATAAGATAATAAATATCATATCACAAGGATGGCAGTGCTCCTTCATGGAACACTGACTGTTTATTAGAGGCAAAAAAGTTTAAGAGAAATGCTAACAATGTTCATTAATAGCCTGCATCCAGGTTTAATGAGGCATGTCAATATGCGGACTGGGCAACATCAGTGGCATAATAGTGGTGGTAAATGGGAGTAATTGTATCCAATTGTACGGCACAGCTTCCAGGAATGAGCCCGAACTGCCAACTGACAATGACAGAGCAATTATGGGAAGGCAAGCGAGCTGTGTCAAATTAGCACTTGGTGAGAACTCATTTTTCAGGGATGTGCTTGCTCTACAACACCACAAGTGATAGCTACTTTATTGTGAGTGATAGGAAGACCAGCACTTAGACTGATGTTCTGATTTGTCAATAGCTGTATTTGAAAGCTTAGTGTCACAAATATATAGAGATATTCAGGGAGAGAGGCACACTGCTCATGATCCGAAGGATAAGAACGTTGCTGAGAAGGTCATCTGTCAGTGTGAGCTGTCAAAGAGAGATCACACTCTATGAAAAGGGAACATTCAGCCGACTTAAGTAATTACCTTTGACTGAGATTTGAAGATGTCTTCTTTTGTTGGCCTACATTGGCTGAATAATTTATAATTTACTGCAATCAGTGAAGAGCCAGGAATTGTAACTAAGAAAATCCTTATTTTATTTCTCATAATTACATTTTTTTACTCCCTTAGCGCTTTGGAATGGTAAAGTGTAATATTGATGAAATCTTTTTAATACTCCCCCCAAATTAACATGTCACTTCAGAATCAATACATTTATTTTCTTTTTATTTTACTTGACCATACCTATAAACCGTACCCTACACCATGCTATAAAGTACCATATATTCTTGGTTTTAGTTGCTTTGTAGGATTATCAGTTAAAGAGGATAAAGGAATAATTCAATTTTGTCTTTCAAGTGCAAAAGAATAAGAAAAAAAAAAGATTTGAAGTACTAAGCACTGAAATTGTAATCCACATCCTATTTTGAGATATAAATCAGTCTGACATACTTGTCAGAACTGCAGAGAGTTAAGTATTGTAGAAAATATTTTAGAAATTTGTGGATTAATCAAATTTCCATTGCTTGCTGTCTTTTTTCCTTGTAATCTCACTGAATCAATGTTTGAAAAGTAATTTCTTAGCCTTTAATAATCATAAAAATAAAAGATAATATACAACCAATTATGCTCTGGGGTATAACAAGTTTTACATTTTTGTTTTTTATCTTAATAAGAAAAAAATCTATTCACGTTTTATTAACTAAAAATATAACGAGTTGTTATTAATGTAGCTTTTGAATTTTTATTTTGACAGTAAAAGAGTTATTTTGGAAACCTTACTCTAATTTTACTTGTTATATTTGCCATTGTGGGATATTTTGGGCATCAAACTATCTGCTTCAAACAGAGAGATCACTTTATAGGGAGTGGCTGAATGATTAATGAATTGGAACAAAGAGAGACCAGGGATTAACATGCCTTCTAGCCAAAAAAACATTGTTTAATTCCAGGTGTATTGATTAGCTGTAAAGTTATTGACAAAAGAATTATTTTAAGTACTTTAAGTCAATGTTACTTTAGCTGAAAACTCTACCTTTAGGCACAAGGAAATGCCGCTATAAAACTAGTCAATTAATATGATGTCAAAGTACTGTCCCATGAAAAAATGGCTTTATATCCTCATATTTAAAATTCTACATCATTTTTTTATGCCAAGCTTATTTTTTAAGGTTCATAGAACAGTCACATTTAAAATTAGTAATTGTGGGTTTAAAGATGTTTGCTAATTATTTAATGTTTCCTCTGAATTTTAAAAATACTTCTAAAATATACTTTGTTTTCTTAGTTTGAATTTCAAACTGACATTACTTTAAATTATATGCTTTGCTGATTCTGAAACACATTTTTAATCATTATTTTTTTATGTTTCAGAATTCTTTAGGCCATTCAATTTCCCCCATTGTAGAAAGCTGTTTAATTCACAATGCCTCAAGTTCAGGCCCGTCATCTATTCTATAGTGACTATGCCACTTAATAATGGAATAGTGCATCAAAGTGCCACTTAGGTCTCAAATTGTTATGTATGACTGTCAAAGCGGAGAAAAAAAAGGGGGGGGAAAGGAAAAAAACTTGATTTGTCTTTACTACTGAAACGTGAATTTGTCAGCCAGGTTTTGAAATCACAACAGCATTGCTTGCATCCCCAGCGAGATGTCGAAAACTTGACAGGTACATATTTTTTCAACTACAAGCACTTCTATAATGAAAACTAAATACACAAATCTTATTTTTTTTGCTCTTGACAGATAGTTGTTGCCAATGGGATTTAATGTTCAGGTTCGAGTTGTCAAGAGGAATAACCAATAAGCAATCCAAGTAGTCAGTATACAGATATTCAAAAGCAAAATGCCTGGCTTCTCTGATATACTGGAAAGATTTGAGTGTATAATTAACTAACTGAGGAACCAAGGACACTTAATCTTCCCCCTAATGGCAAGTTCAACCCATCACTGTCTCTCTCTGGGGGACAAACTGTAGCTTGTTTTGTGGTCACCAGGGCCTTTGGTTGTCATTGCTCTTTCTTATTCATCATTTCCTTGGGTTCTAGTGTTATTTCATTCACTATTACTTAGTCCCAGTAAGAATTAACAGGGTAAACTAAGGTTCATTTCCAAAGCACTATTTATCATCTTACATATTTTAAAAATCTGCCTGTTTATCTATCTACCAATTCTACAGCACAAGATTATCTGCTTCTCTCTCCACGTAAAATGAGGAACTATGCACATGTATATATTCATTTCTCATGTATGGCATGTGTATAATGGATGTACATTGAAACTTCTAACAATATCTACAGTAATACTCTGTGGGCAATCATTTAGCTGCAGGCTAGCTAGCCATTTTAATGGAGGGCAATATATGTGCACTTGGGGGTTTTGGGGTGAGGGGGGTATCTGTGTGTGTGGGCTGGGGGGCAATTCAAACTGCCACAAGACTGCATACATTTTAAATGTCAGTTTCTGTACATGGGCTTGATCATAGAATCATAGAATCACAGAATATCAGGGTTGGAAGGGACCTCAGGAGGTCATCTAGTCCAACCCCCTGCTCAAAGCAGGACCAATCCCCAATTTTTGCCCCAGATCCCTAAATGGTCCCCTCTCCCCCAAGGGTGATCCTCCGAGGTGCTCAACATCCTCTCATCCTTTAAAGTCAGTAGGAGTTAATGGCACTCAGCATCTTACTGGTGTCTCAGAGGAGAACTCAGTATCCCACAGGAATGGGCCCGGTTCTGCAAGCAGCCCTTGTGCAGAAATCTTACTGATTTTAGTGGGAGTGCCACGCAGGGATTTTCCAGTCTGCTTATGCTTTATGAGGTGCAAAATGGCCTTCAAATGACTGGAAACACCCAGTGGAGAACTCCACTGGTGTAGGAGAACTCTCTAATGACAGAAAACTGACAGAAGCTGCTGTTACATTTTGGACCAGATGACCCCCAGCCCTGGCATAAAGGGGAAGAGAGGAGGCTTGTTGAGAGAGAAGACATGGGCAGGAGTGCTAATGGGACAGGTTGCTAAAGGAGGGGCTAATGGGACAGGAGTGCTAAAGGAGGGGCAGGGCCAAGTGGAACTCTACGATGCCTAATCTTTTATAGGCCTAGGGCAGGGTCTGGACTGCCAAGCACCAGGGAGCTGCAACTGACTCCCTGTGACCACCAGTGTCCCCTGTATACAAGCATAGCTGGAACACAGTGGAGAATCCACAATATAGGGCCTTATATGCACATGGCCTGCCCCAAAAACACCCCTTATTCATATCCACATGTGAGTGTGTGTATGTGTTCAGGTGTGTAAAATCAGTCTTGCACAACTACCATTAAAATTATTACAATGAATAAACCAATGATCATTTACTCGCCTGTCAAAAATTATGACTTGCTTTGCGTGAACAGAATTTTGCAAGGCTGCTATATCCATGGTGAAACAAATTAGACACAAACAGGTAAAACTAGGGGTTGTGACACATCCAGTGAACAAGGAGAGTCAAAGTGAAGTCTGACACTACTTCCTTACCTCATTCGCTCTAAGCTGTTACTGTCAGTTGTGTATGGTAAATCTGTTTTAGTTCATGGATCATTGACAGAGTAGACCAAGACGGTTAAGGTCTCTGGTATCAATGTAGCTGCAATGCCTGTGCATTAAGGACTTGATCCAATGAGGTGCTTGAGTACCCCACTGCTGACTTCATTCGCAGCTATGAGTGCTTAGCATCCTGCAGGATTGGACCCTCAGCCCGTGTAGTAAAAATCTTTGACATTGTGGTTGAAAGAAATTGCACTTGTGTGCAGTAAATCTGTTTCCTAAAGAGAAAGGCTTTGTTTCTGTTGTAAAATAAAGAAGCCTGAGTTCACATCAAGAAAGCACCATTCTATCTAATAAACTACTTATCTTCAAATTTTCATTTAAAAACAAGCATATTTTCATTTAAAAACTAACAAATGTGTTAGAGTATATAGTCTCTCAGAGCAAACAAAAAGGGCCTGAGACCACGCATTTCCCTTTTTGTTATCAACATTTTTAACATTAAAACATCAATTTTCTCCAGTTTACTGGAATTAAAAAATAGTTCATTAGACCTATCCATTGGAACGAAAGTGAGGATTATAATCTACTTACTGATAGACCTTTAATATCGAGGCACAAGCAGGTGACACTATTATTCTAATGTTAGAAGATTTGCTGTATATACTTTTGAGTTATACTGCATATACATCAGTTTATTTCATAATAATGTAGATACATTCAAGCATTAATTGTGTCTGATAAAAAGCTTACACTGTGGCTGATACACATGTTGTAGGTACTTCGTGTTGTCATCTGGAAGTCTGGATAGCTCAAGGTTATATGACTGGGTTAATAGGATGAGATTCGTGGTTTAACACTCACTCTTCTAACATATAATCATAAAAGGACCTGCATGAAATATTACTGGCTGTCTCCTTCTAGGAAGGAGTCTTTAGGCCTCTAGTGATTGTTTCAAAAGTTAGAGATTCCTAAATGTCCTACATTTCATAGTGCTTGGTTGATTCAAAGACTTATAAATGAAATAGCATGGAACAGTAATCCACATGAAGGAAATCTGTATTTAAATATTTATCTGATGGTTTTTATTTTAAAAAACATAATTTTTTGTACAAGAGAAAAAGATAAGAGAATTATTTTCATGAAACAAGTGATCTGTATCTAATCTGTAGAGACATATTAATATCAAAAATAGACTCTCACAAAAATCAGGCATAGCAAAGATTTCATAATATATTTGATTAATCAAAACCCAAATGGAAAGTTCTGATCTTCCCAGATGCTGATAAGACTTACAAGTTGCTGCAGGGCCTTATAAGCCATCCAGCACCAAATGCTTGCATATATTTCATAACACACCCAGCATTCAAATATTTCAGGAACAGACATCCTTCATTAAATTCTTTACGTGGCTCTTCCTGGCCTATGCCATACAGGAACATGATCATACATTAATTTACCAAAAGACATTTCCCATTTTTTCTTAAACCTATAGACAATCAGACAACAATGGAGGGGGTGTGTGTGTGGGTGGGGGGAATGGAAGAGGGAGGGGAAACTCAGGTTATTTTTAGACAATGTGGGCAAGAAATATGGTCCATGATGCTTGGCTCTAGCTGATGAGCACTCAGTACAACTCAAAAAGAAGAGTGAAAAGATTGTTTTAAGTTACATTTGTGCTCCCCTGATCTTCGGTCAGGGCCAATCCCCTGGCAAACTTGTGCAGGTGCTTCATGTCTCCGAAGAGGAAAGACAGGGGAACACTGGAGTCCATGGACATGCTGGCCATTCCCTGTGCAGCAATCTAGGGTGGGGATGGACATAGGAGTAGATAGGGTGACTTGCTACTACCCAAGGATTGCTGGCCTTCTAAGCCAGCTTTAGGCCTGCTTTTCAGGGTGAGCATGGCACAAAGCTGTCCCAAGGCAGGGGAGAATATGGCCGAGGGTGTCTGGTTTGTTACTGCTGACCCCCTGTAAGAACATAAGCAACATCATTTTGTCTTTGGTTGAAGTCCTGAAAAGTGCTCAGCACCCTGGACTGCCATTGTTGGAGGCGCTCAGCACCTTGCAGAATTGGTTCCTTTATGCCACTCCTGGAAATCAATGCCCTGCCCCTAGCAGGCTAATATTGATCAGTGGCCATATTTCCCTAGAGGGGATGTAGGAATAAAGCCATGACAGCATGACTGTCCTGCAGGGAACAAATATTTCCATTCTGCACCATCCCTATTTATCACAGAGACTGAAAAATCAAAGGATCAGTTTTCATCAGCACATTGGGAAAAAAAGGACGTCAGAAGCGGAAGCTTCTCTCTTTGTTTGGTTTCTCCTTGTTTGAGTGCAGTGTTTCAGTTGGTAACTGGGAATGACAACAAGCCATAGCTAATATTCCATGTTAATCATCTGAAGCCTTGAGTCAGCTGTTTAAAAAAATTATAATGAATAATGAATGTATTTTAATTTTGATACCAATACATGATATATTTTGGCACATCTCAGAAGGGGGAATGTTGCCTGAGGTGCCAAGTTAACACCACAGGAAAATGAAAACCAAGAGAAGGCAAACTGCTAGCATTTTCCCTTGTATTAGTCTTAAATGTTGCAAAACATACTGAATCGAGACTTTCAAAGTATTTAACAGCCTGGTCTGACTTTGAAAAGGAAAGCAAGCAAATCAGCTATAAAAAGGAAAGGAAAACCATCCTTCATAGACTAATCTGGTTAAATAGCATGAGAAATTGTCTCACAGCTCTATTAATACCCATTGCATTGTACACCAGTCATACAACAAAACTAAACTAAACAAAATTACAATCTACACTGGAAACAGAAAACAAGGTCGGGGTGATGTTTTAGCTAAGAGGCTTTCTGCAGGCACTGGAGAGATTAAACCAAGGTTACTGCTTTCTCTTTTCACAGCCCACAGAAGGCCTCACAGCCAAAATGTTGTGTCCCACTTTGAATTTTTATCATTATTATTACTAGTATTAATATTTTCACATTGTTCTTTATTAACCCTTCTTTATGCTTTGCTTTACACACTAACTGTAACCACTGGTCTTTCCAAGATGTGAGGAAGACCTTTTGTGGTGGCAGAATATTAAGTTCTGGCTATGAGAATAGTGTATATTTTTGCTTGTGTGGACTTGGTACATCAAACAATAAATGAACTATATTGAAAAGATTCAGAGGTTGAGTAGTGCCCAAAAGGTGGCATGTTTTTCCTAACTATTTGGATCTTTTGAGCTCTCCTTTCTCTGACACATTTCCAGTTCGATCCCACTCTCTCTTCTTCCAACCATACCTTCGTTCATCCTCCTCTTTTCCTTCCCACTTTATTCCATGCATCTGAAGAGCCATCTCGTGTAAACTGATACAGCTTCATTGAGTTCAGTGAAGCGGCACCAGGTTATATCAGCTGAAGAACTGATCCAAGAGTTTCCTGTCTGATTCTCCAGCCTGAATGCGATGACCGTTGTTCTCAGTTCCTCTTCCTCTCAGCATTTTTCCCTTCACAATGCTGTCCCCCACCCAGATTTTCTTCCACTTCCAATAAATGAACCATCCACCTTTCAAATTATTTGTGGGCAGGCTATAATTCTGCCTTCAGCTCACACATACTGGACTCCTTGGGTTTCTTTAAGGTCTTGCAATCTGGATCGTACAGCTCTGGAGAGCTGTAAGACAGGGATGCTCATGAGATTTAAAGAAATGAGCCAGCCTCACAATACTGAGGGCTTGTACACACTACCACTTATGTCGGCATAATTTATGCTGCTCAGGGGTGTGAATAAGCCTCCGCCCCCGAGCGACATAAGTTACACAGACCTAACTTCTGGTGCGGACAGTGCTATGCTGGTGGGAGGGCTTCTCCCACTGACATAGCTAGCACCTCTCGCAGAGGTGGTTTTATTATGCTGATGGGAGAGCTCTCTCCCATCAGCATACAGCGTCTTCACTAGCTGTGCTACAGCTTCTCATGTAGACTAGCCCTGAGACACCATTATGACTATGACGAGGGACACAAAGAACTGTTTGAAGTTGAGGGGGTGGGAGGAGGGCATCACACAACGCCGGTGAGGGAGGAAAGGAAGGGTTTTGAGGAAGAGAAATGGGGAGTCACTGGATCCACCCTAGAGAATTAGCAATAGCATAGGGCTGATTTTACTCTTGAAAGATAAAGGACCTGATTCTCCATTATATTGGTAACAAGTGGGTGTAAAAATGCTGCAAAATCATAACGGTAGCATTTTACACCCAGTTTGCACTGGGATAAATGAGCACAGAAAGTGCAGGGCAGTGGTGAACTGGGTGCAAAGAACAGGACTGGTCATCAATTCAAAACAGGGGGATTTTGTTGATTTTCAGAAAGGCCAGGATATGGAGAAGGAAAGGAGTGATGGGGAAATGGGGATGCTGGACTGAGGACCGAGGCAGGGGAAATGAGATGAAGGTAAGGATATGTTGAGTGAGGCAGAAGGTTATAGTTCTATAGAGTTTATAAAGGGAGATGGCACCTTTTGGTACGGTTTTTTGTTTGGCGGGGTGGGGGAAGAGGGTGGGGGAAGAATAGCTGAACCAATCCCAACAACTTTACAAAGTTTTAGATGTGGTCTGCTTCACAAACCAGCTCATTCCCAGTCAGTACGCTACAGGAAAATTTTAAGATAAAAAGTCATCAGCCCCCCAAATTCAGCTAGGTGGACAAGGGGATACAGTTCATTAACTCAACTCACATCTGCCTTTCAGTTACTCCAGCTCTTGTCCTGAACTCACATGAAAGAATTACAAAAACAGGTACTATACATTAGACATCACTGTAAGAAATTGTTTCAGATGCACTAATATCTGGATAAGGAAGGTGAGAGGTTGCACATGGTAGGTGAGCTGCTTCCTTAACAAAGTTAGCCTGAAGTTTTGTGGTGAGGGAGACCTATTATGTCATCAAAATTAGGATGAGGTCAATGATGGGAGAGGGTTTATAATGCAAAGGTGGAATCCTGTTGTCAATAGTAAAACTCTCATTGAGTTCAGTGGGGCTCAGATTTTATCCCAACTGTTTAAAGGTCCACACCTGCAAGGAAACTGAGTCTGAACTCTGAAGTCAACAAGCCAAATAGCACTTTCAGTTATACTCACCCTCTAGGATGTAGTGTGGCTTAGTGGAGTAGTTCTGAACTTGTGGCCCATGGGCCACTTGCGGCCCAATCAGCACAGAGCTGTGGCCCATGTGACGTCCTCAGGTATACAGGTATTATTGGATGCAGCCCACATAACATGTTGTGGGCCACATATGCGGCCCACAATGGTAAACAGATTGAGAACTACTGGGATAGACCACGAGACTAGGACTCAGGAGACAGGATAAACCACTTTGCCTTTCTGCACCTCAGTTTCCCCCTATGTAGAATGGGAATAATGATATTGACTGCCTTTGTAAGAACTTTGAGATAGGGAGATGACAAGGCTATGTAAGAGGTAGGTATTACTATTATTATGCTAATTATTATTATAATCATCCCAGATTTACACTGGTGCAACTGGGGGCAGAATTTTTCTTAATGGGGGATGAAGGAGCCCTATATTTGTACACTAGTTTCTCCCAAACATTCAACACCCAGGCTCAGCAGAAACAGAAGACGGAGGAAGTAGTGTAAGCTATGGTCCCAAATGGGAAAAAGATGGGTATCCAAATGCTAATTTCTCTGTTTCTTTTTTTTTTAAATGGTACTTCCCATATAGGAGTTGAAGGAAAGCAGGTTTAATCCCTCTAAGGTTTCTATAATCATCCACCACATCTGAACAAACATGTAAAGAGGGACACAAATGCACTAAGCTGCATTTCAAAAATGACTTAGTAATTGGAGGGACTGCCCATCTTACCTTGGCCTCAAGCATTTACCAGAATTCAAATTTATTTCAAACTGTTCTCCCAAGTCTGCCTAATCCTTTTTGTCCAAATAGCAGCAACTCGCAGTTAGTGAACATAGCTTCAAGATTTTTTTTTTTTTTTACTTACAGCTAAATTTAACTTTACCCATCCAATAAAAAAGAAATAAGGGAGCCTTTATTATCTCCCTGGATTTCTGGGTATGATACCACATCATAGAGAAGTGGTTATTAGAGACAATGGCCTACCAAGGTGAAGTTTGTAATAAAGCCTATTATGTGGTTTCACCATTGACACTAATGGAATGTAACAGTGATTTAGAATGATTTAATGGTTCCCAGGTTGTGCTCTAATAGTGCTCTTTATATTATGATGTATATCACAAAACCTAATGTGGCTGTTGTGATATATTGACAGTATTCATGCTGTTTCATTTTTTTAGGGGAATTTTAAAAACTGTCAAGGAGGAAAATTAATAGGCTGCAACTGCTTTATTTTCAAGGGTTCTGGGTTTTTTTAAATGTATGTGCATAAATTTCTATTTGATGCCATTCTTAAGCAAATAAATTCATTTTCATTTTTATTCCAAAGTAATAACTGTGGCATGTGTGCTCACACACCTGTGTGTATGTGTATGTGTGTTTGAAGCCCAGCTTTGAAAAGATTGCACTGTCATCTTAAAATCTGTTTACAAACTGGTACTAATGGTTTCAAATGCATGTAGTAGGGGAGAATAAAAGACAGGTATTACATTTATGGATGCTGCCAAAACATACAAGTTTAATAAGAAGCAGAGGCAGGAGGTATTCCTATTGAGTCATTTAAAAACACCCCAGCCCCTTTGGGATACAGGTGGCTTTTAGGCCAACACTTAAAGTTCTAAATTTAAATAAAAACACAATAATCTTGGAACAGACACAAAGAAAGATGTACCAGGGCTGAGATACCTTCATTCTGAAACTGCTTGTGGGCACCTCAGCAATGCCTGACCTATTAGCTTCAAGGCATTTTTGGTTCCAAGTAGGTTAAGTAACAGCAGGAATGTTCTTGCATGCTGTAAAAGCTTTTTTTTTTTGTCCCTGTAATTTAAAAGGGCATGTTATGAAATTTTATGTCTCTCAAGAGCATCACTTTTGATGTCCTCCTGGGTATGAGGCCCTCCTTCAATGAACACAGAGTAGATGTCATGATGACGGACCGCTAGTGAAAGGGGCGGCAGGGGCATAGTTCCCAGCAGAGCAGGATTTTGTAGCTGAATATATATCTATTTGTTCTGTAACTGCTAGAGCACAGATCCTCAGCATTTGTGCTGATAAACATCTCCTGCCCTTCCCCACGTGGGAATAGGGTGACCAGATAGCAAGTGTCAAAATCGGGATACTTTTTTTTTCGAGATTGGGGAGTATAGTGGCATATTTATAAGGCAATGCCCCTAATATCGGGACATCTGGTCACCCTATGGGGGAGCCACTTTACCATCCTTTGCTCTAACCATTAACATTCACCCATAAGGGGGAGGGAATGGGAAGACAAGGCCACAAGAACAGGATCCATCTCTCCCTTGCCTGACCCACCCGCCTCTCCAGACAACAGGAACGGGAGAGAGAGTGTGTTTCTTCTCACTCCCCATTAAGGCTGAGGGGTGGGTGGACATGTGAGCCTGCACCTTCTCTCACTGATGGTGAAGGGCAGGGAGAAGAAGGTATGCTTCTACTCATGTGGTTAGTGGGAAGGGACAATAGGCTCAGGCCTGCCAGGTGCAGTGTATCCCCACTGGTTTAAATGGAAATTGAGGATGCACAGGGCCTGGCAAGAGGCACCGTGAGACACTTGGCAGGATGGGATCCCATGTCTCCGGACTGTCCTTCACGTGGAGGTGGGTGGAAGCGAGTGGTGAGGGACCCAGTGGCTCAAACATCTCCTATTCCAGTTGGTTAGACACTCAGAGATCAGTAGAACTTTTGTCAGAGTAAGGTACTATTCAGCAAGGCAGTCTGACCAGAATGAGGAGCTCTGAGCAAATGTGCTTGACATCAGTGGGGCAACTCCCATGAGTAAGGGTGGTAACATATGGCTCTCTAATTGAACAGGAAGCCTTGATTCTGTGGCCTTGTTCATGCTGAGCCTGAGTCTTCATCTGGTATAAATCTGAACAGGTCCACTGATATAAATGGAGCTACCTGTTTAACCCAGCTGAGTGCCCCACTGAGGGTCTGGCCTGCTGAGCAGCACCTTACTCCACAAGTAGCCTCATTAATGTTAATAGAACCACTTGTGGAGTAAGGGGCTTCTCAGTGAGAGTAGGAGTGGCAGAAATGAATCCTCAGAATGGGAAATATTCTTATGAGCCTGAGCAAAGGTAAAGCAAATGGTGAGCCAAGAGGTGCAATTCCCTGTCCTGTCTGGCGCTGTGACATCAACGCCCCCAAGGAGGCAACCAGCTAGCATGACCCCCAAAACAGTTTAGAACCAACTTGGAGAAACAGTGTGCTAAAGCCACTTATGCAACGCTGACATGCACGAATTGCTCCATGGTGAGGCAATAATATGGTACTTCTGTCACATCCTCCTACAGGTTAACTTGCTTGCAGACATTTTTCTCTTCTATGAAAACACCACCTTGTGATAAAACCACCTATGATGAGATCCACTGGAACATTGCCAGACATATCCTGATGGGATCACAGTTTGCATTGCATGTGCCTCCACGATAGTGGTTTGGGAATTCAGTGAACACAAAAAGACAATTTTTTTCTCTCTCTCTCTGATTCTCCCCCCCCTTCCCCCCCCTCCGACTGCCCACAAAATCATAATTTTTCAAGCGTATAGGAGTGTACGTACAGGCTGGGAAATGGCTTTATAAAGAGAATCTTACATTGAATAATGACTTTGGGACACCAAACTGCAAGAGGACAGGCAGAAATTTGGCGAAAGTCATTTGTTTTTGACACCGAAGTTATTTCAAAGTTAGAAGCAAGACATTTCTCAGGCAATGTTCCCTTTTTGTTTCTTTTTTGTACAGTATCTTCCCTGTGGAAAAAGCTGTGTGAAATCACACAGAACAAAATTAGGCAAAGTGCCTGTTATATAACCTGCCTGTTCGCTAAAAATAATGGGAGCGTCATGATCACCTTAGCTTTTTCCTCGCCTAGGTTTATGTACAGTACATGGAAGGGGAGGGGGAGGAAAAGGAGAGCTTGCATAACGCAATAGAAAGTTCCTGTGAAAAGCAATACAGTGAAATTTGCATACTTATTATCCCATTTTGATTTGTTAACTTTACAGAATCTATGTGGGTCAGTTTTCCTTGCTTTAATTAGCAAAATCAAAACAACAAAAAATGGTGATTTCCTTCTTTCAAGCTCAAGTGTAGTATTCAGCTTGCAGCACTAATTATATATTTTCAAATGCAAGGTGCCTAATTTAAAATACAAGATTCCCAATAGTTGCCGAAGTTTTAAGGACTGTAAGTGACAGAAGCAAGTGTAAAGAACAGGAGGACTTGTGGCACCTTAGAGACTAACACATTTATTTGAGCATAAGCTTTCGTGAGCATCCGATGAAGTGAGCTGTAGCTCACGAAAGCTTATGCTCAAATAAATGTGTTAGTCTCTAAGGTGCCACAAGTACTCCTGTTCTTTCTGTGGATACAGACTAACACGGCTGCTACTCAGAAGCAAGTGAGCCTTCTGTTCTCCTGTATTCAAAGTCCATTCAGCTGCTAAACTTGGTAGGAATTGTATCACCCATATAAATAATTTTTGTATTAATATTATTTCATTGTAAAATATTTTACCCACTGGGGTAGATGAAGAGCAAGGGTTTACTAATCAGATTATTGGCACACTTATTCTAATTTATACCTTCCACAGTTAGCCTTTAAGCCACAGCTGACCTCTTATTTTTTATATTAACGGGAAACAATTCATCAAGTGAGTTACCCCGCTCCTTTCAAATCCACTTGTATTACTAAAAGGTTGAGTAAAGACCTCTAGGGAACAAGGGCAATTTTTGACATGGGTCTCAACAGATTAAACTATGCAGGGACAATATAGAATACATTGGAACAATAACATTATCACATCATAGCCTGACTGAGAGGCATTTCCTTGCATTTTTGTCCTTTTACCATAAGCCAATAGTAGCCACAGGCATTTGACTGGAGAGCCCGGAGGATTGACAGGCCTGGCAGTCATTACACGCTGGATTGAATACTAGATTACTCCAAAGTGGCTCAGGGTCAAGGATCAGTGTGTTCCCTTTTGGCACTAAATGACTTTAATATCCTTACTGTATTAGTCAATTACTTTAAAGCTGCTGCTCTCTGAGCTCTCTCTGCCCCCCTGCAGTTTACTATGGACATTTGAATTGCTCCCATACTTAACCCACACATCTGCTTTTAGCTGTCAAAAGAATATTGCTACCACTGGAGCTATTGACAATACAAAATGACGAAGATACTTGCGGTAGGTGTCAAATGGCTTTTTCTCTTCATTGTTTATTTTTTAAAAAATCCTAAATAACTCCAGAATGGAAAGTGTTCTAAAGCAAAGAAAAGTTAGATCATTTTTGCAACACACCATGGTCTAGTCTTAACTTGACAAAAATACATGTGGCTCATTGTTCTCAAAATTATACATTTTTGTTTTGGTTTGTAAAACCCTGAGTAGTTCTAATGAAACAGAGAAAGAAGGGACTGTATTAAACTCTTGTTTAAATTTCACAACAGTCACAAGCATTACAGAGAATTACACTTCTGAATTTATTGGTGAAACACAGTGAAGAATTCTGTGTCATGGCCACTGAATATTAAAATCTCTGGCTTGGCTTGGTGTTAAACCAACATGTCTAGATTAAATATGGGCAGACCTGATTTGAATTTTAAAACTGCTTGAAAGTGATGCCTTTAATGTTCTAGTGAAAGTGATATCATCACACATGAAAGCACATCTGTTCAGTGGGGCCCAACTTGTGTGTGATGATGTCATTGGACTAAACAAGCAAATCAGGACTTCACAGCTAGATACATAAAGAAATAATTTTCTACTACAAATATACTTTTTAGTCTGTGTGGGGATAAATGTGTAGTGGGCTTTCACTGGAAGACATTTTAACTTCATAGTTTGCTAACCCCATATGTACATTACTTGCATTTAGCCAGTCACATATTTTTCCACTTGTCCTTTACTTTGGATTTGGGAGTAAGGGCTGAGTTGTTCAATATTCTTTTCATAAATATAAACAGAGTTTATGGAGAATAAAATTGTATTTATTACCCTCCACGTCAGATCAGTGCAGTTCATGGACAGTTTGACTAGAGATTATATCTGACTGCTCTATTATTTGGTATGCAATACATTATCATTTGGAAATCTGTGCAATACCTACATAAGCACACAGTTCAAAGTCTTCATTTGCCCCATTCTGCATATCAAACACAAGTGTAGACTTAACACACTTGGTGGACACAAAAAGAAAAGGAGGACTTGTGGCACCTTAGAGACTAACCAATTTATTAGAGCATAAGCTTTCGTGAGCTACAGCTCACTTAACTTGTCACTGCTACTTGGAACACCACCAGCTGGGGTTCCAGGCTGACCAACTGTGTTTTGACTATAAAGTGTCCTCTCAAATACTGCATCATGCTACCTGAGTGCAATGTTTAAAGAAATATAAATCAACTCTGCAGGGTAAAGGCTTTGAAGAAATTAGACCGCATCAGAGACATCACAGTCCCCTAGTCTGACAATCTTTGCACTATACTTGAAGTAAAAAATCATAACCTCCTGCTAATCCTATTTTGGATTGTTGAGAGGACAATAAATACATTTTAGAAAAAAATGAGCACAAAAATGACACCCCCCTTCCAGTGACACAATATTTGAACATTAGTTTTCCTTCATTATTTTACATGATAAATGTTGAGTATTGTAGTTTAAGTGACATATTATGTGTGTTTCTTCTGCGGGAGGGTAGACAGACAAGTGGACAGTAATATACATTTTCTTTGCAATGTGCTTCTGCTCAGCAGCTAGGCATAATGAATGGTGCCTTGGGGAATGCACTGAATAATTGTGCTAATTTAAAATTTAGTCAGCAAAAGACCTTAAAAAACTTGATACCTCTTGGTAATGATGCATCATTAGCACTTTTCATTCATTTATATTTTGTTGTGTTTAGGGATTTGGGTATTCAGGAGACGAAAGGTAGCCTGACAAGAGAGTGATTGAATTAGCCCCCTTGATACTTGGGAATGACAGAAGGTGAAGTACTGTAGCTGCAGTTGACAACTACTTTAATATGAGCCACTTATAAATATTTACAATTCATAAGTCAAGGATAAGACTGTGTATCGTGCATAAATAATATTAAGTATTTGACATGTTTATTTGGAGCCTGATAATTATTTTGGAAACCATTTGATATTAATGTGCTAAGAAGCATTTTCCATTAAAAGAGCCTTACTGTGATGCTGCAATGCAATTTTTAAAAGAAAATAACATATATTTCTTCCCAACCTCCATGCTAAAACTGGAGAGTAAGGGCAAAACCCTTCTCACCTTCTTCACAGGAGTAGAAGAGCAACTTCAGTGAAATAACTTCCTATATATAAGGGCAATAGCATTTGGCCCTAGATGATTTACTTGGCATGGATGTCATGACATGTATTATATGACCTTTCTACAGTACAAAATTAAAAATGTGTGGGCATTCAGTTGCAAAACAGATAGTAACCTTGGATGATCACACTCCGAATACAATGAAAAGACAAAACACTCTGATTACAAGGGGTGCAATAAGCCCTTATTCACAGGTCGATTTTGTTTTCTTTTTTTCAAGACAGAGACAATTCTTTTCAAACACATTTGTTTCCCTTTCTCTGGCTAAATATTGCATGTATTTTACTATGCAAAAGGTGTTAAAAGAGAAACACACAAAATACCAGGTTTCAGAGTAACAAAATACCCAAATCCACAAAAACCTGAATTTGAAAGAAAAGGTTTCTAGAGAATGCACCACTTTTGAAAGGTAAAATGTCTGTAATTTTCCAAACTATTTTAGGCAGAGCAATTATCTGTAGCTGCTGTCCTTAAATACAGGTGCAATGTGCAATGATGATTAGCGCAAAATATATTAATAAAGAGTGAAAAGTAAATCAAAATAAGACAATCTCTTCTGGAACAAATGCACTGAACTAATTCCTGTGCTTCTGTGGGGAAGGCATATAATAATCCTGTTAGCTTTGTGTGTCTAATTTTCATGTTTTCTAAACTTCACCACTACTTCTTTAATGTAACAATGAGGATTTAAATGACCACTGGGGACGGATACTCCTTTTGTTCCTGACCTGGTGGGTAATGAGATAGACAACACCTCAAGCCATTATCCCTTGGAGTGCTGAGTGGGAGTGCAGTTAACTTTGATAGCATAGAAGTAAGTACATTTTTTATTGCACAGGAAAAAACCCGTCAAGAATAACCTATTCAGTTTAACATTTTCACAAAGTAATTACACATAAAATTAGCTAACCATCAAAGTTTTTAGCTATTCCCCCCCCCATCATATTAACTGAATACATACACATTTCATCATTAAGCACAGAAAATGATTTTAAGCAGACCAGAAAGAATGTCTTTTTTAAGATCTACCATTTTTAATTGTTGATAGTTTTAGGTTTTGTATATCAAAATTGCCTGTAATTAATATTTTAGGGGCTCTTGTATAGAATCAAGCCATAATGTTTTCCCCATATTTGTATGAGTGATCATTTCAGTAAAGCAGTTTCAAATAACATTACAGTATCTATTTTCTCTTTAATTTGCATCTCACTTTTGTAATAAAGTTGTCACGGATAGAGTCTTCTTGTCATGTATCATCCTTCAGTATGTAAACAACTTACTGACTTGCTTTGAATGATAGGCAATCTCATAATTTTCACTCATAAAATGACAGTTACAAATAAAGGAACTAATGCATGGAAAGTAACATATTTTGGTCTTGTGACTAATGGTAATCTGGTGCTACTGAATTACTGAACTGTGTCTGAGAACTAATGAGAAAAATTTCCCAGGGAATCTTTATCCAGTGCACTTCGAGAGCACCTTGGGGACTCATTCCATGTCTGTCACCTTTCCCGTCTCATTGACACTCAGCTTCTTTACCACCATTACACTGTGCAACCATTTCACTTTACACCTCACGATTAGAATATTAAAAGGAGAGAATACTACACTACTTGTTCCAGATAGCAGAGTTGTTTTTGACACTTAAAATAGAAAGTGTCACCGAAATATCACAAGGACATGAGTGTCGCCACCTCCAGAACATTCTAAGGTTCATATTATTTTGCAACTAATGAAAACTTTTATCATATTTCCTAATGGAGCAAAAGTCATTAACAGCGAAGATTTAAGCAGATATATCGATTCATGTGGACCCATAAAAATGATACTTGTTTGGGAAAAATTTGCTCCTGTCACAGTACTGGGGTTTGAGTCATTGATGGTGATTAAATAATGATCAGTTTTGAAACGAGGCAAATTCATTAGCAAAAAGCACAAATTTTTACATGGGACAAATATTTTTTTAAAGACTAATGATGTTTGGGAACACATGACCAGATTTTTAGTGGGTGTAAATTGGTGTAGCTCCATTGATGTCAGAGGAGTTTTGTTGATTTATACTAGCTAAGGATATGCCCAATAAATATTACATATATTATTAGGAAAGCTTTGGTATATGCTCCATGAGCTATATTCCACCTTCTTCATAATAGCTGCCTCACTAAAGTTGATGAAACTATTCACTTGAGAAAGGCAAGAGGGATTTGGCCTCTGGTAACAAAGCTCAACTTTAAGCAAGCAAGCAAGCAAACAAACAAAATCCATCTAAGTTAGAAGCTTAAAAAGTTCTCCTATTTCACCAGGCTTGTGAGTAGACTGAAGCTAATTAAAGCGAATGCAGAATTTTGAAGTGAAGGAAAACAAATTAGGACAGCAGGATAAAAAAATAAATTTCCTAATTATATTTATAATAAGGATCTTCTCTGTCCTGGAAACACACATATACACCTTTATGTGGCTACTAGAATATGATGATTTCTGTGGTGTGATCAAAAGTGGCATAAACACAGCTGTGCGTACCAGCTGCACAGGTGTTTGATTTTGAAATTGTTAGTTAGCCAAATGTCTATAGGGATCACACACTGGTTTTGCATAAAGACAGAGAGAAATTGAGTTGCTGGGTGTACACGACAACTGATTATAACAACAATAATCTCCCACCCACCCACCGGATTATTGGCAGATTCTGTAGCCTTCTCAACAAGTGGGAATTCTTGGGAAGCTGAGATTCTCTGGGCTGGAATTAAATCCTTAGAGATAAAGCCACATACAGATTTTTTTTCTTAGTTTGTCTTCTTCATTCAAAAAGTTTTCCAGTGATGCCAATCGGAGCAGTGTTGGCCTGTTGGTGTTGCACAGTAGTACTTTTCTCAAGATTGCGACCACTGATGCATTGGGGGAGATGTATCACTTCTTGGAAGTATCTGAGTGCACCCATGCCAGCCTAGGTTTTAGGGTTGCCACAGCTTATTTTATTGCGATGGGCTCCGTCAAACAGAGCTGCACCTATATCAGATAAAGACATTTTGAGGTTTCTGTCACCATCAGATGTGTGTGAATTTTCAGTGAAGGAGTAAGGAACAATTGGCCAATGGTGTTCTAGGTCCGTCATCTTACTGATAATGTTTATGAGATGAGGTTTTGCTGGTCTGTGTCACAATACTTTGGACATACCAAAAGTAAGTTGCTAGCCCTCGTGGCTGTGGAGAGAGCTTCAAAATGTGGCCCCAGTGCACCTTAAAGCTTGAAAAAAGCAGAAGGCAAATAAAAAGAACACCAAATCTGTTATTTTTGTACATAATCTCATGATTTTAAACTGCCAAACTCCTGATTTTTGGTGAGCCTGACTCGTGATTTTTGAATAGTTGGGGTTGGCAATACTGCAAATTGCAGAGGTCTCATTTGATTTTTATTTCAGACCCCGCAAAGCATATAGGAATAGAAGTTAGGCCTGACTCTCGATTGATTTGAACTTTGTGTAGTCAATGACGCTCCCAAACTCAACAGATGCGCCTTTTTGCCCCGCTTCCCATTCAGATTGCACAGATGTAAATAACCACACAAGGTGCAAGGCAATGGAGACTCAGGCCCATATCAGCAGCTGTAGCTAATGCTCCACGTTAGGTTCCCCCCTGCTGGTTATGTTTGAGTTTCAAGTCAATAGGCTTTGTTTCAGACTCAGAATCAAAATTCCTTTGTATATGCTTTTGCCTTGACTGGTCTCAGATCTACCATAAAACAAAATAAATCTCTATGGGAAAAAATGTAAATATTAATTTGTCATTCTTAGAAAAGTTCTCTCTCCCTGAATGTTGTCACAAATTCTGCAGGAAAAAAAGCACATGAAATGGTGTCTTTAGGTTTCCTAAACCTTCTGAATCTATTGGAACTTTGTGTGGAAAACTGCTCTTTAAGGTATTAATTCATAGCTCAGAATTTCCTGTCATTTCTTCCAAGAGGCAAAATGCAGTACTTTCAGGAATACACCAAGTTTTGGTTTAAGAAAATTAGCAGAACTAGTGCACCATTAGGGCTGCATAATTTATTCTGCATCTCTTTGACTTTCACAGATCAATGACTGTGAATTTGGCAGAGGGATGAGTTATTAGATCTGGTTTTGCAGGACCTGGACCATGCAGGTCCTTGACTGTATGTATCACTAGTACTGTGTGTGGCTGTCAGAATCTGGGCTTTAATTTTTTAATTTTTAAAAACCTGAACATCTACCATTTTTATTGTAAGGATAATCTTTTGAATGTGGTGCTGTTTATGTCTTCCTGAGACATCAGATAGCTACTCGAAAACAAGAGCTCTACAACTCAATGATGTGTTAACACTGGACCCTAATGATAACAATGTAACTATCAAGAGTGTTAACTTAATCAGTTTGTGTCAGATCACACTTATAAAAGCTCCTTTGATATTGTGGCTGGATCTTTAGTAGCATACCATCACTTATTTTTCCAATTTGCCACCATGGGCTTGTACCAGACACAGTCAATGTATAACCCATACATAGACCCATATCACAAAACTATATCACGTGCCAAATACTTTCCTAATGTAACTCTTCTGCATTCAGTGGAGTTAGACCATGGATGGATTTAATCCATTGATTTTGCATTTGCATCTCTGATTAAGCTAAAAATTTGTAAAAACACACAGAGCCCAAATCTGGTTTAGGATCTATGTATATTTCTCCCATTCACTCCAGTAGGATTTGTCTGTGCATTTTGCATCTACAGGAACAAAACTGGTCTGTAGAACCTGAAAAATCTCAAGAGCATAAATTAATCCTCCCAGTGTAGAGCTGAATACTGCTCTTAATCTGCGTGTGCAACTTTCATTAAAGTCAAGAAGAGATGAATGGAAGGAGGAAAGTATATGGCATTCACTAAGCTATCCCTGTTTCATACAGTAGCATTCAACAAATGTAGGTTTTTGCTAAAACTGCCCAATTTGGGCCAAACCATATCTTCTTTTGGAAAACTGCCTCTGCAAATGTAAAAGACATGTGGCTATACCTGTGCTTTCTGATGGTTGACAGCAAAACCATTTGATTGCAATTTGAGTTCAGGGACTGCTGTCACCAGCTCAGCCCTTAACTTATAAAACATTTCATAGGCATTCACTCAGATACCATGGGGAACTGCCCAGGAAAAAAACTGCAATAGACAGAAAGGCACATTTCAGAGCTTTATATATAAGGTGCAGATCTGAGAGAAAAAACTGATCCAAAATATCTGAACCCTTTTTGAAACAAAAATTAATTAACAATGTTGTTTCAAAGAGCTAACATTTCCCTTTTGAAAACTTTTACAAAATGTATTTTCTGACCTACTTCTTCATACAAACTGGACTGCTTTGAGGGAAGAAAATAGCTTTAAAAGTTCTAGGCCCCTCTTTTCCCTTGCCCTCTGAGAATTGTTATAGATGGACTAAGGAGTCATGTTCATACATACACATGCATGTACACTTCACCACATAATCATGAATTCTCGCCTATACAGTAATATAACTGGCTTTCAATATTGTATCTGGACACATGATGAAAAACCAGCCTATTGGGTGAACAACATTTACCTTACAGTGTTCGAGAGGCTGGTTTGGAACAGTTATCTGTCATTCCATTTTAAGTGTGGATATTTGGCTGCTTTGAATTTAGAGCTTGTCATTTACCTTTTGCACTGCTGTCCAGATTTAGTTCTGCAACAATTTCTGAAAGTTTTGAACTAAATGAGTTTGATGGTGTCAGCTCGGTCAGAGCCAAAACAAACCTAGAGTATATGTTTACCGTCTCTGTTTTATACATGTCTGGGGCAGAGGAGCTGTTGAAGCAAATTACTTCTCACCCATGGAGAGGGTAGTTCTTCAATGTCATGGCTGAGGTCATTGACAGGTCAGCACAGAGAAGACAGCCTCTGGAGAGCAAACTGCAGTTTCCCATACTGCCCATCCAATAACTTTCTTCAGAGACTTTTAAGACAATATATTTAAGTGAAAATATAATAATGTATGTATTCTATATATTTATAGATGTATATATAAATTCTGTCATGTATATATATATGCACACACACACACCACATATATATGTGTGTATACATGTATGTTATATGTGCATATGTATGTAATCTATAGCTCATAAATATATGAGATATAAAGGGTCATTAATTAATAAACCATTTGCCTTAAGCACCAGAAAATAAAGAATTACAGGTATTTTCTACACTGATATTAATTTACAGACCATGTGACCCTTGTATAATCAAGTGGTTTTAAAAACAAAGCAAAAAAATCCTCTTTAAAATATTTTTAAGAGCTTAGCAGCTCTACAGGCATGTTCATCATGTACAATAACAGTGCTACATTTACCTTAATGGAGAGAATAATACATCATTTGTGTGTGTGTTTTAATAATAAATATTTGGGACTGCTAATCTATTCAGGGTAGCCATATAATAATCTTGTTGATGTTGTTATACTGACCTCTGCAGGTTTTGTAAATTTGGAACATTGTTTACTTGAATGATATTGCTGCCCTCTGATATACGATTAAATGAGTTCATGGTACCAAAGCACTGATAGGCTGAAAGAGTTATCTGACTAGTTTGATTTCATTTTAACTCTGAAAGGAAACCATATAAAATACATTCAGAGTAATGATTTCAAACTAAGTACTGCTTGGTTTAAGTTTAGAGCAGTGTTAGTCCTGAAAAAATAACTTGATTAAACTAAAAAATATATTTAAAATGAGCAATTTTCAGATTTTTTGGTTATGAGACCTGCTAATTAAGAAACACAGTAGTTTTAGATGAACAATGTTATTTCCATTAATGAATGAACTACAGCTCATCTCTTTAAAAAATCATCTGTGCTGTACATTTAATTTGATTTTATACTATATAATGTTCTGCTCACTAACCCTAGTTAAATGAAAAGTTTCATTTGTTCAGTGCTGATTTTATAAATATAACCTTTCTGAGCTGAGACAGACAAGCTCTTCTAAGAATAATGATACTGTAAATGGTATAAACTTCCTGAGTTTCTGAGGTTTAATATGCTGAATTCAATTAATTTCACAAATACAGTACAGTACCTGTAAGGATTTAGTCTGGGCCATTTTTCTGCTAAATACTTACTGTCTTTCTGGAGTTCAGTATGTTTCCTATATTTATTCATGTCCAACAACAATTTTTCAATTTGTGTCTGACACTTCTTTTATACATATATATCATTTTTGTAACTTATAGTCATGTTTGGCTGACATACAGAGCTATGCCCCATACCTTGTTTATGTTAGAAACAAAGGCTCTCTGAACTGCAGCTCTGTTTATAACTATTTGTGGTTTAACAAATGACAAAATACAGAAGACTTAAAAATCTTGGTCTGGAAAAAATATCTCAGTCTGGTTTATGTTTTCATCTACTCTCCACACATGTATTGATTTTGTTAACTATTTCAGCCCTTTGCTGTACTCTTCTGTCCACATCACATTATGCAGGTAACTGACATGTGAAGAAAAACAAAACATATTGGATGAAATCCCAGCCCCACCGAAGTCTCTGGCAAAACTCCCATCAATTTCAGTGGAGTCAGGATATTATCCACAGGCTTTTGTCCCTTTTGCTGTGTCTTCAGAATTAAATGCTTTACTAGACAAACTCAAACCTCTGCTAGTTGATCTTATCCCAGGATACATCACTCAATTAATTATACTTTGAGATATAAGGGGCATTCCACTTCCACTGTATGCAGATGCTAAAAATTTATACATTTTGGGAACACTTATTACTCACATCAGACCAAGTTTTCTGTTATCCAGTAGAGATAAAAGAGAGTTGCCAAAAGCAAACTAAAATAGGGTACAGCTGACAAGGGAGAAAAAAATACAGAGGATGTTGGAAGTATTTGGCCCACCATTCTCCCATCAGTCTGGCTTTCTGGTTAATAATGCTGCTGAGCCAAATGTTCAAGGTATTTGGAGAAGTAATCTGAGAAGGACACCAAGATTTTTTTAAGTTACTACTTTATTTATTTATGGGCTTTTTTTTTTTTAACCTTACTTCCTATTGTCTGTCACATGACTGTAAGAACTCTTGGAGCAGAGACCGTTTTGGGGTCTTTGGAGTGACTGCCGTATAAATAATGATAATAGTAATAGCTCCAGGGCCAGATTCTGGCCACAGTTATGCACATGTGTATCTGCAAAAAGTAAAAGATCATATGTCTTTGATAGTGTGATGGGGCTTAACCACCATCTGAGAGGAAAGCCAAGGCACCCAATTAGTTATTAGTGCAGCTGGGGAGGTGAGTAGCTAATTGGCTCCCGGCCACGGGTGCTTATACAGACCCCATTCTCATAGCAACTGAGCATCTCACAATCTTTAATGTATTTATCCTCCCAACACCCTTGTGAGATAGAGGAGTGCTATTTGCCCCACTTTAGAGCTATCTTGATGTAATGTCATGCCTAAGGAATTATATAGCAGAGTAGGGAGCTGAACTCAGCACTCCAGAGTCACAGGCCAATAGATGTTGCCCTGTGAGGAGGTACAAATGAGAAGCGATGGATTCATGGTTGGAGATTAAAGGATTGTGGAAGTAGGTGTGACTTAAAAAGAGTGAGCAGGACAATGGGGAAAAGAAAAGGTGGTTATAAAAAAGATTAATAGAGGAAGTGAAACAAACTATCACAAAGGGGACACAAATTATTCCCATCTAGACCTAAATTAAATAACAGAGATGAGCAGAGATGATGATTAACAGACTGTCCCCATAACCAATCATGTTGGCTACCCATTGTCTATAGCACTGTTTTCTGTGCTGATGGAGGAGCTGGGGCACTGTACGTGCTGTTTGCTTATGGGGTAATCCCTTTTTTACATGTTGGACCCCTCAAAGACATGTTGAAAACCTATTGCTGTGTACAATATGTGACTGACAAATTAACATAGGATGTAGGCTGTGGCCAAGGGTTGAGCATGTTTTAGTCACAGTACATCCAACTATTTCCTCTGGCTAATGAGACCTCTGTCATCATGTCTTCCTGCATAATAAACACGTAGATTTCTACAAAAGAATCACTTGACATGTATGTTAGCTAATGTTATCTGAAGTATGTCTCTCTCATGTGCTGCTCCCAGACCTACAACACATAGACATTGAGTGAGACAACTTTTCATTGGTCAACCTTTCTCTGGTCCCTGCCTAGTGCTTAACTTATGGAGGACCGGTTGTTTCAGCTATATTGCCATGTGAATGACAAAACACTGTTTCTTACAGGTCTACTCACTTCAGTGGAAAGTGGTATCTGGAGTTGAATAGTGGCAAAATGTTCACTTTTCTGTCAGTGGTTTTGTGCACCTGTGATGTTCTGTACCTCGTGGGAACACCTTACACCCCCCATGTTCAACCTTATAATATGATTGTGTGGTATCTAATGCAAAGTTTGTCATTTCGGGTGTCTTCAGAAGGTTCATGATATACTGAGCATTTTTGTTATGGTAATGTAATAGTAATGTTTATAGATTGTAATTTCATGTATATAGTTATGAGCTTGAAAATGTGTCCTCGTGGCTTAAAGCAAGCCCAGGCAAAAACTCTCCAAGAGCAGAGGGGTAGTTCACACCTCATCAGGGCATGTATGGGACAAACCCCAGCCCAGGCTCACAGGAACAAAGGCCACTGGCCTAAGCAAAAACAAAGGATCTGCTGGACTCTCAAGTGAGTCACCCTACTTCCTTTTGTCAGTTTGGGACTGCGATGAGGTAATGCTCACCTGACTCTGAAGGTGGGGGAAAGCCAAGAGGGAAGAAATAACATGCTAAAAGGGAGAGATGTTTGCCATGCTCTTCTCTGTTCCACCTCCATCTTCAGACATCATCACCAAGCAACTGAAGCGCTGATCAAAGGGGAGAGCCTGGCTGAAGGGCATCAGCCAGTCTGTGGTGAGAAACAGCTGTTTGTAAGGGCATTGAAAGTGTTAGGATCAGCTTAGAATGCATTTTGCTTTTATTTCATTTGACCAAATCTGACTTGATATGCTTTGACTTATAATCACTTAAAATCTATCTTTGTAATTAATAAATCTGTTTGTTTTTTCTATCTGAAGCGGTGTGTTTGGTTTGAAGTGTGTCAGAGACTCCCCTTGGGATAACAAGCCTGGTACATATCAATTTCTTTGTTAAATTGACAAACTTATATAAGCTTGCAGCGTCCAGCGGGCATAATGGACACTGCAAGGCGGAGGTTCCTAGGGTTGTGTCTGGGACCAGAGATATTGGCTAGTGTTGTTCAGTTGCACAATCCAAGGAGCAGCTTACATGCCAGAGGCTGTGCATGAAGAGCCCAGGAGTGGGGGTTCTCACAGCAGAGCAGGATGAGGCTGGCTCCCAGAGTCAAGGACTGGATTGACCCAGGAGATCACCGGTCCGGGTAACACCAGGGGAACATCACAGCACGTTCAGTGTGGGATCTGCAGCAACTGTTAACCAGGATGTCAACTTATTTTTGCTTCATTAGCAACAAGTGTGGTTATGTACCTTAATTTGTGTTTCCATATATAGGCCAGACTGTGGCTGTGTATTCTTCCATGTTTCAGAAACTTGGCCCCTTACATAAGCAATGCAACTCTTATTGAAGTTAATAGGAGCTATACCTGATTACATTTGCAACAGATTTAGTCCATTATCTAAATAGCACTGAAAATACTTCTATGTAGCTAGATCTGGAGAATGTGCAAAGGCACCATGCCCCAGCAAGAGCAAGTAAGGACAATATACCAGTCTCAGATACAATAGTGGAAGCACCAAACAAGGGCGAGTTGGAGCGACCTCTTCTATAACTTTTCAAATGCTGTAACAGAAGCTTCTCTGTATTCTGGCCCTGCTCTTCTGGCTCATGCATGTACAGGGAGCAGGACACCCCCTTTGGGGAAAGCTAGTACCACAATCAGCACTAGCCTGGAGTTGTTCTTGTACTCAAATTGTACAAGAGCTGCTCTAAGTTATGGCCAGCTGCAAAAGACTCAAGGGACAGAGGTGTTCTAACCATGTTCCTTTTCCCCACCAACCCCCACTATACTAGAAGCTGTGGAGAAGTGAGTGAAGGGACAACTACACCTCACTAGAGAATCCTCAGCTGTCTACTCAGAAAAGCTTTAAGCCTGTTTTGTGCTGCCGCAGTGGCACAAAGCAGATTTAATGAGGGCCATGATCTAGCTACATAGAAATATTTTCAGTGCTATTTAGATAATGGACTAAATCTGTTGCAAATGTAATCAGGTATAGCTCCTATTAACTTCAATAAGAGTTGCATTGCTTATGTAAGGGGCCAAGTTTCTGAAACATGGAAGAATACACAGATGAAATGTATGAAACTAAGACATAAGCTATTTTTTATTGATGTTCTTCAATTTCCAAAAAGCTATAGGCACTATAGTGTGCAAATAGGTTTTTGTACTCTACTGTAACTATCAGTAATGGTATGCAGGCTACAATTTAGGGAGAACTATTAGCTTTCTGAGATGTTAAATTACTGCAGAGCATGCAGTCATAATAATATAGGGAAAGACAGCACCCTAGTGAGTTGAAACAAAGAACACTAGGCAGCCTTATAGTACTCACTTTCTATAGCAACACTCCTCTCTCACAAAAAAGTTATACTCCCTGGGGACTACACTAGTTATACCCTAGTCCACAGGTCATTGCATTCCTGCATAATGGCCCCAGTTCAGCAAGGTATTTAAGCACTTACTTAATTTTAACCATCCAAATAGTCCTACTTACATCAATGGGACAACTCAGTACTTAAAGTTAGGCACATGTTTAAGTACCATGGTGAATTTGGTCCATGCGTGCAACAGGCACCATCCAATTGACTGACACAAAGAACCACAGCCACCCCAACTCTCACCAAGGCCTTGTTAACACTGGCAAGTTTCTGCACAGTAAAGCAGCTTTCTGCGTTGTAACTCCCGAGGTGTACACGCTGCCAAGCCCTTAGTGCGCAGAAACTGCACAGTTGCAGGGCTGTAAAAAACCACCCCAACGAGAGGCATAGAGCTTTCTGAGCCGGGGCTACAGCGCTGCGGTGCCAGTGTAGACACCCTGGTTGATTATAGCGCTGTGATTGGCCTCCAGGATGTGTCCCACAATGCCTGTTCTTGACTCTCTGGTCATCGGTTTGAACTCTACTGCCCTGCCCTCAGGTGACCAACCATCAGCCCCACCCCTTAAATTCCTTGGGAATTTTGAAAGTCCCCTTCCTGTTTGCTCGGTGAATGTGAATTGGTTTCAGCACATCTTTCCAGGTGGCCATGCCTGTTCCATGCACCAGGCAATCCCCCGCTTGGAGCAATGCCGAGTGCTGGACCTCATCAGCATTTGGGAAGAGGAGACTGTCCAGTCCCGGCTGCACTCTGGCTATAGGAATTATGATACCTACAGATAGATTTCACGATGGATGACAGAAAGGGGTCATGAACGGGAAACATTGCAGTGTAGGGTCAAACTGAAGGAGCTGCGGAATACCTACCACAAGGTGTGGGAGGCAAACCACTGCTCTGGTGCTGTGCCCATGAGCTGTTGGTTCTACAAAGAGCTGGATGCAATACTCGGTGACGACCCCACCTCCACTGTGGATACTTTGGTGGCTCGTGTGCCAGTCGAGAGAGGACCGAGCCAGGAGGAAGAAATCTTGGACGAGGATGTGGAGCAGAAGGGAGACCCAGAGGCAGAGGATGACTTGGAGGTCAGAGATTCATGCAGCCAGGAGCTCTTTTCTACCCCGGCGGAGGCTAGCCAGTCACAGCTGTCGGATCTTGGCATAGCGCAAACAGGAGAGGAGGCCCCTAGAATGTGTCCTTGATTTTGGGAATCACTGAAGCAAGATGTTGGGGGCAAGAGAGTTGAAGAAAGCAAGTTTGTGTCTGTATGATGGGCGTACCATGACACGCATAGTCTGACCAGTGGAACAGAGGGTTGATTGACTCCCTCACTTCATGGGAATCTGCCTCAGAGATCTCCAGGAAACTCTCATAGAGATACTGTGCAATCCACTGCTGCAGGTTCTTTGGCAGAGCTGCTTTGTTTTCTTGCCCCATTAATGGTAACTTTCCCACACCACTCTGTCATCACTGCGGGAGGGGGAGGAATGAGGGGGAGACAACCATTGCTGCACACAGGCAAGTCGCATAAGGGCCAGGGCAGAAGCCGCAGTCTTGGAGAAGACCCTCCCTTGATTCCCTGCTCACCTCAGTAATGAGATATCTTCCATAATGAACACAGCCTGTGGAAAATTTGGGGACAGTAATGATTATAAGGCCCCCCCTACAGTGCTGGCTCTCCCCAAGAACCATGTGCCCAGTGCAGTCCTGGAACACTGATTTCCCCTGCTCCTCCAGTCATCACCATTTTGGGGGTCTTGTGGCTCATGTGTGCTTGCCTGGGTTCAGCCAGTTAGTGACAGGTATGTGAATAGGGACTGTGTTTTAAATCACTAATCGGCGGTCTATGTGTTGCAAACAATACTGCTTCTGTAAAATGCTGCATTTTGGCTTCACAGATATGACCTTGGGAGCCAGCCTCCCCCTTTGTTATCGCCGGCTGAAAGGCTGCACAGAATTAGAAACTGGCCATAAAGAACTAAAGAGGACTTTCTGCGTGATGTCATGATCACTCTGCGGCCGAAAAACAAGAACTGAAGGAGTGGTGGCACAGCAAGAAGATGGACCGAAAGGAGAAAGTGGTGCATCAGAATGAAGTCATGGAGCGGCTCTTAAAAGTTATGGAGCACCAAGTGGACATGCTCCAGGTGCTACTAGCACAGCAAACCAAGCAGCTCCGCACCCCTCCTCCCCTGCAACCGCTTCCCCAAAATCCTTCCAATGCGCCTCCCAGAGACCATCAACACACACTTATCAACTTCCTGGCTCCAGTCTGTACACGCTGCATTCCACTCCTCCCCCATCACAGTCCAGCCCTGCAGACTCCCAGTACCCACTGCTCTCAACACCCGTCCCTCTGCAGTTTACCCCTGCTGAAGTACAGTACCCACTGCATTGTACTCCAAAGGAGAAGGTTGGATATGATACCTGGACAAACACAAATCTTTAACCATCCCAGGACCATCCCTCCTCCTGGGACCCTCCCTTCCCCCATCCCCCACAGTGCTGATGTGTTTTTTTGTTTGTCTCTCTCTTCCAGTTGTTGTTTTTTTAATAAAATAATTGTTTTGGTTTGAAAGCAATCTTTATTCCATTAGTTGAAAGCAAACAGAACCCTGCAAAGCAACAAGCAAGTTTCTTAAACCTTCATAGTGCCTCATCTGCACCAATCACAATCACCTCCTAGCACTGCACTCCTCAGCATAGCAACAAATATTAGTGGCTTTCAGCTTCAAATTGCTGCCTCAAGGCATCCACGATCCTTATAGCTCCATGATATGCCCCTCTAATAGCCCTGGTCTCTGGCTGTTCAAATTCAGCCTCCAGGTGCTGAGCCTCAATGGTCCAGCCCTGAGTGAAGCTTTCACCCTTCCCTTCACAAATATTACGGAGCGTACAGCACACAGCTATAAGCATAGGAATATTATCATTGGCCAGGTCAAACCTCCCATATAGGCAGCGCCAGGGGGCCTTTAAACGGCCAAAAGCACATTCAACAGTCATTCTGCACTTGCTCAGCCTGTTGTTAAACCACTCCTTGCTGCTGTCAATGTGCCCCAAGTATGGCTTCATAAGCCACAGCATTAAGGGGTAGGCAGGGTCTCCCAGGATCACAATGGGCATTTTGACTTCCCCTACAGTGAACCTCTGGTCTGGGAAGAAAGTCCCTGCTTGCAGCTTCCTGAACAGGCCAGTGTTCCAAAAGATGTGTGCGTCATGCACCTTTCCGGACCAGCCTGCGTTAATGTTTGTGAAACACCCCTGGTGATCCACAAGCGCCTGGAGAACCATTGAGAAATACCCCTTCTGATTAATGTACTCGGTCTCTAGGTGGTCTTGTGCCAGAATTGGAATATGCATGCCATCTGTCGCCCTGCCGCAGTTAGGGAAGCCCATTTGTGCAAAGCCACCTACAATGTCACGCATGTTGCCCAGAGTCACGGTCTTTCAGAGCAGGATGCGATTAATGGCCCTGCACACTTCTGCAAACAGGAGTCCAACAGTCCAGTCCTCTTGATGGAAGTGTGCAGGGCCATTAGTCTGGAGTCGCCAGCTTCCACAGTGCAATCACCACATGCTTCTCCAATGACAGGGCAGCTCTCATTCTCATGTCCTTGCGCTGCAGAGCTGAGGCGAGCTCATCACACAGTCCTATGAATGTGACTTTCCTCATCCGAAAGTTCTGCAGCCACTGCTCGTCATCCCAGATGGGCATCACAATGTGATCCCACCACTCAGTGCTTGTTTCCCGAGCCCAAAAGTGGCGTTCCACCGTGGTCAGTACCTCTGTGAATGCCACAAGCAATCTCGTGTTGTAGCTACTACGTGTGGTGAGATCAATGTCGAACTCCTCTTGCCTTTGTAGTTTAAGGAATAATTCCACTGCCACTTGTAACGTGTTAGTGAGAGTGAGCAGCATATTGGTCAACAGTGCGGGATCCATTCCTGCAGACCAGAGGCATAGCACACAGTACACAAATCGTTGAAAGATGGCGCCAAATGCGGATGGAAGCACAGGGATTGCTGGGATGCAAAGCAATGCATCACGGGGCATTGGGACAAGACCCAGGATGCCCTGTGACCCCCTCTGCCTTCCCACAACTCTTAGTGCCAGAAGAGGAAGGGTTGCTCTGTGGGATAGCTGCCCCAAGTGCACTGCTCCGAATACCACTGCAAGTGCCACAAGTGTGAACACGCTATTGCACAGGCAGCTGAGAGTGTGAACACGCAACAATAGTTTCACTTCAGCGCTCTCTGAGCGGCGCTGTAAATGCCAGTGCTGTAACTCTGCCAGTGTAGACATACCCCATCTCTCTTCAGGAAGAACATTCCTTCTTTGACACCCATTTTTATCAGTTTGGGTTTTCTTTTAATCCCTCATTTTCTCCTTGCTTGTGTCTTACATCTTTTGGGCAACATGTTTAAAGCCAAGTTTCTTTTTTACTTCCCCAAACTGCAAAAATCTGCCATTGCAATTTTGCTCCCAAGGTTATCTGCACCCAAATTGACCCATTTAGCTGTTTCACTGATCATTTTGCTTGTAGGATATACCTTCCCCATCACCCAATCATCATCTGTTTCCCTCTGTGTTCCCATGCATTAGTACACAGCCTGGTAGAATGGAGTTATCTGTAAACAATGATAATATGTAACAAATGGCCCATTTAATGTGATTTTGGTTGTTTAGCAAAAGAGGCATAAGCAGTGACCATCTTGATGACAGAGATACAAATTAGAGGTGGATTCTTATAACAAAAAGTAGTATTCACTTGAATTCTTAAAAGCATTTGCTATGAATATGTTTGGCCCCTTTTTATTTGCTTTCATAAGTAGTCTAGCAAATGCATTTGCTACTAGGAATATCTAGAAAAACTAAAAATACTAGAGAAAAATCAGACTGAACATCGGGTACTCAACACCATCAACTCCCACTGGGAGTTCAGCGCCTTGCTGAGTGTAATCCTATATACAGAAAGCAATTTTTGAATCCATACTCATCCAGTCAGAAGAGAGAACACTGCAACTTCTGTGATCGACCATAACTGAGCAATACCAGCTTGAAGTTTGAACAACAGTCTACAGACCAAGTATTAATCAGTAAAATGATCCAAGTGGTTACAGGACCATAGTCTATCTTGGTCCCTACCTAGTTACCATTAACTTTAAAAATAGCCTTATGTATTACTTTCTGATTTTTCTGGTCACTTGTTACACATTTGTTGATCTTGCTTTTTCAGTACAGGGTTAAGCTGTCTTAGTATTCACTTCATCTATCTATTTTTCTTCTACATTGGTATAAATGTTTCTGATGGACCTTGACCTTTAACTTGTGAGATGGCTGTCACATAGATGAGAATACTTAGAAAAATTGGGACTAACACAGTATGGCTGTGATTATGTGCATAATGTGGGCATCACAATTTGCAATAGATCCTTTAGCGAAATAGCAGACTTCCATGATTTAACAAGAATTGTGCAAATATGCAGCCCTCAACCCCATTTATGAATTAATCAGGTGCACAAGCACCTCTTATGAAGACTTCATATTGAGTAAGGAAGTTGCCTAGGGACAGAATACTAAAAGACCCCTACAAAACTCATTAATAGAAACTACATCTTTCTATTTTTAATTTAAATATATAATAGAAAAAGAAACAAACTGTATCAACTTATCACTGGGCTTGAATTAGAGATAATATAATAAAAGAATTACAAAAGTTTTATGGAAAAATGCTGAATAAATACATGTATTATATTTAGATAGCACCATTCCACCAAGACATTTCAAGAAGTAATTTTGACATTGATGCAAATATTGTTATGCCCAGAACTTACTTTGGGTACAAAAGTCTTCATTTTGTTCTCATTGCTGATGTACATGTTTTGCAGTAAGTACAATATACTCCAGTAGAACTGAGGTAATAGTTAAGTAGAATAGGGTTGTTGGGACTCAATCTTTATGCCAGAATTTCCAGTTCTTATGGAAAGAGAGCAAGGAGTTTAGTACAACATTTGGTACTGGAGACAAATTAGGTAAGGTTGTGTGAAGTCACTATATTTTTACTTAGCTATTATGGATGTACTTTTAAATGCTACCAGGCAGTTCAGATAATATGAAATTTCCAATACTGCCTTCGACTCGAGTCAAGGGTATACTTAAAGAGTTATTAGCACCCAGCAAAGTGTGTTAAGTCTGACATTCATGATGTCTCAGTTATTAAATAGATATTGGTACACGTACGGATTTTCTTATAAAACTTAATCATGATAATGACCTTTCCATTTAGAATCAGGGTTTCAATGCTGCAAACACCGGCAGATTATAGAATTAAATGCTAGATGCAAACTGCTGATCATTGTCAGGTTTTCTCATATATAGAACTTGAAATGTATTTTTCACTTTTTTGTCTTGAACATTCATGTGTCATAATGGCCATTAAATGTATATATATCTATGCATAGTTAACATAATCGACGTTACACTCAATTTATCATTTGATTTAGTGCTCCTCTGCACGGGTGCATAATTCCACTGAGATGATCTGCACAACATAGACCCTCTTAGTGTAGAAGACGATAGAGAATTGTGTCATGGTATCTGCTGTTGTTACTAAACAATGAAGGATGTGTTTTGTACAGCAAGAGCCTTGCAAGCTCCTCAAACAACCAGAGATATTAACTCTTTTGGCAATGAGTGAAACAAGATAGGTCAGCGATGCATTGGTTTTGTTTTCACTATTATGACCCTACTTCGGAGATTTTTCTCTTTGGGTCTAGCATTATTTGAGTGACTAGAACAGACTTAACGAATTTTTTTCTAAGACACTGCTAAATAGAGAAAATAGATTTAAATCGCTGGCCTAGATTATTCAACTTCAAGCCTAAATGATAACCGCTACTTGCTGAATTTCAAGGGCCAGATCCTCAGCTAGCATAAATTGACATAGCTCCATTGATTTCAACAAAGATATGCCAATGTACACCAGTCAAGGATTTGGCCCAATCAATCAAGAAATAGTTTTCAAAATATTTAGCTCTTGCAAAGGTTGCATCTCTGAGTTAAGAAGTTCCTATTGACACATAGATGCTGTTTGTCCCCAGTACAGGGATGACCCAAGAGATTGTCCATATACCACATAAGACCTAATTCAGAATAATTTCCCATTAACAGATTTCTTTCTAAGAGCTTTAGGACTAAATTACAAATGAAAGAGCTGTCAGCTGCTGACTGTGAGAGACGTCTGGAGAAGGAGTAAAATGAACAGGATGAAAGGTATTGCCTCAGGACCTGGAAAAAAATGATGCTATGTACTTCCTTCTGTAGAAGAGAGAGAACGGATCACTTGGTTCCCCTACAGAACCCATGAAGGTTCCACAAATCTCGCCTGCAAATTCTCTTAACAATGTGTGTGTCCTACAGTAATTAAGTCCTATCTCTCATTCACATAATGTAATGCTAACATAAAACAAGAAGAAATAGTCCAAGACAATGCTTCTTAAAGAGTTCCACTTCTCAGATCAAAGACCTCAAATGACTATGAATCATCAACCATTAGGTAAATACGCTGCACAGTAAACGACATTCTTCCCCTCTCTAAAAAAAACGACACAGGTAAGGAGCTATATTTAGTTTATTGTTACGATCCTGAAAATTCAAATGTGTGCATGAGCCCAGACACAAAGTTACAACTTCAGCTAAAAGCTTGCAAAATTGTGTTTTGGGGGCATGTTTATATAATTACATAAAAATAATATGTCAAATATTTTTTGGTAAAAAGCGTACTACACTAACATATAAATGTAAGAAGAGAGGAACAGCTAATACTTTGATTTAAAGTAACTGGAGAATGTAAAAATACTGAATGTTATCTTTGAGAAGCCAATTTTTCTTTGGCTTTACTGAGAAACATGTGAGTTCTCTTTTTAAAGACACTGGAAGCTGCTAACCATTAACAGGCAGAGTGGTTTACACAGTGATTGATATTAGCCCATTTCACAAAAATATGAGGGTATTACTTTTGCTATATTTTGTCTAATTATTTTTATTATTTTACTGCGGCTGTGGTGAAACTCAGACCCCAAATTCCAACTCTGGATTAACTGTCCCATGAAATTAAGTGAAGCAATTTGCAGTAGCTATTTGGTTAAAAACAGAAATGTACTCAGAACAAAACCCCAGCTCTGAACACTCCTAAATGAGTAGGAAATTTATTTCTGGATGCTAACTCATGCCTGTCCCTGGTTAGCTGCTCAGTGTTTTTAATACACTAGGGTGAAATTTTTAAATGTACCTAAGTAACTTTGGCACCTGATTCCTATGATATCTAGGCACTTTTGAAAATTTTACCCTTAAACTCTAACCATCTTTGTTGAAGAACTATTATAGCATAAACTTTATCAATATTTTATACAATTAATAAGTACAAAAATGTTTAATTTTAAGGCTATGGGGAGAAAATAACCAAAACCAGGAAATTCAAAGTTAAGGATAACATGCCACATTCAATGCATCCTTCTATGCCTAGTTATTGAAGAACATATAATGATAACATCACACATAGATCTGAGAGCCCACCATTACCTAAGCACAACAGGGTAAGCTAGAGACACTGTGTTAGCCTTTTGTTGGTTGGTGTCACAACCTTAACATTACTTTGTGTGAAGTACAGCTGTCAGGGCATTTCAAGTTGCTTTTGAAATAGCTCCAAGATTGAGGAGGCCCCACTATCCAATTGCCTTTCCAATATTAACAAACTATCTGAGGCAGGAAAAAAACACCAAAGAAATTGCATAATTTGCATCCCAGAGTGTCAAAATCCTAAGGTATTGTGGGGACAACTTATTTTCTAGGGGGCACCACACAGTCTCAGATTGGAAAAGGTTCCTTCTTGCATCCTACTGATTATACATGTGAACATTTCTTTTTTATTTTTTTTCAGTAACTGAGGAAAGGGTTGGTGGGGGGAGAGGAAGGAAACAGAGACAGAAAAACAGAGACAGGAGGAGTACAAGTAGTTGTTCTATGAGATTTTTAGACTCTTTTCAGTCCCTTGTCTGCGGATAACTGTATTCTCTTCTACGTAGGTTTTATGACACACCCTTCACCATATTACCTGTCGTAAGGTGCCTCTTGATTCATTCTCTAGGAAGCCCAATGCAAATCCCACCACCCCCACCCTTCATTTTAAAATACATTCTTTAAATACATGTGTACTTAACCTTAAATAACTCCATAAAAGATCATAATGGACTCAAATCCTGTCAATATTTCTTTAGGGGAGTATTAATGATCCAGGGAATAGGCCACTTTATTTTCTATTAGCGTTTAGGAATCACTAGTGTGATGGACCATCAACTCTTAGAGATAATCATACCTATTTACATCAACACAATTTGCCCTGATGGGTGGCACTATTGATGTGCTTAAAGTTAAGCTCATGTTTGTGAGGACTGGGGAGCCTTTATGTGCAACAACTAGCATAGATGAGATAGGTCTCATTGTCTGATGAGCCACCATGCTGGTGATTCCTAAACTAAAATAGAATTTGTAAAGGCCTTTTTACTGAAAGTGACTACTCATGTACTTAAGGTTAAGAATGTGCTTAAGTTCTCTGCTGGATCGAGGCCTAAATATAAACAAACTTTAAAAAAAATCATCTCATTTGCTGTTTAAAACATGCTACTTTGCATCTATGTTACCATAACTAAGTGAGCTGTAGCTCACGAAAGCTCACGCTCAAATAAATTGGTTAGTCTCTAAGGTGCCACAAGTCCTCCTTTTCTTTATTCTTTCTAAGTAAAACACTTTTATAAACATCTCAAATTCAGAATCACTCTAAGTTACTCCCAGGAGTCATATAACCAATGGCTCCCCAACAACATTATTCAATCTTCAAAACAGGATACAAGCTGGGGAAGGGGGAGTTAGTGCCGGTAGGTCATTAAATTACATCTTATTTTGAAAATACAAGGAAAAATTCTAAATTGTTAGCCCCACTGAACAGGACACATTCTTCTACAATAGCAGGCACCAGTGACATCTGCAATCCCTGTACATTTTCAAAGGAGATTGCTAGTGGGGAACGAATGAGTTCTGCCCATCCAAAAAAAATGCACCTACTAAGAAGGTGGTGGCGAGACACGGCCTGGAAAATGGGAAATCTATCAAGAGATTTTCAAACCACTACACCTGGGTACGTTAATCACCGGGGTGCAATTAGTTTGCACCTGAGATTGTTTCCATGGAAGCCTGTACAAGGTAAACAGCCTACACTACAGTTTCACATCATCTCATACATTCCATTTCCCACTGAACTGCCAAAGGCAAAGAAATGGTGATTCTTACATGCTGGGTGGATTTGTTTTGCGGCAACGTGGTCCTGTTAACATTTTGATCAACATCATGTGTAAGAGGCTGTGATACTTACCAGAGATCAGCCAAACAATAAGGAAATAGTTGATTTTATTTACGGTCAGCAGGAGCTGGGTGCCTAACTGCCCTTTATGCTTTTAAAAATATCTCCCTGTTTCATTTATTTACAGAAGGAAAAATCTTTCAGATGGTTTAGGACCACTCAGTTTTGCACCTAGCTAACTTAAATGACCACATCGCTTCAACAGAGATCTGCACAGCCACAAAAATGCACTCAGCTGGATCCAGTTACAGGATTGGGGCCTGAATCTATAACTTAACTCTGATGTGCAAACAATGCTCCACTTTATCTATTAAAACTGATAGCTGATGATTTTATGATTGCTGAAACTACCATGAGTGCCTCATTGTGGGAATTAGTATTCTGCTGTAACAGGCTGCATATCACAATATCAAGCCAATGTCAAACATGCTGTATATTCCATAATGCCTAGATAGAGAGACAGACAAGCCGACAGCTATTTAGAGAGAGAGGATGAAAAGAAAAGCAGGGCATTCCTAGAAGAGACTAAAATAAACCTTATTTTTAGTGATTTCCCCGCATACGATGATGTGTGATACAAAACAAGTGTCACAAACTGCAGAACACAGTTGTTAAATAAAGCCCAGAAAACACAAAAAACAGAAGCTCCCTGTTGGGCAGAATAAAAGCTCGACTGTCGTGTGTGATTAATGTGGACATCTGAAAAAGTTCCATATGATAACCCCACAGTTTAGTTTGCAAGAGCAGAGATCAGGCAATTCTAAAACCATCACAAAGCTCATTCTGTTTAGAGGGGCCCAAGTATAGCACCGAGTTGCAAGCCCGTTTAATTCTGTGCTTGAGAACAAAGGGCAATTTCTGCTCAACACTTCTCAATGGATATGTAGATGAGATGTGAGAGGCAAAGTCGTCGTTGAAATATTCAGAGGCTGATACCCAGACAGAGCGAAAGTCTGTAATGTAAAACATATCATTGCTTTTCTTCCCTATGCATTTCTAGCTCTGGGCTTTATTCTTCAATAAATTGCCTCTGTGACAGTCGCCTTGTGGAAGCTCCATGGGGCTGGTTGGCTTCCCAGCTGCACAGGGCTAGTCCCAGTCTCTTAACCATAAATAATAATCAAAAAAGTTGCCTGTAGCTCAAGCTTGCCTGACTGTCACATATGGCAATTGACTGACTACAAGTGGCACTGGGGACCTCCACTGAACATGGCTTCTCTCTAAGTCCCGAGTGAAAATATGGGCTCTTCCCTGCAGGGCTCAATCCTCCATTAGGCCCAGGTGGTCCGAGTTGAAGGCTCCAACCTTCCTTGGGACTCTTAAGCAGGATCCGTCTCCCAGAAACGTCTCTGAGTGGGATGGATCATTTGTAAAGAACTGTCCTGCTTTGCCTCTTGGCAGAGCTGTTTGGTGGCTGTTGTGTTGGTGGCTTTCTACTTCCTCTCTGAGCTTGTACTAGAAACCCCGCTGCCCTACGTATCAGAGACACAGAATCCCAATCTGCCAACCTTTCTGCGCGGCCTGAAGACACTGCATTTAAAACAATACTTTGCAATTTTGTAGCACCTTCCTTCTGAGTATCTCCAAGTGCTTTACAAAATTAATGAATTTCGCCTCACAACACCCCTATTAATTAGGTTTTCTTAATCCAAATTTTACAGCAGGAGCAATAGAGGCACAGAGTGGTTAAGTGACTTGACATGCATACAGGAAGACAGTGGCATAGCAAGAAACGGAACTCATAACTCCTGACTCCTAGTTCCATTACTTGACTACAGGGTCATGATTAAACTCTTGGCCAAATGTTTGGGAATACAGATTCACGCCAGCTATGTCGATGCTCAGACTCAGGCACTTCAGGCCCCAACACATCTAAGGACTATTTCACAGTTTTCTATCTGGAAACCTGTAAGACCCTGATATTAATATAATGTACTACTGGAAACCTAGGTACAGATCCTATGAGTTCCTAAGCACCTTCTGTGGAATGTTGAGCACCCTTATTTACATTTGAAGCAACATGTAAAAGAAAACAGATGGCCTTTTCCATTTTTTCACTTAACACATGGAAATTCATATCCCGTTCCCATCTACCTCCCTATTTTCTGTAAATATTTTCTAGAGAAAATGAAGAATGACCTGGGCATTGGAGTGAACTCACCATGGGAGGGAAAGTAAACATAAATGCAATCAAAGTGGTACCCTTCCCCCATTTTATCTGTTTTGATAGGAAGAGTATCAATATCAATGTCAGAACTTCAGCTCTAGTCCCCTAATGCCCCTACTCTACTTGCGCTATATTGATGACATCTTCATCATCTGGACCCACGGAAAAGAAGCCCTTGAGGAATTCCACCATAATCTCAAAAATTTCCATCCCACCATCAACCACAGCCTGGACCAGTCCACAGAACAGATCCACTTCCTGGACACTATGGTGTTAATAAACGATGGTCCTATACCGGAAACCTACTGACCGCTATTCCTACCTACATGCCTCCAGCTTTCATCCAGACCACACCACACGATCCATTGTCTACAGCCAAGCTCTACGATACAACCGCATTTGCTCCAACCCCTCAGACAGAGACAAACACCTACAAGATCTCTATCAAGCATTCTTACAACTACAATACCCACCTGCTGAAGTGAAGAAACAGATTGACACAGCCAGAAGAGTTCCCAGAAGTCGCCTACTACAGGACAGTCCCAACAAAGAAAATAACAGAACGCCACTAGCCACCACCTTCAACCCCCAACTAAAACCTCTCCAACGCATTGTCAATGATCTACAACCTATCCTGAAGGATGACCCATCACTCTCACAGATCTTGGGAGACAGGCCAGTCCTACTTACAGCCAGCCCCGCAACCTGAAGCAAATACTCACCAGCAACCACATACCACACAACAGAACCACTAACCCAGGAACCTATCCTTGCAACAAAGCCCCTTGCCAACTGTGTCCACATATCTATTCAGGGGACACCATCATAGGGCCTAATCACATCAGTCACAATATCAGAGGCTCTTTCACCTGCACATCTACCAATGTGATATATGCCATCATGTGCCAGCAATGCCCCTCTGCCATGTACATTGGGCAAACTGGACAGTCTCTATGTAAAAGAATAAATGGACACAAATCAGATGTCAAGAATTATAACATTCATAAACCAGTCGGAGAACACTTCAATCTCTCTGGTCACTCGATTACAGATCTAAAAGTCGCAATATTACAATAAAAAGACTTCAGAAATAGACTCCAAGGAGAGACTGCTGAATTGGAATTAATTTGCAAACGGGATACAATTAACTTAGGCTTGAATAGAGATTGGGAGTGGATGGGTCATTACACAAAGTAAAACTATTTCCCCATGTTTATCTCTCCCCCCCACCACTGTTCCTCAAACGTTCTTGTCAACTGTTGGAAATGGCCCACCTTGATTATCACTACAAAATGTTTTCTCTCCCGCCCCCCACCCACTCTCATGCTGGTATTAGCTCATCTTAAGTGATCACTCTCCTTACAGTGTGTATGATAACACCCATTGTTTCATGTTCTCCGTGTATATAAATCTCCCCACTGTATTTTCCACTGAATGCATCCGATGAAGTGAGCTGTAGCTCATGAAAGCTTATGCTCAAATAAATTTGTTAGGCTCTAAGGTGCCACAAGTACTCCTTTTCTTTTTGAGAACTTCTTTAAAAAGCTTAATTCGTTTGTCATTCACTTTATTTGGAATGTTTGGAGACCTTGATTTAAATGGTTGGACCTATGTGGTCTTAATGAGAGGTTTGGATGAATCCCAGTGTATCTATAGCTGTGGACAAAATATTACCATAATGTCCAACCAGGCCATCAATCAAATGGTCTGCTCCTCTGAGCCATCTGAAACTAATCCCTCAATTTTGGACAGGCCCTCAGAACAGATGAATACAATCTATTAGATCCATTTGTAACACAGGACAACTCTTGAACCTGATGTCAGATGCAACCCACCTCACCACATCTTCTTCCCATTCCCCCACTTACTGATGCTAAACTGAATACCCAACTGAAGGCATTTGGACTAACAAAAGTCCTGCACTTCCAGTGTTTGTTCTCAGTCATTCATGCTTAATCAGGAGCCACATTCATCATCAAATCTTTAAAAATCTATTCTTGCCTTGTTTCCTCTTTCCCACCATGACAGAGGTACATTGGTGTAGCTCAATCCTCTAATATCTCCTCCCTCTCTACATCACTTTGTAAATATCCAAACCTGCCCTTCAAATTCAGCAGGAGCTGTACTTCCTAGGCAGTGTGGCCAGGTTGCCCTTTAAAAGGCTCAACCTCATGACTCCCCATATACTGCTGAATTCTTGGATTGGATGGGGAAGATGAGACTGGGAGGAGTCTATCCTGAGCCAGCTGGGGTCCTGTCCTTGAAAGTACTCGTCCCAGAGTTCCCACTGTGCTGTTAGAGTTAAAGATTGGGTAGGATATGGCCCTGGATGAGTTAGATCACTTTTCTTAGAGAAGCTAAGCAACCCCCAGAATCTGAGCCTAGTGACTTTTTGAGTTGCAGCCCAAGAACATATTCTGATAAAGCTATTTCAAAGTGCTTGGCAGGGAGTTAAGATACAAAGCTTTTCACACTGGAAGTTGGGGCCATATCTGTGCAAGATTTTTGCTGGTTCAAAACAGTACTAAGAACTAGGGGTGAAATCCTGGCCCCACTAAAGTCAAGAGGAGTTTTGCTACAGAATTCAGTGGGGCCAGGATTTCACAGTGTATATATATTCCATAAAATAGACTTGGAAAGAATATCCTTAGTTAGATACATTCAGTTCTCTCCCAACAAGGAATAAACTCATTCCAAGCATCCAAATCCTTCCCGACTGCTTGGAAGCTATAAAACATTCTTAATATATAATGTATTGATTGCTTATTTATTTAATTTTAATATGAAACTTTTGTAAATAGCATTATTATATTGTTTTCTGTCCATTCATTTTATTTCTCTATTACATTCGACTGGGAAGTATACAAGTATTGCATTTTGGAGATTATATTTTACAGGCTGCTTTAAGAATTCTTAATTACATTACTCAAAAGATCCATTATTCAGCATTCATCTCACTTCTAAATGAAAGGCTTTACCTGACATGTGAATGAAATGAGTCTAAATGCTTTCCATGCCACCCAGGGATTCATAATAGACTCCTTGCTGCATGGCAGCAGTAGGTTTTCTTTCTGTTTTAAATTTATGTGGATTGTTTGCAGAGATAGACAGGTAAGAAATACTCAGCCACCCAGAGTACCACTGAACTCCCCATGTGTACTGAGACCTACCCAATGCAGGTATGGACACAGTGTTTGGGATGGGGGAGGAAGAATGGGAGATCAAGAATTAATAACCTTTCAAAGGCTTTTAAATACATTTATATAGTTCCTACAATGTTCACCAATTCCATTTGGGGTCAAAAAACCTATTGCCCCCGGTTAAGCTTTTTCTCTTTTATGGTTCACCATGAATAAAAGGGGTGAGCACAGAACAAGGGATTTATTTTCCCAAAATTGTAACGCAATACTTTTTCTCACTCCCCATTTATTTCAGTGGTACAAATATCTGTTATTAGGTTTGGACAGGAGCTCAGAAATGTCACCAGCAATTTGAAAGCTGTACACACACTGGCTGATCATTACTGGATTCAGAGTAACAGCCGTGTTAGTCTGTATTCGCAAAAAGAAAAGGAGTACTTGTGGCACCTTAGAGACTAACCAATTTATTAGAGCATAATAAATTATGTGGGGGGGGGTGGAGGGTGAGAAAACCTGGATTTGTGCTGGAAATGGTCCACCTGATGATCACTTTAGATAAGCTATTACCAGCAGGACAGTGGGGTGGGAGGAGGTATTGTTTCATATTCTCTGTGTATATATAAAGTCTGCTGCAGTTTCCACGATATGCATCTGATGAAGTGAGCTGTAGCTCATGAAAGCTTATGCTCTAATAAATTGGTTAGTCTCTAAGGTGCCACAAGTACTCCTTTTCTCATTACTGGATTGTCATTACACATCATAGGCCAAATTCTGTACTTTTTCTGATCCCATGCATCTACTGGCCTATAAATTAGGACTACGTGCCCCAATGTAATCACTAATAACTCGATCCAGCAAAGGGCTGCGCATGTCCTACATGGTGCTGGGTATTTCAGCTGATAGTTATCTCATGTTTTTTTAAAGAACTAAATTCTGTGGGTCTCTATTCATGGACAAAATTCCTATTGAATTCAGATCATTGATTTCGGTCAGTTTCAGTGGCAGTTTTGCATAAGAAAGGAATGGAGGATTTGGATTATATTGAATACCCTAAAACCCAGTCACAGTGTCTCATAAAATGGCTTCATCATAAATTAAATTAAAGATAGGAGAGTATATATGTTGTATGTCTGTTATGAAGTATCTACCTGTTAATTACAAATATAAAAATACCTACGTATCGCAACAGACCGTATCAACATGTTTGGAGTTACCTCTGACCATTTGCCAATCTTCAGTCTTAATTGTTTCTAAAATGTTTGAAAGATTTGTCCCATGTAGGTTATGGTTTCCTATTTCATTTGTATTAGAAAGATGTCAAACTTTTCCATTTTACACTGACATGCTGCAGATAAATTAGTATATTCATTCTATTCTGAGCTATCTGTGTTTTGTGGAATCACATTTTGAAAAAATACATATTAAAAGACCATGAGAGCTTTTACAGTGCTTAGATCAATTTTTAAAAGTACATTCCTTAAACTACATTTTGCTGCTTTTCATACATACAGATGGAGCTTGACTAGTGTTGAAGCACTGGTGGATATATCATGACCTTTCCCCCTATCTGATTATGAAGAAGACTGTGAAATTTAATATGCTGCTTTAATTCAACACCATTATTTAGGGCTCAGTACTGCAAAGTGCTGAGATATCTCATGAAGTGCTCAGCACCCTCAGTTCTCATTACACTGTGTAGGATTGAGTTAATAATACAAAACCTGGCCCAGAATCTATAGTGCCTCTGTGATGCAGTCAGGCACTGGTTAATGAAGCATCCACTCTATATCAAGCAGACTGTACCACCTACTGATAAAAAAGGCAACACTTTAGAATGTCTCAGAAATATCAGATGAAAAACCACATTAATCCACTCTTCTGATGGACAAGATATATGACTTAATATAGTTTACAGGGACTCACATTCACCAAGTTTAAAACCCCTCTCTCTAGGATTGATTGAACTGCACCCTTGATGAGCTGCACCAGACTGGGTATTCACTGCAGAGGATCTCATTCAACACGTAGCAGCTACAGACCCAACCCTTGTAGCTGACTTCCACATAGATAAAACACTATTTTTTCCTAGTTAAAAACATATACATAACAAATGGAAAATAATAATGAAATGCCGTAAATATACCTAATGGTAGTTATTATGAATTAAAGTCTGGATACTAAGCCACCAGTTTCCAGACTTATTACATCCTAATTTATTTCAGTCTTTTTCACAGCATTTATTCAGCATGCAATTCAATTCCCTAAAAGCTGTGCCCACCATTTACATACCGTAGGTTTACCTCTGTGCATTTCATTACGGAGAACAGAATCCCAACATTTCTCCAAAGGGAGGCACATTTAATCATTTAACTTCATCTTCTTAACAGATAAGCAATCTCTCCAGAATGAAATATAGCCCCCAAAAAAGGAGACAAAAGGATATGTGTGCCAAGCTTCAATGCACATCAAATACACTCAAAAGTAAAAAGAGGCCAGTCCTGCAAAGACTTAGTACCAGGCGAAGTGCTTACTGGTCCCATTGAACTATTGCCACTGTTAATTCAATAGAAATAATTTGGAGTTAGTATCTATCTCAGGTACTGATATAGCTTCCATTACCATAATATCTGAGCACCTCCTAATCTTCACGTATTTATCCACACAACAACGCAGGGAGGACTGAGTCACAGAGATATTAAGTGATTTCCCCAAGGTCACACAAGACGTCTGCTGCAGAGCATGGAATTGAACCCAGAACTCTTAACGCCCAGACTACACCCTAACCAACCCTCCTCTCCTACTGTATGGGTGAGATAATATACCTGTTAGTAAACATTTGCAATTCTGAGCCATATGTTTCTTTAAAAAGGGACCAAATAAACCAAGATTACCATGGATCTGCGTGAAGATTTAACATGAAGCCTATAAAAGTGTAAGAGTTTTACACACTTATCTTCTGAGCTATTTCATAAAAATAAATCTATATAATTGCTATTATGGAGTCATGAGGTACAGTACATATGATGAAGAAACACTCCCACTAAGCAAGAGAATGCAGATTCTGAGCTGCCTTTCCACTGAGCTAACTTTGCAGTTCTGAGTATGTAAAGAATGAAAAGTTGTGACCTTAATATATTAAGTATTATTTGTATTGGGGTAGGGCCTAGCGATTTCAATAATGAAACAAGGCTCCACTGTGCTAGGCTCTGTACAAATACATAACATTAAGATGGTCTCTACCCCTAAGAGCTTCAGATAGACAGACACAGGGAGCAGAAGAGAACAGAGAGTAAAACAGGGCTAGCGGTTGTTATTGAAGTATTTTAAAAAGATTTTGGATAAAAAATATTTCTTTACGATAAAACGGTCTTTAATTTCTTCCCAACCATCAGTGCCTTAAAACTGCAAGAGTAGTTTAAAAAAAAGTCACAGTGTTGATGGTTTCTCATCAGTATTTCACATTCTGATGAAAATAGGCTAACGTTTTCTAAATACTTTACAAAATGTCATCCCATTTTTGGACCAGCTCCAGAGCTGCTAGGAAAATTTCCAATTTTGAGGAAAAAAGGGGCAAATTATTCATAAAAATTTCCAAGAAAAATGATGTCCTGGTTCAACCAGTTTTAAAAATCACTTTTGAGAATTTGACTCATTTCTCACCTTTTAAACTTTCTCATTTTGGAAACTAAGTTGCTTTCCGTTTTATAAAATGTAGGTGGTCGTTCAATCAATTAAAATTTTAAAGAATCAGCTACCCTGTGTCTCATTTTTTTATTCAAAAAGTACTAATGAAATGATAGGCGGAAGAGAAGAGAGAGAATTCCACGTGATCACTTCAATTTTTTCCTACATAGCATTTGATTTTTTTGGATGCTACTATTCAAAACTCTACATGCCACATTAATGTTAATATGGCCTGCATAAAAAGTTACAGTAAATTCTCTGATATTCTCTATGAATTCCGTGTACATGTGATACCCTGATTTCATTGCAGGTACAGTCATATAATGCAGAAGTAATTCTTTATAACTGGGCTTTCTGACTGCACTAATAATGGTAAATGTAAGCAAAATGAAGTTAAAAAGAACCACTTGATATGATGAAGGATAGTTCTTTTATTATGATGTCTAATTTCCTGTCGTCCCTGAAAAAAGGGAAATTTATAGCCACTTCCTGCGTGCATCTTTTTCAGTTTAGTTTGACAATCCTCAGCTTTTTGACTTTGGCAGTTCCTTTGTTACTAGAACTGCAAGCATTTGAAACTTCTTCGTAATATGTTCAAATATACATATGGCATTAGCATGCTAGGGGTAACAGGTACTAACATCAAAGTCTACATAGCCCATATTTACTGGCAATATTTTAAAGAATTTAAAAGAAGAGTAAAAAGATGTGTCTTAAGTAAAAAAAAAAAAATCCCACTGTCAGTAAATAAACATGTTACAAGTAACATGAGTTTAAAGAAAATAATTCACAAAAATAATGATTTATTCTGGCACAGTGACAAATATACAAAGCAGGTGCATTGCCACATTGCAACCATAAAGAGTTAAAGCATGTATATTTCCCTACACTATCTTTAAACTTAGAATTATTGATGGGTATAAAGCCACTAACTCAAAATCATCTAACCTTCTTAACTGATTAAAAGAGTATAATCCTCTCAGTTATTAGAAGACCTTTGAAGTGAAACAGTCTTCCTCCCTGTTTTGAAAATTCTCATTGACTATAGACTAAATCACAGGGAAGTTTGGGCTGCAGCACTTTGTCTGCATAGTGAGCAGTGGATTACTTACTTGAACTTTGCTCCAGTCAGGACTTTGTAGTGCTTATAAATCTTGAATCCATCTAAATTCACCTTAAATTAGCCTTTCGAAAACACTCTAAACTTCAGTTGACTGCCTGGTGGCTTCTGGCTAGGTGCCACGGAGAAGCTGAAACACTGATTAATTGTCTTCATTTCTTTTTAAAAACACATTTTATTCACAAAAATACCATAGAATATAAATTTGTTTTTCACTTATTTAAACAACTGTGTTTGTTGTTATATGCAAAGTATTAGCAAGTACATGTTAAATAATTAAATGAAAAAGGAACTTGAAAGCTATATAAGCCTTTTGCACAATAATGCCACTACTGCATAAGCAGGCTGGGAAAGAACTGGCAAAGCATGCTGCCAAGCTACAACAGATTTTGCAATTTTCCAGCAAATAGAAACAAATTCTGGTTTCAGAAGGTGTACTCAAAAAACACTTCTCAATATGTTTCTGATTTGTGGTTAGAATGTTTTTACTGCTGGTGCCCTGTACTTTAGAGACATTTATTTCCTAAACGAAAGATTCCTTTCTAAAAACCTCAACTGTCTGTTTTTCAAAGCAATTTAAAATCAAACACACAAATAAAATGTTTAACATATGGAAACCTTCATACAGAGTCTTACGTAGTCCAAGTTAAAATTGTTTCATAAACTGTAATGTTTTGCAGATGAAAACACAGAGAAGATGACTGTTTTTTGCAGTAATGCTTTTTGACAGCATTAAACCTTGTTTTAGTAATTGACATGAAAATGTTTGGTGGTTTTCAAATGGACCACTAATAAAAATGGCATGTTTTAAGTTTTTAAAAATTGTGCTTAATACTGTGAAGTTATATAGAATTACAAATGTGATATAATATTTAAAAAAATCTTTTACATCTATATGTTCCAAATGGCTCACAAGCACCTTTAATGTATTAGTGATCTCTATGCTAGTTCTCAGTTATAATATGTATCCTAGTTTTTGCTAGGAGACCGGGAGCACCTTAAAGACTAACAGATTTATTTGGGCATAAGCTTTCGTGGGCTTTTTACCCACGAAAGCTTATGTCCAAATAAATGTGTTTGTCTGTAAGGTGCCCCCGGACTCCTTGTTGGTTTTGTGGCTACAGACTAACACAGCTACTCCCCGATACTAGTTTTTGCTGAAATCCAGCTATTTTATTTTTTATTTTTGTAAGTCATTATTAATTCATCCTTTCTACTGGTTCATTTTTCCTCCCAGCTTTCCTTGCCCTTGTTTAACTTGAAGCCTCAAATCTGAAAACTGTTTCTTATACTGTAGATAAATTTATCATTTGAATGTTAACATACAATTAGCTTTCAGAGTAGCAGCCGTGTTAGTCTGTATTCACAAAAAGAACAGGAGGACTTGTGGCACCTTAGAGACTAACCAATTTATTTGAGCATAAGCTTTCGTGAGCCACAGCTCACTTCATCGGATGCATTCAGTGGAAAATACAGTGAGGAGATTTATATACACAGAGAACATGAAACAATGGGTGTTACCTTACACACTGTAATGAGAGTGTTACCACCAGTTAAGGTGAGCTATTACCAGCAGGAGAGCGGGGGGGGGACCTTTTGTAGTGATAATTAAAGTGGGCCATTTCCAGCAGTTGACAAGAACATCTGAGGAACAGTGGGGAGTGGGGGGCAGGGAATAAATATGGGGAAATAGTTTTACTTTGTGTAATGACCCGTCCACTCCCAGTCTTTATTCAAGCCTAAGTTAATTGTATCCAGTTTGCAAATTAATTCCAATTCAGCAGTCTCTCATTGGAGTCTGTTTCTGAAGTTTTTTTGTTGAAGTATTGCCACTTTTAGGTCTGTAATCGAGTGACCAGAGAGACTGAAGTGTTCTCCAACTGGTTTTTGAATGTTATAATTCTTGACCGTTTATTCTTTTACGTAGAGACTGTCCAGTTTGCCCAATGTACATGGCAGAGGGGCATTGCTGGCACATAATGGCATATATCACACTGGTAGATGTGCAGGTGAATGAGCCTCTGATATTGTGGCTGATGTGATTAGGCCCTATGATGGTGTCCCCGAATAGATATGTGGACACAGTTGGCAAGGGGCTTTGTTGCAAGGATAGGTTCCTGGGTTAGTGGTTCTGTTGTGTGGTGTATGGTTGCTGGTGAGTATTTACTTCAGGTTGGGGGGCTGGCTGTAAGTAGGACTGGCCTGTCTCCCAAGATCTGTGAGAGTGATGGGTCGTCCTTCAGGATAGGTTGTAGATCGTTGACAATGCGTTGGAGAGATTTTAGTTGGGGGCTGAAGGTGATGGCTAGTGGCGTTCTGTTATTTTCTTTGTTGAGACTGTCCTATAGTAGGCGACTTCTGGGAACTCTTCTGGCTGTGTCAATCTGTTTCTTCACTTCAGCAGGTGGGTATTGTAGTTGTAAGAATGCTTGATAGAGATCTTGTAGGTGTTTGTCTCTGTCTGAGGGGTTGGAGCAAATGCGGTTGTATCGTAGAGCTTGGCTGTAGACAATGGATCGTGTGGTGTGGTCTGGATGAAAGCTGGAGGCATGTAGGTAGGAATAGCAGTCAGTAGGTTTCCGGTATAGGGTGGTGTTTATGTGACCATCGTTTATTAGCACCATAGTGTCCAGGAAGTGGATCTGTTCTGTGGACTGGTCCAGGCTGAGGTTGATGGTGGGATGGAAATTGTTGAAATCATGGTGGAATTCCTCAAAGGTTTCTTTTCCATGGGTGCAGATGATGAAGATGTCATCAATGTAGCGCAAGTAGAGTAGGGGCATTAGGAGACGAGAGCTGAGGAAGCGTTTTTCTAAGTCAGCCATAAAAATGTTGGCATACTGTGGGGTCATGCGGGTACCCATAGCATGCCTCTGATTTGAAGGTAATACATTGTCCCCAAATGTGAAATAGTTATGGGTGAGGACAAAGTCACAAAGTTCAGCCACCAGGTTTGCCGTGACATTATCGGGGATACTGTTCCTGACAGCTTGTAGTCCATCTTTGTGTGAAATGTTGGTGTAGAGGGCTTCTACCTCCATAGCGGCCAGGATGGTGTTTTCAGGAAGATCACCGATGGATTGTAGTTTCCTCAGGAGGTCAGTGGTGTCTCGAAGATAGCTGGGAGTGCTGGATGGAGATAGGACGGAGTCTACATAGCCAGACAATCCTGCTGTCAGGGTGCCAATGCCTGAGATGATGGGGCGTCCAGGATTTCCAGGTTTATGAATCTTGGGTAGCAGATAGAATACCCCAGGTCGGAGTTCCAGGGGTGTGTCTGTGCGGATTTGTTCTTGTGCTTTTTCAGGGAGTTTCTTGAGGAAATGCTGTAGTTTCTTTTGGTAACCCTCAGTGGGATCAGAGGGTAATGGCTTGTAGAAAGTGGTGTTGGAGAGCTGCCTAGCAGCCTCTTGTTCATATTCTGACCTATTCATGATGACGACAGCACCTCCTTTGTCAGCCTTTTTGATTATGATGTCAGAGTTGTTTCTGAGGCTCTGGATGGCATCGTGTTCTGCACGGCTGAGGTTGTGGGGCAAGTGATGCTGCTTTTCCACAATTTCAGCCCGTGCACATCAGCGGAAGCACTCTATGTGGAAGTCCAGTCTGTTGTCTCGACCTTCAGGAGGAGTCCACCCAGAATCCTTCTTTCTGTAGTCTTGGTAGGAAGGTCTCTGTGGATTAGTATGTTGTTCAGAGGTGTGTTGGAAATATTCCTTGAGTCAGAGATGTCGAAAAGAGGATTCTAGGTCACCACAGAACTGTATAATGTTCATGGGGATGGAGTGGCAGAAGGAGAGGCCCCGAGACAGCACAGGTTCTTCCGCTGGGCTAAGAGTATAGTTGGATAGATTAACAATATTGCTGGGTGGGTTAAGGGAACCACTTTTGTGGCCCCTTGTGGCATGTAGTAGTTTAGATAGTTTAGTGTCCTTTTTCTTTTGTAGAGAAGCAAAGTGTGTGTTGTAAATGGCTTGTCTAGTTTTTGTAAAGTCCAGCCACAAGGATGTTTGTGTGGAACGTTGTTTTTTTATGAGAGTATCCATTTTTGAGAGCTCATTCTTAATCTTTCCCTGTTTGCTGTAGAGGATGTTGATCAGGTGGTTCCGCAGTTTCTTTGAGAACGTGTGGCACAAGCTGTCAGCATAGTCTGTGTGGTATGTAGATCATAATGGATTTTTTACCTTCAGTCCTTTTGGTATGATGTCCATCTGGTTGCATATGGAAAGGAAGATGATGTCTGTCTGTATCTGTACGAGTTTTTTCATGAAGTTGATAGATTTCCACTCCATACGGCTAAATGCAGTGCCTTGCATAATGACAGGTTTCAGAGTAGCAGCCGTGTTAGTCTGTATTCGCAAAAAGAAAAGGAGTACTTGTGGCACCTTAGAGTCGAACAAATTTATTTGAGCATAAGCTTTCATGAGCTACAACTCACTTCATCGGATGCATTCAGTAGAAAATACAGTAGGGAGATTTATATACACAGACGTGTACACTGACATTTCTAATGTATTTTCAAAAATTAAACTTTAATTCAGAAGAATGTAGCAACAAGTCATGCTAACTTAAAAGAAATATTTACAAAGTGGGCACCATTAAAAAGTTCCACTGGTTGGAAAGAATCTAATGGGTCTAACAGAATTTTAAAGAAGATAATGTCACTAAGGGTGGTAGATAATATGGCCCATTACATTTTCAGTAGAAAAAAATTTAAACACAATATTTTTTACAGGCTAGCTCTGGAAGAATTAACTTTTCTGATTCACTGTTTCTGTATAAGCAGTAGAAGTTAGTATTTTGCTCTAAGGCCCCAGTTAGCAAAGCACTTAAGCACTTCAATTTAAAGTTAAGTATGTTTTTAAGTGTTTTCTTGAATCGGGGCCTAGATGATTCTGAGGACATTTTTATGCCTAGATTACTGAACTGTCAGGTTTTCTTAACAGCCAAAGGAAATAGAGAAAACAAACAATTATGATGTGAGAAGCCTGATCCCAGGTAAGAACTGATTTAATTCCCATCTAAGAACCTTGCAATGGAGATATTATGTGCAACTAGCATGAGTCCTAACCACCTTGAGGGTAACTCATATAGGAGGAACAGAAAACATCTAAAGAAAACCCAGGAGGATACTGGCTCCCTATTTCTTGAGGTCATCAATAGTGCTGATGACAGTTTTTGTGTGCTGACAGTAACACTGCCATTGAGTCACTGACAATGGGAAAAAACAGGAGCAACAAACATGGGCTCCAGGTGGTAGATCCAACTTAAACAGGAACTGTTTAGAAGGAACTGGTTAGAGTTTACAGAATTCCTTTACACTGAGTTACCGAAACTGTAGTCACTGACATGTCTCCAGTTCTCTGTCCTCCATCCTAGACATCTTCAATGCTGTGTGTTATTGGTTTGCTGTATTAGTTTGTTGTTGGTTTTGGTTGATAATTGTTTTTTTTTTAAAAGCAAGATGTAACAGTGACCTCTGGAGTCAGTTCACACTGACTCCTCCCATGTGATAAGAATATTAACCCTTTCTAATGTATGTCATGTGACAGGGGCTGGGAAATAAAGTCCCATCTCTTACTAGCCTTCCTGTCATCTAGTGGGGTGATTCATGGAGTTGGCCAGAAGGTCAGCCACTAACAGTCTCATGTTATATCCTAAGGTTTTCAAATCAGAATATTGAAAAACTCCCATCAGGACCACTGAGTATTTGGGGATGAGGCAGGGAATGGATTGATCTCATCTCCATGATCAGACCCCTATACTCAAGCACTTAGGTCATTAATGATCATTGTCATGTGATCAGAAGCTTCCCACAGAGTGGGAAGAAGGGGATCTTGGAGAGCTGTTCCACTTTCCCTGTATTAGCCAGAATTTGGCCCATTTTGTTTATTTGTGTATTGTCCTTAGCTTGTGAGCTACTTGAGACAGGGACTGTCCCTTCTTGAATGCATGGAAAATGCCTAGCACATTATGGGTGCTACCACATGACATTTTTAGTGCACAGACTAAAAGAATATGTGGAAGTGTTTTTCATAAGCCAGCATCCTCACAGTGGGAGCAGCTGCACTGGGCCTTATAACAAGACTAGTTTTGCCCTCATAACTCTCATTAGTGTTAGCTCAGTGTTTCTAATTGACTTTCATAAAAGATTTTTGTGATTAGTTGCATTTGGTATCTATTGCAGGAATTAATCACTCCTCTCTCCACTGACATACACACGCTTAAGAAAGTACAGCAAAGCAAAAAGAAGATGCAGATTAAATAAACCCAACAACACCTGTTGTTCAGCGTAAGGGCAGAAGATGTTTCCTGACACTGCTCAGCTTTGAGCCTAATGAAGGTCCTATGAAAAGGCTCATGCAACAATCAGCATGGACACGGCTACTGAGGCTTTTGGCTCCTCACTAGGTGTTCAAAGGAACATTTTCTCTGTTCAGCTTCTAGTAACAAAATGCAGGTGATCGAAAACTGACTATTTTCATTCTACATTGATGTGTAATTGTAATTTGACTTTATTTGTTTTTTATCTTTTCTGAAGCACTCTGAGAGGTCCAAAGGAAAGGTGCTACACAATGGAACGGGCTGGAGTGATTGACAGATTATTTTACGACGGGTACTCATTATTCCTTTTATTGAGAGTAAAGTGGCTTTTAGACTAAAAACAACAGGGTGAAAAGGGGTCCCTGGATGCACACATTACACATAGAAAATGGGAAGGGAAAAAGTTGTAATAAAAACTAAATGATTTTGGCAGTATGTGTGTGTTTCTTACATTGTATGTTAAATGGCACAGACTGTAACCACTGGACATATAATTGTCCTCTAGTTATGGGAGAAAAAAATGGTAAAAATATAGACTGGAATTGCAAGAGTAATACATGTAATAACTCATATTTCTGAGTTTCTCTTTATGTAACCAGAAAGACTGACATTCTTGTAATTTTTTCTTTGAATTTATATTTTTGGGGAGTGACATAGAAGACATGGGGTATGATTTGCTCTCTCCTAGGCTCTCCATTACTGCTCCTGCTCTGAAAAGGCAAGATGATTTTCCCCAACCATAGATGCTGGAACTAGGGGTGCTACTGCACCCCCTGGCTTGAAAGGGTTTCCATTATATACCGGGTTTACAGTTTGGTCCAATGGCTCTCCTACCTCACTAGACAAATTGTTCCAGAACCCCTGTTCCCAAATTGTTCAGAGATGTGTCGGTGCTCCTCTATTTACAGTTTACTAGCGCTATCCTGTTCCCAGTGAAGTCACCGGGAGTTCTGTCACTCCCAGCTAACTTCCAATGAGGCTCCTAAGTGCCTAAATCACTTTTGAAAGTAAGCTCCTAAATCAGCTAAGCATTGCAACACCGATTGGAGCAATGTCTAAACATCTCTAAGTCCGGACCTAAGTCTGATTTTCAAAGTGACTTAGGCAGCTAGTAGCCTGAGGCCCATTGACTTTCACTCCTATTTGTCTAAATTGTTTTTGAAAATGGGGCTAAGGGCATATGCCACACAGGGCAAGATTTGCAAAGGTGTTTAAACACCCAAAAATGCAGATAGGCACCCAGATGTATTTTTAAAAGCACCTAAGTTAGGTATCTAACTTGCATCAGCACTTTTGAAAATCCCAATAGGAGCTATCTGCATCTTTAAAGGCCTGAAAACCTTTAACAAAGATGAGAAAATTTTTAAAATTTTATACCTTAACCCTAAAACAACATCTCAGTTTCAATCAAGACCATTTCTGTTTGTAAATGTGATAGCTGGAAAGCTTAGTGAATTGGTGGGATGAGTGGGCTATGGGGAAGCAAAAGAAAGGATCTCTAACCTAGAAGATGAGAGCCTGCAGCTCCTTCGCCAAGGAAGGTGGAGTGGTGTGATAATGGGAAAGCACATAGAAGATTCAGAGAACAAAAATAAAGGGATTTGCACAGTGTGGGTCTCCTGATGAAGGCCCCATCCCACAACCTTCTTCGAAACGAAGGTCCCTCAGATTTTCACACTTGAATACAAACACAACTACATTAAAACTGACCTTGCTCACTGTGCATTAATTTTTGCCCCCTCCCCTTCCAGATAACAAAAGACCAAAAAGCTCTTAACACTGCAGCTCCACTGTTTCATTGATAAGGCGAAAATCCTAGCACAAAGGAGACAAGAGCATTGGGAATACAGAGAAAAATTATTATTTTTTTATATTTAAAGATTTTTCTCCTTAATTACGGGAGGAAAGGATGGGACATGCTGAGTCCAAGAAGTTGCTGTGACATAAAGGAGTTTAGGGTGGTCACCTGTATCGGCCAGGGCTAAAGGTTCAGGCGTGCAATATGATATATACATTCCACAAACCGTCCAAGAGGAAGTGGTGGCCCAGGGTCACGAAGAAGCCCTATTCCTGACAAAGTGGAAGGAATCACTTTCATATAGTTATTAATGGGAAGAATGAATGCCAAATATTACCTTTCTTTGTTTAAAGCAAGAAATATATCATCCTATCTGTTTTGCTCTTTCTTGAGGTTTCTTTTACTTAAGCTTATGCCCAGTTTCAGTGCTGCTAACTCTTGTAACTTCATCACGAGTCTTGCAATATGTACGGTTTTCTTCAAGCCCCAGGTCCTGGAGTCATGTAAGAATATGTAAGAATTTCAGCTTCCATTTTTTAAAAGTAAGTTTCTAGTCCTCATGGTTGCTGAGAAAAGTGAGAAGTTGTGAGCCAAGTGTACCCTAAAGACTATGAAACCAGAAGGCATGCAAAAATATTACGTTTTACAAATCTCATTATTTTTATACCAATCTCATAATTTTGAGTGTGGGGGGTGATGGGTTGCATAAACTGTACACTGGTGATGAAGGAGTTAAAGAGCTTTTCAAGGATGAAATAAGGACTTAAAAACAGGAAGTGCCTTAAAAACAGTCACTGGGCATCTCTGGGAGAGAGCAGCCATCTGCCTCCAGGGGAACTGCCCTCAGGAAGGCCATTTAGCTATGCTACCCACACCCCCTGCCTACAAGGAGACAACAACTTGGTATACGAGCTGGGTGAGATAGATTTGGCAATCCACAAGGCAGGCCAGTTAGGGGGTTGGTGCTGCTACCCTCTTCCCCTTCTAGGGTTAGAGAATCTGAAAACAGACAAAAGGGACTAGGGGAGTGGGAATCACAAGCCCTGTCCCCATCAGTCCAAAAGGAATATTTAACCCTATTTCTATCATAGAGACCCCAACTCAGGGGTGCCGGAACAAGGAGGGAACAAGCGACTATAGCCCTCCAACTTCTTGGAAGTGGATGGGCCTGGCCTGTTCACTTTTCACTATGGACACCGCCCCTGCCCCTCCTCTTCCCCCTGAGGCCCTCCCGCCGGCCAGGCCAGCAGTGGGAGCCCAGCCCAGGCAGTTGTGGGAAGCCATAGCCCTCTACCAGCCCGAGAGCAGCTCCTTGCCCTTGTCCCCACCCCCCAGGCCCTTCAGCCATGGTAGATGTAGGGTCTACGGCTCCCCACAGCTGCTCGGGAGGCTCCTACGATGGCCCAGCTGTGGCTCCAAGGCCCTGCCCTCCCAGCCAGAGCCTGGTCAGGGTAAAAGCCAATGTAAACAAATTATCTCGCTGCTCACCAGTGGATTACCCTGATGGGCTGCTTGTGGCCCGTGGGCTGCCCACCATTGGTCTACACTGTACACTAAGCTTTGGCTCTGACTCAGGTTTGAGCCCAAGCCCCCTTCTGTCCACATGCAGATCAGTCTCACTCAGGTCAACAAGCACTCAAGACCCTCCTATGGGGTGGGTTAGAGCCCAAGACCTACTGGGAGTCAGGTCCAAGCCCTGTCATTTTGCAGTGTGGATGCAGCTCAAGCCACAGACCCGAGTGAGAAAGTCTGCACAGCACTCTATGGATGAGTTAGCACAGCTATAAGACCTGAGTCCAGCAAATGTAAGCCCAGATTCACAATGAAGTGTGGACACTCAAGCATGGCCTTGGAAACACTGAGTTCACAAACCTGGGTCCCACCAATCCGGTCTTAGTGTACAGGCTAAAACCTATATCATATCCAACTATATGCCAACGAACTTGCACTTTGGGCTTGTGAAATGATTTTTACTTGAATCCCCTGCTACCCAATAGAAGGGTTTGTCTTCTAAACTATGGAGCTTGTCCTATAGATAGGGAATGAGAATTTTTTTTTCTGTGAGCTTTTTCTCCCATGACTCCTGTTACATCATAGCTGGATATGTGAGTATACCTCTTATTATTCACACTAGGTCTATACCTGTGATGACTAGTGATCCCTTTCACAATTTTAAAACAATGCAACTGTCATGGCTCTTAGTGGTTTCTTAAGAAAGAAACTCCTGATGACAATTAAGCTTCAATTCAATAAAGGACACACACACACATTTAACTTTAATCACGTGTATGTGTGTAGTCCTACTGATTTGTGAATTGGAGCCTAAAGGAATAATGCTCTTTTATTATTTTCTGCCAGGAACTGGAGCATCCTACGCTGTTGCATGAATGGGTGAGATCGATAAACTCTGCATCCTATAACAAAGCCAAGGGTGCTGCATACTAATCAATAAAACAAATTACCCCTCACAGTCAAAAACTATTTTGTTTTCAAATACTCAAGGACACACTGGTATTGCTAGTTGCATTTTATATGGGGAAGAGGCTACTCTTGATAATAAATATACCAGTTAAACTTTAGACAGAATTTTCTTTGAGAGAAGGATTTTATCCTTATACTCTGATGGCAGGGGGCCTATTGTCCTTTGGGTGATTTTAACAGTAATGGTGTCTCCTTCTTAGGATAGGTCGTCCAACCTTAAGTGTCCTTATGAGAAACCTCTACAAAGAATTTGCACCAGAGGCTAACTGGAGACTCCTGTATTAAAGGACTATCAATATTCCATTTTACTTGCCATATAGTTCTTTTTCCTTGATAGACTATATATTTTTTTATTTCTGGGTCTTTGGTTGACCAGATGATTGTTCCTGGAATTGCCTGTGTTTTCATGTCAGATCATGCCATGCTTTCAGTTATTTTTGATAAAGTTCCAAATGCAGGTTTGTACTTAAGTAACACAGTTTAGTCCTAAGCAAGGACCAAACAGTCCATTGCTGAAATCTGTTGAAAGACTTAAAAATAAAGGCATGCACTGGAAATAATTTTGTATAATAAATTGATATATACATTTTATATATAACTTTATTATTTTTAACCCTCTAAGGCACTAGTTCCTGGGTAACACAATGAAACAATCTAAAATACAATTACATTACAAATACAATTAAAATTTGAACAAATAAAACAAATTGATATTTGACTCTCACAAGCCTTTGCTTAAAGTGCCTCGTAAGTCTCTCTTAAGGAAACTTGATAACCTCAAGGCTGAAGAGATTGGAAGCAAAGAGTAGAAATAAACTGCCAGTTCTCAGTGTGGCATGAGGTATTAGTGGTGTATCAGAGATCAGTACAAGGACCAGAATTGTTTAATATAGCTATGAATAATTTGGAAGAGAAGGTGAATGATGGGGTGTCTCCTGTCCCAGCCCACTTGTTTGCCTCATTCTCCTGGTATGTCATCTTCTTTACGTTGTAAGCTCTTGGGGGCAGGGATTGTCATTCACTATACATCTGGACAGGACCTAGCACAATGGGGCTCAACCTAGTTGTGGCCTTTAGGCAATACTGATACATAAGTGTATTAAGAAGAAGAAGAATTAATAAAAGGACAATCTCAAATGAAATCCAACATAAAATATTAGAAGGAATAACCTGCAGTATTGGGTGATTTCAGGTACTGGGTTCCAAATTAGTAAAAAGATCTAAGCATCACTGTGGACTGGTCAGTGAAAGGCAACTGATAAAATATGAACTACAATGTTAGGCTGTACTAAAAAGGAAATAGATAACCGAGACCATATTATAGTACCTTACATAAATCAATGGTAAAATAGGATATATATACACATTATATAAATCAATGGTAAGGACTCATCTTAAATACAGTGCTATGTTCAGGTTAGCCAATATCGAATAGGACATGCTCATAACAGAAAAGATTTAAACTAAGGGCAGTGAAAACTATTAAGAGGTCTGAGGAGGAGGTTACATGCAGAAAGAGAATAAAAAAAAATCAAGGGGGGTAGAACTTAGCCTCCTCCCCCCTCCCCCCCATCTAGCCTCACTGAACTGATCTGGTTGTGCAAAAGGGCAGTAAAGCTGAAGAAGAGAGCTGACCCTTTGCCATCCTTTACCTCTTCCCAGTCCAGCATAGGGGGCATATTGGAGCTACCCCTCAGGACTAGTGGATGCGGCTGGAGTGGCACTGAATTCTGAGTGGCATCACAATACCATGGGGACAGAACAAGAACTGCAGCAGCAGCAGCAGCAACAGCAGGAAGCTGAAAAGCACAAAGAATAGGATGCAACAATCTTTGCTCCCTCTTGGATGCTAGGCGTCCAGTGGGGCTGCCTCCTCTAATGTGGACATGAGAGTGATAAGCAGGAATCTGAGCAGCATTAACCAGTTCCTGTTGTTCCCATGTACAAGGGGAAACATGCTGCTTAAAATGGCTGTTCCCCTCTTTCTCTCTGCTTCCTAGACCACTCACCAATTCACTTATTGGCCACACAGAAAAGACAAACATTCCACCTTGCAGCTTTTTCTGTGGGGGCTTTGCTGCCATCAGTACCACACAATTGAGAAAGGGACTTCCATTGGGGGAGGGGGGAAAGATTCCTAATGGATAAAGGTTGTCAGTTATTGTAATATTTCATAAAGGTAATTTTTCCCCTGGATTTCTTGATTTCTGGGAGCTCTTAGTCCTCAATACCTCTGAAAAATCGGTCTTGGGTGTCCCATACTGGCCACTCAAAAGCAGAGACAGACAAAATCAGTGGCCACTTTTAAAAATTGTGGCCTTGCCTTTTGTTCTATTGAACTTGATGATGATTCTCCAATATTTTCCCCTCAAAAGGATTTTGCACGTTATTTTGCTGTTCTTATCACTTTGCTTATATTTGGGAAGTGCAGTTAAAAATCTGCATCTGCAAATTCAAATGTTCACTTTTGGTGTAAGGATAAAAGGCTACTTCTATGCCTAACTGATAGGCAAATGTTGGATTTGGACATCCAATAAAGGAGCCTACATTTGAAAACTGAGTGTATGTTCTCTTCCATTGTACTTCCAATGTATTGCATTCCTCACTACATTTATTTTAGTACCACAAAGATTACAGTGCACTTTGCCTTTTGCCACTATGCTTACTTTTCCATAAAATGCTTGCAGTTGTGCTGGTGGTAAGTTTCTATCAGTTTGTCATTTTTCCCCTCTTGTGTTAAAACCAGAGTACTCTAAATTGAGTATGGTACAGTCATAAGTTGCTAGAGCTGTGGTTTGCATTCATCTGTGAACAAAGAGGGACTTACAGAGGATTGTACATGTGATGGATGTTTAACAATTACGAATCTTAAGTTTCAGAGTAACAGAGTGTTAGTCTGTATTCGCAAAAAAAGAAAAGGAGTACTTGTGGCACCTTAGAGACTAACCAATTTATTTGAGCATAAGCTTTCATGAGCTACAGCTCACTTCATCGGATGCATACTGTGGAAAGTTTAGAAGATCTTATTATATACACACAAAGCATGAAAAAAATAACTCCTCCCACCCCACTCTCCTGCTGGTAATAGGTTATCTAAAGTGATCACTCTCCTTACAATGTGTATGATAATCAAGTTAGGCCATTTCCAGCACAAATCCAGGTTTTCTCACCCCCCCCCCCCAACACACACACAAACTCACTCTCCTCCTGGTAATAGCTTATCCAAAGTGATCACTCTCCTTACATTGTGTATGATAATCAAGGTGGGCCATTTCCAGCACAAATCCAGGGTGTCATTAATTGTATCCAGTTTGCAAATTAATTCCAATTCAGCAGTCTCTCACTGGAGTCTGTTTTCGAAGTTTTTTTGTTGAAGGATAGTCACTTTGAGATCAGAAATCGAGTGACCAGAGAGATTGAAGTGTTCTCCGACTGGTTTATGAATGTTGTAATTCTTGACATCTGATTTGTGTCCATTTATTCTTTTACGTAGAGACTGTCCAGTTTGACCAATGTACATGGAGGGGGCATTGCTGGCACATGATGGCATATATCACATTGGTGGATGTGCAGGTGAACGAGCCTTTGATAGTGTGGCTGATGTTATTAGGTCCTGTGATGGTGTCCCCTGAATAGATATGTGGACACAGTTGGCAACGGGCTTTGTTGCAAGGATAGGATCCTGGGTTAGTGGTTCTGTTGTGTGGTATGTGGTTGCTGGTGAGTATTCGCTTCAGGTTGGGGGGCTGTCTGTAGACAAGGACTGGCCTGTCTCCCAAGATTTGTGACAGTGTTGGGTCATCCTTCAGGATAGGTTGTAGATCCTTGATAATGGGTTAGAGGGGTTTTAGCTGGGGGCCGAAGGTGATGGCAAGTGGCGTTCTGTTATTTTCTTTGTTAGGCCTGTCCTGTAGTAGGTGACCTCTGGGAACTCTTCTGGCTCTATCAATCTGTTTCTTCACTTCGGCAGGTGGGTATTGTAGTTGCAAGAATGCTTGATAGAGATCTTGTAGCTGTTTGTCTACGTCTGAGGGGTTGGAGCAAATGCAGTTGTATCGCAGAGCTTGGCTGTAGACAATGGATCGTGTGGTGTGGTCAGGGTGAAAGCTGGAGGCACGTAGGTAGGAATAGCGGTCAGTAGGTTTCCGGTATAGGGTGGTGTTTATGTGCCCATCGTTTATTAGCACTGTAGTGTCCAGGAAGTGGATCTCTTGTATGGACTGGAACAGGCTGAGGTTGATGGTGGGATGGAAATTGTTGAAATCATGGTGGAATTCCTCAAGGGCTTCTTTTCCATGGGTCCAGATGATGAAGATGTCATCAATGTAGCACAAGTAGAGTAGGGGCATTAGGGGACGAGAGCTGAGGGAGCGTTGTTCTAAGTCAGCCATAAAAATGTTGGCATACTGTGGGGCCATGTGGGTACCCATATCAGTGCCGCTGATTTGAAGGTATACATTGTCCCCAAATGTAAAATAGTTATGGGTAAAGACAAAGTCAAAGTTCAGCCACCAGGTTTGCCGTGACATTATCGGGGATAGTGTTCTTGACGGCTTGTAGTCCATCTTTGTGTGGAATGTTAGTGTAGAGGACTTCTACATCCATAGTGGCCGGGATGGTGTTTTCAGGAAGATCACAGATGGATTGTAGTTTCCTCAGGAAGTCAGTGGTGTCTCAAAGGTAGCTGGGAGTGCTGGTAGCGTAGGGCCTGAGGAGGGAGTCTACATAGCTAGACAATCCTGTTGTCAGGGTGCCAATGCCTGAGATGATGGGGTGCCCAGGATTTCCAGGTTTATGGATCTTGGGTAGTATATAGAATGTCCCAGGTCGGTGTTCCAGGGGTGTGTCTGTGCGGATTTGATCTTGTGCTTTTTCAGGAAGTTTCTTGAGCAAATGCTGTAGTTGCTTTTGGTAACTCTCAGTGGGATCAGAGGGTAATGGCTTGTAGAAAGTGGTGTTGGAGAGCTGCCTAGCAGCCTCTTGTTCATATTCCGACCTATTCATGATGACAACAGCACCTCCTTTGTCAGACTTTTTGATTATGTTGTCAGAGTTATTTCTGAGGCTGTGGATGGCATTCTGTTCTGCATGGCTGAGGTTATGGGGCAAGTGATGCTGCTTTTCCACAATTTCAGCCCGTGCACGTCAGCGGAAGCATTCTATGTGGAAGTCCAATCTGCTGTCTCGACCTTCAGGAGGAGTCCACCTAGAATCCTTCTTTTTGTAGTGTTGGTAGAGAGGTCTCTGTGGATTAGTATGTTGTTCAGAGGTGTGTTGGAAATATTCCTTGAGTCGGAGATGTCGAAAAGAGGATTCTAGGTCACCACAGAACTGTATCATGTTCGTGGGGGTGAAGGGGCAGAAGGAGAGGCCCTGAGATAGGACAGCTGCTTCTGCTGGGCTAAGAGTATAGTTGGATAGGTTAACAATACTGCTGGATGGGTTGAGGGAACCATTGCTGTGGCCCCTTATGGCATGTAGTAGTTTAGATAGTTTAGTGTCCTTTTTCTTTTGTAGAGAAGCAAAGTGTGTGTTGTAAATGGCTTGTCTAGTTTTAGTAAAGTCTAGCCACAAGGAAGTTTGTGTGGAAGTTTGTTTTTTATGAGAGTATCCAATTTTGAGAGCTCATTCTTAATCTTTCCCTGTTTGCTGTAGAGGATGTTGATCAGGTGGTTCCGCAGTTTCTTTGAGAACGTGTGGCACAAGCTGTCAGCATAGTCTGTGTGGTATGTAGATTGTAATGGATTTTTTACCTTCAGTCCTTTTGGTACGATGTCCATCTGTTTGCATATGGAAAGGAAGATGGTGTCTGTATCTGTACGAGTTTTTACGAGCTTTAAAGAGGGGAGTTGCAATAGAGAAGCATTTTTTCATGCAGTTGATAGATTTCCACTCCATACGGCTAAATGCAGTGCCTTGCATAATGACAGATTTCAGAGTAACAGCCGTGTTAGTCTGTATTCACAAAAAGAAAAGGAGTACTTGTGGCACCTTAGAGATTAACCAGTTTATTTGAGCATAAGCTTCGTGAGCTACAGCTCACTTCATCGAATGCATGGAGAAAACTTGGATTTGTGCTGGAAATGGCCCACCTTGATGATCATACACATTGTAAGGGGAGTGATCACTGTAGATAAGCTATTACCAGCACGAGAGTAGGGTTGGGGGAGAGAAAACCTTTTGAAGTGATAAACACCCATTTTTTCATGGTTTGTGTGTATAAAAACATCTTCTGTATTTTTCACAGTATGCATCCGATGAAGTGAGCTGTAGCTCAAGAAAGCTTATGCTCAAATAAATTGGTTAGTCTCTAAGGTGCCACAAGTACTCCTTTTCTTTTTGCGAATCTTAAGTTGCATGTGGAAGAACTGGATAGAGAAGTAGAGGTCCTCAAGAGGACAAATGAGTGTAAGATTTATCAATGAAAAAATGGTTAGTTTTAAATGCAGACGATGAGAAGCAGTAGGGAGGTCAATGGGAACAAGTTGAAAACAGTCTTTAGGGAAGAGGAAGAGGAAGATGAGAAATATAGTATATATAAAGAGAGGGAGCTAAAAGTGAGTGACAAACAAAAGAAAAATGTATGGTACGAGCAAGGTACAGTAGAGCTTATTACAGACCTTGGCCGATCCAGTACTCAAACAACAAGTGAGTAGACAATGGTGCTTACAATGAGGAAGGACATGCTGGCACTTGGAGACTATGGAATACTTTACAGACTTTTTTTGTATCCAAAAGACACTGATTTCTCTGCCAAGAATGATGTTAAAGGGCAAGGATGAGAGAACAGATATATTATTTTAAATATGCCGTAAGACAGCACCATCTGTGGTGGTGGGTATAAATGAGATAAAGGAAAATATTCTCTGTTTGCAAGATAAAAACCAAGACATCTTTCTGAAAGCAGAAGTACATTAGACTGCAAAGTGGAGCTTTCATTTTATACTGCCCATCAAAGGATGACTTTCTAAGAATGACTGTAGCTTTACAAATGTAGCCAGGATAGATGTGTGCAACCTATGGGTAAGAGATTGATTTGGAGTGGAAAGAGAAGCTAGGTTGCATCTTTGAGGAATACAGCAGATGGAAAGTTGCTGAACGTGAATAGGAAGGTGGTAACTATTTAAGAAGCTTGTGAATACAGAAGCAGTATTATCTTAATCCCCCTACCAAAGATCTCAGGTTGCTAGATACAGCTTTTAGTCACCCGTGATCCTTCCTATTCTTAAACAGGGAGGTTCTCCTTCTGAAGAGTCCCAGGATTATGTAGGGAATTGTTTTGCAAAGATTTCTGCAGCTCTCCAGGGAATTCCTCCATTGAAAATTCTAGTTCCTCTTGGAAGGGAACCTTTCAATAGCTTCATCACACTGTTATATGGAGGAGCCTAAAGATTCTGACCCAGATTCTTCCTGAGGATAAGGACATATAATTCCATTGGCTTAAACACCAGCTGCATGTACATATAGGAGTGCTGAATTTGGGCCTATTAAGTGCCCTGATCTGCAGCGATTATAAATAGGCAAAGGTCCATTGGTTTCATGGAGATAAGCTGATTTATATCTGGTTAGAATCCGGTACATTATCTTAATTGAAGTAGCAGAAGAATACAACCTTGTGGGACAGAAAAGCATCTCATTTTCTGGAAGGCACCATTATGTGCCACTCCTGAAGAAACTACCGAAAGGAACATCTCAAAGAGCAGTTTGCACCATGAGGGCAGCAGAAGAATCCTTTTGTTGCATGTACGCTCTACTGCATCTTTAGCCATTCAAGGTTGAATATTAAAACTGAATCCAAGTAATGTGCAGGCAACTGGAGAATTTTTTTTAAAAAATCTGCTTATTATTGAACTCCCTTTAAAAAGTAAAGCCAAATAGCTTTTAAATACTTGATGGTTAAGTGCAGTTTTCCTAGACCCACATTCCTTCAAGTCTTTCACATTGTTCAGAAGAAAGCTAAGTCAACACAGGGCTTTTGAAAATGAAATTTTGAAATTTTTTTAAAAAAACGTTGAGATTAACAGTTTGGGGTTTTTTAAGCTTTCAACCATTTTAACTTTTTAAAATATGTATGGATGCTTTTCTGGTTTAAAAGGTACCACCTGCTACAGGTCAGGAATATGACATGAGTAGTTAGTGAAAGCAACATTTTCAAAATTACCTAATGGGAAAGAGCTTAAGAGTCACTGTAGTGACTTAAAGCCAACCTAGACAAAGCACAACTGTTTGTCTCTATACTGTGGGATCAAATGTGCCAGACAATCTGAGATAGGGCACTGACAACGCCAAGCATTGCAAGTGTATTCTTTCCGTGTTCTTGTAATTAGGGCTAAATTGATCCTTCCTCCTCAATTGACAACTGCCCTATGCATTTCAGGGGGATGGAGGCGGGCATGTTAGCCCCTTACTGTGTCATGTTTAATTTGCCATTTAAACAGCTAACCCTTTTTAGTTTTCTGATTTTGCACTATTTTTCTAGCTATCAAACCTTTATAGGTGTGTGTAAACTGTTTCTTTTTCCTTAACTTTACCTATTATACATGGGAAATTATTTTAATCAGATTGGATGCTTCATGCCATTGCTTAATTGAAATAAAAAATACAGTAAATTGGAAGTAAGGTAGAGATGCTAGAGGAATTCCTATCTAAATCAAAGAAATCAGAATTATCCCTATTTAAGGTACTTTTTAGACCCTTACCTTGAGTAATTTATACAGTATTGGCCACCATATCTTTGCAAAGGTTTAATTGCTCTTCAGGGGAGCAGTGTAGAGCAATTATCTGAATGATACCAGATCTCAACGATTTAAGTTATAAGGAAAGGCTGGGAAAGTTGAGCATATTCTCAGTGGAAAAGAAAGACTTCATGAAACCCAACTGAAGTTTTAAAAATTATGAAGAGGATTGATAAAATTGATCCAAGCAAGCTCTTTACACTTGCAAGACCACAGATGCTAGAAGATATGATCTAAAAATTAGAAAGTAGAGAACAAGGAAAAAAGCTAAGGCAAAACTATCTTACACAAAAGAGTTATAAGCATATGGAATAAATTACTATAAAGGGACCCTGAAGCAAGGAGCATCACTGAATTCAAGAGGGAATGCAATGAATTTCTAAACAAAGACAGTGTAGGCAGGAATGGGGAGAAAATAGGCAAATGGAAATGAGGAAAACAATAAGGAACAGGGAACATGACCACAGAGGCCTTTTTCTGTTATTTCTTGTTTTTATTGGCAATACTGTTATTTGGCTATTGGTTTACCCTATCATCTGAAATAATGCATCATAAAATGGGTTCAATCACACAGTCCTTACTAGGATAAAATGACCATCACAATTAAATAGTTTTGCTCATTAAGGGGCTGCTGGGTTTTGACCCAATGTCAAATTTAACCTGGGTTTGAAAACTGAACCAATAACTAACCAGAGGACTAAGTCTACTAGATACAAAAGTTGAAGATGAGAAATCTTGCGACAATAGCTGACGAGATGTCCTTCCTCTCCCCAACCCCAGATGGTACTAGGAAATGAGAGAATGCTGGGATATCTAGCAGGGGACTGTCCCAAGACATCCCTTAGAGGCTATAACTTTAGCTTTAGCTAATTCGTGTCATGGGTACCTGCCTTTGCTGCTTTCCCAAGCAATAGAAGCATAAATCTGACATGACTTTAAAGAAACTATTCACTGTCATGTTAATTTCACTCTGTTGTTGCTGTACAAAGTCCCCCAGAGGCTCCAGTGCAAGAATAGGTTAGGGGCCCCCTTCCTGATTCCAAAATCTAAAATTTTGCTTACCTTTACCATCTTGGAGAATCAGAATATATCCATCATATCCATAAATATATGAACACAACATGCAGGCTATCTACACACTTACACAAAATGCTCACTGGCAGTGATGTACTGCTATATTTTATGTGCAGGAGCCCTGCAGAAATGATCTCAACTTGGTCATTCTGTCACACATGAGATAGTCTCCAAACTCTACCTTGTGCGTGATGTCATCAGAAGACAAAGCACCCATATTCAAAACCTACCTATTCAAACATTTTACCAGTAAATGTTATCTAATTGTAAAGCTGAACAAGTTATGAGATTTCACACATTAGTCATAAATACACATATTGTACAAACATAAAACATCTGTAACACAGACTTTATAAGCCAGACTTTAAACTAAGTAGCAAGGCACAGGCAAAGCACACAGATAGTTAGTCAAAAAGTCCAAAGGCTTGAGTCAGAATTGCTTGAGTCAACTGTGTTGCTCCAGTTTCCAGCTGGAGCAACTCTATTGGTACTGAATGAATGGGGCTGAAAAGCAGAGTAATTCACCGGGGAATCAAGCCCCAAATCTTTCTACCTAAACCCATTATTTTGTCCCTGGAAAAACTTGGAATGTGAGCGTCAACAGCATTTGCTCGGCATTTTCACCAATCTTGTGGCTGGACACCAAATGCAAACCAGCATTGTCACATATATACAGACCACTTTTGAAAATGTGTCACTGAAACAAACACAAGGAACCATACAGCCATGCAATTAAAAAATAAAAAATAAAAACCAATCAAACTTAACCAATAAAACAACGACATCCTCAGCACTTCTCATGGATACATAATCAATTGTACATTACTACATAAATCAGGCACTTATGATATAGAATCATAGAATATCAGGGTTGGAAGGGACCTCAGGAGGTCATCTAGTCCAACCTCCTGCTCAAAGCAGGACCAGTCCCCATCTAAATCAACCCAGCCAGGGCTTTGTCAAGCCTAACCTTAAAAACCTCTAAGGAAGGAGATTCCACCACCTTCCTAGGTAACCCATTCCAGTGCTTCACCACCCTCCTAGTGAAAAAGTTTTTCCTAATATCCAACCTAAACCTCCCCCACTGCAACTTGAGACCATTACTCCTTGTTCTGTATATGCTGGCTTCCATACCATAGAAATGTTACCTGACCTACATAAAAAGCCAGCCCTGAACAACATCTGTAACATCTTCTAAAGACCTCTAAGATACACACTCTATTTGGATAGGGCTTCATTCTATCCTATATGGGGCAAGATTCTTTGGTATATTTCAGCTACTTTGGGGCACCTGCATAAACCCAATTAAAGTAATTGATCAGGCCAGGTTGACAATGATTTTCCATTGTCAAGATGTTCCATAGGAGCTAAAGTGCATCAGTGAATTTAGCCTAGTTAGGAGAAACACATTCTAACTGAGTAAAGAGATCAATTTTAATTAGGGGCTACTTCCCATCTGCCCTCTGCAACCCTGTCCCAACCTTCACATCCTCCAATCCCCTCCCCCCACCAAGGCCAGGGACCCCCACCCTCTGCAACCCTTCTCCTGGAACTACCTAGCTCAACCATATCAGGACATGGGCACCCCATGCCCGGAGTCCCCCCAAGCCTCCAGCACAGTGTGTCCCAGCCTACACCCTCTTCCGGGCACCCCACACTCCATGCCCCTAATCCTATTGCACACACCCGACTTGGACCCCCCGACACTTCGCATCCCCAGACCACACCCCCTGCCGGACACCCCACACCATTCTGGATGAGCTCCCTGCTCTTGAAGCGGCAGCCTCAGTGCAAGTCTAGGGCAGAGATTGGCCTGCCCAGGCCGAAGGTCCCATGGAGGCGAGAAGGCTAGGTCCCAAGGAGGAGCAGCAGGTGTGGGCTGGGAGCCCCTGCAGCACTGGTGAGCATGAGCAGCCCCAAGACCCTTAGTGTCTGAGCCACGCCTGTGATCTTACCCACACCAGGGGTGGAGAGCAGCTAGGGAGGACGTGGGAGCTCTTCCTCGGCATCCCAGCTGAGGGCCATTTCCTGCTTCTCGGAGCTGCAGCTGATAGGCAGCTGCCTAGTCTGCCTATAGGTAGACTGTGGCATAACTAAGGTAGAGCAGCCTCTGCTAGTTGCCCCCCTCCCCCCAATTGCCTATGGGCCCTGGCATGATTGCACCACTTGTGTAAATGTAACTACACCAATGTCATGAGCAGCAGTAAGGCACAGGCACTGTCCGTGCAGACTCAGGAAGACAACGCTCCATCGATTTATGTTAGGAAAGATTCATAATGAAAACTTAAAATATGCAGAAATTAGAACCCCACGCTTGCCAGAGAAAGTTGATGACGATATCAATTTTTCAAGCCCAGGAGATAACTAATTATTACACAGCATCAAACATTTTGTTTCAGTTGTGGCTCATATCCATCAGGCACAGGTTTTGTTTTATTCATGCGAATAAATGTGTTGCCTATAACCTACTGAAATCCTTATACTTGCCTAATTAATTTTGAGATTGTTTTTCATATAAGATGCAAAATAGGTGTGTATGCTCATGCATGCTCGCACGTGCACACAGACACAAAGACAAAAAAATGGATACTGGAAAATATATATAAGAGCCCTTGTTTTCTTTCCTTGGGCGCTTGGGTCACATTTGAAAAGAGCGCAGTTTACTTAATCTTAAAACACCTTTTTTCCTGCAGAAAAGGTACTAATCTTTTTCAAGTTGTGGCTGATTTTAAACATTAATTTCCCAGGTAGCCACAGCTAATTATTCAGCAGTTACTTTAATGTTTTGGATAGGGACTACATTGCCTTTGGGAGAACAGATTCCACCTTTAAAATAAGTCTAGCTACAGTAAAATATTATTACTAGAAGACATATTGTTGCTGCCACTTCCTTCTCTCCCCAAAGATTGAAGCAGGCCATCTTGCTCTAGCCTACTTAGAAAGTGAGGCTAGATTTAAGGACCAGAGCCTCAGTAACTATGTCTTTGCTCAGACAAAACATCTCATTTCCAGGGTTTTCCCAGAGCCAGGTCTACAGGACCGGCCGAGAGTGGGTAGAGAATAAACCTACAATTAAAATGACTCATAAGAGAATTTAACATTTTCTCTGTTCATCAGAAAGTTTAAGTTTTAGGATTTCATGGGGACAAATTCTGATCTCCTTCATTAGGCCAATTACTGTTTGGCCCCATTTGGCTACTCAGAGATGAGTGTTGTATAAGACCTGAACAGAAAAAGCAAACATGAACATGGTAAAATGAGCACTAATGTGCACTTGTGCTGGCTAACAGAGCTCTCAGGCAGATTATTCCTGCCAAAAGTAGAAGTTATTTTAAAGGGAAGGGAGTGCCTGCCATTGCCAGGTTAGGTGTCATAGATGAGAATCATAGGGACCACACACTGAACTAGTATGACCCTTCCATGCTCTATCCATAGACAACTTATGTCGTGTTCCCTTTTGGGGTTGGGTGTGGAACCATAATGAAGGCAAAAAAATTCTGTTCTGCCCTCCCACTGCTGCCCAAATATGGCCACTGGTTTAAAAATTATGGACTGGAGTCTGCACTTCCCTTATCATTTGCTTTTATATTGTTCTGACTCACTGATGGTGTAGAAGTGGTGCAGTCACCACTTCCCCCCTCTGGCCCTATTGCTGGAGGAATTTGGAGAGTGTGGAGAAGTACTGCTATGATGCCTAGCTGTTAAGGGCCCTCTACAGCTGGGTACACATTTCAGAAACATTGTGGTTGCTTTGTCTTGCGACAGAAGCGAAACTAGCTCCAGTTGGCCACTAAGACTTGGAGGGAGGAACAGGGCATGAAATAACTTTACCTTTGCCCCTTCTCAGCACTGCTTTGCCAAACTCAAGGATTTTGTCCTTTGTATGTAAATGGAACTCTTTTTTTTAACCTTCTCTGGTGTTTTTCCTATAATTACTTGATAGATTGTATATTTCTCCAGGTCATAATGTGTGAGTTAGTGAGGTACTGTTTGATTTCCAGTGTCAACATATTAATAAATTTTAGTTCCCTACTAACCATTTGAAGAAATAAATAGAAAATAATGACGAAGTAAAAAAAAATCAATGTTGAATTTTTAGGAGCAATAGATCCTCAAGATATTGTTAAGCAGCACATACAATTATTTTGTGTATGCGGAGATTAATTTTCAACATGCAGTTTCCCGTGGGAGATTTATATTCTTGCAATCAACATAGAACTGTCCATCAAAAGTAACATTATAAATATATATATCTTAACTTGCCACCAGAAACTTTTCAAGGCTTCTTCTATAAAAGAGCTGCAGTCAGATTAATAATCCTTCTGCAAAAATGACTCTACAGTCAGATGGCTGTTCATTTCAACAGACGATATGAAGAAAAGAACTTGTTGGTTTCTTTTCCTTCTGCCCCCCCCCCTCCTTCTGTAAATGGTTAAGTTAAAAATTCCCTTGTTTGAGAAGTAGAAATTATTAATGCAAAGGGGGAAAAACCTTTAAAAAGATGCTTTGGAGTTCAGCCTATTTTGGCTTTCTTAGTCAAACCATTTACTTCTAATTAGATAAGAGAACAATTATAAATATAATACTAATATTAATACTATAACTAAGATTCCAAAAGGGACACTTTAAAAAAAAAACACAAATTGCTTCCATCATTTCTGAACTCTGCTAAACATTAATAGCTGTATGCCCTTAGCTCATCTTTTGCATGCTAACAATTTAATCTGAATACCAATATAGACACAAAATAAACGATTGTTTCCTGCCAGAGGTATCTGCAGAAGAAATCTTGGAGTAAAACATTGTCTTTGCAGCTCATTGTGTCTCTAATTAGAGTGGAAGGAGGCAGAAGCTTGCTGGTGTCAGTCTGTGTTTAGCATGCCCTGGAGCTTCAAGCTCCTGTGGGTATCAAAGTGCACTAATTAAATGAGGGGTCCACAATACAGCACTAAACATCAGAGTGAGAGAAAGAGTCCAGTGTCCTCATTGCCTTTGAGAATCCATGGCCCACGCTAATTACCCATTGTTGAAATGACTTCCCATTCTACAAGGAATGAATGGTTCTTCTCTCCCTCCCTCCCCCCCCCCCCACTCTCCTCCCCACCAGCCCCCCTTTATATTTTACCATCTTTGCTTTGGCCGCCTAATTAATCTTATGGAAATCTCCTGAAGCCAGATTCCAGCAAGGTTGCCCCGATGTTTATAATTTGATTTGTGATGATAAAAGTGAAGGCACCCGGTGATGGAACAGTGTCATTTTCAACACTCTTGAGAATCGAAGAGGCTATCAATCTTTCCCACGTGCACGGCAAACTGATATCCTAGAAAATTAACTTCAATTAATAACAGAAATCCCCAGACACTCTGGGAAGTGGAAATGCTTTGAAAGAGAACCTTCAAAGATGTCTGTGGATTGTCTTTTATATGCAGACTCTTCTTTTTATATATAAGGGATTCTCAATGAGGGAATGTATGGGTTTTTTCCCCCTTTTCCACTTCTTATTTCAAGATGAGGTAACATTTTATATTTAGTTTAGGAAGAAGTTAACCAAAGGTCTCCATGTTAACTCAGTCTTTATTTCCCCTCCATAGATAGAACTACTTAATGGATTTATCCTATATGTTTCACTGAGGAAAGGGCATTTAAAAGAAAAACGTATTTAAAACTAACTTTGCTCACCTCCCCATAGCACTGGAAAGTTAAAGGTTGGCCAACTTGTCAGAGTTATCCTTATTTATACTGACAAGGCTTATGATCTAAAGCTCAAAGGTCCATCAGAAAGAAAGACTTCAGATTTTTACATGTTCTAATAACTGCAATGATGGGGGAACTAAAGAGTCCTATAAAAACAAGCCTAATTTCTGTGGAACTTTGCAACACATGAATTTCTCTGAAAAAAAAATTACTGTGTCTGTACTTCTGAGAGGCATTTCTGCATTCCTATTATGCAGAAAAGCCAGTTGTTAGACAACACAACTTGAGTTTAATAGTGGCAAAATGGAAACAGATGTAATGTAACATTTTACCAGTGTAAATAACAACAATTCTTTTGCATGCAAATAAACATAATGCAGACAATTATCCACTAAATTTTCTAACTGCCTGTTTTTGACATAATGTAATGCAGATGACAAATATAGGATAATGATTAACAATTAATTTGATGCATATTATAAAAAGTAAAGTATTACCCAGTAACAGTTAATATTTGGGTGTGGTTTGGCATTACAAAGGATTCTAAAGATACAGTCTTAATTTAGCAGCAAGAATGGGTTAAGTTTATAGCATTTCAGGTTCTTGTTATAATTATTGTCATGAGAATGAATTCATGTTGTGCCATTTCTTCTTCTCATTACAACCTTTGTTACGAGAATGAGGTATTAGGATTTAATGCCTCATATATTCTGTGAATTATGTTAGTGTGCTGTACTACGTTGACCTTTTAAGTATTCTGTAATTTGATTGGCTGGTAATTCTGGTCCTTCTCTTGTTGACAGCCTCAATAACCTTTCAGGAAAAGGTGGAATGGCAAGCCAATCAAAATGCAGAGTATTTAAGAGGTCAAAATGTGTACTAGAATATATTGCTGTAATTCATTAGGGAAAAAAATTATAATTCTTCTGATGCCTAAAGTTTGTAACATAAAGGAAAAACAGAAGAAATAATACATTCTGAAGATAAAGATTGTGATATCAAACAAAAGTGATACAAATTAAAAACCATTTTCAGTCTTATCTCAGTGTTTTAATCTTGTGATATTCCCTTGCCTGTTGTACCAGAGATTTTTTGTTATCATCCTTTTTAATATTGCCATATGATAAAAACATGATTAGATGAAAACTTATTTATATATCTGAGGTAAGTAGGTCTATTTTAAATAGTTTTATCAAGTGTTGAACACAGAAAATATAGGTTTCAGAGTAACAGCTGTGTTCATCTGTATTCGCAAAAGGAAAAGGAGTACTTGTGGCACCTTAGAGACTAACAAATTTATTTGAGCATAAGCTTTCGTGAGCTACAGCTCACTTCATTGGATGCATACTGTGGCCTATTCAGCAGGAGAGTGGGGTGAGGGGAGGTATTTTTTCATGCTTTGTGTGTATAAAAGATCTACACTTTCCACAGTATGCATCTGATGAAGTGAGCTGTAGCTCACGAAAGCTTATGCTCAAATAAATTGGTTAGTCTCTAAGGTGCCACAAGTACTCCTTTTCTTTTTACAGAAAATATAAATATACAAGAATATGCAGTATTGGAGAAATATTACAAAGATGTTAAATCTAGTAGTAGGCTATAGCCAGCATTATCAAAATTCAAGAATAAAGGAATATTTTGTTCAGTAGATGTCTATTAGTATTTGCTACAGTCCACATTTCAATATGGGAGAAGGATGTCTGTTATACTTTGTCATATGTTGTCATCTGGGTTTCTTTCTGAATAATAGATTTCTTCTAAAAATAACCCGCAGTGACAAACAATACTAATTAAAGAAGATTCAAACCAAATCTAGTTTGCACTGCTTCTAGATAGAACATAAACTATTTTTAAAGGCACATAGTAAATTTAAAACCAACTCAATTTTTTTTTTAAAAGTAATTTCTGGTCCAAAAGATGCTCCTGAGACCCTCTGCCAGAGTTTTATAATCACATTTTCCTATTTTCACAAATATTTTTTCTTTTCCCAGTTGCTATCTCAGAGACACAAATAACAGAGGAGACTGGAAACTAAAGTTCTAATCCAATGTTTTCCAAAATCAATGGAAAAAATCACTTTGACTTCAATATGGGTAGTGTCTTAAGCCATAACTGGGCCAAATTCAGACGTGAGCTTGAGGAAGTCTAAAGAAGGACTAAGTCAGTGTAATTTATGCTCTCTTCTGGTTGCCACAACATGTATGTTACATGAATTTGGACTTCTTTTAGGTTCCCTCTGGACTTACCTACCTCTTAGATTCCCTCAGACTCACTGACAATACAGAGCAAATTTGACTTGCCTAAAATACAGACAAAAACAAAAAAAGTTATCTGAAAAGTATTTTCCTTTCTTTAATCTCTCAGTGAAACCAAACCTAGGCATTACATTTGTCACTATACTAGGTAAAACATTTTCAGAACTAATGTGTCACAGAGGCCTATTGGTGTTTCACTACATTAGCAACTCTTTTCACTATACCTCACACACTGTTGTTGTTGTTGTTGTCGTAATCTGTATCTAAAAGGTGTCATGTAATGTGTAGGATACAAACAGGTAACATGATGGTCCCAAAAACTATGCTGTGGTATATGTACGGGGTGTTACAGAGTTATAAGTATTTGCTGGAAATATGATCTTAAAATGTATTTGCCAAGCATGGCCTATGCCAGGCCCTTTTCAGACAAAGGAGTGTGGTTCTGCCTCCTAGAATGTGTCTCCAATGTAATGTAAGCCAGGTGTGACTAAAGACAAATAAAAGCACACTTACCTGCAAGGTAAACAAAGCCATCAGGAGAACAAGCAGGGAAAAATGACCACTTAACAGTGTCGCAGGGGGATTGAGACTAAACCCCAAGAAATCGTTATTGCCTCTTGAAGCACGGTCAATGAACTATGGGAAGATATGAGGAGAGAGAAAAAGGCATTCTGGCATCCTTCACCTGAGGAGAATTCTGAGCTCTGTGAAAGGTCCTGGCCAGATAGCCATGCTGGAAAAGAGACTTCGTGAGAAACTTGGTGAGAAACTTCTTTGAACAAGAGACTCTAGTTCAGTGGTGGACAGCATGCCTACCATCCATCAACAGCATAAGTTCATCCATCGGTCCCATATCCTGCCTTAATTCCAGTATGTGCCAGGTGTAGGATATTGGTTTGGTTAGATAAGCTTGTAGTGGCTTTTAACAAGCTTGTAGTTAGCACTACCAATCAGAGATGGTAAAAAGTGTTACTACAAGATGAGACTGTAGTTCTCTATGATCTTGGTGAGAAACAAAAGGTTTGACACTGGATGGCAGTTGGCGAGAACCAGTGTATCAATGATGGGCTTTTTCAAGGCTGGTCAGACTATCATGTGCTTAAAGGAGGAAGGGAAGATTCCCTCCCTGAATGGAGCATTGGCTCTTGCCCCTCTTTTACTATCCAGAAAAGGCCTGGGTTGAATTCACAGGTCTTGTTGAGACTCCTTTTGGCTATCCAGTACTTCGTGTGGAGTGAATGTATTTAACTCAAGAAGTGAAGGCCCCCTTGATAGCTCCTCCTGATGGGATTTGGCAGCTTCAATGGAGAATGACAGGAAGGTCCTCTTGGCCTGTAATACAGCCTCATCATAGACATGGAAAAATTCTTTGTTTCAATCTGTCTGTTTGAGCCTTCATTTTCAGTCACCAGTGCTTGAGCTGTCATCCCTTTCTCTTCATCTAGGGCAGGGTGCCAGAAAACCAAGCAGAGCTGTGTAGACAATGGGGAGGAAGGAGCTCTATGAGGGCCAGCACATTGATGGTAGAGGCTAATGTATAATAATGATGCATGACATTCTCAACCTGTGGATAGAACGCTGATGTCCTGTAGCATGTTTTGCAATTTGATGGAGTCCATGATTTTTCATGGACAAATAAGGCTCATGCATCTGTCTTGTTGCCTGGGAGCTCTGACCACTGCTCTAATGAGGTGACGGTCTGTCCAAGCTAATGGCTAGGATGTGATGTCTTCTATATCAACATCTAACCAAAAACCAGCTCCCTGGCATACCTGATTGTGTGTATTGCACTACAAAAGTCCCTATGGGAGACAAGTGAGAAGATAGGTTTTTGCATTTGATGCCTTTTGACATAAAAGCAGAAGTCTCCTAGAATGACTAATCTGGGGTATTTCACCACCACTACTGACAAGCTATCATTCGGCAAGGCAACTTGTGGTACAGTAAATATCATGAGCTAGAATGTGGCTTTCAACTATGGTCTTCTTTGGTGAGAAGTGGGAGCCCCTGAAGAAACTCTGGCTGACTCAGACTAAACTCCTCCCTCAATGAAAGGTCTTTCCCAGACTGTGTGTACATTAGACTAGTCCACATTAGACTAGCTCTGCCTTCGATGCTGCCCTCTGGAATACGATTTTGCCTGTTTGGAGATGCTAGTATCATGGGTGCTATTAACATGGAACACTCCTTGCACTCTGGGAGCTCAAGGACTGAGAATGTGGCAGGTAAGTGGTGGTTCCCTGAGTCCTCTCATCACCTATGCACTCTTCACACATGTCCAGCTACAACTTGACTCTGAGATTTTATTAGTGTCCACTGCCATTCTTTCACTATAGAATAAGTTATCGGTGTATAAATCTCTGCATCCTGATAGTTCATTCTAATCAGAATGTGTTTATAATGCAACATAAATAAGAAAAATATCTTTAGAAATAACGACAGGTAGACAACATTACATTTCCTCTTTAAATAAGCATCAAAAATGTGCTTCCCTGAAGATGCCATCTGAAGCTATGGTGACCAGGAACAGTCAGCATGGATTCACCAAGGGCAAGTCATGCCTTACCAACCTGATTGCCTTCTATGATGAGATAACTGGCTCTGTGGATATGGGGAAAGCAGTGGATGTGATATATCTTGACTTTTGCAAAGCTTTTGATATAGTCTCCCACAATATTCTTGCCAGCAAGTTAAAAAAGTATGGATTGGATGAATGGCTAGATTGTCGGGCTCAGCGGGTAGTGATCAATGGCTCGATGTCTAGTTTGCAGCCGGTATCAAGCGGAGTGCCCCAGGGGTCAGTTCTGGGGCCAGTTTTGTTCAACATCTTTATTAACAATCTGGATGATGGGATTAATTTCACCCTCAGCAAGTTTGCAGATGACACTAAGCTGGGGGGACAGGTAGATACGCTGGAGGGTAGGGATGTGACCTAGACAAATTGGAGGATTGGGCCAAAAGAAATCTGATGAGATTCAACAAGGACAAGTGCAGAGTCCTGCACTTAGGACGGAAGAATCCCATGCACCGCTACAGACTGACCAAGAAGGCCAGCTGTACATTGGACTGTATTAGTAGGAGCATTGCCAGCAGATCCAGGGAAGTGATCATCCCCCTCTATTCAGCACTGGTGAGGCCACACCTGGAGTATTGCGTCCAGTTTTGGTCCCCCCACTACAGAAGGGATGTGGACAAATTGGAGAGAGTCTGGCAGAGGGCAATGAAAATGATTAGGGGGCTGGGGCACATGACTTATGAGGAGAGGCTGAAGGAACTGGGGCTATTTAGTCTTCAGAAGAGAAGAGTGAGGGGGGATTTGATAGCAGCCTTCAACTACCTGAAGGGGGGTTCCAAAGAGGATGGAGCTAGGCTGTTCTCAGTGGTGGCAGATGACGGAACAAGAAGCAATGGTCTCAAATTGCAGTGGGGGAGGTTTAGGTTAGATATTAAGAAACACTATTTGACTAGGAGGGTGGTGAAGCACTGGAATAGGTTACCTAGGGAGGTGGTGGAATCTCCATCCTTAGAGGTTTTTAAAGCCCAACTTGACAAAGCACTGGCTGGGATGATTTAGTTGGGGTTGGTCCTATTTTGAGCAGGGAACTGAACTAGATGACCTCCTGAGGTCTCTTCCAACCCTAATATTCTGTGATTCTATGACTACGTTTTCAAAAGGCAAAAGTGGGACACATGCAGGAGCCCTGCCTCCTGCTCTTCCTTGGACCTGGGCGGGGGGCCAGGGTGCCCGAGAGCAGCTCCTGGCTCATGTCCCTCCCCCTGGGGCATGCCACCTAGGGCAGGTGGAGGTTCTGGGGTTCCCACAGCATCCTGGGCTCCCTGGGCAGCTCTTACCATAGCCCGGGTCCAGCTTCCAGCCTTGTCAGAGGTGGGCCTCAGGGGAAGAGGAGGAGCAGGGGTGGGACCACATGGCAAAGGGAGGATAAGCCCTGCCTCAGTCCCCGGCACCAGGAAGAGTCTGGTGCCACTCCTGATCCTTAGGCAGCCATGGAGTGGTGCTGCCAGGAATCAGGGACAAATGCTGTCCTAGAGTCATTCAGCCCAGGACTGGAACTTGAACTCTGTATTTTGGTATTGTCCTGCCCAGTTCAGGATGTGTGGTCACCGTATTTGAAACCTCAGTGTTCTGGTAAAAGTGGATTATTAAAAGAATACATATGTATCTTTCCTCCAAGGTAGCACCTGCATTATCGTGTTCAAATCCAGTGGCTTTCTCCATTTTACCAGCACTATGTCACCTCCATGGGACATCATAGAAACTGTTTAACACATTTAAAGTTAAATAAAAAGGAATAGAATGATGTAGTATATGCTTTATATTCAATAAAATAATCATCACATTTCATGCACTCCTTATTAGATTGCCTGTTCCTACCCTTTGAAAATGGCCTGCAAGAAGTCCAGCTATAATGTTACAGACTTCATGCTTTGTTCAATTAATAACACATTCAATTTACTTATCTTTCTGTTCATGAACGTGATAATTCAAATCAATTCAACTAAAGTTGGGAGTGATCTGGCAGGCAAGTTTGGATCTTTCCTCTGAAAACTAACAAATGTCAAGAGATAAAGATGAAATTATAGTCAGAGAATTTAAAAGTGAGTAAACAACAATGGAAGAGGGAAAATGGTTAGATCACCAGCTGATTTAAACCAGTGTACCTCCTCTGACTTCAGTGCATTTAATTTAAATCCAGAGAAACCCCAGTGAAATAAACTGAGTTTCACTGGTAAGATATAAGTAAGATCAGAATCAGACCTATTAAGAACTCTGCTCTATGCCTCTGGTGTTGATGTTTACTTCAACATTGCATTGGCTTTCATGGGCAATGCATCAGGTCCTAAATCATGTAATCAAGGCAAGGAAAGTCAGAGTTGTTTCATACTAATCACCACTGAGCCTTCCATTGGACTAGCTGAAAGAAAAGAAATGACTTCTTACAATCCCTATAATATATGATAACAAATGACTGGGTAGAAAAAAAGCCATTTCACATCCTGGTTCCTGATTCTCCTCTCATCACTTTTAGGCCAAAGAAGATATACATGCGTTTAAAGGAGAGAGTCTTTAAGATAGAGCAATAATAAAATATGTTATACTCAATCTGACCATTTTCCTCTAGCATCTTCCTCCTTGCAATTATTACTGCTAAATACTTCAGGCAAATACGATAATGGACCTCTCCAATTATCTAGTGCTGTACACTGGGTTGGATGGTGGGGGTGAAATAATAATACATATATCACATGTTATACTCAGGATTACCTTTCACAGCACACTGCCATAAATAAGGCAGCTTGTTTCTCATAATTCCCTCAGCAAAAAAAAAAAAAGGATTTTTAGGAATTTTTTTTAACAAATCTTTTTCACACCATTCTGTTCTCTACTCTTCATAATATCTTCATGCATTTGGCTCTTTCTTGGGGCTTTGATGTCTTTATTTGATTTTAAATTATTAATGATAGCTATAATATTTTTCCAAAGGAAAATTAACTTAATACTTACAATATTGTGTCACTTTCATTTCTTAAACAAAAAACACACAAAAAACCTATAATGATGATTTTCCCCTGACAAATTAACAGCCTTAGCCCTTCTCCTGCAATAAATTCTGCATACCCACATCCCTGCGCCAAGCTCACCAAACACGCATGTTTTCTCACCAGTTATGCCTCAGTCCTACTGCAGGATTGGTAGAAACCACATTCCCAGCTAAAGTAAAATAAAAATGAATGAATTCTCCATAAAAGCTGAAAGGGGAAATATTAAAAATCTTCACAGGCAGGCCACTTATTTGGTTTCAGAAGTCAATACCAAAGGAGATCTTCACAACACTGCCAGCCTACCATTGTGATTTCAGTATGACTCAGCCTAGGATGAGCTGGCAGTGCGATGGAAATACACAGACTTTTTCTGCTGAGGTTTTTGTCACATGTTAGCATCAATTCCATTATTCTTCACTCAGAGCCACAGCTTAGTGGAGAAAGCTACTAGAAGTTGTGGAAGAAGCAGGAGACAGAGGAGATGAGCTTTTGCAGGTACCATTCTCTTCATTAGACCTCACCTTGCAGCAGCATCAGGATAGACTTTCAGTAAGTCTTTGTATTTTCTTCTTCAGATTGACTCTAGAATAAAATGAAGCATGTATGCCATTCTTAAACTCTGGATCAAGTAAGGTAAGTAAAAAATGGAATAGGACGCGTCTTTTTAAGTAGGAAAAATCTTATAGCATTTTTTGATTTGGCTAAAAGGGGAAAAATCCGTACCGCACTAGGTATTATCTTTTCAAAATCCTGTCTCATGGTTTTAAGTGTGATGAGGTGGGATCATAGATGAGAGGGACTATTTGACAGATATCTGCCTGGTTTTTATTAACATTCCATGTCACCTCTTTCCAAAAACTGAAAACAACGATCAGGTCTGAGTGAAATCCAAGCTGACAAACAGCCCACCCTCTTAGTTGGGATGACTTACAGGTACCAAGTCCCTGCCATTGTACAGTCATTTTGCTTTGTGTATTGTCGGATTTCCTAGGGAATCTATTGGGAACATATTCCTGCATGGCTTTCTTCTTATCCACATGTAATAACCAGTGACACAACTTTTCAGCTTTAGATCTAAGATCAAAGTTAACATTCTCTTGGAAGTACTGGAGAGTCAAAATATGTTGATTGCAGCAATCCTTTGTTTTCTTATGTTAGGCTTTTAATCTCAAGTGCCCAGTTATAACAAAAAGGTAATAACAAACCAAAACCAAAACCAAAACATAAAACAGAGACATTAAACTTCAACCATAGTTTTTGAGGCCTGATTCTATTATTGATTATAACAGTTTTACACTATAACTATCAACTTTAATGGAGTTATTACTGATTGACACCAGTGCAAGTGAGAATAAATTCAAGGCCACTAGTGTTCATGGGCCAGATCCTCAGATGCCCTCTGGCTATTCTGTGTCACTCTGATGGTGCAAAGCATCCATAAACGTAATGGATCCAGCCACACAAGGATTCCCCTTGCTTAAAGGAATCCTTGGGTAGTATAAACACACGGTCACAGCTTGTACATCAAATTACACTGGTGAATCAAGCCCAGTATGTGCCGCTTTACAAGTCTTGTTCATCTGAAAAAAGATGGCAGAAACAGCAGCAGTGCTTCAGAGAGTTCCAGCTAAAACACAGTTCTCAACATTTTTAGCCATCAGTAGCTCTCTGTCTGGCTCTCCAAGCACACACTGCCTCAACCACTGAGGGCCTGGTTTTCCACACTTTTGAATTCATTTACACCTGTGCAGAGTGAATGCACAGTGAATTCAAAATGTTACCAAATATGAATAGGATGATTCAATGAATGTGCATAGTATTAGGATATAGATATTCAGGCCTGTCTGTAAAGGTCTATACTCTAAGAATTTAGGTGTATTCTTATCACTTAGCTAGTTATAGAGGTATAAAAGAAAGAATCAAAATCACTGTCTGCCGGTGTAAGGGCCTTCTCTTACTGTGACAGTCTTCAGAGTAACAGCCATGTTAGTCTGTATTCGCAAAAAGAAAAGGAGTACTTGTGCCACCTTCGAGACTAACCAATTTATTTGAGCATAAGTCTGAGGCCCTGTTCTTAGGCTAAGGCCTTTGGCTAAGCAGCAGAGGCAGCCATAAGCTGGGAAGTGAACGGTCACATCCTCACATTCCAAACTAGTCACATTGAAAGAAGGTGCTATTCGGCTGTTAGGAATACAATCCTGTCCTGATAGTGCCTATCACCTCCGGAGAAAGGGAAGAGCCTAGAAGATGTAAAAGGAAACTTAGTTTGATAGCATCCTGTCTGGCAAGAACTCACCTATCAATAGCTGGGATGTGCTGGAAATGGCCCACCTTGATTATCACTACAAAAGGTTTTTTCCCACCCGCTCTCCTGCTGGTAATAGCTCACCTTACCTGATCACTCTTGTTACAGTGTGTATGGTAACACCCATTGTTTCATATCCTCTGTGTATATAAATCTCCCCACTGTATTTTCCACTGAATGCATCCGATGACGTGGGCTGTAGCTCATGAAAGCTTATGCTCAAATAAATGTGTTAGTCTCTAAGGTGCCACAAGTACTCCTTTTCTTTTTGCGGATACAGACTAACACAGCTGCTACTCTGAAACCCCTCATTTCTTTGTTGTTCTATCACTGTAGTCCCCATTTCCCTATTGTTTGTCTGTATAATCTCTGTCTGGTTCTGTGATTGTTCCTGTCTGCTGTATAATTAATTTTGCTGGGTGTAGCTAATTAAGGTGGTGGGATATAATTGGTTACATAATCATGTTACAATATGTTAGGATTGGTTAGTTAAATTTCAGTAAAATGATTGGTTAAGGTATAGCTAAGCAGAACTCAAGTTTTACTATATAGTCTGCAGTCAATCAGGAAGTGTGTGTGTGGCGGGGGGGAATGGGAACGGAATGGGGGTGGGGAAATTGGAATCATGTTTTGCTAAGGGGGGGAATGGGAACAGGGACACAGGTAAGGCTCTGTGGTGTCAGAGCTGGGAAGGGGGACACTAAGGAAGGAAACTGGAATCATGCTTGCTGGAAGTTCAGCCCAATAAACATCGAATTGTTTGCAACTTTGGACTTCGGGTATTGTTGCTCTCTGTTCATGCGAGAAGGACCAGGGAGGTAAGCGGGTGAAGGAATAAGCCCCTAACACATATTTTCTTACAGTGAGACACTCTCATCAAAGGAGAAGGGAAGTAAACCTGTATCAAAAAGAAGTGAAAAGGTCTAAGGGGAAACACAACAGCTTCACAGCACATCATTCCCTGTGTTCCACAAAATACAGAGAAGAATCCCAGAGAGTCAGAGCTCTGCAGATGATATGAGGATCTGCCACTTCCTCTTCTGTTACTATCTGCCAAAGTACACTATTATTCTTGTGAAAACCAAGCACCTGGAAATTGCAACATGTGAAACAACTGAGCAGTGGGGCTCTGATTCAATCAATCTCTGAAACCCTTTTATCTCTCCTTCAGTTTCAGGTGAAGCATCTGAACATAAGGTTTAAGACTCAACGAAGTCTGTTTACCTATTTATTCAACCATTCCATTCCCCTCCCACCACCTGCCCACCCACACAACCACAAAAAACCTCAAATGTCATAAGTCACACACCATTTAAAAAGAGAAAGGAAGCCATGGAATCTATGACTCATGACAGTTGTGACAGACATTTTTACTCATACTTATGAAAACTAACAAAATACTGTAAATGTTCTTTGAGTGCTTAACTTGCCTTCAGTTTTTCTCTTCCCTTCCTCATTGACACTCCAGTATTCCACAAGGCCATTGCATAATGGAGATCAAACTGGAATAACCAGTGCCTGCAGATGGTCCCCAACTAGGTACAGCTATAGGGTTTTTAGGTGATTTTTTAAAATCATTCCCAGAAGGGGGAAGAAAAAATTGGTTGTTTCTATGTAAAAATTCTATCATTCCAGTTAGAAATTGTGATGCCATTCCTTGAAGTATCATGTTAAAGGAAAATATTCCAACATCAATCACAACAGCTACAAGTTCAGGTGCTCCTCTGCGTCTCCAGGCATATTCATCTTTCCTCTCATCTCAATTTCTGTGACCCTCAAGCTTCCACGGACGCAGACAAATAAAATTGTTTTCAGAATCAGATAATTCAGTGACTTCATTTAGAACATTACTTTCATTGACCTGTATTTGAAACAGCTTAACATTTTCTTTTGCCAACCTGATTTCAACTTCCTCGTTGCAAGGCAAAATGAATCACATTGAAGGGGCTTGTTTGCCAGTCCTAGTGTCGGGGAAATATCTCCTATGACTGCAGCTATAAATCAGATCTGGCTAAACTAAATCAATTGGCAAGAGCATTTTTCCCTGTTCAGGTTAAAATAAAACTTAATTCAAACTAGCAAATCCATGCTATTAGATCATCTCTTAGCCCTGGTCTACACTGGGGGGGAGAGAAAAAGATCTAAGTTATGCAGCTTCAGCTACGTGAATAACATAGCTGAAGTCGACGTACTTAGATCGACTTACCATGTGAGTCGACTGCTGCCGCTCCCCTGTCGACTCTGCCTGCGCCTCTCGTGGCGCTGGAGTACAGGAGTCAATGGGAGAGCGCTTGGGGGTCAATTTATCGCGTCTAGATTAGATGCGATAAATAGATCCGCGCTGGATCGATCATTGCCCACCAATCTGTTGGTAGTGAAGACATACCCTTAGATCTGCTGAATAATGCAGTAATAGATTACACAGAGATTGGCCTGTGTTGGCTGTGCAATGTACCTTATTTTCAGAACACTAAGATAATAAGGATAGAAACAAATCTGTTTTATGTTGATTCTGGATAGAATTCAGAAATTGATAAACTACGACTTTCATCTTCAGGTGATCCTTGATGAGACCATTATTGCACAAGCAAACAAAGGAATTAAAAAGTCTCTCCAGAGCAGTAGCCATAGATGGTGGCTGAAAGAACAAATGATACATGTTTTATTCCTTTCACTATGTAGAATACTAAAATGTTTCTCTTTTGTGGAAATTCTGTGGTTTTAATTGGGTGTATAATAAATACTTAAAAAGAGACAATGACCTTGCCTCAAGATATGCTGCAGCTGCAAAATGGCAAGCCAGAACTTTCTATCAAAAATGGTTTAATTATAACTATGCTTCCTTTTTTTGTCATTATGTCAGACTGTAAGCTTATAACCAGTTTGGTATAGTAAGTCACAATAGGCCTCTTAGCATTGCTACTTTTCAAGTACTACCCTTCCACTGAATATCTGTGTTTCAAATTATCTTGCATTTTTCCAGTTTGATTTCATCTATGTGAGCTTATTCTCATCCCATTTTTCTAACTTTTCTAACTCCATTATAATTTTACTGTCCTCACAGGTATTTGCAACATCTCTTAATTTAATATCATTTGCACATGTAATGTCTTGTTCATATCTTTTAAATTAATAAAGATATTAAAGAAAGCATTTTTAAAGTCTCCTTGCCCTGAACTTTCCCTCTGTGGAAGCTAGAGCCTTGACAAATGATTCTTTACTTAAAGCCAATCAGGTACTAGACAGTAAATGATATCAATTATATCCAAAAATATTTGTGCATGCAAACCTTTGGGCATAAAGTGGGAGGAGGTTTCTAACAGGCTCATGAAGAGCTGAGCAAAGTAAAGACGATTAGCCGCTAAACTCACTGGTACAACTGAACCAGAAAACGTTTTTTGATATCCATAGCTAGTTATTGAAAAGGGTTGAGTGAAACAGAGTGGTTTCACTTCACGGGTATCTATGTGGATATTTGCTTCACATTTATGTGGGTTTGCATCCTTTCCCTTTCCCTTGGAATTTCATGTTCAAATGAACCCCCAAAAATCAATATAAAACTCAGCTGAATGGCCAATGGCCCATAGCTTTGATACAAACCCAGAAAACAACCCAGCTTTACACACTGAAATCATTCAAACTTGTGTCAGGGGCCAAACCAATGCAGGTAAGAATCTGGCCCATAATATGTAAGTTACTAGGATTGGTAAAGGATGGATACACTAGAATAGACAGGCTTGTTTATGTGCTGTCACACCACAAATAATCAAAAGAATGGCTGTCATGCCCTCAACTTCAAAAACTGTCTTTGCTTATTCAGCAGATCAAAATTCCGGTTTAAATCCATGACCCTCCTCAGCTGACACGCATAGGATGTGAGACTGATACTAGTGCCACTACTAGCGGTAGAAAGTGTATACGTTCCTTGTCACGTCAGTTCCCACCTAACTTGGTATGAATTTGTAAGTTTGTATCTGTGTTTACATAACAAAAAACTAAATGACTTTTTGTGTTACTCCCTGTATAAGTTACTCTCTTCCTCCTGGGTTTCTCTTCCCAAGCCAGAATTGCTGAGATGTGTCTCACAGTATTTTTGGGCCAAGTTTTAAAATTTGTGAAATCATGGAATTTTGAGCCAGACGCCAATTTTCCAAGCTGATATGCACAAAATTGGCAGGAATATTTGATTCCTCAAAATTTTGTTAGAAACTACACCAAAGTGTTAAATTCTTTTGTGACAGATCCCATGGGAAAAAGTGTTCACCAACTTGAGCCAGCTCTAACCTTCATTACAGACTGCAGAATTTGACCCCATATTTTTGCATTTAGAACTATCAGGCAATCTCTTCTCAGATCTGTATGGGAGCACTGAATTTTCTCTGGTGACAATGAGTGATCCGTATATGTAGAGAGAGAATAATGAAGCTGAATACCAGCATGTGGATCTGAGAGAATAATTTTGCCTTTAATACATTTTACTACTGTATATTTATGTCAGTAATTTATACACTTCCCACAACACATGACTGTTATGAATGGTTTAGTAATGGATTAAAAATAGAAAAAAAAAGGAAGTTGAATTTTGAGATCTTGAATTGATTGCAAAATAATCAGCCAATAATTTACTCTTTATATTTTGGCTGTTTTAAACAACATACTGTGATAATTAATACCTTTTGCTCAACTTGATACAAATGTGTCTGTTCTTTTGGAAACAAATATCAAAGAAAAGGAAAACTATCCCACAAAAGCACAGTAGCATTTGAGCAACAATTTGACAAGCACTGTAATTTCCCTATTAAGGATTCCGAGTATCATACGGAAATATGCCACTGAAAACACTACAAGAATTCTTCACATAAGTCATCTGAAAAAGAAAAAAGTTTTAGCACAAGTCAGAGGAGACTGGCTGAAGCTGATGAATTTCACTGATGGTCCAAAACCACGACCTTGACTTATTTCCATTTAACACTCATCTATTATCACTAAACCAGTAACAAGTGGTTTCTCTGTAACAGATTTACTCTTAGCAGTGCTATCTCATCCACATACATTTGTATGCTGGTGACAAGAATCAAGGGACGTTCACTTCTAATCTATGCCATCTCTGCTATTTTATGTCTAGGGAAAAGATGATGGAGGTGTGAAGTACAGTCTTCCCAAGTCCTTCTGTAATGCAAGCCATGAATGTAAAAGAAAAGACACATTTTATTAGTCTTCTTTTAACTCTGTTACAATATATTCAAAGCCTTGCTTTTTCATAGTAACATAGGTAAAATGTTTTTAAAAGTGATTTTTTTTACCTCTTTCAATACAGTATTTTTATTGTTGCTGTAAAGATGAGTCATGAAAGGGAATTCCTCCCATCAGCTGACTTTGCAGCTCAGGGCACAAAGGAAGAGAGGATAAAAACCCCTTAGAAGAGGGGACTGTATCTCTGGGGGGCAAGATTTTCTAGGCATAAGCAAGAGATCCCCAGCTGCTTAGCCTGAATTAGCTGTAAAGGTCATATAGAGCTTGCTTATTACAGAAGCTTCTTACTACCTTTTGAAACTAAAGATTGTAACTCTTTTATGTACATGTTTATCTTCTTTAACCTTGTTAATAATTCTCTTGTTTCTTTTTCCTATTAATAAACCTGTATAAACCTGTATATTGTTCATTATAGGATTGGCTCTAAGTGTTTTCTTTGGTGTGAGATCTAAAGTGCAATTGACCTGGGTTAACTGACTGATCATTTAGGACTGTGAGTAACCTGAATATTTTTGGTGATTCTTGATGTAAGGGACCATCTATCACAAAGATATACACACTCTGGGTGGCAAGACAGTTTGGGATACCTAAGGGGACTGTCTGTGACTCCGTGTTTAGGCTGTTATAGTGCCTGAGGAGTTTACACATGATGCAGTAACTCCTCATTTAACATTGCAGTTATGTTCCTGAAAAATGTGACTTTAAGCGAAACGATATTCAGCTAATCCAATTTCCCCATAAGAATTAATGTAAATGGGGGGGTTAGGTTCCAGGGACATTTTTTTTTGCCAGACAAAAGACTATATATACACACACACACACAGAGAGTATAAGTTTTAAACAAACAATTTAATACTGTACTCAGCAATGATGACTCTGAAGCTTGGTTGAGGTGGTGGAGTCAGAGGGTGGGATATTTCCCAGGGAATGCCTTACTGCTAAACGATGAACTAGCAATTGCCTGAGCCCTCAAGGGTTAACTCATTGTTATTAAAGTAGCCTCACACTCTACAAGGCAGCAGGAATGGAGGGAGGGGAGACAGCATGGCAAACAGAGACAGAGACACACACCCTGTGTGTGTGTGAGAGAGAGAGAGATGCGCATTTCCCCTTTAAGTACGCTGACCCACTCTTAAGTACACTGCTTTGTTAAGTTAATCAGCAAGCTGAGACCGCAGCAGCTGCTGCCAGGAAGCTCCCTCCGTCCTGTCCTGTGTTCCCCTGCTCTATGGAGATGGGATAAGTGGGGTGCAGGAGCAGCTGGAGGGGGACACCCTGACATTAGCCCCCGGCTCCTGACCCCTCCCCAACAAGCAGGAGGCTCTGGAGAGCAGCTCCAAGGCAGAGGGCAGGAACAGCACAGAGCAGTGCGGGGAGGGACAGCTGAACTGCTGGCAATTGATAGCCTGCTGGGCGGCTGCCACACAGGGAACTTAGGGGAGTAGGGAGCTGATGGGGGGCTGCCAGTCCACCCTGGTTCCAAGCCCCATCAGCTAGCTGCAAAGGGCTGCTCTTCCTGCAAGGAGTGGACAAAGCAGGGGGCTGCCAAACGACGTTATAAGGGAGCATTGCACAACTTTAAATGAGCATGTTCCCTAATTGATCAGCAACGTAACAAAGAAACAACGTTAACCGGGATGACTTTAAGTGAGGAGTTACTGTAATTGTTTGGTGAAATCTAATACAGAATTCGTAACCAAATTTGGAGTTTGTGCCCTGGTTCTTAATAGTCTGCCCTGAAGTTGGTATTCATTCTCTTGAGTCACCACATGCACCATTACATTGACCAATAGGGGGAGGCTTTCAAGTGCAGGATTCTGAACTTTTAGGGGATCTGGAACTAGCCTATGAACTCACTGACAATGACCATGGAACTAACTCTATTCAGAACTAAAGGCAAAGCTAATTTTTATTTATTTTTTCTTCAATAAAATTATTTACAAACACATTTAGCCACATAATACACACACATACACACACACACCAAACTATTTTTAAAAACACTTACAAATGAATCAAACATTTTCTCCTACAGGCTGGGAAGGAAATTATTTTTAAATACTTGGAAGATATCAAATTTTTGTGTAGCAAAAAATGTAGATTTAGTAATACTAAATTGTTTCGTGAATTTGTCAGTTTCACCAAATTGCTTTGGTTAAAAATGCCTTAAAAATACTGAAAAAAAACCCACATTTCAACATTTTTTAAACAAAACATTTCAATTTTTTAATTTGAAACAACTTTTCATTTCAAAATTTCCTTTAATTTTATTACAAAACAAGAATATTTTAAAATGCTCAAAATCAAAATGTTCTGATTTTGTCAAAACAAGCCATTTAGTCTGGTCCAAAATATTTTTTGAACTGTTCAATTCCCCAGTAGCTTCAAAATATTTCATTTCAGTTTGACCCAAAACAATTTTTCTTTTTTTTTTGTAATTGCCAGCAAACTGAAAAATCCATTATTCACACATGAGTTATAAGTTCGTAGATAGACAAGTTTGATATATAGAACCTCTGCATCCTCAATGGCAGAGAGTTGTAGCCTACTTAAACCACATCCCTTGTATCTTGCCTTTCTTGCTGTAGATCCAGGACAAAAACAATCTATCAACCAGCACAGCAGCATATGATAAAAGTTTGGCTGGTCATGCTTCTGACCTTAAAAGTATAGGAATTGAAAAGCAAAGGGAAATCTTGGCTCAGGGGATTAGTAAAGGGTTTGGAGTTTTTCACCTGTCAATTTGAATCCAGCTCAAATCAGTCGAGCCTGAACCTTATTACCATTTCAAGGCTTTTGGGTGGCTTGTGTGCAGTGAGTTGCTATTCCCAGGCCAGTCCCCTTTGTACAAGTGCCCACATCACTGCACCACACGTGGCACAATTTAAAGTTGGCATCCTTGTGGCTGTCTCAGCAGGGAGGACAAAAACTGAATGTCTGTGGAGACTGACCTCTCCTCCCACCTCAGATCCCTTTTAGAACAAAACTAAGACTATCTGTGGGAGAAGTTGGGGTATAGATTCTTGTATAGCCTCTTCAACAGCTGCACCTGTTTTGTGCATGAACACAGGATTTCAGTCTATCGGGTTGTTGTTCTGGCATATTCTATGACCACTAAACAGATACATGAAAAGGAATATTATCCCTCTTAAACCAGCAGACTACTTAGGACATGTTTGGAAGTGGAACTCACACAGGAGCTTTGTTATCAGTTTGCTTCATTCTCGAAAGGATGATAAAATGGAACTTCACAGGGCCATTCCCAGAAGAGAACTTCTAGAACTTCTAGAATCCACTCATAGTTCCTCTACCCCTTGGCTGATAAAAATAGCACCAGTGCTGTGAAAAGATTGGTTCTTTTGAAACTGAGTATATAGAACAGAACCTTATCAGAACGGGCATGTGGTCTTGAGAAGAATGGTGACAACTGACTTATTAAGGTAGAACTTTGACACCATCTTCAAGAGGAAACATAGATCAATCTGGATCACCTTGCCCTGGTAAAATTTGGATCCCAGGATGGATGTATCCTCAGTCACGATGAGTTGGTGTTTAGAAAGTATGCCTATGTATTTATACATATCTACAGGCTATACAAAGTCAATTGCCTTCCTATAGAAGAGTCGATCATCTTGAGTCTTTACTTGACCAGATATTGATTCAGTTCTCTAAAATGCATGATTGTCATTGTAGTTATCACGAAGTATATGGAATATTTGGAATAATATCCCAGCTAAGCAGTCCTCAGGTGTCCACCCGAGTCAGCAAACTTTGTCACTGTATCATCTGTATCAAAAGCCACCCACACATGATACTGGCCTTGGTCTACACCCTCACGGATCAGCTTCTCAAGTTCCTGGCTTTTTTCTTGGGGAAGAGATCAGGCTGTACTTTACCTTTGGCCAGAAAGTCCTATGACCATGGATGCAGACTGGTGAACCTTTATACCAAACAAATCCTAGCACCATAGGTCAGGATTCTGGGGTGCAGCAACATAAATGTGCCTGATCTTCCTTTTAGCCCAGTGGTTCCCAAACTTTAACAACCTGTGAACCCCTTTCATTAAAATGTCAAGTTTCGCGAACCCTCTCCTAAAAATGAATATTTCCAGGGATTTTCTCCTTTACCTGAATATAAATTATAAAAGCAGTGATCTTGGAAATATAAAATTTGTTTTTATGACATGCTTATTACACACTATTTATTATTAATTATTATGTATCATTACAGTATTTTATTACATTATGAAAATGGCAACACTCTTCCAAGATCTCACTTTCGTAGTTTGTATCACTTTGAATAAGCCTGTTATAAGACAAGGCTCCTGTGTTTCTTCAAGGAGTATCAGATGTGAAACAACATGAAGGTTGTAACATTTGTGAACTCCCAGGGGTTCATGAACCCCAGTTTGGGAACCACTGTTCTCGCCATTACAGCCACCACCACTAGTCAGTCATGAGGAGGGCTGGACACAATCAACAGCACCCTTGAGGAGGACATACCTTTTTTTCCATTAGACTGGGGTAGTTGTATGAAGGATCTTCTACATGTTACTCATCAGCTGGTTCAAAATAGAGTGCAAGGGCATGGCAACCATATTGAATGGGGTTTCTTGGCTCAGTTATCTGTTATCAGTGGCCCTGGTAGATTCCCAGACTAGTTTCAACTGAAAATCAGCTTAAGAGTACTGGTTTTTAACTCGTGTGGAAACTCTTTTGCCAACCACAGTCAACAAGGAGCTGGCTGAAACATTCAGAATGTAGCATTTAAGCCCAGCAGGGGTTGTACACTACAGTCAAAAGGGAGTTTTACTTGCATTCTGCCCTGCTACCACTGTCCTCAGAGGTAGAAAGCTTAAGAGCTAGGAGAGTTTTTTCTACCAGTCTTTCACTAAGGAGCTAAGACTCAGGAGTAAGAATCCTACCTAGAGGGTGTCCTTAGACAAATGAAGGTTGTCTTGGTACCAACCTATTTTGTGAACTGGAGATGCTATGTCTTTATAGCTTGAGCAGTCACATCTACATACTTAAAAAGAAAAGGAGTACTTGTGGCACCTTAGAGACTAACCAATTTATTTCAGCATAAGCTTTCGTGAGCTACAGCTCACTTCATCGGATGCATACTGTGGAAAGTGTAGAAGATCTTTTTATACACATAAAGCATGAAAAAATACCTCCTCCCACCCCACTCTCCTGCTGGTAATAGCTTATCTAAAGTGATCACTCTCCTTACAATGTGTATGACAATCAAGTTGGGCCATTTCCAGTACAAATCCAGGTTTTCTCACCCCCCCCTCCCCCACATACACACAAACCCACTCTCCTGCTGGTAGTAGCTAATCTAAAGTGACCACTCTCCTTACAATGTGTATGATAATCAAGGTGGGCCATTTCCAGCACAAATCCAGGTTTTCCTACCCCCCCCCCCCCCCGCTCCTCAGATGTTCTTGTTAAACCCTGGGATTTGTTTTGGGCATACATTTCATTTTTCACACTGGTGATTTTGTTTTGGGCATGACAGAAAAGAACTTGCACAGTACAGTAGGATGTTATGACAGCATTTGAGCATGCTCAATATGACACCCCCCCACCCCCACCCCCCCGTATCTGTACCAGGACTCTGGCAGCATTGGGCAGAATCCCTGACTCTAAAGAGAAAAGGTCAGGTCTGGAGGCTATGTAAGACCAAAAATAACCTTACAAGGCCTTCCCTGACAGTTAATATCCCCTTGGTCCAGGCCACAGTGATATATCATGAGAAATTCACAGACTTTCTATGGGCAAGTATTCTGTGCATAAGTTATGTGCATCTAATAACTGGTTGTTTAGGAGCACAGCATATTAGGAATAATTATATTTACTTAGCATTTGACATACCTACTATGTTACAACATCAAAATAAATACAATAGGTACATATGTTAATGACTTGTAATATAGTAAGTATATTGTACTGTATAAATCCATCCATGTTAAACATATATGTCAATGAAATGCTAATTCACTTTTTATTGAGTTCATTTCCAGTTTCTGAATTTTTTTTTAAAAAAACCAGCTTCCACTGAGCTGGTTAAAAAGTATTAATAAGGAAAAAAAAAAGATTTTTTTAATTAGCCCAGAAAATATTTCAGTGCATATCAGTGAGTTTTCAAAGCAGTATCAACCTAGCCAGGAATCTGATTAGTACAGTAGAACCTCCAAGTTACAAACCCCAGAGTTATGAACTGACCAGTCAACCACCCACTTCATTTGGAACCGGAAGACAAAACAAAACAAAACCAAAAAAAAAGAGTAAATACAGTACAGTACTCTGTTAAACGTAAACTACTAAAAAAAAAAAGGGAAAGCAGCATTTTTCTTCTGCATAATAACTTTTCAAAGCTGTACTAAATCAATGTTCAGTTGTAAACTTTTGAAAGAACAACCATAGCATTTTGTTCAGAGTCACAAACAACCTCCATTCCCAAGGTGCTTGGAACTCTGAGGTTCTATTGTACTTTTTTATATCTTCTTATTACTCAATTTAAAAACAAAGGATCAACTTCTGGAAAATAGTGTTACCTTGTGTGGAAAAAGATATGGAGAGTTTCTGAGAGAGAAATCTCCATGAGTATCCCCTTGTGGAGCTTCTTCAATATCTTCCACCAGAGAGGCCATTGGAGCTCCAGCTTCTTCCCCATGGTCACCTGCCCCTGTATACCCACACGTGCCACAAGACACAAGGTCCTGTTTTCGACATTAGCTTTGCAGCCTCTGGGAAGCCAGAATACCCCAAACAAGCAGTTACCCCTGTAACTTCCCATTTTAGTGGTTGTTCCCTAATGAGAAGATTCTCTGCTTAGAATGGGTTCTCCAGAGGGTTTGGGAAGGACAATACAGATCCCACTTAGTATTGGCCATGGCTCACTTGCTCTCCAAGAGCTCATCCAAAGCTGGTTGAAGTCAACAGAAGTCATTCTGTCGATTTCAATAAACTGTAGGATCAGGACATATGAATGGATCCTGAGTACCCATGATGGGCTCCTGGAAACACTGGTGTGGAGATGGCTGAGCATCATCCACATCCAAATGGGCTCAAAACTATGTCTTCAGAGTATCTCCTCTCACACACTTCTGGGAGAATGGTCGGGCTCTAGAGTGTATTAACTCTTGATTTGCAATAGAATAACTGAGATCAGAATCTGGCCCAATATAAAAAGTGTGTTTTACAGAAGATGAGAGCAATAGCCTCCAGTAGAGTTTGTTCTTTCTTTGGTGGGATCAGTATATTTCGTATGTAACTTTTTCATAAACCAAATGTTAATTATCTCATTCAAGAGAATAAAACTGGGGCATCAGGCAGAACTGATATTGTGCAATGTCTTTCTGGGTTTTACCACCATAACGGGGCTGGAGAATTATTCAAAATAAATGTAATAGATTAGAGTGAGAGCTTTTTTTTCCACTCGCTTATGTTCCTCATTCCATTTGTGTATTAAGATTTAGAATCATAGATTCAATTAAGCTATAGTTTTTATTCATATTTTGCAGCTGTTGGGCCTGAATTTGAAGCCCTCCCTGGTCACCAGTTAGAGAGTTTTAATGATTGGGGGTTTGAATGAAGGTCATTATATCATATCCCACATTGCATGCAGCTAATAAAATTCCTTTCTGCTTTGATTTTAATTGAATACAATCTTTCAAGTGAAACAGAATATCAGAAAGACTTGCTTTGGCTGGATAGTAAAATAAACCTGACCTATTATTTGTCAATTTTATTTTCATTAAATAATTTATGATTATTGAAACCTTAGTTCCATTTGCATTATCTTTAGAATTAGGTCACAATGCCCTGGAAAAATTTACAGAGACAAGGTGGGACCTTTTGGGACCAACACAACTACAACAACACTATAAACAAACTGAAAAACTTTGAAAACCTGCAACTGTTTGCTGAAAAGACAGTGGTTAGAGCCAAGACACCTGGGCATTTCTCACAGCCACTACAGCTGACTAGTTTCGGCAAGTCAAGTACCCCTGTGGCTCAGTTTCTCGTCTTAAACAATTATGTTCCTAAAGCAACTTCCTTGAGACCAGTATTTCTAGAAATACTGGAATTATACAACATTGTCAAGGAGGACTTGTGGCACCTTAGAGACTAACAAATTTATTTGAGCATAAGCGTTTGTGAGCTACAGCTCACTTCATCGGATGCATTCAGTGGAAAATACAGTAGGAAGATTTATATACACAGAGAACATGAAACAATGAGTGTTACCATACACACTGTAAGGACAGTGATCAGGTAAGGTGAGCTATTACCAGCAGGAGAGCAGGGTGGGGGGAAGCTTTTGTAGTAATAATCAAGGTGGGCCATTGCCAGCAGTTGACAAAAACATCTGAGGAACAGCGGTGGGAAGGGGGGGAATAAACATGGGGAAATAGTTTTACTTTGTGTAATGACCCATCCACTCCCAGTCTTTATTCAAGCCTAAGTTAATTGTATCCAGTTTGCAAATTAATTTCAATTCAGCAGTCTCTCGTTGGAATCTGTTTTTGAAGTTTTTTTGTTGAAGAATTGCCACTTTTAGGTCTGTAATTGAGTGACCAAAGAGACTGAAGTGTTCTCTGACCAGTTTTTGAATGTTATAATTCTTGACCATTTATTCTTTTACGTAGAGACTGTCCAGTTTGACCAATGTACATGGCAGAAGGACATTGCTGGCACATGATGGCATATATCACATTGGTAGATGTGCAAGTGAACGAGCCTCTGATACTGTGGCTGATGTGATTAGGCCCTGTGATGGTGTCCCCTGAATAGATATGTGGACACAGTTGGCAACAGGCTTTGTTGCAAAGATAGGTTCCTGGGTTAGTGGTTCTGTTGTGTGATATGTGGTTGCTGGTGAGTATTCGCTTCAGGTTGGGGGGCTGTCTGTAGGCAAGGACTGGCCTGTCTCCCAAGATTTGTGAGAGTGTTGGGTCATCCTTCAGGATAGGTTGTAGATCCTTGATAATGCGTTATAGGGGTTTTAGTTGGGGGCTGAAGGTGATGGCTAGTGGCGTTCTGTTATTTTCTTTGTTACGCCTGTCCTGTAGTAGGTAACTTCTGGGTACTCTTCTGGCTCTGTCAATCTGTTTCTTCACTTCAGCAGGTGGGTACTGTAGTTGTAAGAACGCTTCATAGAGATCTTGTTGGTGTTTGCCTCTGTCTGAGGGGTTGGAGCGAATGCGGTTGTATCGTACAGCTTAGCTGTAGATAATGGATCATGTGATGTGGTCTGGATGAAAGCTGGAGGCATGTAGCGGTCAGTAGGTTTCCGGTATAGGGTGGTGTTTATGTGACCATCGCTTATTATCACCGTAGTGTCCAGGAAGTGGATCTCTTGTGTGGACTGGTCCAGGCTGAGGTTGATGGTGGGATGGAAATTGTTGAAATCATGGTGGAATTCCTCAAGGGCTTCTTTTCCATGGGTCCAGATGATGAAGATGTCATCAACGTAGCGCAAGTAGAGTAGGGGCATTAGGGGACAGAGACAGAGACAAACACCTACAATGCGCTACATTGATGACATCTTCATCATCTGGACCCATTTCCTATTACCCCATGTTTATTCCCCCTGCCCCCCGCTGTTCCTCAGACGTTCTTGTCAACTGCTGGAAATGGCCCACCTTGATTACCACTACAAAAGGTTTTTTCCCACCCGCTCTCCTGCTGGTAATAGCTCACCTTACCTGATCACTGTCCTTACAGTGTGTATGGTAACACCCATTGTTTCATGTTCTCTGTGTATATAAATCTCCCCACTGTATTTTCCACTGTATGCATCCGATGAAGTGAGCTGTAGCTCACGAAAGCTTATGCTCAAATAAATGTGTTAGTCTCTAAGGTGCCACAAGTATTCCTTTTCTTTTTGCGAATACAGACTAACACGGATGCTACTCTGAAACCTACATTGTTAAAGAGACAAGGAGGGTGAAGTAATATCTTTTATTGGACCAACTTCTGTTGGCGAGAGAGACAAGCTTTCTTTCTTTCTTTCTTTCTTTCTTTCTGAAGAGCTCTCTGTAAGCTCCAAAGCTTCTCTCTCTCATCAACAGAAGTTGATCTAATAAAAGATATTACCTCACCCACGTTGTCTCTCTAACAATGTTGTGTAATTCCAGTATTACATCTTGTCTTTCTAATATCCTTGGACAAACATGGCTAGAACAACACTGCATAACAACATTGTTAGGCATACTTTAGAGTACACTTTAGAGATGGTACTTCCAAACTACTATGAAAGATGCATAAGCATCCCAAAGATACATAAGCATCCCAATTGACAGTTTGGGTGGAACTCTTGAACAGACAAGCAGGCCCTTTGCTCCCAGGGCATCTGCAAAGTATTCATCAATCAGATCTTTTGTTACCGAATGCGTTTATTTAAACCTCCAGGATTGACATTTCCAAGTCTAAGCCTCCAAGTTAGGTAATTCCACATCCACTTGATGAATAATGATGCGGAGCCCCTTGTTTATTTGCTTATTCTGAAATCAGATCTTGTTTATTCTGTGCCTCTTTCTAGTTCTGATATATAACTAATTGTTGGCAGATGTGGCAAGTATCGAGGGCCAAGATATATTTGTTTGCACAGTCTGATTTTTCAGTCTTAACCAGTATCAGGCAGTTGCAGCTGGTTTTTATCAAGACTCTGTACACTGTAGACAGTCCACCTGGCAAAACAAGATTTGCCCATGTGACCTTCACATAAAAGCTTTAAATATGGGCGTTCCACTTAAGTAATATTGAAAAATTGCTGAAAATATCTAATTAAATTAACAAATTGATGTGAAATGCTAATTTGTGTTTATATATGTAAAAACTGCCCTATGGTTCATATACAGTAGTGTGCCACTCTTATTTGTCAATTTTGATTTAAAACCTGAACCATATAATAAGGGTGTTAATTTTCTGAGACAGCCTGTATTTGCTCTTTGCAATGTAATCAGCGTCTTGTTTTAATCATGTTGCCTGAAAACAAAGCTAGGAAAGCTAGTTTTGTCTAATGTTTAGAAACAAAGGAAAAGCAGCTGACGCAGAAAGCAGCATGAATCCAGTTTAGCAAACTAATACCAACAATGGTTCCTCTGCTGATGAGGCCGCCACTCCTCCAGCATGTGCCAGATTCTGCACTGTGAAGTGTTTTCATGACCTTCATTGTTTTAAACAAACAAAGGATTAACATTTTAGCTACTTGTTTACTTTAAGCTACAAATTCCATAAGCCTCCGTAGTATTTGTGTTTTCCTCTTTTCAGGTATTTTTTCCCCCGTCTGTGTAAGTGCAACTGGTTTGTTTCATCTATCTAAAATATTTAGGGGATCTGCACTGTGGAGAAGTATTTATCTGAAGTAGCAGCAGATAATTTGCAAACTCTGTGATGACACAGTGGTCTTCACTAATGAAGTAGAAAGGCTTTTATTCTGTAGTCATCCCATCACTGCTGGAAACAATATCTAAAAGAAGTGCAGGCTGTTAGGATTATGTCTGTTCCTAGGGTTGTAATATTTCAAGATAATATGATTGAGAAGTAAGCAATTTCTTCTGTTTTTACAGCAGCCCAAGGTACACTCAATATTACCAGCCCCACACTCTCAAAAATCAGGAGAGTGGTTTCAAAATCATGAGATTTAAAAAAAACAAACCCCTGTGCGGAGGCTTTCATTTGCCTTCTGGTTTCTGTACCTGCAGGGGCCACTCAAGTCATATTTTCAAACTTTTCTCCACACGCATGAGAGCCAGAACATTACTTTTTGTTTTAAGAGAGCAGAGAGTCTCTTTAATCAAGGAACTGGAATTTTAAGGAAAGCACCAAATAGCCCAGGACTCATGGTCAAATCACAAGATTTGGCAGCACTGTACACTTCAGAGGGCTGCAAGATAAAAAAAAATGGTCTATGCTGAAGGACTTTCCTGGACAAAATGATATCAAAACTTACTAAGGTGCAGATCTAATAAAAAGATTCCTGAAAAAGGCAATCGGTTATGTCTCTGTATTCAGATCATTGTTCTAGTTCATTTAAACACTGTATAATAAAAAATATTATTATAATTATATTTGTGTCTAGAGGCCTCAATTACATAGGGCGCCATTATACTAGGCACTGTACAAACACATGGCAAAGGACAGTTCCTGCCCCAAATTGTTTACAGTTTAAAAGACAAGACATGACCAGTGGATAAATCAAACAAGCAGGAGAGAGGAAAGGAGAGTGGCCTAACTAAAATTATAGGTTGTTTTAGCACAGACTAGCTGGTGCACAACTGATAGCCAGTTAGTATCAGAAACCAGTTATCGCAATTCGCTAACCTACCTAGCATATCAGGCCCTGCTGCAGAAAACAAAAAACAATGGAAGAAACCAAACAAAGACGGAAAATATCCACAGTTTCCAACAGATTATTCTACAGGAGGTAGGATTTGCCCCCCTCTTCCATACTCCTGGAACAAGCAAGGGATTGACCCACAGAACCTACAAATCCCAATAACTGTTCAGGTTTTAAGGGGTCTGCTGGCGATTCAGAGTTGTCTGCACAGTGACCCTGAGCCTCCATATTGACTCCAGGGCCTCCAGCCCCTTCTCTAACTTCCTCCAGCATGGCCATATTGAAGGCACACTGCGAGGAACCTCTCTGTCTGCTACTGCAGACTTTGGGATACCCTCTGCTCCCCAGGAGTCTGAACCTTAAGATATAGTTCTGCTAAAAGTATGCAGTCTTTAGGTCTCTTTTCATTTTTGGGAACCTTTTCTTTCTTGAAATATCCTTGGTGTGAACTGTAATGGTTACTACTTCATTACGCTTGCCGTCTTCCTGCCATCCCACAGTCAGGCCTACAAAGCTAGTCAATCCCTTTTGCTCAAGTCCAGGGTAGGTGAAGAAATAGCTTTTTAAGATATGGGCTTCCAAATAAACATATTTGTATATGATTTCTGTGTCTCTATTTTTATTCCTAATTTCCAGGAGTTTTGGGGAGGGGAGTTGAATGGGATTTATATATAGCTTTAATAGGTGTTGGGGGTTGTCTAGCCCCACATATGATTCGCAAATCACCTGTGGGTAGTTCAGCACATGCCTACGCAACAGTAAGTGTTCAAAAGAGGATACATTATCTTACATTTCTGTAACAGTACATACACGAGTGGAATGCTAGTGAATGTTGCTGTTTTTTTTTCTTCTATTTATAATGGCTATGCCTTGCATAGTTTAACAAGGATTAGGGAATTCTTATTTTTTCTCTCTGGTTGAAAAATGAACTACACAACATGTACTTGATTCAGAATTTTCTAGAAAACAAACACAGGAGTTTAACAATTGAATGACTGACCTAGTGTGTTTTTTTTTCATTTTGTGTTTTGTCCAGAGCCCATGAAAAAATGATGTTCTCTCAGATAACATGCTTCTTTTTACCTACATGCAACATATCGATCCCATCCAATTTGGTGTTAGCCTGTTCATCCACTATCATTCCCAAGGTAACAAATGATATTTTCATAGGCATGGTTTGTAATCAATATACACAAGCTACTGTCGTTGATCTGAGTAAGACCCTTGCTCTAGAAAATCACCAATTATGGCTATTAAAAGCAGCTTCAGCTGGATTAGGTAGAACTGCAAGGAAACCATTGTCTGGTCACTTTTTTACTCAAACTGAGTATGTTTTGCATAATGACTTAAAGTTAAGATGCAACACTTGAATTAGATTGAGTGAATTTTAGACTTTTACTCTATCAAATTTACCAAACTCTGTCTAAACAACATGCTATATTTCTAATACTATGGTCCTGTACAGAGACCAGCTAGGAATATGGTATAAAAAGTGTTTCTGACAATTTCAGGTTTTATTTAATAAAAAATAATTTAATTTAAATTTTGATATCCTGTGCATTAAAACCTACTATATTGAGAAATGTGAGCTTCTGGTTCAAGCATAAGTTTCTAACAGTGTAGTGCATACAGTAAAACTGTGATTGTGCCCTACCTAATACCACCCTACAATTATGTGAAATTCTACAGACCTGTACAGGACAAGAAGACAAAACTAGACAATACTTATTCCCATGGCCTTATATTGCAACACTATTTTTGATCAACCAGAGTAACTATTTTAACTATGTAATTCACACCCACTTCAAAGCCCCTTTACACTGTCAGAGCTGTTTAAAGGGGCTTTAAAACAACTGAGAATGAAGACCAGTATCTGTGCTAACTGTAATCTGGTACTTCCAGACTTTTATCAGTTTTCACTGCAGCCTTCATGTTATTTTTAGAAACTGGCTGGAATCAGAAATCTAGCATGGGGGACATTCCTGCGAACACCATTCTCCAGGTGGCTTTTAACTTCTGGGGTAAAATTCCACCAACTGAGGCGTGGAGATGGCCTAGAGGCAGACCCCCTATTAAATGGGTGCCTCAAGTCTGTTCCGACATTGGACTCTTGGCCTGTCAAGCCCTGGTGGCTGCACAGGAACGGAGCAAATGGCGATCAGCTAAGCGTTGAAGAAGAAGAAGAGCAGACACTGTCTCCTACATAGCCTCCACGTCACTATCAGGTCAGGCCATGTTAGGCATAACTTGACATGAATAACTTGACATAAGTAAGCTCTCCTTTCTCAATGGGAGCTATAAATAAGGATATAACAAGCATTAGGCTGGAGTCAGTCTAGCTAAGATAAGCAGGAACACCCTGGTACTAGCGACAATGGACAAGATAAACCTGGAATGTGGAGATCAGGTTACACATGAACAGCTACGGACAGAGCGTGCTGTACAGCGATTGGTTCCTGAAAAGTAACCAAGAAAATCCTGAAGCACACGATGCAATGTATAGTCATGAATTCAGTAACTCCTCACTTAACATCCTTCTGCTTAACGTTGTTTCAAAGTTACGTCGCTGCTCAATTAGGGAACATGCTCGTTTAAAGTTGTTCAGTGCTCCCTTATAATGTCGTTTGGCTGCCTGCTCTGTACACTGCATGTAAGATTTTGTGAAAGAGCAGCGACTTTACAAGGGAGAATTGCACAAGTTCCTCTTCTCTGCCTCCTCCCCCTTCCTCCCAGCACTTAGGACTTTCTGGGAGGGAGGGGGAGGAGCGGGGAAGCGCTGTGTCTCCACTCCTCCCCCTGCCTCCCAGAAAGTCCTAAGCCCGCCAAACAGCTGTTTGGTGGCGATTAGGACTTTCTGGGGGTGGAGAAGGAGTGAGGATGAGGCATGCTCCGGAGAGGAGGTGAAGTGGGGGTGGGAAGAGGTGGGCCTGGAGCATCCCCCAGCAAAGTCGGCTCCTGTTCTTCTCTGGGTAAGCTGCCACTGCTGCTGTGAAGGTGCTTCCCAGCGTCCTTGCCTCCAGCGGGCTGTGCCTGTGTGGGGTAAGCCAGGGGCACGTCCCAACCACAATACTGTACAGTATATAATGCCTTTTGTCTGCCCCAAAAAAATTTCCTTGGAACCTAACCCCCCTCCATTTACATTAAATCTTTTGGGAAAATTGGATTCATTTAACATCGTTCCACTTAAAGTTGCATTTTTCAGGAACATAACTACAACGCTAAGTGAGGAGTTACTGTACATAAGGAAAAGCTTTGCTGTGTAACTGGCTTTGTGATGTACCCTGCATTCATACCGTGCGTTTCACCTTGCCGTAGTGTTTCAGCTTAGGCGTAGAGTTACTGTAGGCCAAATAAAGGTACCTGAGTGACAAATTCCAGAATCAAACTGAGGTTTTGGGAACTGAATCGAAGATGGTCTTGGAGGATCCCAATAACTATACAACCCCATTGTTTCTGATACGTGGACTTCGTAGGTTTTGTGCACTCCAGCAATGGTGTACCTTATATACTTGTTTCAATTCAGAAAAGAGGTTTAAATGATTTAGACTTCAATTCAACCACCTATGAATGGACCATGTAAGACCCTCCTAACCTTGTAAACCAAATGACACCAGTGCAGAACGGTTCTTGGGGGTAGGCCAGCGGACGGGCCAAGCAATCTGTAATCATGCAGATTCAGCTGGCGGGAACCTCTCGGAAGGGAACATTTAGGGGCAGGCAGAGCAGTAGCACAGGAGATGGTGGTCAGCTCAGTTGCCTGCCCATAGGTAAAGGAAGTGCACTCCATTCCCAGAAGTGCTGCAGAACTTCCTGCACAAAGGTTAATAACTCGGACTTCACGCAGGGAGGGGTGAATTTCCTCTTTAGTGTGATCTTTAGCAATCTTCAACATATTAAGGCAAGATAAATATTCCTCCATCAAATATTTAATAACAATAACATGGAACCCTGTTTATTTGATCCAATTGGGACCATGGCCGGATTGGATAACCAAAACTCTGGATAAACAGGAGAATGGGCAGCTGGGGCTCTGGCTGTCAGCCCCAGGTGGCTGGGGCTCTCATTATCAATCCCAAACCCGCAGCTGCCTAGGACTAACAGCCCCGAGTCCCAGCTGCACAAGGCTGACAGCCTGAGCCCCAGCCGCTGTCAGCCCCGGATGGTTGGTGGTTCAGTTACTCTGGAGAGCTGGATAATGGAGGCTCCGTCAAACAGGTTCCGCTGTACTTGTACTAGAAGCCCCATTCGTGGACCAGGGCCCCATTGTGCTATGTGCTGCACATACCCATAACAGTCTTAGCTGTTTTGCATTCCTGGTGCAATAAGTACTGAATTAAGGTCACAGTCATCCATGTCTTTGACGAGAGTTATGTTTAAATTCCAAATTTTGCTTCAGTTGGGAACCAAAACTGAGAGGTGCTGAGCACATTGTGTGACTGAGTTCCATCATCTACATTAGACCCTCAGGGTTACAAACGCCTCAGGAATGGAGGTTGTTCGTACCTCTGAAATGTTTGTACCACTGAACAGAACGGTATGGTTCTTTCACAAGTTTACAACTGAATAGTGACTTAATATAGCTTTGAAACTTTACTATGCAGAAGAAAAAGTCTGCTTTCCCTTTACTAGCAGTTGACGTTTAACACAGTACTGTACTGTATTTGCTTCCCCCCCTACCCCATCTCTGCTCTTTCCTGATTGATTACTTCTGCTTCCAGAAGTGACTGGTCAGTTCATAACTCCGAGGTTCTGCTGTATAGTGTAAAAACTCCAAATATTCATGGATTGTTTGCAAGAACTCCATGCATACTTCATAGTGTTGGTGCTGGCCCTTTGTACAAAGGTGACTATCCCCCTAGGAAAATCTGTTGGCTCTTTTACCATGGTTCTGGTCTTAGGAACTTCCGAGTTCCATTCCGTTTATTTTGGACCCATGTCACTATATCTGAATAAGTTAGATGTATCCACCAATTAATTCTGTACTCATGAGTTAGCTTCTCTCTAGAGTATTTTCAGCAGCATAGTATACTTGTTTAGGTATATTGCTACCCAGATAATTCAGTCAAGATGTTGACTTTCGCCTTCATCATTTATTAGCTGTTTATAAATGCATTTCTTCTACTAAAAAAACCTTTATCCGTCTTGAACCTACTCTACACTAGCACAACACTACACTACACTATTTTTCTTAAAATTCCTCACTGAATCATTGCGGCCAATTCCTGTCTACTAATCATAGCAAGGGAGTAGTATTGTTGATGGGCTGCCAGTGGCCACTGGCATTTTAATCCCTCCATTGCCTAACTCTGCTCTACTAGGGTTAGGGAATATAGAGTACATCTACTCTGCAAAGTGAAGGTGTTTTATAGCACAGGTAGGCATATCTGAGCTAGTTTTAATCTAGCAAGCACAAGTAAGAGCAGCAGTGAAGACTAGCAGCATGTGCTTCAGCACAAACTAGCAACCCAAGTACGTGCCCAGGTTCAGGTATCTAGCACAAGTACAAGCCCTTGCCTGTGTATCTTCATTACAATTGTTACCCATCCTCGCTAGATTAAAGCTAACATGGATATGCCTATCTCTGTGACAAACACACCTTCACTTAGCAGAGAAGATAAACTCACGATGATTATAACACCAATGGCTGTGCTATGCTCCCATTGCTAGGTACTATGCTTAGCGCTTCTCCAGTGCTCAAGGGTAATTTAAAGACATTTTGGAGGATAATTTTAAGAAAAATGATAGGATACACAAGGTCTTGGCCTCTGGCTATAAAGCAGGGTATTAGCATTACCGATCAAGATCTCCAAAGTTTCTCTACATTGCAGTCTGCTTAGATAGAAGATCTAATCTTGGTGTTTCCTTGACCTTGTGATCTTCTACCTCAACAGAAAGTCTGTGTTCCATTTTATAAATGTAAACATTATTAGCACATATATGAAAGACCACCTTTGCTCTACACTGGAAGATAAATAAATCCAGAGGATATGACCAAGGCCTAGACTGAAACAGCTGCACATGGTGTAATCAACCAAGTTGCTAGAAAGGGGAAGTTAAATGTTTTTGTTAGGATGTCGGAAAACAAAAAATGGATAAATGGTGTTAAAATGGGAAAACATGCATGTAAAAAAAGTGTTCTTCTACTGAACATTACCTAGATATGGTTTTCAAATGCCCTGAGTTTCAACTTCATCTCTCTCTCTTCCCTTGCATAAAGCCACTTGTACTGTTTTTTCCAACATGTTTTGTTTCTTTATATGTTCAATATATAATGTATATTTAATGTATAATATTTAATAAGGCTGGAAGGGCCCTGAAGTAGTGGAATTGCACTGAAGAGTGAAGGGGACTGGAAAAGGGAGAGGTATCCGCACTCTCAGTGTGTCACAGAGGACTGCTCTTAGAGTGCTTGCTACCTAGGTGTGGAAGGAGATGGCTTATGGGCAGGACAGGCACTCTATTGCTGTGGATCTTCCCAATCTTTATGGTGCTTGCTAGATAGACCACTTCAGCCACTGGATTCCTCCCTCCTTCTCTCCTATGCATTTCCCCCATATCCATCTCATCTACGTGTGCCAGGCCCTAGCATCTGGAGTGGAGTGACAAAACAGTGTTTGAAACAACTGCTATTTACTGCATGCTGTAACTCATTTCAAGGTATTTTTTAATACTTATATCCACTTGCACTGTGGTCTGTAATACTTGTCCCACTTTTGGTTAATGTGGTAATGACTCCATGTCATTAAATGATAAAATCCCTATGTTTTTATACCACATTCTTCACCATAGCTGTATAATAGGTATCCCAGATATGAAAAGCTATTCAGCCAGTCTTGCCCAACATCCACCTTCTTAAATATGGATATATACTACCTTCCATGAACTCATAGGATCCCTTTTTTTATTCTAGATAAAGATGAGAGAATGCTGCAAATACTAAAGTAAAGTTATGTATCTAAATGTTACATTAAAGTAAAGTTATCTGAGGCAATTGGCAAGTTTTTAGGGTAACTGTTCTATAAAATATACATGAGTATACAATGGTTCTCAGCCTTTCCAGACTATTGTACCCCTTTCTGGAGTCAGATTTGTCTTGCGTACCTCAAGATTCACCTCATTTAGAAACTACCTGCTTACAAAATCAGACATAAAAATACAAAAGTGTCACAGTGCAGTATTACTGAAAAACTGCTTACTTTTTCATTTTTACTATATAATTATAAAATAAATCTATTGGAATATAAATATTGTACTTACATTTCAGTATGATACTTGAGCCTGCTTTTCACTTGATGTGAGCCTTGTCTGAAGCCCGAGCCCTGACGCCTGGGGCTGAAGCATGTAACTTAGCTTCTCAGGACCCCCTGTGATGTGGGGCCCCGGGCATTTGCCCTGCTTGCCATCCCCTACTGCTCTGCACTGGCAACCCGCACTAAACTTGTCCTGTGGCCCTCAAGGGAGTTGAGAACTCCCAGGTTGATAAACACTGATCTAGATAAGTTGAGTACGCCCCGGAAGACCTCTGCATACTCCTGGTTAAGAACCACTGGTATATACACTACGTTCATTGTCCTTGATGAACCATTTCAGATGCTCACCTCAATTTCTGTAAGCGTTGGTTAGGTTCAAGTAGCATTTGTATATTTAATTATGTCATTTATCCTTTGTGTTTTTAGATTCAAAACTAATTAGATAACACATTTCACAAGGGTATCTATCCTTCAGAACACAAAGCACAGCTAATAAAAGGCAGCCACATGGGGTCTTAAGAATGGAGAAATTGTTTGGGATTGTGCTTCTAACTTTTATCATCTGAGAAACATTAGGAAAGTGACACATAAAATGCAGATTTTAAGAAAAGTAAATCTGACATTGGGGATATTTTATATTCTTTTTTGTACATATTTGAGCTCTGTAGAAAAAGCAGCTACAGTGCAATTTCAAAAGACCGTAACCCAGGTAAAAGCAAAGTGGTTTGTTTGAAAAAGATTAATTTTGTCAAATATCTTGCTCTTTCAGTTCTCTCTGATTATTGGCAAGGGTTAGAAATGCAGTTTTTTATTCTTGCATGCCATATTAATGAAATGGAAGGTTTTGTGTATAGAGAGGCCTGTGTTCTGAAATAGTTTGAAAGCTTAGCCATGAATCCCTGTGGTGAAGTGGGGGGAGGGAGGAAGGCAGACTCTTCTCCAGTTTTAAAAACTCGGTATGTTTTTCTGAAGTCATATATGAAATAAACTACTTACAAGAAAAGGACTGTAATACTGCATGAGTTTTCACTGATAGAGGGATGTGTATAAGACACCGACATAAAAAATAAATCAGCTTTCAATTATTAAGCGCGAAAAGTAGCGTTCTCTGATAGAAAAGGGTGGGTTTCCTGCTTTTTAATGATAAATATGTATGAAAAGAGAAGTGTCACCATGGAAACCAAGTCTTGCCATAGTTTTTCCATAAAAGCAAATGTTATAATGGAAACCTGTGATCACTGCAAAAACAAACAACTAGAAACTAAATCAGAGTTTAGTATTACAGCTTTGTCAACTTCTTTAACTCTAGCCCTCTTTGCAGTTCACGTTCTTTTATGCAAGTCTTTGGGTATTTCCCATCTGGATTGCGCTATCATACCTCAAACTCTCTAAGGTGAAGAGTTTAATTTATTTTCTAAAATTTTAATAAAGATGAAAGGAAACTATGTATCTAAAATCTCTTCTCCTCACCTGTATTTAATCACAATGAAGAAAACTTCTGAATTCAGTTTTAAATATTAAACAGTAAAGATAGGAAATTGAGGCCCTCAACTTGCAAACACTTACATGTGTGAGTAACTTTACATGTTTGAGCAGTGTCTTTGTGGCCAATGGGACTAGTGGTGTGCATATAAGTTCTCACATAGGTAAAAGTTCACATACTCAGGGCCTAAGTGTATGAGAAAAGGAAAATCATATATATGTTAAATGCAAAAATGTGGGTTTATCTAACATCAGACTCCATTCCAGCAAACATTTAAGTATGTGTGTAAATGGCACTGCTAAGATATGTAAAGTTATGTACATCTGTAAACATTTGCAGGATCAGGGCCACAGTTTGATGCACTTGTTGCATTTAAGAAAAACTGTCTATTAGGTAAGTATGGATTTTGTAACGTGCTAATTTAGAGGAGGCATACTGGAGTGGCTATATTTTAAAAGGTCAGCATTTGCCAATGCTTATCACATAATCACTACAATTGGAGAGTGCAATTCTGCAAATCCTTCATCACTTGGAGCCAGAACCCTTTACCTACACAGGAGAGCCGTTACTCATACAAGGAGTCTCTTTTACTTTAATGGGACTATCTGTGTACCTGCTGAGCAATGTGAGTGACGGGTTCATAATCTGATCTTTGAGCAATCCTTATGAAAGCCAACAGGATTTTTTGTGTGACTGAGGACCACTGCATGAGTAAAGGTTGTAGTACAAGGCATTTATTCCCTATTTAAGTATCTGGCTCAACTGTGGTATATCCAGGTATCTCTGTGTGATAACTGTTGGCAAATCTGAATTTTTACTATCAACTACTGTAGTTAGCTTGTACACCATAGCTAGGGTTGCCAACTTTCTAATCACACAAAACTGAACACTCTGGCCCCACCCCTTCCCTGAGGCCCCACCCATTCTCCAAGGCCCTTCCCCTGCTCACTCCATCCCTCTCCCTCTGTTGCTTGCTCTCCCCCACCCTCACTCATTCATTCATTTTCACTGGGCTGGGGCATGGGGTTGGGGTGTGGGTAGGGGTGAGGGCTCCAGCTGGGGGTGCAGGCTCTGGGGTGGGGCCAGGGATGAGGGGGGTTTGGGGTACAGGAGGGTGCTCAGGGATGGGAAATGGGGGTTGGGGTGCGGGAGGGGGTGCAGGCTCTGGGAGGGAGCTTGGGTGCAGGAGGGAACTTGGGGCAGGGGGAGGGGGTTTGGGTGCAGGAAGGGGCTCAGGGCTGGGGCAGGGGGTTGGGGTGTGGGGGGAGTTTGGGGTGTGGGCTGCAGGTGGTGCTCACCTCAGGTGGCATCGAGGAAGCTGCAGACATATCCCTAGGCAGAGGCGCAGCCAGGAAGCTCTGCATGCTGCCTCCACCCGCAGGTGCCACCTCTGCAGTTCCCATTGGCCATGGTTCCCAGCCAATAGGAGCTGCGGAGCTGGTACTCAGGGTAGGGGCAGTGCACGGAGTCCCCCTGGTAGCACCTCTGCCTAGTAGCCACATGGACATGTCGCCACTTCTGGGGAGCCATACGGAGACAGGTTGGGAGCCTGCCAGCCCCACGCCAACTGGACTTTTAATGGCCTGGTTAGCAGTGCTGACCAGAGCCGCCAGGGTCCTTTTTCGACCAGGTGTTCCGGTTGAAAACTGGACACCTGGCAACCCTAACCGTTGCCGGTTTTTGAACCACTATGGTCTATTCTTTTAAATACATATTTAAATTCTTGTAGACAGTTTTAACCCCAATGGACTACCACTGCTCCATTAAGTCTCTTACAGTATCTCATGTCCATTTGGCTGCTGCAGGTATAGAGTAATCTATGTGTTTATTAAATGTATTATTATTAAAATTAGCTTGTGGCTGTGTGTGTGTGTGTGTGTGTGTGTGTGTGTGTATATATATGACCAGTTAATTTTTTTTTATCAAAGAATTTCAAACTACCCTTGAATATCCGTCTGCCTTTTGAAGACTAATGACCTGCGAAATTTCATTTAAAAAAATTTATTTAAAATTTCATGAGCTAAAGAAAGCATTTAAAAATCACATCATTTCTGTATTTTGCACTTATATGACTTAATAACAACTGAAACAAATTGTTTCCAATCTTCTCAAAATCATTTGCTTGTGATCAAAGACCCAGAAGATCAAGTTTCATCCCAAAGCAAACTTTGGCCCTGATCCTGCAAAGATTTAGGCATGTGCTTAATTTTACACACTGCGAGGAGTCCCACTGAGGCTAGTGGGATTACTCACACGTATAATGCCTCAATCCTGCAAACATTACAAACATGCTTAATTTTACTACTGGGATTTCTAGCAGTAGTAAAATTAAGAACATTTATAAGTGTTTCCAGGATTGGGGCCTAAGACTTTGCAGGACCAGGCTGCTAAATGGCTCCTTCATAAAGAATCTGAAAATAAGGAGCTATAAATGAAAAATATGACACAAATGTAGCCATGGTGGCACAAATGGCACCATCACAATAATCATTTTGGAGACTTTCAGGGAGCAAAACAATATACAATAATTCAAATCTTTCTACTGAGGAGAGAAAAAAAAGTTAATTGAATACAGGACTTTAGAAGATTGCAGTCCACTTATGTTTTCATTTAAATACACATTAAGATTTTCTAAAAAGGCCAAAGATAGTTTTAGTAAAGCCACATATGGATGTCAGAAATGTATGTAAAATGGAGACAGAACAGTTCATTCTCATTAGGTTTAGTGCCATATTTTTCTAGGTAAGATCAGCTGTAATAGTGCTATTTCATTGTGATTTTGAACCATTTAATTTGATCAATAAAAAGTGCTGGATTTTTAATAAGTGGAAACCTCCAAGTATGCGTGTGTTCATGGTCAAGTGCCAAGGCATGATTTAAAGTAGGCTATTGTAATTCTACTTATATTATTCCTTGTAGCCCACCATGGTTAAATTGCGTGTGGCCTACAAAGAAATCAGAAATTTTAGAAAGGATCCTCTACTAGGATGGCACGTTTAATAACAAAAGAAAATCCTATTTGTGAACAGCAAACACTCAAGGAAAGCATCTGTTCTACAGTAAGGTGCTCTTTATTGTCAGGAAGATAGCAGACTATTTATAATATAAAATCTGGTGCTGCATTGCAATTTTCTCCTGGCTTTATAATCAATGGTAGTATTATTTTGTACATTAATGGCCGCTCGTACCTGGCCCTAGTGCTGGTTTGCAATGGAGGGTGGATTTAAGGAGCTTTCCCTGCTTGCTCTCCTCTCTGCACAGGGAGGCAAGGCACACCTGACTTGTGGCCAAGATCCCATCCCCTTCCACCAGAGCTGCACTCTCCTGAGGCGAAGCTACTGCGTATGCACTCACATTGTGAACTCTGGGAGGCAGTTTGTCTTGGGCACTGTCTGCAATGCCACCCAAAGCTGACTCCTCAGGGCACCTCTACGGCACCTCCAAAGCAGTCTTTTACCTTAAACGCACAATCCAGACCCACTTGAGAAATTCATCCCAACAGAGAAGGCTAATTCACCACTGAAGCCCAATCCTAGGGGACAAAACAGCCAAGCCTATACACTCTCCACGTACTGTGGAAGTTGGTGCAGTACAGGCTACTACTGAGGGATGTTTGGGAGTGAGTTGTTAATAGGGGCACAGCCTCTCTTCTCCGGACCGTGAGACCCCTGGCTCCCCACTCCCATCCCCCAAATAAAAGAAAGGAGAATCACAGCTTTCTATTTTTGTTCTTGTTTTCAAATATTTCTATTCTTTGTGAATCTGGCCTTGAAACCTCATCTGCTGTAACACTATTCAAACCAATATTTCAGTTTACACCAGTTGAGAACCTGGCAAATCATCCAGATTCGAAAGGCTGCAAGCTAGAGACTGAGAGGAATATTATGATCAGAATAAATAATTGGAAGATACAGTGGTTTGAAAAATGAAAGCAAACTGAAAAATCTGTGTGCTTTAAATATTTTGTTTACGTTCATCTGATTTAACAGAAAGTAACACTTAGGTCAGATTGGAGCTGGTGTAAACCTGTGTAGTTTAACTGGCTTCAATAAAACTATTCTGATTTACACAAGCTGGCGATCTAGTGCAACATATTGTCAAAGAACAAAACATTGTCGGTGTTTGTCTGATTACTCTGACCAATATGTTGGCTTCCTCACATATTCACAGTCGAAATATTTTCTTTTTTGAAAATTTCCAGAAACACAAAATGTAACTTGTAAATAATTTTGGCTTGGCAAGCTCTCCTGTGCATGAACAGTTTACATATTGTTCTGATTAGACAAGCCAAACATGGTACTAAATATGCAGACGTGTTTCAAGTCATGATGACAGCTTGTGTATGATTTACAATGCTGGCTGCTGAAGGCAATTGTTTTGATTTGATATTCCTATTTATTTATGCCACCATTTTGCTGTAAACAAAATGCTTTACTATAAAATACTTTATGCATCAGCTACTGACAAAGAACTTTTTAAAGTTCAGCACGAACACACACGCAGACACATAAGCACATACGCTCTTCAGAAATCATATAAATATACTGGCATTCCATATATCTTTTGAGTTGAAAGCTACCTAGAGAGGTTTCTATGGTAATTCAACCAACCACATTGGTAATCTTCAAAACTGGAAATCAGGGCAAAAGTAGTAGATATAGGATCTCCTTAGAATGATTCAAATCAGGAAAGGATTCATATCATAATATTTCTTTAAAGGCAAAATTATAATTATGGCAAAATTTTGTTCCCTGAGTCTCACAGTGGAACTCAACTGCAACAGTCTGCTCTTACTACATATATGCAGAGCTCTACATAATCTGATTGGCGAATGGGGAGTCATCGTATAGCACAGATAGTGCATGAGCTCAAAAGCCTTATCGCTAGCTGTAAATCACTCTGTTATCAAACTTATTGGTGAAAATCCTAACCAACAGAACAGCAATACAGTATTTCAAAGGAAAACTGGGAACACTTTTAGGGCCTGCTCAGAAGGTCAATGGTGTAGGCTGCATAAGCAGAAAGTTTAGCCTTCTGTGGAAAAAAAAACCAAAAAACCCTGATCCTTTGAAGCAAGTTGTGAAGCTCCCTAAGGGGGTGGGGTAAAGAGCTGATGGAAATGAGCTCGCTTCCTGCCTCTTATGTTCCACAGAGCCTGACTCTTAGATTTATAGCACCTACACTTGGACTATTTCACCTCACTCCTGGCACGCAAAGGAATTACTACCAACCTAGAACTTTTCTCCTTTATGTCCTGGGAAATGTGAAGGAGGAAGAAGATAATTGGAGAATGCCTGATTTGATATGGCACAGCCACTGGGGGTCAGGGGAGAAGCAGGTAATCTCCCCTTCAAATAAGAAGTAGCCTAGGTTCAGAAAACTCCTAACTCCATTGCAGGGCAGTTTGCATAGAATAATAGAAAACCAGGGTTGGAAGGGACCTCAGGAGGCCATCTAGTCCAACCCCCAGCTCAAAGCAGGACCAATCCCCAATTTTTGCCCTGATCCCAAATAGCCCCCTCAAGGATTGAACTCACAACCCTGGGGTTTAGCAGGCCAATGCTCAAACCACTGAGCTATCCCTCCCCCCAACTGAGCTATCCCTCCCCCCATGTATTAGTGATATTGGAAAAGATGTTTTCTGGCACCCTATACTTCAAATCAGACAAGTGACGGATCTTCTCTTTTCCTTCCTCACTCCTTGGGTTGCTTTTCCTTCCCCCCCCATTACTCCTCCAAATTTTTCTTCCTCCTCCTTGCTAAAGCAGGACTTGTCTCCTGGCTATTTTCCTTCCTTTCACAGCCTATGCTCCCTGGATGGAATTCTGGAGCCAGAAAGCCTTTTCTTACTATCCCTAGTTAAAAAATGTTCTCCTCTAGCATGGAAGCCCTTTCACCAAAAATCATCCTCCTGCAGTGGAATTCTTCTAAGAATTGGTGATGCCCTCGTGAAACATCCACCTTTGGTGGTCTCCTGTCCAGCCAAAAGTCACCCCTCACTCTAGACTCTGTACTAGCAGCCCATTAAATAAGTGATGTCAGTGGTATTAAAGACTTGATTGGCACAGTTATTAAAGATTTGTCACCCATAAAACCTCCCAAACTGGCAGCTTTTTTTTGTGTGGTCCTAAGTAAATGTTAAAAACAGTGCACATCACAGGAATAGGCTAACTGAAAACCTTTGTGGTTACTGACACCATGTGAAGGGTCTGAAGAACAAGGGCACATCCAGAGATAATAAAGCTCTCTCCCACTTCCCTAATTTATAGCATTAGCCTAATTAGAATCCAGTTAAAAATGTGGGGGCCATGGCTGCACTTTATGTAGCATTGAGGGGTGCGGTTAGGCCCTTATGAGTGGTTAAAGTAGATTGAAAGAGGAGCGGGGAGTCTAACTGCAATAATTAAGGATCAGAGGGAGCTGTAGTCATGTACTACTCCACCAAACTAAGGGAAACAAATGGGGGGGGGGGTGTTTTCCCTCTGCTTTTGGCAGAGCAGAGAGAGCTAAGTACTTTCCATACTCCCCCCCCCCCCCCCGCTTACTTTAGCCCTGCCCCTTGCTGCAGCATAATCTGGTCCTGCATTAAGCAAACCAGCCCTATAATCAGCCCACCTGCAAGAGGGCAGTGGGTGGTGCAAAGCTGCTCAAAGGGGTCAACTTCAGCCTTAGTCTACATCAGGCAGAGAAGCAGGAGTCTACCCTCCACACTGAATCAGGGAGGCACTGGGCATGCTTTTTTCATGCCCCAAGAACAAAACCTCCACAGACCCTGTGAATGGCAGCATGGTCAGGAGGTAGGGCAGGAGATCTGGGTGTGACTACTTCACCTCTCTGGGTCTGTTTCCCCTCCCATCTTCTGTTTGTATTGTCTACTTACATGTAAGCTTGTCGGGTCAGGGACTGTCTCTTACCTAGTGTTGCATGGGCCCTAACACAATGGGGCTATGCTCTCAACTGGGGCCTCTCAGGGCTACTGTCATAATATAGAACACTACAAAGGATGAATAATAATCCTGGGCCTTCTCTCCCTTTCCTGGAACCATAGGGAGGACTGCAGCTGTGAGGCTACAATAGAATTGCTCAAGGGGTGTAGAGATGGACTGAACTGGGTCCCTAACAGGGCTTTTAAATAAAATGGTCTCCTGATGCAAGAGCGGTGGATTACGAAAGCTGCTATGTCCTCCTACCTTGGCGACGCGATGGGAAGATTGATCTGCCAGGTCCCAGCCTGCGTACCTGCTAGAACTCACAGGCAGGAGTTCTCTGTGGGCCGCACCTTCAGTCTCCCTGTCTGTCAGGCAAATGAGCAGGAATCTACCCACCACATTAAAGCAGGGAGGCATTGGATATGCTCAGGTCTCCTTCCATCACACATGCAGTCGTTCCTCCTTGCAAGCTGCTACTCTGTATTCAGTAGGGTCACCGACAGCCCTAACTGCTCCCTTGTCCAGGTTCTAGACTGTTGCCTATAGCTTGCTGCTCCTGCTCTCAAGGAGATTGTTAGCCTAGGACACTACTTCCATTTTCTGTATGAGCCCTCTATTGGCTGGCTGCTGAACTGGGTAACACAACACCCTCCACTGGTTGGATCCTTTCTCTGCCGTACCGCAGGAATGAAGCAAAAGTATCCTGTCTGCGGCCAGTGTGACATGACAGTATGTAGGTGGCCTTAGAATAAACAGAGGCCTGTGTGGGTGTGGAGTCCAGCAGAGATGTTCAGATCTGTGCCTGTCACTCTTTGGATGTGCCATGGCCTGAGATTTGAGCCATTATATATTTTAACGTTAAAAATATAACTGAAAAATGATTACACTGCCCTGCACCTCTGTTATTCACACCTGTGCCAGGGCAGTGTACAAAATGCTGCAAAATCAGAATTGTTGCATTTTACACCCATTTTGGAAAGATGGGGATGACGTGGCAGTGGAAAGTCTGGCCGTCAAAAATCTTAAAGGAAGTATTTTCTGCAGTTCAGCATGATCCTGAACAAATACTTTGGAGTTATAAAAGATATGCAAAGAAAGCCTTTGCTTTTTAAGCATCTGAGTGTGATCTCAATGGGTTGAAAATCAAAAGTAACTCCACTGAGATCATCCAGTTGCACCAATGTGAAAATGAGATAAGAGATCAGAATCAGGACCTATATACCGTAACCTTTTAACAATCCCAATAAGATATTGTGGTGTGCATATATTTGCACAGTAACTGTACTTTCCAGTTAGTTACAGGAAATAGGCTTCATCTTAAATTCTTTCAGCACAGCCTGAATTCTGTGGTTTTGGAATCATACACCGCTTAAAATGCTGTCTTGCTCAATTCACAGCACTGTTGCAGTATATCTTCCCCCAGAACTTCATGACTTTTTCTTCTGATTTTGGCCAGGTTGTGTCATATTACTGCTATTCATTCAGATTTCTTTGTTTCCCCCCACTGTTATACAATGCCTACCTCTGTGTTTAGCGGTGGAATCTGTTCACTTACACTGACTCTTCCTCCAGCATAACATTGGAATTGATTTGCTACAGTATGTCCTTCTTTACCTCTTACATGCAACTCCCTGTGCTGAGAAAGCTGCAACTGTCTTTCCACCTTTCTCCTCAGAAATCTGAAAATTCTTTATACCCATGAATATTTATATAGTCTTTCAGCTGATATCAGTGCGCTTTCCCATACTTTGTTCAAACGTGGTTTGCATTGTTTATGTGGAGGGGGTTCTTTTTTATTTCTTTTCATTTTTCTTCATCTCTTTTGTTTTTTATGACTCACAATAACTTATCCCTATTTTAAGTTAGTTAATTGTTGTGTTTCAGCCAGCTAGGAGGTTCCTTGGGGGCACCACCTACAAGAATATTTAAAAATTAAAGTATTGTATCTAAATAGTTTGTTTATTAATTATTATTATTATTAATCATTTATTACCATTTCATAATGAGAATACAATGAAAAGAGAGAGAATCTCTCTCAACTAATATTCCCATTTTCTAAAAAAGAGTAGGTGCAGGATTAGAAAGAGTAAAATACTAAACATTTAGGGCTAACTCAGGTGGGAAAACACACTTTCTTTTCTCCTAAAAAGAAATACAAATGAATGTGAAAGGGTTCATGCTTGCAATTACAGAATCTAAGTATATACCAGCTCCTAGGTGTCCTTAGGAGAGTTTGACGTATCATGCTGCCTGGCTCTCAATGCTAAGGCACTTTTTACTGTAGCATATTGTTTTATCTGGTCAAATTTTCAACCTTTTCGAAGCCAAGGTGAAAGCTCAAACTTCTTTGCTAAAGTATATCCATTGTGTATTAAACTATCCAAGATGATTCATTCAGTCAACCCAACATCTACTCATCAGCAGGAGAACAAGCTAAGGAGGCATTATATCTTTCTCTAGCATAACACTTAAAGTGAGGCATTCCAATCTAAAAGGTAGAATTGTTCCTTTGAGTAAAATAATTAATAAGCCCAGCAGAAGGAAAGCTGTTACGAGAGAGACCTCTAGTGGAATAAAATGTGTATAACTAAAAAGGGTTTTATTGTTTTTGCCTTGCTTGTACAGTAACTTTGCTTTACTAAATGGTGAACATATTGTTTTTGTTCCTTCTACATTTGGATAATTACGGGGACTAGTCTTCTCTCTAGATACACACAAACCTTCCATTCATGACAATGAAAGTTACATCCAGGAAACTGAAGAATTACTGTAACGCTTAATTTACTGTGCATACAGTACACTATGATACAAAATCAGGGCTGATACATGAAAAAGGAGACCCAGGGAGACAGATATTATGACAAGAAGGGTGAAATCTGGATAAAAGATATATGTAAAGGTATAGGGCTATATGATCAACTAGAGTAAATTGGTGTAAATCCACGTACTTCGATGGAGCCATGCCAGGATCTAGCCCAAACTTGTTAAGGGATATAACAATTTGACAAATTACAATACTGCTACATGTGATTTTTTAAAAAATAATATTTAATATTTCAAGCTACAGGAGCTTTAGTCTGAAAATCTTGTTTATTTTACGAACGCCTGTTCATGGAGCCCTGACACTGATGAACACTCACGGAGGTGAATAATCCCACAGGGGAACCAGAGACTTTACTGGGACTGCTCGTGTGAGTAAGTCACCAGCAATCCTGCTGCCTTTATCATTTAGTAAGTTTTTGTCAACAGCTATTATTCTTAATTTGTAACTATTTATTTATTTATGTGTTTATTTGTACAACACCATAGAAGTGCCATTACTTAGCAGACAAAAATGACAGGTTCCTGCCTCAAGGAGTTTGCAATTATAATTACTATTCAAAGCCTGAATCCTGTGGCCGCTTCTTTCTTCCTGGGTATAATGCTATGATGAGTGGTCCCATTGGTATCATGGTAGTTAGTCCACAGTGCTGTCCATAGGACAGGTCACAGTAACAAGCACTACACTCAGGATTTGCACAATCAGGCCCTGTGTGTGTGAAAACCAGCAAATTAATGATAATCATGATTTTTTATGAACTGGTACAAAATATGCAGAGACGGAGATATGGGACATGTAGTGTGTATCAAGGACAGGTTATCAAAAAGAAACTGTCTCTAGATTATGTACAGTTTCACTTGACTGAAGCTTCATGGAAGATTAAGCTTCTTTTGTTCTCTGTGCTATTTCACATAGATCAGTTGATGATGTGCAGAATAATTTTAACCACATATTAAACAGTGGTTAATCTAAAATAAGGATATGAACAAATCTGAATAGTAAATAGTGTTTATTAGTGCTAATGCTAATTAGAGATAGAGTAAGCAGTTCATCAGAGATTTAAACCTTCAGAGTAGGATGCCCTACAAAAATTATTGGGCCTGTTTACTGTAGCACTTTTTACCATCTAGTATCCTGTGTGGTACATAATTTAAAAAGGAATCCGTAATTCCTGTCTGAATTGTAAAGAATAATTTCATAATTATGACTTCTCTGGTGACTGACTTCTGGAACTGCTGTGATACGGGGAAAAATGGGCAGAAAGTGTTAAAACCCCAGGATATTGTGTCAATGAGTTCCGAGTAATTGAGTATGATTTTTAACAGGAGAGTGAGGTGGGGTTGTGCTGTTCTACAGCATACAAAAATAACATTGTTTTGTCCTTAAATTATGGCATTTTCCAAATATCACACTTCAGACTTTTGTTGGCCCCAAAGGAATTCTTAAAGTATCTTTTCTCTTGTTATGATTTTATTGATCTCTTTTGAGACCAAGGGAGATCTAATATTTTGCAGATCTATTTTTATTTTCAGCTTCTGCCCTAATTTTTCCACTCACCTCTAATTTTCTTAATTTGCATTAATTAAATTCTCCTCAGACATGGGAGGATGATGGCGTTTATAAAGTCTTTTTACCAAGCAAGTTATTCATAGTCCTCTCAGACCTTATACCAATAGTTCTCAGCTAATAATGAAGGGGAACTGATGGTTACCTATGTATGAGCATTTTATAAAACTGGACACTCTGATTCGGAGGATAGACACATTGGGGTGGCAGCTAGTTTTGTGTGAAATAAATACCAGTAGGTCAAAATAGCTGTACACATTGCTTTGTTTTCTGGACGACAATGACATAATTGGAGAAAGAAAAAATAGATTGTTATATATAGAACCAACTAGGTCAGTGGTGGGCAACCTAATGTGCTCGGTTCTGGTCTCCCATGTTTAAGAAAGATGAATACAGACTTGAACAGGTGCAGAGAAGGGCTACTAGGATGATCAGAGGAATGGAAAACTTACCTTATGAGAGGAGACTCAAGGAACTTGTCTTGTTTAGCCTTACCAAATGAAGCCTGAGTGGAGATATGCTTCCTCTCTATAAATATATTGGGGGATAAATACCAGGGAGGGAGAGGAGTTATTTAAGTTAAGGGCCAATGCTGACACAAGAACAGATAGATTTAAACTGGCCATCAACAAGTTTAGGCTTGAAATCAGACAAAGGTTTCTAACCATCAGAGGAGTGAAGTTCTGGAACAGCCTTCCCAGGGGACCAGTGGGGGCAAAAAACTTAACTGGCTTCAAGACTGAGCTTGATAAGTTTATGGAGGGGATGGTACGATGGGACTGGCTCATCTGCCACTACTAGCAGTAAAAATCCCCAGTGGCCAAAGCTGCGGCACTAGATGGGAAGGGTTCTGAGTTACTACAGAAATTCTTTCCCGGGTGTCTGGCTGGTGGGTCTTGCCAACATGCTCAGGATTCAACAGATCACCATATTTGGGGGAAAGAATTTTCCCGTAGGTCAGGCTGGCCGAGACCCTGGGGGGGGTTTCACCTTCCTCTGCAGCATGGGGCTTGGGTCACTTGCAGGTTTAAACTATAGTAAATGGTAGAGTCTCTGTAACTTTAAGTCTTTTAAATCAGTGGTCTTCAAACTGTGGGTCACGACCCCATACTGGGTCGCAGAACGTAAGGCACTGGGTTGCAGCAGCTCTGGTCAGCACCGCCTACAGGGCTGTTTAAAGTCCCGTCAGCAGTGCTGCCCAGCTAAGGCAGGCTAGTCCCTACCTATTCTGACACCGCGCTGCACCCTCAAAGTGGCCAGCAGCAGGTCCGGCTCCTAGGCAGGGGGCCAAGGAGCTCTGCGCTCTGCCCCCACCTCGAGCACTGGCTCTGCACTCCCATTGGCCAGGAACCGGCCAATGGGAGCTGGGGGGGTGGTGCCTGAGGGTGAGAGCCACGCGGAGCCGCTTGCGAGCCTCCACCTAGAAGCAGGACCTGCTGCTGGCTGCTTCCAGGGTGCAGCGTGGTCCACAGTGCCAGGACACGCAGAAAGCCTCCCTTAGCACCCGCGCTGCGCTGCTGTCCAGGAGCTGTCCGAGTTAAGCCTGCTCTCCAGCCCTGCACCCAACCCCCTGTCCCAGCCCTGAGCCCCTACCCACACTGTGAACCCCTCATTCCTGGCCCCACCCTGCAGCCCTCACCCCCTCACCTCCACCCTCTGCCCCAGCCCTGAGCCCCACCCATACCCCAACCCCTCATTCCCCAGCTCCATTGGCTCGTCGACATCAACAATTCTCCTCAACTGGGTTGCGAATTTTGAAAACCACTGTTTTAAATCATGATTCGGGGACTTCAGTAACTCAGCCAGAGGTTATAGGTCAATTACAGGAAGAGGTGGGTGAGGTTCTGTGGCCTGCGATGTGCAGGAGTTCAGGCTAGATTATCACAATGGTCCCTTCTGGGTTTAAAGCCTAAGAGTATAGGAATGGAGAATAGGCACAGCAATATTGTCTTTAACTTAATGTAAGTTACCAACTACATCCCTGAGAGGCAGTTTACTGTGTTTTATTATTTGTTTTTTGTTTTCCCTGATGAAATTTAATTGCTGGTTTGGGTCAGATGGATTATGTCAAACTATCTCATACATGCCCATGTAAAACCCCGTTCTGTCCCCTTCCTTTCTCGTGTAGTTTCTTGATGGTGAATAGTAAGTGGTAGGACACAGGGATTTGTTACATGGACACGTAGCCACAGATCAGAGATCTTAGAACAATGGTGCGGCTACAGTACTATTTGCCCTGCTGTATTTCTTACCCACTTGGGCAAAAGATCTTGTTACCTCTACTGGGGATGTTTCTTTTATCTCCCCAGTTTTCTGTTCCCCACAAAACAAACAGCTTTGACCTTTGTACATTTCCCTGTCTCTTTAAAAAAAGCTCGGTTTTTACTGATTTTAACCTGCTTTAGTTAAACAGCTGTGTAGCCAAACAAACTGTCCATATACCACTCACAAGCCAGGCATGTATTTAGAAGTGTATTTTCTACTTAGTCATTTGGGATCCTTTGTAAACTTTATTTATAACTAGAATAGAAGGCCAGATTCTGAGCTCAGTTACCTGAATGGAAATCTGAAGCCACTGAATTTACATCAGCGTAACGGCAAACCTTATCACCCAGTGTCTTAATCGTATTTCAGATGTCTCTGTGCAATTGGTATTGTGGCCTTAATAGGAAATTGCCAGCACCCTCTAGTTGTGAGCTATATAGGTGACTAAATCAGAAGGTTCCTATATAATTTCACTGAAAATTTGAACCCTTGATCATATATACTTGCTAATCCCTGTAGAATAAAATAAGCAAGGCTTTTGTGTGTTTTCTTAAATTTTCGTAGAGATTATTCTTAATTTCAACAAGCCACATTCTCTGTAGTAATTTCTAAATCTAAATGTGGCTGGAAATCTCAGAAAACCTTACTGGATTGCACCCGGTGTAAATTAGGGCAGTATTTGGTCCCACAATTTTGTTTATGCATCATAAATAAGGCCCTTTATAATTTGTGATATTGCAGAAATTGCAGATCCCGCAATATTAGGCTTCTACCAGAATTTTAATTTTAATTAGCTTACTTTGCACAGCCCACAAGTTTGCATACATTTTGAAGTTTGTTACACACACTTTTCCCCCTCATTGTACTGTAGAACCCCATTTGTTTACCAAAACAATTAGCAGGCATAACATAATACTTGAGTGTTTATAGTGGTCCCACAATTTTTTCTTAAATAAATAGGTCTTCTCTGGCTTTTCCAAATTTAGGTCCATTATTATTTTTCCAGTTTTACATGTCTTGTCTGCAACTCAGCCGCAATTATTTGACAATCATCCCGCCATTCAAGTTGGGCCTCAATCATAAAGAAAATGATACAAAAAAATAAGGTCAGGGGTTTTAAAGTGAAAAGGAGTACTTGTGGCACCTTAGAGACTAACCAATTTATTTGAGCATAAGCTTTTATGAGCTACAGCTCACTTCATCGGATGTAGCTCACAAAAGCTTATGCTCAAATAAATTGGTTAGTCTCTAAGGTGCCACAAGTACTCCTTTTCTTTTTGTGAATACAGACTAACACGGCTGCTACTCTGAAACCGGGTTTTAAAGTGTAATCTGTTTAAAATCTGTCTTCCAGACTGACCCAAAACAGAGGAAGTTCTGCTCCAGGATGAGGAAAACTGCTACTTGTCATATCATAAACACAAATATTTCATATTTTCCAGCAGTTACTAAGCATGTTTAAGATGGTCATGAGCTGTTTTGGCAGATACTTATTGATGCATTTTAAGCCTTTTGTTAGCTATAGTCTTTAGTCATTTTAGTACATTGAGAACTAATCTTCACGTCTGTCAGTCCCATTTTGCATTACAAATCATTTGTAGTTTTATACCTGTCATTTCCAAGGACATCTAGAAAAGATGGATTTATGAAAGGTTACCGTGCATTCTAAGAAGGCCAGGAATTAGCATGACTTTGTAAAGGTTCTTGTAAATTGAGCAGCAGCCATCACTGGCAATAAGCTGTTTTCTGCTCTAGTCAAGTATCTTTATTTAAATATTAAGGGAGAGATATGACCTTTGACCTCAAGGATCACTATGATACAGCAATCGCACAATCTATTAGCTGTCAATGAAGTATTATGGCCCAGGCTCTCTCAAGACACCTATTTGCGGACAGTGTTATAATAACCCTTCCATTAGGCATCCCCAAGGCAAATAACCTTGGCTTTAACAGAGTCAGTTTAAAATTCCTTGGAGTAACATTAAGAGAATATCTGGTTTGTGTCAGTTTAGGATCAACTGCCAGCATTAGTCCCATTCTGTAAACTGTAAGTAGCTGCAGTTTTATTAGAATTATTTCATATATGACCACAGCTAAATATTAAATCCAAAGAATGTAAAAACTCATATTGCTTTCTACTTCCTACGCAAAATATATATCTATAGATTAATGGACACTTGACAGGTCTGAACATTTTAAACCACAACTCATTTTCTACTGTATACATTTCATTTAATTTGTTGATAGAAAACACACAATGTAACCAGAATTAAGTTCCACAAAAAAATAATTTGCTAAATAAAATCCTGGGGCAATAGACAGTAAATGTGATAAAAGGCAGTATAGATAACATTCCCATGAGCTGGCAGGTTATCCTATATAAATAGTGAGGTGCGTCTACAATAAGGTTAGTATAAGAACTGTATAAAAAGCCTATACATTTTCAAGTGCTGTGTCTCATTTGTCTCAAAGTTACATTTTCTGTTTTTTAGATACCAATATGACCAAGACCAAAAGTTTAGGTCCAGATCCAATTTTTTTCCAAAGTTGTGGGATGTTGAGAACAAGCCTTTAAGATTTTTTCAGGTAAGTAAATCTGCTCAGACAATACCAATCGCACAGATTTTGAAACTACAATAGGTTCCCTAGATCCATAAAATAAGTTGCAATTGTTTTTGCTCCTTTTGCAAGAGCAAAGCTCAAGTCTAAAGCCATTTTCCTTCAGCGGTAACAATCAAGGTCAAACTCCACTAAAATGCTTTGAAAAATCATAGCTGTCACTGTCAACAACTAAAGATCCTATTAACATTTCAAATGTTTTGGCCAGTATAGTGAGTTTAGTGTCTCTTCTGAATCCCACTTTGATGCCTTAATACACATGACTTTCATCATTGAAATATAGCAAACAATCAAATGCACTGTCAGGAAATTATCACAAGATAAAATTAAACATGGTTATTGAGGAGTTCTGGTGGCTTTGCAAGTGCAATTTGTGCCATACAATCCTACACATTATTTCCTAATGCTTTTAATAATTGAAGGCTAGCCATCCCTTATGCGGGAGAAAACCAGCCATGGGATACAAAACTACATGAGTTTCCCCTCAGAGTTTCTGCACCTCCACACTGCCTCCCAGTCCCTCAGGCAGAACCCTCGCTGCAGAATGGCTTTGATGGAGCCAACATGCCAAAGCATCCCCCTCCAGCTACTGCCCCCAGGACTGCCCCAAAGGAGGGCTTACACACAGCAGAGGAAGAAAGCACCTGAATTAATGCTAACACAGTCAGCACTAACTTGGGGAGTTTTTCTGCAGAGTTGCAAAGAGTCCATTGCCCACTGCCTCACCATCTGCAGCTCTTGAACTTCTTAGAGGGGGTGACAGGTGACAAGATGAAGTGCTGCCAACCCTTCTGTGATCCACCCCCAACTGGATTCACTTGGATTTCCCCCTGAACCCCCAAAACCAGAATAAACAAATTCAGTTTGTTTCAGTTAGAGATATTCAAAACAACTGGCATATAAATCTGAATTACGTTATAACAGCATCTCATCTGTTGTCAGGATCCTCTGTCATACTATGGTCCCTGCAGGATGCCCCAGCATGCAGGATGCCCCAGCATACAGGCGCCATGAACGCCCCACCACCACTGCGGAGAGACTATTACTGGTGCAGGCATTTTGTAGGGCCACCATAAGGGTCTTTCTGCTGACCCCCGCTAGCCCCAGCACAGGGCCCACATCAGTGACAGCAGGTGGCAGGCCTGTATCCTATTTAGGGATGCTGGGCAGGAACTCCCCCAGAGGCAGTCAGATATTACTTAGGGTATGTCTGCATTTTGCCCTACACGCTCTTGCCAATGGTGTATTTGAGCTACATGCCGCAGTGAAACACAGGCTACGTCCACACTGTAGTGTGTAGCTACACGTGGCAGTGAAAGGCTCTGGCAGCAGGGAAAGTCTCTGGTAGTGGAATGCTAAAAATAGCAGTGTAGACAGGGGGAGGCATTGCTTGGGCATGTATTGAGCTGTGTACGGTATATACCCTAAGGTTCTGGCATGTCTTTACTCACCAAAACACTGCCTCACCATCTACACTGCTATTTGTACCTGTGCCACCGGGCCATGCAGTGTATGTACTCTACACACAACTATAAGGAGTGTGCAGTGTAGATATACCCTTAACACAGCCCCCTATTTTAGCCCCTGGAGCAGCTGGAGTTAGGAGGGTACAGTTAGCACAGTCTCTCCCCCAGAGTTACATAATCCTTGCAAGTTTATTTGGAAAACAAAATGTGCTTTAGAAGCAAATAATTAAGTTGTGTATTATATTTATTTTTTTCAAGCTTACAGTTGTCTTACACCCTGTCATGTGCGGCAACTTGCATCCTCCATAAAGGACACTTGATTTTTGGCTCATTCTGCCTTTAATGCTGCTCTTACAATCATGTTGGATACAACCCATTTTGTTTCATAGGGCAATACATGGCAGAATATAGGATGTAATTTAAGGGGCTCTATTGATATCATAAATTACAAGAGGTCTGCTGAAGCAGTTTATGAATGGTAGTAAAAACCTGAAACTCAATTATATCATTAGAATCATGTACCACATACACGTATTATTATTTATAATACAGACCTAGGGTCCCAATAGGTTACAGATGGGGAAGATGCCCTAGGACTTGGTGTTAAAAGCTGCTAAAACTTCCTCATCCCCCTTGCTTGCAGATATGCTCAGTAATGGAATAGGAAAATAATGCTTACAAATTTTCTGCCATAAAGAAGGAAAAAATTACTGGACTCTGAGCACGGGAAAATATGCCTGACATGTTTTACTGAGGGTTAGATCCTTATACTCTTATACATTTTGAAGAGCACCTTATTCCACATATAGACCCATTTGTGGACAAAGAGGCGATTCAGTGTGAATAAAGGAGGCAGAATCTGGCACTTAGATTTCAAAATACAGCCATGAAAAGAATACCTGTCCCAAACTATAGGGCCTGACCAGAGAATTTAAAGTACAATCAGAGAAAAAAATAACAAACCTGTTGCTTTTTTCTTCACAAAAACAACTCATCTACAAACTCCAACTTCTTTGCCCACAGTTCTCACCAAACCCTAGCTCTCCGCCCCCCAAAAAATAGCTCACATCCTCTATTCAGATCCCCAAACACCTGCCCAAATAAATGGGCTTTACAGAGGCAAAAGCCCAAAGACAAAAGCATTTTGCATTCTGCAAAAGCATTTTGCTGAAAATGTACTAGTTTGTTTGTATACTACATTTACAGAAATGTGAAACAGGGCAGTTAGCTGCACAGAAAAGCTTATTTTTACTGGTCTGCGGATAGGTAACAGACAGGAGCCAACTGCCTGCGGAGGTTAACATGACAACTTCTCTCCAGTCTCTCTCTTCCTGCTCTTCCACTTTTGTTACCCTTCCAAGTGTCTGAGTGTGATAGATGTACATTCAAATATGTGCATGTCCAACCATCTTGTTAATTTTATAAGGGCCAAATTCTCCTCTCCTTTACAACTTATTTAATCTCAATAGAGTCAATATAAATACTGCTAAGGATGAGATAATTGCTTTGCATAAAATAAGAACTGACCCTACATCTTGCTGAATTGAGAATAAGGTGGGATGGTTTTTAACACAATACATTTTTCATTTTCACATTCTTCTGCTCTACCTGTTGAATCTGAAAACTTGACTTTGCAAAACCTTACTGCAAAAGAATGCCCCGTAAAGTCAATAGGGCTGCTCCCATAATCAAGCAATATGCGTGAGAGTAAATTTGAAACATCACTTATTCAATGGCATCTAAGATGTCTGGAGCTAACATAATGGTGTTGTGGTCCATGACTGGAGCTCCTAAGCACTATGGTAATAGAAATAAATAATAATAATAATGCAGTGGGTTTTTCAGAGGGCTAAGGGAGTGAGGTAGCCAATTTCCATTGGATCCCAGCGAAATTTGGGTACCCTCAGGGCCCTTGGAAAATCCCAGCTTTAAAGTGAGTATATACATATTTTTAAATGACTATGACATTTCATAAAAATGAGGGTCAAGGCGAGTAAATATCCCATCTTGATCTTTTAAAAATATTAATAATTATTATTTATATAGTGGCATTAATTTACCTTAAGTGTCTCCTGCTAACCCTCTCTGCCAGGCCCAGCTGGTGCAGCAGCAGCCCTCAAACAGCTGCGGGTGAGGGGAAGTGGGAAAAAGTGTATCTGGGAGCAGCTTTCCCCTGGGAAGGAACAGCCCATACACACCCAATGGAGGGGAGAGAGACAGCAGAGGGGTGTCTGGGATCAAATGCGCCTTCCTCCTCCAGGAATGTGGTCCTGTTTGAAAAGGGTAAGAGGAGAGAAAGCTGTAGGGGTCTGGGAAGAAGCACTTGTAACCTCACCCTATGGAAGCTGAGGAAGTCCTGAGAGTAGAAGGAAATACTCTTCACTCTTTCAAAAAAAAAATGAAGATAAAGAGAATGTGGGATTGTGGATCCATTTTGGGAACCTGGTTACCGAGCCCAGCCATGAGCTCTCAACTCCCTGTTCTCCCTATCTCTGTCCCTGGAAAAATCATGGAGCAGGTCCTCAAGGAATCAATTTTGAAGCACTTTGAGGAGAGGAAAGTGATCAGGAACAGTCAGAATGGATTCACCAAGGGCAAGCCATGCCTGACTAACCTAATTGCCTTTTATGATGAGATAACTGGCTCTGTGGATGAGGGGAAAGCAGTGGACATGTTATTTCTTAACTTTAGCAAAGCTTCTGTTACGGTCTCCCACAGTATTCTTGCCAGCAAGTATGGGCTGGATGAATGGACTATAAGGTGGATAGAAAGCTGGCTAGATCATTGGGTAGTGATCAACAGCTCCATGTCTAGTTGGCAGCCAGTATCAAGCAGAGTGCCCCAAGGGTCGGTCCTGGGGACAGTTTTGTTCAATATCTTCATTAATGATCTGGAGGATGGTGTGGACTACAGCCTCAGCAAATTTGCAGATGACACTAAACTGGGAGGGGAGGTAGATACACTGGAGGGTAGGGATAGGATACAGAGGGACCTAGACAAATTAGAGGATTGGGCCAAAAGAAATCTGATGAGGTTCAACAAGGACAAGTGCAGAGTCCTGCACTTAGGATGGAAGAATCCCATGCCCTGGTACAGACTAGAGACCGAGTGGCTAGGCAGCAGTTCTGCAGAAAAGGACCTAGGGGTTACAGTGGACGAGAAGCTGGATATGAGCCAGCTCTGTCTGTTTAATTGAAATGTAGACATATTTAATATTTTTTTACATCTAGGGTAACAATAAGTAACAGTAAAAAAGACTAATGTTGGCCAGTCACTCGCCCTGCTGCTTAGTTTTATGGTCAGTTGTATCGGTGAGTTGTACCACACTTTACAGCACATCTAGCTCATACGGATGACAGGCTGAACCAAATCATCTGCCAAAAACCTCCTCTAAAGTACCTGCCACAATTATGCTGCTTTGGTAGTTCCAATGCACTTTCCATTGGATCTACACTGTCACAAGCAAACATCTTTAGAGATTAAAGTGAATGCACAGTTGTAAACAAAATGACGTCTGAATGATAGATAGCTAAACACCGTATAACAGTTCAGCCTATGCAATGAATGGGAATGATAGTTTCATTCAGAGGAAGGATGGCATTCTTATACTAAAACACAGAGCAGAAGAAAAGGCGGCATTAAAAGCCAGTTACATCTTCCCTTCAATAGGCAGTTTATTGGCGTGCGTCCCGCAGTCTATCTGATTCCACCAGACACTGCCAGTCTCCTTCACTAGGACTCATTACACTTTTTGCTACAGAATAGGACTGGTGGAAACAATCAATCAATTTCAGTGAAAAATTGGAAAGGAAATTAACATTTTTCATTTGGTTCAAATTTTGTGGCAATTTTCAATGAACATTTTTTAAATGAAATGAAAATTTTGTTTTGTTTAGTTTTGAAAGTAAGAAATTTTTCATAACCATTGAAAATTACTAATTAATTCTTAAGATTTGGGACATTTTCCCCTCTCCTACAAACATAGAGTTACTCATCACATTGACAAGCATAGGAGTTGGCAACGTTGACTATAGTATTGTTTTCAGCAATCTGCCTTTTCCTAACATAGCCTCTTATTCCATTATAATGCTTGAATGATTCACAGGCAATGTTTCCAATCCACTATTCCTAGCTCATGAAACTTTTTAACGAAATGTTAGCATTTGCAGACACCAGATGTTTTGACATAAGGAGAAGCAATATGTAAATTTTAATCCATGCTAGGAACAATAGCCTGCAGGCACCTTTTTCTTATTACATGAATCATATACTTAACCACAATGTGGTGGATTATATCAAAATCATCATCATCCGGAATATAGTACACTTGTCTTGTGGTTGCCAATTAATGAAACTGATATATATTTAACTTGATGGGTATCAGTGATTTAACCAATAAGCTTTAGCATGCTTCACTACTGTACCTCCCCCGCTATAATTAGATTTTTGGCCCTGCAACTGATTAGTATCAAAACTTCTGGGTTTTCCTTTAATCTACCATCGGTTGTCAATACAAGTGATGCTTACATCAAACCTGATTGGCTATCATTTGCTAACATCACCATTTTTAATCAAGCAGTCTAACACACAGTGTCTTTCCTAATCTTTTTAATAACTTCTGATTGGATTTCCTGATGTTATTTATTTAATCATTAGGAGCTTGATTCTGCAAGATGCTGAGCACCTCCATGAAATGGAATTGAGAGCTCTTAGCACTGCACAGAGAATCTTTTATAATCAGATCTGTGTATAATGTATGCACAAGCAAAGTTTCCTTCCTTTTGGCTAATCACAGAACTTTAGTATGCAAGTAATAATTAGCATGTTCAGTTTTTAACATTAATTAGAGAAATCTTAATGAACGGACTAATGGAATAATAATAATAAAAATGACAATACTATCTTCATTTTAAATAAAATGTTTATCTAGTGCTGTATAAAACAATGAAAATCCTTATTTTCAAAGAAATAAACAAAAATGCTCCCAAAACGGGGCTGAAATATATATTCCTATTTAACAATATTTGTATTATTCATGTACATAAATGCCAGCTATATTCTTGAGATGGCACTTCTGATATTAGTAATTCAAAATGTTAAACCCAAATCCTAACCTAATTCAAAATGTTGTCTAATTATCAGTTTTAAAAATGTTTTACATCTTAAAAACACAATATTCTGTTTCCCCTAGGTTGTCTGGGGAACTTCTAGTATAGTAAAAGATTTTTGTAGAGCATCTTTGTGATTTAACGGATACCATCAGACCTGCTAGCAATTTTGCAACATTCTGAAAACACTTTCCATAAATCAAAGCCTTAGCCGCAAGAATAAGCAGATGGCAGGAGAACATATTAAAGAATATATCAATTATATTCATTAATGGAAGGCTTCTGGATCATGATGTATCCTAATGGACTAAATGTTTAGCAGTTGTGAAGTCTAGTAGGTATCTCCTCAGATGCTCTTGGCCGATGTTATTATATTGTTTGGTAGTGGGTTCTTAGTGAGTCTGGACAGTGATATTTCACAAGGGATATATAAAAAAAGATGTTTTAATTTTATTTCTTTAATTGTATTAATATAATAAACATAAAGTACCAGGACATATCAAGTGTATTTTTATAAAGATTGCATGTACAGTAGGTAATAAAGTATATTCTGTCACATACATTTACTTAGAAAACAAGATACTGTATGGTTAACAATGAAAAATAGCAATTATTATAAAAATATTCTAGTCTCATGCTAGTAATGTAAATGTCTTTACTGATCTAACAGACTTAACATAATTTTAAATTACAATAATTTTACAGCCTCCATTCATATATACAGCCCTATTAAAGTCAAAAGGTATTATAATAACAATGTTCTTATTAAGATTAAATTATTGAATTATATTTAGTCCTTTATCCAATAAAGCAACTGCAGTTCTGTTTGTTAAAATGTTTGCACGTAGTTTACCTTTTCAAACAGTATCCCCACTCTAGACAGTGAAATAATTTAGGTCTTGTTTCTTAGTATAGCATCTATATCCATTTCATGAATTAAACAAGATGATGATATTTCAACTCCCTTTCCTTTTGTATAATTATCAGTTCACTGGTTCATGTATACTTTAAGAATATGACGACCAGTTTTTAATATCTGCTACTGAAAATGGGCAAAAGCTCCTCATTTAACATATCTGTAAAAAATGAAGATAGTGGCAGAGGGTGTTGGAACAATTTGTATAGCGGGGGTGCAGAGAGCCATTGAACGAACTTGTAAACCCTGTATATGATGGAAACCACTTCAAGCCTGAGGGTGCTGCTGCACCCCCAGCACCCCTAGTTCCAATATCTATGGATAGTGGGTATCCTAGAAGAACTATAGAAGTCTTTCTTTCTTAGGGCCTGAGTCATAGACCCACTCCACACCTCTTGTATAAGACTTCAACAAACAAGGCTGTATTAGAAATAATTTGGCCACATTGCTCATGCACCAAAACCTGCAGTCCCGATATATAATTTACTCATTGACATCAATAGGAGTTTTGCTTCAGGATTTGTCCCCATATTCATCAAATCCCTTTCCTCTGCACAAGCATGCAATGAAGAAAGCATTGTGCCCTGGTTTAAAAAGTACTAAGCTTTAGTACCATCTCACTAAAGCTGAGCAGACTCAGAGAATTTGTTATTCTAGTAAGTTTGGGATAGTGAGACCAACACGTAGACAGCTCTGGCCATCTAGCCTTCTCAGAAGCTTCCTTAACTCAGTAGGGCATGTCTCCATTGCCCTTTTTTTTTGTAAGCATTAACATATTTGTATTAATAGATCAAACCAGGAAACTATAGACTCTGCCACTGAGGAGCCAACTTAATTTTCTTTTTTCCCCAAAGATTCATCCCCTAGCAGATGTGTCAGAGAAGTATTTCCCACTCTATACCACTGATTTCAGGGGTGACACCATATCTTTTATTAAGTTGTAGTAATTCATAAAAACACTAACGATTATTTGAAATGCTGAATTTCTACTGGAAAAATAATTTGATGGCATTAACACAGCATTATCATCATGTGCATTAACATAAGCATTTTCATGAATGACTACAAATTGATGAGAGTGTAGTTGTTGTCAATATATTTATTTGCAGAGACAGCAGTTCAGTATCTGGAAATAGAACCACTGCCTGTTAGATTTCTCATGCAGAAAATACATCTGGTGTTTCATATTGAGGGCATTGTAAGATGAATAAAAATGAACTTTAAAAAAAACTCATGGATGCACTGTAATCCTTTTTTAGGACAGCACTTGTAGAAGTGATTAAATTCAGGATCCTCCTTAAAGTCAATATGGTTCCTAGGTATGGTCTAAAAATTCAATGGGAAAATCATGTAACATTCATATTTAATTTCTTTTTCTCCATTATGAGCAAACTCACATTGGTGTATTTGAAACTAATGTAGTAGAAACTACAGTACAAAGACAAATGAAAATACTTGACATTAGCCAACAATTCCCTCCCTTTGGCAGCTGAAATGGGCAATATCCATCCTAAATTAGGAATCTGTGCATGAATGTTACTTTGGATATATCCAATTTTGTATTTGACTTTCACTACAAGCTAGTCCAGTGGTTCTCAACTTATTTATCATTGTGGGCTACTTCTGCGGCCCACAATGCATTACCTGGGCCGCAGGGGCAGGGTGGCAAGGTAGCGGCAGCTTGGACCCTGACCCTTTACCCCCGGAGCTCACAGGGCCAGGTGGCTGCCCCACCCCCGACCCCTGGAGCTGGCCTTTAGCACACAGCTGAGCTGGGCCGCAGCTGTGTGCTAATTGGGCTGCATGTGGCCCGTGGGTTGGAAACTGCTGAGCTAGTCCCTGACAAAGCTGTGAACTCTAGCGAAGTAGGCTCTTCTTCCTGTATTCAATTACCTGTGGTTAATATCCCTTCAATGCTCCCATCCCCACTCCCGATGTTCTTTAAAAAAAAATACTTAACATGTCAGTTGTTGTTATTATTGTTTATTTGCATTGTAGTAACAACTAGGGGCCGCAATCAAGGATCAGAGCCCCGGTGTAATAGGCACTCATATAACAAGAAGAGAGTCCCTGCCCCAAAGCACTTACAGTCTAAATAATTTGATTTATATTAGCTAATAGAACTCCTTGAGTTGACTGAAAAACTCAAATGTTTCCTTTAGACAGACAGAGATTGGTTTTACTACACGTCTGCAATGCTTCCTAGAACCTCAGATGAAATTATACAATTCATAAACCCATGTCTTAAACTCCTAGCAATGCACTGAAGTCAGTCCAAGTGAAATGGAATGAGAAGATAAAATACCATCAAGAGTACACCAGATAAGGAAACTGTAGCCCTCAAACTGTTTGGATATGTTGTAGCACACTAGTCAGGTCTGGGCTATGGCCCCTGTACAAACATTTACCTAAGGGAACGATCCATTTAGTAACCTGAATGGATATTCCAGGAGATCTCATTTGACTTCTGGGCACAATTTTTTTTTTTTAAAGAAAATGAATCTATCAGGATAAAGACATCATTCTTGGACAATAAATGTAAAGCATTCACTCAACTAGCAGCCTGATTGACTCTCCCTTAGCTACTCCACTACCCATATCTATAAGATACCTTTTTTAGGCAGGCTCTGGCAGAGCAAAGTGAAACACAACACTTTTTACTTTTGAATCATTTTTTGACTTGCACCAAGACCCCCACAATGCTCTTTTGACTCAGTTGTGGAAAGCTCTGAAGAACTCGGGTCAGCTCAATTTCCAGTGTATTACTATTAGATTTAGAATGATTGCACTTAATCTATTCCAAGTATATACCTCACTCTCCAAAATCCCACTATGTACAAAAATCAAGTGTGTTCTTCCTGCCTTCCAACTGCCAAACCTCTGTGGGGTTATCAATCCACATGTTTTGTGAGTGCGCAGTACTAGCATGTTAGAAAGCAGTGGATCATATCAATAGGTATCAGGAATATCCCTTATGATTCCAAGGTCTGCCTACTTCATTTTTATAGTGAATCTAGAGATGAATTTAAAGTGAAATTCTCTCTGACAAAATGCATATAATGGGAATCCAGTGCATTGCCTTCCATATGCAACTGGCTCAAAGACGTAGGTATCAATTTAGATATAGTCCCTTTAGAAAAACCTTATTATGTCACAACAGGAAACAAGGTACAATTCACGTCTGGAAAAAGCTCTCTCAAGAAAAGCAGTAGAGAGAAGAGTTTGCAACAAAGAGCTGGTGTTAGCCATATTAGCACTAATGTCTGTTTTTATTTGTACTATCTGTAACACTGAATATATTCATTGTGTCTTGAACATACCTGCACTCTTAGTATGTTCTGTTGCCTGAACAGAATCTGTCTTGAAGCTGCTTAAACCTTGCATCTGTTTGTCTGATTAATTCTTTTAAATCAGTATCATTAAGGTAGTTTTTGTTTTTCTTCAGTTACACTAAAGCGTTTGAAAATAAATATAAAATATTGGATACTTTTCTAAATAGGAATAAAACAGAAATGATAAGGATTCTGAACACAACTTTATGGACTTTGTGGCTTCATTATAAAAAGAAGGCGATGCAGTTCATGAAGCACTGAATTTATGTGGACTTTACTCTGACAAGAGCCCTGTGCTCCCTTTTTTTTTTATGTTTGTAACCTCTCTATTGCAGGAACATCACATTCAAACATTTCCTCATTGTTGTGTTGCAATTGTTGTATATATTGAAATTTCTCCTTTTCATTTAAAAAGAAATTAACAAATATTTCTGACTAAAACATTGTTAAATTTGAGTGAACCGAGTGGTAGATTCCACAGAGTTTTTGCAATGTGGGTCTTCATTTTTCTGGGAACCATTTTAATACTGCTGTGAGAATGTGAGGGGAAATGGCTAAAGCCTTCCCAGTGAACAAGGAAGGGTCTGTGCAAATGCTAGCTCTGAACAGGTGTAGTCAATTCTGGGCAAAGAGATATGAATCCAGGTCCATCTTTCATCTTTCTGTGACATATGCAGTCACCTACATCCTACCCATGCAGCAGCTTATGTCCACAACAGTTCTCCACCTTCTTAGAACTGAGTACAAACATCACACTTAAATTCATAATACAATCTCTTAGCACCAACAAAAGATTATCAAAATTAATTATGCCCTTTCTAGTTTTAGAAATCATCTCCATCATCTGTGCTAAAGCTACTTCTTCTGCTGCTCTCTTTTGATGCAGCAGGTGATATTGAAGACAAGAGTGGATCTGTTCCAAATGGCGATATTGTGTCATCCAGTAAGATTTCTTCTAACCTTTGTTCTTCTTTTGAAGCAGCACTAAAAGACAAATCGGTGAAATGCGAGAGAGGATCAGAAAAGGCTGTGGATCCATCACAAAGGTCAGCACTTGGTCCATGTACCAGAACCAGTTGCTGAGAATAGTCTATGGAATTCTCCTCTGGATATGTCTGTTGCTTGATGACCTGGGCAGCTACATCCACAGCACTGAGTGAAGACATGAGTGGTAGCCCATGAGCACGAGCCTGTATTTCTAGTTCCTAAGGTTTCAAACAAAAAAGATTTAAATAATGATTTTGGAAGGGAACTTCATTTCTTTAGAACAACTGTAGGTAAGAAATATGCATACAGATTGTACGTGCACAGTAATTCTTAATCCACTTGTGGCAATATGTTTAAAAATACAATATATGGACAATCCATGATAAATAACAACAAACAACCTGGGCTGGTTTTCTTTTTAATTCTCAGCCTGTAGCTAAGTGAACGCCCTACGGGAATATAAGAGAGATGACAATCCCCATAATACCATTACCTACAGTACTGAACCACTTAAAGGTGATGGAAAAATGCTGCAGATATTTCTACTTATTAATTATCCACAAAAATTCAAGGCTGCTATCTGGAGAGATAGCGGGTACCTTACCTGATTATATATTTCTTTAAATCTTGCATTTCAAGCTATGGAGACCAGATTCTGATACTTTATGTCACATGAGCAGATGATGTGTGACTTAATATAACATGGCACAATGTACCCCAAGGCAATGCAATGCCGTGGAAATTTTACAAAGAGGAAAAGAAAATATGGAGGAGGATTTAGTGTTCAATATAGTTTTAGGGAAACAAATGAATTTTTTTGCTGTAGTTATAATGTAGATATACTACATAAGGCAACATTTCTTCAAAATATTGTATTAGTTCTCTATAAATGTTACCTTGCATAAGGCCTAATTATCAAAGGATTTTTCTAGAAATCTAAAGAACTTGCATAGCAATAAATACAGACTCGCAAAATTATGTAAAATTGTACCATTCCTGAAAAAGGCCAATCCACTTTTAATAAATGGCATTTAAGAGAGAAAAAATGATACAGATGAATTAAATTCGATGATGGATAAGTAGTGAGAAATCTTTGTAGTTCATAGTGACATTCTTATACAAACCTGAATTCGAAGAAGAAGTCTTCTGTTAGTCTGCTCTAATTTCTTCTGTCTGTGTTCTAATTCTCTAGCTCTCTGTTGTTCTTTTTGTAGCCACTTGATGTACTCCACTGATGCTTTTAAAATAGTTCCTTTGTTCCAGCGCATATCACTGCAGAATGTAGAGATAACCTTTTCACAATTGTGCATGTCAGCAGAATTCATAAGAACTTACAAAATCTTTTACATTAATATGAAATAATGATTTACATGACTATTATTCACTCTTAGATATTATTGCTTCTGAATGGAAATTTTAATAGAATAGTTAAGAAGCCCTTATATAGTAAAATTAATCCCAGAATGAAAATAAGTGTCAAAAGAAAGTAATAAAGTGACTTTTTGTGGGAGAGCTAAATGCAATATCATGATTCTACCATTACAGTTTTTATATTTTTAGTGAAAATTGCTTTTATTATTAACTCTAAGATTAAAATCTCTGTGCAGTATTTCTGCATTAATGAACTAGGAAATATACATTACTTAGGACTTAAGCCTAAATTTTTAAAGATCATTTCAAATATACTACTCCTTTTACCTGACTTTCTAATGAGGTAGCTTTTATGCTTGTCGGGAAAAAATTGTCTGGGCTGAATGCTGGTCCTCATTGATGGTGAAGCAGACAAATTATAGTTTAGCAATCACATGGAGTGTAATATGACAAAACTTTCTCACTCAAACCCTTTGACCACACTTGAATCAATATATAGCTGGTTAAAGCAGCACAAATAAAAATACATCCCAAATACTTCTTCTCCAAGGATCAGACTGTCTCTGGCACTGATCAAACAAGGATCTTAAGCACATGCTTAATTGTAAGCACACAAGTAGTCCCATTAAAGTCAATGTGCTTAAAGTTAACATTGCACTCAAGGACTTTGTGGATCTGTGGCCTTGAAACAAAATGGATTTTATGAAGCATGCAGATTTTTGATATAGTTCTAAATCTTATAATACAGGTATGGGTACAGCCTGCATGACAGATACAGATTGCAAGATTTTAGCAAATCCATGTCACCAATTTCAAAGACAGAATGCCTGTAGGAGTCCACACAGAGGAAAGAACTCACATGGCCCCGGGTCCTGTATATATAATAGCGGATTGTGACAGATATGATAATTTCCTGCAATATTCTGGACAAACCTTATTGAATTAAGTTTTAGGAGCTCATTGTATGAAATATGCAAATTATTGCATATTATTGTGGGATTGTATGTAACATTTCTAGTAGGGAAACATGGCTAATGTAAACCCTGGGAAGTATTATGAGCTTCTAAGGACTATTTGAAACAATGGACCAGACAAGTATGAACTTTTAAAGTTAAGTGGGTCTCCCACAAAATCTCTAGGGGTGGTGTATACTAATATACCTCTGGTTATGTAAGAACTCAGCCTTTTGAAGCATTGCCACGTTCCTGAGGAGGGACCTTTGTCTGCTGATCGCCTGTTACATGAGGACAAGATGATACTGCCAAGAATGACCTCGAGCAGATCACTGAAGACTACGTGGCTCTGGGAAGAAGGATAAAGGAGTTAGAGGTGCAAGTGGTGTTCTCGTCCATCCTCCCCGTGGAAGAAAAAGGCCCGGGTAGAGACCGTTGAATCGTGGAAGTCAATGAATGGCTACGCAGGTGATGTCGGAGAGAAGGCTCTGGATTCTTTGACCATGGGAGGTGTTCCAAGAAGGAGAAGTGCTAGGCAGAGATGGGCTCCACCTAACAAAAAGAGGAAGAGCATCTTCGCAAGCAGGCTGGCTAACCTAGTGAGGAGGGCTTTAAACTAGGTTCACCGGGGAAGGAGACCAAAGCCCTGAGGTAAGTGGGGAAGTGCGATACCGGGAGGAAGCACGAGCAGGAGAGCACGAGAGGGGAGGGCTCCTGCCTCATACTGAGAAAGAGGGATGATCAGCGAGTTATCTCAAGTGCCTGTACACAAATGCAAGAAGCCTGGGAAACAAGCAGGGAGAACTGGAAGTCCTGGCGCAGTCAAGGAATTATGATGTGATTGGAATAACAGAAACTTGGTGGGATAACTCACATGACTGGAGTACTGTCATGGATGGATATAAACTGTTCAGGAAGGACAGGCAGGGCAGAAAAGGTTGGGGAGTTGCACTGTATGTAAGAGAGCAGTATGACTGCTCAGAGCTCCAGTATGAAACTGCAGAAAAACCTGTGAGTGTCTGGATTAAGTTTAGAAATGTGAGCAACAAAGGTGATGTCGTGGTGGGAGTCTGCTATAGACCACCGGACCAGGGGGATGAGGTGGATGAGGCTTTCTTCCGGCAACCAATGGAAGTTACTAGATCGTAGGCCCTGATTCTCATGGGAGACTTCAATCACCCTGATATCTGTTGGGAGAGCAATACAGCGGTGCACAGATAATCCACGAAGTTTCTGGAAAATGTAGGGGACAATTTCCTGGTGCAAGTGCTGGAGGAACCAACTAGGGGCAGAGCTCTTCTTGACCTGCTGCTCACAAACCGGGAAGAATTAGTCGGGGAAGCAAAAGTGGATGGGAACCTGGGAGGCAGTTACCATGAGATGGTCAAGTTCAGGATCCTGACACAAGGAAGAAAGGAGAACAGCAGAATATGGACCCTGGCCTTCAGAAAAGCAGACTGACTCCCTTAGGGAACTGATGGGCAGGATCCCCTGGGAGAATAACATGAGGGGGAAGGAGTCCAGGAGAGCTGGCTGTATTTTAAAGAATCCTTATTGAGATTACAGGAACAAACCATCCTGATGTGTAGAAAGAATAGTAAATATGGCAGGCGACCAGCTTGGCTTAACAGTGAAATCCTTGCTGATCTTAAAACACAAAAAAGAAGCTTACAAGAAGTGGAAGATTGCACAAATGACCAGGGAGGAGTATAAATATATTCCTCAGGCATGCAGGAGTGAAATCAGAAAGGCCAAATGACATTTGGAGTTGCAGCTAGCAAGAGATGTTAAGAGTAACAAGAAGGGTTTCTTCAGGTATGTTAGCAACAAGAAGAAAGTCAAGGAAAGTGTGGGCCCCTTACTGAATGAGGGAGGCAACCTAATGACAGAGGATGTGGAAAAAGCTAATGTACTCAATGCTTTTTTTGCCTCTGTCTTCACGAATAAGGTCAACTCCCAGACTACGGCCCTGGGCAGCACAGCATGGGGAGGAAGTGACCAGCCCTTTATGGAGAAAGAAGTGGTTTGGGACTATTTAGAAAAGCTGGACAAGAACAAGTCCATGGGGCCAGATGTGCTGCATCCAAGAGTGCTAAAGAAGTTGGCGGATGTGATTGTAGAGCCATTGGCCATTATCTTTGAAAAGTCATGGCGATTGGGGGTGGTCCCAGATGACTGGAAAAAGGCTAATGTAGTGCCCATCTTTAAAAAAGGGAAGGAGGAGGATCTGGGGAACTACAGGTCAGTCAGCCTCACCTCAGTCCCTGGAAAAATCATGGAGCAGGTCCTCAAGGAATCAATTCTGAAGCACAAGGACAAGTGCAGTGTCCTGCACTTAGGACGGAAGAATCCCATGCACTGCTACCAGACTAGGGACCGAATGGCTAGGCAGCAGTTCTGCAGAAAAGGACCTAGGGATTACAGTGGACTAGAAGCTGGATATGAGTCAACAGTGTTCCCTTGTTGCCAAGAAGGCTAATGGCATTTTGGGAGGTATAAGTAGGAGCATTGCCAGCAGATCGAGGGATGTGATCATTCTCCTCTATTTGACATTGATGAGGCCTCATCTGGAGTACTGTGTCCAGTTTTGGGCCCCACACTACAAGAAGGATGTGAAAAAATTGGAAAGCATCCAGTGGAGGGCAACAAAAATGATTAGGGGACTGGAACACATGACTTATAAGGAGAGGTTGAGGGAATTGGGATTGTTTTGTCTGCGGAAGAGAAGAATGAGGTGGGATTTGATAGCTGCTTTCAACTACCTGAAAGGGGGTTCCAAAAAGGATGGATCTAGACTGTTCTCAGTGGTATCAGATGACAGAATGAGGAGTAATGGTCTCAAGTTGCAGTGGGGGAGGTTTAGGTTGGATATTAGGAAATACTTTTTCACTAGGAGGGTGGTGAAGCACTGGAATGGGTTACCTAGGGAGGTGGTGGAATCTCTTTCTTAGGGGTTTTTAAGGTCAGGCTTGACAAAGCCCTGGCTGGGATGATTTAGTTGGGGATTGGTCCTGCTTTGAGCAGGGGGTTGGACTAGATGACCTCCTGAGGTCCCTTCCAACCCTGATATTCTATGATTCTAAGATCAGAGGCCCATCCTGTATACAGGAGTGGCTCATACATTCATGAGTGTGTTCATTCTGAGCCAAGGTGGTTATGAACTTGTAACCTTAGAGAAAACGCCCTTGGTGGGGTTTGAAGGACTGGAGCCCTTGCTGGAGTTGCAGTGAGCTCTGATAAGCATGTGTGTAGGTTTCTTTATTGTTTAAATATATTTTCTCTATAATGTTTTCACCTCAAGAATAAATGGCTTGATTAGGAAAAGGTGTATGGTACCTTATAACTATGCGCAATTACGCTGATTATAGCCTATGAGGAGAAAAGCAAAGCAGGCCTATTCAGGCAGTCTGACTTGCTGGGGAATTCATAGAGCAGGCAAGGAACTTTGCCACCTGCAAATACCCGGGTCAGGAGGGAGTGAGACGCATGTTTCTTCCCAAGAAACGTGACAGCCGGGGAGTCACAAGCCTGAGAGTGGGTGCCCTTGGTGGACCACACAGGGGCAGTACTAGTTCAGTTGCCATGAACTGTGACACTGATTGGATGTAGTCAATTGGGATCTGGAGGTGGGGTAAGAGGTAACCCATATAGGCTGCTTTGCAGGATCAGGGCCATTAATGTATACTCATATATGCTCTGTAAATGGTGAAAATGAAATATAAATTTTAAAACAAATCAATCATAGAATAGCAGGGTTGGAAGGGACCTCTGAAGGTCATCTAGTCCAACCCCCTGCTCAAAGCAGTACCAATCCCCAATTTTTGCCTCAGCTCCCTAAATGGCCCCCTCAAGGTTTGAGCTCACAATGCTGGGTTTAGCAGGCCAATGCTTAAACCACTGAGCTATCCCTCCCCCAAAATAATCAGTTCCCATTGCTTTTTGGACTGTAGGCACCAAAAGAGCACAGAAAGAGACTTCTTTTGACTATTTCAGAGACAGCCTTGGAAAACTGTACTCACCCACTAACCTGTGGTGACGAAAATATCATTAATATTTTCTCTATTTTCAAGAAAACGAGTGAGTGACTAGATCTTGTGCCTGATTTGGTAAATTTTCATGGCAATTTTGCAAAGTGAGACTGAAATAAGAATACTTATAGCATATTCTTCAGAGAAACACATCCAAAATGGGTTTTTGCCAATCCTCCTATCCACATAAGGTCAGCCTGTCCTATCAAGGAGCCAGAACAGTACCATGAGAATTATGTGTCCACTCACAACCAACTGGCTCAGGTTGAAAATAAAGAATATAATGCTGCAAAATTAGGTGCCAAGATACTTCAATGTTCAACAAATTAGAAATTCTGAAGATAGCATCATCCTCATAGTGGAAAAATAATTCATACAAAACTGTCAAGATTTTTTGCAACAGTTTCACACAAGTGTTGTTATTCAAAACAGGCAAATTTTGACAAAAAAGTTTTTTCAATGTATATTCCTCCTAGACATAAGAATAAACCATGTGTTATAGACTATACTTTGAACTCACCAATCAACAACTGGAAATCTTTTTTTTTTTAACAGAATAACGTTAGTAACCTTAATATAATGTTCTGAATATTATTTACATTTCCTAATTGTGCTGGCTGGACATTTCTACTGATATAATGGTGCTATTTTTATCTCTTTCTTTAAGTTAGATCTTCTTTAAGTTAGATCTAAGATCTAAGAGTCTAATTGCTACATTCACATTTACAATGGAAATAGTCAACTGCTACATGGCTCACAAGCGTTAAGGCACAAATGCTAGACAGGTGACATTAACTAGATAAGGTGACATTAACAAATTTGAGGGGCTTGCCCACTAATGTGAACTCTGATGAAAAGCTTGTAGCCCTTCTGATATCACGTTACTAAAGAATTTTGAATCCTTGGTTTTAAGTCTGGAAGCTCTGGACTGAATGACATCAGTCACACTTTCTTAAGTGTGATATCCAATAAGCGTATTGTTCAATACCTGATAGGAGAAATTTTGTACTAACTAATTGGCATATATATGGTGGGATGTCTTACAAAATAAGAGTATTATAGCTAATCCTTCCAGTGCATGAAAGAGAAACAGAAGTTCCCTCATACACTAGGACTGATGCAGGGAGGGGAAAGGCATGCAACAGCAAAGGATTGGTTGGGGATCAGCTGATGTATGACAGTACCATCCATAGGCCCTTTGCTCCATCCATACTTATTTATGTCATCAACAGAGGAGAGCTGATGAAAGAGCTTCTGTGCTGGCTCTAATTAACAAGGTTCCCCTTCTACTAGTGTGATTTTCCTGGGACAGCTATGCCCACTTTAGCACCACCTTCTGCTGGCAGTGCAGCATAACAGGTTGCATAACAATTACCTCACAGGTTGCATAACAATTACCTGCAGTATGCCTAGCTCTAGTTAGTAATTGGCCCTCACTTCCTTGAGAGCTGAGTTCATCAACATTAAGACAAAAAATCATGGAATCTGAAAAATATTGTCACTTAAGAAAAAAATAAAACAACATCAGAATAATTTAGCAATTCCCATAACATTTTCCCGTTCTTTAAACTTTGAAATTCTAAGCTGAAATGCAGTTAAAGTTAAGTGAAAAGTGACTGCAAGTGTCATTGTGGAATTCTGTGTTTATTGTCTCCCAGTGATTTCTATATCAACCTTGCTCAGTTTACAGAGAGAATTATGATTTTCTAGCTACCAGTGCTGCAAACTCATCTGAGAATCTGCAAAATCACGCAGTTGATGTTAGTTGTTATTTATTTTATTTGCAAATAATATTTTAAAACAATATTTAAAAATGGCTACATTTTAAATAATTGGAACCCCATCCAATTGTGCATATAACTAGCCTGTAGACCTTCAGGGAGTTGTTATTTGTTATTCTTGTCCTCTTTCCCCATTCTTTTCTATTCCTTGTCATACTCATGTAATGTCTTAAATTAGGCCCAAGTCTTGTAAATACTTACATATATAACTCAAGACACAAGAGCAGGTCACTTAAGCGCTTACAGGATTACGACCTTAGACTGTAAACTCTTCACAATAAGGACTGTGTCCAGGGCCATCCCTAGCCCTAATGGCACCCCAGGTGAGGAGCATCTTCAGTGCTCCCCTTCCATTTATTAAACTTTTGAATACCTTATTTTTTATTGCATATGTAATATGTAGCCCATTTCACAATTTGGATGCACCATTTGGATGCATGGTTTTCCCTGTCATATAAAATGATAAATTTGCATGCTAGGATATGTAAATCTGTATTTATTCATGTCATATATAAGCAAATAAAAAACTAGTTTCCTCTAAGCTTATAGAAATTTTTTATAGAATAGCTGAAATGTACTAACATCAAGAAATTGAACTATGCACGAACAATGGGTGGACCAGTATTAAATAGTATTACAGTAGGTGACAGCTTTAGAAAATTAACCCAAGTCCTTTAGTTCAAAAGGTCGCTTTTCTTGCCTTTGCCCACACAAACTGATGCACAGCATCAGAGAGATCCAAATAGTGGCCAATGGAATTTTCAAGTGATAAAATAGCAAACAATGTCAATCTCTTGTTGACCATCATCGATCGAAGATATGTTTTAATGAGCCTGAGCTTTGAAAAGCTGTGCTCATCACTCATGGCTGTGACAGGCAGCATGAGCAGAATCCTCAAAGCTATCCACACAGTAGGAAAAGTGTCCTTCAGCTCTGCATCATGAAGGAATTGGAGAACTTGGAGTGGAGAGTGCTTCCCATGTGGCAGAATGTAACAGAAGTTGTCTAGTTCGACATATAGGTCTTTATCATTGACATCCAAACATTCCCTATGCGTCAGCATCCAGTGAAGGTCAGTACAATTGTTCAAGAGTGTTTTCCTGTCCACCAGCAGCTTACTAAGGTCATAAAAAACCACCCAGGTCTTTTCATGGTGCTTCATTTGTCCGAACCTTTCTTCGATGAACATTCAAGCAGTGTCAACGAGTGAGCAAAAAAACTCCCTCTTGATTTTTCTTCTTGGCTTCCCATCACCTCATCTCTTCCCTTGTAGCCAAGCTGTCTCTTCTTCCAATGAATACGAGTTTCTCTGAAGATTCAACTCCTAAGTTTTCTGCCATTTCTTTGGCAGCAGTGATAGAATCTTCAAATCCATTGTCTCTGTAGGCCACAACAAAATCAAGGCAGCTTCTCATCCAAGTAGTAGCAGTCGCGATGTCCATCGACTGAGTTTGTAATACCTTGCTTACAATGTTTACTTAGAACAGGAGATCATGCCAAACCACAACTGAGACCAGAAATTTGAACTCAGTTTCTAGTTTGCTAGGCTATGAATGTTGTGTCAGATTCCGGCCTCAGTTTTACTTGACTGTGCCAATTCCATCAAGACGTCGTAAACCTCAGGCACTTGGTACCTCACTGGCCTTACACTCCCAGTGAGTGTCACTTAGTGGCTTCACATCAGATTTGTAACACTGTCCATGAGGATTTTCCTCCTGATAGTTGATGCTGAAAACAGGACGTATATCCTTTGCTGTAATCTGAAGATACTGAATCTAAAGATGATGACACTGCATCTGACACAACTAGGGTGAGGGAATGGCATTCAAAAGGCATGAAGGAAGCTCTTGGATTCAGCGCAAGGGTCCTTGCCTGGACAACCCTGTTTCTTCCTTTCATTTTAGCACCATTGTCGTAACCTTGGCTGCAGCAGTCCTGAAGCTTTATTTTACTCTCATTCATAGATTCATAGATATTAAGGTCAGAAGGGACCATTATGATCATCCAGTCTGACCTCCTGCACAATGCAGGCCACAGAATCTCACCCACCCACTCCTGCGATAAACCTCTCACCTATGGCTCAGCTACTGAAGTCCTCAAATCATGGTTTAAAGACTTCAAGGTGCAGAGAATCCTCCAGCAAGTGACCTGTGCCCCATGCTACAGAGGAAGGCAAAAAAACCCCAGGGCCTCTTCCAATCTGCCATTCAAAATGTTCATAAACAGTTCTGTTAGGCTTTTTCCAGTAGAGTCGTCCACAGACTGGAAACAGATAAAGTGTTCTTTTACTTGGATACAGCCACCCTCACTGTCAACAAAGCTTACTATAAATGACATCTTTTCACTGTGACTAATGTCAAGAGTGCAGTTCATTATTATGGTGTAGTACTTTGCTTTGCTGAGCCACATCAATATGTTATCAAGCACCTTCCTTGGCATAAGGTCAGTCAATTCATTTTGAATTGTTTTGTTGCAGTAATGGTCCATAGCTTCTTTACAAACTACTTGACGTAGATGCTCACGCATGACATTGTCGTATTTCCAAGGAGCTCTACCAAACTCAGAAAATTACCATTATGTTAAGTGAACAACTTACCTGATGAGCCCTGGAAAGCCAAACTATTAGTCACTATTTCACTGTTCAAGTCATAAAACACAAGTACACTTTCACAATTACACAATAAAACAAGGTTCCCAATATTGCAGGTGGGATTTCACTTCAGTTTGTTCTTATATCTCACTGATTGACTGGCAACATCCTGCCCCTTATATATCCTTGAGTGCATGGCTAACAACATTCTAGGAGGTTTGAGGAAAATGTTGTTCTCAGAAAGTCTGGAAGGTTCCATGAGATTCTACAAAGATCCAGAACGTTCTAGGAGGTTAGTGAAACATGAATCCACATACGGAATACCTGAAACATTTACTTCCAACATTCTAATTTTCCCTTTTGTCGCTAACAACAAAAACAGCACCCCAAGCCCAGCGTCTCCCAAGCCCAGCACCCCAGACAGTTGCCTGGGTCACCTGCTCCTTAATCTGGCCCTGACTGTCTCTTCCTATGTTTTAGCCCATCACAGTGAAACCTCAGTACTGCCCATGGCATCTGTGTGCTACTGTAACAATAATCTTACCCCAGACTATTATATTATGTGTAGGGTTAAGATTTTGTCACTTTTACTTTTTAGTAAAAGTTAGGCACAGGTTATGGGCAATAAACAAAAATTCACAGAAGCCCGTGACCTGTCCCTGACTTTTACTAAAAAGAATGGTAACAAAATAGGGCTGACGGGGATGAGAACCCGAGCCCTGCTGCTGGAGGAGAGGAGGGGCAGGGGTCCAGACCTGCCACTGCTGCGGCTCACAGCTCTGGGGTCAGAAATATTCTTTCCATTTCTTCTTCAGTTTCACTGGAGATACCATGAGAAAGATAGTTATTATTTTGGTACTTCCAGGTTCCATCTGGAGCCTGGTTTAACCAATCAGAACTGGAACTTGGAAGTGCTGAGACACATGAAAAGGAAAATAGAAAAAATACATATATTTAAATGCACTGGTTTTGAATTTTCAGCAAAATATCAATGTTTGGTTGTGGTTTTCTCCCAGTTTTATTTTTAAATGATTTTACTTGCCTGTTAATAGTTTTGCATTTTGAAAGTACCTATCACTTGGATATCTAAGCCCTTAAAATTAAACTAAAAAGACAAAGTATTTTGTAACTTAATAGAGACAATATTCCCACCTCAAGTTTTCTCCCACTGAAAAAGCAAGTTCAAAACATCTATTCAGTTAAGCAATGTAATCCATGCCCCTAAGCATAAAATTAAACGAAAAAGAAGAAAAGGGATTTCAATGCAGTCAGGAGTGAGTCCCCTGTGAAATTCAACTGGATCAAAACAAGTTCAGCAAAGACACAAGAAAATAAAAGTGAGATACAAACACTTCTAAGAAGCAAAATCTGCCTTGTAAAGGTCGATCATAGAAACATAGAAATGTAGGGCTGGAAGGGACCTCCAGAGGTGATCTAGTCCAGCCCCCTGCGCTGACTCAGGACCAAGTAAACCTAGATCATCCCCGAAGGTGCTTGTCTAACCCGGGGTGGGCAAACTTTTTGGTCCGAGGGCCACATCAGGGTTGTGAAACTGTAGGGAGGACTGGGTAGGGAAGGTGCCTCCCCAAAGAGCCTGGCCCGTGCCCCCTATCCACTCCCTCCCACTTCCTGCCCCCTGATTGCCCCCCTCAGAACTCCCAACCCATCCAATCCCCCCTGCTCCTTGTCCCCTGACCACCCCCTCCTGGGACCCCCTACCCCTAACCACCCCCCCAGGACCCCACACCCTATCCAACCCCCCCTGCTCCCTGTCCCCTGATTGCCCCGCCCCCTATCCATACCCCCACCCTCTGTCAGGCCCCCCAGGACTCCCATGACTATCCAACCCCCCCTGCTCCCTGTCCCCTGACTGCCCCCTGGGACCCCTGTCCCCAACTGCTCCCCCAGGACCCCATCCCCTATCCAACCCCCCCCCGCTCCCTGTCCCCCCGACCTCCCAGGACCCCACCCCATCCAACCCCCCCCCCCGTTCCCTGTCTCCTGATCTCCCCACCCCCCCCAAACTTCCACCCCATCCAACCGCCCCCTGTCCTCTGACTTCCCCCCAGGGTCTCCTGCCCCTTATCCAATACTCCCTCCCCCCTTACCCTTATCATGCCGCTCAGAGTGGCAGGACAGGCTTATTTGAAAGCCTGGGAGGTAGGCGGGCACAAGCCGTGCCGCCCGCACGGCAGCGTTACTGCACGGGAGGGGGGACAGCGGGGTAGGGGCTGGGGGCAAGCCTCCCCAGCTGGGAGCTCAGGGGCTGGGCAGGACGGTCCCGCGGGCTGGATGTGGCCCACAGGCCGTAGTTTGCCCACCCCTGGCATAACCTATTCTTAAAAATCTTCAGTGATGAAGATCCCACAACCTGCCTTGGAAGCCTATTCCAGTGCTTAGCTATCCTTACAGTTTGAAAGATTTTCCTAATGTCTAACCTAAATGTCCCTTGCTGCAGATTAAGCCCATTACTTCTTGTCCTACCTTCAGTGACATAAAGAACAATTGATCACAGTCCTCTTAATAGCAGCCCTTAACATAGTTGAAGACTGGCCCCCCTCAGTCTTCTTTTCTCAAGACTAAAATATGCCCAGATTTTTTAACTTTTCCTCAGAGGTCAGGTTTGCTAAACCTTTCATCATTTTTGTTGTTGTCCTTTGGACTCTCCAATTTGTCCACATCTTTACTAAAGCCTGGTGCCCAGAACTGACACAGTACTCCAACTGAAACCTCACCAGTGCTGATTAGAGTGGGACAATTACCTTCCATGTCTTACATATGACACTGCTGTTAATACACCCCAGAATATTAGCCTTTTTTGCAACTGTATCACACTGTTGGCTCATCTTCAATTTGTGATCCTCTGTAACCCCACAGATCCTTTCAACGGTACTACCACGGAGCCCTGTTATTTCCAATTTTGTAGCTATGCCTCCGATTTTTCCTTTTCTAAGTGTAGTATTTTGCACTTGTCTTTACTGAATTTCATCCTGTTGATTTCAGACCAGTCCTCCAATTTGTCAAGGTCATTTTGAATTCTAAACCTGTCCTCCGAAATGCTAGCAATCCCACCCAGCTTGGTGTCATCCACATATTTTATATGTATACAATCCATTCTGTTAACCAAGACATTAATGAAAACATTGACTTGTACCAGACCCAGGACAGACCCTGGCAGGACCCCACTAGACTTGCCCTCCTCATAAGAGGCTTCCAGATAGCCTCTGTAAATATCCTTTTTGATCCTGATTTTGAATGTGATCTCAAAGGAAGCCATCCAGGATAGGCATGCTAATCACTCTGCCTCAGTTGCAGTAGCATTGTTCTTCCAATGCTAAGGATGATTTGCTCCACTGTTATTAGTCCAACTATCATCCAAGCTCTTCCCTTTGCAACCAAGTTTCCAGTGTCAGGAACATCTTTTAAAATCAGTAAATATGGTGACAATATTGAATTTGAAGAAAGTTACAGATTGACAGTATAAAGTGGGGTGTTTTAAAGAAAGAGGGCTGACTGGGAGAAGAGGAAGGTGGATGGTAGCAGAACAAGAGCCTCAATAGAGGGTGTAGGGAGTTGGCAATGTACCATGCCAGGAAGAAGTAATTGATAGATGTGATGGGCCCCAGGCACAGGCTAATTTGTAATTACAAATAAAGGGAAGTTCATAGACATTAATTCTTTGAAGCATTTTGATCTGACAGACAGTAGTAAAGTTAGATTATGGGAGATTATGTATATACATAATCTATTATATTTGCTACATTTTCAAAAGTGATCTTGGATGCCTCCATTTTGGGATGCTCAACTAAGTTGAGACACTTTAAAGGGACCTGGTTTTCAGAAAGCACTGCGCACATGAATATCAGGCCCCTTCAAAGTGCCTCAACTTGAGTACTTAAAAACGGAGGCACTCAAATTCACTGGTCACTTTGTTACTGTCACGTCATCGAACCAGTCAAGTACTGAGAGAAACAAAAATGTGACATGTTTATTATTTTTTCCAAAAAAACTGTGAGGCAACATCACCAAAATACTGGTGCATACTCTTTAGGCTTCACTGAGTGACATGAGTTTAAATCCATCATGTGCTTGTGGAAGCACCAAAACAGATTTAAGGCCAATTTATGTGTTTTTACAGGAGATCACTATAATGTATGAAATATCAAAACAAGACTTGAATCCAAACCAAAATATTCAACCCAAACACCCCTACACATCTGGGTGAAAATGTTGATTCACATCTGGAGTTTGCAGCTCTCGCCCATTTCTAATCACAGTTCAAGACTTGCTTCCATTAGCACTTCATAGCTGCAAACCAACAGTGCCATCCACTGTTCCTCAGAGTAATCTTTCCTCACAATTCTTTACTTAAATGGTCTAAAGTACTGTCCGAAAAAACACTAAAATTAAAACCAATGTTACCAATGTGTCTCTACAGGACATCTGATGTGAATAAAATCTTATTTGGCGGCTTAGTGGTGGTCTTACTTTAACTCAATTGGCACACCCATCATTGTATTAGTAGCATCAACAACAACATGCCCACTTTACCCATTTTGGGTTGATGCCAGAGAACAAGGTGAGCTTGTGAAAAGGTCATTCCCTAGAAAGGACTGTGACTGTGTTAACTTTCTCACTGGCGATTTTGCTCAGAGTGGCTTGTCATGCCACGCTTATACTTATGCAAGTCTCACACAGCTTTATATTATTATAAAAATCCTTAATTTAATAAAAAACTTCTTAGCCCTGAGGAAAAAAGGCTGAAGTGTCAACAGAGAATTTTATTCTGAGCATCACGAAGCAGCCACTGACGAACAAATGAAACCCACAATATTTGTATAACCAATTATATCCAAGTTACAATCATACTGGGGCATACTCTTTAGGCTTCACTGAGTGACATGAAAAATCCAAAGCTAAAAGTCTAGGCTTTAAATAACTTACTGAATTGTTCTTGCTCATCCTGCAATAGGCTTCACTATGGCGTGTCTTCCCCCGCTCCCATTTTGTTTACTGCAGAGCTTTGAAAGTTTGCTAGCACCAGAGAAAGCTGGCAAATTGAAGGTCATTGACTCCCTGTTTTCTATGTTACAAGAGTTAAAGCCAACTCTTTTAATAGGGCACGCTGATTGCAAAGACTTTCCAAAAGCTAATCTTTAGATACAATCTATTAAACAGAACTGTTGACAACACAAACTATTTTCTTACAAATAAATTAAAAGGGATGATGGAAATATAAACATTAAGAGAATGCAGTAAGGTGTAGCAGCATAAAATTTGAGTTACCACACATTTATTTATACACTGGCATAAAAATTATAGCCATTTTTGTATCAATTCAAAGTACCTGAATTTCCCTTGCCTTTCAGCTTCTTTTCTCAGTGGATGTGGTTTTTACGAAAGGTGCCAAATCAACAGCCTCAGAGACTGAAGTATTCTGTTTATCTAAACAGCAGGTAGCAGCAGTGCGCATGCTGCTTCGTCCCATTAAAGGGACCATCTCTAGGGATGAGAAGGTAGCTCATTCCCCATTATCATGCTACCCGTGGCCTCTCTGGTGAGACTCCGAACAGGCATAGCAATTATTCCCAGATGTAATGGTGGTTTTTGTGGTGTGGAGACTTCTCTCTGAGGAAATGCAATGATAAGACCACCAACTCTTTTCATTACAGCCATCAGAGGTTAATGATTTTTGCTACCTATCTGACCAGCTGGGCTGGATTTGAACTAGTGACCTAGAAGCAAAAGTCTCTGTATCCCATTAACCGTTTTCATGGTTATCTTATCGCTTCTTTCCCTCTTTATTTATACTACAGACATTGTTATAGAAATGACTGTTGAACTCACGGATCATTAGACTTTGGAATAAGCGTGCCAAGCTCCTTGATTCGGTAATTAATATTATACCTTCTTCTTCTTTCAACTGTTAAAAAAAGAACAATTTACTATGGTCATTATGAAACATTCTTTGGAAAAGGCCTAATGAAACATTTTAATTAGTTAAAAACAGGCAGACCAAAATAAGGACCAGTGCAAAACATTCTGATTTACAATGATAGAATTAATCCTGAAGTTAGCTTAGAAATAATAAATTACCGAGTCAAATTCAAAACCTATATCGCTCAGCATCCCTTTGCCTACTTGTCTCAGGGTCTCAGTAATGTAGGTTTGCTTTGATTTTTAATGTAATTGACTTACCACTGTGGTCCAGGAGGGAGCAAGTTCATATCCCTCCACCCACAGGGGCAGCTCTCCCTGCAGGGCCATTACTTCAGGGCAGATGGTGTTAAGGTTGCCACCATTTACTATGGCTGGGGTTCCATAGAAGCCCCAGTATCAAATGTACTAGGTGCCTGTGATTGTCCCCTCTCCACATCCATTCTCCTGCCTGCAATGGACATCTCTGGTCTTCACGGTAGCTGGTGTGCTTGCCTCCACTGTGGGCCCACAATCCTAGGAATGAATTGGGCTCATATTGCTTATAAGATCACAATGAGGGTGTGTCTACCCAATGGGGTACTGTAATCTATGGGTGTATGATTTCTAAAGCACACTGTGTTGCACATTCATTGGTCCATGGACACTGTAGTGGTGAGTACTAAAGTTACCCTAGTGCACTTTAATGTACTATTGTTTCAAACAGCACTACATTAAAGTGCAGTAGCACGGTCTAGGTGGGCCAATTAATGAGCAATACCTTAGTGAGCTTTAGAAAACACTCCCCCATAAAGCACCTTAGCCCACTATGTAGACAAGCCAATGGTATGGTTCTGGGAATGCCTGCCACCTTCTAAGAGATAAGTCACTGAAAATGCATCTGGCCACTTAAGACAAATATGTGGGTCAAAGCATCAGGCAACTTACGCTCCCTCATCATATTAATTCTTTTGAAACAATAAGGAGACAGACAAAAATAGGATGTTTAGTCAACTGGTTAATAATTTCACCCATGAAATTTCACCCATATTCTCCCTTCTATGTGTTGCCAATGGAAGTGTGCATTACTAGGAAAACCAGTTATATCATCAGCGTGTCCATATTATAAGGACAAGGAAACAGAGCATTTGGTGCCAAACTGAACACACAGAATTTATTTTTGAGACAACTAAACAAAACACTGAATAAAGCTATCAACCACTAAACCTTCCATTATGGCACTGGCTAAGATGGGACTGTTGATCTGGTGTGGCACGAAACACGTAACAAGCTTCAATGGTTATTTTTAAAATAAACAAAGTTAAAAGCTATAGGAACCAGTTGAAACTCTTAAAGTTTCATATAGGTTAAAGCTGATTTCTTAGATCCAAACCTATCTCCATGATTTTGGTTCCAGAAATTTATGTGGCCTATTTTGTCAGTTCCTCTTCAGATGTTCTTGTAAATTTTGGATCATAACTACAAAATGTGAACTTTAATTGTGCCTGGTATTTGAATGCTGGTGTAGTTCAAATCCTCTTCAGACCATCTCTAAAAAAATATGATCCTCATAAAAGAGCTTACCTTAAAGGGTTATTTTTTAAATCACTCCAGCAAAACCTTTATTATTTAATGTCTTAATACATACAAGCAAACAGATAGTCGGGTTAGCCTCCAGAGAGAGTCTGAGCGCTAACGTGTACACACAGAACCAAAGCAATGTGAAACATGCCCCATGGCTGAATATTGTAGTCATGACATATAGCTAGGCTTCAACCTAGCCTCCAATATTGTGTACAATTAAATGCACTCTTCTCACCCACTGAGATGCCTAATTAACTAATTTGCGTGAGGTGATTATGGTCTAATAGTCGGAGGGAGCAACCTAAGCAAAGACAAGATTTGGCACCCCAAATGTATGCTTGCTACTCTCTTTCCTCCCTCTCATTAATCCAAACAACTCAGCAACACCTGGAGTTTCCTACCTGTGTCTTTTCCTCCTTCAGAAGGAACTCTTCATTTCTGGCCAATCATGTGAAACAGGCAGTGGCTGCTGCAGGGCTTCAAAAAGGATGCCACAGCCACCATCATAAAGATTTTCAGGGTGTGTTTGTAACCCCAAAAGGCCCCATCCACAAAAATCTGGGTGGAAACAAGGATACCTTCTGGAGGGGGGAGGCTAAGTGAGCAAAAAGTATTCTACAGCAAGTGAAGAGTAGCTTGCATGGGTAGGTGGATGATACTACACTCCCAGTATGCCAGAAAGTATCCTGCTTAACCTACGTCAAATGTTATCTGAGCAGATGGAGAGATAAGAACTCCTGAGATCTAATGCTAGTCTGATTCTGACCACAGAATTGGGAAGTCATTGAATAGTTGGGTCTCAGTTTTCTATTCTGTAAAATGGGGATAATAATACATATGTAATTCACAGAAGTAAGGGAGACAGCATGGTTTAGTGGACAGTGTATCATACTGGGAGTTGGCAGACCATGCTTCCATTCCAGCTTTGCCACCAGCTGACTGTGTGACCTTGGGCAAGTCACTTTATCTCTGTGTCTCCTCCCACCCTTTGCCAGTCTTTGTTTGGACTATAGGTTCTTTGGGGCCGGGACTATCTCTTGCTATTTAATTTTACAGCACCTAGAAAAATGGAGCCTCAGTCTTGGTTGCCACCTTTAATCACTGCAAAAATATAATTTATTATAAGTTATTTCTAAGTATATGCTGTAAGAATTAATTCATGAAAATATGTAAAGTATGTCAAAGGTTAAAAATGTTATATAAGTGCACAGTATTATTTTATCATCTCTGGGAAGAAAGCAATGTATTTATGCAGTTCTTTTTTGTCTCCCCCCCCCCCCCCCCAGAAACAGATCCTTTCTGTTAGTCTTGGACAACAGCAGATAGCTGGCACACTCCATTTCTGTTCTCTCTGTACACAACATACAATGATATAGAAGAAGAACATATACTCACTGAGGTTGTGGTTGTCCTTTTTTTGTCTCTCCTTTGCCATTGCTCGTGTATCTGCTTCTGACAGAAAGTAACATTTATTAAAACAGTCCTTGGGTCACAGTTCTACTACTTTCTCCCTGTTACAGTGTCCCCTTTTCATTAAGGCAAAGTTTTTAGGCAACAACTTTAGAATTTTTATCAATTCCCACATTACTAAAGAAGACTGTGCCTTTGACCAGTATTGCATTTTTCAGTGTACCTGACAGGTTTCTTAAGACTTTATTGAACATGCATTTTAATTAAAAAAATTAGAAGTGGTAAGAAAGAACATTACATTTAGTACTTTTTTCTCCAATTTGCTGTACTTTACGGTGGGAGGAATCCCTGCCCCCCAACCTTTACAATAAACTAATGTGAATCTGGATTTGTATATCCCATAATGCAATAGTTAATCAGATTTCTAAGATATTCATATTGAACAAACTCACTGTTTCTTTTGAGTGACACTAATAAACCGTACATGGTTGTTAGCATTCTTTGGATTAACTGAATGTAACTTTTAAAGTTGTTAATCCATTAATATAGATTCTCCTTGAATAGACGTATTGTAAGCTTTTAAAAGAGCCATTTGTTCAATCCTGGAACAAATTTAATGGGCGATAATTTATTTATGCTATTGATTAGGAGCCAAAATGTGGAAGAATCCTCTATGTTTCCTAAAATAATTAGGTTTATTAGAAGCATGATGTTCATAAAAATGACAGAGTACACATTGTTTCTGAGTTGCTAAAGTAGAGGACCCAGTGTAAACATTTCCCGTGCTCTTTGCTCAACTCCTTAAAGGAAACAACATGCACTTTGCAAATTCTTAAGCAAAAAATACTCTGTATTTCACATATATTTTATTGGTAAGGTTCACTGAATTTTTAAAACAAACATCATTGCCTCTTAAATTATTACATTCCAAAATCCCAGAGCTATATTACCTGTGATTTCCCTTTTTAGTGGTAGAGTAGATGGGCAGGAAGCATTTGTAAGACCCATATTAGCAGGTGACAATCCTTGGTCACTGTTGTATATATCCAGAATGCTACTGGACAGCTTAAGGAAACAAAGGAAAAAATAGGAAAAAAAGAATCACAATATGTTACAAGCTTAAAAGGTAAAAAGCATAAGTAAATGCTAAGAGTAAGCATAATGACAGGTTTCAGAGTAGCAGCCGTGTTAGTCTGTATTCACAAAAAGAAAAGGAGTACTTGTGGCACCTTAGAGATTAACCAATTTATTTGAGCATAAGCTTTCGTGAGTTACAGCTCACTTCATCTGATGCATAAAAGTGGAAAATGCACTTTTATGCATCCGATGAAGTGAGCTGTAGCTCACGAAAGCTTATGCTCAAATAAATTGGTTAATCTCTAAGGTGCCACAAGTACTCCTTTTCTTTTTGCTAAGAGCAAAATTCTCTATCAAATGCGTATTCATGTCTCATGTTCTTCAGTGTGAGCTGCATATATACATTTAAAGGAGAATTTGTCATCATCTTGTATTAAATAAAATTAAAGGTTAAGGGTCAAAGCCTGCCATTGTTCCACATGCAGAACTTTGATAGAGGACAATGTGAGTTTTGTATGTTGAGTGATGGCAGAATATGGCTCTTGGTGTCTGATTTTGAAATAATACTGTAGCCTATTTTCCAATAACAAGATTACTGCAGCTACACTTCAAACATGAGTTAAGTTGAAAGGGAAAATAACCTTGCTGGTCTTTACCTAGTCCCCAGGGAGTACTTAACCACACCACTGAACTCAGAATTAGTATTTCGGATTGTTTATGTTTTAACAATATAAAGAGGTTAAGGCCCGATTGCTTTTAAAAGAGGAGTGAACAGAGCACTGGAGAACATGCTGTTGGTGTAAATCTTGCAAAGTTACAAGGATAGACCAGAAACTCTACTGGCCTTAATTCAGCTCTACCATGTCTGGCTGTACATAATATTGTATTGTTCCTTCCTTTGTGAAATGCGATATGGTACTTGAAAACAAAACAAAAAAATTGTTAAAAGGGAGTGAAGGTTGAAAGAGTGTTCCTATGGATTCCTGCTAGCACCCCAAGATATCAACCTTTCTTTGAATAATTCTAAACCCTTTTAAAATAAAACCCAGTTCTGGAAATCTAGAAATGAGCAATTTAGACTCCAATCCCATATAATCAACCCTTCATCACGCACTATCCCCGCACCAGACTTACAATTAAACACTGTTGTGTGTCCATGTGAAAACAGCTGTATACAAATGTGACTCAAGCCAGCCCAACAGAAAATAAGTCCGGGAAAAGCAGAAGAAAAGATGCCAAATATTGTATTCTGCCATTTTATTGCACACACAACTTCTGTGCACAACATTTCTCCACTGTGGCCAATGTACAACAAGCTAGGGGCTTTTGTCAGTCTGGTCCAAAACATTTTAAAAAGATAGATGAAAAAAGCAAAGACAGTTTGTTTTAGTTGGGGGAAAAGTAAACTGTCCTTAAGATACAAAAAGTCTCTTTTAAACTGTATAGACCTTCATTGTCCCAGTTCTTTCTTGCATCCTGACCATGGGATTGGGCTGGGAAAGCACTTCCAGTTCTTCTACCTCTTCCCCTCAGGATGTCTCCTCTAGATTTCCCTTGCCTCCCTTGCTTTACATTCCTGAGCCCCTAATTAACTATTTCTGTACCTTCCCTAAGGTTGGGCACGTACCTCATTGCAAGCTGCTTGGGACTAAGGTACTTTGGTAAAGATTTGTTTAATGCTTATCTGTCCCATGCTAGTGTTACTACATTCTTTCGTGAGTCCTTTTATGTATCTAATTACAAAGAAGATTTATCTTCTAGGGGGAAGAAATCTCTTTAATTTTAAAGATTTTCCACTTGAGAGTTCAGTTCACTGCAAATTCTCCTAGTAGCCAGTGGTAGAATGAATCTACCATTGCACATGTTGCACACATACAAATAACACCACCTATGTACTTCAAAGCACTTTATCAGAAGACTAATACTTCAGAGCATGGAGCGCTCCTAAACACAGATAGAAATCACCAAGCCAAGTCAGTTTTGAAAATCCGCTTAAATATTTCATCTCTCAGTGCAAATAAATTTTAAAGAATGTTCAGAATTCACTTGAGTATTACTCAAGAACAAACTATGTTTAATATGTAGGATTTGAAAGCTAAGCACATTCCCATCATAAGCACCTTTATTTCATTCCTGAGCAGTAAAACAAAGAGTACTGTAGTATTTATTATATTTTTAAATTTGCAATATCTGTGTTGCAGTCATACTATAACTGAACTATGACAGTGGATTTTGTATCAGCTCCAGGTGTATATTTAGGGACTCCTTTGAGATTACATTACTGTAAGTTAATGCAGAAGTTGGGCTCCTGACACTAGATTAACTCAAAAAGAAAAGGAGTACTTGTGGCACCTTAGAGACTAACCAATTTATTTGAGCATGAGCTTTCGTGAGTGAGCTGTAGCTCACGAAAGCTCATGCTCAAATAAATTGGTTAGTCTCTAAGGTGCCACAAGTACTCCTTTTCTTTTTGCGAATACAGACTAACACGGCTGTTACTCTGAAACCTAGATTAACTCAGTAATTTCCAACAGCCTAATCCAAAATCTTCCTAATGGAAATGTTACTATTCACTTCAATGGGCTTTGGATCAGGCCCTTATTGGGATTTAGTCTTATTGTTTTAGTGAAATGACAGGGAAAAAATAACTATTAATAAAATAATAGTTTTCTTACATACAAATAGTCCAGCAAATGTGATTTGTTCAAATAACTGCAGCAAAATTCTCATACGCCTATACATACATATTCAAAACTAGGTATTAATATCGTAGTAATGGTAAATACATTATAATTTGTAATGTTATGTAACAGAGTGCTGAAGGCTAGTACTGAGCCAGCACTCTGGTTACCATTGGTACTGATTAGGTTCTCCTGGAGAAGGCCTAATTAGAAGAGGTGCACCAGATTACCAGGCCAGATTGGGAATAGTCAATAAACCAATTAGCCCCTCTGACAGGGAAGCTGTAAAAAAGGGCACAAGAAGGAGTGCTCAGGGGGAAAAGAGAAAGAGAGGAACAGAAGGCTAGGAAAGCTTGCCAAATGCAGGGGGAATCCCCTGAGTAGAAACACCTTACCTACCTCCCCCACCACTTTTGGAGACTGGATCAGGAAGTTGAGATACAGTGTGTAAGTGTGCAGACAATGCTATGTATTTGTGGAGGGATTAAAACTCTAAATAAACAATGCAGTGGTGTTTACAAGCAAGAAGATCTCAGGGTAGTGTGTTCGTGGAAGAGGTAGGGGTGCACCATGCTGCTTTGTCATGATCTGGAGGCTTGGCTGGGATTGTGCCTGTATCTGTGTGGTCTGGAAACCTGACAGAGAAGCTGGTGTCGAGTTTTGGCAGTCTTGGCGATGTGGGAACACCACAATGGCTGATGGAGCAGCAAAGAGAGCTGTAGAAGACACTGAAGGGCTTCCAACAATCGCACCACACAGAGAAATAGTCCTTGCTTGCCTGGCAGGCAGAGCAGCAAAAAATCCAGCAGGAATTTATATGGGAGCAAATCCAGGTTCAGCAACAATTCCTGCAAAGTTTAAATTGCTGAGTCCTACAATGGAAAAGAGAACCTAGGGATAGGACTCTGTAGGATGGAACAGGGAGATTACCCTGATGCATTTGGTTACTTTTGAAAGGTGGCAGTGGGAGCCAGAACAATGTGGGCCTTCTGGCTAGCAGCCTATTTAACTGAGGAAGCACAGGCAGCATATACAGCTCTTGGTGATGAGCATGCAAGAGACTATAACGTGGTTAAAGCAGCCATCTTGGATCCGGTGGGCCAGTCCACAGATAAATATTGCAAGAAATGTACCGTGGCAAGAATAGTAGATGGAAACAGAGGCCCAAGAGCAAGAATGACCCCCCCGCACCAACAAAGAAGGTGTAAGGGGGGGAGAACAGCTCAACAGGCTGCCCTTCATGTGATGACCTCAGACAGAGACAGAATTATGGGACGGAGCCACACCCACCAAATGTGATTTTTGTGGGTGGAAAATGGGTAGCCCCTGTAATAGGATCCAAGATGAAGACTCTGAGGGCAAGGAGGGGCAGATGCCTGGTAGAACCTCCATTAAAGGAAAAAGAGCAAAGAGGAAGAAACTAATTCTAATTAGGTTCCCATGGAGAAGGCCTAATTGGGCAGAGGTGTACCTAATCACCAGTCTCGGTGTGCTCTGTGTTCATGGAAGAGGCAGGAGTGCAGCATGCCGCCCCATCACAGATACCAGTGCCATTAAATAAGAATGTGTAGATGATAAAGAATGGGATGGATGATATGAACAGATGAGTTAAATTGAAGAACACATCTAAATCTCAAGAGTTAAGCCATATAAATATAATCTATATATCTGTCATATAGATATAATCAAATATCCACCATCTAATCACAAAGGCATGAATTATAATGACAAGGTCCAACTCTGAGAAAAAAGATCACAGACATCTAACTAGATGCTGATGAAAAATGATGCATTAACCATGAATTGCACATGACAGCCCAAGAGCAGATGGGGGTTCAAAAGTACCTCTGTAGTGACAATCACCTCAACAAAGGGTGGACAAACTCCCTGAGGGCATGTCTATACTACAAAATTAAGTTGACCTAACTTATGTCGACATACAGCTGCTGCAGAAATTACATCACTTGTACATGTCTACACTTTGCTATGTCCTCACCAGGACTGCATGCACTGATTGAACTGTCAGTGTGGGGTTTCACGGAACAGCTTCTGAAAGCCAGCAACAGTTGATGTAAGCAACACAGTGTCTACACTGACACTGCATCGACCTAACTACATTGACTCTACACCTCTTATGGAGGTCGAGTTATTACGTTGGTGCAGTGTGCGAATTACATCGGTGGGAGTGAAATTTTAGTGTAGACATGTACATAGTTAGATTGACATAAGCTACCTTGTATCAACCTAATTCTGAAGTACAGACCAGGCCTGAGTCTCCACAACTGATATAAAAGGCCCAGAATCATTTCCCAACCCACTAACATCACCTTTGTCTCATAGAGATTAAGCTTCAGACAGTTTTTCTCTCCTCTACGTTCCATTCTCAGTGAGGCACTGGGAAAGCAAAGCTACCACACTATCTGTATGTGATAAAAAAAGTGAAAAAAATACAGAGCTGCAAGTCATTCATAGACTGATGGCGGTGCAGTCCAAATAATCTCCCCATCTCCCCAAAAGCTCCATGTAGGTGTTAAAAAGGAGTGTCCAAAAGAAGCCTTGTAGAGAAACACCTTGCCCCAATTCGCCGTATAAAACCACTTGGAAAGATAAGAACAAAGCCATTAAAGAGAGAGAGAGACCACTGAAATCTGGTCCCCATTGAAGTCAATGGCAAAATTTCTATTTACTTTAGTGGAACCCGAATGTAACTTACCATGTTCCCAGCCGAAGAACAAGGTGATTCTATGAAACCTTGTGGTCAATGGTATCAAAGACTGAGAATAGACCTAAAAGAATCAGCATAGACATCTGTCCTTTGTCCCTTGCTAGGAAATCATTGGATAAATAACATTAGACCAAACACTCTGCCATATTCAGGCAAAAAAAAAAAACCCAACAACAAACAAACAGGACTGAAATGTTCAGATAGAGAGAAGAAAAAACAGTATGAAGAGGTGGCTTCTTGAGCAAGGGCTTAACCATCAGTAAGATAATGGCACCCTAACCTCCCAAAAGATGTTAACAATCCTGATTTATAATTCATCCCATAACTCCCTGCTTGAATTTATAAGCCACGTGGGGCTAGAAGCCAATTTACAGGTCACAGGTAAAAGTTTCCCTAAAACCTCAAGCATTTTAGGGAGCAAAAGTATCCTAAACTCTGTAAGAAAAGTCAGACAAATCTGCACCCACAAAAGCAGTCAGATCAGTTCTATCAAATAGAAGTGCCGTGAAGTGAATTGTTGTTTCCACACAATGCCCAAAGTCAGCAAACTAAAATGGCAGTAGATTAAATGCCAGCTTTGTATTAAGCAAAAAGACATGAGGTGGTTGTTCCTGTGATGTAGGTGGGGAAATATTATTATCCATTATCCCTTTTATACGGATAGCAATACTGTGATTCAGGGACCTTGGAGCCTAAGCTCTAGGACATTCCCCCAGGGTGTCACAGAGCCTGGGCTGCAGTCCAAGCTTGAACATCTACACCACAATGAAACAGCCCCATGGACTCACAGGGCTTGGGCTGAGTTAGCTGACACGGGCCAGCCAGGGGTGTTTAATTGCAGTGTAGACATACCCAAAGTGATCTCGCTTGAAGACACTAGGTTTGATTCTGAATTACCCTGCACTTTATGAGAGGTTTCAGACTAGCAGCCGTGTTAGTCTGTATCCACAAAAAGAAAAGGAGGACTTTTGGCTTAGAGACTAACCAATTTATTTGAGCGTGAGCTTTCGTGAGCTTCATCCAATGAAGTGAGCTGTAGCTCACGAAAGCTTATGCTCAAATAAATTTGTTAATCTCTAAGGTGCCACAAGTCCTCCTTTTCTTCCTGCACTTTATGTAGACATTTACCTCAGCACAAAATGGATGTAAAACACTAAGTCAGAGTGATAACATTTGACACCCACTTTGCACTGATATAAGTGACTATACATGCTGCAAGGCAATAGAGACTGTCATCCACTATCTAGGGGGGTTAAGAGCATGCCTCAGCATCAAAAGTGCTGGGTTATAATCCTAGTTCTGGCACTCACTTGCTGTGTGCCCATATGCAAGTTGTTTGACCTCTCTGAGTGCCAATTTCCCCATCTGTAAAATGAGTATAAATATATTATTTTTTGTCAAATACTGGTTTTATAGTGCCTGGATGAAATAATGTCAGTAAATGCTATATAAATACAAAATATTATCAAGCCTGTCAGTAACAAAGATTGGAGTAGAACTCCAGAGTTCAGAGCTCCCTTCCTCCATTCGTACTCTAGAGTAGGGGTTCTGCTTCCTCCATCAGGATATATAGGCTACTAGAGATTTTAAACATCCTTACAAATATAGATTGCACAGTGGCCTCACAGTGTTTGAAGCTGCTTTATATAGAGCAGAAAAAACAAATAGCAAAATTTAATGCAACTATGTGTCCACAATACTACAAGGTATAGACGAAGCAAAACAACAACAAAAACCTCAGAAAATCCTACTGTACATATCTTAAAAATAAATTGTCAGTTTTCTTAATATTAAAACTTCTGAACTATTTTCCTTCAAATATGGATTCTTGTTTAAATCACATTAGGATCTACAAAGCAAGACAAATTTGATGCCCCTTTGACATGTATACACATTTCTCTTTTGGGTTTTTTCCCCCCATATGAAAATTCCACAATTTCTTAAAGGATTTTGCTGAAACTCTATAAAAAAAATTCACCTCTGGCATGATACCAAGCATGGAAAATTCTAGTACCAAACAAATTAGAGGTTAAAATAGAAATTGCATTATAACCTTGAGTGGTCACTTTTGCTGTAATGAGAGATGAGAAATTTTGTTTCCTGGTTAAATGTTGCAGAAGTTAGTTCAAACGTGACCCAAAATGTGGGCATTTTGGAATTAAATACAAAAGACAAAAATTATACCCCAAAATATTATACAAATTATTAGGCGTCATTCACGTTATATCAGGCCACTTGCATATATATTACCCTGTATGTCACAACAGGATCCTGTATGTCACAACAGGATTTCATGATGTTATATGATGTAGCACTGAAAGTTTATACACAATTATGGCTTGAACCAAATATACTCAAAACTTTGTATTTAAACCTCACAAAAACTTTTGTAACCTTACAAAAAAGTACAAATACTTTTGCAATGATGTAATTATACATTATGTGTATGAAAGTGACCTTACAGTGATATAGCACCATTAAATGTGATGAATCCAAAGCACTTAAAAATGTCCTAACTGTACAAAATATACATGCTTGCTCTCAGTTCTGTGTCTGTGTGTGTACTTTGTAGATGACATGTATGTCCTATACACGTACAAACACATAATAATTTCACCCACTTAAAAAGAGCAGTTGGAGAAAGATAGCAACTGTTAACACAGGAAATGTTAACCAGGCACACCCAGTGACAGTGTATTACTGGAAGTGAATCATACTATATCCAACTGAAACTGCAAGGGGAATTAATGAAAGCAGAATGTAATTAACCAAATTAGAATTTGGCAAGGATACCAGGCTTAACGCTCTTGCTTTTAATAACAAAAGTGTCACTGGATCTTCAATGACTGTATCAGAATATTGGTTTGACATCTCATCTGTAGATGGTGGTTCTCATCTGTAGGGCTCAATCCTGCAAGGTGCTGAACAGTGCATTCCAGCCTAGACCAATAAAGCACTTCAGCCCATGCTGAATTTTAACTTTGTGAGTGAGTCTCTGGCTAGGACTCAGCAGCATTTTGCAAGATCAAGTCCATAGTGCCCCCAGTAGTAAGTCCTGCAGCTCCAGGACTTTTGCTAGGCTCTCTCATCCAACTACTGAAGAGGCCTGACCCCAGGGTGCGGGACAAATTTTATAGTGGGGGTGCTGAGAGCAATTGAGCCAAACTGTAAACTCTGTATATAATGGAAACCACGTCAAGCTTGGGGGTGCCGCAGCACCCCCCTGCACTCCTAATTCCAGCAGCTATGCCTGACCCTGAGGAATTTGTGCCATCCAATGAGATTACAGCTTGAATTAGTATGGCTGCAGACATGAATGTTATAAAAATGTAGTTCGTGGTTGCTATTGAAGAGCTGGCAGTTACCACAATTCAGTATTTGAAATACCATAGTTCCTTTTCCAAGGAAAATATCATGCTGATAAGCAAACTAATTTCCTCATGTAGGGAAATACTGTGGTATTCCAGATATCACAGCATGGTAACTGTTGGTAGATGTCTTTTTAGTGGAGACTACATATATGAAACATATAATATATCAATATTACACACACAAAAAAACCCTTTGTTAAAAGAACATTAAGGTTGCTAAATCAAGCACCCAAAATTTAGGAAATCCAAGAATTAAGATTGCCTTAATTTGGCCCCCTTGTACATATGTATTATGATTAAGGTTAAGATTCTGTCATGGGTATTTTTAGTAAAAGTCAGGGTCAGGTCTCAGGCAATAAACAAAAATTCACAGAAGCCTGCAACCTGCCCCTGACTTTTATTAAAAATACCCTGGGGGTTGGGGGAGACTAAAAGTCAGAGCACTGTCGGGGGCTGACTTCCGGCAGCTGCTCCAACCCAAGCCACTGCTTCGGTCCAGGAGCTGCTGGTCCAACGGTCAGCCCACCAGTCAGCTGCTCTGGCAGCCCCAGGGCTGACCCCTAGAGACTGCTGCTCTGGGGACCACAGCTCCAGCAGGCCCAGGGACCTCAGCTCCAGCAGCCCTGGGGCTGGCCACCAGGTGCTGCTCCAGTTCCACCGCTGCTCCTGGAACAGGGACAGACAGCTGTTGCTCCAGCCGCAGGGGGGCTGACCCTACCCCGGATGCTGCTTCTGCCCTGCCTCAGAAGAAGTCACAGTGATCCCAGAAAGTCACGGAATCCATGACCTCCATGACAGAATTGTATCCTTAATTATGATACAGTCTTTAATTGCATGATCACATTACTATTTTTCCAGGTTACTTTTTTTTTTTTTGCTGCATTGCAGTAGCATCCAAAGTCTTCTGTCAGGATCAGGGCCTGATTCTACTAGGCCTTATACAAACACAAAGTAAACGGTAATTTCTTTTCCAAAATAAACTAGATTTTCTTGCTTTTGTAAAGTCCTACTGAATGCAGTAAAGCCCAGCTCTAAATAGAGTTTTAGTTTCTTTATAATATCTATTCCACTTTAATCATCTGCACTGATGTTTTTCCACCCACATGACTAGACCAAAATCAATAATCCCTGATTTATTCTAAAATTAGCTGGCAAGAGGCACTCATATGGTGAGCAGCCATCATTGATCCATTAGACCTTGAAATTCATGTCACCATCCATTGAGGAGGAGTCATACATGTTAAGAATAGATACCTTCAACAAACACATGTATTTCTAATAGCTATACTCGTTTGGTCCATCTTCTTGAGTGTACAGTATCATAACAATACCTGTAATTGTAAATTTCCATTTCTGCTTGATAGAAATTAATACATCAGATGACATCTAAATTGCAGTGCTTGCATGTTAAATGTTAGGACAATCTGTCATTCACATTTACACCCTGTCTATACACCTCTTAAATCATGTTAATATTGGACCTTAAATTATAGCACAATTTTGTAAAATGATTCTTGTCGGTCTACCTTATCCAGGAAAAGTATGTTAGCACCTTTCTACTTAAAAATGACTCTTGTTAATTCTTTCTAATTATAACTACAGACAGGGCCTTAATAACGCTTTTACACTGGTGTCACTTGCATCCCTAATGTGGAAGAAAGTCTAAAGTTAGAACCATTTTGATTGTCCATTTCATGTATTATGTAAAATGTTATTTGTTTTATTCCTTCAGATTCAAAAAGTAAAAACAAAGTATTTAATTCCTTATCATTTACCTCATTTGTTCAGTGTAACCAGGTGACTCAGCTGGCTTTAAACTCTGAAGTATGGATATGAATTTCAAAACATGCATTGATTTTTTTCTGCACTTTAATCCATAACTATCAAGTGACGAAATTGTTGATGAAATTGTTGCTCATACATTTACTATACAATAATATCTGAAATGTCAGAAATACATCCTATTTTTAAATAGAGGGGGGAAATTGGGATATCTGAAATACCTCTCAGTATCTGGCTTAGTGTGTGCTAACAGCTCACACAATGGAAGGGATATATAGATGGGACATATAGTCTAGTGATTCAGGACTGGAACAGGACTCTAAAGATCTGAGTCCAACTTCTGGTTTTGTCATAGAATTGCTGTGTCACCTGGGGAAACTCAGTAAACCTCTCTCTCTCTCTCTCCACTTACTCTGTAAGATCACAGATAACAATACTCCCTTTGCCCAACCCTTTGTCTGCTGGTCTATTTAGACTATCAGTGCTCTGGCACAAGAGCTCTCTCTTACTAGGAGTATTTCCAGGGTCTAGGGATCCCTTTTGCAGTTGGATGTTAAAGGTACTCCAGTAATTAAACTTTAAATAATTACTTATTAAAAATATTGACTTTTAAAGGACAATCACTGTATATTGGGAAATAAACTTGCTTTATTGCTAACTAATAAAAACAATACCTGTTTCTTTTTTCTTTATTTCCATGTAAAACATCAAGTTAGCAAGTGCTCCAAGTTTCAGACCTCTGTACTTGTACCCAGCACAAATTGCAGCACCTTCTACATTTATCTTTAACCTGGTTAATAATTGTACACTGCTTGACCTGGTACTTAACGCTCAGATATATTATGTATGAAAACTGGCTATTTTTATCTTTGAATAATGAGCAGCAAGCTTGTTCATTATTCACAAGAGAAAAATGAACTAGTTTCAGATTCCCACATACAGTATATGCCCAGAAGAAATGTTACTACTGACCATATACATAAATGTCCATGGTCTAGCCCAGTGGTACCCAAACTTGTTCCTCCGCTTGTGCAGGGAAAGCCCCTGGCGGGCCGGGCTGGTTTACCTGCCACGTCCGCAGGTTCAGCCGATCGTGGCTGCCAGTGGCTGCAGTTCGCTGCTCCAGGCCAATGGAAGCTGCTGGAAGCAGCGCGGGCCAAGGGAAGTACTGGCCACTGCTTCCAGCAGCTCCCATTGGCCTGGAGCAGCGAACTGCAGCCAATGGCAGCCACTATCGGCCGAACCTGCAGACGTGGCAAGTAAACCAGCCCGGCCCACCAGGGGCTTTCCCTGCACAAGCGGCGGAACAAGTTTGGGAACCACTGGGCTAGCCAAAGGCTTGGGCAAATAAGACCAGGGCCTCATGTATCCCATACAGCTATGGAATTTGGTGTGGAATCAACTCCTTGCTGTAGAGTTGTGTGCTGGGCTATACATTTAATTCCTTTTTAAAAATGTTCCTGGCCCTTCTGGGTGCAAAGATAACCTAAGAATGTGAATTCAAAGCAAACTAATGAAGTGATACCTGACTACCGTGAGGTGGACCTGTGGCCCCTCGTCTGGACCACACCTATTTTAGTTTTTGTACTGGCCTCTGTAAAGCTGTTACAAAAACCTATTCTGTGGCAGGCTGGATACATAAGCTTCCTTGCTTTGCCACTCCCTCAAAGTAACCCGCATGCAGCCCTTATGAAGGGATTAACTCCGACAGAGAGCTGTATACCAGTCTTCCACACCATGAATGAGTTTCACCCACAGAGTCCTGCTTCATACTGGTATAACTCATGAAAAACTGGTACTAAGCATTTGTTTTGACAGCTCAGTTACAAACACAAGAGAATGTCCTCTCTGATATCAAGAAATGTCTCCACAAAGATTGCCTCAGAACTGTTTACTGCAACAATCTAAATTAACAAACTGCATTATTGGTTCTATACATATTAGACAGTTTCTAACCCAGTACTTTATCTTGTTTGTTCTAAGATTAGTATCTCATGATCCACATGCTTTATATATTTTTAACTCAAAATTATTGAAGAAAGAAAATATTTGCTCACCAGTTTTATTTTTGAAGAGTCTATAATTTCCACAATATCGATAGTTTGGTCTTTCTCCTTCATTTTTCTCTTTCAGTAATCTTGTAAACAATATCTAGGAGAGCTATGCTGAAGCTTATGTACCTAGGTGAACTTTGATTCTTCCTTGGACTTTCAGACTAATCTGGTGTAGAATGTGATTGACAAAGCATTCACATTGACGTTATGCACGTTTTTCAAGTTACCCACAGTAAGCAAAGAGGGTTGTTAATATTTACTCTGTACCTTTCTCTAGAATGGTTTTGAACCCTAACAGTTTATGAAAATTGCCAAATGACATCAGTGCTTACTGACTGAAAACTACCCATACAATATGCAGCACTGGGCTGCCTAGTCCAGCATTATTTTGTGCACCCTTTAACGCAAAGGATTCCTGCCTGAATGATCACAGTAGTTATTCAATAAAGTATTTAGAGAAATATCCTGATATTTTTTCTGTGTGGTTTCTAGCAATGGGACAGACAGTAATTTTTTTGTAATCCATTCAATTACCAAATTGTAACCACCAGTATTTGACAAATAATGAATATGAATACAAATTATTAATGCCATGATGAGCAATTGTGACCTCAAAGACCTTGTGACAGCAATGGGATTTTGCAGATAGATAGAATTGTGCATTCATCATGGTTCAGAGTGATTTAATGAGAGCTTTTTATCCACTGCTGTTAACATAATCATAAAAATTACAGATGAATAAAGACCTATTAGGTCATCTAGTCCAAACCTTGGTCAGGGTAAGATTATTCCCTACAGAACATTCCTTTTGCTTTGCAGGTTATCAACATCACAAGGACTAGCCTGGATTGAGCCACTAGGCAACTGACAATTGCTTAATCAATTGTTTCCCTGTAAGGGCTACAAGGCTCATCTATGTCCTTTCCTCTCTTACAGGCTGTCTAATGGGTTATTCCCTTGTAACACGCTAGCTCGCTTTTGTGGGTTCTGTTGTTCTTTTCTGCACTTGTGTATTATCCCCTTGTGAAAGGGTGTACCTAGCCTTTGCAGCTCCCTACAGAAAACACGGCAGTCCCAATACATCCCATCCAAGAAAGCAGCAATACAGGAAAAAAAAGGTGCACAAAAAGTAAGTTCTCCAGGCCTACCTAGAGGGACCTCACTGAAACAGCCATCTTGGAAACTACAAAGGCCCGGTCCTTCTAGGGCTACCAACATCCAATCAGAGCCCAATCAGAGCCCAGCAAGCTCAGATAAAAGGAGATGCTGGGCCCTAGTAGGCCAGTCCCTGGCTGACACCAGAGGATTAAAGAAGCATGCTTCTCTCTGGTTATAGGAGCATGAGGATTAGCCAAGGTTTATTGCTGGCTGCATTTGTGTAGCTGGGTTTGCACAGGGAGAGAGGGATCTGATAACTTTGGCCCTCTTATAAGGATGAAGATAAAGAGGCCTAGGGAAGTAGCAGCAACAAGTTGAATTGAGAAGTTTCTGGTTGTTGTTTATTGGGTTCCTGGTGTAGTGGGTGGGCCCAGGTTCCCCAAGAAGTGGACCGGGCTCACTTGGAAGCCCTAGAAAAAGTTTAAGTGTAAAGGACTCACAGTTGAGGCTGAAGATCTTGGAGAGGGCAGATAAACCCTTAAACCCCTATAGAGATTTTTGGCCATGAGTCTTGTGGTATAACTGTAGAACGGATAGAATAACTCACAATGTTTGATGTATTAAACCTCTTTTTTATTCATGAATATTTTGGGCAAATACTTCTCGTAGATTTTATGAGACGAGGTTTTTTTCAGTAACCTGTGAACAAGATTAAATTTGCCTAGGTCACATGGTTTGTTTCTATTTCTTAAATGAATGAGCATAATTCCATGTTTCTGGTGCAAGTACTTATAGTTACTAATTCAAAATGTGCTTTTCACCAGTATTCTCCAGTATTTGCTTATAATTCACTGTTCTCAGGAAATATTACTGCTAGCAAACTAATTGACTAGAATATACATAGAAGAAATGGATACAAAGTAAAACCATTAAAAATTGTGAAGGAATATTCAAAGGCTTTTTTTGTTGGCTTTCTCAGCACTAGAGGTGGTCAAAAAAATTGACACTTTTTTCCAACTAAAAAGTCATTCTTTCTCTTTCTCAAGTTCTTCTGGTGAAGCTAATTCATACTGCATGAATAATTAAATATTCACTGGGCTAGACAGAAAGAAAAAGAGACTGACCCCATAGCCTAGTGGTTAAATCACTCAGCTAGGATATCAGAAATTTGGGTTCAAGTTCCTCGCTGGCCTGATGCAGAGTAGAGACTTGAACCTGCATTTCCTAAGTGAATGCAGTGTCCTAATCACCAGAATATTGGTTGTTCTTTGGTGGGTCTCTGTGCTTTTTCATGAAGACATTCAAAAGGTCTAGGTTTCATTTTTGCTCTGTATTGAAATTAAAAATTTCAAAACCTCTATTTTTTTCAAGTTAGAATTCTTGTTTCCCAGCCAGCCCAACTTAGCACTTTATGGGTGGAGCTCAGGTCCTTGCAGAATGGTTGGTTTTAGATAAGAATCCAGATGGCAGGATTCTAACAATTTTCTAATTCTTATGATGTAAGGTTTGGTGAAAATCATGTGAAGTAGAAGCCATTAAAAAAAGTCAGTGCTCATCAGTAGTTGATACACTGCGATTATCTAAAATACTGCAGTTATTTCTTAAAGTATTAGTATTTGTGGTATTTCAGATACCCCTGTACAATAACTATTGGCAAATAATCTTTTCATAGAGGCCACTGTTCTTGGCAAACTACCAGTATAGTGTTCCCATGAGTCTTGGAAGCATATATATATATATAGTAACACAAACAAAAGCTATGGTTAGTGATAGCTAGGATTGCACCACGACACCTCAGTTGATCCAAAACCTGAAAAGCCTGGAAATAAAAAGTCTCTTGCATTCCTTGACATTTTCACATTTCCTGCTACACTGTCTATAACAGGCTCCATAAGGCTTTCACTTCCATCTCCAACAGATTCCAAAAGCAATGTGTTCCCCAACTTCATTAAACTTGCACTTTGATGCAAAATCTTAATGGCGAGGTCATATACTTTATATCAACAGTGACAGTCACACATTCCAAGTCTTTGGAAAGTTAATACACTTCAGCCATGCTGAGGTTGCTGTTAAGGTTTTGTGTTAAAGTGCAAGTTTGGTGAAGATGGAGAGCTGGTAGCTTTTTGGCATCTGTGACCATCTCCAGCTATAGCAGTACTTGTACCTACAACAGAACCTCAGAGTTATGAACACCAGAGTTATGAACTGACCAGTCAACCACACACCTCATTTGGAAGCAAGTGGCAGAGACCAAAAAAAAAAAAAAAAAAAGAGAGAGAGAGAGAGAGAAGCAAATACTATACAGATCAGTACTGTGTTAAATCTAAACTACTAAAAAATAAAGGGAAAGTTTAGAAAAAAAGATTTGACAAGGTAAGGAAACTGTTTCTGTATGTCTTTCATTTAAATTAAGATGGTTAAAAGCAGTATTTTTCTTCTGCATAGTAAAGTTTCAAAGCTGTATTAAGTCAATGTTCAGTTGTAAACATTTGAAAAAACAGCCATAATATTTTGTTCAGAGTTATGAACAACCTCCATTCCCAGGTGTTCATAACTCTGGGGTTACATTGTAGTTAATTTAACCTTTCTTTCATTACAGGTGGCAGCTAAGTAATAATTACTACAGTTGCAGTCGGCCGATTGTCTTAATATACATGTTGCATTCAACGCATCAGTCCTCAGTGTTCAAAGCTCAAGGACGCTATGTTACTTTCTAGAGTTGACACTCAGGCCACTGACGACGGGAGCAAAGGGGACAATTTTCCAGGGGCCTGGGTGATTTAAAAGTCCCGGGAGCCCCGGGCCCTTTTAAATCGCCCATGCGAGTTGCAGGGCTGCTAGGCGCGTGCAGGGTGGTACTGCAGGAGGCGAAGGCAGCCGAGCAGGCATGTGGAAGCCTGGCTGTGCCGGAAGAGCACAGCCAGCAGCAGCTCGCTGGGCACCAGCCAGTGCAGGCGCAACATCGCCCAAATGTCAGGTGGACCGTGTCCACATGGGCACAGCTTGCGTGCGCGTGCACCAGCCGCTGCACGTGGTCCAGCTCCGCGCCCATGGGCTGATGCCACACCAGGCCAGCAGCAGCGTGGGGCCTGTCTCCAGCCCGCCCTCCATGATACGCAGTGGCAGTGACTCCCCACCCCAGCGACCCTTTCTTGGGGGCCCATTGACAGTTCTGCCCTGGGGCCCAGAATTGCTGATGGTGGTGTTGCTGACACTAACAACAGTCAAAATAAGAGGTGTCATCGTATTGGATCCTCATGATTATGGAAAAACGAGTCTCGATCATATTCTGTTTTACTTTTAATTTTGTTTTTCTAACTAAAGTTCTAGATTATATCAGCAAAATGGTGTTTTGGGTTTGTTATTCTTTCATTGCTGTAGTACTGCTGAAACAATGCTAGTCTTACATCTCCTTTGAGCAATACATGACGGTAATAGATATGCTTTATTTGAAACCAATGTTTCATGGTCGGAGACAGAACTGGGGTCTACAAATACTTGCATAAGTATTGAGGCAGCTAGATTAAACATTCTCTGTCCCCTTATCTTTCTTTGCATAAGTGATTTTAAAAGTTGGTGATAAAAGATACCCCTGATCTAAAGTAGAAACTTAAGTGCAGAAGAAATAGAGCTAGTGCATTCTCCACTCTGAGTAGTTCTTAAATCAGGGGCCCAGGGATAGATGGTTTTCTGATATAAGGAAATTTAGACCAAATTTCAGTAAAAGCCAGATGACCAGCTGCTTTAGCATAGGTGGAGCTGCAATGAGCACCTACAGGATGGAAGGAGTATGTTCCTGTTTTCACTTTTCTGACCCTACTAATACCACAACTATAATTCATTAATTAAGGGGCAGATTATGAACCTCTGATCAATTATTCACATAAGTAGTCCCATAGCCTTTAATGTGAACATTTAAGTCACACATGAATGCATCCAACTAAAACAAACATCAGTTTAGAACTACACACAATGGACAGCAATACAAATTCCCCAACCACATCAACCACCCACTAAGATTAGGAAAGAAAACGGTCTATGGATTAGACCCTGTGAAGCCAAAGTTCACTGAAAAGGTGAGCTTTACATGGTATGTGGAAACCTAACAAGCTGAGTTCTAGCAGAGCGTAAGAGGGAATGTGTTTCAGAACTGAGGAACAAACCATAGACAATGACAGAAGCACAAATTTAAAGTGTGTCTCTAATGCTTCTGTAGATCTCAGCTGCCACAGTGGAGTATAAGGAGAGGGAAGACCACTAAGTGAGCCATAATCACCTAGGGCCTGATTCTGATCCATCTGACAACAGTGTAAGAGTTACGTCAGGCCCTTGTGCAGAAGCACAGGGGAAGGCACAAGAATTCTCCCTAACTGCTCTTTGTGTCACTGTGCAAGGAACTGGGATACAACTGAAATCCTTCTGCTTGCGGGCACAAAGATGATAGCTAGTGTGGGAGATACCTGCCTCTTCTGGGAAACTGAAAATCCTAAGATTTTAATTCTGGCTGCTCCCTCCTCCTTGTCCCTGGAACATCTTTTTATAACATGACCAAATATATAGAGATGTTTTAACTCAGGAAAATAATATATTCCTCTACTTTATGTGATGCTAGACAACAGTGTATCTGAAGAACTCAAGAACTGGGGGGAGAGATAGCTCAGTGGTTTGAGCATTGGCCTGCCAACCCAGGGTTGTGAGTTCAATCCTTGAGGGGGCCATTTAGGGATCTGGGGCAAAAATTGGGGATTGGTCCTGCTTTGAGCAGGGGGTTGGACTAGATGACCTCCTGAGGTTCCTTCCAACCCTGATAGTCTATGATTCTGTCATCTAACCACCCAAAGGGAGCAGGAAGGAGGCAGAGCCATGGCCTGCCCTCTCTCCACTTTGACCCCTGGAGCAGGCCAGGTGCTTCATGGGGAGCAGACTGTACCATCCTAAAGGACACACACCTGGCTGTTCAGAAAGAGGTTGTATCTCTCTGGCCTCCCAGCATCTTCTCCAACAGAAGCCAGCCGGTAAATGGCACTGTTTGGCCCTGTGGAGTTGCAGTCAAAACAGTGTAAATAAGAGAAAACTCAGGTCCATAGTGTTTGACAGATTAAAACCAAAATGCTGACTTGCACCTGCAAGAAGAGAGTAGCCATAGACAATACACAGAGTGTGTATACTTCATGCCTGAAGCTAAACATTAATGAGGCTGGAATTAGCATATTTAGTTAATGAAAAATCTTCAGTTTTAAAGAAGGATTCCAGTCCTGCTTGAAAACCCACTTTTCATGGAGTCTTTTCACTCTGACTGACCATCCCTCCATACCATCTTGCAACAGTTAAGGCTCTTCCCGTGCATCAGACTGATCTGAGAGTATTAACTCTGTTCATCAAGGACCATCTGTAAAGTGTTCTGCATATTTACAACGTGCTATAAAAATAATAATTTGAACTCTGAAACTGGCATAGAGATGTTTGAACACTCCAAGTTCTAATTGCCAATCTGGGCACTATCACTTTGAGGGTGAAGTCTGGAAATAAGGATCACAACATGAGTCGGGGCTGAGAGGAGAAAACAGATGACATCTTAAGTAAAGTTTGAGCACTCAAATTATTTCCCCAAATACGTAATGCTCTATTTTATTTACAACCCAAATTTTGTCCACTCTCCTTCCTCAAACTTGTAACATATTTGACAATGTAAACAGACTGCTCATCACATTTTTTAAAAATTGAGTCTATTGCTTTAATATTATTATTCAATTGGTATTTTTCATATTCTCACCTCAATGCTTATAATTATTTCAAATGGGTGCTGTTTACCAATGTTAGAGGTAAACCCAAGGGTCTCTGCAACAAATAGAGCTCACCCCACCATCTTTCCCTTCAGAGTAGCATGTAGGAGTAGTTGCCGCAACACTGGGGAATCTTTGAACTTCTTGCATGCTATTGGGGGAGGGAGACTTTATACTGGCTTTCATGGATCTATTTAGTCATAAAACCCCTGCACAGGGGTATTGAGGAGCTGAAGCTACTATTCCATCCCAGAGTCTGCAATAATAGCAATAGAGGAACTGTGCTGGAACCCTCTATCTTTATCCTGGCCACATCCTGGGGCTGTGGATTCCCTCAACCCCTATGGCATTTCCTGGCACAAAGACAAATAACTCAGGACAATGGGGAGGAAACTTCACCACTTGAAAATACTGCTTATTCTGTCAAACTATATTTTACAATTCAATTCTATATCACAAATCTATATTACTAATAGCAGGATGAAAGTCCATAAAATACTTACAGTTCTTTGCATTAGTAGCGTAGCTTCGGAGCAACCTATCCCTTCGTCATTAAAACTTGATTCCATATTGATGATGTCATCAATAACCTCCTCCATCTAAGAAAATAATAGTTTTAAACTATTAATGATGACCCATATTTTTGATAATATGAAACTAAAGAGAAAATAAACTGCAATCAACAAAAGTGAATTAAAAACAAAGATCAAATTCTTAAGCCTCATATAAACTTTCCTATCTGTGCAAGATTTTCATATATATTAGTTCCCATGAGTAAAGTAAAAGTGATTGTGGTTCACTACGTTACTTTTTTCCCTGAATAACAACAGCCCTCTACCCATTCCCCCTTTCTGAGCCTACCACCTTGTCACACCAAGATCAGATGATAGAAGGGTTGTGGGTAACTAGTAACCATCAATCCCAACCCCTCTCAAGTGTGTCACATCCGTAACACATTTATCTACTGGTCCAGGAAGGCTGCCAGGAATCTGTGGTTGTTCAAGAATCCTGGTCACTCATGCTGCAGCATATAATGCTGCTGCCAAAATTCAGCAGGTTGAGTAATGTGTTGTGTGTTGAAGCACAGAAATTCATGGTACCTCAGTTTGGATATTCATTCCAAAGATTGGACACATATCCAAAACAGCCTGTCTGGTCCTAGCCAGAATCAGGAACTGCAGAAACGTGTGACACTGATAAATAATTAAACAGAAAAAACAGTTAAATACTTTTTGAAACCTCAATATAGGTTCAGTTTGGGTTCCGTTTGAGTTTTGAGTAACAATCTGGATTGGTACACAAATACCTTGTTTTCTTAACAAAGCAGCCCTGCAGAAGGCCTCATAGTCAAACACTGTTGCTAATTCTGTTGCCTATAGGTAAGATTCACTTGTGTCATGTGGGTTTGTACAAGCAGAGCTGGTAGGGGAACTGTGGGTGGAGCAGCTGTGTGGAGGTGCCTGCACACTCCATGCTCCCACATGTCAACTACCATCAAAGGCCACAAATGGAGCAATCCAGGGATATTTATGCGGATCTGGGGCTCCATGCAACTGGCACTGAGAGACTGCAGTCACTACTGCAGCCAATAGCATCCCCAGGGAGAGGGTAACTATTCTGCAGCTCCCCGCCCCCCACCCATGCCTATTGGCCCTACACTGGGGTACTGTATTCCACTTCCCCAGCCCTTTCACACTCCACTGACATAGAACTCAACTACTCAGGGCATATGTAGATGGAAAGGATTTCACCCTGTGGTAACAGCGTATTCATGAGTCTTTTTTGTTCTATTTAAATCCCATCATGGGATAAAGCTGCTCCCTTTCTTATGCCATTGGATGAATTCTCCTTTTGCTAGTTTGCAACATCTCTTGAAATCGACTGAAGTACTGAAGAACATCTTGATCTATATCGGACTGCATAAAATGTACAGGCCAGATCCTCAGCTGGTGTAACTAGGTGTAGCTCCACTGAAGTCAATGGTAGTGCTGAAGTCAATGGAGCTACACAGATTTACACGAGCTGAAGATCGGGCCTATATAAAATACAGCAATTAACCGAAAAAATCAATGAATGGGTTATTGCATCTAAAATTTAGTCTGATCTGGTGTTTAACTTTATTATATATTTGAAATAATGTTTTTAGACATAAATAACTTCCATTTGACAAAGGTTTGCAAATCCAGGTGCATAACCAAAAAAGTGGACAGTAATATACTAATGTCAGACTTTGTATTTGACATGCGTTCTGCAAATACAAAATATCCAGGTGCAAACTGAAAGTTTAAGTGTCTAATCCTGCAAGCAGCTAGTCACACTGGCATTCAGAATCCACGCACTTCAATGGGACTGCTTGTGTAAGCAAGGAGTACCCAAGTGAACAAGGGCTGTAAAGTGAGGCTATAAGAAAGGGAACACTGATGTGCTGCAGCAAAGAACTGGTACACGTACATTTAATTGTTATTCACAAGTAACACAAGGTGTGCAAGATAACCACCATTCTCCTATACTTTCCCTCAGCCCGGCCTGTATCTTAAACATACATGCCATACCACATTTTCATGTTGTCCTCCAAGACCCAGTAGCTTGGTAACCGGACTTTCTGGAGTGCCAATATCGCTGGCAGGAGGCATGTGTCCGTTTCTCAGTACGGGTGTAGCTCCTGCAGGCTGGACTGTATGGCAGTGGGACAGTGAGAGGGTTTGGCTGGAGAGCTTGGTGTCAAGTGTCAGGTATTGTTTCACTTGATGTTTTTGGCTTTGCTGTATGTGATATCTAGATTGATTTTCCAAGTGTGTTTGTACCTGTGGGGAAAAGGAAATAATTTTTGAAGTTTATATTTATCAGTACAATTATTTATACATAATGTTGCTTTATAGCATAACTTCGGTAAAGAAGAGCATAAAAGGCCAGATCTTCAGTTGGAGTAAATTGATGCAGCTCCATTAAAGTAAATGGAGCTATGCTGATTTAAACGAGGTGAAAATCTGGCCCTTATATTAGCATTGTAGAATTATTATAAATCTCAAATCTTTGGTTGATTTCACTCCCTTATTCATTAATTAGATACTTCACATACCATTATTCCCCTCCTGCTTCCTTAGGGCTATATAATTTGTTTACATGATGGGATGGGGGAAAGAGGGGATAGAAATATAATCACTGTACATAATCTGGTACATCTCTTTCCTTTTTTCAAACTCATGATTCATCTCTAACTGAAAACACTGACCATATCTGCAAAAAATGGCAGTCAAATGTTTAAACATGTATGCACAATAAAATATTGTTTTATAAGTGTGCTGTAGCTCACGAAAGCTTATGCTCAAATAAATTGGTTAGTCTCTAAGGTGCCACTAGTACTCCTTTTCCTTTAATGAATAAAAGGATTCTAAAACAACATGTAATCTAACTGTGTTTGAGTAATTAAACAGTGGCAATCATTCATCAAATCTCATAGTATATTTGATTGGCTCACCTTGTAATAAGAGCAGTCCATCAAATGAGGCATTTTTGTATTTTTGCAAAAGGAAAATTCCAGATACAATCCTAGATGGGTACTAACCAACCCCAAACCAAACCGTCTTCTACAGGCTCCACTGGAAGAATGACTATTTTTGAAGACGATGGGACTTTATAAACTAAGTGGTCATGCCAAAAGAGCTAATTGAGTAAGACTTTGGGCCATCCTTTAATTGCACAGATTGACAATTACTACTTCAAATGGGTCCCATTTCAGATCAATGTCACATTCCTACAATTCAACCACCACAAACTGTACTGTCATTTCAGCCCTGTGGCTCTCTTTCTATGCTACGGTATGACTAGTCACAAATTTCTTGTAATCAATTTTCCTCAAGTGGCCTTTGTGCAGGCATGTTTAATATTTCTTACACAATAGTAAATCTCGCTTTGCAGCCCTTATTTTCTCTATTTTTTCATTCTACTTAAATAAACTTCTTTTTAATTCTCCTAACATACATCAGCACAGACAAATAGCCCACAAAAAGTCTTTTGCATTTAAATTAGCTGTATTTTGGTACAATATTGCAGCACTTATTTTATTTTAATAGTGTTATGCTGGTACTTTGCAAATTATTTTAATTGTGGCTCCCATAAACTAATTTTTCAGTCATATAAAAAATTAAGATTTGCAATAACAAATATACATATACATTGCTATAGTGTACATGAGATAGGCTTTAAAGACATTAAATTGCATTTCAGTAGAACATCTCTGTAAAATGTTAAGAATGCTGTTTAGACAATCCTATAATTTTAAGTTATGAATACATATGTCCTATGTATGGCTGTTGTATATTCATATATATTTTGGAGTCATTTAATTCACAAGAAATATTCATAGAGTCCAAGGCCAGAAGGGACCATTGTGATTATCTAGTCTGACCTCCTGTAAAACACAAGCTATAGAACTCCCCCAAATATAACTGCTAGAGCAGATTTTTTTTAAAAAAAAACATTCAATCTTGATTGAAAAATTGTGACCGATGGAGAATCCACCACACCTCTTGGTAAATTGTTCCAATGGTTAATTACACTCACCGTTAAAATTTATGCTTTATTTCCAGTCTAAAGTTATCAGCTTCAACTTCCAGCCATTAGATCATTTATACCTTCCTCTGCCAGACTGAAAAGCCCGTTATTAAATATTTATTCCTGTAATGGGGTTCACAGGACATAGGCAGAGGAGAGAGGAGAGCCTTCCTCACTGAGAGGCAACCAGGCTGAGCACACTGCCACAGCTGCCAGAACTGCCAGAGACACACACCCACAGCTAAGACCAATAAGGAAAACACCCCAGCTATAAAGGAAGGAGAACAGGGAGAAAGGAGGCAGAAGGGCTTGAGATGATAGAGGGGCTACAAACCTAGGCTGGCTCCAGGGAACTGATAGGGAGGTAAAGGAAGACTGTAAGCCCTGGAGTTAAGGGCTGATTGATTAATTTTCTGTTAAGTTGATGGACTGGGCAAATTTGAGTTAAATAGAGGAGAGACAATTTGGTGAAAGATGGGACACCAAAATGGAACTACACACAGAATCTTTAACAGTTCCCAATATAGGTACTTATAGACTGTAATCAAGCCATCGCATAACCTTCTCTTTGTGAAGCTAAATGGTTTGAGCTCTGATTTCACTGCTATAAGGCATGCTTTCTAATTCTTTAATCATTCTCATGGCTCTTGTCTGAACTCTCTCCAATTTATCAACATCCTTCTTGAATCATGAGCACCAGCACTGGATAGTGTTCCAGAAATGGTTGCACCAGTGCCAAATGGTGATAAAATAACCTCTATGCTCCTATTAGAGATTCTTCTTTTTATGTGTTCCAGGATCGAATTAGCTCTTTTGGCCATCGCATCAGAGGGGAAGCTCGTGTTCAGCTGATATGCATCATGATCCTCAAATCTTTTTCAATGTCTCTGCTTCATAAGACAGAGTTCCCCCATCATGTAAGTATGACCTACATTCTTTATTCCTAGGGATATACATTTACATTTAGCTGTATTAAAACACATCTTGTTTGTGTGCATCCAGTTCACCAAGTGATCCAGATCACTCTGAATCAGTGACCTGTCCTCTTCATTATTTACCATTTCTCCAATTTTTCTAAAATTGAAAACTTTATCAGTGATGATTTTGTTTTCTTCCAGGACATTGATAAACATGTTAAATAGTGTAGAGCCAAGAATCAGGCCCTGCAGGACCACACTGGAAACACATCTGCTTGATGACAATTCTCTGTTTACAATTACATTTTAAAACATATCTGTTAACAAGTTTTTAATCCACTTAATGTGTGCCATGTTCATTTTATATTGTTTTACTTTTGTTGTGTGGTACCAAGTCAAACACCTTAAGAAGTCTAAGTATATTACGTCAACAATATTACTTTTGTCATCCAAACTTTTAATCTCATAAAAAAAATCAAATTAGTTTGACAAGATCTATTTTTCCATAAAACTATGTTGATTTGCATTAACTACATTATCCTCTTTTAATTGTTTATTAATTGAGTCCTGTATCAGCTGTTCCATTACCATGCTGGAGATCAATGTCAGACTGACAGGCCTATAATTATCCAGTCATCCTCTTTACCCTTTATAAAAATTGACATAACCTTAGCTTTCTTGCAGCCTTCTGGAACTTCCCAGTGCTTCAATATTTCTTGAAAATCAGAATTAATGGTCTAGCAAGCTCCTTGGCCAGCTCTTTTAAAACTCTAGGATGCAAGTTATCTGGACCTTCTGATTTAAAAATGTCTAACTTTAGTAGCTTCTGTTTAACGTCCTCCAGAGATGGGAACAGAAAGTCTCATAATATGGTGATAACATTCTATCTCATCTAATTATGCCCAAATACAGAACAGAAATATGTATTGAACACTTTTTCTGCAGTATTATTGATAATTCTGCCATTTTCATCTAGTCATGGACCAATACTATTGTCAGGATTCTTTTTGTTCCTAATATATTTTTAAAACTCGTTCTTATTGTCCTTAACTATGCTGACCACAAGGACAAATCTATGCCCCTTGGCTTCTCTTCTCAATTTTCTACAATTCCTAACTTCTGATTTATATTCGTTACTATCAACTTCCCCTTTCTTCCATTTGTTATATATTATTTTTTATTTTGTACAGTTGCCTTCACTCCCCCTTGAAACCAGTTATTTATTTATTTATTAACTAATACATCCTTCTTCCTTGATAGTGAACTCTTTAGCAGTCTAGTAAGCTGTTATTAAAATATTCTGATTATCATTCACATTATTCTCATTAAATTCTTCCTACTACATAATTTGGCTCATAATTGTTTTCAGTTTTGTGAAATTGGCCTTATTAAAGTATCTATCCATCTCTATATGGATATATATATTAATGGTCTGGACTTTATACTGTGTGCACATTATAAATTTGATCAAGCTATGATCACTTGTACCTAAGCTTCCATTAATTTTTAGTTCTTGGTCAGTTCCTTTTTATCTGTTCAGACAAGGTCTAATAAAGAATTTCCCTGTGCTGGCTGCAATGCTTTTTGAGTTAGGAAATTGTCATTTATAATGTTTAGAAATTCCAAGAATATTTTAGTATTGGAAGTATGAGACCTCCAGCTGATGTAACTCAAACTGAACTTCCCCATGATCACACAGCTTTTTTTCCTATATATTATAGATAAGTATGTAAGGAAGTGGCCATCCTCTTCCTCTGTCGCAGCCACCAATACCTCATCTTGTGCTTTATATGTTAGGAAATTGATCCATAAGCATTCAGGATCATTTTCTTCTGAGTTATCAATGACTCAGGTAATGCCATTTTTGACATAGTGGCCCCCCTTTTGCCCACTCAGTCCTTCCTAAATAGGTTATAACCACTGATTTTAACACTCCAATAGTGTAAATCATACTACCAGGTTTCAACAATACCAACTAGATCAAATTTATGCCCATAAAAATAATTAGGTCTTGCTTGGAATTTTCATGTTAGTTTGGGAAAGTATGTAAGGTGCTGTTTATTAAGGCCTCAATTCATCAACGCACTGAAGGACATGCTTGACTTTAAACTCGTGCTTAAATCCATCCCTATTCATCAAAGTACTTAACTATGTGCTTAAATCCCTTTAACTTCATTTGGATTTAAGCCCATGTTCAAATTTAAGCATAAACTGCTGAATTAGGGCCTAAGTGTAAAATCTACCCCATGCCCATTAAGCGAGGGAATTTGGACACTCTGTGAGTGGAGTGCAGCATGGTTGGGAACTGACCCCAATCCAGGACCAGGGTACAGAATTACTGTTTAGCATTCCTTCATGCTGTCATTCCACAAAGAGCCACAGGTCCTCCATACTAGTTACAAACGGTTCTAGAGCCACTGCAAAGGAGTGAATGTATGTCCCCTCTCCTAGCCTACTAGAACTTCCACACTGCCTAGGCTGGTGCAGAAACCCTTCCTGTGGTCCACAGACACCCAAATTCAACAGTTTTGCTAGTAGAACCCCCACAGAGTCCCTTTCCATGGTGTAACAGATGAGGAGGACTTTGCACAGGCTCTCCATACCATGGACCAAATATTCTTTCTTCTTAAACTGAGAGGACAATTGCTCTATCATGAATGAAAAAGTGGCTTGGAAATTCAACATTCCTGCAGGAAATATTGAAACCACACTACTAGATGTAAAAAATAAACAGAAAGGAATGTATAAATCATTTGCAGTTCATTAGATTAGTCTATGTTGTCTTAATTTAAATTGTTCTTGCAAACAAGGAGATTTAATCAATTAGTTGATTTTATTACCAGGATCTTTCCTGGGAGGATGATGTGGAGGAGGAAGACGCTTTATTTTTGTTTCTTAGGCTTTTAGGATAATCAGTGAACGCTTGTGGCACCCGATTGCGAATTGGACCACCACTTCTGTCACTGTCCTATTGCATTGTGATTTCCATGAATGAAAATCAACTAAGCATGGAGCAGTAGTAATTCAGAAATCAGGCTCATTATCAGTGCTTTTCTTGGATGGTTTTCTTTCAGTGGGAGCAACAGATCTTAACAATGTTTGTAGTAGACATTTCACAAGCAGAAAAGCATTTAAAGCTCCTCCAGTGGGAGATGGTCATTACTTCAGCTATAGTTTTTCAAACTCTTAGTGGCCTCAAGTGTTCAAATTACAAAAGCAGTAAATATGAAAGTAAAATTGTTTGGGTGGAAAGGGTTTTTTAAAATGCGTACTCGAAGTTAAGGTACCCAGTCCATCTTTAGGCAACCGTTTTTTTAAAAAAAATCTTGACCCTACTATATAGGCCGTAAATTTTTCTTTTTATATTAAGAGAACATTAGGGTTGCAAAGTCAAGCACTCAAAAGAATTAAGAATATCTGTGCAACATGAGTGAAATAGAAGAGAAAATTCAAGACTTGGTAAAAATGTTATCAAGTCTGAGGGTAATGTAGCAACTAACCACAATATGATTGGACACTGATTTATTCTCTACTGGAATGTCAGAAGACTGGAATGAGTCACATTATTAAATGTTAGTAATATTATGTTTGGTTTAGATTTGTTGAATAGCTGAGACTGTAGAATAAAATAAACTCTTTAGTGTTTGTAATTTCGACAACAGTTATTTAATTTTCATTTTGAGTTTGAGTTTCAGTGTAACTGTTGGGTATAGTTCATTATTTCTGTGGCAGTTAAGAACAAAACCCTGGCCACAAGGATAGGAACCACAGACTGTGGAGAAATTTGAATCTGAATCTAAACTTGGACACTCTAGCCCAGTGTTCTCAACCAATCTACACATAGCTGTGACATCCTCAGGGCCATTCAGGTAGTATATATATTGTGTGGATGCAGCTCACATAACACATATACAGCTGCATATGTGGCCCATAATGGTAAATAGATGGAGAATCACTGCTCTAGCCCATTTTTAATTAGTCTTGATAAAGGCATTGGCATTGAAATACTCAATCTAGGGGGTTAGGAAAAGGATCATTGGATAAAACAAGCATTCCTCTTTGCTCCTGGGATCCCCCACAACCTCATCCAGTTTTAGAACCAAGCTCAAAATGAACATTTACATCCACGAGTAACTCTTTAGTTCACTGGAACCATTACATTGAAAGGGACTATTCATGTGCATAAAGTTTCTCATGTTCAGTAGAACCTCAGAGTTACGATCACCAGAGTTACAAACTGACCAGTCAACCACACACCTCATTTGGAACAGGAAGAATGCAATTAGGTAGCAGAGACAAAAACCAAAAGCAAATATTGTACAGTACAGTGTTCAATGTAAACTATTAAAAAAAGGGAAAATTTTATAAAAAGATTTGACAAGATAAGGAAACTTTCTGTGCTTGCTTCATTTAAATTAAGATGGTTAAAAGCAGCATTGTTCTTCTGCATAGTAAAGTTTCAAAGCTGTATTAAGTTAATGCTCAGTTATAAACTTTTGAAAGAAGAACCATAACGTTTTGTTCAGAGTAACAAACATTTCAGAGTTAAGAACAACCTCCATTCCTGAGGTGTTTGTAACTCTGAGGTTCTACTATAAGTAAATAATTACAGAATTCGGGCCTATGTTTACATTTATCCTATTTTTATTGCTTAAAACACTTGTGAAAAGGAAATGTAAATGATTAAATTGTGGAAAAGATGAGCGGTAGGGGAAAGTTTTCAGAAGTGCCTACATGATTTAGATATGTCTACACTGCAATAAAAGCCCTCCAGCATCGCTGCAGCTGGCCTGGGTCAACTGACTCAGGCTCACAGGGCTCAGGCTGCAGGGCTATAAAGTAGCAGTGTAGATGTTCAAGCTCTGGCTGGAGCCCGGGCCTGGGCTGAGTCCCCACAAGAGCGGGTGGGGCTTAGAGCCTGGGCTCCAGCCCAAGCCTGAACATCTACACTGCTATTTGTAGCGTTGCAGCCCAAGCTCAAGTCAGCTGACCCGGGCTCTGAAGATGTGTCTACATTGGCAACGTAAGCCTTGTCTCAGGCTCAAGCCCAAGTCCCCTTCTGTCCATACACAAATCACACTAACCCAGGGTCCCAGGACCCTGAGGGGCTGCAAGGTATGATCCCAGGTCAAAGCCCTGACCCAGGTTCAAGAGGCAGTATAGATGCAGCCCCACTTGACTCAGGTCCTGGGAGTCCTCCAAAAAGTATCTCAGAATCCCAGGAGCCAACTTCCTCTGTCCTCTCTGTTCCAAGACTCTTGAACCTACACTATTGAAAACAGATGCAACCACCCTGGGTGTACTGCAGCAGCTCAGTGAGTCGGCATTAACCCTTCTGACCCCTGAGCTGCAAACACACCATCCCTGAGTTCGCAATAGAGACTGACCAAAACAAGCCTTTTGCAAATTGTGCTACTTCACGGTCACAGGAGCACAGCCTGATTTTGGTACATCTCTGGAGTGAGGCTAGCAAGACTGTGGACTTTAGTAAGAGCATCAGCAGTTAAATTGCTCTGAAAATGTTGACTGGCCAAAATGTAGGTGCCTGGGAGATTTAGTTGGAGCGGTGGGGTCAATTAGGTGGTACCTGAGCTCCCAGTTTTGAAAATGTCAGAGGTGCCTACATGATGGACTTAAGTATCCATTTTCCTATTTAGGTGCCAAAATCCCTTTAAAAATCTGGGCTTTAAGCCTAAATCCCAATGATTTTTTTAACGAGACTAAGTAAGTTATTCAAAAGCAGCTAAGTAATTTAATAGTGTAAGTCCTATTTTCAGAAGGGAGTTGTTAAGCATTGAAGAGCCTAAGTTCCATTGACTTTCAATTATACTGAATGCCTAACTCACTTTTGGAATGGGATGGAATTTAGGCTCCTAAGTGACTTAAATGTTTTTGAAAATGTTACTGGTAAACACTCAGGATAGCAGAAATGTGCAGATGAGCCAGTACTGATTCTCCTCCCAGACATTCTTTTGTAGCTGTTATAGTCAGTCCAGGCCGATTATTGCTAAGACTTTTGGATGAATGAAAGCTGGTATAAGTTCTAGCAGAGAACACTTCATCTCCTGCCCACTATCTTGATTCTGCTTACCTACTCCAGGTAGGATTACATAATCAGATGGTTCAGAACCAGAATCCCAAATCCTGAACACTGAAAGCATTAAAAATCCATACCCAAACCCAGAACTGAACGTTATGATTTGAGTTGAACCAAAACCTTGAATCCAAACACTCCCAAACTTTGGAGAAAGTTTAGGTCTTGTTTTTGAACCGTCAGCTCACATGTTCATATGTACTGTATTTCTAATTTATATTCCATTCACAAGCCAGTTATGAGTACAAATATAATTTTTAGGAGTTACAGATGCAACTGCAAAAGTCTTCGTTTCTTTCTAATTTGAGCACACATCTTGACCATGTTGTAAATCTGTGGTAAAACTGTGTAATATCCATTCTATTCCTGCACAAGTATGAAATTTAGATTAAAAAAATGAAAGTAAAATTGGTATCTTTTACAATGGCATAGCTAGGCTTTCCAATTTGTTTAATTAAGCAAACATTAACCAGATTATTTGCTGATGGGATTTTTCAATTGGAAAAACAAAACAATTTCTATGGTTTTCATAGCAGTCATGTTAAAGGTAAGAAAAAGCCCATATTTGATGGGCAGGTGGGAGTCATGAATAGTTCTTCTAAATATCCAAATAAGGAAGAATGCTAATGTTGTGTCAGTAATTAAAAAAGACAAGCAGAATGACCCAGGTTAATATAGGCCAATTAGCCTGACATCAGTCCTTGACAAAATAATGGAAAGGCTGATATGGGATTCAGTCAATAAAGGACAAGAATATAATTAATGCCAATCAATATTATTTTATGGAAAACAGGTCATGTCAAACAAACCTTACTTCATTCTTTGATAAAATTACAGAATGAGTTAAAATAACTGTTCAGATGTAACGTACTTTGACTTTTGTAAAGTGTTTGACTTAGTACCACATGACATTCTGATTAACAAATTAGCACTATACAATATCAATAAAGCACAAGTTAAATGGATTAAAAATTGACTAACTGAGGACTTGTCTGCACTACCATTGTAAGTCAACCTACGCTACGTAATCTACGTAGTCGATGTACCTTAGGTCAAGTTACTGTGGGGCCTACACCGCAGGGGGGTCGACGGGAGAAACTCTCCTGTCGATTTACCTTACTCTTCTCATTGAGGGTAGAGTACAGGGTCGACTCGAGAGTGATCTGTTGTTAATTTGGCGGGTCTTCACTAGACCTGCTAAATTGACTGCCTGTGGAGCGATCTCAGAGCGTCGATCCCAACTGTAGTGTAGATGGACCCTGAGAGATCTCAAAAAGTAGTTGATAGTGAGGAGGCATCACCGGATAGGGAGGAGGACAGGGCTGTTATGCAGAGTAAACTGATCGCATGGTAAGATGGGCCCATTCAAACAAAATGAGTTTTAAAACAGTCTAATGCAAAGTTACACCATCTAGGCACAGGGAATGCTGGCCATACCTACAGAATGGGAGGACTGTATTCTGGAAAGCAGTGTCTCTGAAAAGGATTTAGAGTTATAGTGGAAAAGCAACTCAATGGGAGCTCTTAGTGTGATGCTGCGGCAAAACGGGCTGGTGAAATCATTGGAGTATACACCAAGGAGCAGTGGTAGGAGAAAGAAGGTCCTTTGAACTTGGTATTTGGCATTGGTGAGTTGAATACTGGAATACAGTCTTCCTTTTTGGTATCCACATTTTAAAAAGTATGTAATACTTTTACAGAAGAGGTGCAGAAAGGAGACACAAAAATGATTCAAGGGTTGTAGAAAATGCCTTTCAGTGAGAAATTTTCAGAGTCTAATCTATTCAGTTTATCAAAAAGAAGATTGAGAGGTGTATAAATAATTTCACTTGGTGAAAATATCAGGGCTCTTTACCTAGTGAAGAAAAGCATAAGAACTACTAGTGGCTGAAATTGGACAAATTCAAATTGGAAATAAGACACACATTTGTAACAATCCGGATTATTAATCATTGGAAAAAACTACCAAAGGAAGTGGTGGCTTCTCCATTTCTTGATGTAGTCAAAATCAAGACTAGATGCCTTTCTAGCAGATATGCTTCAGTCAAACACAAGTTACTGGGATCAATTCAGGGGGTAATGGGTGACATTTAACAGTCTGTGATATACAGGAAGTCAGATTAGAGGATCAATGGTCCCTTCTGAAGTTTACTCTATGAAATTATAAATTTGGCTGCTTTACAGCTACTTTTTCTTTGATTAAAAAAAATTTGAATTTTCAGCAAACAATGTTAAAACGAAAGCCTTGTTATAAAATCACTGGATCAAATGCACTCTTGATATAGTGGGTGACACTCAATGGATTTCACTACAGTTTGCCCACTTATGTAACAGATGAATGTACTACCATATTTTTAATTATTTGTGAAATAAACTTCTCTGGTGGTAGTCAGAGTTACACTGATGGGAACACCATCACCATTTGACAGCAATACAATCTTCACAATAACTATTCTAGTTATAGGATTTCACGTTCTTTCAATCTTAGTACTAGAAAATAAGCATTGAACTACAACTTCTTTGTTAATAAAATATTCTGTAAGAACCTAAAGCTATAATTCCATTTTAAGATAAGTGCAACAGCAACATAGACTATTATAATAATTTTTCTGTAGGTTTTCAAGTAGCTTTCAGAAAGATAGTATATTTGATGAAATAGCCTTTCCTAACTGCTGGCAGCACCAAACATAAGTTGTTTATTTGTCCTGATCATTTTATTAAACTTGTTAAGCTTTATTGAAAATTGCATGTATTTGTTTCATACCAAAATTAAATTTCAATTAAAGTTAGAATAAAAATGTTCCATTGTTATCTAAAAATTTATCTCCAAATAATGTTGCTGCTTGTCTTAGGGCTGGTGTCTACAAGTATGTGCGAGGGTGCCAATTATTTAAGCTAAACGCAGTAATTAATTTTTTGTAATGTGAAATTTTATTGATTGGAACTTTGATCTGACTAGATGGGACCTTTTCTATTAATATGCATGAAGAGAGATTACAAAGAGAAAAGACATCCAGTCTGGCAATCCACAACTGTGTTTAGCTGATGCCATAAAGTAGCTTTCAAGTTAAAACAAAATTCTCATGTGACTCTAATGAATTATTTTTCATCCAGTTTAACCTTTTGACATCATATTCATCAATAAGTTGTGAACGTTCTTTCAAGGGTGACGAGACTAAAGAAGCGCATTTTTAAAGTTCTTTTGCAAAGGCCACGTCTTTGACAATCACTACTGTCTTCTCTATTTTGGTATCTCAATGTCCTAAAATAGCTCTCTCAGTTCTAAATGGAAGGGGAAGGACTCTAAAATTCTCTATCATGGCTGTCAGTCATTATTAGAAACATGATATAAATTTAATAAAAAGATCCTTAAAAATCTGCTGCAACTATAGCTAGGTAAGAAATATATTATTAATTTTTGTCATTTATATTCTTTTGAAATAGGTTTACATGCCATTTTTGCGCTTTTTGTCTGCAAAGAAGAAAAATATCATTTTAAAGTGACTATAATATTTTCAGAAAGACATTTTTAACTTTTAAAGGACACAGGTGATTCTGTAATACACACTTAAAGACAATGGGACTCAGCAGTATGGACCCTGGGTTATAGTAGTGGATCCAGATATAGGATCAGGGCTATGATATGTTTTCTGTTCATTTTAAAGATTACAATGATTGTAGGCATTTACTCTTATCTTGAAAAAATTTCATTTACTTTCTAATTCAGGAAAGCACTTACGTATGTACTTAATTCCCAAAGAAGTCATGGGGGACTTGTCTACAAGGCGCATTAGTCTGTACTAGAGGTGTGTAAATTCGAGTGCACACGAGCATGATGTGCACTAACTGGCCCACAAAGACCCATGCTCATGTGAACTAAAAGTTCCCTAGTGCACATTAATATAGTCCTGTTTCAAACAATGCTACATTAATACATGCTAGAGAAATGTTAGTGTATATCAGCTGGGTCCACACAAGTTTAAGCTTCAGTGCTTTCCTGAATAGGTATAATCCAAGCACACAGTTAAGCGCTTTCATGAATCAAGACCTTAAACTGCAGTATTCTATTCCCACCATCTGCTTCACAGATGTTCAAGAAGAATTGATCCTCCATTATTTCAGTGAGACCTTGAAAAAGCCCATTAACATTTTTTTCAGTATTTAAGTGTCCAAAATCTAATTAAAAATTAAACACAATTTTCTAATTTGATAGACAAACTGCTGAAACATGAATGACATTACATTTCTAAGTTTTGCTCTTGTTGGCAAAATACAACCATAAAGGCTTCATATTCTGGTCTACATGAAACTTGGAAATAAAGACGATAAATAGGACCGCATGTCTGAAAGCTGTTTCATGTGACTGACACCTCTTCCCATGCACGACCCCATTGACTTTTAGAGTTTATTACAAAATGCACTTCAATGGGACCTTTCTCATACAAGTTGCTGGGTAAGACTAGGGCCTGGAGCAGAATATAACATTCATAGAAGGAAGTTTTTACAATGAAAATGCTAACTTTTGAGATTATGAAAATGTGTACAAAATGGCTTGAAATCTTTAACAAGTCAATGTTTTTGACAAAAAAAAATATAGGAAAAAGCTTTGCTAATAGGACTGCAAGAAAGTTAGAGTTAAAGCTGAGTACAAGTGTTTGCAGGGATCAAAGTCTTGGACATTATCTCTGAACACACAGATGTGTGTGTATCATTAAAATAGTTACCTACAATCAAACTTGACTTTTGCTAAATTAAAAATGTCAGTCATATCAATTATGACCTTGATAACATTTTTTACACAAAATTTCATTGCAAAAATTCACAATTTGTTAGTGGAAAATAGGTCTGGTTCAAACTCCGCAAAATAGAAACAATTTTGACATTTTTCACAATACTTTGAAAAATACTTTGACCCAACTCTAAGTTAGAGGCTACTGGGAAAGAGAAGTGAGCTAGATTAAAAGGCTGAAGTAAAGACTGAATGACTGCAGTCCTTTGATCTTAAGGTGAGAGAGGAATCCACATGGTCCCAAGATAGAAAGGCAACTGCCCACCTTGCCCACTGTTATATAGACCATTACCAAAAGCCCACCCACTTGTCAGAGCACTGATCTTAGGAAACAAGTTTAAATATACACAATGTAGCCAAAGGAGCTAAAGAAAAGTGATTCAGCAAATTAGCAAAGAGAAGGAATTGGACTGTGTGGATCAAATGTGAAAAAAGAGAGTGCAAATACCAGTGTTGCATAAGGAAAAGCTCTCTGCAAGGTATGACCAAAGGTACAAGAAGAACAACAGCTCTCCCATGGACAGAAGATCAACACAACAGCATGTGACCATTTGGGGCTATATCTTAGAACTGGCCATTCCCTGCAAAGTTATTTTAAGAATTGGAAAGGTGATTATTTTGACAGGATTTCCTCAAGGTGGTATTTGCTAACGTTCAATGATTGAGCTCGGGTCCTTTCCTTCCTCTGTTTCTGTCTGTTAACATCATTGTTCACACAACATTCATTCAGTAGGAAATGAGTTGTGCGAGGCCAACTAGCTGTACTTTACAACTACAGGGATATCATCAAAGCTTGCTGTCCCAATTGCACTGGAATACTGGAGAGACTTTTGGCTCCTTAATTGAACTCATGCAGTCAAGATGCACAAACCTCTGATGGCTCCTTGGCCAAAATAATCTAACTCTGACTTTTGCTGAAAGGAGCCCTAAGGCTTTAAGGCCAGCTTGTCAGGTGTTAAAATAAAATTTAAGTCTTTATAACTTTGCAGCCTTTATGGCATTTAAGAACAATTTAACTCCCTAGCCCAGAAGGATTTAAGTTTCAAAACATGCAGTCTAAAAATAGTGCATAATCTTAAACAAAACAAACAGACTACAGGCATTATTTTTTACAAACTACGTGATTTAAATGAAAGATTAGAACTGAAAAATGAACTAGGAATCAGACCAAACAGTATAGTTACTTAGAGAAATGTAGAACTGGAAGGGACTTCAACAAGTGTTCTAGTCCCCTGTGCTAAGGAAGTACCAAGTAAACCTAGACCACCCCAGACAGGTGCTGCAGATTAAGCCCTTTACTTTGTCCTGCCTTCGGTGGACATGGAGAATAATTGACCGCAGTCCTCTTTATAACAGTCTTCAAATATGTTAAGGGCTGTTATCAGGTCCCTCCCTCCAAAGGTAATAACAAAATGTTTTTTAAGTACATCAGAAGCAGGAAGCCTTCTAAACAACTGATGGGGCCCCTGGACGATCGAGATACAAAAGGAGCACTTAAAGACGATAAAGTCATCACAGAGAAACTCAATGAATTCTTTGCTTCAGTCTTCACGGCTGAGGATGTTAGGGAGATTCCCAAACCTGAGCCATCTTTTGTAGGTGACAAATCTGAGGAATTGAATTGTCACTAGAGGAGGTTTTGGAATTAATTGAGAAACTTAACAGTAACAAGTCACCGGGACCAGATGGCATTCACCCAAGAGTTCTAAAAGAACTCAAATGTGAAATTGTGGAACTATTAACTATGGTTTGTAACCTATCCTTTAAATCAGCTACTGTACCCAGTGACTGGAAGATAGCTAATGAAACACCAATATTTAAGAAGGGCTCTAGAGGTGATCCTGGCAATTACAGACCGGTAAGTCTAACGTCAGTATCGGGCAAATTAGTTGAAACAACGGTAAAGAATAAAATTGTCAGACACATAGAAGAATATAAATTGTTGCGCAAAAGTCAACATGGCTTCTGTAAAGGGAGATAATATCTTACTAATCTATTAGAGTTCTCTGAGGGGGTCAACAAACATGTGGACAAGGAGGATCCAGTGGACATAGTGTACTTAGATTTTCAGAAAGCCTTTGACAAGGTCCCTCACCAAAGGCTCTTACATAAATTAAGTTGTCATGGGATAAGAGGGGAGATCCTTTCATGGATTGAGAACTGGTTAAAAGACAGGGAACAAAGGGTAGGAATAAATAGTAAATTTTCAGAATGGAGAGGGGTAACTAGTGGTGTTCCCCAAGGGTCAGTCCTAGGACCAGTCCTATTCAACTTATTCATAAATGATCTGGAGAAAGGGGTTAGCAGTGAGGTGGCAAAGTATGCAGATGATACTAAACTGCTCAAGATAGTTAAGACCAAAGCAGACTGTGAAGAACTTCGAAAAGATCTCACAAAACTAAGTGATTGGGCAACAAAATGGCAAATGAAATTTAATGTGGATAAATGTAAAGTAATGCACATTGGAAAAAATAACCCCAACTATACGTACAATATGATGGGGGCTAATTTAGCTAATCAGGGGAAAGATCTTGGAGTCATCCTGGATAGTTCTCTGAAGACATCCACACAGTGTGCAGCGACAGTCAAAAAGCAAACGGGATGTTAGGAATCATTAAAAAAGGGATAGAGAATAAGACAGAGAATATCTTATTGCCCTTATATAAAGGGCAATATCTTGTATGCCCACATCTTGAATACTGCATACAGATGTGGTCCCCTCATCTCAAAAAAGATATACTGGCATTAGAAAAGGTTCAGAAAAAGGGCAACTAAAATGATTAGGGGTTTGGAACGGGTCCCATATGAGGAGAAATTAAAGAGGCTAGGACTTTTCAGCGTGGAAAAGAGGAGACTAAGGGGGGATATGATAGAGATATAAAATCATGAGTGGTGTGGAGAAAGTGAATAAGGAAAAGTTATTTACTTGTTCTCATAATATAAGAACTAGGGGCCACCAAATGAAATTAATGGGCAGCAGGTTTAAAACAAATAAAAGGAAGTTCTTATTCACTCAGCACACAGTCAACCTGTGGAACACCTTGCCTGAGGAGGTTGTGAAGGCTAGGACTATAACAGGGTTTAAAAGAGAACTGGATAAATTCATGGAGGTTAAGTCCATTAATGGCTATTAGCCAGGATGGGTAAGGAATGGTGTCCCTAGCCTCTGTTTGTCAGAGGGTGGAGATGGATGGCAGGAGAGAGATCACTTAATCATTACCTGTTAGGTTCACTCCCTCTGGGGCACCTGACATTGGCCACTGTCAGTAGACAGGATACTGGGCTGGATGGACTTTTGATCTGACCCAGTATGGGCATTTTATATTCTTATGTTCTCTGTCTCTTTTTTCAAGGCTACACATACCCACTCTTTTTTAATCTTTCCTCACAGGTCAAGTTTTCTAAACCTTTTATAATTTTGTTGCTTTCCTCTGGACTCTCTCCAATTTGCCCACATCTTTCCAGAAGCGTGGTGCCCAGAACTGAATACAATACTCCAGTTCAGGCCTAATCAGTAGATCCATTTGAGGCCTCACCAGTGCCAAGTAAAGCAGGATAATTACCTCCTGTGTTTTACTTACAACATTCCTATGAATATACCTCAGAATGACATTAGCATTTTTTTCAACTGCATCACATTGTTGGGCTCATATTCAATTTGTGATCCACCATAACCCCCTGATCCACCATAACCCCTTGATCCTTTTCAGCAGTACTACTGCCTAGCCAGTTATTGCCCATTTTGTAGTTGTGCATTTGATTTTTCTTTCCTAAGTGTAGTACTTCGCACTCCTCTTTACTGAATTTCATTTTGTTGATTTCAGACCAGTTCTCCAATTCATCAAGGTCATTTTGAATTCCAATCCTGTCCTCCAAAGTGCTAGCAACCCCTCTGAGCTTGGTGTCATCTGCAAATTTTACAAGTATGTCCGTTATCAAGTCACTAATGACCCTGAGGGACCTCACTAGATACATCCCCACAGTTTGACAGCAAATTATGGATAACTACTCTGAGGTCTTTCAACCAGTTTTGCACCCCATATTATGGTAATTTCATCTAGACCACTAAAATCAAGACAACCCGCATCTCCAGCTTCCCCACAATCCATTAGGCCAGTAACCCTATCAAAAAGGGAAATTAGGTTGGTTTGGCATGATTTGTTCTTGACAAAACCATGTTGGCTATTACTTATAACCCTATTATCTCCTAAGTGCTTACAAATTGATTGTTTAATAATTTGTGCTACTAGCTTTCCAGGCTGACTGGTCTCCTTTTTTAAAGCTATTTGCCCATCTCCAGTCCTCTGGGACCTCATCTGTCCCCCAAGAGTTCTCAAAGACAGCTGCTAAAGGTGCCAAGATTGCTTCAGCCTGTTCCTTAAATACCCTAGGATGAATTTAGTCAGGCCCTGACAATTTGAATACAACTAACTTAAATAAATATTCTTTAACCCGTTTTTTTTTAATAGGATCATGCAGGCTCATCAAATTATGGAACGGATTCTAAAATTGTTACTCATGCTAAACAGTACCTTACTCCATCAGTGGTCCCATTGATTTAATTAGATCTGTGAATAAAACACATCTGTGTTTTTCCAGTTTGTCTTTATTGTTGACATTATTCAATTTAAGGGATTGGTAACTTTTGGCTATTGCAGTTGATAAATGGAGAGAAACTTTTTGCACAGGTAGCTATATTTAACTGGTCAAACCTTTACTTACACTGAATATCATCTATCTCCATGAGTACTCCCACTGAAATCAACTGGACTACCTAAGGCAGAAGAGGCTACAGAACAAGAGTAGGGGGTATCAGTCTCCTAGTGAAGACCTCAGGATGTGGCACTATCTGTATAGAAAAGACTACCTTTTGAAAATTGTTACTCCTGGAGGAATTCTGCATCACTGTGTGTGTACAGAATTCATGACTCCCAGAGATTTCTTTGCTTCCGCGCAGAAAAATGACTTCTTACGGGGAAGCAAAGGGAAACTGCAAGAATGGTCATGCGCCAACTCCCTGGCAGTGCAGGCAGGTGGGTTTGGGCACCCAGAGCAGCCAGTAGAGATGGAAATCACCACTGGGGGGAGTCTGGGTAGTCATGTGTGTGAGAGAGACACTCTGTCCCTCTCAATTGCTGTTGTGGCATGCTCGGCATGGAGGGGCAGGGCTTTGGGGGTGTTTCTGAAGAGGTAGGCATAGGGCAGACTCTGGTCTCTCAGGCAGAGGAGAATGTAGCAGCCTGCCTGCTTAGTGAATCGTTCCCATTGTTCTTATTGAATTCCCCCAGGAGTATAAAACAGGTGTAAACATTTTTACATTTACATTTTACACTCCTTTTACATTGCCCGAGTGATGTAAAGGAGCCTTATTGTAAAGGACAGTATGGCCTTATAAATGCTTATGGTGCTTTAGTGATTAGAACTGGTCTAAATTTTGGGACTGAAAAAAATTCCTATCAAAATATGCTCCATGAACTATTTGCTACTGATCTTTTTGAAGAACGTCAGTAGCCAGTATAAATTGTGAGTTTGAGGCCTCACCCCTCACTTGCTCTTCAGTTGCCTATGATATACCACTAAGCATATGGATGCATCTGTTTGTTGACTAATAACTCGACATAAATGGTCAATACTAGCTACATTACTATTAGACAGAGGGGTTTTGGTGATTTCCTTCAGGGCTTGGCTAGGACTAATGAAGTGCTTTTGTTTAGAGTACTAACTGGTCATTATGCCTTAAAACAAAAATATTTTTTAATAAATAGATCAAGATGGACTGTGTGCACTCTGTAAGGTAGAAGAAACAATTTGATCACCTTTGATGGGTATGTTAACGGCTTTGCTAACGAGAGGAAAACACTTGAAGACGTTCAGCTGTCTTAAGGTTAAAAAAAGCTATTGTGCTTTAGCAAAAGCACTAGGGGGATGAGGTATTATTTTTACAAGTGCTGTTACTCTGCCTTGTATCTTTCAGAGACTGTGAGAGGATATAAAGTGCTTAGTAGTGAGGCGTTATAGTTGGTGGTGGCTATAGCCAAATCAGACGTGTCTACTTTGCCATCAAAAAAGAAAGAAGAGGGCTAGCTGGGAGAAGCTGTAAGCAGTACATGAGAAGTAATTCCTCCCGTCCCCTCCCTCCTTAGCACTGATGAGGCATCAACTGGATGTACTGTGTCCAGTTTTGGGCACCACACTATGGGAAAGAAGTAGATTAATAGGAGACAGTCCAGAGATGAGCAACAAAAATGATTAAAGCTCTAGAAAACATGACCTATGAAAAAGATTTAAGGAAAAAAAAAACACTTTTTTCAGTCTGGATAATGGAAGACCGAGCGGGTACATAAAAGTACATCTTCCTAATTTCTAACCTAAATCTCCCTTCCTGAAATGTAAGCTCATTACTTCTTGTCCTGTCCTCAGGGAATAACAACAACAATTTATCACCCTTCCCCTTAGCCAAAATATTACAAGGGGTACTTAGTTCTTTCTAAATTATTCTTTCTCTTATCTCTCATTTTCAATAAACAGAGTCAAAGATCCTAAAAACTAATAGAGGTCCTATTGTGTAAGCAAAAGTTACAAGGTAAACTTGCACAAGCTTCTACTTAAAAAATGTTTTAATCCTGCATATGTGTGTATGTGCGTGCCCCAAATTTGTACTCTCCATGTCTGAATTTGGAAGAGCTTCTATTTGGCCTTACACTAATCTGAATATCCCTTACAGAGGTGACGAGGAGTTAGAAGTTCATGAAGAGAAGGTTGCTGACTGTAAACAACATAATGTGTTTTACTGTTCTTGCAATTAAATGGAAATCCCACAAAAACAGCATAATTGGTACTTACAATACTAAACTTAGCAAATGAACTTGACCATTCATCATAATAACAAATCTTAGTTCACCACATGTCCCATTCAGTAGTCATTCAATTAGCTGAAAAAAAGATATCATTCAGGCTATTTCTAATGTGCAACGGATCAAAGTTTCACTTCTGTCTCCAATTACTTGACTTCTAGAAGCAGCTTTTGAGAAACCATTTGGGAAAAAAAGCTTTTCCTTTTAGGTTACAGTCCCATAAATGTACTCTAGAGGCAGTTTAGAGACAGTACTTGTTCATTCAGTATTATAAATTTAGGCTCTCTCATTTATATTTAGAGCTTGCTGCAACAAACCTTCACTTACTCACTTGGGTAGACTTTAGGAAGGAGCTATCTGTCTGAGTACGGACTACTCCATAGCAGTCAGAATTTGTAGGAGTCGCTATTTAGGGAAATATCCAAATGCTAATTGTCATTATCCAAGGTAGTTCTCTTGATTTGTTGCTTTATAAATCAATAATTTTCAGTCATTATCCACTCAAGAGTATTTTAATCAAGTAAAAATGAAATTAAGAAGACTGATTCTGCTGTCATTTAAGCTTGTGAAACTCCCATTTAATTTTAAGGGGAGTTTTCTGTGAATAAAGAATTAAGGATTACTATGGATATGACATTATTAAGAGTAGTCATTCAAAGATCTATAGTACAGAATAAGGCAGACTTAACAAGCCTTATAAACACTATAGTCCTAATGTGAAAAAGCACATAAGTTATAAATGTAGAATTGCTTAGCAAATAACTCTCATAGTTACTAAACTTCATTTTTCAAATCGGAAACATGGATCCAGCATTTTTAAAAGCAAAGAACACTATTATTAAATCATACTGAACCTGATTCTAAATTAATGCCATGAAATGTGTAATAATGAGGTGAAATTTCAAATTAAATCCATCACAGAAGAATAAAAACATCTTATTAAGCAGGCCTGTTGATATTTGTCTTTGCAGGTTCTGATTTCCATTATACTTTGAGTAATTTTAATATTTTAAACTATTTCCCAGTTACAAGAGACACAGAACTTCTAACAATGAAGGAATGCCAAAGAATGTGTGCAACAGCAACTGAAGACCTATGAATGTCAAACGGGGTGACATTTACCAATAGCTGTATTTGTTACCAGCATTATGAGAGAGCCTCCTCATGGAAAAGATGCAAAATGTCATCTTTTCCATCTGCTTTAACAAGATAATCCCACTTTCTGTTAAGTTACATGTGTAACATAAAGCAAGTATTGATTAGGCTGCTTTTACCACTTAATTAAAGTACAAACATTGACTTGCCAGGTTAGTTACTTACCCGCTGTGATTGGATTTCTATCAGTTTTATCATCTCTTATAGCATCAACTCAGAGCCCTGTTACCAGAACGTAAGCAGCTTGCTAAGGACAAGCAAAAGAATAACACAGTAAAATACCTGACTACGAATAATGTATGTTATGTTTTGTGCAAAATCCAGTTAATTGAGGGGAGAGAAAAGAGAAGTGGTACATTATGGTCAGTCTGGAATTTCAGTTAAGGAAGAAGAAATGATACAGCAATTTCAAGCAAAGACACTTCCTATTTGTGTGTAAAATGTGTTACTAACTGAAGAATCAGTGCTGGAGTGAAACCATAGGGTAATGGAATAGCCATGTTAGTGGTTTTCCTTAATCGCTTTATTGCTCTGTCATCACTGTTTCTTTGCAAAAAAAACCCACCAAGGCAGCATTTTCCTAACAATATATTCTTATTCTTATCTAGGATGGACTAACTTCCTGTATTTGAGGACTAACAGTCCAGCAAGCACTGGAAATATCCTCCACACAGTTCAACGTATTTGTATGTGACTCACTGTTCTGAAGTTAATTCCATAATTTTCTCTGATTATTGTTGGCTTCAGTAGTTTTCTCTTCCATCAGGTTTATATACATGTGGGTATGACTATTATATACTCACATATTTTGGTGGTAAGGCACTGAAAGTATCTTCTCCATTAACTCTCCCTAGGTCAATAAGGTTTTCACCTTTCTAATTAAGGTCTAGACTTCCTCTGGTGAGTAGTCAGGAGAAATCCTATTGAAGTCAATAGAACTGTGAGCATGAATAACTGCTTGCCAGAATGGGTGAAGAATTCACAAAATAAACCAGGAAACCAGAGTGAGTGTAAGTCGGATCCCAACATCTGAATCTGTGCCATTCTTTGTTCTACTGATGTTTTTTCCCCCTTCACATAGTTGTACTTCCAAATGACGCACTGCTACAACCGTAAGCATTCCAAGTATAGCACAAGGCTACCCTTCCCAAAAGATCAAGAAATCTCACTAATTTTAAGTGCATTTGAAGCCTGGATCTCCAGTGTAAGAATGTAGCATATTACATTAAAATAACACTCAAGTCTTCTGCCTAGCTAAATGTAACCTACATTTTCAACTCCTGAAGCAAGACTTTCATGTTAACCACTAAAGTTTCATTTTTACTTCCAAAGGTTCAGTTCACATTACAGTAAATTGTCTCTCTTCAAAAGCACTTTTAGTGCAGTTGAGTTGACATTTATGTTTGACAAGGAGAGTGAATAGATCAGGTTGAGCTATGTCACCAAAATACTTCACTTCCTGCCTGGAGAAGGTCTTCATAAACCTTGAATGAATGAGAAGAAAAGCATAGCAATATCAATGGAGAATACCCAAGTCACCTTAGATTTGCAGGTGACACTATATTTGCTGAAAAACTTTGAAACAGTTATCAGAAATTTTACTAGGAAGAGTAAGAAACGTTGACTCATGATGAATGTGGAGGACCAAAATCATGTTTAATACAATTGTGATTATGGATGAAAAATAATTAGAAGCTGGACTAGCTGTTGCATGCTAATCCAGGCAAGATGATGAGGTCAAGAAAAGAATTAAGGCTTGATAAATAGCCTTTGGAAGACTGAACAGCAAGTCTCATTTCTGCTTGTAATGATATTTTTGGTATCTTTATATTATTAGCCATGTTATTTTAAGCAAAAACAAAGGCACTCACCAAGAAAGTACTGAGGACAAAGCTGGATAGTAAAGCAGGGGAAAAAGTATAGTTGGAGTAAAAATCAACTGGTAAAAAAGCAAAACCAGGTAAAGGAAATTGCACAAGAAGAAGGTAAAATGACAATGAACTGGAGAATGTTTTGAAATAAAGAGAAGAAATATAGATAACTATTATGAAGGGAGCCAAGATAGATTGCTAGGATAGGAGAGTTAGCAGAGAACATGGAAGGATACATTAAAAAGAGACTTATAAGACATGGGTAACCAGATATGGCTCAAGAAAAGAATGCTTGGTAGTCTTGTACAGGAGGCTTTTGATTATTTAAAAAAATAAATCCAGGAATGTGCAGAACGAAATTCACTCTTGTCATACCATAAGTGACACATACTGTTTAAATATTTTCTTAATTGCAAATTGAAATTCACTGCACGCCCAACTTCTATTTAATGCCCGCACAGCAAAGCGTGCTGATGGCTCTTTGAGAACAACGGATCAAAACAGTGCATCAGCCAAAAAGTGCTGTAAATTGTTCTGCCAGAATGAAATGACTAGCATAAGAAAGACTTTGGAAGGAAAAAAAACCATGGTGCTAATTTCAGTAAGGCTTTTGACCATGTCATGGCACTGAACCAAGTCAAAACCCCACCCCCTCTGTGTGATCCTGAAATATTTCCAAGGGAGTCTCTGTACTACACTGTGTAGGTGAGTTTTGTGGAGGGACTCCGAAGAGCTGCCCAGTGTGACTATGTGAATCCACTGACCATGCTTCACTTGGTAAGAGGGAAAGGAGCCTGGAGGATATTGCAGCCCTGTGCCTGCAGTAGCAGCTCTAGAACAACTCCGTAGCCAGGAGGAAGGATTCCTTCTCCTAGTCCTGATGGAACATAGCAACACACAATGTGGTTAGTCAGGCTGTGCATTCGCCTTTGGACAATCCTCCACCCAGACTCAAGATTGTACACTGGCTAGTGAGTCACTTTTACAGACTATTCTCCTAATTCCCTAGATAAGATGTCAACAGTTGGTTCTGATCCACAATTTTCAGTGGATGTCAGTATGTCCGCATCAAATTCAAAGTCTTAATAGTGTACATAAAGGGCTTCAGAATCTAGGCTTCCCGCACTTGACCATCTGCCTGGAGGATAAGCAAGAAAGGACGCCCAGGGAGGAGTAGGATAGAGCACAGGCTGTAGCGTGGACGAGAGTTCTGTAGCCTTGCCCTACTACACCAGTGAAGTGGTGTATGAAGATAAGTTTTAACATAAACAGACCATTTATGATTTAGTCAACAAACTATCATGCTGGGCATCTGACACATTTCTGTTACAAAATATAATGCATACAGTCCTGCTAGAATATAAAAAATAACCCTATGCCACCAAGACTCCTAATCAGTGATGGATTTAAAAAAAAGGCCTCTCCAGCCTTCCAAAGCTAAAGCACAGCAGCTTCTCTACCTCTACCCTCTAGATGAGTCTGAAAATCTCAGCCTAATACCATAATGTACCATTGAATTTGATTGTGTTCTCTAGGACAGTGGTCTCCAAACTTTTAGGCTCAAGCATCCCCAGGGTGAAGACCAGAAGACCTGCCGCAGGTGCGCCGCTGACGGAAGAAGACCGGAAGACCTGCCGCAGGCGTGCCGCTGATGGAAGAAGACCAGCCGTGGACGTGCAGAGCTGCCGCGTACCCCAGTTTGGAGACCACTGCATTAGGAAATCAATGAGAATTTTGGCTAGCCCAGAGGAAAACAAGCCTGTGGCACTCAAGACTAGAAGCCAGTTCATGGTTTAAATTAATATTCTCTAATCACTGAACCATGCTGCAGCTCTACGACAGCATGGTCTTCACAAATACTGTATGTGTACTTCATAAATACTACACATACTAATGCCATTTATAGCAACTTTTACTGGTAAAATAACAGAATACCACTGGATTGAGACATAGGCGATGAGGCTTCAACTCCTGGCTCTACCACATGTTTCTTGTATAACCTTGGGCAAGTAACTTAATCTCTCTGTGCCTCACTTCCCCATCTAATCATACTTCCTTTCTCCCACCCTTTATTTATTTATATTTAGGCAGTGCGATGTGGTATATAGAACCCATCCTGGAAAGCAAGTTCTGGGCCCAGGTGGCCCTGCTCAGACACACCTGAAACCCCTGAACAAGCTGGTGGCAGGAATTTACAAAGGGGAGCAGAGCAGTTCAGACAGAGACCCCGGAAGGGACCAGAGGACTGCTCTGAGCTCTGAAGGGAAAATATTACCAGGGAGCTCATTGCCTGGACCAGGCAATGCAGGCCTGTGCAAACCCATGGAGGAGAAGCAGGCAACTCAGATTGCAGGCTGGTGACTTGATTAGAGTGAGTTACTCTAGGAAGCAAAAGGGAACTGGGGTAGGAGGTGGTCCTGGGGAGGGCATAGCTTAACATCCCAAGATGTTGAGTGTGGCTGCCCACCACTGGGCCCTGGATCAGAGCCTGGTGGAGAGGGTGGGCCTGGGATCCCCTATTTACCCCAAGAGGATATTACCACACCAGGATTCTTCACCTAGGTGAGAGACCTCCTGGAAAAGGCCTTGACTGTTCAAGGGCTCAGCCCCACCAAAGTGTTTGTGCTAAATGGGAGGACTGGAAACCTTTGGGGCAGGGGCACTGAGGGATCTGACTGCTTTCAGTGGGGAGGCGCCATGCTAAAACCCAGCCTAATTGTTAGGTGGCACTGTTGGTGATTGCGCACCTTCTATAGGCAGACACGTTATACAGTGCCTAGCACAATGGAGCCCCGATATGGGTTGGGACCTGTAGAGTCAACAACAGCAACGATCATTACAAATATTTCATGATTGTTTTACTTGTATAAATTAAGAACCATCTAACCATTTTTTTTCCTCTCAAGATAAAAATACTATTTTGGGGCTAAAACCTGTTGAAATTCAGGGTGGGCTGAATTTTGCTAACAGCTCAACCCCTGATAAGCATGACGGGGGCTTACTATAAGTTTATGGACAGGATTGGATCCACAAGCAACCTCTGAACTATAGGGTCATAAACACAAAGATTTATTCCTTCAGAGTTCCCGGAGATCATTCTTATAAATATTATAAGGAAGTAGGCAAGTGTACCAAAAGAAAACAGACCTTTGAAAATACATTAACTATTTCATTTAGAACTAATAATATGTTTGCCATAAGTCCAATGTAAACACATCCACATGGAACATTTTTGTGTTTGACAATAGTACATAAAAGTCTGCATTACTTTTTTTTTTTGGTTCTCATTGATAAAACTTTGTTTCTACCCTTAACTAGAAAAAACTTGCCAGCTCCTATTTATGCAAAACAGAATACTTAGAAGAGGGGGAAAAAGATGTCCTCTAACATCAGAAGAAAACATCAAAGAACTAGTGGCACATCTTAAGGCTTTTATCAAAGTAGTGAGAGAATGCATTAAAGCAACAATACATGTACCTTTACATGTGATATATCTATCAAACTCAATAGTATGTTTGATTAACATAGACTGATACGTGACTTACATGTGCTCTGTTTTTAAAGATAGACTCGAAATATGGCCTTGCTTGCAAAACTGAAAGAAATCTGACAAGAATGTAGGATTAAGTCCCCTGGTGTCAATCAATGTAGCTGTATTAAAATCAATGGAGTTAAAGTGACTTACACCAGCAGAGAAACGGGACCTTTATTTTATAAAATAATTTGTACTGTCTCGATACAGAACACAGCTTTTTTGATGCATATACATTCCATCCACTTATGCAGAGATTTTGGAAAGACGTACTAGACTCTTGTCCTTGTAAACAATGTCTACAAACCCAATGGACCTCAGTGCAAGACTGATGGAACTCATACTGGCTTTGCGTTTTGGTGCAGATCAGCAAACCTCCATCCCCAAAGATAACTTGATTCCTTTCAGGAATGTCCACTATTCATTATTTGTCACTAAAACATTCATTTAAAAATCTTCAGAGCAGCACCAGGAACAACACATGATCAGCCACGAGTGGATGAATTATGCACAATCTCAGCTCTATCCTAAAATTAACTGACTCATTTTCCATAAAAAGTGTGTGCACGGTGGAGGCGGGGGGACATTCTTTTGTCCTTTCCTGTAGAATTGGAGACCAGATGCTTGTTCTTTTCAAATTTAGGACTAGACCATGCTATTACAATCTGCCCCCAGGAGCAGCACAGATTATGAAGCATGTCTTAGAGAGACAATTCCTTTCCTGTTCCTGGGAGACAGAAATCTGCTAGTGGCCCCATTCGGCTTCAAGCCCACAGATCATGGGTTCCAGTCCCTGCTCTTCCATTGACTGCTGTTAATATTTCTGTGCACTTCACTACTCTTATTCTGAGCCAAGATTTCATGCACTGTGAGTAAATATCATTCACCAGTTTCACAACTAAAATAACTGACAGCTTGCATAACATAACTTCAGAAAATATTGAAAATAGAACCCAGGTCTCTAATAGAACAGAGCTAAGTCTCATCCACTTTGCCACACAATCTTTCAGAAGGAGCATGTCAAATTAAATGCATGGACTTATACAGTGTGGCTCTGCACCACACTGTTGCAATAAGACCTATTATGACAGATTTATGGATTCTGCAACTGCTTCCATATGAAGATCTGAATCTTTATCTTAAATGGTAGAAAAATCACTTTTTTTTACGTCCTCGGTTTACCCTGTCAGATAACTCAGCTATGCTGTCTGAAACCACTAGACCACATTCCTCTTCCAGATCAAGGAATGTAAAACAAGAATCCTGATGCCCAGCATTCCAGCTGTCTCCTTCTGTAACTCACTGGCACTGAGAGCTTATCCCTGCATGGACTGATCCACACAGAGGACAACACCATGCATTCCTCCTACCAGTGGCTCCTACCTTGGTGCTGTTGATATAAAGGTTGTAAGTTAATATCCTGCTGATAACCCATGTGGGTGTGAGAAAAAGAAATTATGGGTAAAAGTTAGTAATTGAGGTAATTGTAAGATTGATGATTCTACTTTATTGCAAAACGTATTCAGAAGTGAACTTGGATGTGTGCTAATGCATGTTTTACTGCTGCATTTTTATTATTTGTGTTTAGTTAATGGGAGTTTCCCCTTCCACAGTGGGATGTGCTAGACTTACAGTGTGTTTGAGACAGACAGCAAGGTGTGGAAGATTTTTGCACGTGGGGCCAGAGAATGGAAGACCCTGCCTATGTAAACTCCCGAAAGATCAGAACTTAATTTAATAAACTTACCTTTCCAGGAACCATGTGTCCTTCTTTAAGGTGTAACATTAATGCTTATGGGGAATTGGATACCTCAGGGTGTTGCCAGTGAAGTATAGAGCCTTTCCTCTGGAGATCACCAGTTTGAATATTGCCTAGCTCAGTGGAGATTAAGAACTACTCCTATCTAAAGGATGGTTAGTAGCCCCTATATGAGATGAGTTTGGCAAGTCCCAATTCCAGCTCCCCTGCCACAAACTCCCCACTAGATTGCAAGTTATTTGGGACAGGAACTACTTTTTACCACTATGATTACTTCTTTGTACTGAGGTAGTGCTTAAGTGTCCTAGTTGTCAGCCAGGATTGCATTGTGCTAGGCACTGTACAAGCACAGAACAAAATGACAGTCCCTGCCCCAAAGAGCAATGTGCTAATACAGGGCCTAGCATAAGGGGATCCAAGTGTGTCATCTAGTGAGAGCTCCTACAGCAGTGGACAAAAGAAAAATCAAGATTGTGAGAGTTGGTCACACTGTAACTGACACACGCACATATGAGGGTGGGGGTGGGGAGAGAAATTGGTCTTGCTCTGTCTATTTTTCTAACTTTTGTTTGAAATCTTGTGATTTGCGGGGGGGGGGGGAACAGACTCATGATTTTTAAACTCTAGGGATTGCCATACTGCAATGCTCATTTGGAAAAAACCCTGACAGCCTCATTCCATAAAAAAAGTCTTAATGACATTTAGCAAAAAGAAAAGGAGTACTTGTGGCACCTTAGAGACTAACCAATTTATTAGAGCATCAGTGAGCTGTGGCTCACGAAAGCTTATGCTCTAATAAATTGGTTAGTCTCTAAGGTGCCACAAGTACTCCTTTTCTTTTTGCGAATACCGACTAACACGGCTGTTACTCTGAAAAATGACATTTAGGAAACTTTTGTTGTTGTTGTTACATCTAAGGAGGCAAAAGATCTGAAAAATATTCCCTTTCTAGCCCACATATCTGTTTTTCTTTGCCAGGGCTTGCAGCTCATGTGCCAGATCTCACTCATAATAACCAGCACAGTTCTGACTTAAGAAGAGAGAAGGAACGAAAGGTTGGGAACACACATTCAATAACATTCATTGTCTGTTGCTGCATGTCCTGCAGTGCTCCCCGAAAGTCATGTTTTAGGAACATTCATGCAGACATCCAGCAGAGAACATATCAGTAGGTTTATACATATCCCTACAACCACTAATGAAACAATGTCAACTTTTTATGAATATTCAGTGTGCATTTGTTAAAAAAAAAGGAATAACAATAGCTAGCCACTCTGTAGGTTGGCACCAACTGTTTGCCCTTTCTCAGGGAAAAAATAATGATGATTTGTGAAATAGTTATGGGTGACATTTGGGGACAATGTATACCTTCAAATCAGCAGCACTGCTATGGGTACCCACATGGCCCCACAGTATGCCAACATTTTCATGGCTGACTTAGAACAACGCTTCCTCAGCTCTCGTCCCCTAATGCCCCTACTCTACTTGCACTATATTGATGACATCTTCATCATCTAGACCCAATGGAAAAGAAGCCCTTGAGGAATTCCACCGTGATTTCAACAATTTCCATCCCACCATCAACCTCAGCCTGGACCAGTCCACACAAGAGATCCACTTCCTGGACACTACAGTGCTAATAAGCGATGGTCACGTAAACACCACCCTATACCGGAAACCTACTGACCGCTATTCCTACCTACATGCCTCCGGCTTTCACCCAGACCACACCACACGATCCATTGTCTACAGCCAAGCTCTACGATACAACCGCATTTGCTCCAACCTCTCAGACAGAGACAAACACCTACAAGATCTCTATCAAGCATTCTTACAACTACAATACCCACCTGCTGAAGTGAAGAAACAGATTGACACAGCCAGACGAGTACCCAGAAGTCACCTACTAAAGGACAGGCGTAACAAAGAAAATGACAGAACACCACTAGTCATCACCTTTAGCCCCCAACTAAAACCTCTCCAACGCTTTATCAAGAATCTACAACCTATCCTGAAGGACGACCCATCACTCTCACAAATCTTGGGAGACAGTCCAGTCCTTGCCTACAGACAGACCCCCAACCTGAAGCAAATACTCACCAGCAACCACACACCACACAACAGAACCACTAACCCAGGAACCTATCCTTGCAACAAAGCCCCTTGCCAACTGTGCCCACATATCTATTAAGGGGACACCATCATAGAGCTTAATCACATCAGCCACGCTATCAGAGGCTCGTTCACCTGCACACCTACCAATGTGATATATGCCATCATGTGCCAGCAATGCCCCTCTGCCATGCACATTGGTCAAACTGGACAGTCTCTTTGTAAAAGAATAAATGGACACAAATCAGATGTCAAGAATTATAACATTCATAAACCAGTCGGAGAACACTTCAATCTCTCTGGTCACTTGATTTCTGACCTAAAAGTGACTATTCTTCAACAAAAAAACTTTGAAAACAGACTCCAACGAGAGACTGCTGAATTGGAATTAATTTGCAAATTGGATACAATTAACTTAGGCTTGAATAGAGACTGGGAGTGGTTGAGTCATTATACAAAGTAAAAACTATTTCCCCTTGTTTATTCCTCCCCCCCCCACTGTTCCTCAGAGGTTCTTGTTAACTCCTGGAAATGTGCTGGAAATGGCCCACCTTGATTATCACTTCAAAAGGTTTTCTCTCCCCCCACCCCACTCTCCTGCTGGTAATAGCTCATCTTAAGCGATCACTCTCCTTACAATGTGTATTTTTTCATGGTCTGTGTGTATATAAATCTCCTCACTGTATTTTCCACTTTATGCATCCGATGAAGTGAGCTGTAGCTCACGAAAGCTTATGCTCAAATAAATTGGTTAGTCTCTAAGGTGCCACAAGTACTCCTTTTCTTTTTGCGAATACAGACTAACACGGCTGCTACTCTGAAATAGGTATAATGCAGGAAGATCTTGTGAAAGAGTCTTCACACACCTCAGTCCTTACCTGCAACACTACAGTTATTCAATTACTGGGGCTTACCTCTATCATCCATAAAAATCTTATGCAGTGGTTTTGTGATAAGCATAAATGTCTGCTTATGACAAGATTAATATCACCAAATACATTTTATTTACAAGATGAAGCAGGTTTCTGAATCTGGGTCTCCAGATATGAAAGTCTTCCATAAGCTATAGCAATAGCTTGTTCACAATAACATCTAGCCAAGAAAAATTGCCTTTGCATACCTTTGTAGATTAGTATAGATCCAATCTACCAACGACGTACCAACAATACTTCAGGAAATTTACTGAAGAGGCTCTGAACATATCTGAACAAAGTACTGTAAACACAAACACATTGACTTGTGTGTATGTATGCCACTGCCCTTTTCTGGATAGAAGCACAAATGTTCAACTACTTATAACAGGCCTTGTACTCAATTTAGCAGAAGAACTGTCTCCTGTTGTGCAAGTGGTAGGGCTGCTGCTTTTTGGTGCTGGAGGACCATTGTGTGAAACCTAATGATAACCATGCATTCCTATGTAGCCAGCGACTGGTTATAGTGTAATGGCATGAACATTCATCAGAAAGCCTTTCCCCACTATTCAGACACATGCACTCAGTGATAATCTCGATGGACTATGCCACATGCAGATGTAATTTTATCATATGTTATTTCTACCTTGCCTGGTGAAATGCAAACATTCTCAGTGTTCCCAAAGCCAATCAGAAAACAACAAGGGCAAACAAGTTTTTTGTTGAGTTTCAAACATTGCAAGGCAGAGCCTACTTTTATTGAGTGACAACAACACTATCAACATAAGAGGTATTCAGAGCAACAGTAGTGGGATGCATGCCTGTTTTGAGGTTCCAGTAATTGTGGAATCACTTATTTATAGGAGATAAAAAATTAATTTGAGATGCTTCAAATCCACTTTTGTGGGGTAATTGCAGAGAAGAAAGAAAAAGAAAGACTTGTTCAAAACATGCCCAACGTTCATGAATTTCCCAATGGATCTCATACACTTATCAGAATTCTGCCACAGGACTCAGCAAACTAAATGATAGTGCATTCAGATGATAATTATATAGTAGCTTATGCATACTACAAAATATAAAAAAAATCACCTCTCAGTTAAAGCACTTATTACTGATTGCTTTGGATCTCATGCTGGCCACCATTTTGCATCAGTACCCATCTCCTACCCTTCAGCCCTATGTCTGTCAGGATGCCAGTCCGAAATCAACCAATCAGTGATGTCTAGGCTGAAAGGTGTTGCAGGGTAGCTGACCCTCTCAGCAGGTCAGCCACCCAACCAACAGTGACAGGCTCTCCTCAGGATTAACCCAGATCCACCTGTGAGTAGTTACTTGACCACATGGCTGAATGACAGTCAATTAGCTCAGGAACACATGAGCCTAATAAAACGTCATGAGGGCTCAGTCAGGAGAGGCCAGAAGGCAGGAAGCGGCTGATGAGAGAGTCTTTCCAGGGGAGCTGCCTAGGGAGTTCACGAGGGAAGGGTACGTAGGAAAGGTATTCTCAGAAGTAAGAGGTTCTGCAAAGGAAGAGCTATGAGTGCCAAGCCACTAGTGCAGTCTGGTCCCTGTTAAAGGACCTTACGAGAAAGCAGCAGGTGGTCCAGACTGCAGTGGAACTACATTCCATTCTAGTGAAGACTTCTATTCTTTTGACCTCTGCAGAGCCCTGAGTCAAGAGAAGGAACCTTTCCCCAGGTGACGACCAGGGTTCTACAGAGAGGGTTCCTGGGCTGAGAGGACCTTGCTGATAAGAAGCCTGTTTGGACTCACGTGGACCAGACAGGCTAAGTTTACCTCAGCCTCCCCTCCCAGCTAAGATGCTGGGGTGAAGACTTACATGCATGTCCATTTGGCTTTTGATTAAATCAATTAGACCCCTGAAGGGTCACTGTTCACTACATAAAAGCCTTATTGAAAGTCCATTGGGGAAGTGGAGGCAGGAACATGCCTGCAGTTCTGCATCTGGCCCCCAGGAAACATGATGGGTGACACTACACTCCTGCCAGAAGGGGATGATCTAGTGGGAGTGCCCACCACAAAGGCCAAATAGGGATAGTTGACATTTACTTACATATTATTAATAACCACCACAAATGGGAAATGTTTTATATAGGTGTATATATTTGTCCCACACACACCAGTTTTAAAAATATAGATTTGAAAGCTCTTTGAGGGCTTGGGGTTTATCTCAAAAGCTTTAGAGCCCAGACTGCAGTCAATGAGCTCTATACTTCCAACACAGGATATTAATTAATCTCATTAGTTTCAATGTATGTCACTTGTATCCTGCCATGGGAAACCAGGCCTAACGTGATTACTGTTTTGTTTTGTTTTTTAATAAAAATAAAATTTTAAATATGACCAGATCAGAAATGTGCAGAACATTGAGGGAGAAGTGGATTCCCAGCATTGTTAACATATTTCCTCTCTGGTTCAAGGCTCATTACAGGTATTGATACACATATGCATGTGGTTATCTCATTGGATCTGGTAAAAGCTGCTGCTGACTGATAAACTAGATGCCTCTATTTCTTGTATATTGTTCAAAAGGCAAGCTACTGAACACTCAAAAAGTCTCTTCCCACTGTATTAGCCTTCAAATTATAAAATTAATTTTCTGCTCTCTTTCATCATGTTTACACCAGTGTAACTCCGTTTATTAAAATAAAGTTACTACTGTTGAAAGAAGGAGATTTAGACCCAGTAATGAAAAGTCTTTGATCGAAGGACAACACCAGTTCTTAAGGACCATGAGAACTGGCTGAATATCTGATTCTAGTGCATAGCATTCTCAAATTCCACCTGCACTGTTAACAAAATGTTGTACTAACACAAACGTTACATGCAACATTGTGAATTAGTTGTGATACTTCATTCATGACACCTTCTCAACAGAAACCATGTAAAACCAGCAAGGGCTAGACTGACCTCCTGTATGAGTGCACCAGGATGGAAGGGCACAAAAAGATTCCCCTTCCAGATGTGCACCTGTGTAGGGTCCAGACATAATCCCAATCCTTGACATTTGGCATGCAAGGAGCAGGAAAATGTAGACTGGACAGTGGTCCAAAGAGGGAGGTTGGAGTGGTTTCAGGGCAAATCTATGACTGTGATCCCCATGAGCCAGCAAAGGGAGACAGATGCAAACCAGCATGGCATATTTACAAATATGAAGGCCTCTTTTGAAATGTGCATTTTAGACCAGTCCAATGATCCAAAAATTCAAATTCAGGCCTGATTTTTTGAAGTGCTGAGCATCTTTAACTTCCATTGACTTCATATGGAACTGGAATAAATTGCCTAGGGAGGTTGTGGAATCTCCATCACTGGAGATTTTTAAGAGCAGGTTAAACAAACACCTGTCAGAGATAGTCTAGATAATATTTAGTCCTGCCATGAGTGCAGGGGTCTGGACTAGATGCCTTCTTGAGTTCCCTGCTAGTCCTACGATTCTATCCTTCTATTTCAGTCCCTCTGATCAGTGTCTCAATGTACACTGCAGGATGGTGGCATCTACTACACATTTCATTGACCGTAGACCTGTGCTAATGCACTCTGGGAATAAATTACTTCTGAATTCTTTCATTCTAATTAAATTAATGGCATATTATTTCTCAGAGATTCTGGTTTGATACATGAGTTACACAGTGAAATTCATTAGGTTTTACTTTGGTCCAATTTTGTTAAACATTTAACATCATACACACAAAAAACTATGCATTTTTTAAAAATTACATATCACTGACATTTACGGTAGCACACAAAGACCACTAACATAAATCAGAGTCTTTCCTTTGTTTTCAATTGACTTTGGATTAGTTTCTAAATCTCTTGCAAGCAGTAACTTTCTCATTCTGTATAGACGCATGTATGTTAAGAAAATGCCAAGGTTATCGGGAAAAGATGTGTACTTTGTTCTCCATTGCACAAAAAAAAATAAATGCAACTGTTTTCAAGTATGCTGCTCCCTGACAAAAACCTCTCTTTGGGAAATATCTAACTTACAGTAAACATTATATGTTTTTTTCCAAACTATTGGGTCTATTCTGAAAGTATTAGTTATTTTGCACAAATGTTACAATAACTTAAAGTTCACCAGGAGCTATCACTATATTATATTATCCCAATCTTTGCACAGTAGCAGGTGAACTATCACTGCCACTATTCTTAGTGATCTTTGTCCAAAGGCATCAATTTAAAAAGTCACACTATGTCAGATCCCATAACTGAACAAGAGAACCATATCCAATGCAATACCCAATTCACTGCTGTGTGATCCGTCTACTTAAGTAGCCTTTTCAGCTGGCCCTGCATTGCAGAGTTTGATACTGCAAAACCAACCGCCTGTGTTCAACTGGCGCACTGTCCGATCAATGGAATTTGCTTTTTCTGGCAACCACTGGCTAATCCCCGCTGCTCAGTCCAGATTTAATGATTGGTTCTTGGTCCAAAGGGAACAGATTTGGAGTTAAGGGATAAAGCCTTTCCTGTGAATTAGGCATCAACCCACTATCTGGAACTAATGATATTTGAGTCAGCTGAAATGTCCACTCTCTCACTTTGAGATTGTGGATAACTTGGCTCAGTCACTTGTGTTGAACTGTTAGCCTATTTAAGTTTTGGGACAAGGTAGGCCTGGCCCATTTATGACCACATAAACTAAGAGGTCAACCAGAACACACATTACAGTAGAACCTCAGAGTTACAAACACCTCAGGAATGTTCGTAACTATGAATAAAACATTATGGTTGTTCTTTCAAAAGTTTACAACTGAACATTGACTTTCTATGACTTTGAAACTTTATTATGCAGAAGAAAAATGCTGGTTTTTAATCTTAATTTAATCTTAATTTAAATGAAACTAGCACAGAAACAGTTTCCTTACCTTGTCTAATATGTTTTTTAAAAAAAAAACTTTTTTTATATAGTTTACATTTAAGACAATACTGTATGGTATTTTTTTTTCTGTCTCTGCTGCTGCCTGATTGCATACTTCTCATTCCAAATGAGGTGTGTGGTTGACCAGTCAGTTTGTAACACTTGTGTTCATAACTTTGAGGTTCTACTGTATTACATGTCTATGAAAAGGGGTGATTGCCAGAGATAGTAAAGGAACATAGGAAAAGTCATACCAAGTCAAACCATTGGCCTATCTAGTCCAGCATCCTTTCTCTGACAACGGCAAACACCAGATTATCCAAAGGCAAGTGTAAGAAACCTCAGCATAGACAATTATGGAATAACCTATCCCTAGTGAAGTTTCTTGCTAAGCCGTAGCAGTTAATGATTGACTTTTGTCCTGAAACATAAGTATATATCTCTGCTAAAAAAGTTTTCTTCTAGTGTAACTGAAGATGCTTTAAAACAATGGAATCTGGCTTATCTCTTGGCTTCCAAGATATCTTATGGCAAAGAGTTCCACAGGTTATATTGTGTTTTATAAACAAAAAAAAGTTTATTTTTATCCATTAAATCCATTTTTAGTTTCATTGAACGTCCCTTTTGTTCCAGTTTGACGGAGATAGGCTAAAGAAGAAAGTAACCTCCCAGCCATGCAGCAGCTGCCAGGCCATCTGCTTTTGGAAATATTCTATGTAATGAAGTTGTTCCAAAAACTAAGTAGCAACTGTCCTCACTGTCACGTGCTCTTGGCAAACCTCCATAACATACCAACAGAGCACACTTCTACTTAGTTGAAATTTAAAATAAAATCTAATTGCCAGGGTATGAACTCAGAAACAGCAATGTAGAAAAAATAATGAAACCAATAGAATTAAAATAAAAGGAGGGCTTCAAGATTAAAGGCCACTGAAAAAATGGCTGTATCATATAAACAGTTATCTTTAAACAATATTCAGATAAACAGTATGTGAATTATTTCAACTCCTCTTGTACATCAATAGTAAATTCATTCTGGTAATTCCAGAAATTAAATTTAAAGAATTAAGTTTTATCATTATGTATGAAGTTACATTATTAAATATAACAGGAACTCTGCAGTTTGGAACTAACCCTGTAGAAAGGCTTTTTATCATTTAAATATGATTTTTGAGGGGCAGGGGGAACCTCTGCTGAACACTACTGCATGCTGTTTCATCTTTAATTTAACCCTTTGAGCATTTCACAGAATGCATCATGGAAGATGAGTTGTGGGCATCAAAGAGAAAGATAAGTTTGATTAATTCAGTTTGCTTAGAAAGAAGGAATATTTCAACTTACTATCATGTTAATAACTATAAAGATAAACTAGGATTCCTGTTGGTGTTTATAATTGGTTAGACATTCTTTCTGGGATTTCACTGTAAAATGCAGAAGCCTGCAGACTCCGGCAAAGAATGATCTATAGGTAGTGGCATGTGGGTTGCAAACTGCAGCCCTTTGCACCTGAGGAAGCCACAGTTGCCGACAAAAGCATTTATCCCTGGGGTAAGATCTTCAATATTTGGAGTATGGCTCTTCCCAGAGAATCTAGCAAGGAAGGATTTTAAAGTGCTTCTTGTTGCAAGGTGCTGGATGCCTTCTATATTTCTCAAAGCACCCCCAGCACCATTTGCCTGAATGGGAAGTGAAAACATCCAGGAGGCATTGAGTACCTGGCAGAATCAAACCCTAATATATCCAGTGCTCCATAGTAGCCCTGCTGATGGAGGCTTCCTAGAATATACTGGGAAAGACCAAATCCCATTGTGTCCTCTGGCTATACACTCTCCCCAGCCACCACCATTTTGAGGGCAGAACTGGCACTTCTGGCTCTCCTAGCACAGTGGATCCTGGCGGGCACCTGACACCTTACTCCACTGCGATGGAACAGAAAACCCTCACACCAGCAGAAAAGGGGTTAAGGAGAGCCTATGGGCCAGCTAGCCCTGTCTCGCTATGCCTGCAGCCAATGCCAGGCCTGGAGGAGGAAGAAAAGGAGAGAACCTGCTCAGCTCAGGGCTGACTGGTGAAGAGGCAAGAGGTCATACTGCTTCTCTCTAAAGGAGGGGAGCTTAACTACAAGCATGAGAGCTGGGACAGCAGCACTGCCCCCTGACCGAGAGAGACTGTTAAAGACACTAGGGAGCACCCAGCAGTGAGTGAACTTTACTCTTTGACTATAAGACCATTGTGGGGCTAGGCCCCCTCCAACTTTGTATCTTCCTCTGCCCAGAGGGTCTTCAGGCTGTGGCAGGATGCTGCTAAAAGTCCACAAGGGAGTGGTACACCAGGTGAAACACTACAGACTGTTTGGACCATAGGGGCTGTGCCCAAACTGAAGGGTCATGGGTAGGCAGTAGCCCAGGGCAGTGGAGTTAGGCTGTCTGCTGGGAGGACCCTGCCAGTGTTGCTGCACACAAGGCCCTGGGCTGGGACCTGGTGGAGAGGGAGGGCCTGGGTCTCCCTACAACATACCCTTAAGGGTTGAGGCCAGAAGTTTCCTGGCCTTAGGTAAGGAACCGGTCACCTCACCATAGTTGGGTACATCTACAGTTGGGAACATCAGGTGTGCTAACTGCTAGGCTGCCCAGCCCACCGAGTACCCTATTACACACTTCACATAGACTTGCTACCACTGAGAGCCCTGCATCCTTGGCTACATCAGCAGAGGCTGGAATATTGCAGAGCTGAAGTTAAACAGGTACATGAAGGTTAAAATTTTACAAAATGCCAACTACCTTTTATCACCCTTAAATATTTTAAAACAAATGTGTTACAGATACAATTCCACCTTCCACGAGGGACAATCCCTACCTTTTCAGCTTGGTCATATTAGGCCAGATCATCAGCGTTTGTAAATCAGTGTAGCTCCATTAAAGTTAAAGTAGCTACAGCAACTGATACCAACTGAAGAGTAGGCCACTTATAATTTAAGGCTATAAAACAAAGTTAAACCACGATACTAGAAAAAACACTTCAATAGGTACCAAAGTTCTGTAAAGAAGCTAGCTCTACAGTGAACAACTAAAACTGAACAGAGGCTACGCTTAATATGAATTAACAAGGGGTCATCAGTGTATTCTAAGAAATAGCATGAACCATACCCTAGTTGCTCAAGATAATGAAATTTCACTGTCCTATTTTTAGAAACTGTCTTTCAATAGAGTTCTAGCTCAAAAATTATAGAATGATGCAAGTTAAGAAGATGGAGTCTACTGGAGTCTCTTTAGAATAGTGATATGCAAACCTTAACAGGTTCACCCCAAAAGCTGGATGTTTATTTGAACGTGGTGTGGGGGGGAAGGCAAGAACACTTGGGGCATGTCTATTCTTACCAGGGAATGATGCTGCAGAGATCAATGCACCAGGGATTGATTTAGTAGGTCTAGTGAAGACCCGCTAAATCGACCGCAGATCGCTCTCCCGTCAACTCCGGTACTCCATTGGAACGAGAAGCATAAGGTAAGTCAATGGGAGATTGTGCCATTGGCCCAACACAGTGTAGACACCGCAGTAAGTCAACCTAAGCTACGTCGTTGACTCCCACTAGGTTATTCACTTAGATGGAGTTCCATAACTTAGGTCGATTTACCCCCGTAGTGGAGACAAGGTCTAAGTTATTCCCACCTCCCAACTTTATAGTCTATCCTTTCTTCTCTGTTAGACTTTGAACTCTTTGGGACTGGGACTATCCTCATTATGTGTCTTCTACAGCAGCAGTTCTCAAATTTTTTCATAGCACTGACCACATTTCAATACAAAGAGATTGCCTCATTGTCCACCTAACCCCTCCATTGGCACTCACATAACATCCTTGTAGCAACTACAGCAATTGCCTTTATATAAAACAAAACTATGTAAGTGTCTTGTGTAATTGTAGCTGTCTTTGAATGAACTTTAACTGATGGAAATATGGAGGAAAACCAGCACCATGTGATCAGATAGTTCACTGTAGACCACTAGCAAGTGCTTTGTGCACTAGTTTGAGAACCTCTGTTCTACAGCACTGAGCACATGCAGCACTTAACAATAAACAATAAGGTAAAATAAAACTATCCATATTTATTGGGCCAAATTCAAACTTGGTTCAAGTGGGAACAATTCCAGTAAAGTCCATGGAGTTTAACTGGTTTGCAGCAGATACATTTGGCTCAAAGTCTTGTGAAAGTTTGGCCATCTTGGAATATTTTCAATACTTCCTGTTTATGGTTAGGCTGGAAAGTCTATGAGAACAGGTCTCCCCTTCCTGGCCATTTTGACAACTGTTTCCAACCCTGCCCTGGCTGGAACCAGGAAATGCAAAAGTAAGCATTGGGGATGGGGTGTGTGAGAAAAATATACTAAATAAGTTTGGTTTAGTAGAGATTGCACTGGATGTAGACTCCTGAGCTAGGACACTTGGGCTCTACTTCAGGGCTGTCACTGACCTGTTATGTGACTGTAGGCAACTCAATTTGCCATTGTTTCCTCTGTCTCCCTTTGTCTGTCTTCTCTATTTAAACTGTAAGCAAGGACCTTGATTTATTACAGGTTTTATTTAGGTTTGGCTGAACTTATTTTCGCTGAACAAATTCACTCCTCATTTCTTTACAACAGTGTTTGTTAAGCACCTAAAAAATGAAAATACGCACCCCACCCCACCCCCCGCACGCACAGGCCAGCAGAGCCAGTTGCTCAGGATGGGGAAGGGAGTAGGGGGCAATCCTTAAAGGGGAAGAGCAGGATAAACACTTGCCTTGGGGCTGTGCACCAACTTCAAAGAAAGCTGAGCTATACATGCATTTTTTCCTGTTTTCAACTTTTTTTTTTTTTGGCTAAAGGAAAAAGAAATTGCTATACATTTTTCATAAAGTGACTATAGTCTTGAGACTTTTGTTACAACTCCCCCCAGCCCACACTTAAATTTGCTTCCAACCAAACTTCAAGCGACCAAGTTTTGAACTGGCCTACATCACTCAGACATCTACCTGAAGACTTTAATAAGCCATTTATGTGCTTGATTTGCATGCGACAATTGCATTTTTCCAGCTGGAACTACTAGTTTTTGCAGCCATCGTTTCTTAGTATGCATTACAATGTCACTATTTATGGGGCAGATTTTCTATTTTGTACCCAGCCCTCTATTGAAGGCAGTGTCTAGTCACAACTTGTACTCTCCATGTTCATATGCAACAGTAAAGTATAATCTGGTCCTATTTGCAGAGTGCCAGCACAGTGCTAGGAGCTCTACAAACAGACAAGATTCTCTAGTTCAGAATTTACAATCTAAATAGGTTTTAGCGTAGCAGCCGTGTTCGCCTGTATTTTGCGAGTTCATGCTCAAATAAATTGGTTAGTCTCTAAGGTGCCACAAGTTCTCCTTTTCTTTTTACAATCTAAATAGGCTCCATACATATGAGGCACATATGAGCAACAATAACAAAATGATAACCGTGAGCAGAGCTTGGAAATCCTGAAACCCTGCCAGTTTCTTCTGAAAAGCTTGCTTTAGGACAGCTTTGCAGTGCTCTACTGGTGCAAAGGTGCCCTAGTCATTTTATACAGGCCCATCTGTGCAGGGGGATGTTCAAACAGCTGTCAGTGTACGAAGCATGGCTAGTTATCCCTGGCTGCCAGAACCACCCCTTAGGGCTGTAAGAAACTGGCACAATTTGGAGAAGTGGACGTATTAGTCAAAGACTGGTGCTATGGAAACAGTTTAAAACCACCTTTGCTCCCCTTTTACAGCCACAGCTCAAGTCAGCTTCTTTAATTTACATTTTTTCAAATGCATTTGCAATTCCCACCACAGCATGTGTAAACAACTTGTGAAATTAACACAGATAAGAATTCTGTAAGAGTTGTTCTTCCTATCACTAATTGTCACCTTTGGAGTCTCCTGTCAGTTCAGGTGTTGAATATTCTTGAAATTCAAAGGTATGAGGTATGCTTAGTCTTTTTATATGTAAATCAAACTTAAACAGCTAAAATTTAAAATGCAATGTGTGTTTTAGAACCTAACTTTGTTATCATTCTTCAATTTTGCTTCCTTCCAGAAGCATTCAGAACAAAGAGTATTAGGCTTGGATTAAATTATTAGATTGTGCTCTGGTTTGTTCATCTGGTTTTTTTATTGGGACTATTAAAGAAATCTTGCATTCTAAATTTGAGATTCTTCTAAAAAAATTTCATGATATCTTAACATCAATCCATAATAAAAATAGTATATTGCAGACTAATGCTAAAATTTAGCTTTACAGAAATTAAGATTAGTGTTAATAAATTGCTATATTAGGAATGTCATTTATTAAATCTGAAACAATGTGCAAGATGCATATTTGCCACAGAGTGACTGGCTCCCTTAAGAGTGAGTGGGGGCCAGTGCACCTGCACTGATCAGCTGCTGCCCAACAGGGTTTAAGGGAATGTACCTGTGTCTTATCAAGGGGGAGACAGCTGCAGGTAGTTGTTAGAAATCTCCCCTTGGCAAGGTGCAGGTGGCCTCCTTAAGCCCTGTTGGTCAGTGGGTAATCATTCTATGTGCATGGTGACTCTGCTCCCTCTTAAAGGAGGGAGTCACTCTGACATACACTTTTCCAAAACAATGTCCTGTCTCATTGTTCTGTACTTACAGGGCCAGATCTTCAGTTGGTGAATAAGCATAGTTTTGTTAAAGTCAAATAGCAGTATGGACACTTGTTGGATATGGACCACTATGACAGACTGTATTCTTATGGTCACCCTTTTTACAAGTCTTTGATAAATTTTGTACAAAATATGTCTTCTGGGGTATAATTTGAAAACTCATAATCTGATGAACATTATTGTCCTGGTAAAACATGTGGCAACATTGTATGTAAAGTTATAAAATTCTACTGTATGAGGCATGTTCCAAGTCTGGGGAAACAGCTTCAGACCAGTTCCCCAAAGACAAAAGGCTAGCCAACCCCAGCCAGATGTAAATATAATAAAGTGGACTATCACTTGATTAAGCAGCCATTCTTTGGCAGGAAGAAAACGGTGAGCAAGAAATTTACATATTAGCAAAGAAACAGCAAAGGGTTCCTGTTCCCCAGACCACCACTCTCCTAAACCCCAGATGGAGATGATCTTCAAAGGGAGAAGAGAACTATAAAAAATGAGAAGAGAAGCCCCCAAACACTCCTTTTTCTCTCTGCTCACGGTGTCGACGCCTGAAGAAACACTGAACTGGGGAATGGGGGCTGACTGAAGGAGTTCAGCCAAGAAAAGCCTGTGGCAAGAAAAATCTTTGCTTTGCATTCATTTAGCTTGTTAAAATGCAAAGTAATACCTAACTTATCTTTTATTTCTTTGTAACTAATTCTGACTTATGCCTCATTACTTGTAATCACTTAAAATCTATCTTTCTGTAGTAAATAAACTTGTTTTATTGTTTATCTAAGCCACTGTGTTTGGACTGAAGTGTTTGGGAACCTCCATTTGAGATAACAGGGTTTCTGCACATCATTTTCTACTAATGAAATTACAGACTTTCTATCAGCTTGTATTGCACAGAAGGGAATTTGCTGGTGTCATTCTGCAATATCATTCAGGATTTCCAGAAGTTTTCTAGAAGCACTCATAACTCAGCTGGCAGTAATTTTCATGCTAGAGGCTGTGTGAGCAAGGCCAGGAGTTGTTGCTCTCACAGCAAAGCAGTGTAAAAAGTACCCCAGATTGGAGAATTGAGGGGGGACAGCTGTCCAGCAGTCTAGATTGTACCCTGGAGAATGTCACAACCACTAATGGAAATTAGGCACCTATGCTCTTTTGAAAATCCCCTAGGCATCTATCTGCATCTCTAGATGCCTAAATACATTTGAAAATCTAGCCCTTGGGAGCCTATCTTCCACTGTCTATCAGTGAGACTTACGATCCTACACCCAGATTTTTTTTAAAGTATTTAGGCATTGTGTGCTCAGCCTTGCAACCCCTAACTGATTTAGGAGCCTACATCTGATTTTTAAAAGGCATGTAAGCACTCTTGGCTCCTAAATCAGTTAAGCATTGCAATGCTGAGCACAGCAGTGCCTAAATGCCTTTAAAAATATGACAAGTTTCAGAGTAACAGCTGTGTTAGTCTGTATTCGCAAAAAGAAAAGGAGTACTTGTGGCACCTTAAAGACTAACCAATTTATCTGAGCATAAGCTTTTGTGAGCTACAGTTCAATGAAGTGAGCTGTAGCTCACGAAAGCTTATGCTCAAATAAATTGGTTAGTCTCTAAGGTGCCACAAGTACTCCTTATTTTAAAAAAAAAATATTGGCATAAGTCACTTCTGAAAATGTGACTGAAGCTCCTAAGCAATTTAGGCACTTTTGAAAATGTTACCTTAAATCGACATTTAGGCCACTAAATAAGCAGTCTGATTTTTCAGAGCACTTCAGCCCCTTCAGTTTCCACTGAAGCCTATTGGAGCTTTGGATGTATAACTCAGCTGAAAAACAGGACACTGATTTAAGTGCCAAAATATGCATTTAGGGGTGCATAATCATTTAAAGTGATTTAGGAATACAAGTCCCATTCATTTTCACTGAGAATTGTGCTCTTAAGTCATCTGAGTGCTTTTGAAAATCCCATCTTAGGTGCCTAATTTTAGGCACTCAAGTTGGAAAACAATTGGCCATGACCTTGGAAGCAATTATTAAACTAATAGATTCTCTAATTGGTGATCATAGCTTTCTTTCATTTTATGCGGTTCCCCCCCCCACCCCCCTTGGGAACAAATAAGTTATATTCAGCAGTCAGTATGCATGGTTATTTAAATTATAGTCTATCTTCATATATTTATGCAAATAAAGACATGTAATCATACATAATGTTCACATGCTATTTACTCTTTATTCCATAACAGAAATTCTAAAATTTATAATGAAGTAACATGCAAGTGATATATAAATACTTACTTGGAAGGATTAGTTTTTTATTGGTAAATGTCAATAAACCTCATTTTCACCATAGTCACACAAACTGACTAAAAATATATCCATCTACAATGATCACAATTTATATTTAGGCAGAGTAAGAAAAACGCTGCTTGAACACTTCTTGGAGTTTGATTTAAGGATATTCACTTTGCATATTATGACATGTGATATTGACCATTTATATTACACAACTGTGAAAATTTAAATTGAAAGTGCAAAAAAGCTTAAATAATATTATCCATCAAAATTATTAAAATTGTGCCAAGCATAAATATATACTAGAAAAGAAAAGTGTGTGCTAGCTTACAGTGCATATACAATTACCAGAACATAGTCTTGCATTGAATATGCAGGCAAATCTTCCACTGAATTTAACAGGAGCTTTGTGTGAGTAAGCAGTGAAAGATCATACTCTGAGTCATTTATATTACTGATTCATACAAAATAATTTTAGCAAACTGGGAAATATAATGTTCATGTCTCCTCAGTAAGTAGTATGTTAGGTTAATAGCCTAGCTTAACCCCTGTTAGTTATGGTGCAATACAACAACCCTAGAGGTACAATAGTTCAATTGTGACATGATTTAAATCCAGAGGCACTGGTTAACAAGTTATTTTCAATCAGTTCCTGTTACAAAAAAGCACTTCAAATTCAGCTACAGTTAAAACATAAGAATTTAAATCAATTACTAATGTCTAAACAATTAAACACTGTTCTTTAGTTAGTACTCCCCTACAGCTGGAACCAGAGTTCCTATTTTTAAGAAAGGGGGAAAAGTGATCTGGGAAACTACAGGCCTGTTAGTTTGACCTCAACTGTATGCAAGGACTTGGAACAAATTTTGAAAGAGAAAGTAGTTAAGGACATAGAGGTAAATGGTAACTGGGATAAAATACTACATAGTTTTACAAAAGGTAGATTGAGCCAGGCCAATCTGATCTCCTTCTTTGAGAAAATAACTGATCTTTTAGACAAAGGAAATGCAGTAGATCTGATCTTCCTGGATTTCAGTAAGGCATTTGATACAGTTCCACATGGGAAATTAGTTAAACTGGAGAATATGGGGATTAATGTAAGAATTAAAAGGTGGATACGGAACAGGTTAAAGGGGAGACTTCAACGGGTCATACTGAAAAGTGAACTGTCAGGCTGGAGGGAGATTACTAGTGGAGTTCCTCAGGAATCAGTCTTGGGACAAATCGTATTTAATATTTTTATTAATGACATTGTCCCAAAAAGTGGGAATGCGCTAATAAAATTTGCGGATGACACAAAGCTGGGAGTTATTGCCAATACAGAGGAGGGCCAGAATATCATACAAGAAGATCTGGACAACCTTGAAAACTGGAGTAATAGAAATGGGATGAAATTTAATAGTGCCAAGTGCAAGGTCATGCATTTAGGGACTAACAACAAGTTTTGCTATAACCTGGGGACATATCAGTTGGAGGCGACAGAGGAGGGTTAGATGGGGAGAGCTCTGAGTTATTACAGAGAATTCCTTCCCAGGCGTCTGGCTGGTGGGTCTTGCCCACATGCTCAAGGTATAACTGAGCACCATATTTGGGGTCAAAAAGGAATTTTCCCCCGGATCAGATTGGTAGAGACCTTGGCGGTTTTCCACTTTCCTCTGCAGCATAGGGAACAGGTCACTTGCTGGTTTAAACTAGTGCAAATGGTGGATTCTCTGTAACTTGAAGTCTTTAAATTATGATTTGAGGACTTCAGTAATTCAGATAGTGATTATGGGGCTATTGCAGGAGTGGGTGGGTGAGGTTCTGTGGCCTCAGGGCATCAGATTAGATGATCGTGATGGTCCCTTTGCATCTGGCTTTAAAGTCTATGAGCGTGAAGCCTGCCTGGCTGGGCCATGTGCTCCGGCTCCCCACAGGGGTGGAGCAGCAGCTGAGCAGCCATTACTGCATCTTCTGGTGCTGCATTTGTCCACCTGGCTAGTATGCTCCATTTACAAGGAAGAAAATCATGAGTGGATCCAGGTGGTTTCACATCCCCTGCCTGATTCCCCAGGAAGCACTTAAGGATCAGAAGTCTGCAGCTCCCCTTCTTCCACAAAGGCAGCACCCACTTCACTTGACAAGGGCTGTTTGCAGACATAGAGATTGGGATAGGATTTGGGTCTTGGGAAACAAGCAGCGACTTAATAAAGATCAGTTGTTTCCTCACAAAATTAACTTCATGTAATTGTTAAAAACTTGCATGTAGTAAATGAAAAATGGAAATAGACTCCATATAACCACCCCAACCAAAATATTATTTTGAGCTGAAAGGAAAACTTTAATGATTACTTTAAAGGTGAGACATTCTCCAATGTACCAGCAAGCCTATCCCAAAAGCTGTAGCATAATGATATTCCATATACCAGACAAAATTAATACATGATGAGAGGACTCTTTCATCTCAGCAGGCACACTCAAGTTAAAAAAAGCCCTGAATATGGATCAAGGCTTAGGTATTTAAAAGGGCAACTAAGGTATATGTAGTGATGCAGAAATGTTTGTTGGACTGAGATTAAAAAGTGCTATTATCAGGATCTTCTTGTAATGCAATCTCTTCAGAATTATGAATAATTGTAAAAATCGTAAGTTTTATGAGGTTTTCTTAAAAGGGGAGGGGGGAGCTATATTCTGAAGCCTGCAGAGACGCATTTTCTTCTCACTTTTGGGCCCAGTTGACACTACTACTATATTTGTATCTGAAGTGATTCAATTGCCTCCAAAAAGGTGGTTTTACACCCACTTGTCCAACCAAAGTCTAAGATTCATAATCAAAGGACACGCACCTTCTCCCACTCAGTTTTTCTAGATATGTTTCAGTGAAGGACCCTATTAGTACATCAGAGAATAGGAGAAGGGATGCGGCATAGGCGATGGAATGGAGGAGAGAGGGAACTGCTGACTATAAAATAAAAAGGCAAATGAGTAATTTAAAGTAACAAGTACAGTATTTTCATGGGTTCTTTCATTTATTTCTATTAAGATGACACTAAGCTAGCTTTAATTTGCCTCCATTGCAAACAAGTGCATGATACATTATTCAGAACATATAAGCAAACAAGGCAGAGAATCGGTTTAAGCAACATGCCACAACTTCTTTTAACTGTAACATAGCCAACAGGGACTAACTGTACCCTGGCCAGGAATAGATCCAGTGTGGGAAAAATCATCTTCAAGCTAAAACCAGCAGGAATGCAGGCTGCCCCCTGCATAGCCTTCCAAACAAAGGATTCAGCCCAGATGCTGGAAATGTAACTTCTCTCCCTTTGTAGCAGGATGAGGGTATGAATGAGGGGTCTCTGTCTTCCAAGCAATACAGGACCTAACAAAAGTCTCCTGGGTCCCATGCTTGGGTTTACCTAATGAACTAGCATTTACAATCCAGCATTCACCACACTAGACACTGGCACATTTTGTGATAAATTCAACACAGTTAAATCCCTAATAAAACCAGGACTCCAGCATGCTATGAGGTGAAAAAGCCCACATGCTTTTTTTTTGCCCTCTGAGAAAATCCTGACACCCCAAGTTGGCCAGGCCCACAGCAATCCTGGAGAACCAACGCAGGTATACTACAACAAAAGCCATATAACGAGGGTGAATGGTGCAGTTCAGGTCCTAAAGATGGCCTGAGAAAAGCCATTTAGAGGCCAGGGGAAGGGCGGGAAAGCTCATAGGGCCACCCTGTTTCCATGAACTGGCCAATGAAACATCAAGGGTAGAGACAATATCTTATACTTCCCCTTTCCCACCCCACATGCCCAATGTTGCATCTTCCCTTCACCTCTAGTCATTGCTTTCTATGAAATCCATATGGAGCTGGGAGAGGGGGGCTAGGTAACAACGAGGCTGAGAGAGGCTTTCTACTGCACACAGTGCAGATCAGTACTTCTGGTCTCTGTCACCTGACAAACTCCTCACATCCTCCTGGTTGAAATCAAGAGAGGATGTTATCAACATACCCGAGGAGTACATCATGAAAATAGGTAAAACTTTAGCAATGAGACAGCTCACAAAGATACCCATCAAACTAACTTTGCTACTAATGGCCATGAGAATAAATCAATTCATTGCTGCAAAAGCCTTCCATCTGAGAATCTCAGAGGCATTATGCAGGTAAGTAAGTATTGTAATCTCTGTCTGATAGATGTGGAATCTGCATCATAGAGAAATTAAAGGATTTACCTAAGGTTATACTGCTAGTCAGTGGCAGAATTGGGATTGAAACCCAGAAGTACACATTCCAGACCTTTGATCTAACTACTGATGCCCTGTGTTTCCCTCTACCTGATCCAACATGACTTCAAGGGATGTAATAATTGTGATTTTTTTTTAATTTGGTGTTTGATCTACAATAGATAATTGGAAAATTAAACCCCATGTGACCCCACTGAAGGCAATAAAATTATACTTAACAAGAATCTGGCCCAATATCCTTTTACAGTTTGAGATATTTAAGCACATGAATACTTGCCAAACTGAGATCCTGATATAGGAAGCCATCCTTATTCAGGAATGGCACTTAAACAGGTCTTTAACTTTAAGCACATAACTTAAACATGTGCATAAACAATCTGCTTTCCTGAATAAGGATGGACTTGGTTAAGCACATACTTAAGAGCTATTCTGAATCAAGGCCAGAATTAGCCATACGGCTACCAGCCACAGGGTCCCTTGTGTTGGGGAGACTAGACACTGAAAAGAGTCTATCAGCTTTCATTTTTAAAAGAGCTTACTATCCACTTTGTGAAAACTGGAAAACAGAAACCAATCTTAATCCATGTAAAGAATCCCTTCCATCCTCTGCACACTTTTTAAATAAAACAGCTGAAATAACTGTCTGATAAAGTTCCTTAAAATCTTTAAGTTGTCCCTGTTCATAATAATGGACAGGAATAGGTTACAGCTGAAGGGCAAAAAATGGCTTTATAGGACCACCAAAATATGACACTTTCTGCTACCAAATATAATCTCCTGTCAATATGCATGTACAGAACTCATTATCAGTAGTAGAAAAAACTACCTCCCTGTAGGCTAAAGAGGAAAATGTTGTTAACTTTGGAAAGGTGAGGGTAACATTCTACACGGTAGCAAGGCACTGAAGATGGGTTTTCCCTCATATTTCCATGAGCAACGAGCAGTTTAGGTTAGCCCTACAGAGCAGATGTATTTTTGTTTCCACAAGTAGAAACAATAGCAGATATTTGCCAACCATATATCTCAAGACTTCATGTAAATCTGTACCCATAGGGAGCTTGCAATATGGCTATCAAGAAAACTGAGAAGCAAATTTAAATTAAAATAAAGCCTCCAGTTTTCCAAATCAACATCAGTGTCCTCAAGCCTCAGACCCTCTGTACACCAAAAAATAAATGTCCTAGGAGGTTAATAAATATTCTCATCACTCAAGACAAAGATATTTTTATAACCTGCACTTTTTTTCCAATACATGCACACTTACTGCTTACTCATTTTAAGGTTACAAAGATACATAGAGAGAAGAAACTGTCCTAAAAAGCATGCTGATATCTTGGTGGGGGGGGAATCAACTGCTATCTTAATCTATCAGTTCCTAAGATTATTTGGATGAGGGATCACTTTTCTGTAGATCATATGCTATACAATTTTATTTTATGATTGTATCTATTTCTTATTATTCTACCACTAGGTGATAGCATTAAGACCAATAACAAGAATAACAGCCAACACTTATACAATGTTCATCACCTTCAAAGTGCTCTTAAAAAGATAACAGTATCTACCCTGTGAGGAAGATACAATTAAATTTTACTACACCCATTTTCCTGATGGGAAAACTGAGGCCAAGAAGTCAAAAGCCCCACATAAAAAGCCAGTGTCAGAGACAGAATCTGAACTCAGGAGTACAGTGCTGTTGATCCTGTCTCAGACCATTAGACCAAGCCTATTTCACATATTGTTTATCTGTTTTACATTCAAAATCTCCAATAAAATCAGCTGGGAGGGAAAAAATTATAAAAAGCAAAAATGTTGCTTAACAGTTTTATCTGAATAGTTTGGTGAAAATCTTTTCTGTGTCAAGCAACATTATTGCTGCAAATTATTTGTTGGTAAGTAATAGATGGCTGATTAATACAGAAGACATACAAATGTGAGCATTAGTTTTACAGAATAAAAGATTTTTCTCATGCTATGCAATAAATGAGAAGGGATACATGCTCAGACTGAAAGCATGATAGAGATATCTGTCCATAATGCCTATAAATAGATCTCTTGCATTGTTAAAATCAGTGTGTGTGTGTGTGTATGCACACACACACACACACAAGTGACTGAGGGGGAGGATGGATTATGATTGCTATATTTACAGTCTGACTCATCATACCTATATTTGAATGCTCCACAAACAAATGTCATTTTAAAAGAATAAGTATGGTCAACATAAAATACCATCAGACCATATCAACATTTTACCAGCAGGAGAGTGGGGTGGGGGGAGATAAAACCTTTTGTAGTGGTAAACACCCATTTTTTCATGGTTTGTGTGTATAAAAAGATCTTCTGTACTTTCCACAGTATGCATCCGATGAAGTGAGCTGTAGCTCACGAAAGCTTACGCTCAAATAAATTTGTTAGTCTCTAAGGTGCCACAAGTACTCCTTTTCTTTTTATCCATCTCTATTATTGTACAAAGAAAAGGTGTACTTGTGGCACCTTAGAGACTAACAAATTTATTTTATGCTCAAATAAATTTTTTTATTTTGCGAATACAGACTAACATGGCTGCTACTCTGAAACCTGTTATTATTGTACAAGATTGTATGTTGTGAAGCAAATGAAGAAGTTAACCACTGAGTTTCTGATCTAACATCTACAAACTTTAAAACCCATAGGATGAGATTCTGACTTCTGTTCCACAGTGTAAATGCAGAGTAACTCCACTGAAGCCAGTGCTGCTTGCTACTCCAAAGAGACACTGGTGTAAACGAGTTCAGAATCTGACCCAGAATGTTCAAATAGCCAATAGTTGCAACAGCAGGTATTTCTTAACTAGGGGCTTCATCCAAAGCACATTGGGATCAGTGGGAGTCTTTCCACAGACTTTAGTAGGGTTTGGATCAGGTCCTAGGATTGTAATAGCAATAAAATGCCTGTTAATTTAATGAAGAATGTAAGGTGCGTACCTTTCCCTATTCAACAGTTTGAAATGTTGAGTGTTCTGAAGCAGTTTGGAAGTGCAATGTGGTCATTTAAGCACCTACACATTTTGCACATTCACTATGTACAAATCCACAACATTTTACCTTAACGACGATTCCTTACAGCATTCGTGCTTATGTAACTTAAATAATTAATGAATGCATTTCTCAAATATTAGACAAAAATGAAAAGTTTATCATTACACTACTTGCTGCAAATGGAATTTTAATTCAAATACTACTTATAAAATGACAACATATAATACAGTCTGTAACTAGTTGGGCAAAATATGAGAACAGTGATGGAAAACAGCCTTAGCAAAGCAATATATATCATTCACCAATCTGAAATGCCTGATAGAGAACCTGCCCTATAGTCTGCTGTGTCTTGAATTTTTTTCCTCAAGTTATAAACCTTTAATGAAAGATCCTCCTCTGTCAGGTCAATATCTTTCCAATGAATGTACAGAATAAAACCTTTGTAGATGGCTAAACATAGTTTATGTCCATTTCAGGCCAAAAAACCCATCATAACATTTACAGACCAAGAAAACATTTTTAGGGATTGAAAACGAACTATTTGCAATTTACTACCATACTTCCAGAACAATGAAAGAAAATAAGGAATTGCCTGAATTAGTATGTAAATAGTGACCTATACATGTGACACATGATGCCAAGAATTCAGTTTTATTTCTTACAACTCAAGGAACATAATATATTCACTGCTGCTATAAGACTGTTTTAAGTGGAGTTATACATACCTGCCCATACCAACTGTATTCCAGCATTGTAACTGTAGGGAAACCAAGCCTTAGGAAATTCAAAATAATTTTGTGAATACCAACTGTTTCATGTAATAGGAAGCGCACGCCTATGCTGCTACTTTCCCTTTCAAGGGCTGCAGTCTACAACTTTTTACTTAGCCACCAGCACTGCTACAATCATAGCTTTGTTGAAGTGTTGTGCTCTTACAGCTAAAACCTGTTGATAATGAACCTGAACCCATTATTTTGAGTCAATGAATTGAAAGAAATAGGGCAAAGAATGAAAGCCACAGGGCCAATTACCAGCATTCTTTGATGTATTACTTGCTAGCACCCACCAAATCACTTTGTGTCTTTGTCTTGATCCCCTCTGTTATTCATTAATTATTCTAGAAGGGTTAGAGTTCAGATAGCTAATTGCACAGACAGTCTTACTTGGTGGGGATTCTCCCTACACTGACACTTTCCCCAACTGTGCCCAGCCACCTTGTATTATGCCAATTAATCCAATTCTTAGCATTTTTGTACAGCCTTCCAGGTTCTTTTAAACCTTTGCCTAAAATATTTTCACTAGGGCTCCTATGACAGAGGCCAAAGCAGATTTAAGAACTTGTTAGGTAATGTTCTATAATTGTATTCTCCTTTCTCCATGGAGGCCACAAGCCACAACAACCTGGTTTTCTTCCCCACATAGCTGCATCCATTCTCACAACTGCTGCATGTTTGGACTAGATCTTTTACAATAAAGGAACAGACAGATTTAACAACTAATTGGCGAAAATTTTACAATATTGCATTCTTTCTCCCTCCTGGAAGCCACTAACAGCAACCAAATAATAATGGACTGCTTCCTCCTTTTTATCTTTGTCAGACAGTAACTACACTGAGTTGTACAAATTTTTATATAGATACATGGATAAATGCATAGAGAGAGAGAGAGAGAGAGAGAGAGAGAGAGAGAGAGAGATGTATGTATACCTATCTATAATATATAATTTTTGGATATAGTCTCGTTGTTAGAAAGAAGAATCAAGTTGTTTTGTTTCCTGATTAGAGCTAGTTGAAACATTCCAATTCTAAAATGTTATAATTGAAAAAAGGGACATTTTTTTAACAGCGGAAATAAAAACAGAGAATCAAATGCTTAAAAGGCCTTCTCTTCCTGTGAAATCAAACGGTGTGTGTATCTGTTGGTATTCTCAGTCACCATCTTTCAGCACCCAGATCTAGTAAATGCATGCTTAACTGCTGTGTTTGTAGTCTCAAATGTGGATAGGTATACCCAGGACTTTTAGAGTTGGCCTCTAATTATATGGATGTAATTTTTCTGTCACAATACCTACACCCACATTGCCACAATCATGATGACAAATTATGAATGCAAAATTACAGGGGAATTTGCAGGAACAAGACAGCACTCACAAAATTAGAACAGTAATCTTCCACCATTACTCACACTCAGTAGTACCCTCTTCCTCAAAAATTCCCACTGAAATCAAATTATTGTGCCTTAATGTTGCCTCTTAATTTATTAGAGTTACTGCAATATGGCTGTGAGTTGTGAAATCAGTAGGAATACTTGAGGAGCTGGATATTGAGGAAGAGTGGCAGAATTGGGCCCTTAAGGTATGTCTACAATGAAGGTGGAGGTGCAATTTCCAATTTAGGTAGACGCACCCATAATACTTCTGTCTGAGCTAGTGCATGAAAAAGTGTAGCTGTGATGGTGCAAATATGTGCCTAGGGTTTCAGACAGGATCATATTTGGACAACTAGCCTGTCCTGCTGCTAGTATCTCTGTGGCTACACTTCTATTTTTAGCACAGTAGCACAATCAGAGCTAGAGTGGTTATGTCTATTCCTGCCGGAGATTACACATCCAGCTCCAGTGTAGACATACCCTTAAAGACTGTGCTGAGGCTCAGCTGAAAACCAGGCCCTCAATGTACACATTTCACATGTGCACAAAAAAGGATGTCCCTTTAAAATGAGGTCCACACTATGAAGTAAACAAAAAATACAGCAGTTGCAAGGAACATGCTATAACATTTTAAATATAATCATAATACTAGGAACTTAAGCAACCTTTCAGATATTTAATTATTACTTTTAGGGGTGCCATTCATTTTTAATATTACATGATGCTGTCATTATGGGGTTCTGTGCAGCTAACTACTAAGGAATAGCTACCCTTTATTAGAGGTGGTTTTATAATTAACAGGTATGAAGTACAGTGACATAGAGTTGAAAATTTAAGCTTTTGGGATGTTAAAAATACAGCAGCAAAATGGAGATATTTGTAATATCTCAGTTTTCAAAGCAAATTTTTAGCAGTATTTTGGCATTTTTGACAACTGGCATGCTAATCTATGTCCACAAATAACAGAAATCCAATACCCTACAAGCAACCAGGTCAAAAGAACAGTCCAATAATTAAGAGTCTTACATAAGAATCTGTTTAACACCCAGGAGCATAGGCTAGTTGAAAAGATTAAAGGAAAAAGTTTGTTTATAGATTTCATTTTTCTGCCACAAGAACCTAAATAAGATCAGGATGGTGCTTTTTCCCCTCATTTGAACACAAACTCCAGAATACAAGATTATTATTAATACCTTTTTTAGATTCATCATATTTTACACATGCATTCAGAACCACTCAGGTTCTATCTTCAGGTGATAGCTCATGTAAAATATTTCTGGTTAGTCTAACCAAGATTTTATGAGTGACCTTTCTTTTTGGATTGACCTGTTGGCTTGGCTAACACAAAAACTCATTATTCATGAACTCAGACTTATTAAGTGTTCACTTTCAAATGCAGATTCATAAGATACTGTAACATCAAAACTAGGATGACAAAAAAGAGTTCTGTGAATTAATGTATTCTTACATAACCATATCCATGCATAACGTAGACATCTTTCACATTCTATGATTTACCTATTCCTCATTAAAAGGAGCAAGCATAAGGTTTCTATCTCATTAATATGTGATTTAAAGAACCAAGACATTTGAGTTTTCTCTGCAATAGTACAGCAATCTTTTTATAAATGAAAATTAGTACATAGTGATAAAGTGTTCTATAATTGTAAAACAGGAAGTAGCTTGAGTCAGCAATGCTACTTAAACAGACTTGGGGTTGAGACTAAGTAAAAACTACACACTAGATTAGACTATATTGTAATTTTATCTCAATTCTCACAATATTTGGCATTTTTCTTAAACCCCAGCACCTGGCATCATCTATGCGGGAATCTCAGCTTTCATTGTGATCCCTCGTGGCTACAGAGAAAAGCTTGAAAACATCAACCCTAAACATTCAGAAGAGTCCTACATTTATTATTTTTAAAATCTCTTCAAGTTTTAAACCAATCACATCACTTTTAGGGGACTAACTCCTCATTTTTGAATGCTTGAGATTGACATTGGCAATGCTGCATACGTTAGCTAATAGGCACAACCATAGTTAACATTCTGTGCTGCCGTCCAGAAGGCACAGTACAGGAAGTGCAGACCAGGAAGAATAGGGCAAAAGTGGAATGCCTTTGTAATTCAGGACTATTCCAACCTAAAATGACACTTCCTTCCCCCTCATAAATTAAAGCAGTTCCAATGGCTGCTCGAATGTATAGATAACTTCTGAGAGATACTCATGGGAGAATCTCCATATTATAGCATGCACTGCCGTTATTCCCTTGCCCATTGACTTCTGCCCTGTGCTTGTGAAGGGGCTCTGTTATGCCTGAGTTCTCCTCTGGCCCCTTGCAACATAGATTTGGTCTCTCTATGCCACTGGAGCAGCACATGGGGCTAGAACACTGGAGGAGAGGAGCGGCAGAGGTGTGAGGAGGATCTGACCCTATCACTTTAAACACTAGGAGCCTGATTCTCCATTGCCTTGCACCTTTGGTAGATGTTTAAACTTATGCAAAGTGAATCTAAAATTCTCCCATTCCAATCTAGTCATATTTTACATCCAGTTTTCAGACATGTAAATGACTATTTAAGGTGCAAGACATTGCAGAATTAGGTCCAATGTAACAAATAAACCAAGATTCATGTCCAAATTACATACTGTGCTGATTCACTACATGCAAGAATCCATATAAGGAATCCTTCGAACTACAAAAGATACAGATCCTGGCTTGATTCAGCAATGGCAGCTTGTGTGCTCATATATGTGGGCGTGTGTGAGAGAGAGAAAAATTACTACTGCTGACAAAGCTTAGGACACAAGATTCCCAACAGCAGTCAATTTGTGTGGAAATGTTCCCCACCTACCTCTGCACTGCTAAAGGACAGAGCTGGACAGAGAAGCCCCAAAAGTGGAAAGTAATGGTCAAGGAAGGATTATGGCCAGAGTGGCTGAGCAATGGGCTGCTTCTGAACTCTGCTTCACCAGGGCTTTTCTGGAGTCCCAGTCAAGATGGCCTCCACCAGCAGAATCCGTAGGCAGGATGCTGGTATAAACACCATCTGGCTTCCCAGGGTGACTCTCACAGCAAGTGGAGCATCCCCATTGTAGTAAAGAGGTACAAATTACAAGCCCATTCCAACAGGGCTGAACATGATCTTCATACTGGATTATATGAGCCTAGGCTATATTATGATCCATTCTTCTTCTTAATGTATCGCTAGATTTAACACCCAGATCTTGAAAGTCTGGATGTGGCATCTTTAGACTATAAGCTCATTGGTGCAGGAGCTCATGTCGATGTAAGCAGTGTCAGGATGAGCTCCACCCTGACATCTGGTGGCGAGGTGTGGCAAGTTGTGGAAAAGAACTTCAGGGGCCGATCTCATTTGCATAGGCACACCCACCACGCCTAGAATGAGACCATAGCTGCCCAAATGGTCACTTTGGCTGCTGTGGGATCCCCAGTGTCTCTGTTATTGGGGCAGGAAGAATAAATTGTTATTACCCTGATTATGGGAACTGTGCTTGGAACCGTACGTGGCCTTTTGTTATGATGGAGGGATTCACCATCAACTAAGTAGCACTCGCTAGGCAAGGGTCATGGGTTCCAAAACTCTGTGAATTGAGAGAGGCTGGGGACAAGTATTAATACTTGGTGGCATGGGCCCCTTGGTGAGGGCCTTACATGCTAATTGCACTTCCTCCTCTCTCCACTGTGGAATATCAGAGCTAATTTTGATTTCATTAGAAGTCTAGTTACAGGCTGCTGAGCTCACTTTGGGCTAAGAGTGCACCAGCACTGGGGCTCCCCTACTACAAGCTGAATTCACCTAAGCGCTGAAATCACTGAGTGTTGTGTTAAGTAGTGGGGAAGCCTGAAGATATATTGTGGAGCAGTTTGCGGGACGGCTGGAGTGCCTTGTGGACAGGCTGGTGAAGCAGTTCGACGCGGAGCAGTTTGTGGATGGCAGGAGCTGCTTGTGGGCCGCGGAGCTGAGCGAAGGAGTTTGTGGGGTGGCTGGTGGAGCAGAGCGCAGCTGAGCGAAGGAGTTCGTGGGGCGGCTGGCGGAGCGGAGCGAAGCTATGGAGCGGTCAGCTTCAGATCATGTAAGGTGCCTCTTACCCCCGTCCTATCTCCACCCAGGTTGGGAGGTAAAGCTCCGCAGATAAACTTTCGAACTCTGGGGCTGCCCTGACCAGGGACAGAGACTTTTGGGTCATTTGACTTTTGGGACTTTGGGTGATTTGGGGTTGCTGGACTCAAGAACCAAAGGGAAAAGGGCATGCCCCAGTTTGCTTGGGGTGCGTTTTTTTTGCTCATGGGTTGTGTTATGAATCCTGTTGGTGGTGTTTCCCCAACATAATGCCACATTGTTTCTCTCTGTTATTAAAAGGCTTTTTGCTACACTCAGACTATGTGCTTGCGAGAGGGGAAGTATTGCCTCTTGGAGGCGCCCAGCGGGGGTGGAATATATTTGTCCCAGGTCACTGGGTGGGGGCTCGAGACGGTTTGCATTGTGTTATTGGAATGGATTCCCTAGATATTGAACCCGGCCCTTGTTGCTGCCAACTCTGACGGGCAGAAGGATTACATATATTTGTACAGTGCCTAGTACAGTGGGGCCCTGACCTGTCTGAGATCTCTAAGCAGTAAAGCAATAAATGATATCATCTGAATATTAGCCAGGATGAGCCAGGGATGTCTTTAGCCTCAGTTTTGCCAGAAGCGGGGAATGGGTGACAGAGGATTGATCGCTTGATGATTACCTGTTCTGTTCATTTCCTCTGAAGCACCTGGCACTGGCCACTATCAGAAGACAGGATACTGGGCTAGATGGACCTTTGGTCTGACCCAGTATGATGGTCCTTTGCTCTTATGGCAATGAACTCTTTCAACCCTGGATGAGATTTTAAAAAGTATTCAGCATTGGCCTAATTCTGTTCCTATTGAAGTCAATAGAAATTCCCTTCGACTTCGGCTTCAGTTGGCTTAGAGCTAGGCCAACACTGAGGCTATGTCTATGCCACATCATTTACAGCGATTGTAGAACTTCTGGTGAAGATGCTCTAAGTCAATGGGAGAGAGCTCTCACATCGGCTTAATAACCCTTGCACCCGTGAGAGGCAGTAGCTATGTCGGTGGGAGACGCCTACACCGGTGCTTAGGTCGGTATGGCTTACGTCTCTTAGGAGTGTGGATTCTTCACACCTTGAGCAATGTAAGCTATACCAAAGTTATTTGTAATGAAGACACAGCCTGGGTTCTTTAGAAAGCCCCACTTCATCTGCCTTTCTTTTTCAGGTGGGACTTTCCATAAAAGACTTTGGAGGTACACTGAAGGCCCAGTTTTCCAGACCCCTATACTCTCTTTAAATACAGGAACAGTAAATGATTTCTTCACTGAACAATCAAAAGTTGGGGAAGAATACAAATCCAGGTGTGAATAGGGTTTTTCCAGTTTACAGATAAATAGTCAGCTCATTATTCAAAACACTCTTATAAAAATGTCTCCAAGAGCAGACTAAGCTCTGCTTGTTCTAGTCACACAACAGAGACAGCAACAGAAAGGGAGGGTTGGTACCCCAAAAGAGCAATCAGTTTAAACTTGAAGTAACAGGCAAGACGCAGCAAAAGATCTTGGAGAAAGGGTCTAAGTTATGCTTGACTAGGTTCTCTACTGTCTGTGAATATAGGCTAAATTGCCCCTGTGAATTGAAGCTTTACTCTCTGACCCCTCTGTGAACTGTACATCATTAGGCGAAAACACCCTGCATTTCTAATGTGGTAACAAATTAAAAACCCTCTTTAAAACAAGATACATGAGCTACAGTAAGGATTATATGAACCACTACCTTAAATTTTTCATTTAAAAGTGTGTAGCCCTAAGTTATCTTACTGCTGAATACTGCAAGGCAATTAGATGGTTTTGAAACCATATATATTTATGCATTCATCTTTCTTCTTGAAACAATGTGATGCAGAAACTGGGCTTTTCCCCTGTCAATAGCATCTTGTTCTTAGATCCTCTCCCTTAGCTAGTAAGCAGTATATTTTATTTATAATTGCCAAATCCTTAACTTCTGCTCGGGGAACGTTTCCATTGAATGGATTTTGCCTAATAATAAAACTTAATACTTTGCTTTTCCACAGTGTGTTTCATCTGAAGATCTCACAGCCGTTTCCAAGCCATGCTCACATTGCACAAGACTCACATGAAACAGATAAGATGCTACAGGTTTTCAGGACAGTATATGGAGAACTAGGCCTTATACTTCCAAGGCACGCACATCACAAGCACAGCAACTTGCTACTGAATGCGACAAGTTTCTACACACAGGGCAAAACCATTTATTTGGTGTTCTGCTACAACAACTTACAGCACAAAAATAATTGTGGAAGAAGAGCAGCAAAGCACTACAAAATGAACATGGGCTGACAAATCAGGGGAGGAGTCAGTGCAGTAACAATAAATAAGATATAGCAGTAGTCCTTCCTGTGGCAACAATGTTAATGAACTTCTGCTTCTGCAGAGCTGAAAAACTGTTTCACAATATCAAGTAAAATCTCTCCCAAATCAGGGAGAAAGTAAAGTAGTACCTGGTGTGGATGGCTTTAAATGAAATAGCTCCTAGAAAAAGTGCATTTCACAAAATATCAACAGAAGCAATGATTAGTAACATAACACAAAAGTTAGACTATAGGAAATATGGCACTAGACATCCTAGTAAGAAATGTCCTATGTGTGGGAAAGTCAGCTAAAAGTAAGAATCATCACCATGCACAATCACAGTTGTTGCATTGCACGTATAGTTACAGCAACTGATAGATTGCAACACTTTGGCCTTGATTCAAGGAAACATCTAAGTACGTGTTTAACTTTAAGGATGTGCTTACCACTGTACTGAATGGGGATGCTTTCATGAGTTGGTGCCTCAGTTAACTATTATTACAATGGGGCCTCATATCAATACTGAGGAAAATAGAAACAAGAAAGTAACTGCAAATAGAGACCCTGACACAGGGGGGAGGGATAGCTCAGTGGTTTGAGCATTGGCCTGCTAAACCCAGGGTTGTGAGTTCAATCCTTGAGGGGGCCATTTAGGGATCTGGGGCAAAAATTAGGGATTGGTCCTGCTTTGAGCAGGGGGTTGGACTAGATGACCTCCTGAGGTCCCTTCCAACCCTAATATTCTATGAAATTTGATATAGGAGCCCATGCCAATGTATTACCAAAAAATGAATACCAGAAAATCAGGAACCAATCTCAGAGAGAAAAATAAAAAATAAATATTCTCAACAGATCGTGGAGGGAAATCACCAGACTTCAAATCTCAAGTGTATGGATATAAAAATTGCACAGCCAATTGGTTTTGAGAGTTAGGGTGTAGCAGCTCAACCTTTTCAAATAATGAAAAGTTAGTGAAAAAACAGAATTGATCAAACAAGTAATTAAGGCCTTGTTTGATCTACTGTCTAAATAACAAGCAATAATAGAAGACTTCAGTAATGTGTTTAATTAATGTTTCAGAGTTGTAGCTGTTTTAGTCTGTATCCGCAAAAAGAAAAGAAGTACTTGTGGCACCTTAGAGACTAACAAATTTATTTGGGTATAAGCTTTCGTGGGCATCTGATGAAGTGAAATAAAATTGTTAGTCTCTAAGGTGCCACAAAGACTCCTCGTTGTTTTTAATTAATGTGGTTGCTTAAAAGGCATACATTACATTTGTTTAAACCCTAAGGTAACCCCATTTATTGCTTTACCTAGGAAAATTCCACTTCCACTGAGAGACTGGTTTCTGAAAGACCTAACATGCCTGGTGAATTTAAGAGTTGTAAAGAAAACTACTGAATCAAATGAGTGAGTACAGCCAATGGTGGTAGCAGAAAAAGCAAACAAGAGTCTGAGAATATGCCCAGATTCAGAGGAACTTAATAAAGCTATAAAGATAATCACTTTCATCCTCCAATTGTGGAAGAAATAATCCGCAGTCTGGCTGGAGCTAACTACAACAATGCTGTTGATGCTAGAGGGTTTGGGATGAAGAAAGTTCCAGACACACACCCTTTCCCACACCATCTGTTAGTTACTGTTTCTTTTAAGATAATGGAACTTGTGCTGACAGACAGCAGCAGGAGCTAGCCTCATCCGCCTGGAAGCCTGTCTACATAATTCACCCGCCACCACCCATGCTGCTGTGGCTTCACCATTATTGTTACTCAAGCTAGCTTTGATCTAGTTAGATACAAGCTAGCTCAGGTATGTCTACACATGCTGCAATCACATCTCCTGAATGCAATGCAGAAATATCCTTTGGCACTTCTGAAAATCAAGCTCTAGGAAGGTGCCTAAATATATATTTAGGAGACTAACTTTAGGCTCCTGCTTTTGAAAATGGTGGCTAGTAACATTTACTCTATCTACTTATATCATCTTTTAAAATTACAAATGCATATAAAAATATAAATATTTGAATATAACCATCTTCTCCAACTTTCTATGTCACTAGCTTTCTTGCCTGCAAGTGGCTTCACATGGAAGGATCCCTACACCCACAATTAAGTCAACAAGACTCGACCAGAAGCATCTTGTAGAATCAGATAGTCGTCTCTTTGGGGCAGGGACTGGGTCTTCATATGTATTTTTACAATGTCAGACACAGTGAGGCCTTTGGATACTACTGTACCTTATTTGAAATCTTTATACTAAGTCAGGCCACCATGCATATAGGAGTATATAGATATAGATATGGAAAAGGACAGATTTTATATATATGCATGTATGTATATTCAATATTATTAATAATGAGGAGGATAAAAAAGGACAAGAATCCATCCCATTTAAAAAGAGATTCTCTTTGTATTCTTTTCTATTTTTAATCATTAAAAAAAAAGCCCAGTGAAGCCTCATTTCTTCCAGATCTCCTTTCCATGGAGAAGTGTTTTAGTATTTTTTTTAATCAATGTGCATAATGCAGGGGAGGAGGTTTCTATCTGCAGAGGTCATCACAGTTTTAGAAGCAATACTGCCGTTATCACAAGAGTGGCCCATTAGCTGTGGTGATAACTAGCACAGCAGTGTGGGAGTCACTTTGGAGATGTCATCAGCACTTCTGCTGCTAGGGAGTATGCTTAAAATAGCCTTGTATGCACGGAGACATGACTTAATATAAAGAAAAAAATACATTTTTTCCATTTTATGTTTGATCAGGTTTAGGTTCCCTTTGAGTTACATTTCCTAAAAACAAAATTATACCCTTCATTTTATGCAAATTTTTAGAATAAGAGGCATATCTGCTGAGACAAAATCTCATCACAGTGGTATCACTAATGTGACTGCTTTAGAAACCTTTTCAGAGTCATTTTTCTTTTTAAAAACAGAATGATAGTTTTCCTTGTTAACTAAAAAACAAAAAAAATTCTGCTCTTTTAGGACCTAATCCAAAGCTTGTAGAAGTCAGTTGGAGTCTGCCCATTGTTTTCAATGTCCTTTGGAACAGGCCCTGGGTCAGATGGCAGTTCTCAAACAGCAGGCAGGAAAGCAACATTTATTTTATGCAGAACAAAAATATCATAGCAATATCATACCAGGTCACATATCCTAAGGGACTGCATTTCATAGGAACATAGACCTGAGATCCATGTAGTCCAGTATCCTGATTCTGACAATGGCCAGCATCAGATACTTCAGATGAAGGTGTAAGAGCCTCATGGTAGGCAGATGTGGGATCATCTGTTCCCACACACATTTCACTCTGCTCTTCAATAGTTAGAAATTGGCTTAAGCTCTGAAGTACAAGGTTTAATATCCCTTCTAAAAATTTGGTGTAATTAATTATGATAGCTCTAGCAACTCAATTTCTACCCTTGAATTAATATCACATATTGTTTTACTTAGTAAAATTTGCTCAGATACCATAATAGCAAGTAGTATTTGCACGAAACACACCTCCCTGGTACCAAGTGTTGATCCTGATGGGAAAGGGTTAAGTAGCTTCTGCTGACTTGCTGAGACAAGTAACTAGTTACCTCAGCTGGAGATAAGTCAGGTAGGACTGGCTCTCTGGAAACAGAGATCAGGATGAAAGAAGAATGACCCAGTAGATCAAGTGCAAGCCTAGGACCTCACTTGAGAGAGGTTCAATTCCTTGCTCGACCACAGAATTCCTGCTCAAGTCAGTTAGTCTCTGTGGACCTCTCCATTTGTAAAATGGGGAATACCTCACACAGAGGTGTTGTGAGTAGAGCTGCACAGGTTTTTGTTTTAGGGGCAGAACTGAAAAATAAAAATAAATCAGATTCTAATCAAAACCAATTTTTAAAAAAATCATCAAATTGAAAAAAACTTGAAAAAAAATTCATTTTGAATTGACCAAAATTTTTCACTCGATTCAAAATAATTTTGATGTCTTCATTTCAGTTTGGCTGTTCATGAGTGTTTTTTTCAACCTTCTTTGTGTGTTTTTTTTAATTGGCCAAATTTGGAAACAAAACCCCATTTCAAAATGAAAAGCTGAAATGAAACATTTAGACATTTTCAAAATGAAACATTTAAAATGAAAAAGTCAACGTGAAATGTTTAGTCTTTTTTCTAATGTTTCTTATTTTATTTCAGCCAAAACTATTTATTCAAATTGACCTGAATTTGTGAATAATTTTGGTACCACAAAAATACATTTTTTGGTGAAAACAAATCATTATTTTTACTGAAACAAACTTACTTAGCTCTTATTGTGAGGCCAAACGCATTAAAGCTTATATGATACTTGGATGTTATGGTAAGAGGGATTACAAAAGTACTTAAGATAGGTATTTAGATAGGTAGAGAAGGCCCCCAGGACCCAATCCTGGGTAAAAGGTTTGAGCAAAACTTTTTAAAATCTTACTCTTTGTTAATAAAGCTAAATCCCTGGGAAAGAGTTCATTTGGACTCTGCATAGCGTGTAGATTGCATTTGTGGAGCAGGCTGGGAATACTGCAGACTTGAAAGATCCATATAAACCACATAACAAATGTTAGTTTCGTTTTAGCCACAAAAATCAAGGATCCCAGTAACGACGATTTCACTGCACCCTTAACTTGCACTTGGCCCTGCAATTCTTTTCCATGCAGAACTCCCACTGGTTTCACTAGGAGTTTACTGTTGGAAGACCAGGTTCAAGGAGTTTGTTTCCCTATGTGTTTATTAGATATCACAGCCTATATAGGACAGTCTATTTAGATTGTTGTTTGTAAGTTCAAGTTCTCTGGCACATAGTTCTGACCTGCCTTTCACAATAATGGACATTGTGCTATATAGAGAGAATATGTCAAATATTTTTTACTAAAATATGGGCTCTGTTCTCCTTTGACACACACACACACACACACACACATATATATACATTCCAGTAGCATCAATGGGAGCTACAGGCTCATATTCATCCAAACACACTCTGGTTCCAGTTCCATTATCCTTGATCAGGAAAATCTTCCATTGGCTTTAGGAGGCCAGTAGGCCATGAGTCATTAGAATCTTTGATTCTGTAAAGTTTGGGTCTATTAGGGACAAATGGATGTACTGTAAATGTCACAGGGACTCTTAGACCTGTACGAGCCTTTGAGCTATGTTTGAGACACAAGTGGAAATTATAATGGAGAAAGCTTAGTGAGCTGGTTAATTTCCCCAATAAACTAATGAGAGTTGTGTCTCCAGGAGAGAATAAACCTCATAGTGACTACTCTTGTTTTATTAATTATTTAGACTTTGTCCTGAAATCACAGTGTTCGAGGGAAGGGTGGTTAGGGTCATGAGTCTCAAGTTGGGACCATTTTTATTACTACTGCTAGTTATACCAAGTGACTAACCTAGACTGTAAAGTCTGCAATGCAAGAACCTGTCTGTCCCTATGTCCAATAAGGTGCTTAACATCACTTTTAGTAGATACAAATAAATAATAATAATGAGGATTTTTTTCTTTTCTTATAGATCAGTGTACCCAGGGGCTGTTTGACTTGCATGTACTATTTCCATCTTCAGTCTCTTTCTTTATTTCTCTGTGTGCCTTATTTGCTCTGCATCTGTCATTTTTATTCTACATTTTTCACTCTGCTTATTTCTTTCTTCTCTTTGCTCTCCATTCTGTACATTGATCTCATTTGTTTCTTTCTTCCAACTCTCAGCCTTACTCCCTATCAATTTTCTCCCTATCAGCCAGTGGTTTTGCTGGCACTCATAATATTATGGGAACATCTCATTCAGAAGATTATTTTAAAAAATTTAAATGATACAGGAATGATTCTTCTCTGGTGGAACACATCTAGTCTGATTTCAAATGATCAACTGTAGGAACTGGGGGATGTTACACTGTAGGTAGGATTCTGGCTTATGGATCTAAGGTCTTGTAACCACATAAATGTCCCTAACTATGAAAAATTAGGATAAGGGACGAGGGGACATACATATAGGCAGAAACCTCCCTTAATTGACAAGTTTCGCAAAGTGTTCTTTAATTGAAGGTGATATTTACTTCCAAAGCCACTAAGTCTTTCTTGCCTTCAGTGGTCTTTGGATTAGGTCCTATGCAAATACTGAGCAAATTAACCATCCTTGGGTTTCAGCAACATGAATTTGCTCAAGTGTAAGCATTGGAGATCAGAATACAGTTCCTTATTTTTGTTTTCAGTATCACAATCAAGTAGTCTACATTACACACTCATAACCGAATATATTCTGCATTAAAAATCACAGCCATTTAAAAACTACTAAGGTCCAAAACAGCATCCCACATGGTCACATTTTTCCTGTTATCTCAGAAAGGCCAAACTGAATATCTGAAACAAAATAGCTCCTGGGCTGGAATTCTGTATGCCAAGTATTAGCCTCGAGCAAATTTTTACAGCGGAGATACTCAACTTGAGGTAGAGCTTCATAATGGGAATACTGCCAGACCCTTGACTATAACCAATACTACTGGGCACCAGTATAATATTTAATTTACACTTCTTACAAAGCTAGCAATCTTTTTGTTAATCTCACTGCCTAAGTGAAAATCTCATCCCAATTCACTGCCCTCATGAACTCATAAATGGTCTTTTAACCACTGCTGTGATTTTCAAGTGGAAATATAAAATGGCAAGAGTTAAATATTAATATTTAGTTCTTACATTGTGCCTTTCTTTGATACCAATTACAACTTGAACTTCACCTAACTGAAAAAGACTGCAGACTTCACTCAATTAGCAGTAATAGGATTAAAACATAGCTTTGGAACTGAAGATTTAAATAGAAAAAAGAAAACCTTGGCAAATACTCACTGCAGTACCAAATTAATCTCAAAATAAATATGCAGTCTTGGGTAAAATAAGTGGAATGTAGGAGGGGGAGGGGAGAAGCTTTCTTTTTGACAACTGCTGCAATTTACAACTTGTGGATTATGATTAATTTAGAATAGTATTTTTCTCCATTTGGCCTAAGCACTTTTGAAATAGATATTGCCAGTCAAAGAAGGTTTCCTCACATGCAACTATGATGCAACTTGTTATGCTGAAATAGTGTCCAGTTTTGCTCATCACATTTTTATTTATTAAAAGGATTTTCTATGGTGCTTGTCTTTGTAATATCGGAGCATCACACAGACATAAATGAATTTTATTTGTATACCCATTTTACAAGTGAGGTGCAGAAATTAAAGCTGTGTATCTAGCTGCACTAGAGAACTGAAACACTGGTATTCGAGCCAGTGGACAGCACTGATGTGAGTACCATTAGTGTTGCATGTGTTCATATTACCCATGCAGTTTTGGATGCATGTTTACTCTGCATCCACACTTGCTGTGTGCTACACAACTGCAGTTTCAATGTCCTCTGTGTACCTACTGCACAGTTCCCTGGATCAGTGGGTTGAGGAATTGTGGCAGAAGATATCAGTTTTCCATAACTCACTGGGAAGCTCCCATAATTGTCTGCCCCTAAGTACCAGTGCCATTTCTTGTCCTTGTCTCAAAACAGAGGCCAAGATACATAGTATGTACTCATTCCTTGCTCAGCAAGAAAGGTTTTGCATGGAACTTCAGTAAAGCAGTCATAAGGAGGCAAGTCATCTGCAGCAAGGTAGTACAAGCAATACGTGTAGAGATAAGGAACAGAGACCAGCAGCTAATGGAGTTCTGGTTGTAATGGCCATGTTCCCCCAGGCCTGGAATAGCTGACTCCATGCAGTATGGTACAGATGGAGAGAGAACCACAGTGACAGATGAAGCAAGTTGCTCTAGACATGTTCCCCCAGGCCTGGAATAGCTGACTCCATGCAGTATGATACAAATGGAGAGAGAACCACAGTGACAGATGAAGCAAGTTGCTCTAGACATCTGGAATGAGTAGCAATGGCTCTATAACTCCAGAATCTGGGAAGATTTTTTTTCATTGGCCCCAACCTAGTCGTGTCAGACCAACCAGGATGAGAGTTCTACTCGCTATAGAAAAGTAAGTGGCAATTTCCTGAGGAAAGCTGATTACCCTGGCTGGTTACTGGCCAATCGGGGAGCAGTTTGGGGTTAGGAAGTTCATAGTGGGTGATGTTTTCAGGAAAGTGGACAAATCAATACATAGCATGGCCAATGTGCCAGAGATGAATGAGGCTTTTGAACATGCATGATAGCTTCTGCTTGGGCAGTAGAGACAATAGGACGGATGAATATTGGAAGCAAGTGGAGACTAAAGAAGGAGAAACTTCATGGGGCAGAGGCAAAGAGATACTCAAGGATACATCTACCCTTTTACAAATACTAATGGCAGCATTCATGAGGACCAGGAAAATTCCCTCTCCAGCCCCAATAAAAGGCTGCATATCTGTTGCAGAAAATCTCTTTGTCCACCAATTTCTTGTCCCCCTGAACCAGCTTGACTACAGCCTACACTGTTCTGTCTGGCTCTTCAGTCCCACGGATAAATCATGAGATCATGGCAACGTTTCAGGTGTATTCCAATGTGACTTCAAGTACTCCTGAAGAGTACCTGGCATTTATATTCTTCTCCTCATCCTTCTTGCCCCTCACGACTGCATTGCAAGGCATCTCAAGCTGAGTGGAAGGGAGAATTGCAAAGATTTGGTCTTTTTTTTTTGCGGGGGGGGGGAGGGTAAGAAAGACCTTTTTTCTGGCCTGACTTATTACTACTGTCCAAGGCTTTGTTAAGGTTGACCCTAAAGTCCTTTGATCTCTGCCAGAAGATAGGAGTTATGCAGCACTATTTGTACAGTAACGTGACTCTGGGCCGTGAAGATCAGAAAGTAAACTAGACAGGCAACTTATGTGACTGGATGCATTGAAGAGGAAGAATGTTTACAACTTTCAGGCTATTACACTATGCTCAGCCTGGCACCGGACTGGCAGAGATCACCAGGACAGAGGAAGACATGATTGTTAGTATTGCTCAAAGCAAGCCTAATCTAAACAGTGGTGTGAATACCTGTTCATCACTAGAAATAACTGTATGTGCGGGTATGAGATTTGTTATTGGCATGGTAGGGAGAGCAAATGGTGGTTAATATATCAGATTTCTCATGTAAACAACGTCTAAGTAATTTCTTCATTGTGTGGCCAAAGAACAGAAGCCCAAATTCCCAAGTTCTACTCTAGTGACTTAATTAGAAGAACTTCATTTCAAATTTCTACCTTTCAAGGGACAGAGATTCAACCACCCACCAAAATTATAGTCTCAGACCACTGACCAGTGCATGAAAACTTCAAGATACAGAAGTTTATCTGAATAACTTTCTAGCTGACAGATCCCAACAGGAAAAAGCAAAAAACAAAAGAAAAAGTTCAGACATTTAGAGATGATTGTCATTCTTTATAAAGATTAAGGAACTTGCAGCTCTTAAAAACTGCATTCCTTTATTAATCCAAAGGCCAGCCATTGTACAAGCAGCCACAGTACATGCTGCCAGACACTGCTTTGCTTGTGATCTGAGACCTGACATGAAGGGACCACCTTCTCAATGGGAGAGAGTTAATTCTTCATATTGGACCATTCTTGGGCCCCTAATAATGCTCCATTTTATGGCAAATATACAAAATTTAATTTGAAAGGAATAATGTTTACACATGATTTGCAAACTGAAAAGAGCATAACAAGAAATGATGCGTTCTTACATTCATGTTTGCATCAGTTGGAGTGGGTAGTTGTAATCTCTGCATTTTGGGATAGGGCTTAATTATGGTTTCAGGTTTATGGATATGTTAGAAAACAAGAAAGCTCTTATAAGAAGAGGAGTCAGTCAAAGTATTAGATGAACTTCATGTCTGATTTGTTAAAGGAGCCCTAGGTAAACTGCTGAGCTAACAAGGTGAAGCTCAGAATAATGTACGAGGACAAAATGGATTTTTTCATTTTAATATATTCAAGCAGGAGAAAATAAATAATCCTGATTCTTCTAAGGAGGTGGGCAACTATAAACACATCCAGTAATTTCAGTGTTTTCTGGAAAAGTCAGAGCTGGTTTGCAGTCATATGAGGAAGACCAACCACTGTTAATATGACTACTTTCACCTCCCCACCCCATTATGCCTAGATCTAGCCTGAGAGCTCAGTCTCTCACTTTCATGAACAGTATAAAATTCTGCCACAAAATTTAAATTAAAAAAAATCAATTATTCATTGGATCTCAGTAACCAATAGTTTATTTCCCTACATTTGATTTTTTTATTCAGCGATAGTTCTGGCATCCAAAGTGGCAACTAATTGCACTGACAATGAAATGGGATCACCACAGCACAGCCTTTATGCATTTTTCCTAATAAATGTCAGTTGAAGCTCAACCACTCACTTCACTAGTTGCTAATTTAGGCTGAATACCACCAGCTTTCTAGAGAGAGAGATTTTGGTTTTAAATGAGATTAATCTCACAAGTGAAGTGTAACTTTCTTTCCGTTATAATAAAGGCCTTTGGTTATCCATTAAATCTGAATTGCGGGTTTAACAAACACTTGCATAAGACTCATTAATATTATCCTTCAAAATTTGATATAGTTACTAATTCAATTAATGCTACTTAATACCTTGGAAGTCAGGTCTCTTCAAAAATTCAGTTACCATAGCTTTTGCCACAGAGCAGCAGTACTGTAATTGCAAAGCTCTTTTTCACTATGCTCCTTCAACTTAACTTTCTCTGTACAAGTCCAAAACTTGAGCTGGTGTTTTTCAGATATATCACTAGTGCAGTTTGGTTGGTGCCCTAATCCATCACACCAAGTGCCTATTGTTGGTACACTTCTGATCTGCAAGTTCACAGGCCTGATTTACCCTCATTGTCATGGACAGGTGGAAATTGCACCTCCCTGCACCAGTGAAACTGCTGTAACTCAGGAGACGGATTCATGACCAGGAAGGGCAGATGGTGTTTTCACCATCACTCTCTACTTCCACTGTGGGAGGACAGCTTTAAACTATGTTTGGAGTGTTGTTGTAGTCATGTTGGTCCCAGGATATTAGTGAGAGAGGTGGGTGAGGTAATATCATTTATTGGACCAACTTCTGTTGGTGAGAGAGACAAGTTTTCAAGTTACACAGAGCTCTTCTTCAGATCTATTACCTCACCCAGCTTGTCTAGCTTTAAAGAATGGCTGTCCTGGATGATTCCATCTGTTGGACCCGTGGCCAGGCTCCTTCTGGGCTAGCACCACCCATTTGTGGTGTATACCAGTCAGCTCCAGGACTCTCAGCAGAGAAGGTTTGTGGTGCACTCTTGATGGACTTCCCACCTGCTACTGGAGACTCTGAACAGGGGATAGGCTGGTGGAAGGCAGCATATCCTGTGGTTGATCAAATCTTTTCCTCTTCTGCTCAGCTCTTTCTTCTACACTGTACATCACCTCTTATACAAAGAATCACAAAGTGCTTCACAATGAGTCATCCTAACAGGTGCCAGTTTTATATCCTTAGAGAATTATTTCATGAGAGAAATGACTGTAAATTTTGAACAGACATGATCCAGCATTAATGCCTTCTTCATCTGATGAAGGTGAAGATCATGATGAACTTTCCTTTTCAGTAGCAGAAATATCAGAGGACAGAAAAGAGCTAGATTTGGTGATCTCCATGTTATGGGAATTATTGCCCAGAAGTGGGTCAACAGCAGCTCAGGTGTCAGGAGCCATGAGCAGAAATAGACATCACAAAAATAAAAAGGTCCAAAGAAAGGCAAAAAAAAATGATGAGGCATATGGTGGGACCAGAGAACTTCACATGAGGAGGAGTTAAAAAGACTAGGCCTATGTTGTTTGGAGTAAGAAGAGACATAACAAAGGTATTCAAATTAATGAATGAGATAGAGCACATGAGGCAGGAATTATTATTTGGCCTCTCCCATAATGTAAGAATAAGGGCCCTCCTTGAAGGTGAAAGGTAACTATTTTAAAATGAATATCGTACGAAAATAGATGTGAACACAATACATCAAAAAACTTGTGGGAATCATGGCCAATGGACATTATTTCAGCAAATAGCCCGGCAAGATTTTTAAAAGAATGTAACCCCAGTTACATTAGCCTGAATAACTTCATATCATATGGATTATTAAACAGATCATCAACTGGAATCAAGAAGAACTGGGGCTTCTGTCCTCCCTCAAAGCAACTGACATTGGGCACCTGTCAAAAACAGAATATTGGACTAGGTGGATCATTCGTCTGTTCCATTATAAATAACCCTTCGCTCCTGTGTGCTGTTACTGTAGCTATGCTGTCACAAAGGAGGAATTGCCTTCAGCACAGCTATAACATATTATGCAGACTCATCTATAACTGTCTTGTACTTGGATCGGACAAACTTTTGAGTAGGATGCATCATCCAGACAGCAATGGATTTAGGCAATATCTGTCTATCTATGTGGGGGAATCAAAGCAGCTGTTCTATTAGCTTCTGTGTCTATAGTAAGGTATGGAGAGGTGTCAACAATAAGGTGGCTATGGTTAATTATAAAAGATAAATTCTCATATAGTGCAGATTCTCGAGTGTTTGGCCCAGTATAGCAAGAGTGGGATTTTGTGTGAAGTACATCATCCAAAATGAAGAAAAACATGCCTGGGGAATTGGTTTGATGGGGCATGCACTCATCCCACTGCCAGCAAGCCTAAGTGCCCCTGCATTCATGCATCACCAATTAGGTGCACATGCAGAGCATGTTCTACCTGAAGAAGGGGAGCTTCTAAAGCTGAAGCTGGCCAAAAAGCAGGGAGAAATTTGCTCAAGAGGAGAGGCTGCTAGGGAGCCCACTAATCAGGGCAGCCCAGCCTCCCCTTTGCCCCTCCCCCTTATTTAGGGCAGAGAAACACTGCAGCCCTGATTGGGGCTGCTCTGGACATCTTCTTTCCCTCAGTGCCCTGTAGCTGGACCTGAGGACCAGTGTCACAGACTGGAGGTAATTAGACTCAGAGAAGACAGTGGTAGTGAGCACAACTCCAGTGGGGAACAGTGAGCTTGCCCAGGATTGGGGTTCCAGAGGGTAACCAGGGACAAAGGACATAAAGAGATGACAGCAGAGCTGAGAGCTGGCTGACTACAATTGACTACAATTCTTGAGTATCTGAAGTTTTGATTTCACTTTTTTCATGCATACCTTCAAGAACCCTGGAAAACCCTCAGCTGGTGCATTTCATCTATTTAGATTATAGTTTCTTTGGGGCAGGTAGTCTCTTATAATGATGCTATAGTGTTTAGCAAACATGGGGCCCAATCTTACTTAGGACCTCTAGGCAGTACTAGATTACACACAGAAATCATAGAAATGTAGGATTGGAAGGGATCTCAATAGACCATCTAGTCCAGTGCTCTGAACTGAGGCAGGACTAAGTTCCAGTGTTTAATTACCCTTACAGTTAGGAAGTTTTTACTAACGTCTTATCTGAATTTCCCTTAATGTAATTTAAGCCCACTGCTTCTTATCCTGTCCTCAGTAGTTAAGGAGAACAGTTTATCACCCTTCTCTTTATAAGTGCAACTTTTTACATACTTGAAGACGTATGTCTCCCCACAGTCTTCTCTTCTCCAGACTAAACAAACCAAGTTTTTTCAATGTAACCTCATAGGTAAGACTCCGGGTCTGTCACAGAGGTCACAGAAATCATAGATTCTGTGACTTTCCATGACCTCCATGACTTCTGCAGCAGCCGGTGTGGCTGACCCCAGGGCCACCTAAGCAGCTGGCACTGGGGGCCAGCCACACCGACTGCTGCTGGAACGGCCCCGGGGCTAGCTACTTGGGCGGCCCCTGGGACCAGCCGCACTGGCGATGCTGGAGCGGCCCTGGAGCCAGCTGCACCAGCCACTGCTCAAGCAGCCCTGAGCAGCAGTCCCAGAGGTGTCAGCAGCAGTGGCAGGTAAGCAGCCCCTGTCAGCTACTGGCCCTTTGCCCCTCCTCCCGCCCCTCCGAGCAGCGCCCCTCACCCCCAAGCTAAGATTTAGTCAGAGGTATATAGTACAAGTCATGGACAGATCTCAGGCCGTGAATTTTTGTTTATTGCCTGTGACCCGTCCATGACTTTTACTAAAAATACCCATGACTAAATCATAGCCTTACTCATAGGTCATGTTTTCTACACCTTTAATCATTTCTCTTTCTCTCCTCTGGACTTTCTCCAATTTTTCCACATCTTTCCCAAAGTGTGGAGTCCAGAATTGGACACAGTACTCCAGTTGAGGTCTTATCAATAGAATGGAAGAATTACTTCTTGTCTCCTGCTTACAACACTCCTGCTAATACATCCCAGAATGATGTTGGCTTTTTTTGCAACAGTTTTACACTGTTGATTCATATTTAAATTGTGATCCACTATAACCCCCAGATCCTTCTCTGCAATACTCCTTCCTAGGCAGTCATTTCCCATTTTGTATTTGTGCAATTGATTATTCCTTTTTAAGTGGAGTAATTTGCATTTGTCCTTATTGAATTTCATCCTATTTATTTCAGACCATTTCTCCAGTTTGTCAAAATCATTTTGAATTCTAAGGCTGTCCTCCAAAGTACTTACAACTCCTCGCAGCTTCATATCATTCATAAACTTTATAAGTGTGCTCTCTATGCTACTGTCCAAATCACTTATGAAGACATTGCATAGAACTGGACCCAGGACAAATCCCTGCAGGACCCCACTGGATATGCCCTTTCAGCTTCACTGTGAGCCACTGATGTAAAGGACAGGGCATAGGCGGTCTGGCCTAGCATTCACAACTGATCTGAGGTCCACACATCAGGGACAGTAGTCAGTTAGCAGGGGTTGGAGAAATTGCTAGAGCCAAGTTCAATAAGCAAGAGTTGGGGTAAAAGTCAGCCTGGGGTCAGATACTGGAGATCGGGAGACGCGATGGGGTCTGGAGTCTAGCAGGCCTGAATGACAACTTAGTGGGGCACCCTCCAGGGTTAAATAGGACATTTGGCCAATCAGAGGGCTGCAGAGTACCGTCACTCTGGGTCCTTTGGGCTGTACTTCCTGAGGCGCTTACTCTCCAGAGTGCTCCCTGGCTGTGACTCTGCATGGCCTCCTGGTGGCACTGTGGGAACATCAGCCATCCCAGGCTCTAATCCATGGATCCTTACAAATCATAACTATTCTCTGTGTACAGTTGTCCAACCAGCTGTGCACCGACCATATAGCAGGTTCATCCAGGCTATGTTTCCCTAGTTTGTTTATGAGAAGCTCATGTGAGACAATATCAAAAATCTTTCTACTGTCAACATACATCACACCTACTGTTTCCCTCCCTATCCACAAGGCTTGTTACCCTGTCAAAGAAAGCTATTAGGTTGGTTTGACATGATTTGTTCTTGACAAATCCATGTTGACTGTTACTGGTTACCATCTAGGTGCTTATAAATTAATTTTTTGATTATTTGCTCCATTATCTTACTGGGTACCAAAGTTAAGCGAGGCTGTCCTCATTGTCCTTTTTATAGATAGGTGCTATATTTTCCCTTTTACAATCTTCCATGATCTTTCCTGTCCTCCATGAGTCCTCAAAGATAATTGCTAACGACTCAGAGGTCTTCAGCCAATTACTTAAGTATTCTAGGTTGTATTTAGTCAGGCCCTGCCAACTTGAAGACATCAAACTTGTCTAAGTAATTCATAACTTGTTCTTCCCTATTTTAGCATCAGATCCTACCCCATTTACACTGATGTTCACCATGTTAGTTGTCTGATCACTGTTAACCTTTTTGGTGAAAACTGAAACAAAGGCATTTAACACTTCAGACATTGCTCTGTTTTCTGTTATTATCTTTCCCTCTTTATTCAGTAACAGGCCTACCCTGTTCTTGGTCTTCCTCTTGCCTCTAATGTATTTGTAGAATGTTTTCTTGTTACCCTTTATGTCTCTAGCTAGTTTGATCTCGTTTTGTGCCTTGGCCTTTCTAATTTTGTCCCTACATGCTTATGTTGGTTCTTTTTACATTCATCCTTTGTAATTTGACCTAGTTTCCAATTTTTGTATGACTCTTTTTTGACTTGTAGGTCACTGAAGATCTTCTGGTTTAGTCAGCGTGGTCTCTTACAATACTTCCTATCTTTCCTACACACTGGGACAGTTTACTCTTGTGCCCTTAATGTCTCTTTAAAAAACTTCCAACCCCCCTGAACTCTTTTTTCCCCTTAGACTTGCTTCCCAAAGGATCCTACCTACCAATTCTCTGAGGTTGCTAAAGTCTGCCTTCTAAAAGCTCATTGTCTTTATTCTGCTGTTTTCTCTCCTATCAGTCCTTAGAATCATGTGAACTCTTATTTCCACACAAGCTGTCTTCCACCTTCAAATTCCCAATCAGTTCCTCCCCATTTGTCAAAATCAAATCTAGAATAGTCTTTCCCCTAGTCACTTTCTCCACTTGCTGCAATAAATAGTTGTCTCCAATGCATTCCAAGAATTTATTGGATAATCTGTGCCCTGTTGTATTATTTTCCCAACAAATGTCTGGGTAGCTGAACTCCCTCATCACAGCCAAGTCCTGTGTTTTGGATAATTTTTCTAGTTGTTTAAAAAAAGCCACATCCACCTCTTCTTCCTGGTTAGGCAGTCTATAGTAGACCCCTACCATGACATCACCCTTGTTTTTAATTTCTTTAATCTTTACCCGAAGACTTTCAACAGGTTTGCCTCCCTTTTCTATCTCAACCTCAGTGCAAGTGTTTACATCTTTGATACAGAAGGCAACACCTCTTCCCTTTTTTCCCTGCCTGTTCTTCCTGAACAAGCTGTACCCTTCTATACCAATATTCCAGTCATGTGAATTATCCCACCAAGTCCTGTGATGCCAACTATGCCATAGTTGTCTTCACTAATATTTCTAGTTCTTCCTGTTTATTCTCCACACTTCTTGCATTAATATACAAACATTTAAGGTGTTCATTTGATTTCCCCTCTGTATTCCCTCTTGTCTCTCCTTTGTCCCTGCTATGATTGCCAATGTTCTGACCCTTCACCTAGCCTCCCTGTTTTTAACTCACCTATGGACTTTTGTCTTCTGCCCCCATCAAACCAACCTTACAGCCTGCCTCCCTAGGTTAGCTAATTTGTATCTAAAGATACTCTTCCCTTTCTTGATAGGTAGACCCCATCTCTGCTCAGCAGTCATTCTTTTTGGAACAGCACTGCATGATCAAGGAAACTGAAGCCCTTCTAGTGATATCTTCTGCACAGCCAAGCATTCACCTGCAAGGATGTGTCTGGCTCTGCCTGAGTCCCTACCCTTGACTGAATGGATCAATGAGAACACCACCTGTGCCCTCACCTCCTTCACCCTCACTCAGGGTCATACCTTGCAGTATCATTAGAGCACACATGGATGAGCAGCATGGGGTAGTAGTCAGGAGGCTGGATGATCCTTGGCAAACCTTCTGTAATGATTCAGATACAGGTCCCTGGCAGGCAGCATACCCCAGGATGCCAGGTCAGGCCAGCAGATGGCTGCATCCATCTGCCTTAGAAGGGAGTCACAGACCACCACAGCCCTTTGTTTCCTTTGGGGAGTTGTGGTCGTGATTCTTCCCTCTCGGGGGTACATGGCTTCTCCTCCTCCATCTTTGGGGGAGACTCCTCATGACCCTTATTACTAAGGCAGCATACAGACTATTTATCTCTTTGGAGGGTAGACTGGGAGCAGGAGTGGAGTACTACTTATTGCCAAAAGTAATCAGCAGCCAGCTTCCTCCCTGTGAAGTAGCAGTTTCTTCCCCCACCCTCTCCACCCCTAGTGGTGCAACTGCATTCCTCTCCAGTTAGATTGCTTCCTCAACCATGCGGGTCTCCATATGCGTATCATGAATGAATTCCTCATGTGCACAGAGCTCACAGCCTCGCCACCTCCTCCTGTAGCTCTCCCACCTGCTTCCTGAGAAATTTTACCAGTAGGAACCTCTCACACTAGATGTGTCTGCAGGTGTCTGCAGCCTGGCTTTCTGTGAGTGGGAAATGCAGGCCACAGTCTCTGCAAATCCACACCAGGACCTGGGTAGAGGTATCCATGGTCAGATTCTCTGTTAGGACACAGGTGCAGGAGCCAAGAGCAGTGTTGGCATTGATAATGCCACCTTTCCAAAGCAGGATGATTTTATTCTCTCTCCTTCCTACAAACTTCCTCTCAAACTCCTGTTTACTAGCTCCCCTTGGTCGCTTAGCATCTGACTTTTACCCCTTCTCTCCTAGGTCAACCTTGCCCCCTGATCAACACACCAGCAGAAGGGAAGTCACAAGGATGATCAAGGGTCAAAGGATAGAAGGCTAGAGCCTTGCTAGTGCACACTCAGCCTCTGCCCCCCGCATCCCCAAAAACACGATCCCCAACAGACCACACTGTAAACTTTAAGCAACCCAAAAGAGAAACCAAACAGACAAACAAGCTCACTCACCCCAAGATTTAGTGCTTGCTCCTTCTTCATGAGGGGATCTCCCTCTCAGACTCCCGTTTGCTCCCCCCTGTTCCCTAGCGAAATAGGTTACAAACACTTTGACACAAAAGGCGTCACCATTGTTACTAAGATAAAATATGTTTAAAAGGCTACAGGTCACGCTACGCCTGATTATTATATGCACCGATCTATTTATGAACATGACTACTTTTGTAAAAGGAACTTGCTGATTTGATTGCATCACAGAAGACTGGGGTTGGAACAGAAGGGGATCCCACTGACTAAAACAGGAAGTAAGGGAGGGGAGGGCATGGCTCTATCCATTTGCTGTTGTCAAATGCTATCTTAACAAAAGAAAAGATACTGGAGACCTCTTAAGTAATAGTAAATACTTAACTTGTGTATTATTAACAGGAAAACCACCCAAAACATTACTGACTGGTCAAAAAAACCCAAGCAAACTCTGAGAAGGATTTGCTACATGGTGTCATGATTTTTTTTTAATATATAATAGAAAAACATTCTTTACTCTGCAAGTGTGTGTCTTTGCAAATATATATTTATGTATTTAAGCCCATTTCAGGGCATAAAAACCCTAAAAACAACCAGTACCTTTTGAGCAAGAGAAGCTGCAATCGAGAAATCTGAGGTGAAAGGCACTCAAATAAGGGCTGCTTTGGCACTTCTCTGAAGGCCTCCAGTTAGCATTTTGAACTACCTCAAATCATGTCAAGCTTTCATTTAAAAGAACAGGCTCCATTCAGTCCCATCCTTACCATTCTCTGTATGAGGTAAACTGGAATCACTTTTACATAATTGCTTATTGTCTTAGAAAAGGGATATTTCATCTTGAAGACCAGCTTTTCCAAGAACTGTTGACGATGAATGGGTTAAAAAATAAGATGCCACTTGTGGACCCAATGTTTTTGTGCCCTCGTCTCAAAAGAAAAGCAGTCGATACTAAAAAGCTACTCCAAATACATACAAGATCAAGCACTAGAGCTGGTCAGAAAATTTCAGTTTCTAAATGGGAAAAGTTTCTGCAATGTTGTTTGCATAATTTCCCCCTTTTTCTACCAGCTCTAAAACAACCTTTAAAAAACCAACTTTGTGTCTGTTATAACAGTGCAGAAGTCCATGATGCTAGGCAGGGATTTGCGGCAAAAATGCCTGTACAGCACAGTCCAAGAAAAAGAAAGCAGCCTCACAAACAAGGGGGGAAATGCAGGCACGATTGTATGAAAAATCCCACCCAACTTCACAAAAACAAACCCAAAGTTGCTTATTTTACACTAGTTTGGCTAAGCTCACTACAGAATGATCCCCCCCCATACAACATTCTGGGTAACTTTGCTTCCTACTCCAAAGTTCCTACTATCATATAAATTTTTTTACACTTAGCTGTATGAACTTAATTTAACATCCATAACTCCAATCTGAATCATTTTTCTGTTCTTATCACTCTGCCTTTAGCTGCAGCTCAGGAATACAATTTTCCCTGTATTCAAACTGACCACTTAGAGTTACACAACAACATAAAAATGGCCATACTGGATCAGACCAGTGGGCCATCTAGCCACGTACCCTGTCGTCTGACAGTGGCCAATGCCAGATGCTTCAAAGGGAATAAAACAGAAGAAAAATCATCAAGTGATCAATCCTCTTCATCTAGTCTCAGTATCTAGCAGTCAAAGGTTTAGGGACACCCAGATCATGGGGTTGTATCCTTGACCACTTTGACTAATTGCCATTGATTGACCTATCCTCCATGAATTTATCTAATTTTTTTGAACCCAGTTATACTTTTGGCCTTCACAACATCCTTTGGCAATGCATGCCACACGTTGGACGTGCATTTTGTGAAGAAGTACTTCCTTTCGTTTGTTTTAAACCTGCTTCTCTTGATCAGGGCTTTTATTAGCAGCAGGACACCCTCCAGTGCATGTCTGCATGTCTGGGGGCTTACTAAAGGTAGACTTACACGGCAGTGCATGCACGTGTTTTTCCAGTTTAGTCAGTCATTTCATTAGTTAGTTTCAACATATGTCCACAGCATGTGTAAGGGTTAAATTAGTCTCCTCAGCAACCTTCCTTGCACTGAGTCTGACGCAATACCACATACAATGTAGTCTTTAATGAGCAATTCACACAGTTCTCCAAATGCACAAGTCATTGTACAGCCAGTTTTAAATCAGTCGTGTATTGGTGCATACTTTCCCCATTTATTTGACTTCTGGGTGCCTCTCATATGGGAGATTTCTCTGTAGTGCACAGCACGCTTCCAACTTATTCTTTAAGATCTGTATTTTTTTCTTTATCTCCTGCATCAAATTGAATGCTTCTTAAATGCTTTTGCTTCTTAAACTGCCACATGAAGAAGTAATGCTGTTTGCAGCCATTCATCTTTGTTTGTACCACTCGCAATTCTGTACTGCTCAAATCTTTACTTCCACTTTCTCCAGTTTTCTGCTGCATTTCCTTCAAACACGAACTTTTCCAGAGGCTTTAGTTTGCCCTTTTTCTTTTCGGGTTTGTTATACTCTTCTTACTTTTTGTTTTGTTCTGGCACCATCTAATAGCTGTTGTCAACTTGCTATTTTGACATTAAAAAAAATACTGGAAACATTTTAAGTAACAGTAAAAACTTTACTTAAATTGTTGTTTGCCAAGAACTGTACATAGGTGTTGCTGGCATGCCTGCAAAGTCTGAGCCATGTGCTTCTGATGACAAGGCTCACTTAAACAGTGACTCCTCCATCCAGCACTATTGGTAACTTTAGCCAAGTTCCTACTATCATTACATCTATCATGATTACTTTATTGTAACTACTGTATGTCAATAAATATCAATGTGTTTATATTTATGGGAACCTCCATACTGTGTATGATGAAGACTCACTAGTCAAATTACATAGATCTAGTAACCACCCAAACACACCGAGAAATCTGTTATCTACAGCCAGGGATGCATATATCACAGAATATGCTCCAAGGAGAAAGTCCAGGATATATACCTTAAACGCACTCAAAACTGCCTTCACCAAACAAGGACACTCCACCAGAGAGGTAGATAGCATCATGAACAGGCCACTCAAATACCCTGAAAGAACCTGCTTCAATACAGAAATAAACCCCCCTCTGACTCCTAGTTCTCACCTATTACCCCACACACTGAACCATACAAGGTATCATCAAACAACTGCAGCCCATACTTGATGGGGAGCGCATCCTGAAAGAAATCTTTCCTGAACCCCCTCTTCTCGTCTTCTAACAGCAACCTCTCTAAACTCATCATCAGAAGCAAGCTCCCAGGACCAGGACACACCAACTCAAAGTGGCACCAGACCCTGTCAGAACAACAGATGCAAAACCAGCAATCTTCACTGCTACAATGATCAACACCCCCTGCCCACAACACATCTTTCAAGATCCATGGATCATACACATGCCTATCACATGTGGTGTACCTCATCCAGTGCAGTAAATGCAACTATATGAAACCAAACAATCACTAGGCTCTTGAATGAATTCACACAGGAAAAGACAAAAACACCATACTTGCTTAGACCAAAGGTCCATCTAGCCCAGTATCCTATCTTCTGACAGTGGCCAGTGCCAGGTGCTCCAGAGGGAATGAACAGAACAGGTAATCATCAAGTGATCCATCCCCTGTTGCCCATTCCCAGCTTCTAGCAAACAGAGGCTAGGGACACCATCCCGGCCCATCTTGGCTGATAAAATTGATGGACCTGTCCTCCATGAACTTATCAGGTTCTTTTTTGAACCCTGTTATAGTCTTGGCCTTCACAGCATCCTCTGGCAAGGTGTTCCACAGGTTGACTGTTCTGCATATTTACAGAATTACTTTGATCTAAGTACTTGGCTCAGGGGTGTGAATAGTCCACTCCCCTAAGCGACATAGCTATACCAACCTAAGCGCTGGTAAAGACAGCACTATGTCAGTGGGTCAGTTTTGACCTCACCCACTTTGTCTCTCTAATCAAATTGCAGACATTTGTAGTATCAGTGGTTTAGAATATTTCAATCAATTTTTTTCCACATTATTTACTGTACAACTTCCCCCAATTCTTTTCTTCCGTCCTGTTTATTTCTTTCACTTTCTTTTCTTCCATTGGATTCCCTTCTTCAGCTTCTGCCCTCCCCTTCCATTTCCTCATATATTCTGTTCTTCCGTTTCCTCCTCCTCTTCCCATTCCCCCACACTTTTGTTTTACTTCTGATTTTCTTGTGTTTTCTGTTTTATTTCCCTCTCCCCTCTGTTCCTCTTCCCCTTGTTCTCATTCTTTGCCTTTCTGTCCTTTTCCTCTTCTCCCCGACTTCTTTCTCCCTCTCTTGTTTCTCTATCTGCTTCTGAATGCCTGTCAATTGTCTCTCAGACTGACAGGCAGCAAAGATTCCATGGGTGTCATTCATTAACACTGGCAAACAGTATTGTTCTGGACTTCTTATTTGTAGAGTGCCACAGATGTGAAAGGCAGCATTATGCAGATCAAGAGCCACCACTGGGAAGAGACTCTTATCACTCTGTTCTCTCTCTCAGCCACTCTTCTAGTACGGTATATTAGCCACATAGATTCTGGGAAGAACAGTCAAATGGCAGTTCAGACAGCAACAGACAAGCTCAGACCTCAGACAAAAGAAGGTTACTCACCCACAAAAACACAAGGGTAAATAGAGTTTTGGGATGCACACTCTTGAAAGCAATTGGTGAGTCACTGATATCGACTGAGGACCCTCAACTTTATGCAAGAAAGAAAAGCTTGGCACAAAGCCAAGCTGTCATCAAGGATGTAGCAGACAAAGAGGTTCTTCTGCAGTAGTCCAGGTTTGCTTGGGATATTAGGGCAGATTAGATTCCCCTATAGGGGTGCCATGAGGGATGCATAAACGGAGTAGAGGGATTGATTGGTTGAAGAAAATAACCTTTGTGACAACTAGAAGATCATAAAAAGCAAGGCTTTGCTTACTGCAGTGAACTATGGTTGTTATTATTTAGATGTAAAGAGAAACAAGTTCCCTATACAATGCTCTAGGTGTCCAAACACTTAATTAGAATTGCAATAAAATCCCAGCAGCATTCAAATATTCATTTCAAACCAGAAGTCAGCCAGCTGGCCACCTACAAAAATACTTCTTTGCACTCCTTCATTGTTCTAGGAAGCAATTATAATGGAAGTTATTCTTATTAGCCAAATCATTCAGTATTTGTGTGGAAAGGCCCATTACAGCCAGTGATTGAAAATGGCTAATGGGCTAATTGTCTTACTCACCTATGCAGAACACAAGATGTAGGGTCATATCCTCAGCTGGTGTAAAACAGAACAGCTCCAATGGAGTCAATGAAGTAATGATGATTTACACAGCCTGACAATCTGACCCATAATATTTGTTTTCACTTTTTCTTGACCTGCACTGTTGTATGGTGGCGTGATATGCCAATGAACAGCGCCAACATGCAGTGATTTTATGAGGAACAATTCCCACCTGGCAAATTTTCTTCTATGCTAAAGCTCAGTGCCCTCTTTCAAATCCTCCCTTAAAATCTTTATCTTGCATGATGCCTACAAAAAAATTGGCAATGGTTAGGCAGCTGGTAAGCTGAGACCAATTCTTATCATGCTGATCAATATCACCTCATTATTACTTTGTGCCCCCTTGTCTGTTTATTGTGTTCACTTCTGTCTTTCGTCTTAGAATGTAGGAAAGATGGCCTAGTGGATAGGGTGCTTGAGTACACTGCAGGACTTCCTTTGTGACCTCAGCATATTCACTTAATCTACCCTGTACCTCAGCGGTAAAATGAGAATAATACTTCTCTACCTACAGGAGAAAAATCCATTAATGATTGTGAGACACTCAGATATTGTGAGGATAAGGGCCAGATAAGTATACAGAGATGAATAAACTCTTCAGGGTAGGGACCATCTCTTTTTCTGTGTTCATACAGCAACTAGTTGAATGGGGTTGGGATTCTGGTACCTCTGCAATATAAATTATAAATATAATAATGATCTCTGTACTGATCTAAGTCAGATGTAGGGCTGCAGTGAAGTAACAGTTGTAGAGGGGAGTTAAGAATCTTTGGAGAGCTTGCACAGGGACTGTGTAGTCATTCTAGTTTGATTCGCCTGGGAGAGCTATAAACTCTGAGGCTACAAAGAGTTCATTTACACACAGAGATGAGCGGAAGCGAGATGCTGGGAGAGTGGCCAAGAGCAGCCATTATGAGACTCAGGATCTCTCCTACAACACGTAGATACAATCCAGGGGGTTAATAGAGGCTACTAGTCAAAATTATTTGTTTATCTGTGCTTTATGGGTTTTATTTTCTGGTGATCTTTTTTCAAAGATTGTTTTTACTCTTCTACAAATAAACATATCTTGCATTTATTATTTTATTGTTATTACCACAGTAATAATGATAATTCATATAATATCTTAATTATAAATAGTTCCTTGTGTGCCTAAGGGATCCTAATGTGTTTCACACAGTATAGGCACAATCCTCAATTTACTCAGGCCAAAGTTATCACTGACATTTATGTGGACTTTCCCTGAATGAAGGCATGTAGAGGGCTGTACGGATAGATGCAAGAATAGGTAATTGAAATGTAGGCACCCAAGGGGTGTATCTTGCAACTTTTCAAAGCCACACAATACCACTACCCAACATTTAGGGCAGGAAAAGTGAAGACAAATGATGTATGCAACTGAAACTGTAAAGAGAACTTTGGTGAGCTGAATGTAATTTCTAGAGTTGGTCAAAAAATGAAAAATATTCTTTGTGGAAAATTTCAAGTCATTATTCGTCCTTTCAGAGCTTCAAAACCCCTTCAATTTTCCCGCTCAACTCCTTCTCACCTTCTGAACTCACAGTCAGCTGAGGAGACCTAGGACTTCCTCTAAACCAATTAATGCAAATCTTAATCCATCAGATGACTTGCTACTGTGATGACAAGCACTCCATAGACTCCACCTAGTGGGTATCCTAGCCATCCCATCCTGGACATCAAGAGATCATGTCTATAAACGAACCTGTCTTTGGGATGGTAGTTTAAAACACCAACACTTTGACAATGTGTTCTGCCTGACTTGTCTTTTTGTTCAAACCTTTAAAAAAAATGTCTACCCTAACTCAGGTGACTTGATCTTCCTTGAACCTTTAGACACTTCCTGCTTTTTGGAGACAGTACTTCCTATCTGTGACTGACAACTGGGGCTGTGAGAAAAGAATGGGGAAAACATCCCATGCGAGATTGCTCTTCTGCTGCTGATGATTGGAGTTGAACTCTGAAGGGTGCCCAGGACTTTCCAACCATCAACAGAGGAGAAAAGGTAAGCCAGGAAAGCTTCTGCCATAAACTGATTTGCTGGAAATGAGTGTAAGTAGGGTGAGTAATGTGAACCCCAGGACCATTCCACCACTCATAGGAAAAGGGCTTGACTTTTAAATGTCACCCACAGATCCACTATAAGGGGGCAAGCTTAGGTTATTTTTATTTTTCTGCTATTTTTTTCTGTTTCCAGCTTGTTTTCGTTCCACTACTAGACTATTTGTACACCTCTTTCTCCCCATTGTTACTCTGCATCCCTTTCCCCATTTCCTCCTCTCTTTCTTTTCCATCCTACTACTTGCCTGCTTCCTCCCCCATTTTCCTTCTTCAAATAATTTCCCTTCCCACTCACCAAGCCGGCTTTCCTTCCCCTCACTCACCATATTCCATTTTTCCACCCTCTCATTTTCCTCCTTCTCCATTTGTCCCTTCCTCTCCATTTTCCTGTATGATTTTCTACCTGAAGGAAAGTGATATCTCTGCAGGCTCTTAAGCACTCATTGATCACCTGCAAGCCATAATACTGAGTGCATCTTCCTGCAGTGCCCCCTGTCTCAGGTTACCATAGAGACAACAAAGCAGCTGAAAGGGGAGTTAGCGCTGCCCTGCAGGATGAAGCTGTTGGTCAGTTTGCCAAAGCAGGAGATTGGCAGGAAGTCATGGTACCAACCACATGCAGGCCTCATTTATTTCCTCCCAATTAAAGGCAGTCTGTAGGGGAAAAGTAAAGTGCCAGTACATTTGAACTGACGTGAACCAACCCACTGAGAGTGCTTGTTAGCGCTCACCATACTCATAATTTCCTCTCACTGATTGATAGAATGGTGTATATATGGCAGACAGCAAATTCATTACAACACATTAGCCAGACAGGCAGACAAATGCCCACAGGGGCAGAAAAGCTGTAAGGAATAAATAAAAACTTTATTTTAAAAAAAGTCCCTTCTTTTTCCCCAGGCTATGGTGAGGTAGACTGCAGGAGTGGGTGATTGGAGGGCCGGGCAAAGGGAAGGGAATGGCAAGTAGGGGTGGGGAAGTTGATTAGCAGTCAAACATGCTCCTGGAACACTCAGGGTCATATTTAGATTTTGTATAATAACTGAACCTCTGCTTGTGTTTTTTTCCCCACTGCTAAATGAAGTTATTTTCAAGAAAGAAAGAAACCCAATAAAATTCCAGACAATGATCTATCTCCCAGTTCAGTCCTGGAATATCACATTTGAAATGGGTGTTTGGCCCTTTCGTTCATTGTAAATTAGTGTCCCTTGGTTTAATAAATTAAAAAATAAGCAAACTACTCTCAGCATTTATCAACTGCTACCACCGTGTGGCATTTGAGAGACCACAGTAATCTCCTATTCTGAGTAGAGGGAAATACAGTTGTATGAGCTGATACCACTGTTTGGAAATTGCTGGTAAATGTTGACTTCTGTAATGCACCGTCACCACCAAAATAACATGGGTGAATATGACTACTAGATATCAACCTCAAACTGATCCTGATTGAGATGGGAGAACTGGACTAGGCATTATGGCCTCTAAGAGCCCGGGGCTGTGGGAACAGTGGCAAAGGCAATCATCCCATGCCGGATTGCTCCTCCACTGCTATCAACTAGAGTTGAGTTTTGAAGGCTGCCCAGGACTTTTCCCACCATCAATGGAGGAGGAAAGGTAAGCCAGGAAAGCTGCCATAAAATGATCCACTGATAGTGACTACAGTAAGGGGAGTCAGGTAAACCCCAGGACTATTCCACTATCCATAGGGAAAGGGTTTGGCTTTTAAAGATCACCCACAGATTCACTGTAAGGGGGCAGGCTTAGGTCAATAGAAAGCTGAGCCTAAGTGTTCTGGCTCAGGTAGGATGTTTTTGATCGGGATGGGCCCAAAGAGGAGCCAGTTTGCTATGATTTACTTACCACCTGCCCCTCTGTTAGGCTGTGTTAATTCCAGCAGCCTTTTTTCCTTCCCCTTCAGGATCCAAGTGAGTTAATTATATTATAAGACTATTTAAAAACCCAGCTTTCTACAGATAGCGCAGTATACTGAATTTTGCTTTATCAATGATTGTTGGTAATACAGGTACCTCAGAGAAGTCAGATGTTTTGTTTGATGGAATGTGTGTTCCCACTGGAAAAAATCCTTTGAATCCTGGATACTGTGGAACTGGCGTATAACACCACGAATAACATGCCTGGGGCTCTTCTGGATAGTGTTTGTCCATCCGCTCCTGATCCTGTATCTTTCCTCAGAGCTGAAATTGTAGTCCAGTAAGTGCCTGCAACATAGCTTTAGTTCCTCCTGTTCCACTATTAACAGAGCTGAAAGAATCACTGTAGAAAAACACAAAAATAAAATAGAAGCAGCAATTTGATTTATATCACAATGTAAGGCTACTACAGTGAAAGAACAGTTCCTTAAATAGAAAACCAAATTAATGTTATGGTGGTTAGAGTGCACCCATAAGGACACAATCCCCAATGTATTACTAAAAGATGAGAAGAAACAGTTGGCATTCAGTTAACAATCATGTTTGGAGGTTTGTGACTGACTTTGTTATTCCAAGGGAAGCCAGGTACTAGTCTCTTGGGATTATGTACAAAGGCAAGAAAGAAGTGGACATGTATGAACCTCAAAGGTGACTGCTGGGTTAATAAAACAGTCTGTTTTCTGTTCACCCCACTCTTCCTCTCAGTGTGCAAGTACATTAAAATATGTCAAAAGGAAAGCCATTTGCTGGGGAGAAATAATTCAGTTAAAAGTCAAAATTTCCAGCTGGTGCATTGCCTTGGTGTGTATAAGTGCACTAACAAAGTGACCCACATATCTCACTGGATGAAAGTTGATATCCTCATTAAAGTAGAAACAAACACTTAAAATAGGAACAACTGCCAGTTAAAAAGAATAGAGCACAATTGATATAAGCCTGCAGTTTTCCTTACTCGGTTTCCTACTTGTACTATAACAGCTATACTATATATGTAAGTAACCTCTTGAAAAAAGCAATGAAGCCAAAGCTAATTCCATATGCGGTGTCCACTCTACTTTGCTAGAGGAATTTTGTTGCTAATAGTCAAGTATATTATTGTTCCATGTTTAGGGGGCAGGAAATCTTTTGAAGTCCACTTTATATGCAGTCACATACAAAATAGGGACCTATTCCTGCAAAACCCTGTTGTACAATAGTAATCCTTATAAATGTGGAATAGTCCTGCAGAAATGAAGAGGACAATTCATAGGAGCATGTAAGTATGACTCACAGGATCAGCATCATAGATTTTAAAATAATGTTATCTAAATGGCTTCTACTGACTTGCCCCAGGAAATTCAGAATTAATGCTTCACGTCCATCTTTAATTCACTCTGGTGGGTCTAAGTGTTGTATCAGTCATGTTGCGTGAGATCAGGTCACCCACTGTTTGTTCCAGGCCTCTGGTGGAGGGCAATATTAGATGAAAGTTCAAGCAAAACGGGGACAGATTTCACACTGTGCAGTAAGCAGCCTTTTTGTTTTTTTAAATCAGCTTTAAATAATATTAATTAATAAATTATTTCATTTGAAAAAAAGGGAAGAAAGAAAGAAATCTGTGAGAGACATGTATGAAATTCGACAATTTCCAAAAATCTGCATTAATAACCAAATAGGAGCCATTAGAATCTACCATCTAAATATGAATATAGGCAATGTTCCAAATGTATATCCTCGGGACTTTTTAAAATGTGCATTATTTTTCTCAAGCTCATAACTCCTTCCCCCATTATGCAAATACATACTTAGGGTCTTTTGAAAAATGCATTTTATGAACCTATTAGACTATAATAGCTCTTAAGTAGCTGTTATGAGCTAGCGTGTCCATACATATCCACGAACTTTAAAAATGTTTTAAAGCATTATATAGAACATTACTATTTATTATTGTTACTATAGGTTCAGTGGAAGACAGTCTGGTAACTGTTGTGCACTTCTTTCTCACTCAGGTTTCATCCTTCTCAGTTTATCTGACATTGGCTAAAGTGAACCCATAACGAGGGCATACTTGGTTGAACCGTAATGTAAGAATTTAAGCACTGCTCCTACAAGTGGTTCCGTGAAGGTGGACATGGAGACACACTGAAATCAGTGGAGATTTGCCCACTTGGAATAAGCTGCAGGATCAAGGTCTTCCTTTCTTCTCCTTTGGTGCCAAAACATAAGTGAATTGAGTCTCAAAACAGGATGCTGCAAAAGTTCCATATTACAGCTGGGGACCAGTGATTTAGATAACTTGCCCCAAGTGTCAAAGGAAGCCTGCACGGAGCTGAGAATAAAATCATGTGGCATCTCTTGGCTCCCAGGGCTGTGCCTTAGCCACAAGTACTAATGGCTTGTGCAGCTGAATAGAGCCCAGTGCCACAAACGAACAAGAGAAAATAAACCCTGTTTCCTTTTTATTACATTACTTTTATCCTGAAGGCATTCATGTTCTTTTGGTCCTTAAATTGAGACAGTCTATCATGTATTCCTTGAACATCCGAAACTCCCTTTCAGTTCAATGGGATTTGGGGGCTTATTATGAACACAGAATGAGGCACTAAGGGTGAAAATCCATCCCCCTCCTTGACAGCCTCGTAGGCCCTGCCCCACTTGCAGCAGTAACTGCACCATGCTTCTGCACAGAGGAGGCTGAATGTGGGGATACTACTCAGAGGGTGCACACTCTGGGCCTGCTCCTGCTCCCAGTGACTTCACAGAGAGATGGATCAGACCCTCTGTTCACAGCATGGAGCCTGGCTCCAGCATGAAGTCCCTGTGCAGCACCATGCACAAGGCGGGACATAAGAAACAAAGAGGTGAGTTAGAGGAACCTTCTCCGCAGATCTTCTCTTCCTTGTACTGCAGGGTTGAGATGGCCACATAAGGCCACAGGGGACACTACTCCAGTCACTGAGCTATAATAGCCTGTGCAGAGTGGCTCCTCAGTCACTCTGCAAACCATTAGAGTCTCTCCTTCCAACCCCACGACTTATATGCCCAGGGCCTAGATGAGTTAATCAGGCTGGGTACTGGATATGAGCCCCAGTGAGTACTGAGGAGTGCGCATTATGCAAAGTAACACAAGTGGCTGCAAGAACTCCTTCCTGGGCTCTGCAATCTTGTATCAATTTGGATATCACTGTTGCAGTGCAGACCCATGCAGATAAAACTCCCTCTGTAGTGTGCTAAAAATGTTACTGGATATGCAGAATAGTAGTTCTTCTAAACAAAGGAACTTAGTCATTTTCATTTATTTTTCCCCTTCAAAAATGCCCCAAGGCAGTCATCTATTTCAGTCAATGGTAACCTGAAAATGAAAATATATATATATATATGAACTATAGGAGCACAAAAGGCATCTAAACCCACAAACATTATTTTTATACACACCAACTCAGCTGAATAAATTTCTTCGCATTTCATTGGAACTCTTGGTTAACTCTTTGTATGCCAAGTTTTGACAGAGAGTTATATGCCAATGGAATTGCATATGTATTATAGAATGCTCTCTTACAATGGAAGGGAAGGAGGACAGTAACATACAACTGCAACAGATGTAAAAGAATCTCAAATATTTTTTTCAATTTTAAAAAGTTACATTTGTTTCAAGGTTTTTCCACCCCCCAAAAGTCATAAAAGTAAAAATTAACTTCAAACATATAAAGTATTTAACCGCTATTACTAAAAATTACTTTCAGAATTTGTTCCAATATGTTATTAATAACAAAACGAAGTTAAAAAAAACCAGCCATCTAATACTGGGTTGTTCCTCATTTCAGAGTGGGAGCTGGGGGGAGGCTTAGGGGGGCTGGAATTGTTAAGCCTTTTTTCAATTTTTTTTTCCTTTTTTAGTTGAAATTTAGAACTTTTCAAAATTATCTGACTAGCTCCACTGGTCATGGAAATTCCAAGATTAAAAAAGAAAAAACAAATGTGAAAATGGAGTTCAGGTTGAGAATACATATCACTAACTGAATGGTAAAAGACCTTGCAGGGATTCAGAATTAAGGTTACACTTCAAAGAAAGCTCAACATGTTCACTTATGCACATGCAGAGTTAAAGAATCTAGACAGACTTAACTCTGCCCTGTTGTGATACCATGTGTGACAAAGGTCCTGCTCTACCTTGGTGGGTCTTGCACTTATTGGCAGATTTGCTCGCCTTGGAGCTTTATGGCAGCTCTCAGCTTGGCCATTTTTCTGAATTCACAGTCCAGGTCGACTCCTCCTATGTCTGACCAGGAGTTGGGAGGATCTGGGGGGAACCCGGGACCACCCTCTACTCTGGGTTCCATCCCAGGGCCCTGTGGAATGCAGCTGTCTAGAGTGCCTCCTGGAACAGCTGTGTGACAGCTACAACTCCCTGGGCTACTTCCCCATGGCCTCCTCCCAAAACCTTCTTTATCCTCACCATAGGACCTTCCTCCTGGTGTCTGATAATGCTTGTACACCTCAGTCCTCCAACAGTCCGTGTTCTCACTCTCAGCTCCTAGTGCCTCTTGCTCCCAGCTCCTCACACGCACACCACAAACTGAAGTGAACTCCTTTTTAAACCCCGGTGCCCTGATTAGCCTGCCTTAATTGATTCTAGCAGCTTCTTGATTGGCTGCAGGTGTTCTAATCAGCCTGTCTTAATTGTTTCGAGAAGGTTCCTGATTGTTCTGGAACCTTCCCTGTTACCTTACCCAGAGAAAAGGGACCTACTTAGCCTGGGGCTAATATATCTGATTCTATTACTCTCCTATAGCCATCTGACCTGACCCTGTCACACATGCTATAAACATACAGTTATGATTAAGTCATTTTAGTGTCTGTGATCCCAGATTAGATGAAGCTGATTTTTAAAGACACACTAGGGCTTCCTCATATTTTTCCCCTTATGGTGTTATATGAGATACCAACTTCCTGAATTCAAAACTGGCAAGACAGTCACTGACGGAGCCAACTTTGCAACTGGGATGGGAGGGTGGGAGTTGTGCACAGAGGTTTTGGGGGATCTGGGGCAAAATCTGAAACTGAGGCTGACCACCCTTCCTAAAAATGTATCACTGAGAGGAGACTTATTTTGGGTGAGGGGGGGAGGAGGATGCCTTGCATTCACTGCACAGCAATGACTCAGCTCCTGTCCCATGGAGCTGGACTTGGCTCCATGCTCAGGATGTTGCGACCTGGCACGCAGGATCACAGCACCACTCAGGTGTCCTGGCCACCCCTCAATCGTGATGGAGGGGCCTAGGGGCTGAGTCTGTGATGCTATGACCCCACATACCTGGTCAGAACACCACGTGGTTTGGGGGCTCTCTCAAACAGGGGAGCTTTGGACAAACTGCTGCTTTTACCACACATCTGGCCAGCCTTGTGGGGGGGAGGTGTGCAATGGGTCATTGGTGGTGCCACTAACCCCCCACAGCAGCACCCTCCACCCCAGCTCCATAACCCTAATCCTGGTCCTGTGCAGAGGGGAGGCCTTGAGGAAGAGGGGCAATGGAAAGCGATCCCATCTTTCAGTCACTCAGCCCTCCTTTTAGCTCCCTGCTGGTTTTAAGTAAAAGTTTTTACATAACTCAAAGCCTGGCATGTGTGTTTTACTTCCACTCGGAGTAAAACAGAAGATGGAGATATTTTGTAAGAAAAGATGGATCTTTACAAAAGACTACGGGAAACAAGTCAGACGAGCTCCACTACTAAACAATGGAGATAATGAATAAGTGGGCTAGCCTGAAACTGGTTAGGATGATGCACTGAATTGGAAATTCAGCAATAATGTTTAAAATGTAGACGGGAAAGAGAAGAGTGAGAGCTAGTCAGAAAATCAAGTATGACCCTGCATTAAATATAGCAGGGGGGAAGAAACAACAGTGAGATTTTGGGTTATATTTCCAAAGGCATCAAATTATGGATCCGGCAATATCCTTTCTCTCTACAGCGCTGATGAGATTGAATTTACTACTACATATAGCTCTGAGCACCCCACAGCACAAAAATGAAAAATATGTGAAAAAGAATAATAGCAAGCATTGCTAAGGAGTCAGGGGACTGATTTATAAGAATTAAATGACAAATGGGTGAGATGCATAATAGTCCACAAATAGGTGAAAGGCATAAATACTGAGGAAGAAGATGAAATGTTTATAATAATACAAGAGGTTATCACTGGTCATGATTAGTATATTAAGAATGTTAAACAGGTAGAATACCATGAAAAATTCTTGACAGTGAATCTTAAAAGACAGTGATTGTGTCCCAAAGAAAGTCCCATAATTTGAGTCCTTTAAAACTAGACTTGGCTTTGTACTAGTACAGCTACTGGACAATAGGTCATGAATCTGTTTTAGCAGGGGATGGACAAAATGACCTATCAGGTCTGTTTCCTCTCTAACGTCTTTGAGCCCATAAAGTTCTAAGTCAGATGTTTGCATCTCTTGTCCATGTAATCAGCAGTGCTCAGTGTAGCCACAGGGAGAGATGAAAAGGTGAGGGTAGTCATACAGTTATCTGATATAAGTCAGAAGAAACCCATAATAGTTAAAAATTCTTTTTTATACAGTAATTATAAATATAGTTTTCTTTTCAGGGCTTAGGATGGAAAACTGAATGGAAAACTGGACTTTAAGGACATGGATAAAGAACAGTACATGAAGAAGTCATTGTTGCAGATGGATCAGGGAAAAGATGCAGAAGAAAATGACATTAAAGATATTGCCCTGCTATCAACAAAAAGAAGTAGCAGAGTTTGATGCATCATCAGTGGTCTTGTTTCCTCCTATTCTTCACCAAGTAACAACTATTTGAAGTCAGAATCCTAACGAAGGCCCGTTGTTCTTCAGCTCTTCCATGATAATCTCTTTATCTCCTCCCTGCATTAGGGTGCCCAGATACTGAAAGAAAAAATTCAGATCTAAGGAACATCAGCAGTAATAGTCTGATTTGAAGGTGAATATATTGGTGATATTATAACCTGCTTTTAGTCATGAATTAATGTCAGATTAAATAATGATTAATAATACTTAGTTCTTATGTGCACCAGTAAAAGTACTGCAACTAGCTATAACATCTGGCCACCTGGATATCACAACCCATGGATTTTACCCAGTGATTCCTACAAGAACACTCTGTTCAAACACAAACCACAGGGTTCTAGTTTGTCCCCCCTTCATAGTTAACATGTGTATGAAGGAGACAGTGAGATGATGAGGGCTGCAGTGCTAACAGGGTGGGGATAAAATGCAGCTTTACAGCTCCTTCTAATTCAATACAGGGTGTCTTTGCCCTGCTTTCAGGGTGCAGGGCTGTGATAGTGGCTTGGATTCAAGCAAGCTGGCTGAAGCTCAAGCCAGGAATTATGCATGTATGGGCCAAAGGAAGAATGTGACAGAAGTCACTTGTGCTGGAATCCAAAACTCTGAGAAGATTCAAACTGCTACTATTTTTAAAAAAGAGGTCAGCTTGCCAGAGAAGTGTTTCCTTCTTTCCACACAAAAATGAAATAGATGGAATATAGGCTGTTCTGATGTGTACTTCCACAGCCCTCACCCCCCACCAGTACCAATACCCCATTATTATTATTATTTGTATTGCCATGAAGCCTAGGAGCCTCAGTCATGCACCAGGACACCATTGTGTTAGGCACTGTACATATCCCCTTGTCAACAATTTGATTAAAGACAAATTTAACAAATGATTGAGGAGTAAGGCAATTTCAGACCATTCTTTACAAAGCCTCCTGGGGTGCATAAACTCCAGATTGCCACATAAACTGGGCTACCTGCCACCCTGACCAATTCTGGGGCTCCCTCTCCCCTCCCCAGTGCACAAGGGGAAAGGGAAGCAGAGAAACAGCACCCACACTCAGTCTGTAGGGAAGGAATTGCTGGAGTGGCGGGAGGCTCATGTGTCTCAGTCTCCTTTTCTGCCCCTTGCTGGGGTTGAGGAGGGAGCCCAAAGTCTTCATCACCCCTTACAGCTTCAGTAGAGGGCCAGAACCAAGATGGGGATGGGTTTATTTTCTTTTAAATTAAAACAACAAAAAAGGGTACCTGTGGTGGTTGGGAAGCGTTCCTTGTGCCGTGAGTATTGTTGCCGAGGGAGATTGTAGAATCTCCATCATTGGAGATTTTTAGGACCAGGTAAGACAAACACCTGTCAGGGAGGGGCTAGATAGTACTTAGTCCTGCCTTGAGTGCAGGGGACTGGACTAGATGACTCCTCGAGGTCCCTTCCAGTTCTATGATTCAATTTCCCCCATACTCAGTCACCTCGCGAAGACCCCCATTGGACCCCCAACAGCACTAAGCTTTTCAACAGTGCATACTCAGTGCCAACCTTGATGTCATGCTTTAAAGGTCCAGTTGCCATATACTGCAGTCAGGCTTTGACATCCCCATTGAAAATGGAGAGGAATTGGGCACCAGATATCATTCCCAGAAAAGTCTCACTCCCTTCGGATGAGAATTTGTTTCTGAGTCTGCAGATCCATGTGGACCACAAAGCTCCTATCGGTTCCATGCCATAGAATACCACATATCAGGACAGAATTTGGCGTATAACATGGTGCAGATTACAAACTAGCCATCTCTTCATATTACACAACTAAAGACAAATATGCTTAGTCCATAAGACAGCCAGTCCGAGCACAGCACAGCTAGAGGAGAGAAGTTTAAAACAAAAAATAATGTTTCTTGACTTGAGACAATATTTTCTTCTAGTTATAAATGATATAAGCCTGTTTCAACATACCAATTCTACCTCACCAGGTAGGAACAAGAAAGGAAACCTGTGAGGAAATGTAATGATCTTTCTTTATTTCTGTGTTCCCCTTCCTCACACATCTTGCCAACATTTCTGGATTAAACTTAAAGAACAAATTTCGAACATAGGAAACATAAGAAGGGGGAAATGGGCCCCATGCCAATCATCTCTTTCCTGCTAAGAAACAAAATGGTACTTTGCAAAAATAGTGTTGCCCCTTTTTGACCCGAGTGGCTAGTCAAAGTTTGGGGCCCTGGGGATGTTCCATTGGAAGTGGAAATTGATGGAGTCTGGTGTTTTCTTTGTTCATTTTTCTTTGTTAATCTTGTTTATTTACAAAGAGTGTACAAAGTCCAGCTTCTCTGAATGCAGGAGGCACCAAAAACAAAAGGTGCAGTTTCTTAGTTTACAGCCCCAAGCATCTTCAGCCAACAGACCTGAAAACTCTCTCTCTAGCTATTTCCAGGGTCACACTGTGTTCACTTGCTACTGCTTAACTTTCTTGTTTTTGCCTCTGCTTCTCTCTCTGTTCAGTGTGGTCTCAGTGTCTGTGTGTTCTGCCTTCCCTCACACACATTACCCAAAACAACACTCAGCAAAAACCCTCCACTCACTCAGTCCAAGAACTGCTGGGTGAGTTCACAACCCCTTTTGTCTTAGGTGCTTGTGGTTAAGTTATCCTGACAGTTAAGTTAACTGAAGAGTGTGCTCAGACCCCATCTCAAAGAGGGTTGTGAGTCACGCAGTCACAGGTACCCCTCATCATAACAACAGCTTCACTTAGCAGCACACCAATTTATGGACTCCCACCATCTGCTTTTCTGTATTTTCTCTTTACTTGTTTGACTTCGAGTTTTTCTGCGGTGCTTGTTGACATACTATATGAGTGCCACACAAACATTAGCAAATTTAATCCTCACAATACTCCTTTTGATCCAGGGAAGGCTTATTATCTCCATTTTACTGATGAAAAATTGAGGCACAGAGAAAGATTTAGGGCCTGGTTTGTTTTACAGAAGAGGAGAGCATCTAAAACTCCATCTGAAGTCAGTGGGAGTTTGGGGATCTCTGCTTTGGTACTCAGCACCTCATGAAATCAAGTTTTAAGTGCTCAGGTTTACACAGGGAGCCTCTGGCAGAGCAGGGAACAGAACTCAGATCTCCTGAGCCTCAGACCAGTGCCACAATCAAAAGACACTCCTTCTGCCCTTCAAACAAATGAGATGAGTAACATATCAGGTGAATATTAGCCTTTAGAGCTGGTCAGAAAATGTCCCCAACCCCCAAAAAAGGCACGGAAAATTCAAATTTTAAAAAAATTCAACCACTCCCTATAATGCCAATATGACATTCTGCAGTGGGATTTTCAAAAGAGCCTCAGTGACTTCAGAGTCACGTCCAACTACTGACCATCAATGGGACTCATGCCTCTAGGTCATTTAGATGCTTCTGAAAATTTCACCCCTAATTTCTATTCCTATTTTCAGGCTTATTGGCAGATTCAGCAGTTACAGTACTGAGCAGCCCAGGGACTGATTTCAAGGAGTATTTTAGCAGGACAACTGCCTTGGGGGTGATTTAGGGCCTGATGTCAATCAACAAGTGCTGAGTGGCCTCAACTCCTGTTGAACTCACCGGGACCAGAGGGTACTTAGCACCTTCCTAGAAGTGCTCAGTTCCTCACAGGATCTGGCCTCTAATCCCTCATGTTAATTCACTCTAGAGCCCTCTATGGGTACCTCTATACAGCATTTTGGAGTCAGCCTGATCCCAATCCCCTCCCTAGACTTCAGAGCCCAGGTTCCAGCCTGAGCCTCCCCTTCAAAGTGCTGTCTACACAGCTATTTTCAGAGCACTCGAGGGAGCCCTGCTAGCCCAAGTCTGTCAACCCAGGCTAGGAGGCTGACTTCAAAATGATGTGTAGACATACCCTAGCAGGTTCAAGATGGAAATGAAGACAGCACAAAAGCAGCCTCTATTTTAAAAAGTTGTCTAATGCTCAATAAGTTCTGTTCCTAATTATGTCAATGAAGCAGATAGGGAACCTGAATATTATACAAAGAAGTCTCCGAAAAACATCCATAGCTGGTGCCGGATATTGGATGTGCAGCAAACTTCTGGTCCAGTTATTAATATTAAATCAGACCCTTTGATATGAACAGCAGTTTTCTTAATTTGGGAGGAATCTATACCTGCTGGGATTTAAACTTCCCACCCATGGATCCAAAAAAAGTAGATCTAATAATTAACAGTAGTACTAGCAATTATCATCTTTGCAAGCCACAAGAGGGCAAGATCATCACACTCAGCTGTTTAATTTGAGTGGCACAATTTCAGTCCTCTAGAAATTATTGCTCAGTTCTACTTGGAATTAAACAAATGACACGAGCAGTCCAATGATTAATGATGCAGCACTTTTATTTATCTTGTCATTTTTTCCCCATTTCTATAATGCACTAATCAATACCTCCATGGGCGGCCGGTGAACTGGCCATTGGGGGAGGCTAGCCCCCAGCCCCTCTCTTTGTGCCTCAGGCCCTGCCTCTCCCCTTCCCCTTCTGCCACCCTCCCCCGCCCCACAGAAGCCCAGAGCATCCCCACCGTGCCTCAATAGCCCCAACCCCCAACTCCCCAAGCCCCAGGGTGCTAGGCAGCACGGCCACAGCTCCCTTGGCCCAGGTGTGCCATCCTTGAATATCTCTTAACATCCATATAAAAAAATATAACATCATGTACGTTAAAACAACCTAAAAAGACAGACTACCAAGTACAAAGAACTTCCAAAATCATAACAGAAGTTAATCCCACCCCCAAAACAAATCTTTATCAAAAGCTTCAGTAAGCACTTAGGACTACATTGTTTCCTGACTCAACATGGGCATATGGGGATCAGGGCACAAGCAGCCCTCCCTCTCCGGCCCCCTGTGCAGTGCACTGTTGCAGTCACTAAATTAATGGGAACACAAGGACTGCTTCATCCTACTGGCTGGGGATCCAAAGAAGGTAAGGAAGGCCCCACCCATCCCCCTCCATACTGGCCGGCAAAGCTTACCTGCCAGAGGAAGCGGGCTGCCTCATTTTAAGGGTTGGTGCAGCATGCATGCTTCCTATATAAGCTGGGCTGTGTTGGGATAGATTATGATTCCGGAACACATGTGGGGCTAGGCAGTTGCCAGCACAGGCCCTGTGTATTTGCAGAATCTGTCCCTTACATAGGCCTTGTAACATGTGTTGCAGTCAGGCTCTTTCAGATCGGGCTGTGGGGGGATGGGTGCAACTGTTGAGTGAGGAGCCCTTTAATGAGAACACATTGCTCTTAGTCCCCAGGTGTCAGGGTCCTGGGCTGTCAGAAACAGCCATGCTTTGCCAGGCTCAACTTCCTCCAAATGTATATAAAACAGTATTGCTAACCCCAAGCATTCAAAAATTGAGTCAGGTCCCAAAATTATGAGATTGGTTTAAAAATCATGAGAATTTAACAAATAATACATTTGGGTTTCTTTTTATTTGCCTTCTGGTTTTAGAGCCTCTAGGGTTCACATTTTCCAGCTTTTCTCTGCAATCATGAGGGCTAGAAATTTACTTTTTAAAAAAATGAAAGCTGACATTCTGTTGCGTTCACACGATTCCCAGAAAAATACAAAATACTGCACGATTTGTGAGAATACTGTGAGATTTGGCATCTCTGTGATTAATTCTATCAGAGTGCCAGGACTGGTTTGCAGCTCTTGGACAAAAAATGAAGACTAACTGTTAAAGCGTTCAGCTGTTTAGCAGTTCTTTTCTAGCGTGAGACTTCACTACCGGAGAAACTCCTTCTGGAGTAAGGTTATCAAACTAAGACACACTGATGCTTTTGAAGCTGGGGTAGCAGCAGGGATGGTGCAATGGTGCCAAAACCAGGTTCCGAGCGCAAGTGGGGATAGAGAAATTCCATTCTTCCTGTATTTTGGGCATCTAACCCTACTGACAAGTCTGCCATAAGAAATAAAACAGTCACCACCACAAACCCATCTGCCAGAGGCTACCACTTAGCACATGTGAAATTAGATGAAGAGCCTGAAAAATTCTCTCAACAACTAGCATGAATTGTATAACATGTTAAATTATGTTAAAAAAGCAACATTAAACGAACATTAAGGTTGCAAACCAAGGCACTCATCAGTTAGGAAATGCCTGAATTAATTTGTCTGTGCAACCTTAGTTCAGACCTCCTGCACTGCTGTAGCGCTTCAGTGAAGATGCTACTACACCCAGGGGTGGTGGAACAATGTGTATAGTGGGGGTGCTGAGAACCACTGAACCAAATTGTGAACCCTGTATATGATGGAAACCACATCAAGACTGGGGGTGCAGCAGCATCCCCAGCACCCCTAGTTCCAGCACCTATGACTACGCCAATGGGAGAGCTTCTGCCGTTGGCATAGTTAATCCACCCCTGCAAGAAGTGGTAGCTATGTCGATGGGAGAAGCCCTTCCGTCAGTATAATGCTGTCTACACTGGGGGTTAAGTTGGTCTAACTGCATCACTCAGGGGTGTGGATTTTTCACTCCCCTGAGGGACATAGTTATACCAATATAAGTTTATAGTATAGACCTGGCCACAGTCTTTAATTACATGATTATTTTCCCTACAGGACCCCTGTCTCATTCCGGGCACAGCATGCACTATGCTCAATAAATAGGTTGCTACTACATTTTTCTTTTTGTCCTTATTATTCAATATATGGCCACATGCCTTATTTACTGTATAACATCCAAAGCCTGCACTGAATAAAAATGTATTAATTTCTTCATGGGCTTTTCTTTGGTGCTTATCATCATAGCATGTAAGTGTTTCACAAATATTAATGAATTTATCTTCACAATATCCCTGCGAAGTAAGGTGGTGTTATTAACCCCATTGCACAAATGGAGAACCAAGACAAAGGATTCATTATCAAAACTGTCCATTGCTTTTGGGTACCCAGGTTGAGATGCCTAGGAGCTGATTTTTCACAGTACTAAGTATCTGTAGGTCACTTTATATGTTCAAAGCACAAGCTCTTGTTGACTTCAGCTACAGTTGTGTGTGTTCAACACTTCTGCAAAAATGAGGAACCCAAAAATGAGAAACTCAATTAGTGGTCACCTATGAAAAGTTTTAAAAGATTGAATGCCATCCTGGATAATTGGATTCTACTTCCTTCACCACAGGGTCATCCTTTTTCCTCCTGCAGTTCCTGCTTCATTCACTACACACCTTCCAACTTCTGCAACAAATGCAGCAGGGGTTCTATAGACAACACTCTCTCTACAACCTTGATTTATTCCCAAAACACTATCCATTCTGTACAGAAAATAAAACAGGGCTCTTCTGGGATTAATAGTGTGTGACCATATAGTTAAAGATGGTATCATAATTGATGCACCTGAGGGGGGAAAAGTAAACTTGAGTGGGCTACCTTAACGTGGTCATTTCCTAACTATTGTGTGGTTGACTTTGCAACCAGTTTTCTTCCCTATTACGCTGGTGACGTACCAGAAGGGGGAACATTGACAGCACAGGAGAGACAGTCTCCCTGCTCTTGTTTCTGATGACTGGAACACCACAGTGGCTCTTGGCAGCCAGTAGGAGCAACTGCAGTAAAAGTAAAACTGAGCAAGCCTCTGCAACCCTAGGCTGAAACATGCTTAGTGGCTCTGTGGTTATGGCGCATAGTCAGTGCAGGTGGAATCAGAGAATTTTGCTGCCACTCTCTAACAAGAGTCTACAGATCATATGAAAAACCTCTGAAAAATCATTTATAACCTAGTCAAGTTTGGGTGGATTTCACATGGACAGCAACCTTCTGATTCCAGGGCAACCCCCCTTCCAAGTTTCAATTCTAAGAGTTGTATGCAGTGTTGTTCTAGCCATGTCAGTCCCAGGATATTAGAGAGACGGGGTGGGTGAAGTAATATCATTTATTGGACCAACTTCTGTTGGTGAGAGAGATGGGCTTTCAAGCCACAAAAGATCTTCGGATCTGAGAAAGGTACTGAAGAAGAGTTCTGTGTAGCACAAAAGCTTGTCAATTCCAAGAGTTGTAAGAATTTTTTTAACATTGGCAAAACACAACAATTTTCTCCTAACCACATTCTGAGAGACAGCAGTACCATTTTGGGGGAAACATTTAAAAAAAAAAAGCAGACTCAGGAAGACACCTGGCATGAAAAATTTCAGCCCCATATGATTCAGCAAAATTACAAGTAACTGAAAGTAGAGTGTGTTATAATAAGAAGTTTTAAGCAACCTTAACAATAAACGTTGCTGCCAGCTTCATCTCTAGTATACTTTTTTTTCTTTTTAAACACCTGTTTGATCAATCCCAGCTGATATTTGGGTAATAGCATTTGGAGGTATCCAGCTATTTCCCAGTATATTTAATTGGATTCTGGTTTAACTATTGGTAGCAAATGCAACTACAGTTTATGAGGGTGAACTGTCCTGGCAAGTGCATTCTCTAGTGATATTTTTCATGCCTGCATGAGACCTTTTTTCTCCCTCAAGCTACGTGACAGTAGGATCAAGAGAATAAGTGAATGGAATTGCAGTTCTCAGTCATATTGCCAAGTAAATAATAATCATACATACTTACTTTCTACATTCTGAGTTAACATTCCTTCAGACACTGTCTCCCTAAAAATTCGGTCCTAGGTATTAAACAGTTGTAAAAATAGATGATTTTCTTTACAAAACAAAATACCCAAAACAAACAAAAAACCTACCACACACCTCATTTGCTCGGAAGTTATAAGTGCTGCAAACATTTTCAAACTTTGTCTCTGTCAAGATTTCCTATATAATTTTTAAAATTCAGCAAAATGCTTTAGATAGGCAGTGAAAACTGATCTATTTACCCTCCTTTAGTTACCTACTCTTCACCTTTGCCTTGAGATAAAGCCTCTCTACTCTTTCATATAAAGAAGAGCCATGACATATGAATATAAAGGTGTCTTTGTTGTAGGGATTTGAATATCACTTTTGGGTTTTGGCTACTGCAGGCAACTTCTCATTATTCAGATGCAAAGCTCAGGCAGTAACAAGACTTTACATTCAGCACAATCATCATGATTTTAAAATAAATGGAATATGCTCTTAACAGAAGCAGTTAAACATCCACAACTTTTATAGACAAATATGCTGCAATGCACTAATCCAATAGGAAAAACAAACAAACAAACACTACGCCATTTTTTGTTTAATTTTGAGGACGTGTCCGTATTCCTCATAGAGAATGACTGGGTGTAAACTAATTAAGGTGGTGGGATATAATTGGGTACATAATCATGTTACAATACGTTAGGATTGGTTAGTGAAATTTCAGGAACATGATTGGTTAAGGTATAGCAAAGCAGAACTCAAGTTTTACTATATAGTCTGCAGTCAATCAGGAAGTAGGGGGTGGGGGTGGGCATGCGGGTGGGGGAAATGGGAACAGGGAAGGGGGTAAGGAAATTGGAATCATGTTTGGCTAAGGTGGGGAATGGGAACAGGGACACAGGTGTAAGGCTCTGTGGTGTCAGAGCTGGGAAGGAGGATACTAAGGAAGGAAACTGGAATCATGCTTGCTGGAAGTTCACCCCAATAAACATCGAATTGTTTGCACCTTTGGACTTCGGGTATTGTTGCTCTCTGTTCATGCAAGAAGGACCAGGGAAGTAAGTGGGTGAAGGAATAACATCACCTAGAGCCTCTTACAAAAAATTAACATCCTGCCCTTGCCTCACATGCTGCACTGGCTGACAGTCTTCTACCAGGTGATAGGCAAGATGCTAGAGGATAGGATCAAGCTGAATGTCTGACTGTAATTATAATCATTCTGATAGGTTTGAACACCAGAAAATTTGTTTTTAATTCTTAACCTTGGAGCTCTAATGATGGTTGGTGGCACAAGAAAAGCACATTTACTACATACACACCATTTGGCTACCAGTTTATTTAAATGTGAATTGGACCTATCAGTCTATTAATACCAATTATTTATTTGCTTATTTCCTGTTATTTTTCTGTCTCTCTGTTCTCCTTCACTCAGACTGCATAACCCTGACTTACCACTATGGGCCATATTCTCCCCAGTACTGGTCTTTCCCGTGAAGGGAACATTCTCCTGGGGTTGGAGTCACTTTACCTTGCCAAGCCACATGGAGTGGGTTTGTGCCTCCTAAAAATGTTGGATCTTAGGGCACCAGTACAGGTTCTTTGTCTTCATACAGCAGCCCTGTTGGCCACTATTTCCATGGCAACCACAACATGTGTCCTTTAAATACCATGCTGCTATTGGCTAACTGCACCATGGCTGTCCGACATGCTGTCCCAGTCACATTTCCAAGAGTATTTGCTTCTTGCTCCACCCCTAAATTTCTGAGCATGAAGAATGCTGCAGGATTCTGTTGGAGGAGTTTCTATTGGGTCCCAAGAAATGGGAAACTACTCTGTAGAAAAGGCTTTTCAGTTTCCTTGTCCCAGCTAGGTTCCATTTGGTGCTTTACCACTGATGGAAACAGAGTTGGGACGATGGCCTTAGAATTCTGGAGATCTCAGGTCTAATGAAGTAATAGTCTACAGGTGCGTTCTTGTACAGTTAGTTAAAAAACACAAAAATGTCAATGAGAAAGACAGGTATGATTCAGAACTAAAATGTTAATGTTTTAAATGGAGTTCTTCTGTCTAAATGTATAGTAGGCTATATATAGACTAATAGTCCAGAAATGATCTGTTAAATTTTATATACATAGTACCTTTGATCCTAAAGGACCCCAAATTTTTTTTCCATCTCTAGGCTTTATTTTAGCTCAGATGCGAGAGAAAACTTATGTTAACTTCAGTGGGGAGCTGCACATGTGTATTCTAGGCCACAGTATCTATGTCAGTCACTGCACCTAATGCTAAAATAAGACAAGCTGTAGAACATGGCTGCTGTATAGCAAAGAGAAACAATGAGGAAGTGAAGAAAAAATACTGTGTCCTGTTGAAATAGATGGAGGAACTTTGAAGTGGCAGAATGTAATTAATCAAACCGGAATTTGGTTAGGATACAGTGGCTAACATACCTATTCATTCAAACACTGCCATATAATCATTACTGAGCACAACAGGATAGGTTCTTAGTTTTGTGTCTCATCCAGAAACTAAAAACTTGAAGCAACACAGTACCCCATAACACCTTCCTGTAGCCCAAGTTGTTTATTGACTCACAGGAACTATACCACTTGCTGAATTACCAGCACCATTTCTTACAGCACCTAGATTTTCCTCCTAGGTCTCTCACTTCAGCACTAACTAGTTCCATTCAAATATAGGGTGTGTGATCTAATCAGACCATAAAACAAGATGTTATGGCCATAGGCCAGCATATAATACAGTATAGGGTCTCTATGTTACTCTATACAACTCATACTCATATGTAAGTTTTCTTATTAAAATACTATTACATAGATTATAAAAATACAGTTTTACTTTATTATCTAATCTGGTGGTAAAGAATATATCCTATAGTAAATCAGCATGATTGCTTTTCACATACTTAGAATTTTAAGAATCAGTCTAGCAAGGTGCCAAGCACTCTGGCCAGAAGTCACAGGCTTCAGTAAGACTATTCACATTAGATCTGGTCAAAAGTTTTCACACAGTGTTGTTCTGTTGAAAAACGGCCTTTTTAAAAAATGAAACTTTTCTTGAAAACTTAGTCTATATTACAGAAATTTTCCAATTTTGGCAAATTTTGCTGTGCTATTTTGACCAACAATTTTATTTAAATCACTTTCAAAATCATCATAGACTTTTCAACGCGATTACCAAAACCCACATTTTCTTACTGAAGCCCAGTTTTTGGGAAACAGATTCTGTAAAGATGTAGGTGAAGAGTGTCACTGAAAATTTCACACACAAAAAAGAAAACAGATCCTTTTTTTTTTCATTTGAAATTTCCAGTTTTTCAACCAACTTTAATTCATGTACTTAAAGTTAAGCACATGCATAAGTCCTTTGCTGGAAATCTGAAGGATAAATCCCTTAGAGAATAGAATGAAAATAGAACATTGCTAATATAGAAATCAGTATAATTTGTATAATTCTAAGGTCAAATTTAATTAGACCCAAGAAATAAAAATCTAGATCTGAAATAAATGTAAGATCATTTGCAAATACTTAGCAAATCACTAATTCTGAGAAAATGAATATTTATGTTAATAATCCACACATAATGTGATATATGCAATTTTATAGGATTTTAGTTTTAAATACATATGAATGATCTGTTTTCTTTTTTTTAAAATAAAAACAGTGGGTTTATATCTGTAGCATATGCAACGAATTCATTTCTGACTCAAAAAGTATTTTGACAGTAAACAATCTACTGTGGAAAGTCTCAGATCTTATATAAAAGATTTTTTTTCTGAAAAATATCCATTAATTTTAGCAATGCCTATGATCATTGCTTTTCAAAGCCTATTAAAATGTATATATTTTAATAAAATTTGGGCCAAATCCTGCACTTGGTTATATCATTGTAATTCTGTTATAGTCAATAAGGACCCATTGGTTTAACTAAGTTTGACCTTAAGAACATGATATAGTGTCTCGTTTTTTGACAGTTGCTAAAAGTTTCCAAGACCCCAATATCACTTATGCATTAAACATAGAATCATGGATACACTAATTATAAAAGCATACTTACTAGTAAAGCTGCTCCAATATTTCTACATCACAGTTTATCCACTGAATCAAAGATTCCTGTCTCATATCATGTTGATTCTGAAAACTGACACTTGTCATTACTGCCTGTAGATGTAGTTTGGGATAATTGAAAGCAAAATTCAGATTTTCAGAATCTCCTTTTTCTTCCACTGTCTCTTTTTTAACATTTACTTTTCAGTGCTTTGCTTACAGTCCTGTAACAAATACTGCTACCATGCTGGCCAAAAACTCTATGCATAACAGCTAATTGGCTATCTAAGACATCTTCTTCTAGTGAGAAATGGTTATTGAATAGAATACAATGGTATTCTTAGACGGGGGAGAAAAGAAGAATAATGGGCACTGGAATGACAATACAAAAAGAGGAGAAATCTCAGATTAGCCCAAACTCCCAGGCCCTAATCACTGACAGAAGAATATGGTAAATCAAAGCAAAAGACTCAATCCATTCAAACAGGATTAAAGGTTTAAACTAAAAATCAACAAACTTGTTAGTCTTTGTGAGAAAAATTGACACTGGGATTTTTTAGAGTTGAAACATCCAACTAAATTATTCCCCACTGCTGTTTAGGGCATGTAAATGTGAAAAAGTAGTGGCTTACTCTACAGAAGACAAGCAAATAGATATGTTTAAGAAAACAGATCCATACAAGATTCCTCAAAATTGGAATGACCTGATTACAGATGTAGTATTGTATATTCTATTTACAATTATAAGATTAAGATTAATGACAAAATATTTTTAATGTATTTCATAATCTAATCATTATTGTCTTAAAGGAAACAGATGAAATATACATAGCTAGGCATGTTTTGTAAACTTTTCATGTTAGGCATAATTGTATACAATGTAAAATAAAAAAGTCAGAGGATGGGTCTTTGCCTTCATTTTTTATTCCAGAAAAAATGCCATTGAAACTAATATGAGAGGGTTTTTTTTCTAGGGAGCAGGAGTGGGCATTAGTTTCACATTTTCCTCACTTGGGGGAATAAACAGAGACAAAAGACTAAGATGATAGCATTCTTATTTCACTTTACTTCTGCAATGGAATTGGTTGTACTGTAACAGCATATGAAACAGAACAGAACCATAGCACAACACTGCAACACAATGAGCAGTATTCCCTGTCCTCCATTTTTTGTGCCACTACTGATAATGCTCATTTAGAGCTTAATTCATTAGAGCTATTCTAACCAAGAGAAAGATAAAGTGTACAATATAACACGGTGCTTTCTTAAGTAAAAGAAGTAAAGCACTGACTTTTTCAGTCGGGAGTAACACCAGGTCATCCTTAAATTAAAATAATATCACTGTTACCTTATTTTGTTGTATCACACCCATTTGTATTCCCTCTTGTTGTTATGGAGTTTTGTCACAGAGACTTTGGAATTAGAATTGTGTGCATGTGTCAGTAGAGGGGCTGTCCTGTATAGTAACATTTATTTATTAGGAGCAAAGTACATTGTTGACTGTTTGGGACTAGCGTAGTTTGCAATACTATTAATATAAAGCCTAATCCTGCAGCCACTTAAAATGTGGAATGCCTGCTACTCAGGTTTAGAACAATTATTTGATTTACCAATGCTTTCTATCCCCCAGTGGTCTGTCTAAACAATATTGAGGCTATTTTTTTTATTATTATTTTTTTTGGTCAGATAAACTCAAGCTTCTTCGATTTCATTCAGCACACAACAATGCATTGCAAGTTTAAGTAATGACATTCTATGTGGGACTTGTTATTGGGCTGGGAATATTTGACCTAAAATGCCATTATCTTAACTTATACATTTTAAAATCATGTTTTGAAATGCTGCAAAACTAAGATTATAGTGAATTTAATTTCAAAGTCATTTTGGATGTCCTTTCAGACTGCATGTGGTAATCCTTGATTTTTGCACTGATGCTAAATGTTAATGAACAGAGCCACAGTGTACCATTTCACCTAGAGCAATGAAAACATTAAAATCTCTTTAGAAGACTGAATAAAACTTTATGTTATAAATATAATCCTCGTTGAAGCTCTACCATTTCACTGTACTTTTGAAATAAGGGCACATGGAAAATATGGAAGAGTTCCTTTGAGATAGCTAACTAAAGCTACAAAATGAGCACTGTACTGTATTTCCAAGGAACACGGTTCAAAAGTTGTACGATTACTACTAAGGTTGTTTTATTCTTTACCACATTTGGAACAGGAAGTCTGTGTTGTTCTTGAAGAATTCTGAAAAGCAATGTCACAGTCTGATGACCTCTTCTCCTCATTAAAACGTTCCCAAAGACAGCTCTCTGCATGATGTTTTGTAGCTTCAGCAGCCATGAACTAATTTGTACCTCTTATTTTGATCATGCACTGGTGAAAGAACCAAACAATATTTTTCTTTAAACACAGAGAGGTCTTTCAACAGCTCAGCATGCACTTCTACCCTCTTTTTAATCTTGGAGCACCTATTTATTTGCTCTTTTCACCACTAAATCTTCTTTGCTTCTTTCTGCCCCCCTGCAAAGCTGCTAGTTAAAATTTTCAGTGTTTTTTCTTCATAGGCTTAAACCATTAGAAGGATATTACCATAAAAAGGGACACAAGGATATAGAGATATGGTGCATCAGAATTTGCATTTCTAATTTTAATCCAATTAAACTAAACTAATATTTATTTAGCTACTACCTTTCCGTAGTGTATATAAATTCACTAAAGCTAGTGCAAAAAATTCTTCCTGCAGGAAATTAGTTATAAGTGCTCACTGCAATAAGTGATCTGTTCTGCATACTGAGTATTTCCAGATTTTGCTTCTAGATAATTAGTATTCATCTGGTTGATTTGTTTATTTTGCATGCCTTCATTTTTTTTTAGTGATGGACTCATTATGCAAGTCATATTTTTCTCTACATCACGGATTTTGAGCTTATGTAAATTGTAAAAAGGTACTGTAAGGGCATTTTCTTTTAATGCATAAGGCATATACCTGGAAAGGGAGGCTATATGGCTTGGCATTTTGAATTAGTTTAGGGCTTTTTCTACATCACCCATTTTAACAGCTACTGAGCAAAAAATAATAACGTGTTGACACTATTTGTGCTTCATTTTCAATTAATAAATGTTAATTTAAATGAATTTAATTATGTCTATACAAAATATACATCTTGAAAAAAATATGCATACAATTTTAAAACATAACCCGCTCCTATCTAAATACCTTGAGGGCCTGGTTCTGCTCCCATTGACTTCAGGGAGAGCATTCTCAGGCCCTGCAGTGTCAAAATATTATACATGAGGCAAAAGCCCTTCTGTTACCCTCCCTTGGGTATTTTTAGGGAAGGGGAGGCGGGAGGGGAGACAGGAAAGTCTTAGAGGCAGACCTTGCACAATTTTCTACAAAGTCTTGCCTTTCAAGAGGAGGAGAGCACACAGCCTCCCCAAACCATAAGTCCTAGGGAACCTGCAACACAGAGTCCAGCAGCAGAGGAGCCCTCTGAGCTACTTTCTCCTCTGCCTTGTGAAAACATATGTCCCATCTGAGCAAATCCCCTTCTCTGAGGGCATTGCTGGCATGGAGCCAATGTTAATACTGTTTCAAAGCAGTATTAACTTGGGTATGCATGTCTGAATGGGTATCTACTGCCTCTTGAGGAAAGACTGCCACAGATATCAATTCCTCTCCCTCCCATCCTGGCTATCTCCCCTTCCAAGACTGTGGAGTCCAAACCTTCCAGACTACACATGGAGAGTCTACTGTGGGAATGAGGGAGAGTAAGCAATGCATCTGTAATGCAACACTCCCTGCATCCGTAGTCTCCAGGGGACATCTCCCCAAGCAGCATTTGCTTTCACTGTGGAAGCAGAGGGGATAATTGAGACCAAGGAAGTGTTTCACCATTCTGGTCAGTGTTGTCTTAACAAAATGTTTGGTAAATCTCATATATTTATTTCAGTGAAATGAAACCCTTAGGCAATTGTGTGTATTCCTATTTCTGTGTACTGTTATGCTTTTCTATAAGACAGAGAAATTCCTGGAACCTACAAGATATTTTTCCAAATTTAAATTTCAGTTTGAATTTTTAGTTGCAGTAAATCTGCTGAAATTAACACAGTAGATTACATTTATTACCAGAGCCATATTTTACCTTTCCAATGGTGTAATCTTTTTGCATGGTGAGAGTAAATCCTACATTCGTAATTAATAACTTTCTATTGCAAACTCCAAAGAAAAAGAGCAGTAGGTAAATACCAGTCATGTCTTTCAGCTCTCCAAATCAGAGTCTTATTCATAACCTCCCACCCACCCTTTTTGACTGTTTTTAATTTTATATATATAAACTATATTACTAATAGGTCATCTAGGTGTTTTCTCCTGCCAATGATCTCTCCATACACACAGACACAAAGTATAGTGTTTTATCCAATCCAGTTCTAAAAGAATAAAGCTACAGATCTTCCATCATTTCCCTTGGGAGATAATTTCACATGACGATATGGATGAGGCTGCTGACTTTGCATATATAACCTAGAGTTGGTTGGATGATGCTATGGGACCATCATTGGTGCAACTGTCTTTGGTTGTGTTTCCTAGGTCTGAGGAAAAGGAAGATTGTATAGGAAGCATGGTTATGCTTTTTTTGTTTGCATCGAGTCTGAAATACAGAAGACTGACTACAACAAATATTTAACCAAGCATGACCATCTCATGTGCACATCTCAAAATAGGGCTAGTGCTGCTATATCAGTCAACCCATTATGCCCCGGAAGGTCTTGCAGGGTTTATGGCATTTTTCACTGCAGGTGAAATGAAGGCACTAACACTGATTAAGCTCAGTGACTTCTTTTGGAATGTAAACAATTATTTTGGATCAGCTCAGAATTTCACAGCTGCTGTGACAACCATGGGACTGTCCTGGGTGGTTTTTGTTTCTTCTCACATATCTAGGCTCTTTCTGGATCTGGTGTTTGGGTTGGGTTTAGATATCAGGAAGGCAAAGATTACATCTTTGTCACCAAAACAAAGGCCATTATCTCCTTCGAGATTGGGATGATTTATCAGTGGACATTTCTAGCAGATAACCTGATTAATCTGAGCTACTGCCGCTTGGTCACACAGTGGAACTGATCTTATGGTGATGAATTTTCTGGTTTCTTTGTAAATCAGATCACTTAGATCTAAAGTGAATTATCTGCTGCTGTGGAAACAGGTCGGTATCTTGAAAGGGCAAAACACAAAGTCTGCAGTCCTTGAGTTTCAGCCTGCCTCTCTCTTTAAGGCCCCTGGCCGCCACCCATGAATGGATCCATAGTCTTCTTCGCTTGTGAAGGCCAGCAGAGAAGTATTGGACCTATAGCAGTTGTTGTCATTGCCCTACGTGGTATCGTGGTGCTACTTGCTCTTAAACAAGCTATAGTGAGTGGGGCCTTCGCTCAATAATCTAATTCTATACACTTATAATCTTGCTGACTACGAACCTCTTTCAAATCTTCTATTTTGGGGAAAGGTCATAGAAAAGTTTATGACCAGGCTGTGATGGCAGTTTCCGGAGTCTTGATTTCCTATAAATAAGTTTGTCAGGCTATAGTCCTGGATATGAGACAGAAACTACACTAGTTTCACTGAGAGATCATCTCTGATTGTTGGGGGACCATTGCATTTCCCTCGCCAGACCTCTGTGGGAATGGGTCAGAGGACGAGGTGGGACATCTGAGGAGACAGCTGATGTATATTAAGTATTACTTGGCAAGCTTGTGGTCATATCATAATGACAGTTCACTCATTATTGTAAGATCTCAACTGTTGGTGTTGTATAGTCTTTTCTTAACTTACGTGAGGAATCCAGAATATGAGGAAGCACTGCAGTAAAAGATGAAGAAATTATAACCACCCCTAGATAGGCAGCCTAAATGTTCTTTGTTTAATTTCAAATCCTTACTCTAGATATACCTCCTTGGCCAGCCTAAACAATTCCTTGGTATTTACACCTTCTGATATAGCACTTCAAAATGATTGCAACATCCCTCCCTACTTTGGCCATGCTATACATATTAAAGGAGTCTCTTGTTTAGTCATTTTTGTTGCTCTTTAAAATTCCTTCCAATTTGTTAATATTCTTATCTGCTAGTGGCCAGAATAAAAGCAATATTCTTAGTGCCATTTCACTCCATAGACATACTGCATAGGACCAGATCCTGATTCAAAAGCCAGTGGTGGTGTCCAGCTTTCAAGGCCATAGCTCAACCAGGTGTTGCGGTCCCAATGAGGAAGCTAAATCTTGAGGAAAGACTCATCCCTGGTGCGGCTGCTGCATGGCTGCAGAGCCCCATCCTCCTCCCCGGAGACAAAATCAGTAACCCCCCACCTCCCACCACTGCCATATGTAGGAGAGGGGCCACTGGAAAGTGACCTGACTTCCCAGACTGTGGGACGTTATCACCCCAGCTGAGTGACAGTGAGGGATACAGTGTAGGGACCAAGTGGCCCTTAGAAACACTGGAGCCAGTTCTAAAACAGAGCTGGCAGGTGAGGATGAAGGACCTGCTGAGGCCCAAATTACTCTTGCATACATGCAGGTGCACCAAAGCAATCGAGACACATTAGCCAGAGTACAGCTCTTGGCGAGCCTCAAGCTGTTCCACCCAAAGAGGATGTTTCTGTATCCTCATCCTCAGTCTTCTCTGTCAGAGTATAACAACCCCACAGGCAACCACATTGCTTCAGTAGCTTCCACTGAATTTCTGAAACCCTGACCAATCTCAGGATATGTCAACCCTGTGCAGAGCTCCCGTAAGCAGAAGTCAGGAGCTAATATACCTCTTCTTTGTGGGAGAGTCAGAATTACTCAGGACAGAGTCAGCATTTAGCGTATAGGCCAGTGACTAGACACTATAGTGATAGGAGAGAAACAGACTGATGGATTAGAATTTGATGCAATAGTCCCAAAAAGCAAATTACATTGAAATGTTCCACCTACTATCACAGCTAATTAAAGATTAAGTTAAATAATAAATAATAATACTTAACAATGACAAATTAACTTCAATGCCAACTTTTCCTGTAAAAGAAGGCCCATTTACACTTCCTCTGTTAAAGCATGCCCACGTGCTCAGGGTCTAACTGAGCACCATATTTGGGGTCAGGAAAAAAATTTTTCCCCAGGTCAGGTTGGCAGAGACACTGGGGGGTTTTCACTTTCCTCTGCAGCGTGGGGCGTGAATCATTTGCAGGTTTAAACTAGTGTAAATGGTGGGTTCTCTGTAACTTGCAGTCTTTGGATTATGATTTGAGGACTTCAGTAACTCAGCCAGAGGTTATAGTTCTATTACAGGAGTGGGTGGGTGAGGTTCTGTGGCCTGCAATGTGCAGGTCAGACTAGATGATCCCGTTGGTCCCTTCTGACCTTAAGATTATGAATCTATGAGCACCTTTCATCCAGGGATCTCAAAGCACTGTAAGAAGGTGGATAAGTATTGTCCTCTCTCTATTACAGATGAGGAATCTGAAGCAGAGAGGTTAATTTAATTTCTGAAGGATATACAGCATTTCTGGGAAAGGGTCTGAAATAGAACCATATATCCAAAACTAAATTAAAGTAGTTAAAATGTGTTATTTAAAGGCATGTACAATGTGTTGATTTTTTATTAACACTACCTTACAAAAAATCTGATTTTTTTCCTTTTTCTGGAAGCAAATACTATAGGGTTTTATGTTAGAGCAAACTTTGGTACAAGTAATGTGGATCCTGATTCTGTCTTAACTATAGTGAGAAAGAAACATCCTTAGCAAACCTTATGGTATTTTTACTATTTTAGCTTTTCTCCACTAGATGTCCCCAGTATGTCACATTAAACATTGGCTTCACAGATAGGATCTTTTTAATCTGAAAGGGTATATACTTCTTTTGAAGAGTGTGTTATTAACATGTTATGATTAATGATTTTCACTCCAGAGTTCATTTTATCTGGAAGATTAATCAGACACAGATCTACAAGAAGAACACAATAATTTAATTCTCTGCCAAAGATATAGAGGCTACCCAATTTAGGAAGCAATTAAGAATCTTGTATGCTTTCTTCTGTGGAAATATTTAAGCAATCAAAGCACTAAAAAAATAGAAATCCTTACAGTAAAAATTCTTATATTTCAAAAAGAAAGCCTTAACAGTTTCTCCCCCGCCCCAACTTTATTACTTTCAAAGGGGATATAACAGTTACACAGGCCCATTCACAGTAGACTGGGTCAACAGCAGGAGTCTTGCTTAGTTTGAGTTCTAATGGATGTTTAAGGTAAGATCAGAGTAAAATCTGGCATGATCACAAATATCATTTTAAGCCTTTCCCACATTCCCAAAAAGCCCTCTGCAACAAAGCATAGGAGGCTGGAAACAAAGCTGTCATATTAGAAACTTAAAGCAGGTAAGCTGAGTTAGAACTAATCTGTCAATACCTTGACTTGTCTGAAAACTCAGTAAACTGTATAAAGCTTTAGGTTTTTGCACTTATTCGGCTGTAAGTGCTGCTGTGGGAGATCAGTACAGTAGATCTGTACTGTATCTGCTGCTTTCCAGGAATGCAACAAGGATTCCCAAAAGGCGCCAGTGGATCTCAAACTGGAAACACTCTAGCAGCATGTTTTGACTCTCAGGGCATCAAGTAAAAAGTTCACGCTGTGCAGATGAGCAGCACCAGTCCGAAGGGGTGGGGAGGACAAACCAAAACAAAAAGAACCAAAAAAAGGAGGGGAGAGGGGAAGTACTCTGAATGACCTTTTACTCTGCAGCTAATACACACCCCTGGAACAATGGTAAACACTGACTGAAGGTCTACAATCTCCAGTGGTTTCATGGCATGTCACCATCCCCAGCAGGACTTAATGTGACAATAAAGTGCATGATTCCAATAACAACAAAACTTAGATGTAACAGAAAAGGAAACAAAGCCATGTGCACTTAGCCCACCAGTGCACATTCTCTACAGCCTTTCAAGTGTTTCAGTTTCCAATAATAAGTTGAGAATGCCTTTACGATTGCACAAGGGATGAAACAGTGGTTTGTGTGCAAAGGTCCTCAAACATTTTTCAACAGAAAAACAGCACCCTTAAAAAAGACCTACTAAAAACAAAAAGGAAGAGGAGGACTTTTTTTTTCTTATTTGTGATAAATAAAATCTTTCAATTTTTTTTTTAAAAGGTGGGAGGGACAGGTTATTTTTTCAATTTGTTCCTCACATTATACATTCAGATCCTCTCTCGTCCATAAGTCTTTATGATAACGCCTGAAAAACTAGTGAAATAACATGACAAGCACTGGAGTGAGGAAGAGGTTTGTAGACAGATTGTGCCACACAGATTCCCCCTTGCTGGGGAAAATCTTTGGTCACCACATTAGGGCAGCTTTATGGTGTGGGGGTGCTGTGGGGGTTAAGGGGCAGACTATATCAAGAGCTAAGAATGAGGACCACTGTGTTTTCCTTACTTCTGAATTTACAAATCCTTTTAGCCCAGCTCTGTTCTCACACTGTTTTTTTCACATATCAGTCTCAGTTCCAACAGTCTTTTTTAAAAATTCTCAGCATCTTCCCACTTGACATATCAGGCCTTGTTGCCTCTGAGAAGCCTTTTTGGGTTGATTGCTTATGGTTCAATACCTAGGAGAGGTGGGGAGCAGCAGAGAGTTCTTTCAGAGACTGCTTTCATCGTGGTTTAGTTAAAAGCAGCATTGACACTCTTACATGACTGCATGGGCGGCATGTGATTCCTCCATCTGGGGAGGCTGCACACACATGGAGCATGGCCTTACCTGAGGCCTGCCCCCACTCAGCCTCCTCCCCCAGAAGTCCCGCTGATGCTCCACCCCAGCCCTGCTCAGCCCCCTGCTTGAGGCCCTCTCCACCCGTCACTGATGCCTCTTTGCCTCACTGGCTGGCCAGTCTCTTTGCCCTGGCCCCCCTTCTGGCCCTCCCACTGGCCAGCCAACCGTCCAGCTGGCCACTCACCTCTCATGTGCGCTTCCTTGTGAGTGGAGCGGGGATGGGAAGAAGCGGAGCCTCGGGGGAAGAGGATGACCAGGAATGTGGCCTTGGGGTGGAGCACAGGCGGGGCCACAGCAGGGGCACCCACCCTTTCGACAGCAGTGCGCTCCAAAAGTGGTGGGCCAGCTGTTTGGAGAGGCTTAGCCTCCTCTGGCCTGTTATACCCACCATCTATGCATGACTGCCATGGCTACTTGTGGGAGAATAAAGGATATAGCCCCAGAAATGCATTCCCCTACTCTGACTCTGGCTTTGCTAATGACAAAGGAGCTGGGATAAGATACCCACTCCCCATTCAGCCCTTCCTCCAGCAAGGCACAATACCTAGGGTATGTCTACACTGCAACGTAAGCCCAGGGTTAGTGGGACTCGAGTCAGCTGACCTGTGTTAGGGAACTCTGTGCTTGAGCTTCCACGTTGTATTTTAACCCTGTGTTAAGATTTTTGTAATCCATGCTCAAATCTAGGGCTTTGGCATCCACAGTGCAATGCACAGACCCAAGTCAAAGTAACCATATCCCAGAGTTCCCAGTACTGCCCCTCTCCCTTGAAATGTGGCCGCTCTAGCACTAGGACCATGATGCACCGTGGGAAAACTTCACTGACTGCCATGCATGTTACAAGGAAGCAGCTTCCTTTGCAAAAAGCTTGATCAGTTCATTCTCCATTGCAAATCCAGGAGGCTTTCTGATAGCGTGCTTGCAGATCAGTGATCAGAAGACAATGGCTTAATGCTGACATAAGCTGCTGCCATTTGCACGGCGGGACAGTGGCTCCCCTTTTCAATGTGGTGGATTGCAGATTGTTGGGATTGAGAGGAGAAAGAAAGTTATCCCACAGAATTGTGGGATACTTCCCGCTGAATCCCAGGACCCAAGTCAAATGGGGATGTATCTTCACTACAAAGCAATAGGGCTTAGACCCTGGGTCCTGTCCTAACTCAATATCACACCCTCCAGGGTCCTGAGACCCTGGGTCCGAGCCCTGGGTTAACACAATTGCGATGTTAGACACAAGTGGGGTTAGACTTGAGCTCAGGCGCATTCCCTGTGCCCTGTGTTGCTCTCAGTGTCACCAAAACTCTGGAATGGAGCAGGTAAGCTGAAAAGCAATACAGCAAGTCCCACTGACTATCCGATGGGAAGTGCTAAGGGTTCGTGCGGTAGGAGACAATAAGAAATAAGCTGCCACCATGGAGGTGACCAGATAACACAGTGGTGAGCATGATGTAAGAACCAAAGTTGGGTCAAAAGTTCTGTCATTAACTGTAATCCTATCTGGATAAAAAGGCTCACCGACCATGTCTGGAATTCACACACCTGGGGGGTGGGGAGGAGGAAATCACTGCTCTAAAAAAGAATGCACAAGAGTAACATTTACAGGGAGACAGACTTGAAATGTAGCAAGACAAGGTAGAACAAAAACAAGAGAGTCTCAAATTAAAATAACGTCCTCATAACATGGGTAGAGAGACACCTAGTGGCTAGAGAGAAATAAGGCAAACACTTTAAATAAAATGATACAACAATTGAATGTTTAGAGCTGAAATTCTGTCTCCACTGAAATCTGTCAAAACTCCCATTGACTTCAGTGGGGCCAGGATTTCACCATATAGGTCTATGATAGAGATGGTCAAAAGGTGAAATTTTGATGACAATTTTCATTGAAATTTTGACCAAAAAACCCTAACCTACATTTTTTGTGAAAATGTCTGCAAAAGATATTTTGTATGTTAGAAACTCTACACTAAATGTTAGGGGTATGATTAACCCAGCTAAAAGGAGGGCAGTGGGCATTAAATATTCTGGGGCGGGGAGGGGGAAAACAGTGTTCAGTTGCCATACTTCAAAATTACACCCATTGCAACACCACTAACAGAGCTGGGCAGGACAATATTTCTATTCTTCTTAAACAGAATATAAGGGCAGAAAAAAATGACAGTCATTCTCAGTCACAAAAAATATACATCTCTAGTTATCCATCGCCCAGTCAAATGAATCAAACAAAAGAATTCCAGTATCAGGAAAAATTAGGCTAAAACATATAACAAACCAAGATCCCTCTGATATTTTCAGACTGGCTGAAGCTCCTGGGTGATCATTTTTAAAATGTGTCCTGAACTGAAAAATACAGAGGGCAGCTCAACACTGAACACTCAAACACATTTATGAAGGCGAATGAAATATTGGCCAATGTGGTCCAGTGAGTCCCATGAGACTGAGAATTAAGGGACCTAGGTTTAATCCTCACTTCTGCAACTGACATCCTGTCTGAACTTAAACTAGTCCTGAGAACCTCTAATCCTAAACTGTTCTTGCAGCTCCACATGAAACAACAAGGAAGAAGCTTCCTTATAACCATTAGCCCAGAATGTGGGACACCCCAGTTCAATTGCCCACTATGTTTGATGACAAGAAGGAATTTGAACAGAGGTTTCACACCTCTCAGGTACCTGCCCTAGCCACTGGACTACAGGGGGATTCTCGCTCTCTGGCCAATTAATGTTTAATTATTTAATAATGACTTCAGTGGGAGAGACTGAGAGAGACGTACACCAAAATATCCCACATCAGAACAGCCTCCTCCTCCTCCCCTCTTCTAGCACTTTTGTGTGGAGTTGCAAAAATGGCTTAGGCACCTAGGCTGCCTGACTCCAGGAGAGGGTTCTTGGCGGGGGATTTCAAGAACCTCCCTGCAGCCCAGACTGAACTCTCACTATCTCCCAATGGCTATCTTAGGCAGCTCCCTCCCTAGCATGCTGGCTCCCAGTCTCAGGTATGTGTCTTTCCCCATGTATTATATAGGGAGCCTAGTTCAGGCTTTGTAGATTCCAGTGATTTTCTATGTGCATAAGTCATTTTGTGGATCCAGGCCTAAGTCTGTGAGCATATTGTCTGCAAGAAAAAAAGTGTAACTGGACCGTGAGAGGTGCTTGTCAATAGAAAAGGAGAACTTTTCGTCCCAGAGGTTCACATGGTTGGCTGAGTAAGGCCCAGTGGGAGTTCTCCTCTGGCAGACCTCAGGAAGGGGAAATATTCCCTCCCTCAATTTCTTCCATGTTAAGACATCTGTTTTCTCCCAGTCTCCCGCCTGTAGACTTTCTGAGGTCCTGTGAGTCTCCCCTGGAGTGATGCTCCCTTCTGACATACCATATAGTGGACAGTGTAAGGAAACATTAGTGTTTTTCCTTTGCCATCTTTTGTACTTCAAGCTGCTCAAGTGTCCCCTTCGAGGCCCCTGAACTCTGCTCCTGACAGACTCCCCATGTCCTCTAGAAAAACACATACTCCCCTCATGTCTAGATGGTGTCCTGCTGCTGAAAAACAAGGAGGTTCACTGGCTGTGGAAGCAAGAGACCTGTTAATGCTTCCCCAGTGTTTTCTCCTGCAGTGGTGAGCTGCTCCTCAGGTCCCCCCATTTAGCCCTCTCTCTGTTTCCAGCCTTCAATGTCCTCAGCAGCCTCTCACTGCCAAGTTCCTAGGGCTTTTAGAGACTCCGCAAGCATAAATCTGAGGGATGGAAATGGTTAGAAAAGCCCTGATAAGATTTACGAGGCTTGCAAAGCAGTTGATGCACTGACCCAGGAAGATCCCTACTTTTACAAGTGACTGGATCCTCTCCTCAAAATCTCTGGAGCTGCTTAGTGAGTCTACCTTCCTACAGACCACAAGAAGTCTGGAAAGGGGGCGGGGGAGAATGCCTCCCCCCCTCAGCATTCTTCAATTCTCCACACCATATAAGAACTATTTGAAAAATGAAGGAAATAACACAAATAACTTCATTTAGATGAAGTACAATTACATGCACATGTCAGAGGTTTAACTGCATGTTATTTTCAAGAACTTCATCCCCATCTTACCACACACAAGAAGTTAGACATTAGAAACCCAGGAATAGCAAAGTTAAGGCTGCACTTTTCAAACAGGAGCAAGACATCCAAACTACCTTAACCCTGCCAGCCTACCATCTCCCCAACTTTGCAAGGAGTCTATTAAAAATTATGCACAGATTGATTTTATAATTTGTTTCATACTTGCGTATCTCCCGTACTATATGAGACGAATTGTCAACACACTTATTTTTACTCATGGAAGTGCAGTAGTTTCTCACTTAGGGGTAACCCTCAGAGGTTCTGATCACCATCTGTAGGTGTCAGAATGCTGTCAGAATACCTCACAGGATCCAGCCCGTAATGAAGAGTTTTATGCTATTTGTTGAACCAGGACATTAATGTACTTTTTTATGTAAAGCTGGGTGGGAAGTGTTTTTCCATCCTATGAGAATTTTCAAGATTTAAAAAAAAAAAAAAAGCACCATCCTGAATCAGGATGAAAAGTTGAAATTTCAAAAATTTTCACATGCTAACATTTTGAAAAAAAATTCAGATTGGATCAATTAAAATGTTTCATTTTGATTTTGTTTACTTTTTAAATAAAACCCTATAAATTAACTTAAATTTTGAAATGAAAAAAAAGCCATTTTGACTTGAAAAATGAAACAGTTTTATTTTAAAAATGTCAAATGAGAATGTTTTGACAGTGTCAATTTTCAAATATTTTCAGAATGGGAAATTTATCTGAACCAATCCTTTCCCAAGAAGTAGGGTGACCAGATAGCAAGTGTGAAAAATCGGGTCAGGAGATGGGGTGTAATAAGCGTTTCTATAAGACAAAGCTCCAAATATTGGGACTGTCCCTGTAAAACTGGGACGTCTGGTCACCCTACCGTGAGCAATTGTGGTTTCAGTGAATCTGAATTTACTGACAAAATATATTTTGTTGAAAAATTCCCAAGCAGCTCTACTTCTATGTGCTTTATGTATTCCCATAAAGCAGTATAACAATTAGGGCTGTCAATTAATTGCAGTTAACTCAAGTGATTAACTCAAAACAAATTAACTCGATTAAAAAAATTAATCATGATTAATCACAGTTTTAATCGTACTGTTAAACAATAATAGAATACCAGTTTAAATGTATTATAAAAATTTGTGGATGTTTTTCTACATTTTCAAATATATTTATTTCAATTACAATGCAGAATACAAAGTGTACAGTGCTCACTTTATATTATTTTTATTATAAATATTTTCACTGTAAAAAGATAACCAAAAGTAATAGTATTTTTCAGTTCACCTCATACAAGTATTGTAGTGTGATCTCTATCATGAAAGTGCAACTTACAAATGTAGAATTATTTTTGTTACATAACTGCACTGAAAAACAAAACAATGTAGAACTGTAGAGCCTACAAGACCACTCAGTTCTACTTCTTTTTCAGCTAATCACTAAAACAAATAAGTTTGTTTACACTTACGGGAGATAATGCTGCCTGCTACTTATTTACAGTGTCACCTGTTAGTGAGAACAGGCATTCACATGGCACTGTTGTAGCTGGCATTGCAAGGTATTTATGTGCCAGATATGCTAAACATTCATATGCCCCTTCATGCTTTGATGTGTAGATTGCATCTTTTGTTTATCTTTTTTTACAGAGGAAATATTTGTAATAAAAAATAATAATATCAAGTGAGCACCCTACACTTTGTATTCTATGTTGTAACTGAAATCAATTATTTGAAAATGTAGAAAAAAATCCAAAAATATTTAAAATAAATTTAAATTAATATTCTATTATTGTTTAACAGTATGATTAAAACCGCAATTAATTTTTTTAATCCTAAATCAACAGAATCCAGGTGGGTTTGGTGCCTTTTATAGGCAGTGCAATCTTAACTGCAAACTACCCTGTTTTCTAAAGCCTGCTTTGTTTTGTTTTTTAGAACTTGTGTTCTTGAAAGGTAATATACACTCAACTACCTGTTCCCATAACCTTAGCAAAGTTTTTTCTTGTGAGGGAATTATTATTAACTAAGCCCTGGTCTACTTTGGGGGTGGGGGGGGGATCGATCTAAGTTACGCAACTTCAACTACATGAATAACGTAGCTGAAGTCGACGTACTTAGATCGATTTACCGTGGTGTCTCCACCGTGGTGAGTCAACTGTTGCCATTCCCCTGTCGACTCTGCCTGTGCCTCTCACAGCGCCGGAGTACAGGAGTAGATGGGAGAGTGCTCGGGGGTCGATTTATCACGTCTAGACTAGGCGCGATAAATCGATCCCCGGTGGATCGATCGCTGCCCACCGATCTGGCGGGTAATGAAGACATACCCTAAGTCTAACAGATACCTCACGAAAGACTAATACCGCAGAGCCAACCACCTTTTTCAGTAGCATACACAAAATTCACTCCAGGATGGACCCCTTTCTTATCCTAGAAATTCAGGCCCAGCTTCAGCAAGTACTTAACCACATGCCTAGTTTTAAGCCCATAAGTGAAGTCATTGGGATATAAAGGTTAAGAATGTGCTTAAGTACTACAAGAGGCTGAAACTTACTGAATTTTGAATTTCTGAAGAATGCTGTCCTCAAAATAATTGATTTTCAGTGAGAAAAAACACTGAAAATTTTTAAATAAAAATGGTTGTAAAAACGTTGTGATTTTTCAAGGAGCTCTGTTAATTACCTTGCTGAATACAAACCTCCAGAACGTAAAAGTTCTCTCCCAATATCTCTTGCATCATCCACCTGTCTTCAATATGACCACAAGCAGCACCTAGACCATATAGTAAACTGCTCGCCCTTAACTGCTCGCCCTTAAAAGATTTCCTTTTAAACATTTTATACTGATGGAAATAAAAAATTACCTGCACATTAACAATAAAGAAGTGTCACCAATAATCCTCTGAAAAACCCTAAAAGCAGTCCTCAAAAGGAAAAATAAATGCTTTCTTAAAACAAAAAAAGCAATGGACAGAGTCTCAAGGGATTTGATTTTTCTATAATTTCAAACCTAGAAAGGCAAGACAAAAAAATTCAACTGAGAGGTGCTAAAAATCTTTAAAGCATAATTGAATTCAATTGAATAAAATTAAATGAAAACTGAACTGCCATGTATAAAATAAAACTTAGGAACAGTGGAATAGAGGAAGGACACTGCTGGCATTTCATCTGAGGAAGCAGCAGTCCTCCAGAATAATCCGCTACATTTGCCAACCAATACAGAATAAAATAACCAACAAAGGCGAAGAACTGTCTCCAGCCTTTGCTAACTATTATGGGAACTTTACAGCGAATAATAGCAATCCCTGATCTCAGCACCAAAATACAGAATTTCCTGGTTAATCATATTGAACACCAGCAGCTCTCATAGAATCACTGAAAACAAAGGAACAAGAAAATGTCATTAAATCCCATAGAAAGCAGAAGACTCTGAGGCCAATGGCTATTGGGAAGATTTCTACCAAACCTTCCTGGAACACATAAAAACAGTAGTTACCATTTAAAAAAAATAAGCCATCATTACCACAGATCAGATATGTGAAAGTAGAGCGCTGAAGGAGGTAGGGCTAAATGAGCATACTGTATGCTTTATTATAGGCTGTTCCAAAGCCCACTGAAGTCACGGGGAAATCTTTTTATGGACTTCAAAGGACTTTGAATGAGGGCCCTAATATGTTTGTTGAATGAAGCAGGGCTTCAGGAGACCTGCCTTATTCAACACTCTGCTGTCTAACTAGTAATTGACAGCATTTTAAAAATCTTTATTTATTTTTTTAAAAACCTAGGAAAATCCATTCCAAAAGCAACATTTAAAATATATTAAGTTTGCAAGATAAGCTGCTCTGATGTTAGGGAAGGTTATCATGCAACTTAACTCTATTCCCTGAGGCAAATTAATTAGGGTACAGTCTTTAATTGTGAAAAGAAAAGGAGTACTTGTGGCACCTTAGAGACTAACCAATTTATTTGAGCATAAGCTTTCGTGAGCTACAGCTCACTTCATCGGATGCATACTGTGGAAAGTACAGAAGATCTTTTTATACACACAAAGCATGAAAAAATGGGTGTTTACCACTACAAAAGGTTTTCTCTCCCCCCACCCCACTCTCCTGCTGGTAATAGCTTATCTAAAGTGATCACTCTCCTTACAATGTGTATGATGGAATCACATAATATTTTTTCCTCCGGTCCTGCCTCATCCCATGCAGAAATTGGATGGTATGTAGTACACAATACCAGAAGATAATCCAATGGTGGATAATAATACTTTGCATATCTGTAAATGTTTTCCATCCAAAGATCTCAAATGTTCTTGTCTAGATATGTATACCATGGTATTCTAGCAACCTAAAAAATGTAAAAGTAAACACATTATCTCTGTCTCCATCATCTAATCATCATGGGGATTTGGTTTGTTTTTGCTTTATTATTCTGGGAAGATCAGGTCAAAGGAATGAGGTTTACAATTTGATCCAATTAATAGGTTATAAAGAAAAGGGCAGAAGGGACCACTGTGGTGGTCATCTGATATGACCTCGTGCATAACACAGGTTTGTAGAACTTTCCTAATTTATCCCTGTTGAACTAGAACACATATTTTAGAAAAACATCCAGTCTTGATTTAAGAATTGACAGTGGTGGATCTAAAGTCAGTACAATTCATGGGGTGGACAGGAGGGGTTATTTCCTGGAACAGAATTACATAGCCAGTGGTCAAGAAAGCTCTCTCTCCCGCAAGTTTGAAAGTCTCACTCTTGAGTATAACAATTCCACTTCACTAGTAGAACATAGCTCTCATGAAAGGTCATGACCATGTCGTATAAGGTAGTGCCTCAGGTAACTTGGGCCAACACCATGAAAGGGCTTTGAAAATAAGGTCCAAATCCTTTAACTTGATTCTGTATTCAATGAGGAGTAGAAAGTAGAGCACTGAAATAATGTGATATGATCCGATAGTATTGCTGAGTTACTGGGCAATTGCTTTTTGAACTAATCAAAATGTTGAAGCTGGTGGGTTCATTCCTAAATTCTTACTGAATAAATCCTTGTGAGGTTGAATAAATATATGTACTCTCATTTTATAGATGGAAAAAATGAGAAACAGAGTTAATGGCCAAATTGTTTTTAAGTGGCCACTGATTTTTCATGCTTCAATTGGCACCTTCCAATTCTGTGCCTGATTTTCAGATATGCTGCATTTCTACAGCTCACATTGACTCCAAGGAAGTGGCAGGAGCTCAGCACTTCTGATATATAGACACGAGGTGTCTCAGGGTAGAATTCTACAAAGTGAGGCACCCAAAATAAATGTCTATTTTTGAATATATTGGTTGAAGTGAGTTGCCCGAGATCATATAAGAAGTCAGTGCCTGAGCCAGGAATGTAACCAAGGTCTCCCAATGCCAAGACCTGTAGTTTAACCACAAGACCATCTTTCCATAGCATGTGTGATTGTTCCAGGACTTCACTACATTACAATGATCTCATGTAGGTTTTTTTTAAATCCCCTTTTAGAGTAAATGAAAACAAAGACCTACAAATAGGTTTTGAATTACTGTCTCTATCACTTAGGTTTGTGGAGGACACTATCTCCTGGGAGTCATCTGTGTTAATTAAATAAAAAAAAAATCTCCTTAAGGTCCAAAGCATGCTAAATGAATTAACAAGGAGGCCCCATTGAGCAGAAGCCTTTTAAACTCTAGTGAAACAAATCAATTCACATGTTATTATTATCCACTTAACGAATTAAATCTGTCACTTTATATCATATGAAACCAGTTTTTCGCAAAAGCTAATTAAAACCATTAAAAATGGAAATCTGCTTTGAAAGAGCTTATGCAAAGTGTGAATATTGATGCAAAGAGATAGGCCTGTTTGTCCTCATGAATGAGAGAGAGAACTTCTACTATAAGAAGCTGCACTTGCTCTTCTGGGAATAAGAACCTAAGCAGAAATCTAATTAAATCTGAGACACAGAGAAAGGATTCAGAAAGCTGTACTTAAGGGAAAGTCCCATTGCTATTTCAGTGAAAGGGCGTGATTTGTTTTGAAGCTTCCTATCAAACTTGAACCTTAAAGGCTCAAAAAATTATAAAATAAAATAATAATCAGCCATAAACAAAAAAGATCTCAAAGTGTGTTATCTTTCAAAAATCTCATTTTAAGCCAATCTCTCACAGGTATCCTACCCCATAACACACCAGATGTCAGAGACCAGGATTATTTGAGGACTCATGATTTTTGAACACATGGGGTTAGCAATACTGTTATTATAGCAACTGAGCTGGCATAGTTGGCTTAGCTAAGGTACACAGAGCACTTTGCTGAGTCTGTCAGCAAAGACCAGGAAATGATGGATTTTTGAATGGAATATGTCTCGCTTTTGGCAACCCTTTTTGTTCCCCCCAGACCATGCCCTTTTCTCCTAAAACAGATAGAAAATGAGTTGATCCAGATGGGTTTCGCCAGGTTTTCTGCCATCAGATTCTAGGCAGAATGATAGTTTACTATAAAGAAACAAAACAATATTCACAACTAAAATATCCCCCAATGCCTCAGGACACATATAGTACTGTCTAAGCAGTCACACAGTCTCCTTACTTTAAACCTTGCCTTCTTTTCACCCTACCCCTATCCCCTTGTCCTGTATCCATGTGTAAAAACATCTCTTTATTTGGATTGTAAGCTCTTCAAGGCAGCTCACTGTTTGGACACTAAAATAAATATTAAGTAACATTTGCATCTCTGAATTCTGCTGGTAAATTTCACACTTTCCAATGAAAATACATATAAGCCTCACGCCAGAATTTGGCCTTAATAATATATAGTGACACAATAAAAAAACCTAATCTAGATTTGCAATAAAATTAAAATGCACGTTTTTGTGTTTTGTTTTACTTTGAAAATTTTGCAAAAGTTTTCCAGTAACTAGCACTGCAAGTAACAATTTTTAGATCCCCTGCTTCATTCACTCACTTCATTCACATACACAGATATTTTTTCCCTTTCTCTGCATTGTTCTAAATCCTATGAGACTGCAGACTTAAACAGATGCGGCTGAACTATAAACTGTATTTGTTGTCCAATAGTAGTTTACATTGTCACATGCTACAGCACAGGTTTATCAAACCGGTTTGCTGAAAAAGGCAGGCAACTACTACGGGAATATTTGATGGTATTTTATTAAGTCACATAAATACAACGTGAGTGTGACTCACTCTCACATGATTTTAAGAGCCCACAAAGAAAAAAAGTATACGAACTTCTCATCCCTGAGACTCAATACCTCATAAATGTTAGATCAGTGCTTTCATTCCAGTTTCACTTCTTGTCAGCGTAACATCCTGAAATAAAGTTATGCAAACATTGGGCCAGATCCTCAGACCAGCTCCAAAGTTGAATTGGGGCCATAAAGTTAGTTCAACTGGCCTTCTGAGGATCTCTCCTACATAAGGGGATTCCCTAGGATGATGGCCAGAGCCAGGATATTATCTCTATGCCAATCCCCAACTGGCCTGAACACAGTGAGATGAGGAAAAACAGATAAAGATGGAGCACCACTGCACTGGCTATCCCCAGCTTGGGGACAGAGTGACTTCCTACCAGCCCCTGAATTAGGGAGCTGCAGAAGTAGTATAAAGTCATCTTTGCCCCCTTCCTCTGATCCTGTGTCAAGATCAGTGCAGCCTCGTCAGAGAATCTGGGTCACTAATACAAATATATTTCTCATGACAATAAAACAGATGTATATAGTTGGGGAGGCATCCTAGTATTTATTTTCTTAAGCCAAGGGCCCAGTTCTAGCATCCTTTCAATCAGGCTAGCCACAGGGAAGTCAAAATATAGAAAAATGGCAGTGTCAGATTCTAAAAGAGAAATAGAAACTAATGTACTAAGAAGGAAAATAGACGCCACAGAGTAAAACAGACAAACAGAGGGCATTTTAACCCTGAAAACCTGGGAACAATTAAGACCGGGATGTTTTTAAAAAGACAAGATGATGTGAAAATAAAAGTATAAATGGAAGCAAACATTGAAATTCTTCTTTAGGTGAAGTGGTAGAACTGCTAAATTGAGATGCATAGTTTCTCTAACAGAATGTTGGGAATCATTAGGAAAGGGATAGATAATAAGACAGAAAATACCATATTGCCTCTATATAAATCCATGGTATGCCCACATCTTAAATACTGAGTGCAGACCCCATCTCAAAAAAGATATATTGGAACTGGAAAAGGTACAGAAAATGCAACAAAAATGATTACGGGTATGGAACGGCTGCCATATGAGGAGAGACTAATAAGACTGGGACTTTTCAGCTTGGAAAAGAGACGAGTAAGATGGCATATGATAGAGGTCTATAAAATCATGACTGGTGTGGAGAAAGTAAATAAGGAAGTGTTATTTACTCCTTCTTGTATCACAAGAAGTAGGGATCACCAAATAAAATTAATAGGCATCAGGTTTAAAACAAACAAAAGGAAGTATTTCTTCACACAGCGCAGTCAACCTATGGAACACCTTGCCAGAGGATGTTGTGAAGGCCAAGACTATAACAGGGTTCAAAAAAGAACTAGATGAGTTCATGGAGGATAGGTCCACCAATGGCTATTAGCAGGGATGATGTCCCTAGCCTCTGTCTTCCAGAAGCTGGGAATGGGCGACAGGGGATGGATCACTTGATGATTACCTGTTCTGTTCATTCCTCCTGTGGCACCTGGCATTGGCCACTGTCGGAAGATAGGATACTGGGCTAGATGGACCTTTGGTCTGATCCAGTATGGCTGTTCTTATGTTCTTAGTTCAGGCACTAACAAGAGTCCTAATATAGACACCTAATCAGTAGTTCAAGCTCTTTGTATTAACTCTGATTCAGGCCAGCATGCCTACTGCTCTGAAAAAGCTCCATGAGTTTCTGCAGTTGGTATTAAAGTGTGGAAAATATGTAATGTGCTCAGTGTCTGGGAGCTGGAATCCCAGAGGTTTGAGATGGAAGAGATCAAGGAGAATAATTTCATAGAGGTTCTCTTACTTCTTGAGCCTACCCACATTTCCCCCACAATCTGTAGAGCCTTCTTGTCAAGGACATTTACTAATTTTATTCAAAAGTGATTTCTCCTGTCTGCACTTGAGTCTTTGCTAGCGTTGCTTTCAAAGATCAGACTTTGAGAGGGGATGGCAGCTGCAAATTGGCCTAGGTGTCATCTTTCGAGCAGCCTAGGTTAGACAGAATGATATGTAGTAGAAAGAATAAATCCCTTATGCAGGGGTATCATTCCATAAGATATTTTTTAAGACAGCACCTACTATTTGAGGCAATATAGTGCATTCCAAAGACACCCCCCTCCAGAAAAAAAAATTAAAGATCTAAAGATAAAAGTTTATTCTGGCAGGCATAATATAGCAGTCCCCAGTCAGGGATAGATTCTACGAGGCAGGAAAATCATACACACCTTTCAGTACTGTGGGCCTGATTTTCACCACTTTGCACCTTGTGTAGTCAATTATACCTGTGCAAATTAAATGTAAGATGATACCAAGGTAGAATGATAGTATTCTGAACTACCAGGTGCCAATGTGTATACATTCACTATTTACATTGACAGTATTTTATTGTAATAGTTTGGCATTCCATTTTCTATGAAATACATTCTTTTAAAATTTGCTACAGCTGTTGCTGCTTCCCTCTTATGCCTTTCACTTTTTCCTTTCATTATTAATTATTACTATTATTACTGTAGCACCAGAAGCTCACTGAAACCCCAAACACCTCGACAAATAGAGAGATGAAGCTTCCTGGTCAGTATTCTGACCTATGGGACTGAAACATGGCCTGTCATGATCAAAACCGAAAAGAAGTTGAACACCATTCAGTCGAAGCATCTCCAAATGATCCAAAATATCAAGAGGTACAAATGCAAGTCAGATGAAGAGATCCACTTCCTAACTAAGCAGTTCCTCCTCTCTCAAACAGTTGCCCAATGCTCTCTGAGGTGGTATGTCTACCAACTTCCTTCAAGAATCATCTCAAACTTTGATCTAGTGAAAACAGGATGGAAAAGAGTTCTCAAAAGATGCTGGATGGTATCAGACTCCTGTCTCTCACAGGTATCCTACGCCATAACACACCAGATGTCAGAGACCAGGACTTTGTGCAGTTATGCTTAGTGGCTGGAGCAGGAGTTAGTAGCCTGGAAGCCCAAGATCAGAACCAGAGCCAGAAGCCAGACACCAGAGCCAGAAATCAGGAACAGAAGCCATAGGTCAGAACCCAGCTAGCCAGAGTAAGGCAAGGCTGAGTCTGAGGGAGAAACATGAGTGGGAACAGACACAGATACTATCACAGCCATGGGTGAATGTTTTGAGCAGTCACTAAGCTGCTGCAGGACTTAACAGCTAGTCTGGTAATTCTTCCTACCAATCAGGCAGGGTAGCCAATCAGGCAGCCTACTGTAGGCCAGCTGCACTCAGTACGTTGCCCAGAGACTGGCTCTTATTCCTGACATCAGGACAGAACATCATAGAAGCCCAAAACACATTTAGCGTCACCGATGCTATCCAAGTGACAGCAAGAGAACTGACCTAACTCAACTTAGGGGCTGAGTCTTATTGTAAATCTTTTGTCTTATGCTGGTCTTTCAGTGTCTCTTACTTTCTCTTTCCTTTCATCTTCCTCATTCCCTTTCCCTCTCTTCTTTTACCTATGTGATATTCGATCCCTGCCTTCCTCCATGTTCTTTCAAATCACTTCCATGTCATGGAGAGGATTACTAGAGTGAACAGTGAAACATGATATGTTAAAGAGGGGGAGTAAAAGAGCTGTACAACTCAGAACTGTTTCACACAAATGGTGGAAAACATATGGAATACACTAATGAGAAGTTATTGTCAAGAGTAGAAGTGAGTTCAGACAATAATGTGATAGAAAAAGTAAGTCAAGGGCCAGGTGAAGGAAAAGCAACACAGATTTGAGAGTCAAACAAACAAAATAAAAAGAGCTTCTCAAAGCCAGGACAAATCAGGTTTCCAAATTAGCTCAAAATCCAGAGAAAGAGGCTCTTCAGCACTCATTCCTCTTATAATTTATCCCTCCTGACAGAATAATTCCCTCCAGTTGAGCCCAGCCACAGTCCTCTCACCTTCCATAGGCAATCCCTGCAGTATAGGATGAAATCTGTGAAGGGGAAGTGTGTTAAGCTTCTTACCACCAACCAGTGAATGGGAGGTCTCCGAACCTACTCACCCAGAGACTCCTAGATTCCTTTCCAGAGGAAGAAGGGGTAGAGAAATGGGGGCGGTGCCTAAAATTAACCAAAAAAGGGCATGTATGACATTGTCTTTTTCCAAAACGGCTTGTGTTGTGCAGTCTGTTGAAAGAATATAGATCCCAGGATTTTTGTATCTAAAAATACGTAGTGACATTTGAAAGGAGGAAGTGTGCCCTTGTGTATAAGCAGATGTGGGGATTTCAGCATTGTCATCTTATGCTGTTAAAAATGTTATGAAAATAACTAAATCATTGTTACATATACTCTTAAGGCATCCCCCGCAGTGGAGCATTTACAGGATATCATGTATTTTCCAAACTCTGTGGGCCAGATTCTGATCCCCTTACTCATGTTAAGTAGTTCCTTGCCTCTTGAATAGCCCCACTGAAATCAATAAAACTACTTGTGCAGCATGGTAGTACTCAATGTGAATAAATGCCAAGTATCTCATTGTGTTATGTATTTCTTTTAAAATTGTTTGTTTCTTGATTTTCCAAAAGTGTGAGAAAAAACTGACATTTATAATGTCATTCTTTCTGTGAATCTCTTTTGTAAGAAAATTATTGGTATCTGTCTTATGGATGGAACAAAGCAAACTAAAATTGATGTGCTTTCATATCAATCAGCTCTTATGAAGCTGAATAGTTAAGGTCTGATACTAAATACATGGGTGCATATGCGCTATATGAAATAATTTGACAAATGAGAGACTCTAATGTCAATGAAGCTGTATTTAAAAATATTGAGTTGTATTTTGGACTGATCTCAAATAGTTCAGAGGTTCAATAAGCCCCTAAATCTTTTGGATACTTATCTTAATTTTTTAATCACTTTTCCGCAACTGCAACTTTCTCTTTTTCCCAGTTATATCAGTCCCACACCAAAATCAGAGCTCTCTCCCATGCCCCAAATGCCTCCTGCACCAAATACAATACTAGCGGATTCTCCTAAAACTAGATTTGATGACTCCCATTCTACATTACACCTTATGCTTTATTTTCTTCTCCCAATACCCCGCCTTACCCCAAAACATCCCTGGTATTCATTTACTTTCTTCAGCTGGCATAAGACCTCCACAACTTCCTTCAAACTTATAATTTTGTCCACATCCACAAAGGAACTCAGGTGTTGCAATGCATAACTTTTAGGCACCTTGAAAAATCACTGGAGACCCAAAAGCCCGGATTAAGTGACTAGGCTCTCTCTCTGTACAACAAATGGGGAGAGATAGGCACCCAAGTATGGGATCCACAAAAGCCAGCATGCTAGGCAGGTGACCACCTGAACTAGCCAACCACAGATGCTGATGAGAGAGATGTGTCTAAACCCCTCCTTTCTCACAGAGATATGCACCGCAGGCCAGGCTGCAGGGAAGCACATAACTCTGCTTGCGATCCAGCTAGAAATCCCTCTGCTGGACTCAGGCAGTTCAGGCACCTAAGTCATTTCTTGCAAGAAATGGAGGACAAAGTAGTGCCTTCCTTAGAATTTTTAGCCCATTTGTTAGAGCAGTCACCCAGATGTGAAAGACTCATGTTCACTCGTCCTCCCCTGCCAAGCCTCCCAGCTCTCAGGTGAGTGCTTTAATCACTGAGCTATGGGATATTTTGATGTAGGTGTCTCTCAATATCTCCTGTTGAAGCTATTCCACTTCAGCTAACTAGTTAAATAGCCATTGGGCCAGAGAAAGGGAGGGTGCAAATGACTAGATCCCTGCAAATCCATGGGTATCCATTTTATATCTGTGGACCATTTCTGCAGATAGCAGCATGGATGAAGATACAAATTTTGTATCCATGCAGGGCTCTGATGGTAAGAACCAGGTGGGCAGCTGTGATAAACTGCAGCACTGCTGTAGCAAGGACCCCTGGGGGGCAGGGACACTAGGTAGGAAGCTGCTTAGACGCCATGCCCAGGGCAGGTGGAGGATCTGCCATGGCTCCCCACACCTGCCTATCCGGCTCTTACTGTGACCAGGCTGCGGCTCCGAGCTGCCCCACCCCTGCCCAGAGCTGGGTCAGGGAGAGCCGCACTGGCAGCTGTGGGGAGCCTGAGTCCCTCCACCTGCCCTGGGGGGCAGGGACATGGGCTGGGGGCTGCTTGGGCTGAGAAATGCAGTCTTGCCCCTCTTTTCAGTCAGAATGCTGCTGCAAAGATCATTCTCCTCAGCCATCGCTTTGACTATGTCAACCCCCTCCTTTTTTTTTTTTTGTGCCTCCCTCCAGTGGCTCTCCCTTTTTTTATCACATCAAACATAAGCTACTTGTCTTCACTTTCAAGGCCCTTCATGGCCTAACACGACCATACCTACCTTCTCATTTTTCCAACAAAGTGACCAAAACATTTGCACTTACAGTTTTTTTTTGTTGATGTTTTTCCTTTCCTGTGTTGTTGTAGAAAAATCAGAAACCAAAACCTGAGCTTTTTATGGTTAAAATGTTTGGTTTCCAATAACATAGTAGGTTTTGGTTCAGATTTTCGGTACAAATGTTTAGGTTTTGGTTAAAAACCACCCTTGTTTTCAGTAAACATTTTCCGTTTATGTAAACCAAAATTTTTTACAAAACCTAAACCCTTTGACTGCAAACTGTTTTCAGAAATAAAAATGGTTTAGGTTTTTAACTGGAAACTAACAACTAACAGCTCTAGTTATTAGACCATTGGATCATATAACACTTTGGCAACATCAGAATGATATATAAGGTGGAATTATAGGTCCTGTTATTACTTTGGTCTGCTAAGTCTGCCTAGAGAAGTTTGTTTTTCATTACTTGTTTGTTTTATATTTTATTTCTCTCACATGTGCCTCTTTGCAACTAATCTACCTGAGAAATGTATGTACACCTGAGTAATTATAGAATCCTAATGATATATGTCACTTGCTGGTGATGCTAGAGAATTTGAGATTTATTGTTATTAATATTATTAGAGCAAACGTGCTAAGTGCTTTAAGAACGTGGCTATATGGATGTATTCAATGTGAAGGCAGTGACTCCTATATGGAATGTAGGAAAATTACCCTTTTCGGGGGAGAGATGTTCTGACACTTTGTAATGAACTGCTGAATGGAACAATACTTAAGTCAATGAACTCAGGAAGTTTCACAGCCTTTATAAGGGCAAATTTTCCCTTTGCAACAATAGGAATTTTGCCTGCATCAGAAGTGCAGGATCACAATCTGAGTAAGGAAGATGATAAATTCTTGCTCCTTGTTTTTTTCTGTAATTAGCATTAAGTATACTATAAGAATACTTACTCCAGCCAGTGCCTACAATTTCTGAGCATTAAATTTACACACAAGTTTGTAAGACAGTTTTTAAAAAATACACTGAAGAATGAAACTCAAACAGGAGTGTATTTAAACATAATATCTGCTTAGCTTCAGCCTCTTGAAAATTTACAATTTATGATACAATTTAAGAAAGCAGAGTATCAACTGAATTTTAGAGCCAGTATTGAATTCCATAGCATACACACAGCTGTCTATGAATAAATGTTTGTATTATTGTAACGTGTCTCCTTTGCCCCCAACTTTTCATTGACCGGTTAAACTTTGGTCTAAACGAAGATTCCAAGTTCTATGAGGACAGGGAATGTCTTTTTCTATAAGTCTAATATAGATTCCCAAACTTGTTGGGATCTCTAGGCACAATGTAATACAAATCAATAATCTATTTAAAGACATTTTAATGCTCACAACTTGCTATAATGAAGGTACTACATATGTACTGCCTGTAAAATTATTCAGAAAAATGTTACCTTCAGTAATGTCTCAGGCATATGATCTGCTGTATGTATTTTCTTCACTGGCTTTACAGATATAGTACGTGCTTTCCTTCAGTTTTAAATGAGCAATTCTGTTCCCCGAAGAGAGGTCAAGCTATATCAACCCAAGTTGCTTCCTCTTTTTCACATCAGACTCATCTCTCATTTATTAAACTAAAATGTTCAGCAGAATGACTAATAATACAGTACCACTATATTAACAGTTCACAGCCAACTGAGTTATTTTAGCATGTTTCTTGAAGAAGAAGAACAGGGTGCTTTTTAAAAATGCCTATTCCTCTAAAATAATCCCACTGCAGGTGCCCTGAAAAAGTACGATATTCCTTACCCAAAATACAATACACCATGTTACAGAAAAAACAACCACCCAAAGTGCACCCTTTCATTTCAATAGATTATATTAATTCCCAGTCTCAAAAATTAAATAAAATTAGACAAATGAATATTTATCTTTATTGTCCAAGTATGTTAATGCAAAATATACATAACTATTTTAACATTTTAATATGAGTTTGATTTCTCTCATTATATAATTTAGATCTTTCAATAAATCAATATTAATTATTATATATAGTGTGTATATAATATAAAATGTTATATGATATTGATATATATCTTTAAAGCAGGATGTACACAGTTTGGTGGGGGGTCTACCTATAATATTGACATTTGGATTCAGGCATTAAAGTATATGCCATTTCATCATTAAAGTTTTGGGTAAAGAAGCACAATTTTTTGGCTGAAAATGGTGCTGAATACAGTTTCTCCTCAGTTACGTTTGCTGCTGAACTTGTTAGAGCTAGTTCAACTGGATATTTTCGCCGAGTGTAGTTGGAGGATTTTGTGAAGTAAATTCTGTATTTCAGACCTCACTACTTCATTAGTGCTGGTCCTTCTGTACTCATGGAATGGCTTCTCTGAACAGAGAAAAGTTTCCTCTGGTAGAGATTTTACAAAACAGCAATTTGGAGTTGATTTCAAAAGGTATCTATTTGGAGCTCACACCAATCTTTTCTAAACCATTACAATTAAGAGCTAATGATTAGGGTTTAACCCTCTAAGAACCTACTTGCAACTTTTGAATCCAAATACCAAGATTATAGTTAGACCCACCCATCCCTCCCCCCCTTTTTTAATTTCCCCACACAGTCAGTTGCCAAACTATTTGGCAAGTTTGCTGCTGATGTGCCATTGACCAATAAAAATGTTAGTGGCCCAGGAATATCAACTCTGCCTGACAGCCAGACTGCAAATAAAAGGCCTTCAACTAGACATTGATCATCCAATTTCAGCACTCCATACTAGATCCTCCCATCACTATTGGGAATTCACTGGAGCACCCATCCCTGTCTGTATGTTGGATGTAAACAAGATGATGGAATATGCATTGATAATTCTAAGAACAGCACCAAACCCTCTCTGCTGTTGTGTTATTTTGCTTGCCTTAAAATTCCCCAGCGTAGACCCACCCCCCCCATCCTCCTACCCACCCATGCAAAAAATTGTGTCTAGTTATAAAAGTTAATTTGCACTTTTTTTTTATAGCACTCTTAGGAAAAGTGTGTTGGAAACTATAATGTTTGGGAAATGTTATGTTCCTCATCATTTGACCTCTTACACCTATGTAAATTCTCACAACACAAGCAGTACACTGGGTAGGAGAGAAACAAATGGTAGAAATAGGTAACATATTAATGTGTGTTAATAGATTTCATCTACTCATATATACCCATCTTTTGAGTCCAATCCTACTTCCTTTGGCATCAGTAGCAAATTCCCATTGACTTAATTAGAGCAAGAGCTTCAAATGAACGTGGAATTTATCCTATTGATACTATACAGAGTTCTCAAGAGTTGTGTCTCTTAAATATCTTGTCTGTCTTTATAGAATAGATTGGTTCTCACATCAGTCAAGCTGAAATGGGAAAGAAAGATAATAGAATATCAGTAATCTTTCCTGTTTTGTTGTTGGAAGTTTTATATACTTCCCTACTTCACTCTTTATTCAGTTCAAGTACTTTTAAAACTAATTACGGTCTAGTTCTTGTTAGAAACTCCCAAGAGGTGCAGTTGCGGCAGACGCTGGAGTTTAACTGCTGAGTCACTGTCATCTGACTGTACCACAAATGACTTGAATATTTTTTCTAAATTTACTGGATTGTATCAACAACATGTTAAAATCACAAGACCTTGGCAACATTTTTAACTTTCCTTTATCACATATCCCAATTTGGACAGAACTATTATGAAAACATGGTGATGCTGCTGGAGAATTGCGGCAAGCTGTTCAGGAGAGTGGAGTTTATGAATTTAAACTCCATCACTCAGTAGGGGTGCATGTCATTGTGATCTTGGAAGTGTCCTATTGGTTTCTATTTTTATATGTAATATTCGTAAGTTTAAAAAAAACATTCTGGAAACTCTTGACACTTAGCAAAAAAATTCAGAAGATGCTAGCCACCCAAAGCAGATGTAATGAAATAACATACAGAACTATCTTATGACGGCATTAGAGATTTGTGTATGGAGGGTTTAGTGTACAAAAGTTAAAATAAATGTGTGACAGGGACAGCACATAATAGGAGAAAAAGAAAAGAGAATTACCAGAACAGGGACTCTCCACACCCCAAAAATATATTTGCAAGAGAATCCAAAACAGAATTCTGCGGGTCAGACTCTGATACCATTGCTCATGCTGAGTAACATCTTTATTCATGAGTGCTCCCTCTGATTTCAGAGAGACTACTCAAGGAGTACAGTACTATTGAACATGAGTAAGGGTGTCAGACCTTGGCCCGGAGTTCATCTACAGTTTTAGACGTCTTGTGTATACATATCTATCATTTACAGGTGGACTTTTCAAAAGTACTCAGCAGTTCCATTGGCTTCAACAAGAGCCTAGTTACATCAACGCAGAGCACTTCGGTTTTAAAACTGTAAGGTAAAATATATTTCAATCATTTTATAAGTAGGCTAAATACAATCACAGAAATAGAGCTAGATAAAGAAGCCCAGTTTTAGAAAAAAAAGTTTTAATAAATTTTAAGCATCTAGCACAGAGTGAATAACCAATGAAGCAAATATATATTCAGGGTACATCTACAGTTCTACCCAGTTCAAGATGATGTAGCCATGCTAGCTCTCCTGGAGCTAGTGCGCTAAAAACAGAATATAGCTGCAGCAGTGAGAGTGGCAAGAGGGTTAACCGTCCTGAGTGCATACCTGTCAGAGATCCTAAGTCCATACTCAGGACAGTTAGCCTCTCCTGCCACTCACACTGCTGCGGCTCCACCATTTTTAGCACACTAGCTCGATCAGAACTAGGATGGATACATCATCTTGAAGTGGGAATCACAGCCCCAGCTCAAAGTGTGGATATACCCTCAGAGGTATTTAAGCAATGATCATCAATATTCTTAAACTGCCAACTTTTCTTCTGGACATGGATCTCATGATGGTGCTCATTGCCCGTATGACCTGTTAGCTAGATTAATGTGTGTTTTATATGGGCGCTGTCCCTCAGGAGTATGAGTGTATGCATACAGACAGGCAAACACACCTGAGGATGCCTCCTCCCCACCACGGACTCTTCTGGCTGCCTGATATCCAATCGCAAAGCAGATACTGACCCATATTCTGGGCTGGGGAGGGATGGTTGTGATGGGATAAATGGAGGGGAAGGGTGGGCATCAGCGAGCCGGTTGTGGATCTTCTCTCATGGCAGTTTTGTGCCAGCCTCACTGGAGTTTAGATGAGCCCAAAAGTAGAACTGATCAAATGGCATTCAATCACCTCTATATCCGGTCACCTATTAACTAGGGAGTGTATTACTTGACAGATACTAGTAAAATATGTCAAATAAATTCAATCTTGTTCTTCTATGTTGAATGACAATTTGTTACCAAACAACATAACTAAGGTTCAAACATTTTATTCTTTTACATTAAGAGGGCACATGAGTTAGGGGATGAGGACTGCATGATAGTACATGTATTTTTCTACTCTGGCTAGTAAGCTTAGTCTTCAGGCTAGCACATGCTAGGTAAATTTTTCAAGCTCTAAACCATTGGGTACTATTGTACAATGTATCCATTGCTAAAAAAACCCCACAAAACCTCATTACAGAACTAGATAAACCACACACCTCAAACTCTGTTTCTTTTTCTGTGTGAGAGGAGTGTGAGGAAAATATTGAGGGAGTGCTGAGCTGATGTTTAGTTCTGAAAGGAGTTAGAGGCCCATGGTCATTTGATCTCTTGTGGAAGTGAGTTCCATAGGCCAGGACGAGCTGCTATGAAAGTCTGGCACCTCCACTCCTAAACCTTGAGAACAGTATTGGTCAGTGTCATTGTTCCAGTAGAATGTAGTTATTGTGGGAGGTCAGAGTCATGGAGCCGTCTTGATCAGGACTCTGCATTCAACAGGGATCCAGTGCATAGAAAGTGGAGGACCAGCACTGCTATGCAGACATTCTGCTTCAGTTTCTGTCAGCTGGAGCTTTTTAGAGTTAATGGCTTCACTAGTTATCTCCAAGTTGGAACTCGAGGGAACACTGACCATACATGCACTAGAACTATTAAAGTAGATACAATAATTGTTAACAACTTTGTTTATTTTTCAACTATTTTCTTCAAATATAGCTGATGCATGATTTTAAGCAGAGTCAGCTATATGGGACGTTAGAAGGGGTAGCAATGAAGTGTTTTCATCTAGAGAAACAAAGGTTAAGTTAAAATGTCATGTTCAGAGTACACACGATCCATTGTCTACAGACAGGCTCTACGATACAACCGCATTTGCTCCAACCCCTCAGACAGAGACAGACACCTACAGGATCTCTATCAAGCGTTCTTACAACTACAGTACCCACCTGCTGAAGTGAAGAAACAGACTGACAGAGCCAGAAGAGTTCCCAGAAGTCACCTACTACAGGACAGGCCCAACAAAGAAAATAACAGAACGCCACTAGACATCACCTTCATCCCCCAACTAAAAGCTCTCCAACGTGTTATCAAGGATCTACAATCTATCCTGAAGGACGACCCATCACTCTCACAAATCTTGGGAGACAGTCCAGTCCTTGCCTACAGACAGCCCCCCAACCTGAAGCAAATACTCACCAGCAACCACACATCACACAAAAGAACCACTAACCCAGGAACCTATCCTTGCAACAAAGCCCGTTGCCAACTGTGCCCACATATCTATTCAGGGGACACCATCATAGGGCCTAATCACATCAGCCACACCATCAGAGTCTCATTCACCTGCACATCTACCAATGTGATATATGCCATCATGTGTCAGTAATGCCCCTCTGCCAGGTACATTGGTCAAACTGGAAGTCTCTACGTAAAAGAATAAATGGACACAAATCAGACGTCAAGAATTATAACATTCAAAAACCAGTTGGAGAACACTTCAATCTCTCTGGTCACTCGATTACAAACCTAAAAGTGGCAATACTTAAACAAAAAAACTTCAAAAACAGACTCCAAGGAGAGACTGCTGAATTGGAATTAATTTGCAAACTGGATACAATTAACTTAGGCTTGAATAGAAACTGGGAGTGGATGGGTCATTACACAAAGTAAAACTATTTCCCCATGTTTATCCCCCCACCCCTCACTGTTCCTCAGACGTTCTTGTCAACTGCTGGAAATGGTCCACCTTGATTATCACTACAAAAGGTTTCCTCTCCCGCCCCTGCTCTCCTGCTGGTAATAGCTCACCTTAAGTGATCACTCTGGTTACAGTATGTATGGTAACACCCATTGTTTCATGTTCTCTATGTATATAAATCTCCCCACTGTATTTTCCACTGAATACATCCGATGAAGTGAGCTGTAGGTCATGAAAGCTTATGCTCAAATAAATTTGTTAGTCTCTAAGGTGCCACAAGGACTTCTTTTCTTTATGTTCAGAGTAATAACAATCAGTATGAACAATTTTCTTTGAACTTTTTCTTTAAAGCCATCCATGAATTATGCTGGACCTCCAAAACAATAGAGTTTGAGATGGAGGTGGGAGGGGGGTGAATGCCACATCTGTACCAGCAGACAAATATAAAATATTACTGGCACCTGTAATTTGTCTTTCCTCCTTGGTGTTTCATGTGGTCACTTGTTTCAAGTGCCCAATGGCTGCTGCCGTCCAGTTTCCTATTCTATATCAACCAGCCACTAGTACATTATATGTTTTTTGGGTATGAAAATGTACCTAATACATAAGATGACTATCTTCTAAAATGAAAGGCTTTAAAGCCCCTTGAAAAGGGGCTAATTCTAGTTCTCCCCAGGCCAGGGAACAGGATATTCCATAGTTATAGGGCTATAGAAGAAAAGATAAGATTGGTACATCTTCTGCATATGCAAGACTAGATTCCATCAGCCTTCTCCTAGTGGACATTTTAGTCATAAAGTATGTAGTGGACCCATTCTATTAATGGCTTTAAAAGTTACACCCAATAGATCTTTAAAGATCTATTTCCCCAGAAGAATTTCTAGAGATGATAGTAGCTAAACAAATGTGTCTCCATGGGGAAAGCTGCAATGGATAAAATAAAATACCAGGAAATAATTTTTTTAAAATGTCAGACAAGGAAGCAATAAAAATTGTGATATTTAAAAAAATAAATATAGCAAAAATAAATAAAAATGTGTATATTTCTATTTAACTGCAGCAAAATGAGGCCTCTATCCTGACTGGGGCTTTTCCATGATTCTCTAATACAAATAAAGAATAAAAATTAAAAGAAAAGGAATCATCATAACCATTAACAACAGCAATGAATTATTACAAAGAACACCAAAAATACTTTACAGACCCATAAGGTGGCAGCAAACTTCTTCTGTAGCAGGAGTTGGGAATTAGTAACATCATTCTGCTGTCTCTTGCAAAGAGATTCTGCAGTTTGATGTATTTCATTCTACATTAGGAAAAAAACAACAATAGTTACTGATATACTGAAGTTTATTTTAAGCACATAGCTTTCCACAGTAAAGACTCACAAAACTAGAGTCTTTACTAGAAACATTAGAGGTTTCGGTGCACTGACACTGAATGGCAGTTAGCCTGCTGGAAAGTTTTGTATGATAGAAATACCATGTGCCAGATTTCAGTCTAATTGACAAGTGTTTCAATCCAATGTAAATCTATTGGTCCTAGGTCTACAGCAATATCAAAATGCTTTGGCTACTGAAGTGAGAAAAACGAATAGCATGGATTATGCAAAAGTTCCCGCTTTAAAAATAAAAAAGCCAGCCTCATGATTTTTTGGGGCCTGCATCTTGATTTTTAAACACTTGGAGTTGTTAATACCGAGGCTGTTCTTTGCATATGTTCTTGAAGACTGGATGCAACTGTCCTGCTGCCTTTCTTCAAGTTCCTGAAGGCACTCCTCTGGGACCTAGCTTACCCCATTCCAGGCAAATGTTGCTTCCCTTTGTTAGGAAAACGAGGACATGGGAGAGCTGACTAGGAAGGCCACCTTTCAGGTTCTGAAGGGTCTGTACCATCTGTCACATGCAGATATCATGGCCTCTGGCTGGTCCTGGAAGTTTTTTCTGCTAGATGCACTTGGGTACTGCTTGCTGGAATCTGGTGCTTCATGTGACATCACATAAACAGAAATCCCCTAATACCTGGTGGAGGAAATGCGGTTCCACAATAAAGGCATGATTCTACTCCAAAAAGCTACTCTCTAAGACAAGTGCTGTAGGGTTCCATGTTAAATATCTCTCAATGTCTCCCCAGTCAATTTTCTTCAGCTTACAAATAAACGATTTTTCTCCCTGGGCTGCCAGCCCTGCACACTCAGCCTGGGATTTGAAAGCCAAGCTGTGTTCTTTTTGGCTTGTGCACCATCACCAGGAATAAAGCCTGTTAATCTGAGTCAGCATTATCTTCCATGGATTTTCCAGCAAGCTAGGTAACTTCAACTGAATGGGAAAGCGCATTGTGGGAAGGCTATAACAACAGGGATGCTTAGCGCTAGGACTAAGGAAGAGACAATGGGCCTTCATCTGAACATCTCTGCTTTCCATGAGGGTCCAAGATCCACAGGATTTCCAACTATAGCTTTAGCAGATCTCACCCCTTGCTTATTCTGTGAAGGGACAACTTTATGGTTCCCTCACCTTTACACATGTGTTTCCCATGTCTAGACCTCAATTAATTTCTTACTGTTACTTGTGGTATGAGTAACACTTGTCCTAACTCCTGTAAGGACTTTACTGTCCTAACTGCAGTAAAGAATGATTGGATGATGCATGCAACATACTCTTAATAGCTAAGATAAAAATAAATTAACATGGAATTTGTTGATATGGAAACATAAGTTGTCCCTGACCTTAGAAAAATGTCATTCTTCCCTGTCTATTTTATGTATTACTGTAAACCATCTGTTTTTATACTACCCTGACTTAATGCAGATATAGTGACCTTATTTTACCTTGTCATGTACAAAGTACCAATATTAATCATTATACATTTTTAAAATTAAGATGAGGGAAATGAGTTTTTTTAAGAAAACAAACTTCACATCTGCTCAATGACCTAATGTGATATTAGCTTGGCTAAACTTGTTGAAATATAGAGCCGAAAATAGAAAAGCATTGCTGAGAAAATTTATGAGTTGAAATTTTACTTTGAAGAATTGTGATTCTTCATCAGTACTGTACTTTCTTTTTTGGACTTTGTTCAAAAGCTAAGTTAACTTTGACTCTTGGGAAAAAGCAGGACAAGAAATAAAACTTCTCCTCTGTGTAACAAAAAGTGAATCTTTCAAGGCCTGGAAGAAGCTCCTGCCTCCAGCAAATATATATTTGAGACAGTTCTAAAGAAACTGTAATAAACACAGTGATTCAGTTCTGAAGTGTTGTGTCACTAGTAGACTAAAATAACAGAAACAAATGACCTTTACAAAGAAACCTTCCTCATCCAACACTATGTTCAAGATCTTTGATGATTTCCTGTCAGACAGAAAGGGGCAGATTCTCTGGTAGAATCATAGGATTGGAAGGGACCTCAGTAGGTCATCTAGTCCAACCCGCTGCTCAAAGCAGGCCCTAATCCCCAACTAAATCATCCCAGCCAGGGCTTTATCAAGCCTGACCTTAAAAACCTCTAAGGAAGGAGATTCTACCACCTCCCTAGGTAACTCATTCTAGTGCTTCACCACCCTCCTAGTGAAAAAGTTTTTCCTAATATCCAACCTAAACATCCCCCACTGCAACTTGAGACCATTACTCCTCATTCTGTCATCTGCTACCATTGAGAACAGTCTAGATCCATCCTCTTTGGAACCCCCTTTCCGGTAGTTGAAAGCAGCTATCAAATCCCCCCTCATTCTTCTCTTCTGCAGACTAAACAATCCCAGTTCCCTCAGCCTCTCCTCATAAATCATGTGTTCCAGACCCCTAATCATTTTTGTTGCCCTCCGCTGGACGCTTTCCAATTTTTCCACATCCTTCTTGTAGTATGGGGCCCAAAACTGGACACAGTACTCCAGATGAGGCCTCACCAATGCCGAATAGAGGGGAATGATCACGTCCCTCGATCTGCTGGCAGTGCCCCTACTTATACAGCCCAAAATGCCATTAGCCTTCTTGGCAACAAGGGCACACTGTTGACTCATATCCAGCTTCTTGTCCACTGTAACCCCTAGGTCCTTTCTTGCAAAACTGCTGCCTAGCCACTTGGTCCCCAGTCTGTAGTGGTGCATGGGATTCTTCCGTCCTAAGTGCAGGACTCTGCACTTATCCTTGTTGAACCTCATCAGATTTCTTTTTGCCTAATCCCCTAATTTATCTAGGTCCCTCTGTATCCTATCCCTACTGTCCAGCATATCTACCACTCCTCCCAGTTTAGTGTCATCTGCAAACTTTCTGAGGGTGCAATCCACGCCATCCTCCAGATCATTAATGAAGATATTGAACAAAACTGGCCCCAGGACCGACCCTTGGGGCACTCCATTTGATACCAGCTGCCAACTAGACATGGAGCCATTGATCACTACCCATTGAGCCAGACGATCTAGCCAGCTTTCTATCAACCTTATAGTCCATTCAGCCAGCTCATACCTCTTTAACTTGCTGATGTGGTGTAACTGTCAGTATAAACTGTTTCTAAAACCAGTATAATTAGCCAGGAAAAATCACTTGAATATAATGATGATCCTCTCAATTGTGTAGAGCCAAAACAGGGGTTCTTACTCCAGTCATCTTCTCTGCTGTCTGTGTAGCAGGAGAAAAGGGTTGTGCCCAAATAGAAGGAGGTACTAATCCCCAGCTGTACCTTGGTACGGTTTACAAGTAAGTTAGAGCAGCCTTCAGCTTGCATTAGCCTGGCAGTCAGGGGATTGACCTGTACAGAACTACTGCAGAATCAGGAGAGTACAAGGATGAGCTTTTACACCACCTTTGCACATGTGTACACACTCACATCAATCTTTATTCTATGCAGACCAGCCAAACCCCAGGATCTAACCCAGAAGCTTTTGAAGAAGCTAATCTTAAGAACCAACTTTACAGAGAGAAAACCAGAAGAATCTAGCTAGCCAAAGCACTCTGCTTTTAACAATACAGCAAAGTAACATTCATTCCAACTGCGCACAACGATAAATGGAAATATCATTCAAAATGATGTTGATGGTCTAAGAGAACAGGCAGCTAAGCAGCTTATGCAATTCAATGTAGAGAAATGTATCCTCTTCATAGCTCCCCAGAAAAGCTTAACAGCCTTCTAAAGATTCTGAGTCTCACAGAATGAGAGACTGCATTAAGGAAGCTTACACTGTCTGGGGTAACGAGGTTCTGCCTCCTATCTAGGTTTATTCCATGAGAGATGTCTCTATCTCAAGGGTCAGTAGAAGGGATACTTACCCTCAAGAACTGTGTTAGAAAACTGCAAACCATCCTTAAATACCTTACTAGGCCACCACAGGATTGAAGAGGCAACCTCTAGGTGAGCATTTCTCAAATGCGGCCACCATGGCTGCATGTTGCCACCAAGGCCTTTTCCTGCAGCCACAGCCTCCTGGGCTGTAATGCGGGGAAGTGGCAAAATAGCGGCCCCTCTCTGTTGCTCCTGGATGCACCACCTTGGTGTTGGTTGCTGGGGCTGTCAGCAGCGGTTGGGCCCTGCCCCCTCCGGAGACACCTGGCGCACAACACTGGAGGTGCAGGCAACTGGCGAGTCCCCATCTTCCCGGGGTGGTGCGGCTCAGGCTTTGGGCTTCAGCCCTGGTGTGGTGGAGCTGCAGGCTCTGGCCACAGGTCTTCGGGTTCCAGCCCTGGGCTCTGGCTGTGTGGCAGCAGGCCCTGGGCTGCACAGCTTTGGGCTCCATCCCCAGGACCCATTCCTCAGCCGCTGGGCTTTGGGATCTGACCACAGGGATTCAGGCTCCAGCCTCCCACTGCCTCCCCTGGCCATCCACCCGGTTGCCCCTCACCCCCCGTTGCCTCACCCAACCCCTATCCAGGATTTAGTTTGTCTCCAGGCTTGCCTGGGATGAGTAAGTCTGCTGTGAAAAGTGATACTTGTATGTCTGTTGCTAGCTAGTAAGTCTGTTGTGATATTAACGGACATACAAGTATCACTTTTCACAACAGACTTACTAGCTAGCCATAAATAAATTACAATGATTTGGACATATATATCTGCATATTTATTTGTTTTTCCTAAAGCTAATCAAGTATTTTAGAAAAAAACATGAAAGCGGACACCAGCAAGAGTTGGTGGCCACACTCTGAGGCCACCAAAGGATTTTTCCTGAGAACCCCTGCTCTAGATGCTACCTTTGGTAGGAGAGTCTTGCATACTGTAATCTGTTAATCAGATTTTTTTTCTCTGTATCTGCCTTAGTGAAAATGATTGGGAGCAGAGGAACTAGACTCTCCACTTCCCAGCTGGGTATCCTAACCACCAAGCTACCAAGTCATTCTCATTCACCTGTTAGGGTTAAAGCTGATTGAAGTGGCGGGGGAGGGGAGGGGAAGAATACAAAACTGGATGACTGGGCAACAAAATAGCAGATGAAATTCAACATTGATAACTGCAAAAGTAGTGCACATTGGAAAAAATAATCCCAACATGGGTTCTAAATTAGCTGTTAGCACTAAAGAAAGAGATTTTGGAGTCATCGTGGAGAGTTCTCTGAAAACTTAATATGCAGCAGCTAACAGAATGTTAGGAACCATTAGGAAAGGGATAGATAAGACAGAAAATATCATCATGCCATGATATAAATCCATGGTGTGCCCACACCTCGAATACTGTATCCAGTTCTGGTCACCCTATCTCAAAAAGGATATAGTGAAATTGGTTCAGATAAGGGCAACAAAAGATGATCAAGGGTATGAAACAGCTTCCCTATGAGGAAAGACAGCAAATATTAGGGCTGTTCATCTTAGAAAAGAGACAATTAAGGGGAGGGGGTGTGATAGAGGTCTATAAAATCATGAATGGTGTGGGAAAAATGTGTTATTTACTCTTTCCCACAATACAAAAACCAGGGGTCACCCAATGAAATTAAAAGGCAGCAGGTTTAATACAAACAAGAGGAAATACTTTTTCACACTATGCACAATGAACCTGTGGAACTGATTGCCATGGGACGTTGTGATGTTCACAGTATAACTGGGTTCAGAAAAGAACTAAATAAGTTCTTGGAGGATAGGTCCATCAATGGCTATTAGACAAGGTGGTCAGGGATGTAACCCATGCTGAGGGCCTCTGACTGCCAAAAGCTAGGAAAGGAAGACAAGAGTGGATCTCTCCAAAATTGCCCTGTTCTGTACATTAACCCTGAAGCTCTGGTAATGGCCATTATCAGAGACAAGATACTTGGCTAGATGAACCACTGGTCTGACCCAGTATGGTTGTTCTTATGTTCTCTCTGGCCCAAAGACTATTTAAGTATTTATCCACAGCGGAACAGTCATTGGGCCACAGAGAGAATGACTCCGTAGCTTGGTGGTTAGGGCACCCATCTGGGAGATGAGACACCCAGAGTCCAGTCCTCCTGCTTCAGTCACTTTCATTATTTACCCAGAGTGGAACAACTTCAACAGGAGAGATGGAGGGAGCCTCCCATCAGAATATCCCATAGATCAGCAGTCAGAGAATCTTCCTGAGAAGTGTGAGACCCCTCTTCAAATCCTTTCTCCCCTTCAGGCAGAGGGAGGAATTGAACCTGGGTCTCCTACATCCCAGGTAGTGCTCTAACCACTGAATTAAAAGTTTAAGGTATGCAGCAGCACTGCTTCCTCCTGCTCCAGTCATTTTGTGCAAGGCAAGGCAGGCATCTAATTTATTCCTGGAAGAAACACATTAGACACCTGACACCACAAGACAAGTTCCAGTTCAGGGATCAGTAAGCAGAGTTAGGCACCTCCCTACAGTCCAAACTTAAGTACCTATCTCTGGGAAGGGCTTAAGACACACTCCTCTTTTTGGCATCTCCCATAGACTAGTTTAGCCAGCTCTCCACCCAGCATGCTGTCTTTTGTGGATTGCATTCTAAGTGTCTCTCTCTCCCTATTCATTGTACAGGGAGGCTAGGCACCTACCTCAAGATTTGTGGATTGCACTGTTGTTCCTGTGATTTTTAGGCACCATAACACTCAGCATTGCAATGCCTAAATCCCTTGTAAATCGAGGCCATAGTTCCTGCTAATTTCTTGAAGTAATCCCCCCTTTCTACCAAAATTATTTCTTATCTGGATTAAACGTGACCAGCTGCCTTTCATTCATGTACCTGTCTCACTCAGGTATTTGATCATCTGAGTGACAGCACTGTCTTCAAAGAGAGAAAGATGTGTGTCATCAGATGGGGTGCCCTAGAAGTGGCCTCTCATGGCCTCAGGGAAGCCCCTGTCTCAGTCTCCCCATTCAAGGGACTTCAATAAATCACAAATAATTTTGTCCATTCATGCCCCTTCTTAGTTTCTCCTTTATTAAAATAACAAACATTCAAACACAAAGTTCTCAAGTCCCTCCATTTACCTCTTTGTCAAGTCATTCCCAGACCTTTCCTACCTGTACTTTCACTCCCCAACTCCAAGGTTTCTCTGATGGAGCCTGCTTACTCCCAACAGCCTCTCTGTTCCACTCTGCTCTCCCTGAGATCCTCCTCTCTGCAGCTTCCCACTGCTCGTTATAGGTCCATCAGGTAATCCCTGATCAAGCTTCCTTAGTAACAAGGGTTGGTGGGCCCGGGCACTGGCCTTAATGGGCAAGCCACCCTGTTACAATGTGGATGTATTGTAGACAGTGTCTCAGAATCTGCCTTAGTGATCTAACAATTATGTTGATAAAAGAAGACAGGACTGAACCTGTGACACTGCACAGGTAGACTCTCAGGGAGGAGCAGCAGTACCTCAAAAATACTACCATCACTAGCATACTTGTTGGAGGTCACGGACATCTCTGGCCAGGGAGCCTGAAGAGGCCTGTAGAGCAGGGGTCTCAAACTCAATTTACCTTAGGGCCAGTGCCAGTCTTCAAATCCTTCCAGCAGGCCAATGTCACTGAAGATGATGTTCAGAAAAGAAAACTGTATTTTTTATTTCGAATTTCTTAGGAATAATAAAACTGTCATACAACTTTATACAATTCTTTGCCTGCTAGAGAGTTTTTAGTGTTTGTCAGACACCTGGCAACACTTCAGTTCTGTCAGTTTGTTGATGTTTGGCCTCAGTGACTGAGCAGTTGAAACCTTCAGGGCTGCAGCAAGGTGGGCATCGGATAGCTGTGTTCGGTATTTTGACTTGTTTATATTTATTGTGGAAAAAAGTGATGCTGCCTCCATGGCTGACTCTGCCCAGAGACTAGTGATGGTATCTCCATCCCTCTCCCCCAGCCAATAGGAGCTGCGGGGGGCGGTGCCTGCAGCAGACATTGCCAGCAGCATGGCTGCATGCGTCTTTCTTCCACAGGCCGCAGTGCGGAGGTTGCCGCAGATGGCCCACAGGCCGGGACTTTGAGACCTCTGCTGTAGAGGCCAAAGCCAAGGCCAAGCCAATATTGTACACAATGCATCTGGAATTGGGGTATACAAGATATGGTCAGTTCAAAGTCTGGACTAAGATTTCAATGCGATTTATGCTCAATCATCTGTTTCCAAATGAAAGCAAAGTTCAAACATTCAAAATCAGACACTATGCCTCACACTGCATGTACTTGGCCAAATTCATCACTGGTATTACTCAGCTGGAGACAGTGGAGTCACATCAGAGATGAATTTGGCCCCTGTTTAGTAAAGTATACATTTAACAACCTAACTAGTAACAGAAATATTTGTATCATAGGGCCAATTCAGCCCTTGCGTAAATGAGAGCATCTCCCATCAAAGTCAATATAAATTAGGTACACTTACATCTCAGCTGAACTTGGCCCTGTACATGTAATGTGGACAGCAGTGCAAGTAGGGCAGAATGGTCCGGTATGCTGGGTGGCCTCACCTAGGAAGCTCCTCTGGCACAGCTGTACAGCCCCCAGACTTTCCATGGAGGGTCTCCTCTGTCTGTACAGCAGCCCCATCAGAGGACAGGGCTGGGGCCGGGTCTGGGGTGGGTGTAGCTGCCGGAGGTTGCCGGCGTTCTGCTCCTTTCCCCGCTGCAGTCCCCAGGAGAGCCCTGATGGCGTGGCTGTACCCGCCCCAGTCCCGCCCCAGTCCCGCCCCAAGTAAGGGGGGGTGGATCAGGGGGAGGGGATGGGGAGAGCGTGGGGGCCCCAGGAACAAGGTAGGGAGGAGTCATGTGAAGGGTCACGTAAGGAGGTCATGTGCCCCCCATATCCCCTGTACCATTAAGAAATGGATTCCACTTGCACTGCTGAATGTGGATGAGTTAATCTTATTGTGACATTCTTATTTCCCCGGTCCCTGTTTTATAACTTTTGGCATTTTTAGTTCTAATTTTACTCTTGCATTGATATTTACAATCTGCCCTGTACAAGAGGTGGTGCAGGAGCAGTGCAAGAAAGGAATCCCAAGTTCTGGAGAACCACAGAGGTTGCATGTCTTCCTTCCCTAAACAGCTGTGCCACAATCTGATCCATATATATTTTATATTGTAATTAGGACTGTCATTTTCTCATGGCTCTTTTTAATTTTAATTTTATTTATCGGAGAGAATCAGAGGGGTTTTGTGACAAGAAGTGCAAAAGTAAAAGAAATATAGTTTTCAAAATGTCAAAAGTCTTGGGCACTATTTTGCACCCACCACAACCTTTATTTTTTCCATTACTTTTATTGCAAATAACAAAATATGCCAAGTGGACAGTTCTGTGGGTAACAGTGGACAATTCTGAACAGACGTGTTGCCGTATTGGAGCTACATTTTAAAACCCAGTCTGACTCTCCAAATTCTTTTTTTCTGGATTGGGGGGACCTTTAAGACTCATTGGAGGACTTAATCTCTTGAAGATAATTGTTGGTAAGCTCCTTTTCTCCAATAACCCTTTAGACGCTCAAAACTTAAATTTGCAGTTTTCAAGGCTCGCATTGAAGTCTCTTCCCCTATTTGTCATTCACCCTCCTCCCGCCCACTCATATACAGGCAGAAAATACAAATTACAAAAAACAAAAGCAAAAACAAAAAACCCCCACTAACCATGGGCTGTTTTTTTTTGTTCGTTTGTTTCGTTTTTTGTAAAAATTGTTGGTTCCAAAACTCTTATGGCAGCCATGTCAGAAGTCCAGCCTTAATTAGAATATGAAAATAGCAAATATAATCAGCCTAGACTATTTCTGGCTTTACAAATTTAAATCAGAATTATACCAGGAGGTTAATACAAAGTCACTAATATATTATGAAGTTCTCCTAAATGATGTGAAAGTCTCTAAAGTAAACAGAATAATCACAGATGTCTCAAGAGCAAGAATGTTTTTAATGTAAATGCCATATTTAAGACCTTGATATTAATAACGTATGTGTCAGATTAACAAGCCACTGATGCAGTATAAAGAGGCTTCTAATTACAGTGACAACACTGTGATTTGTGAAAAATGTTTAATAATGTGCAAATGAATGACTGCTAACTTGCATTCAGATTTACTAAGAGCTTTGCTTATATTTGATGTTTGATAATCTTGTTTTGAAAACAGGGTTTGAATTGCAGCTCAAATTCAAAAGGAAAAAATACAGGTTTTCCAAATGCACAGCAGCATCTTTGCATATAGCTATGAACAGACCTCTGTAATTGGGGCACAGGATAAGTCAAGTCCCATTGTCACTTGTAGTAATTTGACCTAGCCAAGGATCTGATCCAAAGCTTGTAGATATCAGTGGGAATTTTTCTGTTAATCTGAATCGGTTTTGCATCAAACCCCAAATGAATTCTCCTCCTTAAAATGTTATCCTCTCAAAAGAGGAGAATAGCCTGGAACAGCAGAATTAGATAAACGTCTTATCAGCTATTTCTAATATCAGGTCATTTTCAAATTCTGGGATTCATTACTGCCATATAATCTATTTGAGATTGACCCTGTTTACCACATTATCTGAGGAACTCTTAGTCTGTAATGTATTTATTCCCATGACACTCTGTGAAGCACTCAAGTTCCTTTTGGAAATTTTTACCATATGTGATTTTTCCAAGGCCACATAAGAAGCCTGGGATTGACCACAGAACTGAACTTGGGTGTCCTGAGTCCAAGGCTAGTTCCCCAACCACTGGACAATCCTGCCTCTCCATTAATCAGAATGGCTTTTACAACTATAAAACTGGAGTAATGCTGTGGTGACTCAGGAACATTGTGTGTCCATTTTTTACCTTTATTCCCACACCACAAGTGTGCAGGAGACTTACACATTCACTGTATTATTTTAAATTGTAAATTTTCATTTTAGATTCACTAGCAGATCATTGAGACGAACATACTTGACCATTGTCTCACTTCAAAGCAAACATGTAACTTACAATGTCATCTCTCTTTAAAGACTGACATGCACAAGTAGGATAAGATAGTTTGAGTAACAATGAATGTGATTTTGAAACTAGGTGACAGATGAGTGACAATTTCAATCCTGAAAGAGATGACTCCTATGCTCTAGGGAAGCAGGAATGCAGATAACTTGAAATTACATGCGATCTCAACTGACCATTTCCTTCCAGCATAAATCACTTCATACATAAACCTTCATAGGCATGTCGTAATTCCCCAGAAAGAGCTATTTGTTGGAGTTTAATATACCCACCCTACACACACCCACATCATATATCATTTGAACGTTTATTTTATGGATGTTTAGATGAGGTTTCATGTGAAGATCTCAGGTGGTGCTGTAAGCCTGTATACAAGGTGAAACAATGGTACCCAAAATGAGAAACTAATTTTTTTGCATAGCCCCCAAAACACTGCATCATAACTATAACTATTGTTTTCACTGTTTAAGTTAATTTCAGCATCTTAATTTGATGTTTATTGGTCAAAGCTAGCAAACAATAATGTATTAAAAGATTTTTATTGGTTTTGTATGGGCAAATATTTTTTCAGTCAGCATGGATTTGTCAAATTGTGTTAAAACAAGCTAATAGCTTTCTTTGACATGGTAACAAGCCTTGTGGATGGGGGAAAGCAGTAGATGTGATATATCTTTACTTTAGTAAGTCTTTTGATACTGTTTTGCATGACCTTCTCATAAACAAATTAGGGAAAATCAACCTAGATGGAGCTACTATAAGGTGGGTGCATATCTGTTTGGAAAACCATTCCCAGAGAGTAGTTATCAGTGGTTCATAGTCATGCTGGAAGGGCATATAAAGTGAAGTCCCACAGGGATCCAGTTCTGGGTCTGGTTCTGCTCAATATCTTCATCAATGATTTAGATACTGGCATAGATAGTACACTTATAAAGTTTGTGGATGATACCAAGCTGGGAGGGGTTGCAAGTGCTTTACAGTATAGGATTAAACTTCAAAATGATCTGGACAAACTAGAGAAATAGTCTGAAGTAAACAGGATTAAATTAAATAAGGACAAATGCAAAATACTCCACTTGGGAAGGAACAATCAATTGTGCTCCTACAAAAATGGGAAATGACTGCCTAGGAAGGAGTACTGCAGAAAGAGATTTGGGGGTCATAGAGGATCACAAGCTAAATATGAGTGAACAGTGTAACACTGTTGCAAAAAAATAAAACATAATTCTTGGATGTATTAGCAGGTGTGTTGTAAGCAAGACACGAGAAATAATTCTTCCACTTTACTCTGCGCTGATTAGGCCTCAACTGGAGTATTGTGTCTAGTTCTGGGCACAACATTTCAGGAAAGATGTGGACAATTTGGAGAAAGTCCAGAGAAGAGCAACAAAAATTATTAAAGGTCTAGAAAACATGACCTATGAGGGAAGATTGAAAAATCTGGGTTTGTTTAATCTGGAGAAGAGAAGACTGAGAGGCGACATGATAACAGTTTTCAAGTACATAAAAGGTTGTTACAAGAAAGAGGGAGACTAACCTCTGAGGCAATGGCTTTCAACCTTTACAGATTACTGTACCCCTTTCAGGAGTCTCATTTGTCTTGTGTACCTCCCCCCTAAGTTTCACCTCACTTTAAAACTACTTGCTTACAAAATCAGACATAAAAAGTCATAGCACACTATTACTGAAAAATTGCTTACTTTCTCATTTTTACCATAGAATTATAAAATAAATCAATTGGAATATAAATATTTTACTTACATTTCAGTGTATAGTATATAGAGCAGTATAAACAAGTCATTGTATGAAATTTTAGTTTGTACTGACTTCCCTAGTCCTTTTTATGTAGCCTTTTGTAAAACTAGGCAAATATCTAGATGAGTTATGTACCCCATGGAAGACCTCTGCATGGCCCCCAAGAGTACATGTGCCCCTGGTTGAGAACCACTGCTCTGAGGATAGGCAAGAAGCAATGGACTTAAATTGCAGTAAGGGTGGTTTAGGTTTGACCTTAGGAAAACTTCCTAACTGTCAAGATAGTTAAACACTGGAATAAATTGCCTAAGAAAGTTGTGGAATCTCCATCACTGGAGATTTTTAAGAGCAGGATAGACAAACACCTGTCAGGGATGGTTTAGATAATATTTAGTCCTGCCTTGCGTGCAGGGGACTGGACTAGATGACCTCTCGAGGTCTCTTCCAGTCCTATGATTAAGCTGTTTAGCATGTGACAAAAGTGGCGAATATCAACATTGTGCAATATACTAACATGATATGTTTTCACAGGACATATTCCTAGTGGTCAAAGTATCTCACAAGTGATTATAATAGTTGTCTATATTTTCAAGTGAAATTTGCTGACCAGATCAGGTTGTGTACCAATAGCAGTAGATTGCGTGCCCATAGTTTGTACTTCTTAGTGAATGGACATGAATGTACATGTATGTACATGTATGTACACAAGCTTCTGTGTGTAAGCTTGTGTACATACAATGTAGCATCTACTCTGCCTGGTAGAAGGTTTAAATTGAAATTGCCTAGGCATGCAGGATTAGCCTTTGGAATAATCTAGAAACTAGCTTTCAGTGACACTTATGCATAGGTCAGTATTAGTGTTAGAGATGACAATACTCAGCTTCATATTACAAATATTCAAAAGCTATGAGAGAAAGAAATGAACTAACAAGAAATAGTGAAGATCAAAATCCACAAACCCTGTGCACTGAAGAGGGATGAACACCATGTTATAGCTCTTACCAACCATGTCATCAACAATATAACAAACCCATTCAACTGTGAATCACATCCAGAGGTGGCTTATCAAAACACATGGCATACGTCTAACAAGGATACAAGAATCCCTACTGAAAATGGCAGATATTGGTCAAGAACAAATGGAGAGATTTGTGAGAGATGCACTTTGATTCTGGTGGGACATATGTCTTGATAGGGCTAGAGAAGCTACCTGGCATCAAAACATTTGCTGACATGGGCAAGAAGACCAAATTTAAGTCTGTTAAGGGACAGACAATCACAGCAACTATCAGTCTATAAATTGTTTTCCCATACAGCTGTATCCGTAGCAAGATGCAAAGATGATGTTTCAATGGCAACTGTTCTTTGTTACCGAATAGGACCTGTGCCTATGTCCCTCTTCCATGCTGATGGAACAATGAGAAGGACATAGTTGAATTAGGGCATCAGCTGGAAGTTCAAGCTGAAAGAATCCATCAGCTAAGAACATGCAACAAAGAAACCACCATGTGGATCAGAGATGCCATAGCTGTCACACAAATGATGGCTGAAGACAAATTCCACACATTCAGTGAATTGGCTGCTGCATATTTGACGCAGATCCTAGAAGGATTTGACAAAGCTAATTCTGTAATCTTAGTCTTTGAGACAGATCTGACAACAGTAACTCTAAGAAAGCTGTAAAAGATAGCACTGGACAGGATCTAAGGTTGTATGCAAGACATACCAGGTGACTGGTGGACACCCCAAGCCTCCAAGGAAAAAGTTTCTAACATGGCATCCAACAAGCAGTCACTTGTAAAATTCCTCTGTGAATGTATGGTTCAAAATGCACTTGAGAGTGTAGGAGTACACCCAGCACAAACACTCCTCGTTGCTGGATGGTTTTCCAGTGGTGAAGTAGCAAAGTCCATCACCAATACAGGAGCTGGAGAAGCCCAAGACCCGTACAGTACTCAAGAGGAAGTGGACAGAAGGATGCTTATGCATGATGTATGTGCCAATATGGCTTTTGGGTCACTTGCTGTCAAAGGAATCATAGTAATTAGATCACCTGATACAGATGCTTTCGCCCTTACTGTTCACTGCTTCCAAGAATGGAATACAAAGATAAAATAGATTGAAACAGGCACTGTTAACAGCACAACCGACAAGCAAGCAGTTTATGATACACTCATTTCTGACTTCTGCAACATACTTCCTGCTATATGCACATTAAGGATGTGACTGTCATCCAAATTTGGTAGTGGGAAAAAATCTGTTTAATGTTGTCAAAACAAAGGTTGCTTACCACTTCAAATATCTTGCCAAATTGGGAGAGTGATGGACAAGCTGTGATTTCTGCAGCAAGGAAGTTGATAGCAGCACTGCATGACCAGAGTGAGAAAGAAAAGGAGACTCATGGAGACATGTATTGCTTGTGCCTCAATTGAGCCATCAAAAGGACAAGTCACTGGCCAAACTCCCACCATGTAAGGACAGTTCTGAAGAGCATGTCAGAAAAGCATCTTGGCAAACAAAGATTTGGATGTCTTCACGCATAGATAAACCAGCTATTGGGTCACCATTGCAACATGAGTGGAAAAATATGGATGATTAACCACTTCCTGTATTCTTCAAGGGCCCAGTGTCCTCTGAGCTTCTACAAAACCTTATCTGTGCATGTACCAGTAGGGGTTGCTGCACAATCAACTGTGTCTGTAGTCAGAACAATCTTCCCTGCATGGAACTGTGCACATGCCAAGGCAATGAAGATTATGGTAACCCACACACTCTCAAGAGAGATCATAACAAAATGATGATAATGACGTGAACTAGAAGTGTCAACAGTGCTATTAAATTTCAATGATACTTGCACAAATTAATTACTAGATTTTGTTTTACCCTTTAGATTGTTGTTGTGTTGCTTTGAGGTCACAACGAAATTTAATTTTATGTCTTGAATTAATAAAAAAGTAATTAAACAAACTGAAAATAATGCAAATATTCCAAAGTGGTCATTTTATCATGTTAATTATGTCATTATTTATCTCCATTTCTATGGTAACAACACCACTTGACAGCTCCACATCATACCTCATCTTAAAATAGACATAAGCAGCTTTCAAATAATGTTTAATGTGCATATGTGCAGAGAGGGTACATTAAGTTGACCAAATTGGTGGTGTATGCTGCTCACCTATCGAGACAAAAAATCCTACCTGTCCTAGATGAAAGAATGATGGGTTATTTCTCTTAAAAATTCATCAATTTTTGGGATCTTGCCCACATATCTTTGTCTTTAGTACTGATTAGTAAATTTTTTCATTGGTACAACTAGACAAAATTGGATAGGAAATATATCCAAATAGGGTAGCTGACTGTGCAAAACCATTTTCAGTGGATTATAGTTTTATATTATAGAACTAGGTCAGACATTTATGTTGTATTCTTTAATTTTTGGCTAAACATAGAGAATTTACACCTAGAGAATGTATCAATTTAAATAAATAAATGACAAATCATTCATAGATACATAGATTACAAGGTCAGAAGGGATCACTGTGATCATCTACTCTGACGACCTGTATAACACAGGCCATAGAAATTTCCCAAATAATTCCTAGAGCACATGTCTTAGAAAAAAACATCCAATCTTCATTTTAAAATGGTCAGTAATGGAGAATCCACCACAATGCTGGGTAAATTGTTCCAATGGTTAATTAACTAAATTTCCCAGCTCAGCCACAACTCTTGCTGCTCCATGATTGTTCTTCAAGAAATGAGACTACAAAGGCATTTCAGAATACATCACATTTGCCCTTGGTTCTGCATTCATCATTGGAGGGTTGGAACATGCTACTCTTTCAATTTGGGAACTCAGAAAATGAGGAACACTTCAGTGGCCACCTATGAAAAGTTTGGTTTAAGTGACACACCCCATATCACATAAAAACTCTATGGCAGAGGCAAAGATAGAATACAGTTCACCAGAGTGGCATTCATCTGCCTAAGCCACAAGACCATCCTTTTTCCCCCCCCTGCAATCCACTGTCTCATTTCGGGGATCCAACATTCAACCCTGATTCATTATCTAGGTACTATTCGTTCTGTATACTGAATGAGGCCATGGCCCTGTGGAAAGAATAGTATGTGATCATGTAATCACTTTACAATAAAACTTATGCATAAAGGGGGCAAATTAAGATCACATCAGCAGCCTTACTTTTGGCATTTCCTAACTTTTGACTGCTTGGCTTTGCAACCTGAATGTCCTTTTAATGCAGTAGTTTGTATGTAATTTCCTAGGTCTTTAAAAAAGCAGACTGAAAGAGTGGAAAGAAAAGAAAAGGTCTGAAATTCCAGTAGCAGAGTTCGTCAGCAGAGTTTAGAGCACTCCTCACCAGTCTTTGATTCCTCAGCTCACCTCATTCCTTCATCCCAATCCTCCATCTCGGTCTTTACCACCACCACCATCCACGACCATCACCAGCTCTCCAGGCATGGCTTTTTGACCTCTGCATTCCAGTCAAGATGTGTCTACCTTCTCCTCCTTGCATGCTTCCTAGTTGCCAGGAGGGGGGCATTGATCATGGGAGATACAGTCTTCCAGCTATCCGTTCCAGCCACAGCAGCTGGTAACAGCAATTGTAGGGGAAAGTCCAGCTCATCCCCTGGGCTGGAGAATGCTCAGGACAGAAGCTTGGGAGAATTCAGCTGTAACAAGTCTCCTCTGAGCATGAGCTCATGGGCAAAACAAAGTATTTTCCCCTATTCTCGTTCTGAAAACAGCTGAGATTTTTTGGCTGAAAATAACAAATAAAAAAATAGCATGAAGCAGACACCCGGCATGGAAAATTTCATCCCAAAGGGATTCCGTATGGCAAAGGTAAAAGCAACTTGAAAGCAAGGGTCTTACAATGAAAAGTATTCAGCAACTTTAACTGCTACTTTTATTTATACGATGAAGGGCGAGGGGAAAGAGAAGAGAAAAGAAACAATGAGGTTGGGAACACTGCTTCAACTAAATATTTCCTTTCCTCATTGCTTTTTGTGTCTTGATCAGCTGGTTTGGTGATAAAGAACTGATGCTAAAAAATTGTATTTAAAATATGTTGGTTATGAAGCAATCAAAAGGTGGATGGGATAGGTGAGCTCAGATCTTAGTGATTCCTTTAGGAGAGAGAGATACAAGGGAATTTAGATGCAGTTAATAGAGCAGCACATGGACAAGGAGGACAGAGAAGATATGTGGGAAGTATAAAGCAAAGTATAAGCAAACGTTGTGAAAAAACCCTTATTTTGACTTTTTATTGTCTTATCTTACTAATGTATTACAAATCCTTTTCAGTCAGTATTAAGAGAGGTACGTAGGCACCTATACTCCAGATTTAGGCACCTAAATCCCAGTTTTGGCTCCACTGTTATCCACAAAACTCCTGCCATACCCCATAGGTGCCTAAACTCACTCGGTGCCTAAGTTTTCAGGGTAAAGGTTCCCTCCACACTTAAGTATCTGCCTCTGAGCACGTGCACTGCTTCCTCCCTCAAGACATCCAGATGCCTATCTCCCAATTAAACCCCAGAGCAAATCACAAACCAAGAGAAGATGGGCATTTGGCTGCCTAGCTCATACATGGGGAAATATCCAGTAGATAGTCTCTAAGCACATCTACTCAACCAGGTCCCACATAAAGTCTGGCTGGAGGAGGAGGAGTTGCTCGCCATGTAACTTTTAGCCTAGTGGTTAGAACACTTGCTGGGGATGTGGGACACCCAGGTTCAATTCACCCCTCTCTGCCAGAGGGGGAGAAACGATTTGAATAGGAGTCTCCCACCTCTTAGGAAGCTGCTCTAACCACTGAGCTATGGGATTTTCTTATTTGGGGACACCTCCTTTTTCCTTTTCCTCCAGCTGTTTTATGTGTGAAGCGAAGCAGGCACCTAACTCATTCCCTCAAGACGGGGTGCAGGTACCTCCAGGCAGCAGGTTCCTGGATTGCTAAGACAACATAGGTACCTCCCTGCAGCCCAGATTTAGGTGCCTCTCTCTGAGCCAGAGCTTAGCAAACACCCCTCTTGTTGGCATTTCCCATCGGAAGCTGAAGTGGCTCCCTGCCTAGTGTGCTGACTTTTGTGGATCACATTCATTGTACAGGGAGACTTGGTATCACAATTGGCTTTGTGTACTGCAGTGATATTCCTGTGCTTTTCTAGGCATTTAAAAGTTAGGTGCTGTGAGCCTCAGCATTGCAAATGCTCAAGTCCTTTCATGGATCCTACCCCTTGTGCTTAACTTCATGCCTGTCAATACTCCCTTTGAAAGCACTGGGACTAATCTAGAGTGTAAAGTGAAGCACCTATGTAAGTCTTTGCAGGATCAAGGCCTAACTACAGACAAGGCACAAGAAGTGAGTGTAAAACATGATGGTGTGGTTAGGCTCATGGCTGCTTGTGAGAGGTTTCTGTGTTAGAAGAAAGATACTGAGTAGGGGTGCCAACTTTCTAATCACACAAAACCAAACACCCCTGCCCCTTCTCTGAGCCCCTCTCCCTCCATCACTTGCTCTCCCCCACCCCCACTCACTTTCAATGGGTTGAGGCGGGGGTGGGGATGACGGCTCTGGCTGGGGGTGCGGGCTCTGGGATGGGGCCAGGGATGAGGGGTTTGGGGTAAAGGAGGCTGGCGCAGGGGGTTGGGGTGTTGGGGGAGGCATGCAGGCTCTGGGAGGGAGTTTGGGTGCGGGAGAGGACTCCGGACTGGAGCAAGGGGTTGGGGTGCAGGAGGGGGCTCAGGATCGAGACAGGGGTTGGCATGTCGGGGGAGGGGAGAGGCGTGGTTGCGGTTCCTGGCCAATGGGAGCTGCAGAGCCAAGACTTGGGGCAGGGGTAATGTACGGAGCCTCCCTGGTCTCCCATGTGCCTAGGGGCCACAAGGGCCTGGCGGCTGCTTCCGGGAGCCGTGCAGAGCTAGGGCACGCAGGGAGCCTGCCTTAGCCCCGGGCCCTCGCTGCACTGCTGACTGGACTTTTAATGGCCCGGTCACCAACGCCAACCAGAGCCACCAGGGTCCCTTTTCAACCAGGCATTTTGGTCGAAAACTGGACGCCTGGCAACCCTAATACTGAGTCTGTTTTTTTAATTCATAATAGACCTAGAGGTCTCTCCAGCAAAAGGCTTAAGAACAAGGGGCTGTCCAAGTTGCCTTTAGAAACACTTCAGCATATGAGGGATGTGGTGAATTACACATAAGAAGCTAAAAACCTATTGCTATTGCTACCTACAGCAATTACTGCTGTAATTCCAGTTTTAAATTTTAATTGAGTCCCAAATACGGAAAAAGTTTTCCATGGATGGGTCTCAGTGCCCACAGGAAAGGGTTCTGCAGGTACAGGATTCTGTCCACCCAGAGCAATCTGCAGGACTGGGGCCTAAATTGGTACTTAAAGTGGATACCTATAGCTACATTAGGGTAACTATGCCTTACTATTCCGTCATGAGAGTCTGAAGAAAGATTTGAGTGTGACAGTAACCGTTAAAGTACTGGAATAACAGGATGAAGGATATGAAAGGAGGGAAACATTTTAGCGTTTACCCTAGATAACTACTTCCAGTTTATTTGCAGATGTAGGGAGAGAACTACTTATCATTCTGATCAAAGCTTCTTCTAGGACTGTTCTATCAGGATTTTACAACTTCTCTCTGATTTATTGAGTAGTGCAGGGGGCCACTTCTCAGCTGGGAACCTCTTTTTCCAGTCTAGTTAGTTTTTCTGGGAATTAAATAAATAGAGGGGGAGACTTTGAGCTATTCAGTATTTCAAGTACTAGCCTGGCGATGCATGACCCTGACGGCATTATTAATCCACTTCAAGAAAATGCTCTAATTGTGCAGCCAAGCCTGGAGTTTTTCCTAGGGCTAAAAAAGGAATCAGTATTTAGGAGGGTTGATGCAAAGAGACTGTTTCCTAAGACCTAGCTGGCTGGGTCTGCTCGGGTGTGGCTGGCAAAGCTCACAATAGCCTGTAATACCGAATGGACAGAATATGTAAGTCAATTACTGTTTGTCTTAGCATTTGTAGCCAGAAAGCATGATCTCATGTTATGTGATGACTCTTCTTAAATAGTGTTTGAGCCCTTCTGGCAGATAGAGGTTACTAAATGATACTTTATACCATAAGAATAACTATTTTTCTGACTAGCTGGTCGTTACACTATTCCCTTATGAAAAAAAATGCAGTTAATCTCTAAATTACTACTAGTGAAAAAATAAGGGAGCTATGATGAGTGCTGGAGTCACCTTGCAAAGGAGGGAGTCCAAATGTAAGGTCTCATGATTTCATATTAGTGTTTTTTGCTATTGGATATTCTTTCAGTGACCTTTGGTCCAGATTATAACGAGAAAAAATGCTACGCTACTGACTTGATTAAAAGTCGGTGCATTTCTGAAAGCCGGTTTCTTTTTATTTCATTGTCTTTGTGCTTCTTAGGGCAGAAGATGCAGAAAACTAGATAAGTGTTCTGAATAAAGATAAGATAGAAGTATGTATATATAGTAAATACATGGAAACAAGGTAAGCAACAACACAACAAAAAGCACAGGTAAAATTAACCTAGCTGTCTCTTGGTTATTTTCTCACATCTTCATGTGAAGCAAATGGCACTTCTATGCACTGTCAAAAACCAAAGGAAATATTATGGAAACTATTATTGTGTAATCAGCTTTTCACAGAGCCAGGGAGTATCTCTGGCCTTATTTGGTACTTTTCTGACATTTTTTGGCTAACTTTATTTGTTTAAACTATAGATTGTTTGAACATATTAAATCGTGTTCAGGTAGGAGCAGTGCACTTCAGAATGTACCTAACTACTGATTTTGCTATTAGGAATAAAAGCTAGAGCACTAATAAGTGGACTGAAGAAGCAGCTCCATTTTCCCAGTAATTGATCTCTCCTCAAGCCATTACACCAGTATTTGTATCTGTTTAAATATAACAAGATAAATGTCATCCCTTTTTAGGGCTGAATTGTTTTCTGAAAACTACATTAATGTATTAATCCATGTTGAGGTAAAACAGACATCTGTATTTATGCTACACTTCAGATTATACTTAAGAAAAAAAATGTAAAAACACAACACTGTCATTTTCTATAACATATGAAGCTTTGAGTAAACAGCACAACCAAAAGAATTCAGCTGCAAGTTAAAGTGACATAGCCACTTTAAATGTTTAAATAAAAGAACTGTTTATTAAATATCAGCTTCACCAGAAGTGAATTTTAAACTTTATGAATAACCATTATGACATCATCCTACATCAGATTTAGGGTTGGATTTATCAAGGCATCTGTTTAATCTACCTACTGCATCTGGATTGTTACTTATAATGCACTCATTACTTTGGTACCTAGCCCTCCTGCCCTCCTAAAAAAACCACACCATCATCATCCTCATTGCTGTGGAACATGACGCAAATGCTGGTTATGTCAGCATCACAACTGCCAGCTGGTGCCTTCCACATTGCCTTTTCTTTCATTTCTCATCATGACATGACCTAAAGAGCCACCGTAGATCTAGGTTGCATCTACTCTATAGATCCCTTATTAGGAGCAGCTGCCTGCTACTAGAGTTCCAGAATAGAAGTCAATTGGAATTTTGTCATTACTTCAATGGGAGCAGGACTGAACCTTCAACAGCTGCTGTGATGTGGCCAAGATCCACAGGATCCTATATTAATCTTCCTTTCCCTGTAATAATGTCTCAGCAAACAATGGTAGTAGTAACATTTAAAAAAAACTCAGATTCCCTCCGTCCTTTTTGTAAATAGGAACAATTGACACACCTTCCCCTACTTTACATGCACTTTCTTTACAAATTTCAAGAGTTCAGAGCGTAACTATGACACACATAAATGTTTTATTTCAAACAATCAGGAAAGGTGGAATGTATTGCTTCAGATCTAAATAAATAGAATAACTGCTTCCATGCTAAGAGCCTTATCCAAAACCCATTTCATTCAGTGGAAAGATTCTCAGGGCTAGATTCACAAAAGGACTTAGGTGCCTAACTGCCACTTTGGGCACCTACATCCCAGAATCAGGCCCCACTGAGATACACAAAACCCCCACTTAGCTGCCCCCAAGGCCTTTTGGCTCCTAAACTTGCTCAGCACCTAAATTTTTGCAGTAAAAGTTCCCTAGAAGCCTGTTTTTCTCACTGTGCACATGTATACTGCAGCCCCACGCTGGACATCTAGACACGTAAGCCCTAAAGTGAGACCCATCGAGAGACATTTGAGGCCCAGTACATGGTATTTGCAGGGGCCCCACCAATTCCCATTTCACCCCATTACAGATTTTTTTGGGGGTGGGGAGGGCCGAGCTCAGAGCCCCAATACAATTGTCTCCCTTTTCTCCCTCCCATCAGCCCTTCCTTCGAGTGTTGCACAAACTGGGGACAGATAGGTTTTCCTCAGCCTAACTTGCCTGCAGGGTCCAATCCAATAAGTGTGCTCAGAGCTTACACAAAACGTCTGGAGGAAAAGAACTTTCCTCAAAACTTGTAGCCCAGTGATTAGGGAACCCACCCAGGATGGGGGAAAACCCCAGTTCAAATCCCTTCTCTGCTTGAGTGGGAAAAGGAGTTGAACAGGGATCTGTCACCTCTCAGGTGAGTGCCCTTGCCACTGGGTTATTCTGATGGGGAGGGATCCCTCAATCCCTGTTTAAAAAGTCATTGTAGCTGGGGGACTTGACCCTGGCTCTCCCACCTCTCAAGTGAGTGCACAAACCACCAGGCTACAGAGGCATTTTCGTTCTTGCTTTTTCTTCTTTCATTAGTTATCCATAGAGGTACCTACCTCCAAGAGAGGGCTAAACAACCCAAAGAAGAAGGGTTTCAGAGTAGCAGCCGTATTCAGTCCACTGAATGCATCTGATGAAGTGAGCTTAGCTCACGAAAGCTTATGCTCAAATAAATTTGTTAGTCTCTAAGGTGCCGCAAATACTCCTTTTCTTTTTTCCAAAGAAGAAGGCATCGCCTCCCTGCAGCCCAGACTTAGGCACTGAACTCCTTGAGAGATGTGTAATTTAGGACACATCTCTCTTGCTGGAATCCCCCATGGTCTCCCATGGGATTGTGTAAACTACTGCCCAGGTGCCAGACTCAGTCTTTGTGAATCTGGCTGATTCTCTAGGTGCCTAAATCTGGGATTTAGGCAGCTAGGGTGGAATCCACAAAGCTATGTAGGCACCTAGGTCCCATACTACCACCCACAAAACTCCCACAAACCTTGTAGGCACCAAAACTCACTTAGTGCCTAAGTTTTTCAAAGTAAAAATTCTCTTGGCACTTAAGTTTCTGCTCCTGGGCATGCACATTGTTACCTCACTCAAGGCATCCAGACTCTTATCTTCTGCCTAAGCCCAAAGAGATTCATGAACCAGGGAACGTAGGCATTTGACCACCTAATTTTCCCATGGGGCTTCATCTGGCAGGCATGTTCAGAGGGCATCTACTGGCATCAGGCCCCATTTAAAAACCACCCAAGGAGATAGAACCCACCCTATAACTTTTAGCCCAGTGGTTAGACTAGTCACCTGGGATGTGGGAGACTGTGATGATTCTCAGGGTACATAGGACCAGGTTTACAAGGGTGCCGATGGCACCATGGCGCAGAGTTCACACTCAGAAGGGGAGAAGGGGCCCCACTCCACCCACTCGGCCTCTTCACCCTGAGGCCCCACCCACTGCTCGTTCCTCTCCGCCCCCTCCTCCCTGCTGAATCCACTGAAGTATTCCCCTGTGATATCCAGCTCCTGACAATAGCTACTCACAGAAATCCCAGATCCTCTTCCACCAAAGGAGCAGTGTATCCCAGTTTTACCTTAAATCACCATTCCTGTATCACACACAACACTTGTAATGAAACAAAAGACGGTTTATTTAAGAAAGAATAGAGACTCCAGTAGAAACAAGCGACAGTGATGGAAACAAATGGTTACAATACAAAAAAAAGTCAAAATGTGAATTAGGGCCTACACTTATTAGCAGTTACTTTTCCTATCTAATAAAGTAGGATTTCCCCCAAACTTCAATCTGTTGCAGAGTTGGCTGGCTTCACAGGAACCAGGATCTAATCTTTCATGAAAAACACTCCCACTCAACAATATATCACCTCAGTGAATGGATACAGAGTGCTTCTTTCCACTCTCAGGAAGGTGCTCTAACAACTGAGCTCTGGGATAATCTGATGTAGAGCTCTCTCAGTAGATCCAGTTGAAGCTGTTCCACTGTAGATAAATCCTTAAATGGTCAATGGACCACAGAGAGAAAGAGTGGGAATAACTCAGAGTCCCCCCTCTGCCAATCACTCTTTATTTCTCTCTTCACCAGGAGAGATGGAGGGAGCCCCTATCAGCCTATCCCACAGCTCAGTGGTTAGAGCAGCCTCCTGAGAGGTAGGGTTGCAGGAATTGAACCCTGGGTTTCCACCTCCCAGATGAATGCTCTAGCCACTGGGATAAAAGTTATAAGGGGGGTACCACCTCTATCTTTGTGTGGTTCAAGACAGGCCCATAACTGTTTCCCCCAAGAAACTATGTAGGCACCTAAGCACGGAGACAGGTCCTGGATGTGGATCACTAGCAGAGCTAGACATCTCCCTGCAGCCAGGATTTAGGCGCCTGTTTCTGAAAAAGGGGCAGGGCTTAACACATCAGCATCTCCCATTAGTCAGGTTAGGCATGCTCTCTTTTGTAGATCACATTTTAAGGCACCTCTCTCTCCCCATTCTATAGAGTCTAGGTGTCTAACTCTGCTTTGTGGATCACAGAACTGTTCTTAAAAAGAAAAGGAGTACTTGTGGCACCTTAGAGACTAACAAATTTATTTGAGCATAAGCTTTCGTGAGCTACAGCTCACTTGAGGGCTGTTCTTGTGATTTTGTAGGTGCCTACAAATTAGGAGAGTGTTGCAATGCCTAAATCCCTTTGTGGATTCCACCCCTAAGTACTTGTGTAAATCCCATTGTTAATGGAATTTTTAGAAGTGCCTGGGTGTCTGGCTGCCGAATGCCAATGGAGTTTTATATACCTACATACCTTGAAAAATCTGACTAAATCCCTTCGTGCCTAACTCCCCAATTTTCTAATCGCCTCTAGGCGCTATTAGAATACAAATTAGAATACAATAAACAAATCATAAAAGAGCAAAAAAGCGATGCCCCAGCCAAGCAGCCTACAATTAGCCAGATGGCGCAAACTGTAGCATAGACAGAGCCAAAATCTAACCCTCTGACGTTTTCTTTGCACAGAGCTTGTCATCTTGACATTCAGTTGAGCTGCTTTGTGACCGCAGTGATTTACCGGTGAAATTCCTTAGAGTGGGGCAAGCTGCCCACAGGCAGTAGAGCTGAAGGCAGAGGAAATACATTTATCAAAGGACAAGGCAAACCCCAGAAATCAAAACAGAGACTAGTTTCTGGCTGGGAAGTTATCCAACATATGAGGACAGTTTTAGAGAGGCAGGCCGTGATCCTGTCGCCTGCCAATACATCACTAGCTTTCAGGCCATTTCCCCTTCTTTGGGAGGAACCAAACTTCCAGGCGGATTTGCCCAAAGCTGGAGAGTTGTGCCAGCAAATACCTTCTCCATGACCTTATCAGCTGACTCAGTCTGTGAATGATTCAAAAGCCAAACCCCTCTGCCCCCATCCAACTTCGCAGCTCCTCCCAGACCGACACCTGGCTCCGAGCACGCAGAGGGCTGCCACGGTCTGCCGGTGCTGCGGCTGCACAGCGCCGACCCGGGGAGGCGGCAGTCCGGCACCCCTCTCCCCCGAGTCGGGCCTTTTGCGAGCCCCGAGCTGCGGCTGCTCAGCAGGCAAGCTAGCCGGAGCCCGGTGTGAGACTCTGATTGGCTCGCAGACCAGGGAGCTACAGGGGGATTGGCTGGGGAGCTGCCTTTGTTCCCTTTCTACTCCCTCCACGGCAGCCACTGCCGCAGGGCAGCGGAAGTTTGAGTGCAAGAGCTACGCTGGCTGCAGCGGCTGGCTGGGTGCAAGCAGGCGTGAGGCTAACGCAGCCCCCACCACATCCGCGTGCCGCTGGTGAGCGTCTCCCTGCTCTGACCCTTCGCTCGCCCAGCCTTGCTCCTAGCGGAGAGAGACAATGGACTTGGAGAGCAAAGTGAAAAAGGTAAGGGCGGGCCGCTGGGTTACCTGCTCCGGGCGCTCCTGGGGCGAACAGCGCCCCAGCTCCCCGCTGCTGCTCCTCATTGTTCTTTTCTTATATAGCAGCTGCTCTCCTCTCCCTCCTTCCTCCAGATCCATTGCCGCCGCTGTCCTGTCTATAGTGTCTGATCGGGAGGGGATAGATAAACTCACTACACGGAGTATGCACCTCCTGGTTCAGTCATAGCTAATGCGGGAGGGGCGGAGTGGGAACCACCCCCCCCACACACACAAACACGCACCCCAAAATCTTATGTTGTGCAGGATCTGCTTGAATTATGTTGACTTTGCCCCTCAAGCTGCTGCTAACTTCTCAAGGGAGCGAGAGTTGGGCCAGTTAATTGGGGCTCCGAGTTGGATCCGATTAGAATACAAGGTGAAGATCTCCAGACCCACAGAGCATGATGCATGGCCCCTCCCTGGTTCTCGCTCAGGTTTACTAGCTTTGCTGTTAGCGTTCAAAGACTCGTAAATGTGGGTAGTGGTGGAGGATGTGTGTGAAAGTGGTGGCTGGGAGGAAGTTGGGTAACTTGTTTCTGTTTTTTAAAGTAGAAGGTTAGAGGAAGTGTTGTTTAATGTGACCAGAATAAACTCGTACAAAATAAGAGGCACTGAATGACTGGCTTACTAACCAACTCACTGCCATCACCCACTGTCCTTCCCTAGCTCCCCAGCCAAAGAATGTTTCTCTCCATTTGCAGGGGCAATTATTTAAATACAGAAAATTGCTCTCCTGACTGCAGGCCTATGATCATGCAGCCCATACATTTTTTTATCTGATAGGAAAACCAGAAAAGTTAGTGCCATATAAGAACTGAATCCTGAAAAAAATAAAAAATACCTATCCTGCTAACCTGTGTTCATGTATATACCCTTTATACAGGGTATCTTCAATTAAATCTTTAGCTAATTCAGTAAGTATAGCTTAAGGATACTCTAAAGACCAATTGACTCATTTTGGAGAGAATATTCCATTTTGAGTCAGTTATAGATTTCATTTTCTGTATGTCTTACCCATTGATGAACTTGTTTTATTGATGTGGAAAACAGGCTCTTTGCTACCTGATAGCAAACTTTTCTTTGGGACATCACAGTTATTTGATTTGGAGATAAGTAAGAGAAGCTGATGGAGAGTCAAAGTTTTAGTTTAATGCAAATTTCTTCAATAATGAATTTTGGAAAGGCAGATGGAATATCATATGTGGAATTCTGTAACGTCTTAAATAGATTTGAGGAATCATTTTTTTTTCTAGTGTGGTCTCAACTTAAAACTGATGTCATATTTAAAAAGGAACCTTGCTGTTTCATTTATCTAGTGTAGTGGTTCTCAAACTGTGGGTCGGGACCCCATTTTAATGGGTTCGCCAGGGCTGGCTTAGACTTTCTGAGGCCCGCAGCTAAAGCCCGAACTCCACTGCTTGGGGTTAAAGCTGAAGCCTGAGGGCTTGAACCCTGGGTGATGGGGCTTGGGTTACAGGCCACCTGCCTTGGGCTGAAGCCTTTGCACTTCGGCTTTGGCCCCCCCCAGCTCACGGTAGTGCAGCTCAGACTTTGGCCCCTCCTCCTGGGGTTATGTAGTAATTTGTTGTCATCAAAAGGGGGTTGCGGTACAATGAAGTTTGAAAATCCCATATCTAGTAATAAATATCACAAATGCAGAAGAAACCTTGCATGTGTGATAAACATAAACCTGGAAGCATCTTAAATAGTTATGTCAAAACCTGTCTTGAGGAACAAAGGTTGTGTTCAAGCGTGAATTTTTACATTTTTCCGGTACTGTATTTGGCTAGGTACAGAGATTTATAAATGATTTTATTGCTCTTTCATCCAAACGTGCAGACATCCAAAATGTTCCTTTATTGAGAAAAAAGTGGAAATGACGTTTATAAGAGACTTAAGAAATGTTGGTTTATGAGCCAGAAACTTACCAAAATGACAAGGGTGTCATGGGACTGTGGGTTAACAACTCATTTGTGATTCCTACTCAAGTATAACCAACTTTCACTGAGTTAGTGTGTGGGGAATGTAATCTGTATGAAAAGCCTGATTGACTTTATAGAATCTGCATAGAACGTTACGTAGGCCCTGATCCTGCAGTTGACTGTGGGTGGGTGCAGCCACACACAGATCCATTGATTTTCATGGGGCTGTACAGAAGGGCAGAGATATGCCTGCACAGTCTCTTGTATGTCTGGAACCTTAATTAGTAAAAAAGCCCAAACTTTTTGAATGCAGTTATGAAATGTACTCTAAGCCCCTGTACGATATTTAGATGTTGGGGGAACCTCAGGTTCCGCACTCTTTCTGAAATATTACTTCCTCTTTGTATAAGATCAAGAGCTGGGGGAAAGAGTAAATCTAAAATTTCACACCTGTGTTTTCATAGTTTAGCATATCAGTTGTGAAAACGGGTGGTATCAGGTTCTACTTTTGCTTAATAGTTTGGTCTTGGCTTGAGCAAAATTGTCATGGGTGAACACCTGCTTTAAATCATACAATAGGAAATGGAAATAGTGAAAGATAATATTATTACACGAAGGGCTTTTCTGTTTGTTCTGTCTTGTTTTTACCCAACTTTCACTTCTCTCTCAGACTCCAAAACTAGTCTTTGATATCAGCAGAAAAGTCTTTGGTGAGAGACCTACAAACTTTGAAGTGGACACAATAAAAAGAGCAGCATAGCTGCATTTTCATAAATTAACCTGATGAAGTCAGGGATACGGAGGACTCCTCCCGGCCCTCCCAAATGTATACATTAATAAACTCTCCATCGTTCTTTTATCACCTCTCCTCAATTTTTTTTAAACAAAAGAATAATACATTTACATTTCTCAAAATGAAAGAAAGTGGCCCCCTGACAGATCCTGTTGCTGATGAACTGAAAGCTTCACTGTGTGATCCAGTGTTTAGTAGTAAATCACCAGCCCTAGTTGTACAACTGCTTTTCTTTCCCTAATGGGGGTGGGGGGGAGTGAAATGTTTTGATTAAAATTGTTTTATACTGTCATGAATTTACAAAAGGCCACAGCCCTGAATTTCCACATTACACAGCAAATGAATCCCTGCTGTCTCCTTTCTTCCTCATGCCTTTCCTACTCTTTATTGAGCCCCATTGTCTTTTCTCCCATTTCTCTCCAAGCCCCTTTTCACTTTATTTTCTTCACACTTTTCTCCAACTGTCTCTCTAAAACAATCAAAACTAACCTCAAAAATGCCAGTCAGGTTTGCCACCCCACAGTTGACACTCCATGCATCTGATGAAGTGGGTTCTAGTCCATGAAAGCTTATGCCCAAATAAATTTGTTAGTCTTTAAGGTGCCACAAGGACTCCTTATTGTTTTTGCGGATACAGACTAACACAGCTACCACTCTGAAAGGTAACTGAGTAATCACTATGTCCAGACTGAAGAACCTATTCATTTTTGGCAGGAGAAGAGAAACTTGGCCTGATCTTTAGTCAGAAGTAAGAAATGGATGTCATTGTAGTTGTATCTGATGCCCTAAATCTACAATGTGGTTGGTGCACAACAGTAGTTCATTGTCCTGAAAGACTTAGGTTCTAAAAAGGAACAAGGGACAATGGACTGAGCCTACACTGAGCAGTGTGTGACATGAAAACTCCAAAAGATGGTGTTGATAGAAGCTAGAAATGGAAAAGAGACATCCCTTGACCATTCAGTATTGGTTTTTCTATAATACATTGAGTATCTTGTTTACATTGCTACTAAATACATCAAGTGATGAAACTTCTAACATGATACTTCTAGGACTCCTGAAGCTCTAATGAACACAATTAGAGCCTATAATTCTTCCTCCCTACTCCCACACACATAGCCATTGACAGCCAAGGCGGACAATTAGCCAGGATGGACAGGGATGCAAAACTATGCTCTGAAGTGTCCCTAGCCTCTGTTTGCTCCCGGAAGCTGGGAATGGGTAATGGGATGGATCACTTGATGACTACCTATTATGTTCATTCCCTGTGAAGCACCTGGCATTGGCCACTGTCATCAGACAAGATACTGGGCTAGATAGACCATTGGTCTGACTCAGTATGACCATTTTTTATGAAATCTTTCACTGCCTTTAATTTAGGCTAAAAATAATATCAAAGCAAATGCTTACTGAATTGCCGAATTGGTTCAAGTGTGGGTTTTATTTTTTTTTTTTTTTAAATCTGGTTCAAATACACTATTTTAGGGATATGCTTTGATGTAACTGGATCCATTTTAAAAATAGGTACACTGGCACAGCTTTTTTTTACGAATGTCTATGCTGGACAAAATCTGGGTAAGAGCCCTGGTTAAGCCTTATCCCCTGTACCATCTATCCAGGTTTGGAGGAGCTCTAAGCCTAAGCTAGCTGGCTGAGTGGAGGCCATGGGTGAGAGCCTGGGCTCCACTTTAAGTTGGGCTGGTACCTGCTCACTTTGCAGAGGATATACCGGCTCTCTTGCCCCTCCTCCCCCCCCCCCCTCCCCCAAAAAAAAAAATCACTGAGCCCTATGCACTTCCCACAGTTTCTCCCATCCCATCTCCCCCGCCGCCAGGATAGACAAGTGTTCTCACAATTGAAAGTTCCTAGTGCATCTCAGAACAAAGAGCCATGGGATGTGCCCCAGACACACACAGGCAAGTGCACAAATGGTGAGGAAGCAGTCATGTGGGTAGATCTGTGAAGTGGGGGAAGATCACATCCAAGCTAGGCTCAGATTCAGGTGTGATTACTTGGGTTAACTGTGCAGTATAGACATAGCCTAATATACACAAACCCAGAGACTCTACTTCCCCTCCAGACCAAGAGCTCTGAGATGGAGGATACAAAGTAGCAAGAAGCTGTGCTCTCGAGCCACGCCCTTCTTTTTTAAAACAGTTCTGTAGTTGTTATTTTAAAATCCTCTTTGAGGAGAGCTGCAGTGGACGCCGTGGGGAATCTAGGGGCACAAGCAATTCAGGATCAGGCGCTGGCTATTTCATCTTAACCTAATAATGAATCTGCCTGCTCTGTAGTACTCATTTCACCTCCCTCTGTTGCACTGTAAAATTCTTTGGCTGTCCTTAACCCATTTGGCTATCACTAACTCAATCTTTGTGTATGAGATTCTATGATATTCCCAACACATGAGCTCAAAGACTGATCAGTACCCCAGAATTCATGAGGTTTGCCTAAATGTCATGAAATAATTTAAAAACAGAACAAACATGGTAGGGGGGGGTTTAATCTGTATCCTAGTTTCTGAACTCCTCCTATTATGTGTTTTTTGTAACAATTGCAATCTGAATTTTCAACCTGTAAATCACAGGCTGAATCTGAACATTTGAAAACGCAGGTCTTTGCTCTTGGCCTGTAGGGGGTTGATAGTTCCTTGACCCACCTGGTGTCCACGGTAAGTCACTCTGTTTAGGCCTATTTGACACTTCTTAGCCTTAACAGTTAGTCCTGCCTCCCTTATGCGCTCGAAGACTTTGTAGATGTTCCAGGTGTTCTGCCCAGGAATCCGAAAATATGGCCACATTGTCAAGATAGGCGACTGCATATTCTTCTGATCCCACTAGGAGACCATCTACAAGTCTTTAGAAGGTGGTGGGTGCATTCCGCAGCCCGAAAGGGAGTACATTAAATTCATACAGCCCGACATGTGTGGTGAAGGCTGACCTTTCCTTGGCAGATTCATCTAGCAGTACCTGCCAGTACCCCTTGGTTAAGTGCAAGGTAGAGATGAACTGGGCCCGTCCCAGTTTCTCTAACAGTTCATCTGTGCATGGCATTGGATAGTTGTCTGGGTGAGTTACGGCATTTAGCTTACGGTAGTCCACGCAAAAACATATCTCCCCATCTGGTTTGGGAACTAGAACCACTGGAGATGCCCATGCTTTGCCAGAGGGGCGGATTACCCCCATCTGTAGCATATTCTGAATCTCCCGTTCTATAGCAGTTTTAGCTTGAGGAGATACCCAGTAAGGTTGGACTTTAATTCGGTGAGCATTACCTATGTCAATAGAGTGGTATGCCTGTTCAGTCAGTCCAGGGGTGGTTGAGAACATTGGCACGTAGCTAGTGCACAGATCCTTGATCTGCTGTCGCTGCATATGCCCAAGGGTCATGGAGATGTTCACCTCTTCCATCGCTTTTCCCTTCTTGGTAGACACCTTCAGGCCACTCAGCGTCATCTCCTCCCTGGGCTGTAAACTGACATACCTTTAATTCTCTGGAATAAAAGGGCTTTAGAGAATTAATATGGTACACCTTGGGCTTTCAGTTGGAGGTGGGGAATGCTTTGAGATAATTAACAGCTCCCAGGCGCTCCTGGACCATGAATGGCCCTTCCCACGACACTTCCATTTTATGGGCCTGGAGCACCTTTAAGACCGTGACCTGGTCCCCTACTTTGAAGGAACGCTCTTTGGCATGTTTATCATACCAGGCTTTTTGCTCTTTTTGAGCATCCTGTAGGTCGTCTTTAGCAAGGGCTAGAGAGGTTTGGAGGGTGTTTTGTAGGTTGGTTACAAAGTCCAGAATGTTAGTTCCTGGGGAAGGTGTAAACCCCTCCCATTGCTGCTTCACCAACTGTAATTGCCCCTTAACCATATACAAGTTCAAATGGTGAAAACCCTAAACTGGGGTTTGTAGGCAAACAGCAACAGCTGCAACACTAGGTCCCAATCATTGGAGTGCTCATATACAAATTTATGTATCATGGCCCCCAAAGTCCCATTAAATTTCTCCACCAGGCCATTTGTTTGATGATGGTAAGGGGTGACAACCAAGTGATTCTCCCCATGAGCTTCCCAAAGGCTTTCCATAGTTCCTGCCAGGAAATTAGTTCCTGCATCTGTGAGGAAATTAGTTCCTGTGAGGATGTCGGAGGGCCAACCTACCCTGGCAAAAATGTCTGCTAGTGCCTGGCACACACTTAGCCCTGATGTTGCTTAGAACTGGCCATCTGGGTGGCAAAATCCATGAAAGTCCATATGTACTGCTTTCCTCTGGGTGTCTTTTTCAGAAAAGGACCCAGAATATCCACAGCTACTCACTGAAATGGAACTTCAATGATGGTGAGTGGCTGGAGAGGGGCTTTGACCTGGTCTTGGAGTTTTCCCACTCTTTGGCATACCTCACAAGACTGGACATAGGTAGAAACCTCCTTGCCCATTCCCTCCCAGTGGAATGATCTTCCCAAATGGTCTTTGGTCCTGTTCACCCCAGCATGGCCACTAGGATGATTGTGGGCTAAGCTCAAGAGCTTAACCCGGTACTTAGTTGGAACTACCAACTGTCTCTGAGGAGTCCAGTCTTCCTGGTGTCCACCAGAAAGAGTTTCCTTGTATAAAAATTCTCTTTCTACAACAAACCTGGATCGATTAGAAGAGCTGAGAGGTGGTGGGTTGTTCTTTGCCGCCGTCCAAGCTCTCTGGAGGCTTTCATCTGCTTCCTGTTCAGTCTGGAACTCTTCCCTTGATGCTGGAGACATCAGTTCCTCATTGGATTGTGGACCTAGGCTTGGTCCCTCTGGAAGCGATGTAGGGGATGGGGCTGTTTCCGTTGACTACTCTCCACTGGTGCACTATGTTGGGGTTCAGGCTCTGGCTGAGCCTCTTGTGGAGGGTTATCAACTGCTGCCATTTCAGGTTCAGTTGGGTCCTCTGGTGTTGGGGTTGCAAGTACTGGATTCAGTGCTGGCAATGGGTCTGGTGCTGGTTGTTCCGCCTGTTCCGGTTTTGGGACTGGCTCTGTCTGGGTCTCTGGGACTGGATCCACTACTGCTGTTACAGACTGTGGCATGGGGTCCGGTTCCATCACCTCTGACCGGGTCCTGGTAGAAGTTTTTGGAACAGAGCTAGGCATGACGGCTTGCTTAGCCTGGCTGCGGGTGACCATTCCCATCCTCTTGGCTAGCTTCACATGATTGGCCAAATGTTCCCCCAACAGCATGGGGATGGGATAATCATCATAGACTGCAAAAGTCCATGTTCCTGACCAGCCCTTGTACTGGACAGGCAACTTGGCTGTTGGCAAATTGAAAGAGTTGGACTTGAAGGGTTGAATTGTCACTTGGATCTCTGGGTAGATTAAATTGGGGTCCACTAAGGTAGCATGGATAGCCAACACCTGTGCTCCGGTGTCCCTCCACGTGGTGACCTTCTTCCTGCCCACACTCATCTAGTTTTGAAAGTATCTTGTCTCCTCATTGGTCATTTTGGTCAGGTGCCAGTGAGGTTACCTTTTAGCTTCTTAACCATTTACAGGTGAAAGGGTTTTTCCTCCGGCCAGGAGGGATTTAAAGGTGGTTAGCCTTCCCTTTATATTTATGACTATAATAAAGAGCAGATCTCACAGAGTCATAATTTTTTTTTATACAGTTACTGAAATTGAACAAAGCATGAGAGGAACTTGAAGGAAATATTGATTTTTCTTACTTTACTAAAAGTACTGTTACATCAAGCACCCCTCCTTTAGGATTGTATTTAAAAAGTCTCTCCTGACACAATTGTCCAATTTCAATTGATTGCATAAAATGATTGTTGTGCAGGATGCAAGCTACTGAACTCACTAAAGTAGGAATAGACTAAAATAAACTGACAGTGCTGCTTTGTGTTTGTGGCTAGTTAGTTTTTTCCTATGCCCCCTCCCCACCCTCTCAAAGACGAGTACTCAGACTAAAAATCACTAGAATTGAATTGAAAGGTGGATGATGGTTTTGTATTGTGTCATGACCATGGTTATAATTCCCACATCTGACAGCTGGGTGTGTATATAGCCAGCAAATACTTGTACAATTTGAATAAACACTACTGGCATTCTTTGACAATTTTAAGATTATGTAAGTCTCCTTAATAGCCTTAGACTTTATCGCTAGGCCGTGTACCAATGCCTTAATGTTTACATTCTGGCTCTTACATACAACATTCTCTAGCTAAAAATTGTAACAAGTGAATTATTTGACTACTTGTGTACTAATATTTTACTGCTGCAGCCAGCTCCATGATTTATACTGTTGTCTGTGCTGCTATGAGCATCCTCACTAATGTTCTCCTCCTTAGATACAAACATTTTTCTGGCATCTCTTAATATTGTTAAATGGATTTTTTTTCCCCCACAATGCTCCTAAATCATAGAAGTGTAGGACTGGAAGGGACCTCAGTATGTCTAGTCCAGTGCACTCAGGGCAGGACTACGTAATAGCTAGACCATTCCTGACAGGTGTTTGTCTAACCTGTTCTTAAAAACCTCCAATGACTGAGATTCCACAACTTCTCTAGGCAGTATGTTCCAACACTTAACCAGCCTGACAGGAAGTTTTCCCTTATATCCGACCTAAACCTCCCTTGCTGCAATTTAAATCCGTTGCTTATTGTCCTATCCTCAGAGGTTAAGGAGAACGATTTTTCTCCCTCTTCCTTGCAAAGTACCTTTTATGTACTTGAAAACTGTTATGTTCCCTCCCCCTCATCTTCTCTTCTCCAGACTAAACAAAACCCAATTTTTTCCAATCTTTCCTCATAGGTTAAGGTTTCTAGATCTTTGATCAATTTTGTTGCTCCCCTCTGGACTTTCTCCAATTTTTCCACATCTTTTCTGAAATGTGGTGCCGAGAACTGGACGCAATACTCCATCAACTTTACACTGATAAGGCCTCAGCTGAAGATACTGGGCAGAACTGGACCCAATCTAAATCCTAGGCAAACTTTTTGGTATGTTTTTTTTTTTTTTCATACCTTCATAAAACCATTATCCTATTTAGACAGAGTACATGCCGCAGTTCTATGATCCTACTGGGGGAGGGTGTAACATGATGCTCCTTGTTACACACATAGCTGCCACTAAATTTCATCGTCATTGTCTCAGAAGCCTACACCTACATCAAGACCGTAACACTTTCAATTTCTATAAATTGTAGTTAACTTGCAATCCTAAGAAATGGAATGTGAAATCTAACAACTCTTACCTGTTGCTGGATTTCATTTCAAATTCCATTTCATCAAGTTTATCTATTGTAAAAGCCAATTCAACAATGAAGGTAAACATAATCACCCAATCAAAATAGCATCAATATGGTATTTCCAGCAGCTGAATCTCTTGTGTGGATTTTATCCTTTGTCCATGTCTTTACACTTTAGACATTTCCTAAACTAAATTGGGGTCTGTCAGTAATCTGTTTTGTGTGACTTTTTCTAAAGTGCGGTGGGGCACTGTGGAAAGTCTGCCCCCTCCCCCTTTTTTTTGTTGACTCTTCCACATCCATATAAATGAATAGTTGATGCTTGAAGCAGAAGAACTTGTAGTTTTCTGCCAAGCTCCCAAGGACACCTGTATAAAAGAATGAAGGTAAAGTATGTTCCCTCGTGTTTGCATTGAAGACTTGAATAACGTGGATGATTCTTCTCTCTCTCAAGAGCAAAATAATGTATCCAAGAATACAGCATATTGAAGATTCTTCCAACATGAAGTATTGCGTACCTTAATGTGACACTTCTCCTTGTGTAGATGCTTTAAGAGTTGAGGGAAAACCTCTGTTTTCGTTGGGTTGAGAACTTTGGAGAATGTTTTGTACAACTTCTTAAATTCTCGAAAGATCTGAAAACAATGGAAGTATTTAGGTATCCTTTGTTTCTGGAGATTCTGGAGGTTGACATTTTCATGGAGCTAGTTTAGTTTAGTTTCTGTGATTCATGAGGCAGCCAAATCAAATAGGCCTCACTGGTTCCAGTATAGAAGGTGGCTCTTAAAGGAAGAGAGGCACTCAGGAGTGAGAAAGGAGGCCTTGCAGTAGAAATTCTCTAGAAATGACATTTTAAGTTATGTCTCTTCTCTCCTTTACCTCCTTCGCCTAGCTCTCTTCCTTTAAGCATAAAGGAAAACCAAGAAAAGGTGAGAATTCTGAGTGCTAACCCCTAGATGTGGGTATTATGTTGGGAAGAGGGTGAGACTCTGACTATGCTCCTCTTTAAAGAGACTTCCAAATAGCTTGTGCTAGAATTCTGGTGGACTCTAGAATTTTTATTTGTAATAGAAATGCAGTCAGATTTTAGGTATCTTGACTACATCTCCTCAGATGAGGTACCACTGGATGATCTGTTTTCTTATAATATGACTTCCATCTCTTTTTGTACCTAACGTTAGAAGTGATAACTCTTGGGCTTGTATTTCATAAATGTGTTTTAAAAAAAAACAAAAAACCTCCATAGTAGTTACAAATGACTTCTTTGTTTCTAGCACTGTGTGGCATTAGTCATCCATATTGTGCTAGGTAGGAATAATCACAAACAGCAATGGCAACTGAAAGTGATACTTGATGGTAACATGCTAAGACCTGAAATAAGTTATCACCAAGGCAGGCATGTTAGAATGAATCAGAATCCGGAAAGGTCAGGATGTTCTGCACTCTAATTTCATCCTTTCATTAGTGACTTTGGTTTATAAGCTACAGATTGAATGGTCAGAGACTAAACTGCACTTTTGCTTGTTATGGAGGGACTACCTACCTCAACACTGAGGTACTGGGGAAACAATGTGAGGAAGTGTCCACTGTCCATACTCTTAACTGTGTTTTTAAAACAAACAAACAAAAACAAAAAAAACCACACCTCTATTTCCAGTGTAGTGGCCCTTTTGCAAGTGCTAAAATCTCTTCAAAAATGCTGTCTGCCTGATTTAAAATCATATCTGGTAAAAAGGCGGTAGGAAACTCTGAAGATGTCTTTTATGCCAAATTTCAGCCTCAGACTAATATTTGTGGTCTAGTTATAAATTCCTGATAATCTAGGTTAATAGTAGAAATTCAGGGCTGCTATAATATCACACACATGAACAAACTATTAAGTGCTTATGTATAGCCACTGGGGTTGCTAAAAGTTCTGAAATGTATAGATTGTCAGCTGTGACAGTTGGTTCAGCTTGGAATGGAGTAAAGTAGTCTCTTAAGAACATTAAGAATGGCCCTCCTGGGTCAGGCCAAAGGTCCATCTAGCCCAGTATCCTGTCTTCCGACAGTGGCCAGTGCCAGGTGCTCCAGAGGGAATTAACAGAACAGGTAATCAAGTGATCTATCCCCGGTCACTCATTCCCAGCTTCTGGCAAACAGAGGCTAGGGACACCATTCCTGCCCATCCTGGCTAATAGCCATTGATGGACCTATCCTCCATGAATTTATCTAGTTCTTTTTTGAACCCTGTTATGGTCTTGGCCTTCACAACATCCTCTGGCAAGGAGTTCCACAAGTTGACTGTGTTGTGTGAAGAAATACTTTTGTTTTAAACCTGCTGCCTATTAATTTCATTTGGTGACGCCTAGTTCTTGTGTTATGAGAAGTATTAAACAACACTGCCTTATCTACTTTCTTAACAGTTCCTTATCTACTTCTGGTAACACTTGCTTAGCTGTAACCATTTAAAACACTGCCCATGAGTCATGAAAGGAGCATAAAACAGATGTTCATTATATTTATACTATCTTCCATACCCAACCTGTCCCTAAATCAGCAATCTTGTTTGAAATACCAAATATTTTTAGATAGCTTTCTTAAACATTTTCTTTGACAGCAGTTGACATGAAGAAGCCTTCCTCTGGCAGCATTTCATTTGACCTATCTATCCAATTACTTCCATAATTCCATTTATGGAGAAATTGATTCCATCCTCTTTTCAAACTCTCATTCTCTATTTATGCACATATTCAGTCCACTTTGTTATATTTTTAGATACATTGACAGACTAGTCTGGCATAGAGTAACAGCACCACACGTCCAACATAAAGTGCTATTCAGAAGCATGCCATTTGAGAAGAGGAATGGAGAAAATGCAGTGCATTTCATTAGCTTCACTTTCCAATTTGGAGACTGTTTGAATGCACCAAATGTGGTCTGTTCTAGTCAGCTAACGAATATTGACTACAGTTCTGTGTATATAGTCAGTCCTTACTGCTGAAGCAAAAGACACATCTGTTAAATATTCTTTGACTATATTACTTGACACATGCTGGCAAGTGCAGAATACACATGTGAAGGACAAAACTCTGCAACAATTTTGTTTATGGATGCTAAATACTATTTTGGGAGATGTAATGAGTAGTTCTACTGTCAACAAAGGCACTGAGTATGACCATATAGTGGGGTAGAGACTAGTGCATTTTTGAACGTGAATGGAAGCTGTAGCTAGACCAATTCAGACTGGAAATAAGGCACACATTTTTAACATTGAGAGTGATTAACCATTGGAACAACTTGCTACTCACTGACAATTTTTAAATCAAGATTGGATCTTTTTCTAAAGTATCTGCTCTAGGAACTATTTTGAGGAAATTCTATGGCCGGTGTTGTACAGGAGGTTAGAGTAGATCATAATAGTCCCTTCTGGCCTTGGAACCTGTGAATCTCTATGAATTTACAGGCTTAACCTCTTTACAGAAACTTTGGAATTCCCTCTTGGGGAGGAGGTGGGGCAGGGGCAGAAATGGAGACGGGGTTAAGTATCAAACAACTCAAGCGCTCTAAAGTAACTAGTTCATGAGGATCCTAGGCTGTCCCTTTCTAACTCTTTCCATATTTTTATCCATAAAATTGCCTCACTACTCCCCAGGTTATATATCCAAAGATCTTATTAACGCTTGTTGCCACAGCTGTGCACTGGGAGTTCCTATTGAGTTGCTTGTTCACTAACCCCTAAATCCTTTTCCAAGTCACTGCTTTCCAGAATGCAGTCCCCCATTGTGTAGATATGAACTTAATTCCTTGTTCCTAGATGTTTAACTTTCATATTTCTGTTTCAATGGGCCCATCTTCCCAAGTGATCCAGATTGCTTTGTATGACTACCCTGTTCTAATAATTATCATTCCACCAATCTGTCATCTGCAGATTGTAACCCCAGCGATTGTTACCCTACTAGAAACACCCTGATTAGATGGTTTCCAATTGTTTGCTTTGAGATCCATTAGCCACTTTGTTATCAATTTAACATATGCTTTATTAATAATGCATAGTGCTAATTTATTCATAATGTCATGCAGTACTAAGTCAAATGCCTTACAAAAAGTCTAGGTATACTAAGTCCACACAGTTTCCTTTATCAACCAAACTTCTGATTCTGTTCTTTAATAGGTTTTGTCAAACAATCTTATTTTCCATAAAAGAAATGCATAATGCAGCCAAGGTTTTGTGAAATATACTAAGGCACCCAGCAAAGTCATGTATTTCCAAACATCTCCCTGCCCTCAGGTTGGCTTGCGAAATCCATTTAAAACTTAAGCTAGGCTGATGTAGAGTCACCTTACCTCCCCACCAGACAGGGGCTAGGATTTGCCCATTAAATAACAATGATCAGTGAGTTTCCCCATCAGCATGTCTTATCCCTGAACCCCAGTTGGAAAGCCCTCTGCAGGGACCTGTTTTAGCCAAGTCAGCTGGATGTTAATTTGTCACACTCTTATTTAATAGAGTAGAATATGATTGAGAGAAGCCCTGTCTCTTAATCCATCATCTTCTAAACATTTGCTGAGCTGGGTTCACGTTAGCACATCCAGCAAGAGGTAACTGACTGTGCAAACTAGGATCCATCACCTTGAATCTTCAGGGTGACAAAGGTGCAGCCATGATCAAAGGGATGCACCTTTGAAATGCTAGGTTTTTGGGAAAAATAGGAGGGGAAAATAGCTCCAGAGCTTTGCACAGGGATGTTAAGTTATGGGGCAGTAGCTAATGGTAGAGGGCAAAATATGTCCTCTCCTATACTATGAATGCATGGGAAAAGCCCAAAGACCACGGATCAGAAGAGTTCAAGGGTCATAAGGTGACAAGACATTTGATTAATCTTTCAACTGCCAGAAATGGCATTTCCTGTGACACTAGCTAGTTTGTTTATTTAGTTCCCTCCTGGAAGGCTTGTTCATCAGTCTAACAAGTGCAGATTTCTCAATTCCAGATATGTTACTCATCACAAATACTGCAGTAAGAATGACTGTCTCTGTCTAAGATGGCACACTGCAACATAAGCTGCTGAGTAATTAATTGGAACTATTAACTAAACCAGCAGTGCTCAAACTGAGAGTCGTGATCCCATTTTAATGGGGTCGCCAGGGCTGGCACAGACTTGGCTGGACCCAGGGCCAAAGCCTGAGCCCCACCACCCGGGACCAACGCCGGAGCCAGAACCCCACTGCCCAGGGCTGAAGCCAAAGCTCAAGGGCTTCAGCCCTGGGTGGCAGGGCTCAGGTTACAGGCCCTGGGCTTCTGCTTTGCCCCTCCCCCCACCTAGGACATTGGGGCTTGGGCTTTGGCCCAGTCACCCAGGGCAGCTGGGCTCAAGCTTTGGTCCCCCCTTCCTGGGGTCATGTAGTTATTTTTATTGTCAGAAGGGGGTTGCAGTGCAATGAAGTTTGAGAAACCCTGGACTAAACTATAAAAAGATTTGCTTTGCTTCATTGTTTTAGAGACATAAGAATTACCATGTTACAGCTAACCAATAATTTAGTCTAATCTGGTATAGTGGTATTTGACAGCACTGCTTTCTTTCTTCCCCCATCAAATATACTGCTGACTATCTGAAGAATTGTGTGTCAAATGTGTGTCAACACACATGCATTCTAGTGGGTGGAGAAGGTGGGTTTTTTTGCACTGTACGAGGATAAGAATTGATGGTCATTGTCATTCTAGCTAGTGTAAATAGAATTCTGTTCCTTCAAGTGTCTCGTCCTTTAAGATTCCAAAAAACTCCTTAGCAGTAATCTATGTTGGTGATTCCATGAATTACCCTGATACACCCTTTAACTTTTTTGATAGCTGAAAAAATGTATTCAACCTTTTAATTTCACTGCTATGTTGCTGTATTATGTGAATAGCAAATATCACTCAATTGTTGGCTTTTATCATACCACTTATTAAACTCTCTCCTGTTCTTCTGCATTCCAAGTTAAATACAATCCCCCTTTTATTCTCTCCATATGAAAACATTCCCCTACTGTTTACTCTCATTGCCCTTCTCTAAATATATTCTGTTTCTATTGTGGGCCAATAAAGGTGGGCCAATGGTAATGACTGAGAACAGAATATGCTACACTCATTACAACACTGTTGAGGATGGGATGTGCCACACTTTCAGCTATCCAATGGCTAATAACATCTAAGCAATAACCTGCATTATCCTAGTTATGTTGTATTCTTTTAGTCCTGACCTCTGACTGAAGTTAATGCATATAAATGTCTTGAGGGAGTTCTTGACTAGCTTATATCCTTCATTTGAACATATGTACAATTTCAATGTTTTCTGTATTTACCTTTCAAAACTAGATGAATAGCTTTTATGATTCTGTTCTTGGTTCAATCACTAAAATGTCATCCTCCATAAGTTGTCATTTGATTATTCAAACTTTTGTTTTTTGACACTTAAGACCTCGATCATAAAAGGTAAGGGAAAAATGGAAACTGAGATGCAAAATATAATCTCTTGAAAAATAATTTTAAGTTTCATAAAAGCTTTCACTTTACTTTTAAACAGATGGGGTTAGGTCATGAACAAGGATTTGGTGCACCATGCTTAAAATGCAAGGATAAATGTGAAGGATTTGAACTACACTTCTGGAGGTGAGTACAAGTGTGACTTGGCTAAAATGTAAGGCTTGATCCTAAAAACACTCATGCACATACTTAACTTCTGGGGTACAGTAACTCCCCACTTAACAGCGTTAAGCGACAGGACGTTTCGATCTTACCTCCCTGCGCAATTACAGAACATGCTTAATTTAAAGTTGTGCAATGCTTCGCTATAATGTTGTTTGGCTACCTGCTTTGTCCACAGCTGGCAGCCCCCTTCCCCATCAGCTCCCCTATGCCCCCCCACCACACCGCCTGCCAGCAGACACTGTGGATCGGTGCCTTCCTCCTCCTCCTCCCCCCACCTCCTGCCCATGGCAATCAGCTGGCTTGCAGCGTTCGGGGGGGGGGGGGGGAGGAGCGAAGACACAGCATGCAGAGTAAAGGGGGTGGAGGGGAGGGAAGAAGAGGCAGGTTAAGGGTGGGGGCTTGGGGGAAGGGGTGGAGTGGGCAGGCCTAGGGTTGAGCCCCCCGAACTTGGTGCTTGCAGAGTAGGGGAAGCTGCCACTGCACAACCCGCTTCTCCTAGCCTACGGCACCTTCAGCCTCCTTGCCTGCCTCATTGTCCTCAGTGCCAGTGGGCAGTGCCTGTGTGGGGTAAGGCAGGGGCACCTCTCAACTATAGTATTGTACGGCAAAAAAAGTTTCCCTGGAACCTAACTCCCCCATTTATATTAATTCTTATGGGAAATTGGATTAGCTTAATATTGTTTCACTTAGTCGCATTTTTCAGGAACATAACTACAAGGTTAAGGGAGGAGTTACTGTATAAGTAATGCTGTTGTCTTCAATGAGACTACTCACATGCTTCATTGTTAAAGCATATGCTCAAGTGTTTACAGGATTAGGGCCACAATTTGGCAGGTACTTGAGCTGCACCTAGTAGAGCTGTGCAAATAGGTTTTTTGGGGGGGGAGGGGGGAGAACCCTGCTGGCTATTCTTTAAAACCAAATAATTGTTCATTTTTAATTTTTTTAAAAAAGCCACACACACAAATTAAATTTTGAAATGAAAGCCTTTTTGAATGGAAAAACCAGAACTCAGTTGGAACAATTTTTGGTAAAGTCAGCACAAACTCGCCAAAAATTCAGGTCAAGCAAAACATTTTAACTGGGTGTAGCGAAGTCGAGACTCACTGGTGCGGCACCTCCTGCTGGTTGTCTTGGGAATTAGCTCTCCAGCATACAGAGCGCCTCCTCCTGGCCAGTGTCTCACCTGCCGCTGGCCCCGTGTCCCTCCAAGACGCTGGTGCCCTTTACCTTGGGATGCTGCCCCCAGCAGTAACCCACAATCTGGGTCTCCCCTCCCAGGGGAACCCCCAACCCTCTATCCCCACCTTGCCTCAGTGGCTACTGCTAGTCATCATCTAGCCCCCGCTCATTGGGGCACACTACAGTCTGTGAACCACTCATCCCTAGCAAGTGGGGTTTGGACCTGCTGCCTTTTCCTGCAGCCCAGTACCTCTCTTTAGGCCTTGAACAAGGCCTGGAGCTCCCCAGCTCCTCTTGCCTTTCCCTAGTACTTCTCTACCTCTGGTACCCTGCTCCCAGGCAGCTAGATCCTTCTCTTTCCATCACTAGAGAGAGACTCACTTAGCTCCTCGCTCACAGCCCTTTTGTAGGGCCAGCTGTGGCCTGATTGGGGCATGGCCCCAGTTATGGCAGCTCCCCAAGTCAGCCTAGCTTTTCTTCTCTAGGAGTGGGGTAACTGCCCCACTGCACTGGGGAAGAAAGAATTTTGGATGAAAAAAATTCACTCCGCTCTAGTGCCTAGCTTCAAGTACTTGAGTTGTCTTCAACATGGATTATTGAATTACTTTTGTGTTTAAAAGTTAGGTGCATACTTAAGAATCTTGCTGAATCAAGGCAATAAATAGGAACTCCATTCCTCTATTTTATACAATGAGAGATATGGGGGGAAAAACACTTTGTTTTGATAACAAAATGTGTTGTGCCCCTGCTTCCAACAAAATACATAAGCATTTGTCTGAGCTGTAGTTAAAATGATTTTAATTTACGTTGAAATTGAGTTAATGTTTGTGGAGTCTTATACAATTGCTAACTTGACTCTTGCTATATTAAAGTAATTTATTTGAAATATTGCTTGAACTCGGATGGTATGCTGTTCCTGAATCCAAAATTGGCTATGACCTCTATCTTCTGTGTAATAAACAGATAGTGGCTCGTTAGTGCTTTATGAGGCTTTGCATAGAATTAGTATTCTGTAAGGTTGTGAGTGGGTTTTTTTGTTTGTTTTGTTTGTTTTTTTACTGAGCAGGAGAACTTTCACTTCTCCCATATTGTCATTTCCACCATCCACGCCCACCCACCAGAGTCTGGGTTCTACTAAAGCCTGACTACACTTCAATTTTACTGATATAACATTGTCAGCTAGGAATGTGGGTTTTTCTTAACTGAAATAGTTATACTGTAAAAGCTCTAGTTTGGACACAGAATACCAGTCTCGCATCAATATAGTTTAGTCTACTTCTTGAACTGAAATAAGCTATACTAGTATAAGCACTTTTATACTATATAACTGTATCACGCTGGGTTGGGTGTGCAACTCTGACTATACCACTATAGTTAAAGCAGCAAAACTCTCTAGGGCAGACACATTCACTCTCTTTTTAGACATTCTGCTGCATCAGAGAGTAAACTCAATCTGTTGGATTCTGGATCCACACTAGGGTTTTACCAGTATAACTATTTCAGTGTATTGCCCCTAACTACTGATCCATCCTTCTCTTGAATGGTCTTAAAAGTGAAGCAAGTAGTCTGTAAAGTGAACCATGCTGTATAAATGGGTACTGAAGAAAAGAAAATAAAGTCCAGATTTTGCTGATAAAGGAAATGCAGAACTATGAGTATGTGCTGCAGCAGTTCATCAGTCAGGAGGAGGTAACACACCTGAAAATGGATTCAGTTGATCATACTAGTTTGAAATAAAAATGCTCATATTTTAAATAGGATGTAATCACAAATGGACAAAACCTTAAGCTGATCAGCTTTTTCATTTATGTTAACTAGTAAATTCAAGGTTCTCTATTCACTGGGACAAGAGAATGTGGGTAACAGGTGTGGCGAGGATTGCAGTCTGAGTTGCTGTTAAGGTTGGGAGGCTTAAACGAGATCTCTAAACCCAACCATTCTGTTTTATTCTGCTTGGATGTTTTTAACATCTGTCTGCTCTACTGTCTGATTACATTCTGCATGAAACCAGTGTAGCACTACCCTCTACTGGATGGAATTGAATCTGCTCTCCCAGTGTTTCAGTTTTAATTGGTTTCAGAGTAGCAGCCGTATTAGTCTGGATCCGCAAAAAGAAAAGGAGGACTTGTGGCACGTTTGAGACTAACCAATTTATTTGAGCATAAGCTTTTGTGAGCTACAACTCACTTCATCGGATGCATTCAGTGGCTTCCCTTCATTTCTTGTACAAGGGTTCCCAAACTTTTTGCTATGTAACCCCATTTTAATTAATTCCTCCCAGGACCCCAGACACCATGGAGGACACCATTTTTAAAAAGAGCAAAATGGCATCCCTCCACACATGACCTTGAATGCCTATACTGTGAGGTCATGCCACATGGTTGATGTCATATTGCTCTACAAAATGGTGACACAGTGTCACCTTGTATGTGTGGTGTGTGCAAGGTCACGCTGTGTGGAGGATGCCATTATGTAGAGCAAAATGGTATTCTCCATGCATCGTGACCTCGCGTGCACCATACATAAGAGGTCACGCTGTGAAGAGTAAAATGGTATCATCCACACACTAGGGATTGCAGCGACCCCCAACTGCTGATGGTACAACCAGTTTGAAAACCCCTGCTGTAGTGTCAGGCCTGAAAACAATATAACACGCTTGAAAGAGCTGCTGGGGATTCTCCTTATGTTTTTGTGAAAGACCTCATAGGCTTTTTCTGGAGAACAAGATTGAGAGTTGTATGGCTAGCTGGTGGCAGGTCATTTCCCTTCTTTGGAACAGACCAGGTTTGGAAACTATAAGCCTCTTTCTATTCAAAGCACAGGATGGCTTGGAAGACAGAGGTGAAAGGATCTGTCATAAATAGGGCCACATGTATGGTGTAATTATGAAGTCATGTAACTACAGGTTATTTTCGAATTGCTACAGAACTATTTGAAAGTCTAAGCTTTTAAAAAAAAAAACTGTCTAGGCTTCAAGGTCATAAACTATGTGTAAGTCAATGTCTACAATGTAGTGGTGTCTGCAAATAACCCACAACAATACTGAGTGGCAGGGATGCACCCACTTCTTCTCGGTGGGGTATTAATACTGTAGTCTTAAGACTTCACAATTGTCCACAACACTTATTTTTCTCTGAGCAGTTTAGCATTATCAGGCTAATTGTTTGGGGTTTGTTTTGTTTTTGTTGTGGCATTTCTGAACCACTATCACCATCAGGGTTTTTCTTTTTAAGAGATCTATTAAAAACCATAAGTAAAATAAAGACTTAAAAACTGTTAAAATAAGGCAGCATGGAATCTACTGTTCAAATTAAAGTATCAGGTGAATTGATGATAGACTTATTCCTGCAGGGTTTTGCCACTACTGGAAGTCAAGGAAACTGTTGAAATGCAGACTTCTATAAACTTGGCAAAACCTCCCTGTAAGGGGGGGAAAAAAACTTTATACACTGACCAGCATTGTCTAATATTAATCTTCTACAGCACTGCTTCTCAACCAGGGGTGTGGGGTCATGAACATGTTTCAGGAGGTCTGCCAAGGCTTGGGCTTCAGCCTCAGGTGGGCAGATTTGGGGAGGAAGCACTATCTCAACCCCCAGCTCACCCCAGGAGGCCACCCAGCCTGTCTGGGTTGGGGAGGGGTGCAACCAAAAATTTCAAAATTACTGCAGAAGAAAGATCTCCCCCCTGCTATCAGAAGGGATTGCCTTACAGCCATTGACTCCACGAGCAGGCAGCAACTAGCCAAGGAGACACACCACTGCTCTGTCCTGCTACATCAGCATTTCAGGGAGCAGGGCCAAATGGAAGGCAGAAATCGGGAGGGAGGAGGGCATTTGGCCTCACGTGCCCCACCCCCATGTATTGCCTCTGGTTGGGGGTCTGCAGGTTTGTCTATTTATGTTTTTGGAGTCCCTGGGTAAAAAAAGTTGAGAACCACTGTCTTAGGGCTTGTCTGCACTGGCAATTTACAGCGCTGCAACTTTCTTGCTCAGGGGTGTGAGTTCCCCACCCCCCGAGTGCAGCAAGCTTCAGTGCTGTAAAGCACTGGTGTAGACAGGGCAGCAGCACTGGTAGCTACGCCCCTCACAGAGGTGTTTTTTTCTCTCCCAGCGCTCTGCTGCAACTACACAAGCCATGTTAAGGTGCTGCCGCGGCTTGCCAGTATAGACTAGCCTTTACAGTATGATTACATACGCTCTCATCTAGTGGGAAAGTAAGACTGGAGTCCTGTAACGTAACCTATTACAAGTAGCGGGGAATGTTCTGACTTGCCCTTTGAAATGCAGTCTGAGAATTCACAATGCTGTGTGACTACCAAAAGATGCTAATAGCCTGCCACATTCACAAAAACACTATTTGGGACCAGTACTTTCCTCAAAATCATGTAACCCTTCAGCACCTGGGTGGAAAATATGGTGGCTTAAGCCACATTTCATATCTTTCCTCATTCTGGGGCCAAAAGGCAGGTCCTTAGGCGCATCTTGCAGCAGCACTGAGGATGTTTTAAATTGCACTGCTCCAAGGGGCTATACCAGTAGAAGGGGGACTTTAGGATTTCCTTCAAGACCTTTTCCGCTCTGCTTATTCAGAACACCTCATCCAGTTCTAGGAGAACATTTCATCTTGTTTTCTGGTAACTCAGGTTACTTAATTAGGCATGTAACAGCTCTATGTCCACATTGGACGGGTCCAGACGTGGGGCTTGCATATAAGGTGATGCCATAATACCAAATCATGTGTCACACTGTACCATTTATGTATACTTTTCCTAGCTACGAACATCTATTCTTGAATCTAAGTGGTTTGGACACTGGGCAGATTGTGTGATGATTGCTTATGTCCTTGCCTTATCTACTTTCAAGCGTATCAGTTCAGGGTGTTCTCATTTATCTCAACTAGCCTGAAAACACTATCTCTGGCACACAGCCGGTCACACCCTTGTTTACGGTCTAACCTTGCACTCAAGTTTATTCATTCCCAGCAAGATCTACACCTACAGGGGGAAGAGGTGTGGAGTACCTGTATTTCCTTTATACTGAAGGCCAGGACCCTGAGATTTAGGGCTGTTAAACCAAACCTGTGCTAGTGAGAGGAAGGGGAGGGCATGCTACAGAACTCTTTTCCCTTTGCTCAACATATTTATTGCTCCGATGTAGTACAGTGGATATGGAACTCTTCTTGGGCAGCTGAATCTGCCAGCTTTGTTTGCTCTGTGCCAGGAGCCAGCACAAAATGGATGTGGTAAAGACCAGGATATGTCCCAGAGTTGTATAAATAGGTTGGCTGTCTCAACTTCTTCAATCCCCACTTTCCCTCCACCTCATCCTAACACACACATCCAGGCAGGGGGAAGGTGAGGGCAGAGGCGCTGAACCTGACCTTCATGAACTTTTAATTTGTTCTGAGTTAATAAACCCATCCCCTGAGAATAGAAGGGAAGGGAAACCACTTTCCACAACCTGTAGATCTGGTGGGAAGTATAGGAAAGAAGCTGATTTTCATTCCCCACGCCTCCACCCCCAAACATACACACTGTAAGTGCTGCTGCCAGCTCAAGAATCAGAATCATAGGGTTGGAAGAGACCTCAGGAGGTCATCTAGGCCAACCCATGCTCAAGGCAGGACCAACCCCAACTATATCACCCCAGCCAGGGCTTGTCAAGCCGGACCTTAAAAACCTCTAAGGATGGACATTCCAGTGCTTCACCACCCTCCTAGTGAAACAGTGTTTCCTAATATCCAACCTAGACCTCCCCCTCTGCAACGTGAGACCATTGCTTCTTGTTCTGTCATCTGCCACCACTGAGAACAGCCTAGCTCCATCCTCTTTGGAACCCCCCTTCAAATAGTTGAAGGCTGCTATCAAATCCCCCCTCACTCTTCTTCTGCAGACTAAATAAGCCCAGTTCCCTCAGCCTTTTCTCATAAGTAATGTACAACAGCACCCTAATGATTTTCATTGCCCTCCACTGGATTCTCTCCCATTTGTCTACATCCTTTCTGTAATGGGAAGCCTAAAACTGGGCACAATACTCCAGATGTGGCCTCACCCATGCCGAATAGAGGGGAATAATCCCTTCTCTCACTCTGCTGGCAATGCTTCTCCTAATGCAGCCCAATATGCCGTTAGCCTTCTTGGCAACAAGGGCACACTGTTGACTCACATCCAGCTTCTCGTCCACTGTAATCCCCAGGTCCTTTTCTGAAGAACTGCAGCTTAGTCAGTTGGTCCCCAGCCTGTAGCTGTGCGTAGGATTCTTCCCTTCTAAGTGCAGGACTCTGCACTTTTCCTTGTTGAACCTCATCAGATTTCTTTTGGCCCAATTCTCCAATTTGTCTAGGTCACTCTGAACCCGGTCCCTACCCTCCAGAGTATCTACCTCTCTCCGCCAGCTTAGTGTCATCTGCAAACTTGCTGAGGGTACAATCCATCCCATCATCCAGATCATTAATTAAGATGTTGAACAAAACCAGCCCCAGGACCAACCCCTGGGGCACTCTGCTTGATATCAGCTGCCAAGTAGACATTGAGCCCTTGTCACTACCCGTTGAGCCCAATGATCTAGCCGGCTTTCTATCCACCTTATAGTCCATTCATCCAATCCATACTTTAACTTGTCAGCAAGAATACTGTGGAAGACCATATCAAAGCTTTGCTAAAGTCAAGGTATATCACGTCCACTGCTTTCCCCATATCCACAGAGCCAGTTATCTCATCATAGGAGGCAATCAGGTTGGTCAGGCATGACTTGCCATTGGTGAATCCATGTTGACTGTTCCTGATCATTTTCCTCTCCTCCAAGTACTTCAAAATGGATTCTTTGAGGACCTGCTCCATGATTTTTCCAGGGACTGAGGTGAGTCTGTAGTTCCCAGATTCTCCTTCTTCCCTTTTTTAAAGATGGGTGCTATATTTGCCTTTTTCCAGTCATCCAGGACCTCCCCCGATCACCACAAGTTTTCAAAAATAATGGCCAGCGGCTCTGCAACAGGGTGGATTTGATTTAAATTTTGATTTTTAAATCATGATTTAAATCACTAGTCATGAAGATTCGATTTAATCATGGATTTCTACATAAATGCATTCTTGTTGGTTGTTATAACCTTAATACATATTCTTCACAACTCAGATGTAGGTTTCATTTTTAGAAGGTACACACTATATGTTTTTAAAGTGATCTATTTTGAAAACTTTTCAGATTAGTTAGCTAAATCAGAAAATGAATTGTTTGGTTATTACATTTACCAAAGGTAATTGAAGTAGATATTTTTGAAGTCATTGGGAGGTGAACTATATCCAACTATCTCCAATTCAATAGGTTAATCATTAATATTTGGAAGATTTTCTTGCCATGCTGTATTAGGAGGAGAATATCACCAGACAGACGTTTAAATTGTTTTATTTAACTAAAACAACAACGTTGTATATTCTGGATTTTTTTCTTCAACAGCAAACATAATATTTTAACAAAACAAGCATTTGACTTTAGTTAAACATTCAAGATTTTTAAAATCCGGTTTCTTTTTGTTAAAATTTTTTAACTAAAATAGTTTAAATTTTTTTTTATAAAAATAAAAATTAAATCAACTGTCGGCCAGGTCAACATGAGAAACTTAAAATATTGGCTTCTACAGCTAACTCAGTCGTCTTCACCTTCAGTTTCCTGTTTTGTTCATAATCTGAAAAAGGAAAAACAAGCTTTCCTGCTTTTTACAGGTCCCAAATGATTTCTCAATTTGGAATGAATTATTCGAAAGGAAGAAAATATTCTTTCTACACCAGCGGAAGAAGCTACTGCTATTAAAAGTGAGATTATCACTTCAACAGTCTCTGAATCCAAGTGCTTACGTGACTTCCACTAGTTCACTGGTGTGACTTTCTTTAAAACATCAGCAAACGTATATTTCTTGAGTGGTTCACACTTAGCTCTGAAGTTTATTATAGTTGGCATTATGGAGGGATGATTGATGGATATCCATGTCAGAGCCAACTCCTCTTCTTCAGCAGTTAAGGTTTGACCCTGGAACCGAGTATTGAGAATATTTGCAAGAAATGAGCTGGAGATAGTGTTTGTTCCATTTGTTTTTTTTTAATACTTGTAATTTAAACTCTGTCATTGCATATTTCTCTTTTTAAGCTCTCACTCAGTTCCTTCCCAGTTTCAACAGCATCAGCAATAAAACAGCTGTTTCCCTGCATTTTGTTCAAGGCTACAGAAATAGTCTTCAGGGTATTCGGCATGTGCTCAACATTTCTCTTAAGCCCAATGTTGAGAACTTTGGCTGTGACAGTACCATCTCTTTTTTTCACAATTTTGTTCAGACTATCATCAGATTAGGCCAGTTCTTGGTATAGTGCTCAAAACAGTCCAATCATGAGTTCCATCACACATCTTGTGGGAGCATTAGCTTGGTTCCTCCCACTTTTTTCAGAGCAGCTGCTGCAAAGTGGTTGTTATGGAAGTATTTTGCAATTTCAATAACATTCACCTTTACAGAAACTCCTCACTTAGTCATCCCGGTTAATGCTGTTTTGTTATTATGGTGCCGATCAGTTAGGGAACATGCTCGTTTAAAGTTGCACAGTGCTCCCTTATAACGTTGTTTGGCAGCCCCCTGCTTTGTCCACCGCTTGCAGAGAGAGCAGCCTGTTGGAGCTAGCTGATAGGTGGGCTGCCAATCCACCCTGGTTCCTAGCTAGCTATCAGCTCCCCTAAGTTCCCTGTGCAGCAGCCACTCAGCAGGATATCCATTGCCTGGCAGGTCAGCTGTCCCTCCCCCCACTGCCCTGTGCTGCTCCTGCCCTCTGCCTTGGAGCTGCTCCTGGGAGCTTCCCGCTTGCTGTGCAGGGCGGGAGGGGGAAGAGGGATGCTAATGTCAGGGTGTCGTCCTCTCCCTGCTCCTGTCCACCACTCCTGTCCCCCCATCTCCACAGAGCAGGGGTGGGGGGGACACAAAGGGCTCTGGACTGAAGGAGCTTGATAGCAGCAGCTGCTGTCTCAACTTGCTGATCTACTTAAAAAGGCAGTGTACTTAGAGTGGGGTCAGCGTACTTAAAGGGGCAATGCGAGAGTCTCTCTCACACACTCTCTCTCACATACACACACACACACACACACACACACACTCACACACTCTTTTGTCTGGCGAAAAAAATTTCCCTGAAACCTAACCCCCCCACACACACATTTACATTAATTCTTATGGGGAGATTGGATTTGCTTAACATCGTTTCGCTTAAAGTAGCATTTTCAGGAAGATAACTACAATGTGAAGTGAGGAGTTACTGTATTTCTGAAACACTGAAGTCTTTGGCTAGGAAGTACAGCAAATGAGCACTGCAATCGCATGTTGTTAGCTTGGGACTCTCTTCTAAATTTCTTCTCATCTTGGATACATTTGCAGCTTTGTCTGTGACCAAGCTGCGTACTAGACATTTGAAATTTTTTTCAGTTTGTTATAGTTTTTACTGCTGCTACTTATAAGTATTCTGCTGTGTGTGCATTTCCTGATGTATCAATTCTTTCTGTAAGAAAGACATTCCCTTCTTCTCCTGTCACACCAGCACACACAACAGGATCATTGTAGACATTGCTCCACCCATCAAGACTCAGGTTAACAATTTCACCCTCCAGGCCTTTTGCACACTGCTCAATTTCTCTTTCATACACTTTATCCAGCAATTTGCCTGCAACATCTGCTCTGTTGGGTGGACTGTATCCTGGTCTTAATGACTGAATCATGTTAATCAAGTGTGGGTTCTCAATCATACAGAAAGAGTTCGTTGCATAAACAAACTAGGCAATTTTTTCATCAATTACCTCTTTCTGTAATCTGCTGGTTCTTATCACAAATTTATCTATGGTTGTTTCTGGATGATGAAGATTTTTCTTTTTCTTTTTGCTACAGGTGATATACTGTGCTATGTGACATACATGATGTGACTGAAACACTATCATTGGCAGATAACTCTGAAACTGTAGAAAATGATGGTGATCTTGAAGGTGGATAGTCTTCAAAATCCTATATGGCAGGGATTGGCAACCTTTGGCACGCAGCCTGCCAGGGTAAGCCCCCTGGAGGGCCGGGCTGGTTTGTTTAGAGACGCCCAGTGGGAGCCGCAGGTTCAGCTGATCGCAGCTCCCTCTGGGCGTCCCTAAACCTCTGACTGCCAGAAGCTGTGACTGGATGACAGGGGAGGGATCACTCGATAAATTGCCCCGTTTCGTTCGTTCCCTCTGAAGCATCTGGCACTGGCCACGGTCAGAAGACAGGATGCTGGGCTAGATGGACCATTGGTCTAATCCAGTATGTCGATTCTTATGTTCTTTTCTTGTGGTAGCCACTTCAGATATAGATTTTGCATTTGTCCTCTTGAGTGAATATTGCAATATCTGACCTTGTTTTAAACCACTGTGGGTATGTGCAATAAAAGGGAAGTGTCAAAACTGGTAGAGAAATTACCACTTGAGGTTTATAAAGATAGGGTCTTTTAAGGGCAAAGAAGATTACTACAGGAATGATGGAAAACCTCTTTAATTTCAGAAGGGTCACCTAGTTTCTGCTCTATTCCTTTTTTAAAAACACAAAATTATTATAGGGATAGATCTACATTTTTGGAAGGCAGCAGATGTGCTTTCTTAGTGGTTCACTTTGATGCATGTAACTAATGTGAGATTCGGCCTGCAGTTAGGGTGCTAACTGCCTATATTCCTCCAAAATTATAGAAAAATATGTCGAAACTGCAAATGTGGCCAGGAAGAACATGATGTCCTCACAAGCAACGAGGAAGATCGTAAAGTGGGGAAGCTCTTTGAAGACACAAAATACACAACCCTTATTGCAAAGCTGAAAACTGATGGAATTCCCATGTATAAACGCAACGTAATGATACTGACTAATCCAGTGTCTGCCAAGAAGAATATATCCATCAATACTGTGACATATGAATGGGCTCCTCCTGTTCAGAATCAGACACTGGTAAGAAATGCAGAACTTACTTTCTGCTTAGTGATAACATTTAACTGGGGTGTGGGGCTTTTGGGTTTGTTTGTTTTTTGTTTTTTTTTCTATTTTGGTGGTTGAAGGGGAGGCAGAGGGAATCCACAATAAGGGTCAGCATTTGTGGATCTTGTATAGGATCAAGTCCTTGTTTTTGATTTGATTGTATTTCTGATCCTTGTTTCATAGCTTTTAAAATTACCAGTTGCTTCAAAACCTGATTCTCTCCTCCTTTTTTCCCCCTCCACCTCTCAAATAAAAGTGTGCTGGTATTCAGCCTGTGGCCCTGATGTCTTCATATGGATTTCAGTAGGTTATAGTTTACTGCACGCTGTCTGTCTGTCTGTTTGAGGTTTTTACTTTGGAAGTGGTGGGGAAGAGGCCATGTTCTTATCTAATAGTTAGGATTAAACATTGCATTAGGCATATGCCTTTAGTAATGGCACTAAGAGAATTTACAAATGCCCAAATCTGTCCTTTCTAGAAGGACTGAATGAAATGGGATGTACTGTTTAAAAAAAAATACAATTTATGTCATTGTTTAAAGTAAGGGGAAGCACTCAATGCTGCACGTTTCTGTTACTGTATATGGTAAGAACAAGCTCAGTGTTGACCTCTAAAAGAAAAGCTTCTTTTAGTTTGTTAGCAGCTCAACCAGATGAGACACTTAGATAGCCTTCTGGGGATTTTTATTTTACTTTTTAACTTGAATTGTTGACTTTATGTACTGGAGTGCAATGTGATCCATAGCTGGAGATGCTCTCTTTGTGGCCTGCTTCTAACTATGATAGGATGCAGTATCTTTTTTTAGTGACTTTCTTAAAACTACATATGCTAAATCCTTCAGTACTTAACATTCATTTATCGATTTGTATTTTTAGTTTTGTACTTGCTTTCCTGAAACTATCTTCCTCTTTGCCACAATTATTTGTAATTGGTTCTGTGCCCTGGGCAAGCTGCCCAATGCTTTTTGGTTCAGTTTCTCCATCTGTAAAATACTTTGAAAACATTGTCAACATGTATGTAGAGTGCTATATAAATATTAAGCATTGTTGGATATTATTTACAGGAGTAAATACTATTTTTTTAACGTAGTTATAGGCTTGGAATCAAGCATGTCTTTCATGTTGGGCAGAAGTCAGTTAATCTACTGCATTCATCTAGATCTACTAAAATTTGGAAGCTTAATGTTTATATAGAAGATTTTGCTAGTGATTAATTCAACTGTTGTTGGTTTTAGCCACTTGTTTAAAAAGCTAGATTCCATAATTGGCATCTGATATCTAATTCTTCCGGTTTAGGCTAGACAGTATATGCAGATGCTTCCAAAAGAGAAACAGCCTGTGGCTGGCTCAGAAGGTGCTCAGTACAGGAAGAAACAGTTGGCTAAGCAGCTGCCTGCTCATGATCAGGATCCTTCGAAATGCCATGAGTTATCTCCTAATGAGGTGAAGCAGATGGAACAGTTTGTGAAGAAATACAAGAATGAGGCACTTGGTGTGGGAGATGTCAAGTTCCCTAGTGAGGTGGAAGCTAAAGCTACTGACAAGAATAATGCTAATGGTGACAGAAGCACCTCAGCACCTGTAGGAGCAATGGAGGACAAGTCATCAGGTCAAAAAGGATCCCAGTATGTAAGTATAAAGATAGCAGCAGGCAATATCAAAGGCTACAAGTAGACAGCTGTCAGATACCATGCAAACTACAATTTTAACCTACTGAGCTTGTACATTGAATGTATTTGAAATACATGACTCTTGGCAGTATTAAAAAAAAAAGTATACAGCAAATACCTCTAAGCTTCCTAACTATGTAGACTATCCTACCTTATTCTCATAAGTAATATAACAGTGTGATTCTTAATGAAGTGATCATGGATGAGAATAGTGTTCTTTCTTTATGCTATAAACTAATCCCCTAAGGGGAAGGAATGCTCTTAGTAGTCTGTTCGTGCGTGCTCTCTCTCTCTTGCTGGGAAGGGAAGATTTTCTGAGGTAACTTAACTTGCTGATTTTTACCTAAAACTAAAGAAGAGCAAAAGATTATATATTCCTAATAAAGTAAGTTTCCTCACCAGACGGTGAAATTCATTGATATTTTGACTAGTCAAATTTTCATGTTGAGAACTACACTTTCTTTCTCTAGCATGGTCTTCAGTTCTATGCAGTGTTGAAGGAAAGCCATTAATTCCCAGTATTGGGGAGTAAATTTTTATTGTCTCAAGAAGGATCTGAATAAGATCTTAGTTGACAGTTCCACAAAAATGAAGCAAATAAGTACTACCTCTTGTGTTCCTTTATATTCTTATACAAGTATGTTTTAACCATACTTGCTTTGTTAGGATTAGAGATTACAAACTCTAGCTGTGTATATCTCGGATACCTGTGTATAAGCAATGCAGTTTAACTGGGGGTTAGACTGAACCACAGGTGACTTGTTACCAGAATTTAGGACTTATTCTATGATTCTATGATTCTATGATTGCCCCTCCTAGCCTTGCTATTGGGGTTCAAAGAGCAGATAGTGAAATTACTGGAATTCATATTATTCACATGAGCTATTTACAAGGAACTGCTACAACTGAATGAGTGTTTTTAGTAACTTTGGAATATCTCAGGAAAAAAAACATGGAATAATGCATGGATTGTATGGGGTTGTGTGGGGGAGGAATCTAACTTTAGAGTTCATTCTTTGTAAGTGTATCATAGGAGTTATTCCTAACATAGGGCTAGATTCTGTAGCATTTTGTCTAGTATATTCAAAGCTTTTAAACTAAGTGTGGACTGATGCAGTTAAGGAACTCTATCTGACCACCTCTGCAATTCTTATTCAACTGCTGCAGCAAACTAGATATTGGAAACTACTTTTTGAAATAAATAACAAGACTCCCATTGCAAGAAGGGCTGCTACTACCACATGTTAAAATAACATGCCCATGTGTAGCAAAACCCCTATTAACAGGCCATGGTGAAATTAAGCTATAATACAACAAGATGTGTCATGCAGTCAGAACCACCTTCTTGTGATACTGCAGCATCAATATCTTTCCTGTTACAAAATAAACTAATATTTTCTTAGAAGCACCCCCTTGTGCAAAGTGTGATGATAAACTGCTCTGGATTACACTGGATCAAGGGAAACGTAGCTCACAACCCCCTGTGGAGGAGCATTTACAGAAAATTCCCTGTTGCCAGTTCTCTCCCATTTAAATCTCCTAGGAGTGTGTAACCTAAAGCACCTCAGTGTAGCATGATTTGCCCAGGTAAGAAGGGGGCAAATAGGGACATTGTGGCCCATATACATTTGTGTGTTTCCAAACTGAATTTAAAAGGGGGTGGTTGGGACTCTCCCAATGCAGGTAAAAAATTGGTTTTATCAAGGTATCAGGGCACACTCAAATACATATTCATTAAAATGAACTTTTTGTTTTGCTATAAATAAGAAGCCTTGTAGAGCAGGGAGATTGGATAGTCAGGGTTCAGTGAGTCAAACTTTATCTATCTGGTGGAGGGAAAAAAAATCTTGTGTGAATAATACCCCTCTTTTTCCCACAAGGCTAGTGGGTTGCAGGGGAGATGGAGTACATGGAGGTCCTACTCTGGCTCACACTGAAACTAACTGGAGCCAGTGGGAAGTTTTCCTATGGGAACAGAAGCAGGCCTGAAGTAAGGATATGAGCCAAAAGAATATTTATTACTTCTAGTACTTACCCCTTCAGCAGTTTCACTGCCCCATTTTTTATTTATTTATTTAGGTTATTTGGACTCTCCCTTTTATGTACACTTCCTGGAAATATTTTATTTGAAAGGAGCAAAAAGCAGAATAGAATATTTTATTGACTTCAGTTGTGTGGGGGGGGGAAAAATGAAAGGAGCCAATCAGAATAGAGGGATCATAGTAGCTAGTCAGTGGAGAGTTTCATATTCACAGTATAGCTATTGGAGAGAGGAAAAGAGGCACACAATGAAATAAAACCAATCAGTGCAGGAAGTGCGTAAGTGATAAATAAACTGTATAGCATACACCATCTCTACACTCCAACTGGCGGACAAAACCACTTCAGTATAAATATAAATATTAGTAAAACAATATGCCTAGACTTCTTGGAACCTATTTGTAGTATGATTGTGTTTATACTTTTCTTTTCCTTCCCCCTGCCCAAAGATAGATAATTGGACAACAGCCATGCGTGGCTCAGAAGCAGGGGAGTGTAGGCTTAACACAAAGATTTTTGAAATAGGAACAGTATGTGCCTTCTGTTTAGCAGATACAGCCACTATTTTATAATCTTTTCAATACTAAAAAGTATATGACCTTATTCTTATTTCATGTGATCCAATTTTACTCCAGCAACTATTGGTTTCACTAGTTATTCCTCATTCTCATGAAGAGTTGGTCCACAGAATACTGGATTAGCTAATAGGATAATGGTCACTCATCTCTTGGGTGCTGTTCTTGACTCTGCACAGATTCATAGATTTCAAGGCCAGAAGGAACCACTGTGCTCATTTAGTCTAACCTCCTATATGATACAGCCCATAGAACTCCTGTAGTAACATGTACTAATTTACTTTCATACTGTTCCATGAACCATGTGAAATTTTCTGGTGGTCTCAGTTCAGTTCCAGTGGATAAATATACACATTGCAAAAACCACCATCCAATTAATCAGCATTGGTGCTATGCTGGCATAGCACTGATCTTCTTGTATTATTGCTTAATTAAACCTATTATTTGATCTGGGATAAAACTTACTAACGTTGACCTTGGGAGTAATTCCACCTCCTTAATTTTAAGCTAGGAAGTTAGGATTTATTGAAATACAAATTGTGGAGTTTTTTTTATAGATATTTTATATATCCTCATTTTATATCTAACTTGACTTAATTTGGATGGCTTCATTATAGTCCTGCTACCGCTGCAAATTAAACATGAAAGAAGGTGATCCAGCTGTTTATGCTGAGCGTGCTGGATATGACAAACTGTGGCACCCCGCTTGCTTTGTGTGCTGCACCTGTAATGAACTTCTGGTGGACATGATCTACTTCTGGAAGAATGGAAACCTATATTGTGGAAGACACTACTGTGACAGTGAGAAACCCCGATGTGCTGGATGTGATGAGGTAGGCAAAGCCCCCAGCCCCCCCCCGTACATATTTAGAATATAGGTGTTTTACTGCGAACCAGTCTTTCCTTCTGAAAGTAACTGAATATTAACAAAACAGTCCTATACAAAGGGATGAGTGATACATTTTAATCATCAATTAAATGAGAGCTGACTTATGTGGAATATAATGCAGTTAGCTAGGTCTTGTTTGTCTTTCTTGCTGAGGACGCTAGGTGGAGTGCCTTGCTAAATTACACAAATATCTTAATGCAAAATGCAGAGAGCAGACATATTAATGCCATTGGAATCTACTGCATTAACAGAGTCAGAGGGTATCTGAAACAAAGCCAAGCAAATGTAACTTTAAATGTGCATGGAATGTACATTTAAATGTGCATGAACAATCTGGATTCAGAAACAGTGTAATCAAATGTCCAATTTTTGGAAACCTGGCAACATGCCTTGTTAGTGGTATAAAGTTTCCTAGACAGAAATACTGTTCAAATCATACATTTGTGGTGTTTTTTCCCCCATAGCTGATATTCAGCAATGAATATACCCAGGCAGAGGGTCAAAACTGGCACCTGAAACACTTTTGCTGCTTTGATTGTGACTGCATCTTGGCTGGGGAAATCTATGTCATGGTAAATGACAAGCCTGTCTGCAAACCATGCTACGTGAAGAACCATGCTGTGGTAAGATACTTGAAGTTATCTTGATTTGTAGAAATGAGAGTGACAACTTTTGATGGTACAGTATACAATCACATTCTCATCCATATTATCTAAGGTATGAATTGTTTCAATTTGGGTCAAAGTCCATCAGTTGTCTTCTACTTTCTCTTGATACCGAAATAATTTTCTAATTCGTGTATATATAGAAGCTGTTTAAAAGAATGCAATCTGTTAACCAACTAGGCAACTTACAGAGCATTTAGTATGTAAACTTGGACTAAGACTACCTAGAAACTGAAAGATCTGAAAATGGGTTAATGATGATTTTGTGTGTGAGGTAATATCTTTTACTGGACCAGCTTCTTTTGGTGAGAGACAAAAGCTTTCAAGCTTACAAAGAGCTCTTCTTCAGGTCTGGGAAATGTATTTAGCTTTGACACCTAGTACATTTCCCAGATCTGAAGAAGAGTCCTTTGTAAGCTCAGAAGCTTGTGTCTCTCTCGCCAACAGAAGTTGGTCCAGTAAAACATATTATCTCCCCCACCTTGTCTCTCTAATATCCTAGGACCAACACCGCTACAACAACACTGTATACAATAATGACGACTTGTGTAACTTACCAGGCTAGCAGGATGGTTTTAAGATATAGGAGACATTAAGTCATTTTGCTAACATAAACCACAGCTACCGCCATTTTCACACTGTCAGTTTCATCACCACACCATCAGTGGTTTTTATATCTCAGATGTCACCACTACCTTTCAAGTATTACTAATTACTCACAAAGTAATAGTGCAGATTATCATAAAGTAGGAAGTGAGTGTGGTCTGGTGGGAAGAACAAGAGAGTTGGGATTTTGACTCCCACTTTCTAATTCTGTCAGTATCTGTAATGTTGCATGTTAGTTAACCTCTGTGTAGCCATCTATTAAATGACTAGAACATCTGTTGTAGGTATTTTGATGATTGATGAAATCCACACAGGAAAAGCTATAAGCATTAATAATGCTTTTCATTCATGTTTTCTTCTTGGCTTTTTTTTCCAGGGGTGAAAGTAAGATAAATTACTTACTGGTATGGGGGCCCGGCCTTGGGGGGAAGGGGCGGGACTGGGGGGGGGTCAGCCTCCCCCAGCCAGCCCTTCCATGCTGCCTGGCCTACACCGTCTGGGGCTCCAGTGGCAATTTTAAAGGGCCCAGGGCTCTGGCTGCCGCCATGGTAGCAGTAGCCCTTTTAAATCACCAGGCCCTGGGGCAGATGCTCCTTTTGCCCCCCAACCCCTTTGGCGGCCCTGGGGGCGGGGGGCAGTGACACAGCGCTTAAACATTGGCTGTGTATGGGCCGGTACCGGTGGACACTTCTTACCGGCCCATATCGGCCTACTTAGGTCTGCTATAGACCTAGTCCTGCAATCACTGAAGTGAATAACAGTTTCTATTGAGGGCAAGAACAGCTCCTAAATTTATGTATGGGCAAAAAAAGTTACAAGATTTCTCTATATAGTACCAAGAATTTAAAATGTCTTTTCTACATCATTTCTGAATTGCCTTGGAGCTTAAGGATTTACTTTCAGCTCCTTGAATACAGTGTCTAGGCATAATACGATCGCGCGTGTGTGTGTGGGGGGGGCACTACAGCAGAACCTCAGAGTTACAAACACCTTGGGAATGGAGGTTGTTCATAACTGAAATGTTTGTAACTCTGAACATTCAAAAGTTTACAACTGAACATTGGCTCAATACAGCTTTGAAACTTTACTATGCCGAAGAAAAATGCTGCTTTTAACCATCTTAATTTAAATGAAACAAGCACAGTTTCCTTACCTTGTCAAATCTTTTTTAAAATTTTCCCTTTAATTTTGTTAGCAGATTACATTTAACACAGTACTGCACTGTATTCCCCCCCTTCCCCACCCTTTTGTGTCTGTGTCTGAGTGTCTGTCTGCTGCTGCCTGATTGTGTACTTCCGGTTCCAAACGAGATGTGTGGTTGACTGACAGGTCAGTTCATAACTGAGGTTCTACTGTACGTAAAAGTAAGAACACAATGGCAGTTACAGCTCTGGGAAACGATTTTTATGGATGTGACGTGTGTGCTGCTTCAGAAGTTTATATAATATAATCCCAGTACTTCTCAGTTCAGATTTTTTAATTTGTGGTGTTTCTCCTGCTATCTGAGATGCTTCCTTCGAAACACACTGTCCTCCTTCTTCTCAGTCTGACCATTGTCCTTGTAGCTTAAATGAACTGACCTGAAACCTGTCTTTCCATTTTCATAACATTGTTTTAATTGAATGTTGCATAACTCCAAAAGGCCTGTACTTCAGGTTTGGTTACTTAACGGTTAAGTCTGAGGAGAATGCATAGTTTAGTAGCTAAAGCACAGCCATTATGGTGTGGTGGTGTGAGGCTCAGTTCATGAATGGCTGACTGTAAATCACTTTAAGATTCTTGGAAACAATATATCGTAGAAATAAACTACAAAACAGTTCGACTGATAAGAGTCCGGCTTCCTCTGGTGGTGCATCCATAGCTGTTGCATCACTTGGGAAAGGAAATATAAAATCAGAGTGCTGTTCTTCCTTTGGAACAGTGCCAACAACATTCAGCATTTTGGTCCTTGAATAGTCTTAACTAACTTTGCAACAACAATAATGCCTGCAGGCCAGGTCTGGGCACAATATAACTGTGAACTGAAGCAAGCTCTTCAAAGAAGACTTTTGAGCTTGAATCTCCTTGGTCAGACTGTCACCTCAACTGCAACTGTACAACTCCCTGTATACAGGCCCCTAAAGGGTGTGTCTACACTACATTTTTAAAACCCACAACAGCTTCTGCTACATGCTAAAAACAGTTGTGTAGACACTCTGGCTCTGAAGCCGAGGGAGGAAGGTGGGTATCAGAGTCTGAGCTCCAGCCTGAGCCTGAAGATCTAAACAGTTGTCATTAGTGCCATAGCACAAGCCCAAGTCTGTAAACCCGAGCTCTGAGAGTCACTGCTGCGGGTTTTAAAAAGCCGTATAGACATACCCTAAGATCTTCATGAATCTGCAGATTCAATCCACGCCTCAGATTTCATCCACCTGAAAAGTGGTTTAAAACAGATTAGAGGGTGGATAATGTTGGAGTAGTTTTGTGAGGTTAAAAAAACCTAGCACTAGAGGGCCTAATCAAAAAAGTAGGGGTGGGGGCATGAGCTTGTGTATGTTAGTTACTCAAGAGTTTTGCTACCATTTTTTTTAACTTCAACATTTAAATTATCTATCCAGAAACTTTTGCCTTTTCCTGCTAGTTTGTGCATGTTGATTTGTCAAATGTTGACCTGACTCTCTCCTCTTCTTTTGGGCTGGCCAAATTAGCAAAGTTTTTATTTCAGCCTGCTTCTGTCTTATATTTTGCAGTGTTACATAGATCCAGATATTTAGAATTAGCATCATAGGGAACCTTATTCTGTGGACTGTTGTATGTCCAATAACAATAGTTAAGACAAACAGTCCACTTGGGGATTCCATATGGTGAGAGAGTGAGTATGCGTGTAATAGAATTTTAAAAACAAATCTTCATTGTGCGTACTGGAGTGAAAATGCTCATTTAAGAATGCAACTAAAATATTTTGAGAGAATATTTTTAATGGGCATTTTAAATCAGTGTATACAATGAAAATAAAATATCCCTTTAAATTCTGAAAACCTGTTAGTCATGGTGTGGCTTTAAGACCGTAACTGACCATCCAAACCTGGACCTTATCTTTTGGAAATGTTACCATAATACCGTTACCGTAATACCATTCACCATAATACGTGGTTATAATGGGAGTCTTACCAGAGTAAGGATTTCAGGACTGGTTTGTGATACAGGCCAAAGAGTTATAGTGTATTACGGTGAAAAGCAAATTAATCTACTCCAAAGTAGTCTTTGCAGTTCCTATTACTTTAAAGGCTGCACAATGCTACCAGAGGGATGAGAGGAGGTGTGGAATTGCACAAGAAACTTAGGGCCATAATCCCAGTAGGGAAGAGGGGTGTGGTAGTAAGACAAATATTAGGTTGCTCACAAGTGTGACAGTTGAGGGCAACTGCAATCATATTGCTCCTCTATGGTCCATCAAGGGCATCTGCTCTCAGGTTTCCAGCTCCCCAGCCGTCACCTCTCTTGGGCCGAGACACATGTCTCTCTCCCTACTGACCTGGGTATTTCCAGGCTGCTGGGTCCTGCCTTCATTGTATGAGTTCCCCAGCAGGTCAGATTGCCTAGGCAGCCCTGCTTTGCCTTCTCCTCAGAGGCTATAAACAGCATAATTGCCCCCAGTTAAGTTACTGCACAGCCCTTTCTAAGCAAGCACATTTATTCTTAAGGTGAAAGAACCTACACATACTAATAAGCTTACCAAAGCTCACTCCAATTCCAACAAGGGGTCTGGCAGATGAAACATCCTTAAACCCCATACAGGGGGTGTTCTGTGGTCACAAGTTCATAACACCTTTTTGCTCTGACCAAGAATGTTCATGAATCTAAAAATCCTTTATACAGTTTGGGATTCTGATTTGTTCTCATGTAACAGGTGATCAGCTGACAAAGGCCCCCTCCTCAGGACAGGGTTTCCAAAGGCTGAGTTCTTGTATAACTGGAGAGGGTACATTGTTTCAGACAGTTCTCTGAAGCTCCTAACACTTTCCAGAGTTTACATTAGTCAGGTCTCCCTCCACAGACCTTACATAAAATTCCACAATAATACAAACACATTTGCATTTGTAATACAATGAACTCCTAAGATACTTAAACTTAATTCAGTAAGGTTTGTCCAGAATACTTCAGGAGATTGCCATATCTGTCACAACAGAAGCTACTGACCATACTGAATTGTGTTACAGAAATCAGTGGATGAAAAATGCAAGTAATTGCAGAGGTCAGTGATGGTGTAACGTAACTTCCCCTACGGTGGCTATGTAATTCATCAGGTCTGTCAATGCTGTGTTGTCAGTGGCAAGCTGTTCCAAAAAATGACACTGACCCTGGACATGGCATTTAATATGGTGCTGTATAAAACATGTAGCACAATGAGGACTTGTCCTGGTTGGCGCCTCAAGTCACCATCGCTATATAAATGTTTTAAGGTTAGGCTCTATTGCAATGGGTTCTTTGATTCATTGTTTTGTTTCAATTTTTAAACACTAGTGCCTGCTCATTTGCTTATTTTTTAATATGTACGCTGACTACTTGAAACCATCTGATAGCTGAATTAGGCTTTAAAGCTTCCTTTTGGCCCAGAAGAGTTCTTACAGTATTTATTCCCTTTTGTGCATCGGTCATTCGCAGCTAGTAATTCCTATTGCCTTCCATGAGTTCTACCCTTTCCACAAATTGGAGAGAGAATGTGTTTTATAATTTGATTGCTGTTTTCACTCATCAGGTCTGCCAAGGCTGCCATAATGCTATTGATCCAGAAGTTCAGCGTGTAACCTACAACAACTTCAACTGGCATGCCACAACAGAGTGCTTCCTGTGTTCCTGTTGTAGCAAGAGTCTAATTGGCCAGAAATTCATGCCAATAGAAGGAATGGTCTTCTGCTCAGTAGAATGTAAGAAAAAAATGATGTCTTAAGAGTGGTATGTGTACATGAAATGAAGTATCACCATGTTTCAAAGTCATTGCATTTCTACTGTAAAATGTAATATCTGGGCATTTAAAAATTGGCCTATTCCCAAAGACTCTGAATGAATAACCAAGAAACTTGCTCTGTAACTTGCTTTCTTTAACTATAAGTAATACTTTGTGAAAGTTTCATATTTCTCTATTCTTTATGGTATTGCTTTTGAGCACTTAATGCTAACTTTTTCATATCCCAGATATGTAGAAAAATGTGATGTGAGCTACATACCTTAACAGCTGTCTTCACCAAGAAGACTTTCCTCCTCTCGTACAATGTAGGATTTAGAACTAACAGATCATATTTCCTGGGTGTGGCTGTCTTTGTGAATGATACATACAGGTTTCTCGCTTCAGTTAGGGCAGTAAATTAACAGTTTTTAAAGCATTCCTGCTTTCATCAAGCACTTGGCTAAAGCCACACATTTTGTCTAAAACAAAAATGCACCCAGATTTATAGAACTCAATAAAAGTGGAATGCAATGTGTCACTTAATCCTCTTAATTTACTTTCCCTGAAAACAACTTAACTTTTTAGTAGGTGTACATGAAAATTAAACAAAACTGTTGTCAAGCTGGAATATATGAGTGAGGCTTCATTCTGCTAGTTCAAAAAGATTAGGCCAGTCTGATTATTGGAGGAGGAGAAAGGATATGCCCAAAAAGAATTTTAAACTGGCTTTTCCGGTATTTATGAATGCCCTCTTCCAAACTTGTGCAGTTTATCAAGGGGCATGGCACAGAATGACACCTCTATTTCATTCTGAGAATCTGGCATTTTACGAAAGGTGAAGGACTTTACATTTTAAGTGATCTGAATTTTTATCCAGAAGTTAATGGGATATGTTGTAAATTCTGAGCGGAAGCAGAAACAAAATGGATAGTTCTCACAAGACCCTTTCAGTATTTGTATTTGAACAAAAACTTTACAGTTGTATACTAACTTTTCTTACTCTGGAACTCAAAATGGATTTAAATATTGTGATTATTTTGGGGAGAGATCTGATTCTGGGGGGAGGGGGACTGAAATTTAAATTTGTTTGTTTTCTAAGAATAACAGTTGTATGCTGAAATGTCTTAATCTGTGTAATACAGGTGCCAAACATGAATGAGAGAGATGTTGGCTTTGTAAAGAACTATGCAAATTTCAAATTCAGCTCTTTAAGAATTACACGTCTATGTATGTACCTTAATGCTCACAAATAAAAAAGCTTTGCTGAACTTAAGTTGCATAATTTTTATTCCACTCTTTTAATTTATGTAAATATGCCTTTACTGCAGTAGGGGGAGTTAACTTCAAGGACAAAAAATAGTCTTTGGGTAACTATTTTAAGCTTCACGCTGTTCTGAAGACCATACTTGTTGGTGTTGTCTTTGTATGCACTTTAGAATACAGAAGGGAAAGGTCTGTTCAAACTCTGTAGTGATCATGATCTTGATATGAATTTATACAATTTTGTTCAAATACCACTAGTTCCAATTTTGTATCAAAGGTCTTGTGTTTAAGGCACAGGAGTGGGAGCCCTGTGGGATAGGACTTCTCTCAGCTTGTCTGCTGAATGAGAATGATATGCTAGAACAGCACAAAAGCATTGAGGCCTTTGTAAAGTGCTTTGAGAGCCTATGAGTGTGCTGCAAAATAATACCATTGAAATTACATGAACAAGAACCAATTTAGTATTACAAGTCTAGCAGGACACAAACATATGTTCCCTGGACCCTTTATGGAAAATTGTACCACCTTCTTGGGCTTGGGACATCCTAATGGCCAGGAGGACATACCTAAAGTGCATGTCCCTGAACCTGTACCACCATGGACTGTGATCTTGTAAGCTAAACAGGTTCAGGCTGTCAGTAGCTAGATGGGAGACATCCAAGGAAAACAAATGTGCTATAGGAAGTGCTGAAGGTGATTCCATGAATAACTCTTTGAATTAGTACTTAACCAAAGACCTGTCATGCTGCTGGAGGTGCCATCTGTTGAATGAGAATAAAACAAGGTCCCAATCGCTTCTAATGATGTAACTGCTGCTTTTTTTGCAAGTGGTGGGTGAATCTGCTGTGATGTCGGACCAAATTCCATTCTAGTAATAGCATGTGATCTCCCTAAACGATCCTTTAATTGGCCAAGATGTTCACTTTCTGTCCTTCAGCTGTCATGTGATTTTGCTGTTCCCAGGTTAATGGCAACATTCAGACATCCCAGAGGGGCTGGGTGTAGTGATTAAGTGATACGGTTTCAGACCTTGAGGCTTATAGATGGCACTGTGTGTGGGTTTTAGGCAAAACTGCCAAACTGAGGCAATGCACATTCATCTTCATGAGTGACTAACAGTTGTTAATGAAATTGGTCAAGCTGAAGCCAGTGTTTTTGTAGTAACGAGCTCACTGCTTTCTCAAGCATGCCAGCCTGGCTCTCTTCTCCAGCTAGCCTAAAGACATGCTGCTCTCTGACTAATCTACTTCCTCTCTCTGCTTCATGCTCCTGGGATGCCCATGCCCGCCTGGGTCCCAGGTGCTTCCAAAGCAAAAGTTGATCTACCTACCTGTTAACAATTTGGGTGTGTCTGCGCAGCCAAGAAAAATCCACAGCTGGCCTGTGCCAGCTGACTCGGGCTCAGGCTGCAGGGCTGTTTTCTTTGCTGTGTAGACTTCCGGGCTCGGCCTGGAGCCCAGGCTTTAGAACCCTGCAGGGTGGGAGGGTCCCAGAGCTCGGCTCCAGCTTGAGCTCAGAAGTCTACACAGCAATGAAAAGAGCCCCACAGCATGAACCCCACAAGCTATGCTGTGTAGGCATACCTTTTGTTGTATTCAGGGCTGACTTAAGCTAAGCTGAGGCTCCACTCCTGCATTGGGACCCTTCCCCTTCACTATAGCTATGCACCCACGCACTGTGACCCAACCCCTGCCCCGTCCCCAGGGACAAAGACCCTAGCCTAGTTGTTTGTACCTTCATTGCCTCTCAGCGGGACTACAGCAATTTGATATACCTGGGCATGAAGCTTCCAGCACTTAGGAAACTCCAACTAGTAGAAAATATTGCAGTTTATCCCATCAGCAACACAGGCTACCATGAGCACATCCCACCACACTTTGCATTGACTTCTGATAGACTTTTGAAATCCAGTTCAAGGTCTTGGCCTTTACCTTCAAGGCACTCCATGGCCTGGGTCTAGGATACCAAAAACAGTCAAGCTCTGGGATGAAGACCACCACGGTCAACAGCTTCACTCTCAACCGTAAGAGTCAAGCTTGTCTGTACAGGAGCTAGAGCCTTCTCAGGAATGGTCTGAGCCTGGAATGAACTCACCCCAAGCCCAGGGGCCGTCACAAACCTTGCCACTTTCTGCTCCAAATGCAAGACACAGTTCTTTAACCTTACCTTCTCTGTTATACCTGGTGCTATGTGTCTTTATATCGATCTAATGCATTTAAAAAATAAACATAACCCCCTGACGACAAAACGACACTTCACTGCGCATGCTTCTCCCTGGGGGGAGAGGATGAGAGAACGAACAACACGTGGCAGATGTGTAGTCACAGTGCTTCGCGCCGTGACGAAGGCGCTCAGAGACTACAGCGATGTGTGGTGCAAAAACCTATATAAAAATACAAGGCCGTATCAGGAGTCACCTGCAGAGAGCCATCCGCTGGGTTGGTGGAGACAGGGTGGCCTCTCCCTTTCTCGAACCAGCATGTTCAGGCAACCTGGGATCTGTCCTGGAAGACAGAAGATTTGGGCTCAGTCCAGCTCCCTGTATGTGATTGTCCCTGCAGACACTACCCCAGCTGAGTCATGCTGGTGTGGCACCAATGAGGGCTCCATGCAGAGTTCTCCACTGTGATGATAGTGGTGGGGCCCTGAGAGCAGTGGGTTTGATAGCAACCCAATAAAATACATCCAAGGCTAGGTTAAGCCACGTACTATCAAATAACTATTTTAAATAATGAAGCCATCTGGTTTACTAGTTAACAATGCCACATCACTCTGGCCTTGATTTTGCCATCCTCACCCCACAGTCATAAGTAATTACATGAGCAGCCCCATGGGTGGGGGAGTTAAGTGTGTACCACTTGGTGGCTTCCTGCGCAAGAGCACACCTTACAGGGAACTTAGTTCTAGATCCTAGTATTTGTATCTTAAATCCCTTATTTAAAAACAAAATGAAAATCCTAGCCTGTTCCAACTCAATCTTCCAGAACACTACAGCAGCATTACTGCAAACTGAAGCCTTTGGATCCTTATGGTGGAGTACTTTTTTTAAGAGCTAAGGAATGAGGTGACAGCATGGTTTTAGTAGATTAAGCCAGTGGTTCTCAACCAGGGGCCCACATATCCTTGGGGCCATGCAGAGGTCTTCCAGGGGGTACATCAACTCATCTAGATATTTGCCTAGTTTTATAACTGGCTACAAAAAAAGCACTAGCAAAGTCAGTACAAACTAAAATTTTATACAGACAAAATTAGAAAGCAAGCAGTTTTTCGGTAATAGTGTGCTGTTACACACTTGTATTTTTATGTCCGATTTTGTAAGCAAGTAGTTTTTAAGTGAGATTAAAGTTGGGGTATGCAAGACAGATCAGACTCCTGAAAGGGGTACAGTAATCTGGAAAGGTTGAGAACCACTAGACTAAGCAGTGTGACTGGAAACCAGAACTTCTAAACTCTAATCCCACATCCCCCTTCACTTCCTGTGCTAAACCCCTTAAACTCCCTGTTCCTCAGTTTAGCCCTGTGTAAAATGGGCATGATAAATACATTACCTCATTGTAATGATTTGAGGCTTGATTCACTAAAACCTGTAAAGCTTTTTAGAAATATACAACATTGTAGAAGTACAAAGAATTATTACTATTATTAAATAGGGCCTCAGTCCTCTTTTATATGTTATTACCTTCATTTTGGCATTCCTGTACAGAACCACAAAACAGAATCTGAGGTTTTTGTTTATAAAGCCTTGTAATCATTCCGTGGAGTTAAAGAAGTTTGGCAGTGATCTGGAAACTTAAGAGGTAATGAAAGGTTACCAGCAGGAATGCAGAGCTGCCTTGTATGGTGGTAGAGCATAGAACCAGTACATTCTTCAATAGTACAGTACAACTCTTGTCTTTGGGGTGGGCCTTGATTGTGTAGCTCAGACTGCATTTGAAATGCTCTGTGGTGTAAACATTCTAACAACACAGAGGTTCTCTTAAACATCTGTAAATAGGCCAGCAATTTTGAGGAACCGGGTGGAGTCTGGGGAAGGAGAAAGAAGGAAAGCTTATTTTGTTCTGATAGTTGTAGAATTCACTGCCCTAAGCTCAGTTCTGCTCTTAATGTAAGCTCTTTAAACGTGCCTTCAGGCACAATTATAAAATGTGCACTTGAACAAACTTGGAATGCACACTGTGTTCCAGAGTGGTACAGGGTCACGCCACGTGCAAACCTTTCCAAAACTGGTATCCTAAACAGCTGGTGATTTATTACCACTCAGCAAGGAGGGTTTCTATAGTAATCACATTGTGAGTGTGTTGGTGGAATTACTTTTTTAACTGGATTCTGCTTATAGTGGAGGGGGGAGGAAAAAAATCTTGTAGAGCAGTATTTCCCAAACAGAGGGTCCTGACCAGACTCTAGATAGGTCGATGGCCCAGTGTAGCGGGGAGGTCCCAGAGGGAGGGGTGGGGGTTGGAGAGCAAGCACACCCTACACTCAACCCACAGTGGTGGCTCCAGTCCTGCAGGGCTAGGCCTGGCTTCCTGGTCCAGGAGTTGTGACCTGTGCATGGGGTGATGGAGGGTCAGCCAGGCCAAACCGGAGTGGAACTGTGACCCTGTGTGCTAGGTTGTAATGCCCCTTGCTCACATTTAGGCTGGCCTCCCCTTTGTCATGTCTAGGCGGCAACTCCTGGAGCAGGGAGGTAGGCCCATCCCCCAAAAAACAAAAATGCCGCTGATGAACGACTGCAAAAGTCTGGGAACCATTGCTGTAGCATATAACCTAATAATGCTTTTACTAAAAGCTTGTCTACACTTACCCGGGGGATTGACGAGTGGCAATCGATGCATCAGTGGTCGATTTAGCGGGTCTAGTGCAGACCCGCTAAATCGACCGCATATCGCTCTCCTGTAAACCCCTGTACTCAGATCGAGAAGAGTAGGGGGAGTCGACAGGAGAGCATCTCCCGTCGACATCACGTAGTGTGGACCCCGTGGTAAGTAGATCTAAGCTACGTCGGTTTGAGTTACGCTATTCACGTAACTCAAATTCCGTAGCTTAGATCGAATTTCCCCTGTAGTGTAGACTAGTGACCTAGACAAATTGGAGGATTGGGCCAAAAGAAACCTGATGAGGTTAAACAAGGACAAGTACAAAGTTCTGCACTTAGGAAGGAAGAATCCCACGCACTGCTACAGGCTGGGGACCGACTGGATAAGCAGTGGTTCTGCAGAAAAGGATCTGGGGATTACAGAGGACGAGAAGCTGGATATGAGTCAGCAGTGTGCCCTTGTTGCCAAGAAGGCCAACAGCATACTGGGCTGTATTAGTAAGAGCACTGCCAGTAAATCGAAGGAAGTGATTATTCCCTTCTATTCAGCACTAGTGAGGCCACACCTGGAGTATTGCGTCCGGTTTTGGGCCCCCCCCCACTACAGAAGGGATGTGGACAAAGTGGAGAGAGTCCAGCGGAGGGCAATGAAAATTATTAGGGGGCTGGTGCACATGACTGACAAGGAGAGGCTGAGGGAACTGGGGTTATTTAGTCTGCAGAAGAGAAGAGCGAGAGGGGACTTGAAAGCAGCCTTCAGTTACCTGAAGGGGGAGTTCCAAAGAGAATGGAGCTAGGCTGTTCTCAGTGGTATCACATGACAGAACAAGGTGCAATGGTCTCAAGTTGCAATGGAGGTGGTCTAGGTTGGATATTAGGAAAAACTATTTCACTAGGAGGGTGGTGAAGCACTAGAATGGTTTACATAGGGAGGTGGTGGAAACTCCATCCTTACAGGTTTTTAAGGCCTGGCTTGACAAAGCCTTGGCTGGGATGATTTAGTTGGTGTTGGTCCTGCTTTGAGTAGGGGCTTGGACTAGATGATGTCCTGAGGTTTCTTCCAACCCTAATATTCTTTGAAGGCCTAAGTTTGGTCATCAACCAAAAAGTAAGTTCAGTGGTAGTGCATGAGGTATAGAAAGGATAGGATTTTAAAAAAAACCTCAGGCATACTTATATTGCAAGCGACTACAGCAATAAACTTCGAGTCATATCAGACGTGCTTATGTTGGCATAACAGGCTAATTGGTCACTTAAAGAATTAGTGGTATGAGCACAGGACTGGGAACCAGATACTCTTTGGCTCTGTCATTAACCCCTTTCATCACTACCCACCTTAGAAAACCTTTCTGCTTTAGCGTCCCCATTTTAAAAATAGGGATGACAACACTTAACAGAATCTTCTGGAATTAATTGACATTTGTAAAATGCTTTAAAGATGAAGCGTTGGGTATTATTTCATTTTTTCATATCGGCAGAGTGTGTACTAATACCTATCATTAAAGCTGCCCAAACATTTTCATTATGGAGGATCATTTTCAGATGTTAGAGTAACAGCCGTATTAGTCTGTATTCGTAAAAAGAAAAGGAGTACTTGTGGCACCCTAGAGACTAACCAATTTATTTGAGCATAAGCTTTCGTGAGCTACAGCTCACTTCATCGGATGCATACTGTGGAAAGTGTAGAAGATCTTTTTATACACACAAAGCATGAAAAAATACCTCCCCCCACCCCACTCTCCTGCTGGTAATAACTTATCTAAAGTGATCACTCTCCTTGCAATGTGTATGATAATCAAGTTGGGCCATTTCCAGCACAAATCCAAGTTCTCACCCCCCCACCCCACACACACACAAACCCACTCTCCTGCTGGTAATAGGTTATCTAAAGTGATCACTCTCCTTACAATGTGTATGATAATCAAGGTGGGCCATTTCCAGCACAAATCCAGGGTTTAACAAGAACGTCTGAGGGGCGGGGGGGGGGGGGTAGGAAAAAACAAGGGGAAATAGGTTACCTTGCATAATGACTTAGCCACTCCCAGTCTCTATTCAAGCCTAAGTTAATTGTATCCAATTTGCAAATTAATTCCAATTCAACAGTTTCTCGCTGGAGTCTGGATTTGAAGTTTTTTTGTTGTAATATCGCAACTTTCATGTCTGTAATCGTGTGACCAGAGAGATTGAAGTGTTCTCCGACTGGTTTATGAATGTTATAATTCTTGACATCTAAATTGTGTCCATTTATTCTTTTACGTAGAGACTGTCCAGTTTGACCAATGTACATGGCAGAGGGGTATTGCTGGCACATGATGGCATATATTACATTGGTGGATGTGCAGGTGAACGAGCCTCTGATAGTTTGGCTGATGTTATTAGCCCCTGTGATGGTGTCCCCTGAATAGATATGTGGGCACAGTTGGCAACGGGCCTTGTTGCAAGGATAGGTTCCTGGGTTAGTGGTTCTGTTGTGTGGTATGTGGTTGCCTGTGAGTATTTGCTTCAGGTTGGGAGGCTGTCTGTAGGCAAGGACTGGCCTGTCTCCCAAGATTTGTGAGAGTGTTGGGTCATCCTTCAGGATAGGTTGTAGATCCTTAATAACGCGTTGGAGGGGTTTGTAATTTCAGAGATATCCCTATGTGCCTTTTTAGTGCTCTGAGAAGATTCAGTACTGAGATTTAGCTGAGTTATGAAGGGTTAAAAATGTACTTCATGCATGTCAACTATATTTGTTTTACAATAACCTAAGGACATACCAATATTCCACTGGCACAGCACATGTGCGCATAGATCAGTGGAATGGAAACTTCAGATGAATAAGATCTCTCAGTATTTCACCAGATTTGTACGTGTGCTTGTGATATAGAGGGGTCTGTTGGAGGGTGAAGATGTCCAAAGGAAAACAGCCTTTTTCTAAATGGCGCTGCATGTGGAAGGTAGCAGGCCTCCACCCGATCCTACCTTCTTTCAATCAATGCATGTATATGGATGGAGGCAGGGGTGAGAAGAAACTCTGCTTCACTACACACAATATGTAGGGTGGATACAAAGGTCTAAGAAAGTGTGCTACCTCCTCCTATCAAATATTTAAAGGTGCATAAAGAAGGAATAGAAAACCCTTCCCTCACTGAGTATGCATATGTTCTTGTATAGGGCAGAGGGATCTTCTGTTTTCTAGAAAATAACTGCGCATCATGGAATCTGTCTTCATTTTGTTGTTTGTTTTTTTAAAAACCTAGGAAATTCCACACACAAACCTAAATTAAGAGTGACGTGCTCAAAAGTCAGGCAACAACAAAGTTGCATTCACCTGCGCAAGACAAAATCGTAGAGAAAATGAAAGTGAAATTAATTTAAATTTTTGTCCAATTTTCTTGTCATCTTAAAAACCTAGAGTGGCCACCATAGGTGCCGACTTCCTCTCAGCCTACACCCCACCCCCTGCCCCAGGACTGCTCCAACTCCATCCCTTCCTCCAAACCCTGCCCTGCCTCTTCCCTGCCTCCTTCCCCGAGTGCGCCCCATTCCCATTCGTTCCCCTCGCTCCCAACGCCTCCTGCATGCCACTGAACAGCTGTTCTGCAGCGTGCAGGAGGTGCTGGGAGCAAGGGGGAGGAGTTGCCCAGCGGGAGGGAGGTGCTGTGGGAAGGGACTAATTTTTTTCCATGGGTGCTCCATGGAGTTGGCGCCTATGGTGGCCACATATCTGGAGGGCACCAGGAAGTCTGGGATATGGTTGGTTGGATGCAGGCCTGTGTACTGCATGTGGACACTCGTGCCCCAGGTTGGGGGATCAGGGTCAAAAATTCTCAATGGGGACTCAGCAATCAGTGTAGACGCTGAAACACAGGGTTGGTTCACTCAAGTTCCACTAACCCTGGGCTTACATTGCAGTGTAGACATACCCTAAGACAGTTTCTTTATTCCTTCTTCAGCCCACTTCTCCCTATAGGCAGAACCCATTGATTTGACTGATATACAGTTACTGTGGCACTGTAGCCTGCAGACTGTAAAGCAGTGTTTTACCTAACATGTAAATACGTTAGCATGTAACATGATCTTCAAAATCTGAAGTGTTTTCTTCACTTTATTTTGATTATATCTGTAACAACTCAAACAATACAATAAAAGGCAAGGCAGTGTTGCTTATTCAGTCCTCCTCTTCCTTAAAACAAGGATGTTGTTGGAAAAGATGTATTTTACTCTTTCATGCCATTTTGAAAACTAAACCAGGCAGCTTAAATAAATCAGTCATATTTTCTAGAGCTCTGTCACAAATGCAGTGTACTTGCTGTAGCACAATAATGTTTGTGCCACTTTAACCATGTTCAAAAAAAAAATTAGCTCATTAGCCTTTGGAGCACCCTCTGCCATCTGGTGATCCGCCTTACCGCCGGCCCCAGTCCCTCCCAGGACCCAGTGCCTCCTCCCACTGGGGTGCTGCTGCCCCCTGGCAGTAAACCCCAGTACCTAATAGGCCCTAATCTAGGCCTCGCAGCTGGTGGTTTCCAGGCCGGAGCTCCCCTGGCCTTTCCCCCTCAGCCCTGCCCCAATGTAGGTATTCCCTCAGGTCCCTGCAGCCAGGCCCTTCCCTCTCTGAACACAGAGAGAGAGAGAGACTGGCTAAGCATCAGCCTAGCAGCCCCTTTATAGGCCCAGCTGCGGCCTGATTGGAGCGTGGCCCATTTCCCCAATCAGCCTAGCTTTTCTTGCTCTCAGTCCTGGCTCTCTCCCAGGGCTGGCTTTTAAGCCCGACAGGGCAGGAGTGGGTAACTACCCCACTACACAACTCATAAGACAAATATGCATCAGTACTACTGGTGAACATCAGGTGAGCTAATGATGGAGATTATGTCTCTGCTCTAAATATTCTTGTCTCTGTAGATTTTAATCAAAACCTAACTGAAAATACTATTTGGTTGTTTAATATTCAGCTATTCATTAGTTTAGGGCCAAATCCCAAGAGATGCACGCACTCAGGGTACTCCTTTAATTCCCATCACTCTGGAAAGTACCATGGACAAGAAAGGCCCACGTCGCTTCCCGCAGCACATCCCCCGGCCCACGCCGCTTCCCGCAGCCCCCATTGGCCTGGAACGGCAAACCGTGGCCAGTGGGTGCTGTGATCGGCCGAACCTGTGGACGCTGCAGGTAAACAAACCGTCCCGGCCCGCCAGCAGATTTCCCTGACAGGCTGTGTGCCAAAGGTTACCGATCCCTGGTATACACTGAATGTCAATCCAAATAACTGAATCAGATTGTGCACCCCTGAATCTCACTGAGGAAGAACTCATTGAAATCAATTGAATTATTTAGGTGAGTAACTCCTCACTCATTTGAGTAAATGGGTCTGAAGATAGCTATTGATTTGCATTCCCGCATGTTTGTTTTTATCACGCACATCCTGGTGTTAACTTCTTGGTCTTGAGTCAATAGAAAATTGCCACGTGGTTTTGTTCTTTTTGTTTTCTCTGTACTTTGAGATTATTATTTTTTATTTTTAAAAATTGAGTTGATTATTTCACAATGTGGAAATATGTTTCACATATTTAGCAACTTTGTTTTAGTCCTTCTTAAATGTCATACTTTTTAGTAGGCAGGATGGGGAAAAAACAGGTATTTATGAAATACGATCAAAACACAAGTATAGATGTAATAATACTCCTGATTATACACCATAATCAGACAGCTAGGGGTGTCTAATTGCAGTGTAGACATATCCATAGGTGCAGGGATCAGCCCACATAAAGCTCACTGCATGATTGGGGCCTAAGCTCAGATCCTGAAAGGTACTAAGCTTGTAACTTCCACTGATTTCAAATCAAGGGAAGTTGGGAGCCTAACCTTTGAGGATCTGGGTCTTTACTTGTTTGCCTAGAAGTGGGTTCAGAATATCATTGGAGTGCTTTCAGGCTCTCTACCCAAATGAATATGTTCCACACTGATGACGAACAATGCTGATAATATACGGATGGTTTTTATTAGGCTCTAAAACTAGTTTCTACAATCTTATATTCTGAGTACCATCAAGTGTATACTGGGGGAAAAGATTTTCCAGTGTGGTGCAGTCTTCCCTTGCTAATGAAGCACTTGGCCCTATCTATGACAGCACCAGCTTCCCTGTGCTACATTCCAGAAAAGTGATTCAGAGATACCATAGCCAGATATGGGTGAAAGCACGCAGCCTTGGTTTGGTTGTAAAGCTGACAGATACTGGGAAGGGAGAATCGTTGGGAACTTCTTTGCAGCTGCAGCAGCTACTTGGCATGTGAGTAGACTCCCAACAGCCTATGGGTCAGATCCTTAGCTGATATAAATTGGCATAGAGCCATTGACTTCAGTGGAACTGCACCAGCTGAGAATCTGGCCCCATGTTTTCTCCTAATTGTAAGAATAAAAAACTCTTCTGAAAGACAAAATCAAAATGACTACAAGCCTCCTTTGATTTATTTATTCTGATCTCTACAAAAAAGGATAACAGTATTTCTTCATGGCCCTACGTGCCCTTGGCAATATTTGCAAATACAAATATTATTTTAATTTACAATGCCATCCATTTCACCCTCTCCTCTCCAACCTGAACAAAAATAGCACAGCCAAAAAGAGGCAATGAAAAATCTCTCTTCCCACCAGTGCTCAACCTCAGATTTCTCTCCTCTCTCCCAAAAACAGGGAGAATAGGTGGGCTTTGCAGCATGCCTTAATAGTCACCAGATTTGAGCTGTTTTGGATTAAGGTGGGGAAAAGCAAGTTTCAAAGTTGAGAAGCTGTTTTAGGGACAATCCTGCCAACAACCCCTCTTTCTCTGCACACCAAGGGAGCCCCAACCTGAATGTCTCAAAGGCTTGCAACTGTGGATGCATGTTCAGGGTGGCCGTCCAGGGAGATAGGCCACAGGTCCTAACTGGCAGTTAGTGAAGCACACAGAATAGCTGTGTAATATGCTCATGATGAATCATACTACTTAGCCAGGGAGCTGTGAAATTTTGCACAAGATTCAATTACTGGATGGGTTTTAAGATATAGCACTATGTACAGTGCACTGCAGAAGAAAAAGGGGACCTGACAGTATCCGGTCAATTAACAAATGTAAAGATGACAGTAGTAGATCTTCATCCAGAAGAATTATCTAAGAATTCTGTGAGTGATTTTCTAAGCAGAGTAGGGGGTTTAGGGACAGCTCCACTAGCACCTTGCAGATAGTCTGCCATCACTCAGAAGACTGGGTTCAATTCCTGGCTCTGCCACAGACTTGAGGGTATGTCTACACTAGAACCACTACAGCAGCACAGCTCCACCTCTGCTCCCTCTGTCGTGCAGACACTTACTACAGCAACTGGAGGGATTTTTCTGTCTCTGTAGTAAAAGCAACTCTCCAAGAGGCCATACCTAGGTCAATGGAAGTAGCAGCGTCTACATCAAGGCTTAGGTTGGCTTAATTACATTGTACTTTTTTGAGCGATGCTGACCTAACTTTGTAGTGTAGAACAGCTGTTCCTATAAGATCTTAGGCAAGTTGCTTAGGCTCTGACCTTAACCATATGGGTAATGTGTTCAAACATATGTTTGCAGGGTTGGAGGTTAAATCTCTCCGTGCCTCAGTTCTCCATCTGTAAATGATAATACTTTCCTACCTCACAGGGGTGCCATGAGGACAAATAAATTAGAGTGTGAAGTGCCAGATACCACGGTAACGAGGATCATGTAAAGCACCTAAAATGTCTAGATGGATAGAAAAAGGTGTAGAAGGGAATATAGGTTTGTGTTCTGTTTGGCATGGGATGAGGCCTAGACAGTTCCTTATGTGGTTGCTTAATGGAAAAGTGTGGGCTAGAAAAGCATAAATAGTGACCCATATATAGCGTCTGTCTGCACTACAGTTAAAACCAAGTCATTAGATAATACAGTTGTCTGCTTGCTTGGCTATAACACAGATTACTTAGTGTAGATGGGACCTTAACCATCATCTGAAACCTGGAACACGCTCTGAAAGTGCAACCTAGGCATGCACTTTCAAATTTAGTCTAAATGTCTATGTGGTATACAGTATGTTCTTGCATAAGAATTTCTCTGCATGCATCGTGTCTCTCAGTTACTTAGTCACTTACTGTGGTGATCAGGAAAAAAGAGTTCTTTCTTTAAAAGACTGAATGCCTCAAATGATGATCTAAATCTTAATGCACAGTTAACATCCTCCAAGATATTACACAACAAATACCTGATACCTTGGTTTGAGATGACTTATGTGGTTGGCGCTGTTACTCATTCTATTTACAAGTAATCCAACCCTAGGAAAGAAAATGAAAATCAGTTATTATATAGCATTTCATACTCCTTCCTTAAAGACAACGGAGCTTTAGTAGAGATTGTCAACAAAACACAACAAAACAAAAACAGTGTGGCCTTTTTCCCCCTTACCAAATTCCTTTAGGAATTATCACAGACATATCAGACAGGCCCTTAGAAATCTTAACTATTTTGCAAGCATTTTTCCTTGTTGTTTGTTCTTAAGTGCCATATATTATATGTACTGTCATGTTGTTGGAAAGTCCTGTGATTCTGCTGATCAAATGACCAATATGCCCAATGGCTCTGGGGCACACAGAAAAACAGCAGCTACATAGTACGCCATTGTACACCATCCATCACAAACAATTGTCATTCTGGGTTTAATCCTGTTCCTAATGAATCCAATAGGACACATCCTGCTCATTTTACTATTATGTAGACCTGCTGGGGTCCATGTGAACATGGGGATAGTCTGAGGGATTCAAGAGTCTCCATTTTTATTAAAGATTTAGTTTATGGACACAAGGGAATGAAAACGTGATCCGAGGATGCTGTTAGGAGACAACTTAACTTTAGTACCTGGGAAAGGGCTACAAAGTCCAACACCTTGTGGATAATATTGATTGACATCGCCCTTAGGGTGGCCAGGTGCCCAGTTTCCAACCAGAATGTCTGGTCAAAAAGGGGATCTGACAGTGTCCAGTCAGATCTGCTGACTGGACACCTGAAGTCCAGTTACTGCAGGCAGCGGAGGCACCAGGTCATCATCCGCGCCAGCCCTTACTCAGCCAGGGCTGCCTCCTACCTGCGTCGGGTGGCTGCAGCTCCCAGCCCCAGCTGTGCAAGTGAGATCCTCCCGACCCCGGTAGAGGGAAGGGGGAGCAGGGAAAAGCAGCGAGTGCTGGGAAGGGGGGGGATAAGAGGAGTGAACGTGGGCAGAGTGTCAGCGGAAGAGGTGGAGCAGGGTGAAGCCTCAGTGGAACAGGCGGGACAGGGGAGTTTCCAGCACTCCTGCTAGAGTGTCCAGTTTTTAAATATTACAAAGTTGGCAACTCTAATTAGTCCCTAATTTGGAAAAGCACTTAAGCAAGGCCCAGATTCACAAACTCCCATTGATTTCAATGGACGTTAGGTGCCGAACTACCTTTGTGAATCTGGCATTCTGTGCTCAGTGTTGTAAGGCCTAACTGATTTAGAAGCCTAAATTTCATTTTCAAAAGTGATTTAGGTTCATAAGAGCTTACATCCCATCAACTGTCAGTTCCCATCAACTGCTGAGCACAGCTACATCTAAATACCTTTAAAACTCTGGGCCCAAGTGCTTAACTTTAATGCTGGCCCCAGTGTAATCAATGGTAAAACTCCTGTTGACCTCAATGGAGCCAAGATTTCACATTCAGCTCATTTTCATATTGTTCATCTTGTTAGTTTCACTAAGTACCAATATTTTAATTGCATTTTAAAGCATTCTCGAGTTCAAACTGGAGAAAGAAAAGGCCACGCAATAAACACATCTGAAGCAATGAAAAAAATGTTAGCTGGATTTCACCGAACTTATTGCAGCTCGTTGATCGGTCTCAGTAAAATGCTTACAAGATTCCAGCATTCAGAAGTGGATTTGTGTACTTCATTCTGGCTAAGTTATTCTTTTTTAAAAAATATTTTTGGAGCTTCATATAATTTTCTAATATTAGTTCCTCAAATTTTCCTCATCTGGTTAAAAAAGCGCTGAGCAGTTAATTATTTCTGGATAGTTTATTCTTAGCCTCTTCTAAATTCTTTCACCTCCAATGTCCTTAAGCAATCTCTGTACACATTTTAAGTCTGTTATCCACATTGCTTCTTGGCCACAGTACTACTGTCCATGAACTGGTTTCAACTTTCCTTTATTGTCATCCAATTTTCTTCTCTATAATTTGCATGAGAAGTATTCATAATCTGGCAGCAGCATTGCTGTCTAATCGCCATATGTGCTGTAAACTTTCCTTATTATTGGATCTCCAACAAAAACTCAATGGCAGACATTTGGGGAAACATCAATGCCTTATATATGAAAAGGCAATCCAAGTTACCAGAGAAGGGGAATAAGTCTGACACTGTTTTATGAGGTATGGAATCCCTGTTATTTATATACAAATGGTTGGTTTTGCTAATGGAAAATAATTTCTACAGACCAAGTGGAATAATGTGAGGTGCAGATATGCCCAGGCCAGTCAGCCAAATGAAGCACAGCCATTTGTGTATTGTTTTGCATTGTTCTGTTAACTTTCTGATGCCAAAAAAAATCATTTGTTCCCTTTCACCAGCCTAGAAGGTCACAAAACAGGCAGTTCCTTCTTGATTACTCTAAGTAAATAAAAGTCTGATTCAGGGAGGGGAAACAATTATTTGCCAACTGTCAAACCCAATAAAGGGCAAATCTGCTTTCACTTTTTGAGCCAGATTGATGAGTCACTGCAACTGTGACTAATACCCACAAATATTAAAATGTACCAAATAATATAACCTCCTTTTGTACTGCTAAAATAGTTCACTCCGTGTAGGACCCCAATCAAACAGGTGTTGCTGGGGAAAACTAAACCATCCCAGCTGCTGCTAATTAGAACCAATGGCTTATTCTACTTCAATCATGTACAAGCTACTGACACACATTTACTGTACACACATTTGTAAGAGCAGTGGAGGAGTTGGCTAATTAGATTCTTAGTCTGGAAAATTAGAACCTATGAAAATACAACACCCTCCTTTCAAGCTTCCTTCCCCAACTCCAGCTCGCTTTAGAACATACTGTAACTTTAGGTTAGTGTCTGCAACCCTAATGAATTGCATTTGGAAGATAAGAGGGTTTTAATCAGAAAAACCTGAGAAGGCTCGTTCAGATAACAAGGGGGTTTTGAGTTAAAGAACTATCTGAAGATTAATCTAATTGGGAAAGCATATGCATTAAGGCCAATAAAAGTAGTATAAAGTGAAATGGTTACTTAATATTTTTTTAAATTTTTAAAATGAGTTAGGATAAATAAGATACAAAGTTGTTAATTCATTTCTTTTGCTCTGTTGTTTTATAAAAAACAGCTGAATTGCAGGACCCATTGAAGTCAATGATAAAGCTCCCATTGGCTCCAAAGGAGCCAGGATTTCACCAGCTGTATTCATATTTTTTATTAAATCACCACAGTTGTAAATCAGTCTATCTATAGCCCCCATCACCATAGTACCTCACAATCTTTAAGATGTTTATCTTCAGTGAGGTTGGAAAGTCTTATTATTCCTATTTTACAGATAGGAAACTGAGGCATAGAGAGACTAAGGCCCAGATTGTTTCATTTCCAAAGAGTGAAGTTGAACACATTAAGTTGAATAAGTGGGACTTTATTAAGCCATGTGCACTGCTACATCCATGTGGCTGCATTGCTTCCTGCCTAACTCCCTGCATCCCTGTTTTTCTGGTATCCTTTCAATAACAGTCCCTCCAGGGAACACAGGCCTTCCGACTCTAGTTCCACTGAACATGATATACAGCTCCTCAAATGCACTTCAGTGACTATTTGCCTAAGTCCACCATTTAGGCACCACTGACATTTTCAGAACCACCACTCAGCTGCTCCCTAATTCCATAGGCACCTAGTTTTCCACAGGTCGACATTCACAAAGCCTCCTAAGTGCTGATGCTGCTGTCTAGCTCAGAGTCCTAGCTCAAGCCAAAGCCCTGGAGCGGGTTTCTCTAAGTAGGTGGGGGAACACCTATGTCACCAGTGTAGCCCAATCCTGTATGCATGCTCAGAGCACAGCTAAGACTTGATACCTGCCACCAAAGCCAGCCAGGGTTGAGCAAGTTGGACATTTTTATGAAAAAACGAGGAGTCCTTGTGGCACCTTAGAGACTAACAAATTTATCTGGGCATAAGCTTTCATGGGCTAGAACCCACTTCATCAGATGTGTGAAGTAAAAGATACAGGAGCAGGTATAAATACATGAAAGGATGGGTTGCTTTACCAAGTGTTAGGTCAGTCTAATGAGATAAATCAATTAACAGCAGGATACCAAGGGAGGAGAAATAACTTTTGAAGTGGTAAGAGAGTCGCCCATTACAGACAGTTGACAAGAAGGTGTGAGTAACAGTAGGAAGAAATTAGTATTGGGGAAATTAAGTTTAGTGTGTTTGTAGAGCCCTGGCTTCAGATGTGAGAGACCCGTAGTCAAGTCCTGGCTTCCTGGAATATTTAATTATTTATACAAAGTGGAACAGCTTCACCAGGAAAGCTTGCAAAAGATCTACCCTAGAATAGCCTGTAGCCTAGTTAGGGTACTCAACTGGAATGTGGAAGATGTGGGTTCAAGTCCATGCTCTGAATTCCTAGCCACTGGGCTATTCTGGGTGCTCTCTCTTGTTAAAGATCTCAGTCATGTCCAAATGGGTTTCAGATGCTAGGGCACAGGCTACCTAAGCAGGTCACCTGGGTTAGGCACCTTACTTGGGGAGAGGATCCCCTGAGGAAGGAGGTACCTATCTCTAGCCTATCAGCAAGGGCACCTAAAACCTTCTCCTCTCCCCACCCCTTTACTCTTCATTTCACTCCTGGCTAGCTCAGACAACTACCTAGTTAGCTTCCTGGCTTCTGAGGATCCCTTCCTTAGGCATCTAACTCTCTCCATGCATTGCATAGAGGAAACTGGCTATCTAACTCAGGGCAGAGGATTCCACTAGGGGGCAGGCCACCTAGGCATTAGGCATTGCAACATTGAGCAGAGCAAGTACCTTTGAGTATCTGGGCCTAAGTGACTTTGGGCACTACAAAATTAAGTAGACCTAAGTTAAGTCAACGTACAGCCACCACTGTAATTAAATCACTTCTTGTGTCATCAGTGTGTGTCCTCAGCAGGAGTGCTGCACCACTTTAACTGTCAGTGTGGGGCACTGTGGGACAGTTTTCGAAAGGCAGCCACAGTCAATATAAGCAATGCTGTATCTATGCTGACACTATGTTGACCTAACTACATTGATTTAACCACTACACCTCTCGTGGTGGCAGCGTTATTAAGTTGATGTAGTGGGTGAGTTACATTGGTGGAAAAGTATCGGGGGTATCCGTGTTAGTCTGTATCCACAAAAACAACAAGGAGTCCGATGGCACCTTAAACCTTTTTTAAGGTGCCATCGGACTCCTTGTTGTATTAAGGTGCCATTGGACTCTTTGTTGTATTGGTAGAAAAGAAATTTTAATGTAGACGCTTATATCAACCTAACTCTGTAGTATAGACCAGAGCTTATTGAAGGTCACACAGCCTAACTCCCTGCATTCTGGAGAGAGTCAATAGTGGAGGAGAGAATTGATATCCAGGATCCTAACAAATGGACCATCCTTCTTCTCATGCCCTCCTCAGCCAATCTTAAAAAGACATCATCAACCTAAAACATAGTGTAAAGAAATGTTAAAACAGCTTTTAGGTACCATACCTACCTTTAAATCCTCAGATAACGTTTGTGTTTTTTACAATCGTATGCTGCTATTTTTAAAAACACATGTTCCCCTTCCTTGTTGCTGTATGCAAGACCCCCATAAAAATGGTCTAAAATCCTCATTCTGTAATGCTCCTCACACAGGTAGATCATTCTGATCACACAGAACATCAGAGTTGACAGTACCCTTCTAAATTGGACCTAGGCTGATTTACACCAGCTGAGTGTATGACCTGCAATCTTCTTTTTCTACCATCCTCTTCCCACTCTTCTCTCTTATTCAGTCCCCCGCTTTTCTTTATTTGTGGGGGGGATTTTTTTGTTTGTTTTTCTTCTAAAAATAAATGACCAGAGCTATGAAGTTCCATATTAAAACTACTTTATTTTTCAAAACGCCATCGACTGTAAAAGGAATTCTGTTAGAAAGTGGGTCATCACATTTACTATGACAAACTGCATTTCACAGCATGTGGCATAGGAATTATAACACTTGTACAGCACAACAGCAGCTGCTGCAGCACTTTAGTGAAGACGTTCCTACACTGACAGGAGAGCTTCTCCCATTGGCAGAATTAATCCACCTCCTTGAAAGCTATGTCAGCGGGAGAAGCTCTCCCATCAACATAGTGCTGTCTGGGGAATGGAGGCGGTTAGGTTGATATAACTATGTTGCTGATGGGTATGGATTTTTCACAACCCTGAGCGACGTAACTATACCAATATAGGTCTGTAAGACCTGGCCTAAAGTAATACTCTGTGAAGTGTCATAAGATATATAGCTTATACAGTAAGGCTACATCTACACTACCACTTACGTCGGCAAAACTTAAGTCGCTCAGGGGTGTGAATATTCCACCTCCCTGAATGACACAAATTACGCCGGCATAAGTGCTAGTGTGGACAGCACTATGTCAGCGGGAGAGCTTCTCTCATGGACATACCTACCTTCTCTCATGGACATGTTCAGTGGGGGTGGATTAATTATGTCAACAGGAGAGCTCTCGCCTATCAGCATAGAGCAGCTACACGACACTGTTTACAGCAGTACAGTTGCATCGGTACAGCTGCGCAGCTGTAAGCTCTCTAGTGTCGACATAGTCTTAGAAGGATGGAAAGATCACCCACCTACCCAACATTTGTTTGGATACCGAGTTCCTAGGCTTTATTTTTATTTTTTGCTGGAGATCCCATCAGAGAAAGTCAGTAGAAATCCCTGAGGAGGTTATAAACTGCAATCTGTTCACTGGCTACCAAAGCTGTGAGCAATATGTGTAAGTTGTGACTCATATGCAAAGAATTCCAATTCTATGTCCCATGTTAGCAGCACTAAGTTGATGTTGAGCTATACATAGGATAAGATAGACTCTATGTGGGAATGCTAAATGCATAAGCAGATTATGGTATCCATTAGCAAAAGGGATGTAATGATAAATAACTTCCCAATAGGGGGCGTTATAGTGTGGTTATGTATAGGAACTTGGAGAACTTTACTTCCAGGAAATGCTTGAGGAGGATGACAGTATATGTAGAGGAAGTAATATAGTCTGAATGTTTCACTGTCTTGGCTCTCTCTTGTTATTCTCACACAAAGAAAACCCTCATTCTTCTACTCTTAGTTCTGTCCTCCTTGACCTGCATTCTCATGAGGTTCTTTCCTCATGTTTGTTTATTCATGCACATACAAACTAGGCCATAAGCCAGTGGTAGGCAACCTGTGGCCCGCCACTTCCCGCAGCTCCTATTGGCCGGGAATGGCGAACCGCAGCCACTGGGAGTTGTGGGGGGCCCATGCCTGTGGATGGTCAATGTCCTCAAAATGTCTTGTGGCCCAAAATCAGCTTACCCGGATGGGCCGCATGCGACCTGCGGGACACAGCTTGCCCACCACTGCCATAAGCTTTCAAAGCTAGTGAGAGATATCACGTTCCAAAATTATACTGTTCATCCTCTCTCCTACCTGTACCTCCCCACAAAGTGTCAATAAGGCCAAGTCATATCAATAGCACTCCCTCCCTCCAATGGATTCAGGAAAACCTGATTTACACAGCCATTTGAGCATAAGTGCCTAGGTGTCACTTATCATCCTATATCAAACAGTTTCAGCCAGTATTTGATTTCCTAACAGATATCTTTCCTGAACCCTCCTCTTCTGGCCTTCAAACACCCCAACCTCACAAAGCTCATCATCAGAAGGAAGCTCCCTGAAGACCAAGGCACACCAACTCAATTCGGCCTCAGACCCTGCTAGAACAACAGATGTGAAACTTGAAGACATATCTGCACTGCTATGATGATCAATACACTTCACAACACACCTTTCAAGATGCATGGGTCCTACACATGCCTATGACAACAGGTGGTGTACCTCATCCAGTGCATCAAAGGCCCCAACAGCTATGTGGGTGAAACCAAACAAAACTATGCTCGCAAATGAACTCACATTGAAAAATGACAAAAGACCAAAACACTGTATCACCAATGGGAGAACCCTTTGCACAAAATGATCAATCCATATCTGATCTTTCAATACTCATCTTCAAATGAAATCTGCACAATACCCTCAAAAGGCAAGCTTGGGAACATAAATTCATAAAGTTGCATGGCTATGAGCTTATCTACACTTAAAATACTGCAGTGGCTCAGCTACAGTTGTGCTGCTGTAGCACTTCAGTGTAGACACTACCTACAGAGACAGGATGGGGGGGTCTCCCATCGCTGTAAGTAATCCACCTCTGTGAGAGGCAGTAGCTAGTTCAATGGATGAATTCATCCGTTGACCTAAGGCTGTCTACACCAGGGGATAGATTAGATTTTTCCCCTGAGCAATGTAGGTACGCTGATGTAACTTTTTGGCATAGACCAACCCTAGACACTAAATATCATGGACTCAAGAGGGACACTGGTTTCCTGGCTCATTATGACAATTTGTAACACACATCTTCATGCTAATCCTTAATGGCACATTTCATATCTTTTTGCATAACAATCTAACTCCTATTGCCCACTCCATTTCAAGTGGCCTACAACATTACCCCTTACGCTTAGCAATCTGTCCCAACTTGTATTTAGCTAAGACACTCTGATTTCCATCCCCAGACCCGAAGAAAAGCTTTGTGTATACTCCTGCGGGAATTCTGGGCCACTGCGCATGCACAGAATTCATGTCCCCTGCAGATTTTTTCTCTGCAGAATATAGATTCTGCTGGCGAGGCACTGCAGTTACATCTTTCACCACCAGTTGCTGCTTTGATGTTAGAAGAGAGGGCAGCCAGCCAGAGGAGAGGCTGTTTTCTTCACAGTGGGGCCAGGTGAGGAGGCACTGGATAGAGCGGGCCACACGGGGCTACTGGGCTGTCATAGCCTGGGGTTCAGAAGGGCTAGCAGGGGAAAAGACTGAGGCGCGGGCTCAGGAGCTAGTGGGATGACATCATTGAGCCAGGGGCTGAATGGGAGGGGGGCTGCAAGGCCATACGGGGATGGGGGTAGGAGGTGCAGGGACATATGGGAACAGGGGAAGATGTGCCTGACTGAATGGGAAAAGATGGGGCCAGGGTCTGCATGGGGGAAGCTCCCAACTCCCTACAATCCCTCCCCCCAAAATCCTGTTGCATACTTCTCCCACCCACACCAAACAACTCTCCAGGTTCACTTCCAGGTTCCTTTCCACTGCCTGAGCTCCTCCATTTCCCCTGACTCCCCCAAGCCTTTGCACTGCTTCTGAGGGGTGCAGAAAAAAAGTTTCTGTATTGTAATTTAAATTAATTATTACTCAATGTTCTGTATTAATATGGCTAGTAAGGAATCTATTTGTCAAAAAACAATTTCCTTTATTTTTTGTCTATATTGTTACAGAAATACTTGCTGACAGATAATTTGAAATAAACTACCAAAATAACTGAAACTGGTGTGATTATATTGTGTTATTTTGACAAATAAAATATGCAGAATTTTGCAGAATTGTGAGCAGACTTTTTAATTTTTGGCACAGAAGTCCCCCAGGAGTATTTGTGGCTTGAAAGCGTATACATTCCACCACCAGACGTTAGTGTAATAAAAGATATTACCTCACCTACCTTGAGTTTTGTTCATTCTAATCTATATTACCTAATCTCTCTAATTAATGTAAAGTGCATATCAGTTTCAGTTTCAGTCCTGTTTAAACTCAAATGCTTTAGGTTTGTTCTATCTAATCTATCCATTGTAGGTATTTCTGAGGTGTCTACCATCTTGATATGTAAGTTTCATGCTATCACTGGCTTCATGAAAAAACTAGTGGACATAAAATTGGAAAATAAAAGCAGCAGGCAAAAGAATGTTTTTATTAGGAAGGGCCTGATCCAAAATCCAGATCCAATTGCCTTCTCAATTTGGAAGGATCAAAATCTGGATGTGAATTCTGCAGCTTGAGCCCTTATCTATCTTTTATTGTTTACAGGAGGAAGCAGGTGAAATACTTAGAATGATATGAATAAAACGAAACACTTCAATAGAAAGTTAATGGAAAAGTAAAAAATCAAATGCTGTTGCTATAAATTAACAAGGATTTGTCAAACTTTTTGAATGCAAGAGTAGCATCCGAGAGGGTTTGACTGATATGGTGGCTATCAGCAAACGTGTCTTTGATCTATGGCCAATCACAGACCTTACTGAAGCTGATAGGCATGCTAGCCACCTTTCATTCAGGCAAAATGAGGGAGCAAATAAATGCCTATTTGTCCAGAGATAGAAACAGCCATGAACCCCAATCTAGAACACAGGAAGGGAAGAGCTGCTGAAGACTCCTGCGTTTTTTAAAATAAGTTAGTAGAGAGTTTATGCAAGGTCATGGCAGGCCATAAACCCGGGTTTCTATCAGGGCATACCTCCGTCTTAGCTACTGAACCACACTACCCTGTCAGACAGATCAAACCAGTTTTTATTAGTCTATGTCTCGCTAATATAATTCTTTTCCAGAGCTGGGGAAAGAATCTAGGATTCCTGCTTACCAGTATTCTACTGCTGACTAGTAAATAGTTGTATACCCTACTGTGAACATTTGTATCAAGTCCTACTCCTGTGGCTTGTCTACAAAGAGGTTAGCAATTAATCCATTAGGAAGGGCCTACAGTAGGGATCTGAAGGTCAAGGGGTTTAATGCTGGCTGTTTATCTATGTGGGGATATGGGATGTTTCTAACAGTGAAAAGATCACTTTAAAACAGGTTTTATACTTAAAAACTATGATAATCTATAAATTATGGTATGAATCACCAAAACAGATTCACATTTCAGTCATTTCTCATTGTCACTGTTAAGGTTTTATGTTAAAGTGCAAGTTTGATGAAGTTGGGCTATGTATTGCTTTCGGGTATCTGTTGGAGTTGGAATTGAGAGCTTTATCGAGCATTGGAGTGTTATTGAGTGTTAGAGGCTATCAGAAAGAAGAAGGGAATGCACAAGTCCTTCCCCTTCTTATTTCCATGCTTTGAATATTTTTAGGCAGATAGGATGTGTCATGTCATAACTTAGCTGTCTAAACATACTTTAGAACATATAAGAACATAAGACAGCCATACTGGGTCAAACCAAAGGTCCCTCTAGCCCAGTATCCTGTCTTCTGATAGTGACCAGTGCCAGGTGTTTCAGAGGGAATGAACAGAACAGGTAATCATTAAGTGATCCACCCCCTGTCGCTCATTCCCTTTGTGTTTGCTAAGATTAATATATTTGCATAAGAAATTCCTAGTCAAAGGAATAAGGAATGTCCACAGAGAACTCTAAAGAGCTTCAGATTTAGAAAGGTCTTGGAAAGAAGAGTATATGACCAGCAGACCTATTTAAGGTACCCATTATCATAATAACTGAGCTCCTCATAACCTTTAATGTATTTATCCTCACAACATATCTGTGAGGTAAAGAAGTACTTTTATCCCCATTTAACAGATGGAAAACTGAGGTACAGAGAGAATAAGGTCTAGATCCACAAAAGGAGTTAGGCATCTAAGTGATTCAGCAATCATTGAGTTCTTCAAAGCCCCTGCTCAGCTGCTGCATAATGCTGTAGGCACCCAAAGTCCCTGAGAGCCTAAATTTCTACCAATAAGTCCCCTCAGTGCCTCAGTTTCTACCAATGAGTACAGCTGTCTCAGTACAGATGCCTATCTCATATCTTAGTTTGAGAATCCTATTGGAGCTAAGTATTCCTGTGCCTATCTTGCCTGTGGGACCTGACACAGTCGGCATCCTCTGAGCATGCCAAACCCACACAAAATGGCCAGAAAAGGTCTCAATAACCTTTAGTCCAGTGGTTACAGCCCTCACTCTGAAAATAAGTGACCTGGGTTCAATTTCCCCTGCTGCCTGATACAGTGAAAGGATTTGCACTTGGGTTTCACCTCCCATCACCTCAGGTGAGTGCCTTATCCATTGAGTTAGGGAACACTCTGGCATGGGTTATTCTCAGTCTCTCCTGATGAAGGTGTCCCATTGTATAAATAATTAAATATGCACTGGGCCACCAGGAAAGCATGACTGACTCTATAGTCCAGTGGCTAGGGCATTTACTTCAGAGGTAGGGAAACCCAAGCTGAAAGCCCTTTTTCACATCAGGAGTGGGGGGAATTGAATTTGTGCAAGTGCCCTAACCAGTGGGGTAAAGATTATTAAGAAAGGCCTCTTCCTCTCCTGATGCCACTGCATTTCTTCCAAAAAAAAAAAAACAGCTGATGTGCCTATCTCCAGAAGAAGGTTCATGGCTGTGAATCACATGTGGAGATAGATGGCTGGCTCCCTCTGAGGGGTGGAACTTAGGCCACACCCTTTTTCTTGGCATTTCCTATTGGCTAGCATAGGCAGCTCCATGCTAGGCATGATGGCTTTTGTGGATCCCGTTCTTGGACCTTGTCTACATTGGCTACACTTGTGACAGTGTGTAGGGTATATGTAGCTACATACCGCAGTGAAAGGCAGCCTGTATCCATGCTCACTGCAGTGTATAGCTATACTCGGCCGTGAAAAGTTCTGGTGGGGGGTAGAGCGGGAAAGGCTCCTGCTACCTGAGCCTTTCACTGTAACAAGGAAAGGCTCTGGCTGGGGGGAGCTGCCAGATCCTTTCCCAGCCACAGTGAAAGGTTCCAGCAGTGAGGAGATGAGGGAGATTTTCCCCACTGCCTCTGCCGCTGCCAGAGTGTTTCACTGCAGTGGGGAAAGGGTCCAGTGGTCAGTAGGGAGGCAGTGGGACTCTACACTGCTAACCATAGCAGTATAGATGTCAGAGGCACAACTTGGGTCTGAAGAGTAGTGCAGGGTACATATGCTACGGTACAGGTGTTTAGGGCACTCTGCTCAACTCTACTTGCCTAAGTAGTGCCACACCATCTATCTGGCTATTTATATCTGCACTAGCTACTCATGCAGTGTATGTGCTCTGCCCACCACCATAACGTAGACCTGCCCTTAGGCACTTCTCTCTCTCTATGCACTGAACAGGGAGCATGGGCGCCTAACTTGAGGCTGTGGATTCCACCAGGTGGCAAGGGGGCTAAACCTTAGGTGCTGCAACACTGAAGTCACAGTGTGGATTTAGCCCTCGGTTAAACAGGAAGTCCATGGCAGAGCAAAGACTCAAACACAGCTTGACTATCCATCCTCTCTAACAGGTATTAAACTTGCAGTTGGTAAAACATCTTTCATACAAACTAGTTTCTGGAGCAAAGTACCTTTCCAGGTCTATGCTCTCTACTCCCAGCTGACTTCCTCTTCTTAAAGTAAGATGCAGGCTGGCGAACTGCTTTCAGCTGTTTCCCAGTCCTATGTGTTAAACCTTGTCTTTTCCTAGAGGAATTCAAGAACTTCCTGCTCTCAACATATATTGACCCTCATTGGGCCTCAAAGGGATGATCCATTCTCAGAACATGGGAGATGAGTAGGCCCATGAAGGATTATAGCAAACAGTGTTTTCTGTACAACATTTTCTGTACAACACCTGATCCTGCACCTCTGCTGTCTGGTGCTGCACAATCCACTCTGCTTTACACTATATCAAGCAACATGGAAAGCAGACAGCTGATCAAAGAGAGGCATTGGAGGTGCAGATCCATGGGGGTCAAAAAAGTGGCAGTAGCTCTCAAACTGCAGATAAGGGGAGATGGGGAATGGAGAATTGGAGCAGTAATTCTTCTCCTCCCCCTTTACCTCCATTTTGTTTTTTTTAATATTTAACACTCATTAAGTCTCCCACACTAAGCATGTGCTCACCAATTCAAACATGTTTCAGAACAATACAGATTCAGGTTCTGACAAATAAGAATACGAAAGAAAACCACAATAGTTAAGAATAAGAGGAAAACTATTAACTGATGGCAGGAACTACTAACTGGGACATAAAGTTGGCATATTAAGCTGAAATCCTCTGCCATTTGTTGTAAAACTCAAACCACAAGCATTTTCCCAAATATTCTATTTGGCATTCTTCACCAACCATTGATACGTCAGCTTGTGGGTGTGAGTTAATGATCCAAACACCAGGAGGACTTGTTGGAATGAAGATCTGAGCACTGACTAGAACGCACATCTAGCAGAGATCAAGCAGAAACTGCAGGGAAAGGAAAATGTGTATGCCTAACATCATCTTCTAATTTATTCACTTTCTAATTTAAATGATGTCATAGGAATTCCGGCCTACCAGCCTGTACAATTCATTAACCATACTTGATGAGATAAAAAAGTAATTACCAAACCTGAGCAGATATTAGAAAAGCCAACAGTTTCTGTCATAGCTGTGATAAGAATATGTGAATGTGGGGATTGATGTAGTCTTGATGAATGAGAGGAGGGTGAAAGGAAGAAAGATTCTATTATTTTAATCACTTTGTGAGCTACAATAGTAGTATCTGGCAGAGCTGGTCTGGTGCTTTGTGAAACCCCAACGTGCCAGTGGTGTGGTTGAGTCATCATGAGTTGTCCCCTTCATTTTTTCTTCCAGAGGAGGAGATCAGACCGTGAATTTCCTCCAGCTCTGGTTCTGCTGCCAGAAGGTGAGACTGCCCAAGCAATCACAGTCACAGAGGGGGTCCCCCAAATACATGAGCCCCAGGTTGTCTTGCATTCCTAAACCTCGAGTCTGGCCATGATTTTTTGGACAAAATGTAAACTTCTACAATCAGATCATCTGCTGGTTTAGTTCCACAGAAATCAAAGGAGCTATGCCAATTTGTACCAGCTGCAGATCTGGGCCTAATATATAAGCTATAACTATTGCTACAGGCAGAGTTTTGTCCATTTAATTTCATCTTTGGAAACCAGTAAGTTTTCCATGGAGTAATGAAAACCCCATAAATGAGGAGAGTGCATCTCAAGAGCCATATTGGTAGAAGTTGTTATTTAAGAAGGAGGATGGATGTCTATGATCTGTTTTCAGATACTGCAATTTGCCATGACATGCAGCACAATCTTATCACACATATTAAAATTCCAGTCGAGTTTATCAGGAAAAAAGCTGTAAGGGGTACATTTAATAACTTCAGTGACTAAATTAATGATTCCCTAATTGCAGATACAGGGAAAATATTTAGGAGCAGAAGCATTTACCTTAGCAACTAGTGATAGATATATGTACTGTGTACTTTGGAAACTAATCTTGATTTGACTTCTTTCCATTTTTCCATTCTTTGCTGTTATAGTTTTACTTGCTTATTTCATCTTTATCCTCTCAACCTTTCCTAAACATATACAACAATTATTTTTGTTCATAGTAATATACATAGTTAAATACACAAAATACTGCATTTCTTATATAAAAACAATGGAAAAAAGCTACCATTATATTGGTTATTGCATTGTTAATGCACGGGTAGCTGTGAACTGGGACAGAGACTAAGTGCTGATAACATATGCTAACCCCTACAACCCTTAATTGGGCCCCATGTTACCCTTTGTGGCCACATGTTGGGAGGAGTCTGTTTCTGAGGAGAGAGGAAATTAGCCATACCGTTTGCAGCATGTTCTCTTCTCCAAACCCTGTTGAAGTTACTCTGCATTATTCCAGCTCCCAAGAGTGGGAGGCAGCATAAGCACCCTATAACACAGGGTAAACTCTAGACCCGGAGAAATGTATCCATCATCTCCAGATCAGATCAAAACAGCTAACCAAAACAACTAAGTCTTGCAGAAACAAGGAGACTTGTAGAGGCAGCAAACTCACTTCCTGGAGAAGACCTTTGTGTCAGTCAACAGTGATCATGCAAGCCACTTCAGATCTGATTGTATAGGGCCTTGTCAACACAGGAAAGTTTTACCAGTTATAACAATTCAGTGTATGGATACTCTTATTATGGTATGAGAGTGGCATTTTTTGGTTTAGCTTAAAGCCCTTCCCTTCAATGGAGTTACAGTAGGGATGAGTTTGTTCAAATGGTTTCAGTAACATATTGATGACATTGGAGGATGAACACCAAGGTTTAGAGTTCCATATCCAGTAGTACATTTTTGCACTAGGTGCAGTCTTATAATTAGAGCTGGTTGGAAAAACTTAAGTGAGACCATTTTTTCCATTGGAAAATGCAGTCCTGCCAAAATTGAAACACTTTGAAAAATGGTGTCAATTTTACACAAAAATATATTTTGGAGAAAACTTGAAAAACAAGTTTTGACAATGTTGAAATGTCCCATTTTGACATTTTTGGAATGAAATGTTTTGATTTTTCATTTTGAAATGACTTTTTGTTTCATTTTTTTAAATGTTGTATTATAATTTATATTATCATGTAAAATAAAACTGTCTAAGTTGAAATAAAATATTTCAGTTGAGCCAAAACAAAAACAAATGGAATGTTCTTTCATGGAGAATTTGGAAATTTTGCTCTTTGTACTGATTTGGAACAAAGACAAATTTTGAAATCTCAAAATCCTCCAGGAGGACAAAATTTCTCTCCTCCACACAGCTTTACTTATAATGTCCAGATACAATGTAAGCCACACTCATAGCAAATTTCTTCTTCTTTCCATTATCCCATCAACTGGGGTCAGGTCCCCAGGCAAGGATCCTCCATCAATGCCAGAGGAGACAAGAAACTGTTGATAATGTGGGGGCATGAATTTTGAACCCATTTCCCACAAAAAAGAAATAAAAATATAAACCCTGGCAGAAATCTGCGGGGGATGGAGGAACATGACCCCACATCCCCCTTCCTTCAAGTGTCACCTCTGTCGTCTCTCTAAAACAGCACTAAAGTCCACCTGCTTATCATCTTCTACGAGGTAATCCATCCATCACTTCCTTGGGCTTTCCCCAGGGTCTTTTTCCTACCTCCCTCTCCTGGCATGCTATCTTCATCAGGCCCTCTTCATTCATCCTTTGTATATGTCCAAACCAAAGAAGTCGAGCTTCCTGGATTTTATCAGCCACATCATTTCACATTATGTCAGATGCCTGCTTCATAATAGTAATTAATCTTAATCTGTACTTCTATAGCACTTTTCACCCAACACTCTCACATTGCATAAAAATTTTAATGAATGACAGCTCATGAAATGTACTGTGTCCATTTCACAGTTGGGGAAAGTGAGGCACTGTGAAGTTAAGAGCCTAAGATAGCATTGAAAATAGTGGCTGACCCAGGCATAAAACCCAGGCGTCCTGAATCCCAATCCCAAAGTTAAAAAACATGACCTAAAATCAATCAACCTTTCTAAACCACATACACCATTATTTTTGCTATTATTTATTATTCATGTTGCAGTGGTGTGTAGTGACCTCAACTAGTTCAGGACCCAATTGTTTTTAGACACTGTACAAACATACAATTATTAAAAGTCCCTATCCAAAAGGATCTGTTGTTTAAAAACTTATAGCGTAAGAGCTTCCCAAATGTCAAGCAGACCATAGGGGCACTAAGCCTTAACCCAACCCTTATGCTATCATCATGCTCTGCTTACAACTACCACCATATTGGACCTGATTCACCTCCTGACTTCGAGGAATGACTCTTGTTTTACACAAGTGTAAGTATAGGAGACTCAGGTCCCTTATTTGTAAGACCAAAAGATGACTAATGACTCTTCTAGACAGCAAACAAGGAAATCAGGATCGGATGTTAAGGTAAATTCTATGTAACATTCAGAGATTAAGGGGCATTTTATTTGCTTGGGCATTTTCCTCTCTGATTTACAGCTATTCCTTTTTGTTTGGCCTTCTAATGGCTATTTCATGGGACACATTATTCTTAAAGATTATATTGTTAGTCTTGAATAATACTTTAGGGTTAAGAAGTTGAAATATTTGCAGGGACTTCCTGTTTTTGACAGCTCCTTTTTCCTTTCTACAAATGTGTTTTATACTTTTTTTCTGCCTTTTTATTCTTTTTTTAAAAATTATTATTTTCTTGCAAAGGCAGTAATGAATAAAGCGTTTTAATCCTAGCTCTGCAAATTTACCTTTATATTTTGAGGAGGGGAAAATGAGGAAATTGTAGGTATAGTTTATTATTTATTATGATTCTGATGGTAGAGCTAAAAGTTTAGTTTTTGGAGGGCAGGCTGATTGGCAAGACAATAACAATCCTTCAAAGAAAAGCTGATCTAGTGTAATACCACACCAAGTGCTTCTTCTGGCCACCAAAATATTAAAAGGAGGGCTCCTTGATTCCAGTGAAGTTGTTGATTTACAGTCTGAAGCCTCAGAATAAGGTCCTGTAATCTCTTTAGTGCTGATACCACCTCTTCCTTGTGGTATTACTGAAACTTCTCTGAATTTCATATCTTCCAACCTCATTGGTATTTTCAAATGTTGGATCATGTTAAAGACGTTCTGTATTAAAATCACAAATGAGTTTGATTCCCCATAGTTAAAATTCCAGGGTATTACTAATTAAGAGGTCTCTTGGTTTTTGGTACTGTTTCTCTCCCTCTCTGTGTGAAACTTGCAAGCTGCTAATTGTGTTAGTACATTCTAAGACAGAGTCTGTTCTCAAAGCAATTCTTTGTAACAACAACTACTCACACAGAGAGAGACTCAAAGCAATACTCTGTAACAACAGAAACAGCACCCAGAGACTCCCCACCCTTTTGTTGTATTCATCTCGCTTTGTTAACAATTGTGATTAAAATAGAGCTAGAGGATGTATGTGGATGGATGCTTGGTGTGGATAATAACTGAATGATCAGGGAGGTGCCAGCCTAAGAATCCAGTGTCCATCGGCTGAAGAAGATGTCAAGTGGAAATAACCAGAGGACCCCCGGAGGGCAGACTGGAATCCACCCAACAGCCTCAAGAACGGGAGAACCAAAGAACAAGATAACATCTGGCAGCACGGAGCCGTCAGGAATGTGCCATCTGCTGATTGATTCAGCAACAGCATGATGAAGCAATTCCCACAGACTGGCATAGGAAGAAATTCCTATAAAATTGGACTCTAAAAAGTGAGAGCTTTGGGGTCTGATTCTGCAAACCAACTTCCAGGAGCATCAGATGTGCACCTGACAAGGCCCTGCTCCCTCCTCATGTCCAGGCCACCTGGCCAGTGGCTTGGCATGGACAACTCTAAGGCTGGTAACTATGATAACAACCTTGCAGAACCTGTGTTTGTGTGTGAATGAATGTGTGAATAAATATGAAATTGAATGGAATGTTATAACTATAACTAACTGCTTACTATGATTCTTTCTGTATTCACAATAAATGTGGCATTTTGCCTTTTCCCCTTTAATAAGATCCGGCTGGTTTTTATTTTATTGGTGTAACATTTTCAGACACTTCCATAATAGCCATGAGGCAGTGATGTCTAGGAGTTAGAGCAGAGTGCTGTAGGTCATGATTTCTGGATTTTATTCCCAGCTCAGCCACATAGTCACTGTACAATCTTGGGCAGTTCACACAGGCCAACATTTTCAACACTGGTGCCTAAATATTAATCTCATTTATTCATAGACTGTCAGGGCAAAGGGGACCACTATGAATATCTAGTCTGAGTCTGACCTCCTGCATGTAGTGATAAGTGCAGTATAGAATCAGTATATAATAGACCAGAACAAGTCACAAAATTTCACCCAGTGATCTCTGCATCAAACATTCTAGTTGAACCGTGAGTTGTTGAGTGTCTTTTCAATAGAGAGAGAAGATGGATGAGGTAATATCTTTTATTGGACCAAATTCTGTTGCTGAGAGAGACAAGCTTTCAAGCTATAGAAAGATCTTCCTGAGGGCTGGGAAAGGTACTAAGGCTGTGTCTACACTGCCAGTTTCAGCACTAAAACTTTTGTCATTCAAGGGTGTGAAAAAACAGCCCCCCCCCCAGCAACAAACGTTTTAGCGCTAAAAGCGCCAGTATAGACAGCGCTTGATAAAGCTACCACCACTCATTCGGGGGGGGGAGGGTGTTTACTGCTGGGAGAGCTCTCCCCCAGCGATAAAATGATCTACACTGCCCATGTCACAGCGCTGCCGTGGCCACACTGTAACGTGGGTTGTGCAGACGTACCTTTAGTGTGCCGCAGCTCAATACAACACGGAACAGATAGTTTAGCCTAAGTGGTTAGCACATATTCTAAAGGGATCATTCAAGGTGAAGTGGCCCGTTAACTCTTCTGCAGTCACAGGACAAAAAGGGGGTGAATGGGTTACAGAGTGTAGTAATAAGCCATAAATCCAGTGTCTTTTTTCAGTCCATGGTTTTTAGTGTCTAGCAAAGTTATGAATTTAAGCTCCAAGGCTCATCTTTTGAAAGTGTTGTGCAGGTAGGGTGACCAGACAGCAAATGTGAATAATCGGGATAGGGGATGGGAGGTAATAGGAGCCTATATAAGAAAAAGACCCAAAAATCGGGACTCTCCCTACAAATTCAGGACATCTGGTCACCCTATGTGCAGGTTTCCTTTGAGGGTGGGGACTGATAGGTCAGATAACAAGTGATTGCTTTATGAAAAGTATTGACCCACAGGTGGCAGGGTGTTTTTCTCTTTTTTTATTTTCCTGTGTGAGTTCATTCGAGAGCCTAGTGGTTGTCTGGTTTCCCCCACATTTAGTGCACAGGATGATATGTTGTGATAAGCATGTGTAGGAACCACGGATCCTGAAAGGTGCGTTGTGGTGTGTGGATCATTGTAGCAGGGGAGGTATGTCTGAAGATTTTGCATCTCTTGTTCTGGCAGGGTCTGGTACCACTTTGAAATGGTGTGTCCTGGTGTGTGGAGAGCTTGCTTCTGATGATGAGCTTGGAGGGCCGGGGGGTTGTTTGAAGGCCAGAAAAAGGGAGTTTTGAATGTGTTAAGCTGTATATCCCAGACCTTCTCCTCAAGCTTATTCTATGATATCTGAGTGCCTGGCTGTAGAGAACAGATTTATGACTGTCAATGGGGATGTGATAATTGTGAGTGGCGTTGTCATTGTTGTGAAAGAATTCTTTGAGGCAGAGGCAGTGAAGAATTCTTCTAGTTCTCCATGTTAGTATGATATCAGATTCTTTGATTGGGCAGAAGTTCAGTCCCTTAGAGCAAACAGATACTTCAGCTCCAGTTAGGGGTAGTCTTGACAAACTGAGGTTGTTTGAGTGTCATGTAGAATCCATGTGGTAGGTATTGGTGCCATGATTTCTCCCAGAAGTGGTGTTCAGTGGGTTGTGGAGTAGTTGCAGTTGGTTCCACTTTTTGTTTTTGTTTCTGATTATGGCTGTCATCAGATTTTTTTAATAGATGTTTTGGATTTTTTGCAGTTGTCAAGTCTCGATGATTGGGAGATTGAGGGACCCCTACCCCCAAATTGCCTGGAGAGGGAGAGGTGGATTGGGTAATTGGGGAGGGAAGGTGAGGTGCAAGTCTGACCAAGTAGGGGCACCACTCTGAAGATCCAACCCCTCTTTCACCCTCCCATTAAGACTCGGCAGATAGCTTTCAAGGCCCCTGCGATCAGGAAAGACCCTGAGTGGCATGTCCTACCACAACCCTTCTCATAGTGAGAGTGGGAAACCAGTGCCAGTCACTGGGCTGAGTTCAGAGGGTGACCTTCCCCTTAGGTTGGGGGGTTGGGGATTGGGCAGGGCAGCCCCATGTACATCTGCCTCCCTGGAAAAGGTAACCTCCCTGTGGTAAGGGTTATACCTTTAAAAACTATGGAGATTTTAATTAATATTTTTATTTAGAGCAGTTTTGCACTGGATCAGATTAACAATGTCCCCACTGCCAGCTTTGATGCTCTAACCAACAAGTATGTTAGGGGAATGATAGAGGTTACAGTTCCTATTCATGAAAATCTTTGTCACACTGTCTGGAATGGCTCACAACTGTGAGTTCCTACCTCAGGGCAGATTGTCAGAAACAGGGCAGATAACCCAAGCTGGTGGTGTGTTCTATACTGAGATTTCACCAAGTCAATAACAAATGTGAACTCCTGGATCACTATACCAGTCTTACCATATAGTCACAGGCAGTCCCCTTAGACTCTCCAGCTTATCTTGCCATCCAGAACTTTATGACAAAAGGTCACTCAAACCAAAAATCACACCATAGAATCATAGAAGATTAGTGCTGGAAGAGACCTCAGGAGGTCATCTAGTCCAATCCCCTGCTCAAAGCTGGACCAACCCCAAAAATCATCCCAGCCAGGGCTTTGTCAAGCAGGGCCTTAAAAACCTCTAAAGATGGAGATTCCACCACCTCCCTAGGTAGGTAACCCATTCCAGTGCTTCACCAGCCTCCTAGTGAAATACTTTTGCCTAATATCCAACCTAGCAGGGGCGGCAAGTTATATCTCCACATGGTGCCTTAGCACCAGTGATATTCAGAGCCCAGGGGCCCAGCTCCACCGGTATTTGGGGCTGAGTGTCCCCCCCGACTACACCTGCTGCCCCCCCTTGCACCTCCCCTGAGTGTCCCCCAGCCCCCTCTTGCTGCCCCCGGCCCCCCCGCGCGCCTCCCCGGGCCGCAGAGCAAAGCATCCCTGCTTCTGCCTCTTCTGTGCACCTCCATGCTGCCTCCCTGCAGCAACTGCTGCCGCAGCGTCCTAGTGCTCCCATCTCCACTGCCAGGGCACACTGCCTCTGAGCTTGCCCTTCCACCTCAGACCCTTCCCTTTTCTGGAGGGACGCTCCACCAGCACAGGGGGCCCCTCCACCCGCAGTCACCGCTCCTGCCCCATGCTGGGCAAGGAGGCAGCCCCATCCCTCAGCCCCAGTGAGGCTACAGTCAGGGGCAACAGCAGAGGAGGAGGCACATGCAGCACCCCCCGGCACCCACCACAGGGGAGGCGAGGGAGATTCCTGGACCTGAGAGGAGCCCTAGGAGCACATGCAGTGACAGTGCTGGGGGTGAGTGAGCTGCTGGGGGGTGGGAAAGAGGGGGTCCTCCCCCAGAGCTCGCTGCTGCTGGCAGGGAAAGGGCTGGGGGGAGTCCTCCTCTCTGGCCCCTATCCCGGAGTATTTTTCCGGGATTGAGGTGAAGCTGACTGGCCTGTAGTTCCCAGGATCCTCCTTCTTCCTTTTTTTAAAGATTGGCACTACATTAGCCTTTTTCCAGTCATCTGGGACTTCCCCCGTTCGCCACGACTTTTCAAAGATAATGGCCAATGGCTCTGCAATCACTGCCACCAATTCCTTTAGCACTCTCGGATGCAACTCGTCCGGCCCCATGGACTTGTGCACATCCAGCTTTTCTAAATAGTCCCTAACCACCTCTTTCTCCACAGAGGGCTGGCCATCTACTCCCCATGTTGTGATGCCCAGCGCAGCAGCCTGGGAGCTGACCTTGTTAGTGAAAACAGAGGCAAAAAAAGCATTGAGTACATTAGCTTTTTCCACATCCTCTGTCACTAGGTTGCCTCCCTCATTCAGGAAGGGGCCCACACTTTCCTTGGCTTTCTTCTTGTTGCCAACATACCTGAAGAAACCCTTCTTGTTACTCTTGACAGCTCTTGCTAGCTGCAGCTCCAGGTGCAATTTGGCCCTCCTGATTTCATTCCTACATGCCCGAGCAATATTTTTATACTCTTCCCTGGTCATATGTCCAACCTTCCACTTCTTGTAAGCTTCTTTTTTATGTTTAAGATCCTCTAGGATTTCACCGTTAAGCCAAGCTGGTCGCCTGCCATATTTACTATTTTTTCAACTCATCGGGATGGTTTGTCCCTGTAACCTCAACAGGGATTCCTTGAAATACAGCCAGCTCTCCTGGACTCCTTTCCCTTTCATGTTAGTCCCCCAGGGCATCCTACCCATCCGTTCCCTGAGGGAGTCGAAGTCTGCTTTCCTGAAGTCCAGGGTCCGTATCCTGCTGCTTACCTTTCTTCCCTGTGTCAGGATCCTGAACTCAACCAACTCATGGTCACTGCCTCCCAGATTCCCATCCACTTTTGCTTTCCCCACTAATTCTTCCCAGTCTGTGAGCAGCAGGTCAAGAAAAGCTCCCCCACCAGTTGGCTCCTCTAGCACTTGCACCAGGAAATTGTCCCCTACGCTTTCCAAAAACTTCCTGGATTGTCTATGCACTGCTGTATTGCTCTCCCAGCAGATATCAGGAAAATTAAAGTCATCCATGAGAACCAGGGCGTGCGATCTAGTAGTCCTCCTCTCTGGCCCCTATCCCGGAGTAGCCTGTCTGCACCCCAAACTCATCCCCAGCCCTGCCCCACCCCAGAGCCCACACTCCCAGCCAGAGCTGTCACCCCCCAACTGCACCCTCAACCCTCTACCCTGGCCCTGAGCTCCTCCAACACCCCAAACACCTTATCCCCAGTCCCAGCCAGAGCCCTCATCCTCCCCACACCCCAACCCTCTGCTCCAGCCCTGAGCCCCCTCCAACACCCCAAACCCCTCATTCCCAGCCCCAGGCAGAGCCCTCACCCCCTACACCCCTACTCTTGCCCCTCCCATACCCCAAACCCCTCATCTGCAGCCACACCCCACAGCCCTCACCCCTGCACCCTCTCCCTTCGCATCCCCTCCCATCACAAAACTCCCTCCCAGAGCCTGCACCCTGCACCCCAATCCCCTGCCCCGGTCTAGGGCCTGCACCCCAGACCTCCTCTCCCACCCAAACTCCCTCCCAGAGCCTTGGGCAGGTGGGGGGCGGAGTTTGGGGGGGCAGAGTTTGGGCACCACCAAAATTTCTACAAACCTGCCACCCCTGCATCCAAGACCTCCCCTACTGGAACTTGAGACCATTGCTCCTTGTTCTGTCATCTGCCACCACTGAGAACAGCCTAGCTCCATCCTCTTTGGAACTCCCCCTTCAGGTAGTTGAAGGCTGCTATCAAATCCCCCCTCACTCTTCTTTTCTGGAGACTAAAGAAGCCCAGGTCCCTCAGCCTCTCCTCGTAAGTCATGTGCCCCAGTCCCCTAAACGTTTTTGTTGCCCTCTGCTGGACTCTCGAATTTGTCCACATCCTTTCTGTAGTGGGGGGCCCAAAACTGGATACAATATTCCAGATGCCGAATGGTCTGGCGGCCCGCCTGTGGATTACCCTGACAGGACGCATGCAGTCCACGGGCTGCAGGTTGCCAACCACTGTTCTAGGGTCTGGTCACAGGAAGAAATTGAGTTTTTAATCCAAAAATAAAATATGCTAGTGTGAGGAATATTAATAGATGTATCGACAGACAATTGAACACCAAAACCAATAAACAGATAGCAGATTAGAAGAGGAATTTAGCTTTAAAGAGGGTTAAAGAAGCATCAATGAGTGTGGTTCAAGTTCCTGAGAATGAACTTGTTGGGAGCACATTGGGAATCATAGAATCATAGAATATCAGGGTTGGAAGGGACCTCAGGAGGTCATCTAGTCCAACTCCCTGCTCAAAGCAAGACCAATCCCCAATTAAATCATCCCAGCCAGGGCTTTGTCAAGCCTGACCTTAAAAACTTCTAAGGAAGGAGATTCTACCACCTCCCTAGGTAACGCATTCCAGTGTTTCACCACCCTCCTAGTGAAAAAGTTTTTCCTAATATCCAACCTAAACATCCCCCACTGCAACTTGAGACCATTACTCCTTGTCCTGTCCTCTTCTATCACTGAGAATAGTCTAGAACCATCCTCTCTGGAACCACCTCTCAGGTAGTTGAAAGCAGCTATCAAATCCCCCCTCATTCTTCTCTTCTGCAGACTAAACAATCCCAGTTCCCTCAGCCTCTCCTCATAAGTCATGTGTTCCAGACCCCTAATCATTTTTGTTGCCCTTCGCTGGACTCTCTCCAATTTATCCACATCCTTCTTGAGGTGTGGGGCCCAAAACTGGACACAGTACTCCAGATGAGGCCTCACCAATGTCGAATAGAGGGGAACGATCACGTCCCTCGATCTGCTCGCTATGCCCCTACTTATACTTCTTGGCAACAAGGGCACACTGCTGACTCATATCCAGCTTCTCGTCCACTGTCACCCCTAGGTCCTTTTCCGCAGAACTGCTGCCTAGCCATTCGGTCCCTAGTCTGTAGCTGTGCATTGGGTTCTTCCGTCCTCAGTGCAGGACCCTGCACTTATCCTTATTGAATCTCATCAGATTTCTTTTGGCCCAATCCTCCAATTTGTCTAGGTCCCTCTGTATCCTATCCCTGCCCTCCAGCATATCTACCACTCCTCCTAGTTTAGTATCATCTGCAAATTTGCTGAGACTGCAATCCACACCATCCTCCAGATCATTAATGAAGATATTGAACAAAACCGGCCCCAGGACCGACCTCTGGGGCACTCCACTTGACACCGGCTGCCAACTAGACATGGAGCCATTGATCACTACCCGTTGAGCCTGACAATCTAGCCAACTTTCTATCCACCTTATAGTGCATTCTTCCTGCCCATACTTCTTTAACTTGCTGACAAGAATACTGTGGGAGACCGTGTCAAAAGCTTTGCTAAAGTCAAGAAACAATACATCCACTGCTTTCCCTTCATCCACAGAACCAGTAATCTCATCATAGAAGGCGATTAGATTAGTCAGGCATGACCTTCCCTTGGTGAATCCATGCTGACTGTTCCTGATCACTTTCCTCTCATGTAAGTGCTTCAGGATTGATTCTTTGAGGAGCTGCTCCATGATTTTTCCGGGGATTGAGGTGAAGCTGACTGGCCTGTAGTTCCCAGGATCCTCCTTCTTCCTTTTTTTAAAGATTGGCACTACATTAGCCTTTTTCCAGTCATCTGGGACTTCCCCCGTTCGCCACGACTTTTCAAAGATAATGGCCAATGGCTCTGCAATCACTGCCACCAATTCCTTTAGCACTCTCGGATGCAACTCGTCCGGCCCCATGGACTTGTGCACATCCAGCTTTTCTAAATAGTCCCTAACCACCTCTTTCTCCACAGAGGGCTGGCCATCTACTCCCCATGTTGTGATGCCCAGCGCAGCAGCCTGGGAGCTGACCTTGTTAGTGAAAACAGAGGCAAAAAAAGCATTGAGTACATTAGCTTTTTCCACATCCTCTGTCACTAGGTTGCCTCCCTCATTCAGGAAGGGGCCCACACTTTCCTTGGCTTTCTTCTTGTTGCCAACATACCTGAAGAAACCCTTCTTGTTACTCTTGACAGCTCTTGCTAGCTGCAGCTCCAGGTGCAATTTGGCCCTCCTGATTTCATTCCTACATGCCCGAGCAATATTTTTATACTCTTCCCTGGTCATATGTCCAACCTTCCACTTCTTGTAAGCTTCTTTTTTATGTTTAAGATCCTCTAGGATTTCACCGTTAAGCCAAGCTGGTCGCCTGCCATATTTACTATTTTTTCAACTCATCGGGATGGTTTGTCCCTGTAACCTCAACAGGGATTCCTTGAAATACAGCCAGCTCTCCTGGACTCCTTTCCCCTTCATGTTAGTCCCCCAGGGCATCCTACCCATCCGTTCCCTGAGGGAGTCGAAGTCTGCTTTCCTGAAGTCCAGGGTCCGTATCCTGCTGCTTACCTTTCTTCCCTGTGTCAGGATCCTGAACTCAACCAACTCATGGTCACTGCCTCCCAGATTCCCATCCACTTTTGCTTTCCCCACTAATTCTTCCCAGTCTGTGAGCAGCAGGTCAAGAAAAGCTCCCCCACCAGTTGGCTCCTCTAGCACTTGCACCAGGAAATTGTCCCCTACGCTTTCCAAAAACTTCCTGGATTGTCTATGCACTGCTGTATTGCTCTCCCAGCAGATATCAGGAAAATTAAAGTCATCCATGAGAACCAGGGCGTGCGATCTAGTAGCTTCTGCGAGTTGCTGGAAGAAAGCCTCATCCACCTCATCCCCCCGGTCCGGTGGTCTATAGCAGACTCCCACCACTACATCACTCTTGTTGCTCACACTTCTAAACTTAATCCAGAGACATCAGGTTTTTCTGCAGTTTCGTTCCGGAGCTCTGAGCAGTCATACTGCTCCCTTTCATACAGTGCTACTCCCCCACCTTTTCTACCCTGCCTGTCCTTCCTGAACAGTTTATAACCATCCATGACAGTACTCCAGTCATGTGAGTTATCCCACCAAGTCTCTGTTATTCCAATCACGTCATAATTCCTTGACATCACCAGGACCTCTAGTTCTCCCTGCTTGTTTCCAAGGCTTTGTGCATTCGTATATAAGCACTTGAGATAACCTGCTGATCGCCCTTCATTCTCAGTATGAGGCAGGAGCCCTCTCCTCACAGACGTTCCTGCCTGTGCTTCCTCCCGGTATCCCGCTTTCCCACTTACCTCAGGGCTTTGGTCTCCTTCCCCCGGTGAACCTAGTTTAAAGCCCTCCTCACTAGGTTAGCCAGCCTGCTCGCAAAGATGCTCTTCCCTCTCTTCGTAAGATGGAGTCCGTCTCTGCCCAGCACTCCTCCTTCATGGAACACCATCCCATGGTCAAAGAATCCAAAGCTTTCTCTCCGACACCACCTGCGTAGCCATTCGTTGACTTCCACGATTCGACGGTCCCTACCCAGGCCTTTTCCTTCCACGGGGAGGATGGACGAGAACACCACTTGCGCCTCAAACTCCTTTATCCTTCTTCCCAGAGCCATGTAGTCCACAGTGATCCACTCAAGGTCATTCTTGGCAGTATCATTGGTATCCACGTGGAGAAGCAGGAAGGGGTAGCGATCCGAGGGCTTGACGAGTCTCAGCAGTCTCTCCGTCACATCGCGAATCTTAGCCCCTGGCAAGCAGCAAACTTCTCGGTTTTCCCGGTCAGGGCAGCAGATAGATGACTCAGTCCCCCGGAGGAGAGAGTCCCCGACCACCACCACCCGCCTCCTTCTCTTGGGAGTGGTGGTCGTGGAACCCCCAATCTCAGGACAGTGCATCTCATGCCTTCCAAACAGTGGAGTCTCCTTCTGCTTTCTCCCCCCAGACATATCATCTGGTCCACTCTCCGCAATGGTAACTGTGGAGAGAACATGAAAGTGGTTAGTTACCTGTGTCTGCGTTGCTGGAACCCGGACATTCCCCCTTCTTCTTCTGGAGGTCACATGTTGCCAAGCTTCTTCACTGGCCTCTTGGCTCCACTGTGCAACCTGCTCTAAATCTTTAGAGCTTTGTGTCCATAGAAGCATATCCTAACTTTTGTCCAGAAAATCCTCAGTTTCTCGTATGCAACGCAGGGTCGTTATCTGTTGCTCCAGACCTTCAATCTTTTCTTCCAATATGGAGACCAGCTTGCACTTTGTACAGACAAAGTTGCTTCTGTCCTGTGGAAGAAAGACAAACATGGCACATCCAGTGCAGGTCACAACAGCTGAACCCCCACACCCCTTCCATATCACCTTCCTACTATGAGCTTCCTCAGAGACGTTGGCAAGATGTAAGCCTCACTGGGCTCACTCCAGGCAAACTCCCAGGCAAACTCCTGCTGTGTGCTGCTCTGCTGGTTCGCCGCCGCTCAGCTGGTTTGCGAAGCTCTGGCTATTTTTAAACAGTCAGGCTTCGCTGAAACAAACAAACAGTCCCATCGCTACATGAAAGCATTAAATTATTAAAGGAACATCCTAAGATCAACGTGCTTAAGGCTCTTAATAATGACATCAATGTAGAACAGATCTTAAATCTATTGAAAGAGATAAAAGAAAGCCTTTGGAGATTGCAGATGACTTCAGTTGGTTGGGGAATGATGGAAGAGCTGTGTAAATCCTTGCTGAAAATTCCGAGAACTGTTCATTCACCTAATCGAGCATCCCATTAGGGCTAGAAATAATACTAATGGAAATAAGAATAGATGCAAAGGGAAGAGAGTGTAAGAACCAACAATGATGAGGGTTCTGAGTCACTTTTGCTTCTGCATTGCCATTGGAAGCTTTGGTTGGGTTTCTGATGGAAAACCCCATGACACTAGGCTCTGCAGGAAGTACCACCCAGCAGGGCCTGAGTGGTGGCCCTGCACAGCCCATTGATTGGCTTATGCTGGTATTTAAACCAGGAAGCCATCATGGGGAGCACTCTGAGCAATAATGCAGGCTGTCTGCTTCCTTCTGCACCAATGTTGCTTTGCTATAGACCCTAGACTCTGGCTTCTGACCCTGGTTTGTCCCTGACTCTGCTGTTTGTTTGCTGTCTATAACCTGGTGCCTAACCCTGACTTCCTGATATCTTGACCTGGCTTGACCTCATCTCTGCTATTTGTCTGCAACTTGGTGCCTGACCCCATCTTCCTTGTATACTGACCTGGCTCGACCTGACCTTGCTACTCAACTCCTGACCACAACTTAGTAGCTGATCAGTGCACACAGGCTGCCCATTGTCTGACCCTGATAGAGATTAGCACATATTATTATGAGTGAGCCTGATAGGGCTAAACGCTGTATTTCTATGAATAAGGTTAAACCACATTACTTAGAGATTTTGGACAAGATGGGCATGGTAGAATGGTAGGATGGCCCCATGCAGAAGAGTGGACAGATAGCAACCTCCTCATGAGGCCAATATCGGCTGATGTAGTTCAAGAGGCATTCGAAGCTATTTGTAAAGCTAGTGCCCCTGGTCCCAATCAAGTTACAGTTAATGATCATTGGGATATTTTTAATTTAAATTCTACCATAATTAGAACAATTATATATATAAATCAAATAATCTCGGATTTGTAAATTGTGTGTGTATATATAATTGTATATATATACAATTTACAAATCCGAGATTATTTGAAGGAAAATAAGACATGTTTAATCCCCAAATCTGAAGAGCCTGACAAATTTGCTCATCTCTCTTCATGGAAACCAATAACTATTGGATTAGTTTGGCTCAGGATACATTCTAAATGTTAGTGACCCAACTAACTTGCGCAATTCAAATATGTGAGAGACAAAAAGGTTTTATTTCAGTTCTGGGATGTGGGGAAATTATATCTATTTTAAATAATTTAATTAGAGGAGCTAAACATAGAAGGGATGAAATTGCGATAGTTTTTATAAATTTGGCCAAAGCCTCTGATTGTATAGGCCGTGGACATATTATTTATTGTTTTAAGAAATTCAGCATTAGTGAAAGATGTATAGAAATGATCAAAGATCTCTATATTAATTGCTCTATAAAAATGTATGTAGGTAAGGAATACTCTGAATCTATCCCAATTCGCAGTGGGGTGAAACAAGAGGTCCCTTATCTCCAATATTATTTTATATTGCTTTGGATCCCCTTTTGACAAAGGTGGATTTTATGTCAGTGGGAAAAAATCAAAACTTTGGCATTTGCTGATGATGTAGCTATCCTTAGTGGATGCTATAGGGATATGAAGGAAAATTTAGAAATCTTAAATCAATTTTTTACCCGTACCAGTTTAAAATTAATATCAAGAAGACCATGGGATTCCACATTGTACACATTGTAAAATTTATATTGTTAACCCAAATTATAATTGGAGATTAGACTGAATTGATAGACTATGTGGAGCCAGGACAATTTGAAAAATATTTGGGTGCCAAGGTCACCTTGGACTGGGATTGTTGATGCATCATGTGAAATTAAACTGGTGGACTGGTGTAACAATTTCTATAGGGGTCCTCTTAAATCAGTTGAAAATTGATAATTTAAAAGTTTATATTTCGTGCAGATTATTTTATAATTTATTATTGAATGGGCCTTCTAAATGTTTTAAATAATTTAGATATATTGGTTAGAAAGACAATCACAAATATTTTTCATCTCTCATAATGTACTACTGATGGGCTATTTTATTCAAGCATTAGGGATTGTGGCCTCGCACTTACTAAATTTTTGGTATAAATTCCTAATATGTTAATTCAGAAATGGAGAAGACCAATGGCTTCCGAAGACAGCTGAGTAGACTTGTCATTTATTTATGCTGTTAAAGACCTAGTGGAAAAGATTTTAAATGTTAGTGCCTCCATGCCCAACCCCAAAACATGGAGAGTAGAGGAATTTAATAAGAGGAGAATTTTAAAATCCCAAGGAATTGGTATTCACTATTTTAAGAACTATCTTACAAGTAGTGCTTTCTAAAAAATTCCTTTTTTAGATAAATCTGCTCTCATAGCTACAGTTCAATTAAGAACTAACTTGTACCCTATGAGGGACACACTGGCCAGAGGTTGGCCAATTGTTAATGCTTTGTGTAGATTGTGTGGTTTGGTCAAGGAGACAATTCCCCATATTTCTGGGCAGTGTTTTAAAACTAAAGAGGCCTGGATTATAAGAAACAATAGGATAATTTATGCCTGGTCAATTGATCAAATTGGGCTGAAAGGCAGTTGTTGAACCACACGTCAGGAATAAGGATGGTAACTTAAGAAAGCCTGATATTGTGTTTAGAGGGATAAAATGGGCAAGGTAATATCTATTATTGGTCCAACTTCTGTCGGTGAGAGAGACAAGCTCAAAAGCATGTCTCTCTCACCAACAGAAGTTGGTCCAATAAAAGATGTTACCTCACCCACCTCGTCTCTCTACTATCCTGGGACCAACATGGCTACAACAACACAGATACTGTATTTGTACGAGACTGTGAAGCTGTTGTGGTTGATGTTACAGACCATTGGGAGAATAATTCCTTTAGTGTGGAGGCAGTCCAGGGGGAGAAGGTGGACAACTACTCTGAGCTGGAGGAGGAGATCAAAAAGATCTCTGGCTGTAACATTGTCTCCTTTCATGGCTTTGTACTTGGGGCTTGTGGAAAATGGAGCAAATGTAATATGGAACTACTTAAGCTCCTGGGTTTGGAAAGAAATAAGCAGTCTAAAGAAAATCTATGCAGAATTGCTTCATATTCCACGGCTGACATGATAGCTATTAAGTAGACATCACGGATCCTCATTCCATTGATTCTACTATTCTTACACTTCCTTATTTTTTCCCTCCACATTTTATCTCGTTTTTAAATCTTTTTAATCAATGGAGCTTTATTTCTTTGTACTATTGTCTTCATTGCTATTTCTATTCCCATCCAGTTTTTATTCATTTTTTATTGTTTTTAAATACTTTATTAAATACTTTTAGCTAGGGTTTGGATGTTCTATTTGAACTTTACCAGATTTGGCTGCAGACTGGCCTCACAAAGTAACCAGGAAAGAGCATGTGGTTACACCTGTATAGAAATAGCCAAGAAATGTATAGCAAGAACTAGTGTCCGGAAGCTGAAGCCAGATAAATTCAAACTTAAAATAAGGTACAATTTTGTAACATTGAGGGTGATTAACTATTGTAACAAACTACCAAGGGGAATGGTAGATTCTCTATCTCTTGCTATTTTCAGATCACAACTGGGTGCCTTTCCAAAAGATATGCTTTAGTCAAAGGCAACTTGTTGGGCTCATTACAGGAGTAACTGGATGAAATTCTATGGCCTGTGTTATGCAGGCGGTCAGGTGAGATGATCTACTGGTCCCTTCTGGCCTTAAAATCTATAAATTTATTCTTTGTGTATGTTGACTTCTACGTCTAAAAAGTGCTTATCCAAAACATTGGGTGTCCCGACATCACTTAAAACTACACTCAGCATTATACAATAAATGAAGCACCCCAGTCAGATGGAATAAAGCAATAAACTAATTCCTCCTTTCATATATTCAATGGAGTTGTTGATCTACTTTATGCTTTCCTGGGCCTTTGAAATGGAAAATATAATATAATATGGAAAATATATAGAACCTAATCTCTGGCATAAGACTATTCAGTTTGGTACCTAACTTCAAGGAATGAATTTGTCCTTTGCTGTCTAACTTTAGCTGGTTGTGCTTTTTGAACCCTAAGCATTGGCATTCCTGTACACACTGTGCTTTCTAGTGGGCTCATAATTTATTAACTTTGTTTACTTGGACTGTTGACATAATATAAAAGTCATCCTCACTGGGAAGTGTATGGTTGCTCTTTGTGGAGGGAAAATCATAACACTAATCACAATGCTTCTGCTTACTACTTGGAGCTGCTTTCAGGGCTGGGAGCAAACAAGTGTTAGCCATGTGGAGGGGACCAAACCCATCCTGAGGGCTGGGGTGCAAATGCATGCTGTTGTGCAGGTCAATACTCTTAAAAATTACCAGATAACATTCCCACCTAGTACCTGATGCAGGTCATAATGTGTATGCTGGCATGGATTGTGGGCCTGATCACATCCCCAAACCAGTGACCATGCCCCTTGGAGGTCATGCTGCCTGACTTGAGAGACTCACCTGAGTATTAAGTTGCAATGTTGCTCTCCTAAATATATGCACGCCTGTGGAGGAATCTGGATGGGAAGTTGTGACATGCCAGGGTACAGGCCAGACCAGGGTCTGGGTGCCTTACAATGCCTTGCTGAAGTAGCTCCCACTTGAGCTGATCACAAAAAACAAAACAAAAAAAAAACCCCAAACACTTAAAGATTGTGTTGTCAAAGGTCAAAGAATCAGGCCTAACCATAAAAGCCTCTGAGTGTAAAACTAGAGGAGCCAGAGTTCCTTATTTGGGACACTGGGTAGGGGGAGGTCTAGTATCCCCTCATCACTTGAAAGTTGAAGTCATTGTAAACTGGCCTGTAGCCCAAACCAAACAAACAGGTACAGTCTTTCATACGTCTGGTAAACGATTACAAAAGGTTTGTGTGGGGGTGCAGTGACATTGTATCTGCAAACACAGATCTACATACAAAGCCCTGGTCTACAGTAGGACTTTAGGTCGAATTTAGCAGCATTAAATCGATGTAAACCTGCACCCATCCACATGATGAAGCCCTTTATTTCGACTTAAAGGGCTCTTAAAATCGATTTCCTTACTCCACCCCTGACAAGTGGATTAGCGCTTAAATCGGCCTTGCCGGCTCAAATTTGGGGTACTGTGGACACAATTCGATGGTATTGGCCTCCGGGAGCTAAGAAGATGATGATGATGATGATGAGGTTGTAGATAGCTCACAGCAAGCAAGCGGAGAAACCGGTTTTCCCGACAGCCAGGAACTGTTTCTCACCCTAGACCTGGAGCCAGTACCCCCCAAACCCACCCAAGGCTGCCTCCTGGACCCAGCAGGCAGAGAAGGGACCTCTGGTGAGTGTACCTTTTAAAATACTATACATGGTTTAAAAGCAAGCATGTGAAAGGATTACTTTGCCCTGGCATTCGCGGTTCTCCTAGATGTACTCCTAAGGCCTTTGCAAAAGGTTTCTGGGGAGGGCAGCCTTATTGTGTCCTTCATGGTAGGACACTTTACCACTCCAGGCCAGTAACACGTACTCGGGAATCATTGTAGAACAAAGCATTGCAGTGTATGTTTGCTGGCATTCAAACAACATCCGTTCTTTATCTCTCTGTGTTATCCTCAGGAGAGTGAGATATCATTCATGGTCACCTGGTTGAAATAGAGTGCTTTTCTTCAGGGGACACTCAGAGGAGCCCATTCCTGCTGGGCTGTTTGCCTGTGGCTAAACAGAAATGTTCCCTGCTGTTAGCCACAGGGAGGGGGGAAGGTTGAGGGGGTAGCCACGTGGTGGGGGGAGGCAAAATGCGACCTTGTAACGAAAGCACATGTGCTATGTATGTAATGTTAACAGCAAGGTTTACCCTGAAAGAGTATAGCCACTGTTTTATAAAATGTGTCTTTTTAAATACCGCTGTCCCTTTTTTTTCCTCCACCAGCTGCATGTGTTTCAATGATCACAGGATCTTCTCCTTCCCAGAGGCTAGTGAAGCTTAGAAAGAAAAAAAAACGCACTCGCGATGAAATGTTCTCCGAGCTCATGCTGTCCTCCCACACTGACAGAGCACAGACGAATGCGCGGAGGCAAATAATGTCAGAGTGCAGAAAAGCACAAAATGACCGGGAGGAGAGGTGGAGGGCTGAAGAGAGTAAGTGGCGCGCTGAAGAGAGTAAGTGGCGGGCTGAAGAGAGGGCTGAAGCTCAAATGTGGCGTCAGCGTGATGAGAGGAGGCAGGATTCAATGCTGAGTCTGCTGGAGGACCAAACCAGTATACTCCAGTGCATGGCTGAGCTGCAGCAAAGGCAGCTGGAGCACAGACTGCCACTACAGCCCCTGTGTAACCAACCGCCCTCCTCCCCAAGTTCCATAGCCTCCACACCCAGATGCCCAAGAACGCGGTGGGGGGGCCTCCAGCCAACCAGCCACTCCACCACAGAGGATTGCCCAAAAAAAAGAAGGCTGTCATTCAATAAATTTTAAAGTTGTAAACTTTTAAAGTGCTGTGCTTAAAGTGCTGTGTGGCATTTTCCTTCCCTCCTCCACCACCCCTCCTGGGCTACCTTGGTAGTCATCCCCCTATTTGTGTGATGAATGAATAAAGAATGCATGAATGTGAAGCAACAATGACTTTATTGCCTCTGCAAGCGGTGATTGAAGGGAGGAGGGGCGAGTGGTTAGCTTACAGGGAAGTAGAGTGAACCAAGGGGCGGGGGGTTTCATCAAGGAGAAACAAACAGAACTTTCACACCGTAGCCTGGCCAGTCATGAAACTGGTTTTCAAAGCTTCTCTGATGCGTACCGCGCCCTCCTGTGCTCTTCTAACCGCCCTGGTGTCTGGCTGCGCGTAACCAGCAGCCAGACGATTTGCCTCAACCTTCCACCCCGCCATAAACGTCTCCCCCTTACTCTCACAGATATTGTGGAGCACATAGCAAGCGGTAATAACTGTGGGAATATTGGTTTCGCTGAGGTCTAAGCGAGTCAGTAAACTGCGCCAGCGCGCCTTTAAACGTCCAAATGCACATTCTACCACCATTCTGCACTTGCTCAGCCTGTAGTTGAACAGCTCCTGACTACTGTCCAGGCTGCCTGTGTACGGCTTCATGAGCCATGGCATTAAGGGGTAGGCTGGGTCCCCAAGGATACATATAGGCATTTCAACATCCCCAACAGTTATTTTCTGGTCTGGGAATAAAGTCCCTTCCTGCAGCTTTTGAAACAGACCAGAGTTCCTGAAGATGCGAGCGTCATGTACCTTTCCCGGCCATCCCACGTTGATGTTGGTGAAATGTCCCTTGTGATCCACCAGAGCTTGCAGCACTATCGAAAAGTACCCCTTGCGGTTTATGTAGTCGGCGGCTTGGTGCTCCGGTGCCAAGATAGGGATATGGGTCCGTCTATGGCCCCACCACAGTTAGGGAATCCCATTGCAGCAAAGCCATCCACTATGACCTGCACATTTCCCAGGGTCACTACCCTTGATATCAGCAGATCTTTGATTGCGTGGGCTACTTGCATCACAGCAGCCCCCACAGTAGATTTGCCCACTCCAAATTGATTCCCAACTGACCGGTAGCTGTCTGGTGTTGCAAGCTTCCACAGGGCTATCGCCACTCACTTCTCAACTGTGAGGGCTGCTCTCATCTTGGTATTCATGCGCCTCAGGGCAGGGGAAAGCAAGTCACAAAGTTCCATGAAAGTGCCTTTACGCATGCGAAAGTTTCGCAGCCACTGGGAATCGTCCCAGACCTGCAACACTATGCGGTCCCACCAGTCTGTGCTTGTTTCCCAAGCCCAGAATCGGCGTTCCACAGCATGAACCTGCTCCATTAGCACCATGATGCATGCATTGGCAGGGCCCATGCTTTCAGAGAAATCTGTGTCCATGTCCTGATCACTCATGTGACCGCGCTGACGTCGCCTCTTCGCCCAGTATCGCTTTGCCAGGTTCTGGTGCTGCATATACTGCTGGATAATGTGTGTGGTGTTTAATGTGCACCTAATTGCCAAAGTGAGCTGAGCGGCCTCCATGCTTGCCTTGGTATGGCGTCCGCACAGAAAAAAGGCGCAGAACGATTGTCTGCCATTGCTCTGACGGAGGGAGGGACGACTGATGACATGGCTTACAGGGTTGGCTTCAGGGAGCTAAAATCAACAAAGGGGGTGTCTTTACATCAAGGAGTATTTCAGGCAGGACTTCACGGAGGGTTCCAATAAGAAATGGTGCACCTAAGTTATTGTTCTTATTGGAACAAGGAGGTTAGCCTGGCCTATGATTGATACATGGCTAGATTTACCTCGCTGCACCTTCTCTGTGAGTGACTGCAGTGTGACCTAGATGAATGAGTCCCCTAGACGGGGGGGTGGGGTGGGGGAGGGGAAGCAAATGAATACAGAACAAATCTGGTCTATTTCTTGTTCTGACCCACTCCATCTATCTTTTACATCTTTGGCTGGCAGCAGACGGTGCAGAAGGACTGCATGCCACCCACATCTCATGGCTGCTCGGCAGAAGATGGTACAGTACGACTGCTAGCAATCTGTATCGCCTGCCTGCTCACCATAAGACGGTTCAATAGGACTGACTGCAGGACTAAAGAGAATGACCTGCTCAAGTCACTCCAAATTTAGTCCCTGCGCCCATGTCTGCCCAGGCGCTCCCAGCCGACGTGGCCAGGAGCACCTCAGACATGACGATGACAGCTACCAGTCGTACTGTACCGTCTGCTGCCACAAGGCAAGGGGTTGCTGCTACTGTGTAGCAAAGCCGTACCGGGTCTGCCAGCACGCAGGAGACATAGGGTGACGGTTACCTGAGCGGGCTCCATGCTTGCCGTGGTATGGCGTCTGCACAGGTAACTCAGGAAAAAAGGCGCGAAATGATTGTCTGCCCTTGCTTTCATGGAGGGAGGGAGGGAATGGGGGCCTGACGATATGTACCCAGAACCACCCGTAACAATGTTTTAGCCCCATCAGGCATTGGGATCTCAACCCAGAATTCCAATGGGCAGCGGAGACTGCGGGAACTGTGGGATAGCTACCCACAGTGCAGCGCTCCGGAAGTTGACTCTTGCCTCGGTACTGTGGAAGCGCTCCGCCGAGTTAATGCACTTAATGCACTTAGAGCATTTTCTGTGGGGACACACACACGCGAATATATAAAACAGATTTCTAAAAAAACGACTTCTATAAATTTGACCTTATTCCGTAGTGTAGACATACTCAAAGACAAAGCCTCACCTGCTGCCTCCAGGTCAGCCAGTGGCTAACCTTATTGCAGTTTTGTAAGGGGAGAGTGTGACTGAATACACCCCTGTGTTCACACCCTACACACTACTGTAATAATTTTTGTATGAGGCATGTCTTGTAAGCTATCATTTGAAAACTCATAATTTGCAAGTCAGTATAAAGTATACTGATAAAGTATGTGTGGCAACATTGTATGAGAAGTTATAATATTCCTTTGCATGGTGTTATTAACATGTGTTCCAAACCCCACAGCCATGCCCAAACAGAAGTTGGCAAACAAGTCTGGCCTAAACAAAGGATTGTGTGCACTGCTTAATTTACATTTAAGCGGTAAACAGAGTCATCAGGCAGGAAGCAAAGACAAAGGACGTTCAAACAGGAGAAAAAACAATCAGGGAATATCCTTCCACATAGACTTTTTGACTCCTGGTTCTCAGCTAGAAATGTTTTTCAAAAGGGGGGCTGAAGCTATAAAAAGCATTTGTTAGACTCTGAAAGAAAAGGTCCCTGATCTACACAGTATGGTCAGTAAGACTGCTGAAAGCACATGATGAGAAACTTTGCTTAAATCTGATTGCGACAGATCCCTGGGGTACAACCTGGTGCTCTGGGACTGCTGTGTTCTCTTAACTCACCAGCCTGGGCTGTCTCTCACGATGCTTTGCTAGTGACAGGTAGCAAACCCCTCCAGGTGCTGTGATCACTCAGTCCATAACATGCAGGGACACACCCAGCTAAGTTGCGTGAATGCTCTCTAAACCGTTCATGAACTAAACAGAGGGAGACACCAGCAAATGCCTCCAGCCTTGCACCCCCAGAAATGTACCATTCTACAGGGCTCAAAACCTTCTCTTGAACAACGCAAGCTCATTAATTAGTTCACCACTTCGTCAAAGGATAGTGGACATGCATCAGCCTTTGTAATCTGAGCAGATTCCTCAAGAATTTTAGACAAACTCACTGGTAAACATAAAACAAAATAAGTTTATTAACTACAGAAAGATAAATTTTAAGTGATAAGTGCTAGGCATAAATGTCAGAGATAGTTACATAAGAAATAAAAAATAAACACACATTCTAAATCCTAAACTTCATCAGATTCAGTAAGATTTGAATCAAACAGCTTTTTTCACTTCAGGCAGGTTACAGTTCTTAATACACAGGCTGAATTCCCTTCTCAGCCTAAAACCAATCTCCCCAGTTCAAAACCTTTGTCTTCCCAGTGTTCTTGTTGTCTTCAGAGTAGGTGGGAGAGGAGAGAGGTGGACTCATGATGCCACTGTCCCTTATGTTACACTTTCAATTCATGTCCCTGGAAAAGTACTGGCCCAGACATGTCCTGGTGGGCCTTGCTGAGTCACAGAGTTGAGCAATCCCCAGGTTGTGGTCCTTGCGCAACTGTCTCTTACTAAATTGTAACTCTTCTGCTGGTCAATGCTGGTGATGGTCATTTAAAACCCACCTGGGTCTGGGTCACCTCCTTTGTTGCCACTGGAGAGCTAGCTGTGGGTATCTTACCACAAATTTCAATAACAACCATATAGAAAAATCTCATAACTTAATACACAATAATTATATTCATATTTTGACAGAACAATGAGTTTCAGCAAATCATGACCTTTCATATGGTTCCTTACAAGGCATGCTTTGTATGAAATATCAAAACCATATACAAATGACGAATACGGGAGTTAAAGGGTACTTCTTTGAGGTACAGTGCATCACACTGATATAGTTTATTAAGATAGGCATTAGTGAGCATTTTATTTTTATTTTTCTTGCAACCATTTCTCACTTTTATGCCTCATTGTACTCTCTTTGTAGTTAATAAACTTGTTTTACTCTTTTATCTAATCCAGTGTGTTCGAACTGAAGTCTCTGAATAACTACTTGAGATAATTAAATGACATATTATTCCCTTAAAGGAATAACGGACTTAAAATATTTGTACTGTCCAGGTAAGAGCTGGGTAAGAGCTGGGCATTTCTGGGGGAAATCTGAGACTGGAGATGTGTTAGGGTCATCCTTCAGTATACCCAAGGCTGGTGAGTGTCAGAGTGTAATTGAACTGCGGCTGGCAGGCTGCAGTTACTCACAAATACTCAGGGCATGGCTTGCATGTTGGAAGGCTGTTTGTCAGCAGCCCAGCTGGGAGCTACTTCAGCAAGGCTTTGTAAAGCACCCAAGATTGCATGGCAGAAGTGACACAGCCCACCACTGGTCTGGACTGTACCCTGGTGTGTCACAGAGGGCAGCAGAAATAGCCCTCCATTCTTTTCTCCTACTAACATTCTGACATAGCAGCTTGCAGGATTTTGTGCTTAAGGACATATCTTCAGCCCAGAGCTGGGCTATGTACAGAGGTAGGGGTAGGGCCAACGCTTCCCCCTCGGGCGCCCAGAGTTGCTGTGGATCTGCTCTGCAGAGGTTGCTTCAGTCCTGCAGCTGAAGTAGTGCATTCTAGCCTGAATACAATCCCTTACAGGTCAGAAGATTGCAGCTGTGTGCAGCAACAGATCTTCTCCTGCATGGTGCTGTGCATGGAACTCACATGGAGCAGGGCCCGCACTGCGACAGCCCCCCAGATCAAGATCCTCCTCCTCTTGCACAGTGGAACCACACATTCTGCCGCCAGGGGATCCTCTGCAGAATCGAGGGAGGCAGAGAGCAGCGTTTTCCCCTTAGTTAATACGGTTCTCATGGTCAGTGATATTTTATAAACAAGGCAAATGTGTGTTATGCTCCCCATGGCAGTGAGACATACTCCCCATGGCAGTGAGACATTTCCTGTCCCATGAGCAGAGGTTTTCTGTGGTAACTGGTGCTAACTGGATGGCACTACTGTAAATAAAATCCAGCTTGTGCCTCGGGCTATGCTATTAGAATATCTAACCTTGGTCTGGAAGAGTAACCTTAAGCATCCTTAATGTTCAGGGAAATCTTTTAATCGCACAGTGAATAATACTAACTTCAATCATTGTTTTTTTTTAAATAAACCCGCTGCTGTACATTCAAGGATCAAACCCACCCTTAGTTTGAAGATTGTTACAGTCTGACTGGACAGTGCTAATTCCCTGAGTGAAACTGCCTTGATGAGTGTTTAGGTTACTCTTCTTGTTAACATCTAAAGCTCTTAACTGAAATGACTTTAAAGAGCTTCACAATTCTCTCCCCTTAGGACAGCTTGTGCAGAGTGAATCAATGCCATACGTCAAGCAGTGTTTGTATATGTTTCAGTGTATCCAGGCAGAGTGTTTTAACTTTCCATCCTACCACCCGAGCTGTACTTTCCTGACTGTCAGCCAGGAAAATTTTTGTAGATTTGGCAGCGAGACTGTGGGAAGCCTGGTTCAAGACCTGCCTGAGTGCTGTAGCAGAGGCTTTATATAAAGACAGAGGATCCAAACACCTTCCTTTGTTTCACACTGCAACTGAATACAAATGGAGCACTGAGATCACAATCAGGTCCCATTGTATAATCTCCGGGGTTTCCATTATTGTATTACATTTTTTGGCATGTAGAACTTTATTATTTTTAAGCTGGAAAACCAATTTGAATTCTTTTTTATCAGGGTATTAATTCTACAGTTATTGAGCACTCCTCTGGCCCCCAGCCACTTAATTTTGGTCCCTTGGGCAATGCCTGCCCAATTAAGATAAAGCCATTACTTAATGTTTCCCTCCAAAGAGAAAACAAAACCTATTTCCTGCTCTTATTAATTGGATGAAGTCAACTTCCATGTAAAATTTCAGCATAATCAGAGTCTCTGCACTAGGCTGTTATCTTAGCACATACTGGTTCCTTAGCTGGAATGTGAGGGGGAGAAAGAGTTGTCAGGTTTCAACTAGGCTTTCAGTCACTTGGAAAAAATCCTAACAATAAACAGAGACATTTGTCAAGTGCGTGGATTTTTTACCACTATGGAGCCACCCAATTTAGCACCCTGGGCTTTTAAAGTATTTTTACTTTCAGAGCCTTCATTATTATGCTTTGATTTACCTGGACATAAAAAACAACCCTAAATATTCCAGTCATGACAAGTGGATTAGTCAGAGCTGTGGAATGGGCTCTGCCCAGTTCAAGTACCTTTGAAGGAGCCAAATTCTGCCATGTTTCAATGTGTAGATAACTAAAGTTCATGCACTCGTCAAATAGTTTTTGATTAAGATGTTACATATTTTCCTGACCATCCTTCAAACACGAGGGTGATGGTATTTGTTTCTTTGCCTTCTTTCTTTTTAACAAATAACCTCTGCCATGGCAACGCGACTTAATGCCATCCACTGAAGAGAATGCAAGGCCTCCAGCGAGCAAACAGGAGACACAAACCACACCTTGGGAAAAGCTCCAAAATGATGCAAAAAGTTTTGAGGGGAAGTAGTAAAACAAATAAAGGAAACACAGCAACATGCCTGGGGCTCCAAACACACAGCAGAATTACTGTGTTTTCATCTCCATTTGGTATCCGTGACACAAAACATACATCTCATGCCACGAGCGCTCTGAACAGCGTTCCTTCTCTCTTCAATGCTCTCTTTGTAAAATCCTCAATTTTAAACAAAACTGACTCCACCAAAAGGCCAGCTAGATAGCAGAAATCCCACCAAATATTTTCCTACAACCACGTGGTTTAAGGAAGGACTTTTCTTAACAAGGAGTCTGTGTTCTGAGTGCTGTTGAAATGATCTATGATTTGTTTGTCTTTTTGGGGCCTGCAAAGGAGATGCTGCAGCATGTCTGTTAACCCCATGAGAGTGACACTTAGCTTGTATTCTGGGTCCACACCTAGCCTGGTCATTCAAGCAGATCATAAGAATGTGCCATCTGACTTCCTAGAGCTGGGAAAGTCCTTCTTTGCTGAACACACTGCACCAAATTTTCAGAGTCAAAATTGTAGGCTCATGGCAGAGCGTGTGTGTGAGTGTAAGTAAGGGAGAGATCAATCTGGCTGGATTTCACTAGAGCCTCTATCTCTGCCCCCATGAACCCTCTCTTTTTAATATATTTAATATAGCATAAGACCAGTGTTTCACTGACACTCCATAGGAGTAAAACACCTGTCCCATTGCTGCTAACCCCTAGAGGACAGACCAGCACATATACTAAAACTGGGCAAATGAGTGATTTCTTGGTCTGCTGATCTGAATTTAAACAAAAAAGTTTGGGTCAAACCAAATTCAAAAAACATGATAAATTTTGGTGAATCAAAAGAATACACTTCAGGAAGAACAAATTGACCCAAAAATCCAAAATGGATTTTTCTGGGTGGTGGTGGCCACCTCCCTTATAACTGTTAGCCCTGTGGTTAGGGCATTCATCTGGGAGGTGGGGACCCTGGGTTCAATTCCCTCCTCTGTCTGACATGGAGAAGGGATTGAAACTTGGGTCTCCCACATGGCAGGAGATTGCCCTAGTCACTGGCTTATTGGATATTCTGGGGTGAGTCTCTCTCAAGCTCTCCCACTGAAGTGTTCCACTGTGTATAAATAATTCAGTAGTCATTGGAGCTGGGACTTTGTGCTTTAGCTACAAGAGCTTCCCAGCTGGTAATGAAATTATGGACTAATAAAAACATTACGTTTGGTACCAAAGTGAAAATTTATCAACCCAGTGTTCTAACAGTATTATTCTATGGACTAGAAGCAGCTGCATTAAGTGAAACAGCTATCAGAAGAACATAAACATAAGAAAATAAGAATATCCAGAGTGGATCAGACCAATGGTCCATCCTGCCCATTATCCTGTCTTCCTGCAGTGCCCAGTGCCAGAGGCTTCAGAGGGAATGAACAGAACTAGGCAATTATCAAGTGATCCATCCCCTGTTATTCAGTCCCAGCTTCTGGCAGTTGGAGGTTTAGGGACACGCAGAGTATGAGATTGCATCGCTTAGCATCTTGGTTCATAGGCATTGATGGACCTATCCTCCCTGAAGGCTGGACGCAGTACAGAGGAGTTCTTCAAAAGATGGTAGGTGTGAAGTGAAATGATATTAAGACAAATGAAGAAGTTAGAAGGAGGGTTGGATGTGAAGTCAGGGAACAGGACTGGCTGCAGTCAAAAAGATTAAAAGGATGGGGTGTGGATTAAGATGATGTAGAAGACATGCTGAAAAGAAATAATGTTCAGTTGGATTTAGAGGTTGACCACCAGCTAGATGGCAGGACATCATACACAGGCACACAACCAGCTGAGCTTAGTGGAGGAAAAGCCATGGATAGGAATGAATGAAGACTGTACTGCTCCCCCTGTCTGTAATATCCTTTGAGATCAGAAGGACCAGGGACTTGACCTTAGGTCTCTCACATCCTAGGGGAGTGTCCTAACCAAGCGAATGACTTCGTAGCCTGGTGATTAATATTTTCTTTATTTTAGTGAATAATACATGTTTTAAATCTTCTTTAAAGATTATCAGTGACTGTGTGGGGCCATTGTACAAAGTTACTAGCACCGTGGACACACTCTTTCCATGGCCTTAGTTTCCCCAATTTCCATTTAATCCAGCAAGGGGTGATCTTATCCAGTCACCTACTGCTCTGATGCTGCACACACACCGAACTGCCCTGTCCTGCCCCACTCACATTGTTTATAGTAACACATGGGGATGTGACACTTGCAATGTGAGATCTGAGATAGTCCAGCACAGCCCCAAGGAGGAAAACACAGAAAGGAAAAAAGGTTTGATTGATGGGTAAGGTTTTCAAACAGATTTTCAGCAAAATCATTTCATATTTGTTGTTTTCCACAGAAAATGTTGTACTATCCAATGCTGTATTACAGTGCATAAGTAGTAATTATGGTTGTGGCACTTTTTTTCACTATGCATTAAGAAAAGTACTTAAAAGGTATTACCATCTCGAAATTTCTTTGAGTAAAATATAAGTGGCCAAATTTACCAAATTTTTTTAGTTGCCGCTAAAATAATCCAGCTGTTTTCCCCAAATGAGGTTAAGAGAAAAAACACTGTTTTTTCACGTGATAAATTCCTTCCAGCTGTTTCACTGAGAAGTTTAATACTTCCATGCTATGTATCAGGGACTTGAAAGTTGGCAGCAAGGTTGACCTGATGTCAGGAAAGTGCCTTTTGCTGTCTCCATGAAAATCTGTCCAAATTTGGCCAAGTTAAAAAGCCTCTGAAAATCTCTATTTGCACATGCTCAGTAGAGACTTGTAGAGTTTAGCAGTTAAAGTCTCAAAAATTCCATCTGCACTGAGCATGCTCCATACCCCCACAGCTCTTCTGCATGACTGGACATGCACCATCCCCACAGAGTGATTGAACATGTTTCATCCTGGAGCCGCAGCACTGGGCTCCACAACTGAAACTCTCTCTCCTACACTGTCACATCTGCCCATTGCAGGTGCATAGGTAGTGTGGAGGAGAAGGGGGAAGCAGCTTGACTTAAATGAAGAGGGAGGAGGTGTGGGAGGGATAGGTGTGTGTGTCGGGGGGGTGCACAGGCTCTACACAGAAAGAGTTGTGGGGGACAATGGCACGGAAGGAGATAGAGGCAGAAGCCAGGGGGTTCGGGGAACGAGTTGTAGGGAGAGGAAGCGAGGAGCATGGGGAGGAGTTGAGGAGAGGGAAGTAGTAAAGGCAGCAAATTGCGGGGAGGGGGAAATAGGAGCAGAGTAGGGAGGGCCAGGGAAGGAGACAGGCAGGACAGCCAAGGGAAGAGCAAAGGGGATCAGAGCAGAGGAGGATACAGGGGCAGAAGCATGTATAACTGTTAGTGCACATTCTTCTCTAGGACCTAGACTTGAATCCAGAATTCCTGAGTCTCAACCTTTCTCTAAGAGACTACAAACCACACTACCAAATGTGTGTCTCATCACCCTCTGCTGGGTGCTCCAAACTGAGGATAACAACTACTATTAGCTCAAGTGACAGAGGTCTGTGCTGTGAATCTAAAGGTCCAAACCCTGCTGATGATCCATGTGGAGTTTAATATGCTGCCACATGATGGAATTTCTGTGTTTTTCACTGTGTTTTTACAGTTTTTAAGAAATTTACAGTCCAAAAAATTACCTTAAACGAACATTGATTGCAAAGTCAAGGACTCAAACATTAGGAGATGCCAGAATTCAGGTTGCCTGTGAAACCTTGATTCAATTCCTTGTGCATATGCATCACAATCCAGTGTTTAAATACATGATATAGGGCCCCTGTTTCTGTGTGATGCTGGGCAAGTCACTAAGCAACATTTTTCACAAGTGGTCTCTAACTCATCTGTGTGCTTAACTTGAGACACTTGTGACTAGATTAGCAGAAATGCTGAGCATTCACAACTGCATCTGAAGTCAACTGGTGCTGTGCTATAAAAATGCTAAGCACTTTGAAAAAATTAGGCCCTAGATTTCCTAAATCAGGTACCCAAAGTTAGTGGGCACATGTGACAATTTTTACCTTAATCACTCAGGCCCAGGTCCTCAAAGATATTGAAGTGCTTAACTCCCATAGAAATCAGTGGGAGTTAGGTCCCTAAATAACTCTGAGAATCTGGGCCTCAATGTCTCAGTTTTCCATTTGTAAAAAGGGGAGAAATAGAGTACCCTCCCCCTTTACAGGGGTGTTCTGAAGATAAATTAATGTTTCTGAAACATTCTGTTACTGTGGTGAGAGCACCATAGAAAAGCCCATGATGAAATAAATAAGTCTGCATTCAGTTCAGGGTTTGGCTGGTGTACAGTAAATAAGGCTTGTGGCTACTCACTAAATGATGTGGAAAAAAAGAAATATTGAATAACTACCCATTCAGTGAGCGTGGTTTATTTAGTGCACCAAATGAGGCAGCAGTGCTGTTTTAAAAAAGAGTGTGTGATCATGTTATTAAAGACTACCATTAATGTCTGTATTATTAATAAAGAGTGTAATCTTAATTTTGATATTTCCTAATTTCTGAGTGCTTGACTTGGCAGCCTTAAAGTTCTTTTTTCATAAATGTTTATGCTATTTTCTAATAAAATTGGCAATACAGACTTGATTCAAAGTACCTGAAGGGGTGAATTTAGTTATTTCCATTCCATTTACCATCTTTACAAGCCCTTTAAGAAAATATTTAGGCCTTGTTGAAATATCAAAATAGTGGCAGCTCATCTATCAATCCTAGCCACTTTTAAAGGAAGTTCTATCTATGAGGATTCACAGAACAAAGAGGTTCTACATATTCCCTGATTAAATACAACAGAATAGGGGAATTGGAGCATACAAACAGTGTCTCTGTTTTGCAGTATAAAAAAACTTCATCGCCTGAGGGGCATAATTGTCAACATGGATCAAATATTTTCACTTAAGATCAGATGTTCAAATGAGTCATGCTTCTGCATTTGTGCCAGTTATAGACATCAGGGAGGTAAGAGACACTAAACCATGTAAACAGAGGATCGGAAAGGAACAGGTAAAAATAGCTAATGTGAATAAATGTGATACAAGAAATGGGCATCCACTTTCTAAATTACACTAAAAGTAAAGTAACCAGCCAAATTCAATGAGGAGAAGCTCTATGTAAAAGGTTGTTTTCAAAGACAGAAGTTAATTGACAGGAAAAGAACCCAGGGTCAAGATATATAATTTATTAAAGGAAGACTTATGGCCTACATGAAAAATGCACCAATGAAAGGATAAAGACATAAGAGATAATTTTGTCAAATTCATTTTCTGAAATCATTTTTCCCCCTGTGGTTATTCCCCACCAGGGTATAAGTGAGTGTTTTTTCCACAGCTGTGAACATAGAAATGGTCTGGCCACACAGAATTAAGCTTCAAAGACCATTTCCAGGCACTCTATCATTTTCCTTTGAGATGACACTTTCATCATTTTATTTCTTTTTACCCTTTTGTATGTAACCCACACACCTCCTGGGTGTGGTGTTCTGTCCCATCTAGTGGCACCGAGACCACTTAGAGAGAAAGAAAGATAAAATGAGTCTGCTCTATAGCCTTTGCTAACAGGCAGTTGGCTTTTAGCTCATGCGGTAGAAGCTCATCCACTAAGTTCCAAAGGTCCCATGTTCGATCTCGCTCGCTGACAGCTGGGGTCTCTCAGCTTTGCAAGTGAGGGCTTGGTTACATGTGGTTAAATTCAGTAATCATAAGGTGCTAAATTGACATGCCTGGAGCCTCAATGCTTCTAATTAACCACAGAATAGGTACCGCATGGGCAAGCTTCCCACAGTACTCTGCCAATAAGCCTTATGGAGGGACCGGCTTGGTTCAGTTTCTCCTGCCCTTTTAGTCTGTTGAGCCTGCCAACAGGATGGCAATTCTGCTGCTGTTTTTTGTGATGTGGACACCCATCTACTGGGGCCTGGACTGAGAGTGGAAAATGCAATTGAGATAGGCTAGTGAATAGACATCAGTGGGTAATAACTTTTGATCACTTGGGGTGTGTCTTCACAGCAACTAGACACCCATGGGTGGCCTGTGCCAGCCAACTCAGGCTTGTGGGGTTCAGGCTGCAATGTTGTTTCATTGCTGTGTAGACTTCAGGGCTTGGGCAATAGCCCAAGCTCTGGACCCTCCCACCTCACAGAGTCCCAGAGCTCATTCTTCAGTCCAAGCCTGGCAGTCTACACAGCAAAGAAACAGCCCTGTAGCACAAGCCCTGGGAGACCAAGTCAGCTGGCATGGACCAGATGGGAGTATTTAGTTGCTGTGTAGGCATAGAGTAGCATAGTGACCAGGGCTACATTTGAATCAACAATTTGGAAGTAAAAGGTTCTAGAGGCCAGATTTTCTGGCCTGCTCCTTTTGTGACACTCAGGCAGCTAAGAGGAATGGAGCATAGCCTCCCTTTGCAAAGGCTCAAGTCTAGGGGTTTGTGCCAGAGATGGTGGGTGGTATGTTGAGGTCAGAAGGAGGAGTGGCCAGATTGCCAGGCACTCTTGCTATTCACAAATGGTCTGTTGGAGACAACTGACAGCTGGTACAAGTTAGAGCAAGCTCTAGCCTGAGCCAGGGACATGGCTGGGGCAGAGAATCAGGGAGATCTCTGTTTTGCTGCACTCAGCATACAAAACTGAGTGCTGCTTAGAATCAAACCCTATAGCACATTATTAATCCCCTGAGCTATCTAGTCCCATGAGATAGTTTGTAAGGGCTGTAGTGTAGATGTAGCCTATGTCTTTTGAGAGAAATTGGGGTAAGTGGATTGGATAATCTAAACTGGGGAAGAAGTCAGGGGAGCAAAAATGGCTTTGGAAAATTTTAGTGCCACAGTTATATCTTAACATATAAAATCAGAAAGTGATTTGTTGTGTATGAAATTCCCCCACACTGTGTCTTGAGTCCACGATCAGCAAAACTAGCAGATTACAAAGGGAGTGGAGTATACCCATTGAAAGGATCCAAAACTTGCAGAACACAGGGGAAAATAGTGTTGGTATGTCCATCAGCTAAAGCAGGGAGCAGATATTCAGTGTATATCAAAAGCCAGATATACAAGTTCTCCGAAAGGGAATCCAGGCTGATTAGTCAGCTACTGCTCTGCATCCCTCATTGTGAGAAACAAGCTTAATTTCTGACCTAAATTTACAAAAAGAAAAGGAGTACTTGTGGCACCTTAGAGACTAACCAATTTATTTGAGCATGAGCTTTCGTGAGCTACAGCTCACTTCATCGGATGCATACCGTGGAAACTGCAGAAGACATTATATACACACAGAGACCATGAAACAATACCTCCTCCCACACCACTGTCCTGCTGGTAATAGCTTATCTAAAGTGATCATCAAGTTGGGCCATTTCCAGCACAAATCCAGGTTTTCTCACCCCCCCACCCCCATACACACACAAACTCACTCTCCTGCTGGTAATAGCTTATCTCAGCCCTGGTCTACACTAGGACTTTAGGTCGAATTTAGCAACGTTAAATCGATTTAAACCTGCACCCGTCCACACAGTGAAGCCCTTTATTTCGACTTAAAGGGCTCTTAAAATCGATTTCCTTACTCCACCCCTGACAAGTGGATTAGCGCTTAAATCGACGTTCCCGGCTCGAATTTGGGGTACTGTGGACACAATTCGATGGTATTGGCCTCCGGGAGCTATCCCAGAGTGCTCCATTCTGACCGCTCTGGACAGCACTCTCAACTCAGATGCACTGGCCAGGTAGACAGGAAAAGAACCGCAAACTTTTGAATCTCATTTCCTGTTTGGCCAGCGTGGCAAGCTGCAGGTGACCATGCAGAGCTCATCAGCACAGGTGACCATGATGGAGTCCCAGAATCGCAAAAGAGCTCCAGCATGGACCGAACGGGAGGTACGGGATCTGATCGCTGTTTGGGGAGAGGAATCCGTGCTATCAGAACTCCGTTCCAGTTTTCGAAATGCCAAAACCTTTGTGAAAATCTCCCAGGGCATGAAGGACAGAGGCCATAACAGGGACCCGAAGCAGTGCCGCGTGAAACTGAAGGAGCTGAGGCAAGCCTACCAGAAAACCAGAGAGGCGAACAGCCGCTCTGGGTCAGAGCCCCAAACATGCCGCTTCTATGATGAGCTGCATGCCATTTTAGGGGGTTCAGCCACCACTACCCCAGCCGTGTTGTTTGACTCCTTCAATGGAGATGGAGGCAATACGGAAGCAGGTTTTGGGGACGAAGAAGATGATGAGGAGGAGGAGGTTGTAGATAGCTCACAGCAAGCAAGCGGAGAAACCGGTTTTCCCGACAGCCAGGAACTGTTTCTCACCCTAGACCTGGAGCCAGTACCCCCCGAACCCACCCAAGGCTGCCTCCTGGACCCAGCAGGCGGAGAAGGGACCTCTGGTGAGTGTACCTTTTAAAATGCTATACATGGTTTAAAAGCAAGCATGTGAAAGGATTACTTTGCCCTGGCATTTGCGGTTCTCCTAGATGTAGTCCTAAAGCCTTTGCAAAAGGTTTCTGGGGAGGGCAGCCTTATTTCGTCCTTCATGGTAGGACACTTTACCACTCCAGGCCAGTAACACGTACTCGGGAATCACTGTAGAACAAAGCATTGCAGTGTATGTTTGCTGGCATTCAACCAAAATCCGTTCTTTATCTCTCTGTGTTATCCTCAGGAGAGTGAGATATAATTCATGGTCACCTGGTTGAAATAGAGTGCTTTTCTTCAGGGACACTCAGAGGTGCCCGTTCCTGCTGTGCTGTTTGCCTGTGGCTGAACAGAAATGTTCCCCGCTGTTAGCCACAGGGAGGGGGGAAGGTTGAGGGGGTAGTCACGCGGTGGGAGGAGGCAAAATGCAACCTTGTAACGAAAGCACATGTGCTATGTATGTAATGTTAACAGCAAGGTTTACCCTGAAAGAGTGTAGCGACTGTTTTATAAAATGTGTCTTTTTAAATACCGCTGTCCCTTTTTTTTTCTCCACCAGCTGCATGTGTTTCAATGATCACAGGATCTTCTCCTTCCCAGAGGCTAGTGAAGCTTAGAAAGAAAAAAAAACGCACTCGCGATGAAATGTTCTCCGAGCTCATGCTGTCCTCCCACACTGACAGAGCACAGACGAATGCGTGGAGGCAAATAATGTCAGAGTGCAGGAAAGCACAAAATGACCGGGAGGAGAGATGGCGGGCTGAAGAGAGTAAGTGGCGGGCTGAAGACAGGGCTGAAGCTCAAATGTGGCATCAGCGTGATGAGAGGAGGCAGGATTCAATGCTGAGGCTGCTGCAGGACCAAACCAGAATGCTCCAGTGTATGGTTGAGCTGCAGCAAAGGCAGCTGGAGCACAGACTGCCACTGCTGCCCCTCTGTAACCAACCGCCCTCCTCCCCAAGTTCCATAGCCTCCACACCCAGACGCCCAAGAACGCGGTGGGGGGGCCTCCGGCCAACCAGCCACTCCACCACAGAGGATTGCCCAAAAAAAAGAAGGCTGTCATTCAATAAATTTTAAAGTTGTAAACTTTTAAAGTGCTGTGCTTAAAGTGCTGTGTGGCATTTTCCTTCCCTCCTCCACCACCCCTCCTGGGCTACCTTGGTAGTCATCCCCCTATCTGTGTGATGAATGAATAAAGAATGCATGAATGTGAAGCAACAATGACTTTATTGCCTCTGCAAGCGGTGATTGAAGGGAGGAGGGGCGAGTGGTTAGCTTACAGGGAAGTAGAGTGAACCAAGGGGCGGGGGGTTTCATCAAGGAGAAACAAACAGAACTTTCACACCGTAGCCTGGCCAGTCATGAAACTGGTTTTCAAAGCTTTTCTGATGCGTACCGCGCCCTCCTGTGCTCTTCTAACCGCCCTGGTGTCTGGCTGCGCGTAACCAGCAGCTAGGCGAGTTGCCTCAGCCTCCCACCCCGCCATAAACGTCTCCCCCTTACTCTCACAGATATTGTGGAGCACACAGCAAGCAGTAATAACAGTGGGAATATTGGTTTCGCTGAGGTCTAAGCGAGTCAGTAAACTGCGCCAGCGCGCCTTTAAACGTCCAAATGCACATTCTACCACCATTCTGCACTTGCTCAGCCTGTAGTTGAACAGCTCCTGACTACTGTCCAGGCTGCCTGTGTACAGCTTCATGAGCCATGGCATTAAGGGGTAGGCTGGGTCCCCAAGGATACATATAGGCATTTCAACATCCCCAACAGTTATTTTCTGGTCTGGGAATAAAGTCCCTTCCTGCAGCTTTTGAAACAGACCAGAGTTCCTGAAGATGCGAGCGTCATGCACCTTTCCCGGCCATCCCACGTTGATGTTGGTGAAACGTCCCTTGTGATCCACCAGAGCTTGCAGCACTATTGAAAAGTACCCCTTGCGGTTTATGTACTCGGCGGCTTGGTGCTCCGGTGCCAAGATAGGGATATGGGTTCCGTCTATAGCCCCACCACAGTTAGGGAATCCCATTGCAGCAAAGCCATCCACTATGACCTGCACATTTCCCAGGGTCACTACCCTTGATATCAGCAGATCTTTGATTGCGTGAGCTACTTGCATCACCGCAGCCCCCACAGTAGATTTGCCCACTCCAAATTGATTCCCAACTGACCGGTAGCTGTCTGGCATTGCAAGCTTCCACAGGGCTATCGCCACTCGCTTCTCAACTGTGAGGGCTGCTCTCATCCTGGTATTCATGCGCTTCAGGGCAGGGGAAAGCAAGTCACAAAGTTCCATGAAAGTGCCCTTACGCATGCGAAAGTTTCGCAGCCACTGGGAATCGTCCCAGACCTGCAACACTATGCGGTCCCACCAGTCTGTGCTTGTTTCCCAAGCCCAGAATCGGCGTTCCACAGCATGAACCTGCCCCATTAGCACCATGATGCATGCATTGGCAGGGCCCATGCTTTCAGAGAAATCTGTGTCCATGTCCTGATCACTCACGGGACCGCGCTGACGTCGCCTCCTCGCCCGGTATCGCGTTGCCATGTTCTGGTGCTGCATATACTGCTGGATAATGCGTGTGGTGGTTGATGTGCTCCTAATTGCCAAAATGAGCTCAGCGGCCTCCATGCTTGCCTTGGTATGGCGTCCGCACAGAAAAAAGGCGTGGAACGATTGTCTGCCGTTGCTCTGACGGAGGGAGGGGCGACTGACGACACGGCTTACAGGGTTGGCTTCAGGGAGCTAAAATCAACAAAGGGTGTGCCTGTACATCAAGGAGTATTTCAGGCAGGACTGCACGGAGGGTTCCAATAAGAAATGGTGCACCAAAGTTATCATTGTTATTGGAACAAGGAGGTTAGCCTGGCCTCTGATTGATACATGGCTAGATTAACCTCGCTGCGCCTTCTCTGTGAGTGACTGCAGTGTGATCTAGACAGGGGAGGAGGAAAATGAGTACAAAACAAATCTGGTCTATTTCTTGTTCTGACCCACTCCATCTATCCTTTACATCTTTGGCTGGCAGCAGACGGTGCAGAAGGACTGCATGCCATCCACATCTCATGGCTGCTTGGCAGAAGATGGTACAGTACGACTGCTAGCCATCTTCATCTCTTGCCTGCCTGGCATAAGATGGTACAATACGACTGCTAGCAATCCTCATCTCTTGCCTGCCTGGCAGAAGATGGTACAGTACGACTGCTAGCAGTCCGTATCGCCTGCCCGCTCACCATAAGACAGTTCAATAGGACTGCAGGACTAAAGAGAATGACCTGGTCAAGTCACTCCAAATTTAGTCCCTGCGCCCATGTCTGCCCAGGCGCTCCCAGCTGACGTGGCCAGGAGCACCTCGGACACGACGAGGACGACTACCAATCGTATTGCACCGTCTGCTGCCAGAAGGCAATGGGTTGCTGCTACTGTGCAGCAAAGCCGTACCGCGTCTGCCAGCACCCAGGAGACATAGGGTGACGGTTACCTGAGCTGGCTCCATGCTTGCCATGGTATGGTGTCTGCACAGGTAACTCATGAAAAAAGGCGCGAAACGATTGTCTGCCCTTGCTTTCACGGAGGGAGGGAGGGAACGGGGGCCTGACGACACGTACCCAGAACCACCCGCGACAATGTTTTAGCCCCATCAGAGTGCTCCATTGTGAGTGCTCTGGACAGCACTCTCAGATGCCCGATTGTTTGCCATTGCTCTGACGCTGGGAGGGGCGCTTACAGGGTTGGCTTCAGGGAGCTAAAATCAACAAAGGGGGTTGCTTTACATCAAGGAGTATTTCAGGCAGGACTTCACGGAGGGTTCCAATAAGAAATGGTGCACCTAAGTTATCGTTGTTATTGGAACAAGGGGGTTAGCCTGGCCTCTGATTGATACATGGCTAGATTTACCTCGCTGCACCTTCTCTGTAAGTGACTGCAGTGTGATCTAGAAGAATGAGTCCCCTAGACAGGGGAGGGGGGGAAGCAAATCTGGTCTATTTCTTGTTTTGATCCACTCCATCTATCTTTTACATCTTTGGCTGGCAGCAGACGGTGCAGAAGGACTGCATGCCATCCACATCTCATGGCTGCTCGGCAGAAGATGGTACAGTACGACTGCTAGCAGTCCGTATCGCCTGCCCGCTCACCATAAGACGGTTCAATAGGACTGACTGCAGGACTAAAGAGAATGACCTGCTCAAGTCACTCCAAATTTAGTCCCTGCGCCCATGTCTGCCCAGGCGCTCCTGATCGACCTCACAGAGGCGACCAGGAGCACCTCAGACATGACGATGACGGCTACCAGTCGTACTGTACCGTCTGCTGCCACAAGGCAAGGGGTTGCTGCTACTGTGTAGCAATGCCGTACCGCGTCTGCCAGCATCCAGGAGACATAGGGTGACGGTTACCTGAGCGGGCTCCATGCTTGCCGTGGTATGGCGTCTGCACAGGTAACTCAGGAAAAAAGGCGCGAAATGATTGTCTGCCCTTGCTTTCACGGGGGGAGGGAGGGTGGGAACGGGGGCCTGACGATATGTACCCAGAACCACCCGCGACAATGTTTTAGCCCCATCAGGCATTGGGATATCAACCCAGAATTCCAATGGGCAGCGGAGACTGCGGGAACTGTGGGATAGCTACCCACAGTGCAACGCTCCGGAAGTCGACGCTTGCCTCGGTACTGTGGAAGCGCTCCGCCGAGTTAATGCACTTAATGCACTTAGAGCATTTTCTGTGGGGACACACACACTCGAATATATAAAACCAATTTCAAAAAAAACGACTTCTATAAATTCGACCTAATTTCGTAGTGTAGACATACCCTAAAGTGATCATCAAGTTGGGCCATTTCCAGCACAAATCCAGGTTTTGTGCTGGAAATGGCCCACCTTGATTATCATGCACATTGTAGGGAGAGAGGTCACTTTGGACAACCTATTACCAGCAGGAGAGTGAGTTTGTGTGTGTGGTTTTTGGAGGGGGGTGAGGGGGTGAGAGCACCTGGATTTGTGCAGGAAATGGCCCACCTTGATTATCATACACATTGTGAAAAGAGTGGTCACTTTGGATGGGCTATTACCAGCAGGAGAGTGAGTTTGTGAAGGGGGCGGAGGGTGAGAAAACCTGGATTTGTGCTGGAAATGGCCCAACTTGATGATCACTTTAGATAAGCTATTACCAGCAGGAGAGTGAGTTTTTGTGTGTATGGGGGTGGGGGGGTGAGAAAACCTGGATTTGTGCTGGAAATGGCCCACCTTGATTATCATGCACATTGTAGGGAGAGTGTTTCAGAGTAACAGCCGTGTTAGTCTGTCTTTGCAAAAAGAAAAGGAGTACTTGTGGCACCTTAGAGACTAACCAATTTATTTGAGCATGAGCTTTCGTGAGCTACAGCTCACCTCATCGGATGCATACCGTGGAAACTGCAGTAGACATATAATGTCTACTGCAGTTTCCACGGTATGCATCCGATGAGGTGAGCTGTAGCTCACGAAAGCTCATGCTCAAATAAATTGGTTAGTCTCTAAGGTGCCACAAGTACTCCTTTTCTTATTGTAGGGAGAGTGGTCACTTTGGATAAGCTATTACCAGCAGGAGAGTGAGTTTGTGTGTGTGGTTTTTGGAGGGGGGTGAGGGAGTGAGAGAACCTGGATTTGTGCAGGAAATGGCCCACCTTGATTATCGTACACATTGTTAAGAGAGTGGTCACTTTGGATGGGCTTTTACCAGCAGGAGAGTGAGTTTGTGTGTGTGGCGGGGGGGGGGGGGGCGGGGGCGGAGGGTGAGAAAACCTGGATTTGTGCTGGAAATGGCCCAACTTGATGATCACTTTAGATAAGCTATTACCAGCAGGACAGTGGTGTGGGAGGAGGTATTGTTTCATGGTCTCTGTGTGTATATAATGTCTTCTGCAGTTTCCACGGTATGCATCCGATGAAGTGAGCTGTAGCTCACGAAAGCTCATGCTCAAATAAATTGGTTAGTCTCTAAGGTGCCACAAGTACTCCTTTTCTTTTTGCGAATACAGACTAACACGGCTGTTACTCTGTGACCTAAATTTAGTTTGTTATTGTGATACAGTGGCCTCCCTGGAAACACCTGTTCTTCCTCCATTTAGTAAAAATATTTCATCAGTAAAGGTAGTTAAATAATAATCATGACTAATGCATGGATTATGTTTTTCATTCATTGTTGAATAATTTATTCCCCAATAAGATTTTCCACTATTTGGCTGCCTCCATCAATAGCCAAAGATAATTTGTCAAATTACTTTCCAGTTTTTTTCCTGTCAATCAGTGAATAATGTGTTTTCAAATAATTATCCATGCTCTTTGATCAGCTCAATTCAGGCGTTATCCTATCTTTGCACCACCCAGCAGTAGTGGCTCAGGGCATCAAAACACACAGCACTTGCCCTGCAACTTCCTTAACAACATCCCCAAGATGACTGCTCCCTATTGGAGGCTAATGTGATTGCTGCATATGGGGTCTAAAAAGCTTTTTTGGATCCTCCAGGGTGAGCTATAAGATATCATAATTCAACATAAGTTATTATATTGCATTGGAAATGCCTTTCTAATTTTATGCATGTTGCTACCTTTAGGTCTCTTCTGGTATTACTGCTTTCCAATTATCTCCCTGCTATTGAATATCTCTGTTTTGACTTATTTTGTCATCAGATGTGTCAGCTTACATTTTTCCAGATTTAATCTTATTTTGTTATTTCCTGTCCATATCTGCACAGTTTAAAGGTTTTTTTTATTGCTTTGTAACAGAGAGAAAAGGGGGGAAAATAATATACAGACAAGGTTACATCATTTGTTTATAATTCAGCTTTTTCTAAAATACCTTATAGGCCAAGCTTAAAGCATTTTAAAAACATTTAAACAGGGAATAGTAACAAAAATCCCATCTTATGCAGACAGTTTGGCCACTTCAATTTAAAAAAAAAAAGTTGATGAGATTCCAAAATAATAATCAATACTATTTGTCCAGTCATCCCTTCGTTTACAACCCACACCCACACCAAAAACTCGGGGGGAAAGATATGCCTGGTAGTATGTTTGCAAAACAGCTTAATACATTTAGGTTCTGTCAGCCCAAGGCATGAAGAGCTTTAAGGTCAGTGACGCTTCATAGAAAATGCTCTTTACCACTCTCTCTTATAAAACAAAATTCACCCCTCTGCAGACAGCCAGCACCGACTATTACCATATAATCCCACTTAAGCCTTCGAAGTGGAGTTTAAGTAGCCCTTAAATGAAGCATAGAGCTTGGGTGAAATTCTGGCCCCACTGAAGTCAACACGAGTTTTGCCATTGATTTCAGTGGGGCCAGGATTTCACCCCTTGTGTGAGCCTTCTGCACACAGATTAATTTAATTCATAATGAAGAGAAAAACAGGAAGTGACCTCATTTCTGTTGGCAGTACCTCACAATTTATTGTAGTTGTGGGTTGGGCAAAATGTCACTGAAGCTGATAGGTGGACTCACTGCCCTTGGTGTGGGGGACCCCCTGGCCCTTCCTTTAATGACAGTTCAGCCCCTTTACAAAACAGCAGTGGCCTTCAGGCCAAACACAGGCACATGTCGCTGCCCAAAACAAAGCCACATGCAGAGCACTCAGGAATTTGAACCATATGGGAGATGGGCATGGCTGGGTATTGTTTTAGTGGTCATGAGACAGAGAGCAATTTTAGTAAAAGGCTGTACATGAGAGAAAGAAGCAAGAGAAACTCCCAGAAACAGGCAGAGAAGGCTGCAAGGAAGCACCAGACACAGCGTGAACAAGCATTGAGAACTTGAGCCTGAGAAAAAGCCTGAAGAGAGCTTTTGGGCTGAGTGCTAGCTGAAAGGGGGGGCTTGAAGCCATGAACAAAGAAGCCATCTCATTTGTTTCCTGGAAACAAGACTTGGTACATTCTTTGTCAATAAACAGGATTGCAACAAACCTATCTGACTCATATAATCAATTTCTCCTTCTAACGGAAACAATCTGCAGGGCACCAAACTTTGGCTGACCACTCAAGTCACTCAGGGTAACACTCATTTTTGGGTTAAATCAATACGCACTAACCACTTCCTTCAGGTCATTAATAAGGAAGCTGGGTGCAAATGAATGTAATAAGTGATCCCTGCAGAAACCTCACCACAATCTGATACATTTCATTTTACTAGCACCCTGTGTTTATTTCCTTCTGTCAGTTTTCAATCTATACTATGGTGCTCATATACAAAGCAATTTAAATGAATTTCCAAGAAACGTTTCTTGACACACTTTATCCAGTACTTTCTGAAAGTACAGATCTAAACTAAATGAGATCATTTAAAAAAAAATCTTCCCTTTAGGTGAAAAAGGAATAACTAGTAGTTCACGGCAAGAAGCAATAAACTTCTGACTCATCAGAAACAAATGTTATATGTGCTTTCCTCTGCAGGGCACAGTTTTGAAAGTAAATTGCTTTTTTAAGAAAGATCCTATTACAGTTTATAGACTTTAAAATCTATGACTAACTTTTCTAAAATTGATCCGATTCCCAAGCAGACATATAAATAGAATTTCAAAGCAGAAAACAGTAAAACCATTTAGGGGATATTAAATCAACTTTCAAACTCTCCCATCTATACAAGAGATGACAAGCCACTTATCACTGAAAGACTTGCATGCCTGTTTTCCTTACACCTCTCTATTAGTTATTTTAAGTTCACTGAGTGCGAACTGCGACTTGCCTTTCTCAGGTTTATCTATATTTGCTCTGTTTTCATCAGCTCAGTAACTACTATGTATTCTTTTCCTCTCAGGACAGCAGTTCCATAATGAAATTTATTAATTCAATAGGCTCAGAAACATCTGAAATTCCAGAAGCCCCAGCTAAGTGTGCCTTGGGAATCAGAGCAACAGTATACTGAGCTGCAGGTCCCTGAAAAATCTAAAATAAGACTTGGCAAAAACTCTTGCCAGCTGTTACACGTTTCCCAGCCAAGCTACTTTTTTTTATATGTCAATGAAGCATCAGAAAGGGCTGCTCTTCGCCTTATTTGGATTAAACTTTATACCATGTTGTACCAGATTTTTTTTTTATTTGCATGTTTATTTGCTTTGTTCACTTATTTTTATTGAACCCAGATGTCAGCAATGGCCTGCGTTGCCTTAATTAGTCCAAATCATTCTCCACTAGGAAAGATACAAATTACTCCTACCCTACTGTGGGAGACAATTTAGAATATTTACAAGCCAAAATGATGAGATCAGGTCAGTCACTATCTCCAAGGGATAGCAAAACTTGATTGTAATGAATGGTCATAAACTGACACAGGATAAAACCTGCCATATACCACAGTTCTATGATTTGTAAAGCATACATTACCAGTCTTTTGCATGGGAACATTGTAGCTGTGCCTAAATCATATTTTGAACTGCAGACATTGCAAACAATATTAAGTGCTCAATTTTATACTACATTTAAAATGCACCCTTTGTAATGAATTTAGAAAATTCAAATCAGTTAGACTGTGTAAAGATTCACTGCAAATTTTACCTCATTGTATTGAAATACTCTGTTGACAATTAATCTAGTGCTGACAAATGGGGAAATATAAACTCAGCTCCCAACCCATTTAGTTGCCATAATCAAAATCTAAATGTGCTGAGTGACAGAAGGGATAAAAATATTTTTACAAGAACTATTATAATCTCTCCTCCTTTTGCAGATTACCTCTTTCCTTAGACTTTATATATTACCTAAAGCATTTAGGAAACTGAATTGCTAGATTTGATTCATGCCCATAGGTACAAGGATATAATCTGCATCTCCTTCATCTATGATAGATGCTGTGCCATAGGGGGGATTCGTATCCAGAAAAAGGCAAAATACCTTTCCCAAAGGCTTCACTGGGGGAACACAGGTATAATTTGTGGGCCTCATTCCATAGGAGCGGAATCAGCATATTTCTCAGGTCAAACTTCTTCCCTCAAGGACCCACCCAATTTCTGGGCTGTGCCAGACAGCTCCGTTTTCTCTGACAGAGGGAGGGATGCTGGGAGCTTCTTGCCCCCCTCCAGGCACACTTGTGAGTTTCATTAGCAGCAGTGAAGCAAAAGTGCTTCATTCACTTTATAGTAGGTGAGCACATTCCTTATCTTGTTTATTAGAAACACTTAAGGTAATAAAACCTCAGGGACCTATAAACTGAAATGTGTGAATTTCGTGCCATACTGTTTAGGAAGAAGTGCAGGAGGAAGAGAGTAAGAGATCCTATTGTTTGTGATTTCATAAATCAGGCAGCCACATCAGACAGGACTTTTGCCAAAAATAACTGTCAACACTGCTTTTAAGATTCCTAGTAGGGTTGCCAAACAATTAAAAAAATTAATCGTGATTAAAAAAATAATTGTGATTAATCACACTGTTAAACAATAATAGAATACCATTTATTTAAATATTTTTGGATGTTTTCTACATTTTCAAATATATTGATTTCAATTACAACACAGAATACAAAGTTCACAGTGCTTACTTTATATTTATTTTTATTACAAGTATTTGCACTGTAAAAAAACAAAAGAAATAGTATTTTTCAATTCACCTAATAAAAGTACTGTAGTGCAATCTTTTTATCATAAAAGTTGAACTTATAAATGTAAAATTATGTACAAAAAAACCTGCATTCAAAAATAAAACAATGTAAAATTTTAGAGCCTGAAAGTCCACTCGTCCTACTTCTTGTTCAGCCAATCACTTGGACAAACAAGTTTGTTTACATTTGCAGGAGATAATGATGTCTGCTTCTTATTTACAATGTCACCTGAAAGTGAGAACATGCGTTCTTGTGGCACTGTTGTAGCCAGTGTCGCAAGATATTTACGTGCCAGATACGCTAAAGATTCATATGCCCCTTCATATGTCCCTTCATGCTTCAACCACCATTCCAGGGGACATGCATCCATACTGATGACGGGTTCTGCTAGATAACAATCCAAAGCAGCGCGGACCGACACATGTTCATTTTCATTATCTGAGTTAGATGCCACCAGCAGAAGGTTGATTTTCTTTTTTGGTGGTTTGGGTTCTGTAGTTTCCGCATAGGAGTGTTGCTCATTTAGGACTTCTGAAAGCATGCTCCACACTTCATCCCTCTCAGATTTTGGAAGGCACTTCAGGTTCTTAAACCTTGGGTCGAGTGCTGTAGCTATCTTTAGAAATCTCACATTGGTACCTTCTTTGCGTTTTGTGAAATCTGCAGTGAAAGTGTTCTTAAAATGAACATGTGCTGGGTCATCATCCAAGACTGCTATAACATGAAATATATGGCAGAATGCGGATAAAACAGAGCAGGGGACATACAATTCTCCCCCAAGGAGTTCAGTCACAAATTTAATTAACACATCAGCATGGAAGCATGTCCTCTGGAATGGTGGTTGAAGCATGAAGGGGCATACAAATGTTTAGCATATCTGACACGTAAATACCTTGCAATGCCAGCTACAAAGTTCCATGCAAATGCCTCTTCTCAATTTGTGTAAATAAGAAGAGGGCAGCATTATCTCCTGTAAATGTAAATAAACTTGTTTGTCTGAGTGATTGGCTGAACAAGAAGTAGGGCTGAGTGGACTGGTAGGCTCTGAAGTTTTACATTGTTTTGTTTCTGAGTGCACTTATGTCACCAAAAAAAAATCTATATTTGTAAATTGCATTTTCACGACAAAGAGATTGCACTACAGTACTCATATGAGGTGAATTGAAAAATACTATTTCTTTTGTTTATCATTTTTACATTGCAAATATTTATAATAAAAATAATATACACTTTTCTTTGAATTAGAACACAGAATACAATATATATTAAAATGTAGAAAAACATCCAAAATATTTAATAAATTTCAATTGGGATTCTATTGTTTAACAGTGCGATTAAAACTGCGATTAATCGCGATTAATTTTTTTAATCGTGATTAATATTTTTTAGTTAATCGCATGAGTTAACTGCGATTAATTGACACCCTAATTCCTAGTTTATAATTTTAGATGAAAATCCCTCTGTTGGTAATATGGAGAAATTAGATTTGTCATCTCAGCTCAGTTCAGCTCTCAAACCACATGATCCACCATTTACAGAGCAAAGTACATAGGGGAATACTGGTCTCAGGAAACCCTTCAGATTAAATCAGGGTTAAAACAATAAAGTTTAACCACAGCAAGGAAGGGGACACTTTAAATGGTGCTTAACAAGAAAGTATCCTGCCAAGTCATTCAATTTTCACGCTATTAACTCTAACTTCTACAGCAGAAAGTTCCATAGGCAACTGTTGTTAGTGGCAAGATATTTAACATAGACACATCTCAGGTCACTGGTATAAATTTATTCAAACTAATAGGCCCAATAATACCATGTATTGTCAGACATTTCAAAATGCTTGCATGGTTGGAATATTTCTGTTTTAAGACTCCATTAAGACTATTTTGGAACCTGTCTAAGAATTTATACCATGCTCATCACCATGATATCGGAGTGCATCTGTAGCCTTGGAAAGCATTTGTAGTCCTCCCAGACAGACCCTGTGCAGCCTCATATTGACTGAGGAGACAACAAAACCCGTTTTGCATCTTGCACAGCAGCAAATGCTTTTTCTGTGTCTGTGGTTACACCCAGGAGATAGCTGTGGGACTGCCTCCTCCTATGCCCCTGTATGGCTCAATTATATAGATGTGTTAATGCCCGGACTGAGCGTGATATGAAAGAAAAATGTACTGAGGGTTTAAAGAGGATGACATGCAACTACACTGCTTGTCAGTTCATATCTGTCAATGCTATAACAGGCCCCTGGGGTTTCTCAATCATAAAATCCTTCACCAAGTGTTTACTTTCACACATACTTTGACATAATCTTGAACATGAATTAACTAAATGAATTACTCTTAATCTTGTCCAGATGGCAGAGGAAAGATTACATGCACAATCATATATCTGAATTCTCATAAATATTAGCTACTCAGTCCAATAAATTCAACATTCACTTTTACTGGCTCATTGGACACTTAACTCCAACGCAGATTAATCCAATCCTTACTGTCCAATATTTAGTGTTTTTATACCCATTTCATTTACTTTTATAAGGGGAGTTGACAGTTACCCCAATTTTTAAGTTGCCTACACTATTTATGGTATAAAATTCTTGTGATTTTTTTTATGATGCTCTCACACCTTGTTTGCAGCAAGCCCTTAAAATTCAGCAAAGGGAGAGCCTGAAAGCCAGGGATTTGCTTTTAGCTCCTCTGTGAAATTCTATGCCAAATAACCTGAACATTTTAAAGGCCTGTACGTGACCCTCACCACTGCTACATAGCACCTTGAACCCCCTTCCCCTAGGAGCAGGCACTCAACCTGGGAGCAACCATAGCAGGGTTATGATCAAGAGAAAGCCAAGATGGGCTTGGACAAGTCAGACTCCTCCCCATCCTAACCTAATTTGTGGACCTTGCACCACATAGGGAAGGGGCTCCCCCACTTCCCATGGGCCAGATTAGAAACCCTTGAGAAGCGATTCAGGCTGGTAGCTGCTGGAACCATTGTAATTGGGAGAGAGACCAAACTAGACCAGGTTCCCACCGATTCAAACATCCAGCAAATTCAGTCCCCTTCTCTGGGGCACCACAGGGAGAAGGAGCCTCCTCCTTACCCAAAGGGCAGGAAATAGGGTCCTGATCCCTGTTAGGGGCTATCAGGCTACAAATATTAATAACTGGGAACCAGGAGATCACAAGTTCTGGTCTCACCTCTTCTACTTACTGATGTTCATAATTCTGAACCCTTCACAACCTTTATTATCAAGTCCTGGCTCACCAGTGCTGGGCATTCTGTGGAAAATTCTGACATTTCGTTTTGATTCAGAATGAAAACTAAAAATGTAAAAAATTTCCAACAAAAAGAAATTTCCAATAATTATTTTTTGAAAACTCAAATAATTCTTGTTGGATTTTTGTTCTAAATGAAATGGAGCAGCCAGCTGCCCTGGCTCTGGGGAACTCCACAGGTTGCTCCCAGGGACTCAGAGACAACCCATGGAGTCCCTGGGATCAAGAGCAGCCCATGGAGTGCCAGGGAGTGGGGGAAGTTCCCAACATGGAGCAAGAAGCCTAGCAGCCCTGAGATGGTGCCCTGCATGGTGGGGCTGAGCCGAAGCCAAGACCTGGAAACCTGGCCTCCTCCTCCACCCACCAGGTGAACGGGCAGCAAACCAGGCTAGGTTCCATCAGAACTCTGCCTATGTTTTTGCAGAACTTGGTTGAAACCAAACGTTTCTGCCTAATGCCTATTTCTCCAGGAAAAGTCATTTAAAACAAAACAAAAAAATTGAAACATTTCATTCCACTAAGATCAAAACCTTATCCAAATGCTTCATTTTGATTTTTTTAATGAAATTTTGTCAAAATCGACACACTCCCGCACAAGGTTTTGATTTTGGTAAATCAACATTTTCCGATGGAAAAATGTTTCATCAGAAAATTTTCAACCAGCTCTAATTAGGATACAGTCTTTATTTACATGATCACACTTTTTTTTTTCATTGAAATCCTGCACAGGATGGACAGTTTTTAGGAGAAGGATCGGGGCTGTATAATGAATGCAGCTGTCATCAGTAGGACACCTGTCTTAATTTTTTCCAGGTGTGTAGTGAATGAGGTAGGGGGTGTGGAGGGAAAAAAAGATAGTCTCATAGTCAAGGTGGTTGAGTGTCACTCTGGAGGACTGTATTCTATCCCTGTCTCTACCACAGAGTTCCTTAAACTAAACTTTTCACAGGTGACCAATAATTGTGTGTTCCTCATTTTCTGGATGTCCATCTTGAGACAGTGGGGCTTGATTTTCAAAAGTGCTCAAAACTTACACCTGCAACTAAAGTCAGGAAGTCCTGACTCTGCCACTGATTCGTTATGTGGCCTCCGGAAAATCACTTTGTCTCAATTTTCTCATCTGTAAAATGGGGTTAGTAATACCACTTTACCTCACAGATAGCATGATATTTTGAAAAATTACAGAGTGGGGAAAAAGAAAAAATGGGGGAAAACCCAAAGCTCAGACACCATTCAGTCTGTTGCATTCAGTGGTGGAAAAAGAAGAATGCAAAAATTTGAAATTTTGAAAAAAATCAGTTTTGAAAACTCAAACAAAATTCAAATTTGAAATAAAGAATTAGAAATTTGCTGTTGGAGTTTTTATATTATGTCAAAAATGACATTTTTATCATGAAAAATGTTCACATTGAAATCCCATTTTTCAGTAGGAAAGTTTTTGGTTTAAAAATGTCAAACAGGTTGTTGTAGCAACCAGGCAAGGTACTAACAAACTTCAACAGGACTTTATTTTTAAGTGGGAACCTCTTTACCAAGCTGCTGCTGCACCCTCGGTAGCTCTCACTCCGCCTCCTCAACTCCCCCCCCCCCCCCGTTTCCTGTCCTTTCAGACTACCAACAGCAGCATCTAAACACCACGTTCCCTCCTCTCTTAAGAAACTCTCCCAGTTAAAATAAACATTGTTGTTCTAACCACAGGAACAAATATGAAACAAGACACTATACTGTTGGCAGAAATATTACAGTGAAAACACTGTAGATACTATATAACATAGTCTCTAGTCCAGACAGATCATCGTCTGAGTCTGACAGGCTGTCTCTCAAGCCCCGGTTCCAGTGCAATGTCTTGTTGTGTTGATTCTATGGTGAAGTCATCCAATACAGACTGGGTGTTGGCATAATCTCCTCTTGGCGCATAGGCAGGGGCAAGATAAGAAGCATTCCATACCCACCCATCAGAAAGTTGATAGGTGTAAGGTCCCTTCTTCTCTATGATTTTAAGAGGAGCTGTGAATTTATGGTCCCCTTTGCATAAAATTCCAGGTTTTCGTATTCCAACGAAGGAACCACACTCAAACTTTGGTTCCTTAGCATCCCGCCGCTTGTCTGTGAAAGCCTTATACTTTGCTTGGTTCTGTTCAACTGTTTTTCTCACATCATCCTCAGTTGGGGCACCAGGTTGTGCCTTTAACAATCCAGCAATGTTCAGTTTAGTATTCATCTGTTTCCCATGCGGTAACTCTGTGGGTGATCTTTGAATTGTGGCATGTCGTGTAGCCCGGTATGCTTGCAAGAAATCAGTAGTGAAGGTTATCCACAATCGCCCTTCCAGTTTAGCTGTTTGCAAACTCTCTTTCAAACTTCTGTTTGATTTCCCCATTGGCTTGAGGGTAATATAGGGATGACCTTCTGTGTAAAATGTTCCTCTCTGCTAGAAACGTTTCAAACTCCAGGAAAGTAAATTGACTACCATTATCTGAAACCAGTTCTTTGGGGTTACCTTCCATGCTAAAAACTGAAGAGAGGAACTTAATTGCTGTAGCAGAAGAGATTTGCGATGTAAACGCTACTTCAGGCCATTTACTGAAATAGTTTATTAAAATGATGGCATAACGGCAGTCACTTGGATCAGTATCAAAGGGTCCTACAAGGTCAATCACCACTTTTTCCCATGCAGATTCAGGAAGAGGAACAGGCTGTAATGGAGGGGTACATGTCACTGCTGTCTTATCATGCATTTGGCAAGTGACACAGGATTTTATGAGTGCTTTCAGTTTGAGAGTCCATCCCTGGCCACCAATACAGATCCCGTAGTCATTGTCTGGTTCTGACAATTCCTTGATGAGTATCGTGTGCCAGGTGTATGAGTTTTGACTGTAATTCTTCTGTCACAAGTAGCTGGTGTGTACCTCATAGCACACAGCCATCAAGCAAAGAAAGTTCATCCTAAACTCTAAAATAAGTCAGCAAAACTGGGTCAAGGTTTTTAGGGTTACTTTGTCAGAAATTCCCATATATTTTGTTGAATTAGACACGCTGAACAAGCAGTTTGAAATTATTCTTTTGTAACTGCAGTAAGAGTGCTTGTAATAAGTGCAACTACTACACCCTCATCCTCCGGTGGACCATCTGGTGAAGGCAAAGGCAGGCGAGAAAGGCAATCAGCTACCACATTTTGGTTTCCAGGCTTATATTCCAGTTCATAATTGAAAGAGAGTAGTCTTGCAGACCATCTAGCAATACGATATCCTGCTCTTCCCAGTCCTTTCGTGGTGAGCAACGTCATCAAAGGGCTGTGGTCTATGCGCAACTTGAATGTGCGGCCCCACAGGTAAGTTCTCCATTTTTCAGTAGCCCAGACACAAGCAAGTGCTTCTTTTTCGACTGTAGAATACTTCCTCTCAGCATTACTTAGTGTCCTTGAAGCAAATGCAACAGTCCTCTCCGTGTTGTCCTCATGAAGTTGTGTGAAGACAGCCCCAAGTCCATAATCAGAAGCAACAGTATTTACAATTGTGGGCAATTCAGGAATGAATAGTGCAAGTACTGGACTATGTACAATCAAGTCTTTCACCATTTCGAAACTAGCTTGTGCATCCATTGTCCACACTAAGGATGAACTTCTCTGTAGTAATTCTCATAATGGTTCAATGACAGAAGCATAATTAGGAATGAATTTTGCATACCAGAAGGTAAGACCCAAGAAGGAACGTAATGTTTGCAAATCTGTTGGAGGAGGAGCATTTGAAATTGCCAGGATATGATCTGGATCAGGTTTTAGTCCAGCCTGTGAAATTGTATGCCCCAGAAAGGAGAGTTCAGTTTGTCTAAATTTGCATTTGGATCTATTGAGCTGGAGGCCTGCTGTGCTGATGCAGTTTAGTACAGACTGCAGGTTATTGTCATGCTCCTCTGAAGTATTTCCAAACACGATAATATCATCCAGATAGCACTGAACTCCACATTGATTCTTCAGAATCAATGACGTCATTTTTTGGAAGGCACTTGGGGCAGATGCAAGACCATCTGGAACACATTTAAAATGAAATAGTCCCTCATGTGTAATAAATGCTGTGAGGTCTCTGCTATCTTCATTCAACATAACCTGGTGATATGCGCTCTGCAAATCAAGAGTAGAAAACATTTTTGCCCCACAGAGTTCTGCAAATACTTCTTCTATGTGAGGGTGAGGATGTCTGTCAATCACAATAGCTTTATTTGGCTCCCTTAAGTCCACACAAAGGCGAATGCCTCCACCCTTCTTCTGCGTCACTACTATAGGTGAAACCCATTCCGAGGAGTCAATCTCTTCAATACTGTCCTTTTGAACAAGTGTTCTAAGTTCCTCTGAAACAGCTTCCCTGACTGAAAATGGTCTGTGCTGTAACTTCTGTCACATTATTCTGCATTTTAACTTTATGCAGAAACCCATAAGCACAGCCAAGTTTCTCCTCAACCTGGTGTTGGGTCCCAGCTGAAACTGGTGTGTGTACCGCAAGAGTGCTTTGCTGAGGAAGATCAATTCATCCATTAACTACCCTGAGATTTAAAGCAGCCAATAAATCTGTGCCAAGGATAGGTGTGCCTTTGTGGACAATGTAGAACTCTGCAGTTACACAGCAATCACCAAAAGTAATTATTGCCGGCAGGCAGCCATGTACTGGAATATGGTTTTTCAAATAGCACACCAAGTGAAGTTTGGGTTCAGTAAGAAGCACATCTTTAAAGTAATGCAAATAGATAGAATCAGATAGTATAGATACTGCTGAGCCAGTGTCCAACATTAGCTGAATAGAATGTGATTTGCCTGAGGGTATGGCGGAAATGTTTACAGTGCACTTTATTCATTCTGGAATATGTGCAGTCGTGATTTTGTCCATACTCAGCACAGTAACTTCTAGTATTGTAACTGCATGCACCTGTTGATTGAACTGGCTGCTGAGACATACTTTAGCAAAATGCCCAATATTTTTTTTTTTTTACTTTTGCCGGACATCCCGTGTAGCTTGCAAGGTGTTGTGGGGATCCACAGTGAAAGCATGCTTTCATTGTATTTTGAATTTGCTGATTCAGTGGTTTTCCATTAGTTTTCCTCTTCTAATTGTTTGTCTGCAGCGATAGTGAACTTTTCTGCAAAGGAGTCACAGCCTGGACTGTGCCTCCTGTATCCATGCTCATTATTTTGGCTTCAGCTGTAGCTGACTCAATCTGAGTAGCAATGGTTATTGCTTTTTCTAGTGTAAGTTGTGGTTCTAGAAGTAAGCATTCTCTTACATGAAGCATGGTTGTTTTCTCAATGAGCTGGTCTCTAATCATCTCATCTGCCATATTCCCAAAGTCACGAGTTACAATCAGACTCCTCAGGGAAGCAATATACTGTATTACTCCCCTGGTTTCTGCTCACGCTGGCGAAATCTGTAGCAATTAGCTACTACATTCACTTTTGGCACAAAAAAGTTCTTTAATGCAGTGAGTGCAGTCTCATATTTATCATCTGCAAGGGGGAAAGTGTAAAAATATATGCTGCCCTTCTGCTCCAAGGCAGTGGATTAGCAGAGCACACTTTCTTACTTCAGAAATCTCTGTAGCAGTGATTGCAATCAGATAAGTTTCAAACATATGGATCCAGGCAGTAAAAGCAATTGGAGGCTCACCTGGGATTTGCAGAAAGGGTGCAGGTGGGTTCAGAGGCAGAAGATCCATCCTCATCACCAAAATGTTGTAGCAACCAGGCAAGGTACTAACAAACTTCAACAGGAATTTATTTTTAAAGTGGAAACCTCTTTACCAAGCTGCTGCTGCACCCTCGGTAGCTCTCACTCTGCCTCCTCAACTTCCCCCCCCCCTTCCCGTTTCCTGTCCTTACAGGCTCCCAACAGCCAGTGCTCCCAGTTCTAATAATTGCAAGCAGCATCTAAACACCACACAAGTCTACTAAATGACTTTTTAAGCTAATATTTGGCATGTAATGTGTATGTAGATTCAGTCAAAATGACTTTTTTAACCTTTCTACTCATAGGTAAGATATTATCTCTTTGAGCAAGAACTCCCTATACATATAGGCTGTGGTCCTGCAAAGACATAAGTAGATGCTTAACTCCACTGTGACTAGATGAAATCCTCGGGTAACAAAGGTAAGCACCCACTTAAATTTTTGCAAGATTGGGAATCTAATGGGGAATATTACTAGAACTGGGAATATTTTGCCTACTGGTTAAAAAAAATGTAAAATAAAACTTTAAGCTGATTTTGCTATATGAAGACATCTTGCTCAAAGAAAACTGAGGAGACAGCTGTTAAGGTGTAAACTGCCATAACTCCTATCTCATATATTTTTCCATCTTATGTTTCTAATCAGGTGAGTGTGGTAGGACATATTAAGTAAAACCTCACAGCTCTTGATATGGACGCGTGCTGGTACTATATACCAGTCCTGTAGTTGTCCATATACACTATAGGCATTATAACTGGTTTAAAAAAATGAAAATATTGACAATTGACTAATTTTAAGCATGTGATTAGTCCCATTAGAGACATTGCTATTATCTGGAGATCCAGAGACAGCCACGGAGACAATAAAACCCCAAATTTGTAAACTTGAGTAACAAAGGAATAACAAACGCTCTCATAAACTTCACCATCCACAGCAGACTCATAGCAGAGTCCTTTCAGAATCTGTTTAAGGAAAGGGAGAAAAAGAAAGCTAAGGTAACTGGAGGAAGAATGATTCATATATTTCCAATATAGATTAGGAAAAATAGATACAAAGATAGTTAGTGAGAGTTTAGTGCCTATCAGCAAAATACAAGTGTAGACATTTCTGGTGCTTTGTGTGGATTCATGCATTCCTAATTCTGAATTATCTATCTTTAGGGCTGCATTTCTAAATAGATTTAGTACTGTTTTCTGAATGTTGCTGTCCACCAAGGGGGCAATATTTTCCAGTATTTCACTTATATAATGCAATGAATCAAGGATACTCTAACAGATGCTCATGAATATGGGTATGTGAGAGAATTTGCACTGTATACTATGCATAATCTTTATGCTAGAGGCACCATTCACATTTAACAATGACACAATGATTGTCTGTGCAACACTATCACATACAGGAACAAGGGAATATAGCATTGTTATTCAAGCTTGAAGCTCTATTTTCTTTCAAAATACAAAAGAGCTTTTGCTGCCATGTAGAGTGATATTTTGGCTCTGCTGAATCAGGATTACTATTATATTCATAGAATCATAGAATATAATCATAGAAGAGAAGAGCAGTGGAATGAATTTCTTAACTGACCAACCTGATTGCCTTCTATGATGAGATAACTGGCTCTGTGGATATGGGGAAAGCAGTGGGCATGATATACCTTGACTTTAGCAAAGCTTTTGATACGGTGTCCCACCGTATTCTTGCCAGCAAGTTAAAGAAGTATGGATTGGATGAATGAACTGTAAGCTGGCTAGAAAGCTGGCTAGACTGTTGGGCTCAGTGGGTAGTGATCAACTGCTCACTGTCTAGTTGGCAGCCAGTATAAAGCAGAGTGCCCCAGGGGTCAGCCCTGGGGACGGTTTTGTTCAACCTCTTCATTAATGATCTGGATGATACGATGGATTGTACCCTCAGCAAGTTTGCAGATGACACTAAGCTGCGGGGAGAGGTAGATACCCTGGAGGATAGGGATAGAGTCCAGAGTGAGCTAGACAAATTGGAGGATTGGGCCAAAACAAATCTGATGAGGTTCAACAAGGACAAGTTCAGAATCCTGCACTTAGGATGGAAGAATCCCATGCACCGCTACAGGCTGGGGACTGACAGGCTAAGCGGCAGTTCTGCAGAAAAGGACCTGGGGATTACAGTGAACGAGAAGCTGGATATGAGTCAACAGTGTGCCCTTGTTGCCAAGAAAGCTAATGGCATATTGAGCTGCATTAGAAGGAGCATTGCCAGCAGATTGAGGAAAGTGATTATTCCCCTCTATTTGGCACTGGTGAGGCCACATCTGGAGTATTGTGTCCAGTTTTGGGTCCCTCACTACAGAAAGGATGTGGACAAATTGGAGAGAGTCCAGTGGAGTGCTGAATCATTTCCAGCAATGAAAATGATCAGGGGTCTGAGGCATATGACTTATGAGGAAAGGCTGAGGGAACTGGGCTTGTTTAGTCTGCAGAAGAGAAGAGTGAGGGGGGATTTGATAGCAGCCTTCAACTACCTGAAGAGGGGTTCCAAAGAGGATGGAGCTAGGCTGTTCTCAGTGGTGGCAGATGACAGAACAAGGAACAATGGTCTCAAGTTGCAGTGGGGGAGGTCTAAGTTGGATATTAGGAAAAACTATTTCACTAAGATGATGGTGAAGCACTGGAATGGGTTACCTAGGGCGGTGGTGGAATCTCCATCCTTAGAGGTTTTTAAGGCCCGGCTTGACAAAGCCCTGGCTGGGATGATTTAGTTGGGGTTGCTCCTGCTTTGAGCCAGGGGCTGGATTAGATGACCTCATGAGGTCTCTTCCAACCCTAATCTTCTATGATTCTATGTGGAGATACAAATAATATTGCTGTGTGGCTGTGTGTTCTGTTGAACAGCTCAACTGAATGCAGAAGCCAGACCTGAATTTTTAAACGTAATTTAGTGCTTGAGAGAGGTACCTGCTTGGCATCACTGGGTACTGAATTCCTTTCTTTAGCCACAGAAGTAGTACAGAAGGAGTACAGAACAGGCAGCAGCAGTGCACACACTTGTATACTGTACTGCTTATGTGCCACAACTCTGAGCTGTTAGTCACTGGGATAGTGGTAGCTCATCAGATAGAAGCTCATTTTCTATGCTTCTTCAATCTCAGGCCTTCCTGCTGAGACTTCTCACAAGAGTGCCAGTTACAACCAATTGTGATGATAATTTTTGTAATGCGGCCACAGGGCCACTAGAAACTTGACTGAAAATTTACAGGTTTGATGCATGCTTAGGCATGGAAGCCCATTTATTGTTTCTGCCTAGTACAGCCTACGCTGCTGGTACACCACTGTATTTTGTTTTATCCTGGGGTCCTTGGTCTTCCATATCCTTTTCAAAGTTCTGAGAAGCCTTCAGTTTTTCTTCCACTTTACATTTTCTTTCTCTTCCATATCACAGTCACCTTCCTTCCAGCCAATAAGAAATTGGTGGACTTGAGAGGAAGGATGATCTTGTGGCTAAGGCATCTGACTAGGACTCAGGAGATCTGGATTCAATTCCATTCTCCAATGCAGACTGGTCCTTGGGCAAATCAATTAGGGTGCCATTCTTGTGCCTTTGGAGTCAATGGCAAAACTCTCATTGACTTTGATGGAGCCAGGATATCAATCTTCATTTCTCTGTGCCTCAGTTCCTCAACTGTATAATGGGGATAATAGTAATTCCTTTCTTTCAGTCTTTGTTTTCTGTATGTAGACTAACTCTCTGGGGCATTTACTGTCACTATATTTTTGTGCAGTGCACAGTGCAATGGGAACCTGACCTTGGTTGGATCCGCTAGGCACTAATACAACAATACTAATAATAACTAAAGATAATAAGAGGAAATGCACTCAATTTTCCCCTGGTATAACTCTATTGATGTTTATTTAGTTACTCCAAGGAATAGTTTGGTCCTATGCCCTTTGGACCACATCAAATTCAGTACTGAGTCAGCTCTACTTGTATTTTCTTTATTTTTTCCTCACATTTTGTTCATGATTTCCTATCATGTGGGAACCTATTATTTACACTGTTAAAAGTTCATTTTTGAAACATTGCAATAAATAGTATTACATTGAAAGCATTTCCATTCAAAGTTTAATTATGGTTGTCAGGCTGGATTAATGTTGTGCCTTGGCTAATTCTCCTTCAAGCAAACTTTGTCATAAAAATTGGCATGCCAAAATTTGAATTCCCAGTAATATGTCCAGATCCTGCATTCCTTGAACATCCCAAACTCACACTTAAGTCAACTGGAGTTTTGAGTACACCAGGAATAAAGAATCCAGCCTGTACTGTGTAGGAGACAGAAACGTGCTACTGCTCTGGTCCATTCCTCATGTCTGAGATTATGAAAGAGGGGAACTGGAATGGTCAGTAGTGCTCCTTTGCTGCATTCCAGGCCATTACTGCCTCTGCTGCTCCTCCACACAAACCAGTCATCCACCCCTTCCTTTACCAGCATCCTGCCAGGCCCACCTACAGCTCCAACCTCCATACTTTTCTTTTTTGCTTCCTTCTCTCCACCGCCCTGGTTCATTCCTCACATCTCATTCCTCCTCTCTTCAGATTACACAAGTGAATGCACCTGGACAAAATGGAGGAACCATGCAGACCACCTCCAGCACATCTTTGTCCACACCTCCTTCAGCTGTGCTGCCTTCTTTCCTTTTAATTCTCCCCAAATGAATCCTGCTCTTGCAACCTGCCAGCATCTTGCTAATTTCTTCAGAAAAATTTGATGCTGTGATAAATGAAGGGGCCGGGGGATAGCTCCCTTTTATGGACCCGCAGTCAGCCAGCAGCTATAAAATCCTGCTTAGTAGCTGTTCTCTAATTGCATCAGCCTTAACAGATGCATTATCCCATATGCTACCACCACTTCCTCTCCCTCCCTCCCACTTGTTTGCTCCTCCCCTTTTCTTTCCCTACAACCTCTCCTCCTTAATCCTTCCCCTCCCAATACCTGTTCAAATTCTGCAGGATTCTGTCTTTGGTCCTCTCCGCTTCTCCCTCTACAATTTACACCAGGGAAATCTCAGCTAGTTCCACAGCTCCTGTTACTGTCTTTACACCAGTCAATCCCAAATGCACCACCTCTGATCTAGCCTGTCTGTTCAGACTCCCGCTTCTGCCTGCCTGTTTGACATACTTTCCCGGATGGCACAACGTAATTCACTCTTATGACAAGTAGTTTAAAGGAAATAGGAAGCTGCACAAAATATAACCCACTCTCACTATACTTTCCGCTATGGGCCAACTGGAAATGTGAACCCTACTACAAGACATGCATTGCATGCATTTACTTCAGAGATTTGGCTATGTGTCTTCTATATGGCATTTGAAAGTGTTCTGTTCCATGTCTACACTGTTCCTGGCCTGGAAAGCACACTTCACGTTCAATGGGGTCTGGATCATTTTTACACAGCTTTGACACGTGTCTGTCCATGTGTAGGCTGCTGACCTCATAACAAGGTGTGAGCCTAACTTTCCCGTTGTTGACATAGTAATATGAAGAATATTTTTCCCTGTCGAAAATGGTTAGGGATTCTTTTTCTTTTCCTTTCCTCCGGTAAGATGTATTTTCTCAAGGATATTTTGCATTTTTGCATTGTAAATTTTGAATCTTCTCCTGTTATCAGTTTTATTAAATTATATATTCATTTCCAGTAGTGCCCAGTTTTTTGAGTGCTGTATAAACAAAGAAGAAGCATAGTCCCTGCTCTGAAGACTTATGTTTAAAACATGGGCATGCACAAAGGGCAGCAAGCAGGGGTGTACCCCCCCGCAAATATTTGTGTGTCCATGCAGCCCAGGGAGCAGCTGGCTGCCAGCTGAACTCCTCCTCCTCCTCCTCCCAGCCCTACAGCTGCTGCTGCTTCTTCCCTGCTGCTGGAGTCCCAGGGATTGTCTCTGCCTCCACGCCCTGACTCACCTCAGAGGACTGCCAACTTTCTAATTGCACAAAACCAAACACCCTTGCTGCCCCCTCCCCCATCCCTTCCCCAAGGCCCTGCCCCCTGTCCCGCCCCCTGTCCCGCCCCTTCTGAGAGGCTCCGCTCCTGCTCACTCCATGGGGTGTGGCTGGGGATGCAGGCTCTGGCCTGGGGGTGCAGGCTCTGGGCTGGGGCCGGGGATGAGGGGCTTGGGGTGGAGGAGGAGGCCCTGGGCTGGGGCTGAGGGGTTCGGAGTGCAGGAGGGGGCTCCGGGCTGAGGGAGGGGGTTGGGATATGGGAGGGGGTAGGAGCTCTGGGCTGGGCATGTGCTCCAGGGTGGGGCCAGAAATGAGGGGTTCAGGGTGCGCGCAGGGGATCCAGGCTGGGGCAGGGGGGTTCAGAGTGTGCCTTCACCTTGGCAAGCAGTCTGCAAAGCAGGCAGCAGTGCTGGGTCTCTGGCAGCAGAGAAGGAGAAGCAGCAGCTGTAGGGGTTGAGGGGAGGAGGAGCAGCTGGCAGCCAGCTGCCCTGCTGCTTCTTCCCGCCCTGGGCTGCAGGGACAAGGAGAGTTCTGCTGCCAGGAGGAGCCATTGCCTCCTTGCTGCTGGGTATCCCTGCCAGAGGCGTCCTGAGAAATTAGGGTAGGGAGTGTCCCACAAACCTTTCATTGGGGGGTGTGTAATGTGCCCCTTCAAAAGCAATCAGAGTTAAATTCCTATGCACACCCCTGATTTAAATTAGTTAACTGTATCTGCATTTGTGTACCAATTTTGGATTTAAAAACACCTTTAGTTTTCCTACAGCTCAAGCTATTCTCCTCCATGAATAATTTTAAATATGTATAAGTTCTTGGTTTACTATACACAGACATGAAAAATAGCCACCATGTCAAACAGAAATAACATGAACAAATACAAATTCAATAGCAGTGTCTAGAACTGCCAGCTAACTCAAAATGCAAATATATTAATATTTACATCTATCCTGGAATGTCCACTTTGACTTGAGGCTTATTGTCCCTCCCACGATCAGCATCAGTATGACAGGAGATAGCTTTCTATGGCCAAATCCATGTTCAGTGACAGATCTATTCTAGTCTATCAGTAGCAAGGGGGCTGCTACCAGGCCTGTTTAGCTCCCATGGGTGGATGAGTAGTTTGAGGAGATAACCAATGGAGGATATATATGCTTTTCTTGCTGCTTAGTTCTTTTTCTTTATTTTATTCCATTTTTGTCCTGTCTCCTTTCTTAGTTTCATCAGGTTCAGATAAGCTAAACTGGGAGATCATCCTAGATATAGCCTGCTGATGTAAGCATCTGGCAGCAATGCTAATACGGGAACTTGTAGGAGCACATTCTCTCAATTGATGGCGGGTTAAATTCTTTTCCCCCCAAGAGTGTTTTTCTCTTTTCTCTGTGTGTGGTTTGCGTGGGTGTGAGCAAGCCTGATGGGAGACACCTGCAGACGGATTTGATCATCTTTCCCAGGTGAGATGGGAATCTCTGGGAGGCAGGCTAAAAGCGTGAGGAATGTGACTGGCGAAGGGTGGTGTGGGAGAATTAGATGGCTCGTTAAAGCTGGCCCTCTTTAGACATCATATGTGGTCTGATAGGGAAAATTTAGGGATGGAAGCTTTGTTATGCAGCTGAAAACTCTTTGAGAGCCAGGATGTAGAGTCTGTCCATTTCCCCTTTAGTTGCAGTGGATAGCTTTCTGTTTTAAAGGGGATTCTGGCCCAGGAGTTCCATTTGATTCTACTTTTGGGGTGCTCTGCTGTGTGCATACTTCAGATTCTTATTCCCGACGACAAATCATTGCTGATAATTTAATGCAATCTCTTGGAGGCTTGTGCCCTGTCCAGTTCTCATATGGGTAACCTGCCAGCACCGCTTTGAAAAGCAGTATTATGTTTTTAATGCCTTCTGCATACACAACACCTAGCACACACAATTGGATAGTGTTGGCTGACAGGCCCTTGCTTTAGACTAGTCCCTCTTTTTTCCCCTCCCTCCTTTGGCAGTGAGAAAAAGCCCAAAGAACTATCTTCTTCGCCCTCTTTTAAGATAGGACTACTCAGCACATGCAGTGAACTTTTCCTCTTACTTAATGGTGTTCTGCCTCTAAGGATAACCAGCTGTAATTGCCTTCTCTCAGGCAAGGAAAGAGAATGAGATGAGGCAATTGATGTTTGTACCAAGGAGAGAGAATATGATTGAGATTCTTACACCATGTTGGGGGTCTCTTTTTGGACAATCACTTGTCTTTAAAACCTTGTTACATTATCTTGGCTGTCTGACCTTTAAAACCCATTTAAGAATTAGATATAATTGTTACTTCAGTTTAACATAACCCAAACAAACACAGTTCTGAAGAGCTTATTATACTTTTGCTAGCATGGGTCTTCAGAAGCTTAAACCCCTGTTTATAGTAGTCATGATTTTCCTAATGGTTCTCCTTAGCCATGCTTCAGGGGTCTGGGAGTCTCAGAGAGAGAGAGAATGGCTTCTTTCCCTTCTCCTTTGGAGCAGAGAGTTCCATTTTTATGCAGGAACTTACTCAGAATCTATTTAAACAAGCCAGGGGAACAACTGTAGCAGCTAGGGAGGAATTCACCCAGCTATAAATGACAGCAAAAGCTAAAGATAGTAAAAATATCAGTGAGAATGACAAGGAATGTTGAAAATACATCAGGCCAGTCTGGCAATCAAGTGGTAGCAGAATGTGCTGCCATACTGGGGGGATAGGAGGACCCAAGCTTGTATTCTGAGTTTGCTACTAAGCTTCCTAGGGTGGCAAGGAATGGGAATCCTAAGGAGGGACTATTATATCCTCAGTGCTTGGGGAAAAGGAGCTCTTTGTGTTGTTCTCGAGCAACTGCTTCTAGCTGGTAGTGAAAGAAGTTGATTTAAGTGCTCAAACACAACAATAAATTGACACTATAAAAACCCCTAAACGTAAAGAAAGCACTTCACAGCCCCTTGCTCCCCCAAAACAAACATGACCAGTAGAAAGCTACATGCTCGAATGATTTCCAGTACTTTTCAGCAAGTGAGTGATGTTGAAATCCCTGACTCTTGCAGGGATAGGACTAGTCTTCCATTTGTCTTCATTTAAACAGCAAATAGTTGACCAAAAATTGCTTATTGCCTACTCTGAACACTCCCAAAACTTTTGGAGAGCTTGGATCCAAGTCCAAGCTTCATGTTAGTCCCCATATTTATAATGGGCCAGGCACAGGCATTGACTTTTGTTTTTGTTGGTGGATGCTCCTCTCTGCCCCGTTGCCCGTTGTGTGAGCGGCGGGCAGGGCCTCATGGGAAGAGGCCAAGTGGGGTTGGAGCCTTGGGGCAGAGCAGCAGGGGGCAGGGCCACAATCTGGGCACCGGGGCCCACCAGAGATTAATCCAGCCCTCTGGATGCTGAGCACACCCTATTTTTTTCAGTGGGTGCTTCAGCCCTGAAGCACCCATGGAGTCAGCACCTATGGAGCTATGTCTTGAATCCTCATTGGGACCTTGGGAAAAGTTCAGTTCCAGATCCAAAAATTGCAGCTCATGCTCTTCTCTAGTTCTTATATCATGATAACTCTTTTAATGGAATAGTTTTTGCTTACAGTGAGAATTTAGTAAATGAGTACAGAACAGTGAACAAGGGGCAGTGGAGGAGACTGTGGACTTCACAATGATCAGTGTGAACTTTGCAGGGCTGATATTGTAGATGACTCTAGATTTCTGCAATCGATATGGTACCTGGAGTAAAATCATTAATAAAGCCTCCAAAGTTGTCAATGTCCTTGTTACCCATATAATCACAAAGGAATATTGACAAAAAAAACCAACCCAACAACTCACGGATTCACATTCTGAATGAAATAACATTTGCCGAGTCTATAGGATTTTCTCAGGAGGTCTGTGTTTAATTGTATGCATGTGTTTAGAATGCATAATTCAAGGTCTTTATTCATGTGACATTACTAGTTACAGAAGTTTAGTATCCTCAAATCAGTATCTTTTTAATAAATTTTATGTTCTCATGTGACACAGTTGTTTGTAAAACATGATTAAAGATGAGTAATGAACGGAAAATGTAATACTCCACAGAAGTGCATCTGTTTCACATGCCGCATGTCCTTATGATATATCCTTTATGAGATGTCTTTAAAGGGAGTGATGTGAAGAAGTGTTTCAAAACTGTAATACAGTTTCCTAAACTATAGAACAGTGTTTGCTTCATGTAGTGTATGAACACATACATGCATTGAACACATGAAGCAGCACTCCTCTAGAGTCTAGCTCTAATTTTTTCCATCCTTCCTAATTTCTGAGTAGAAAAGTGGAAAATCTCTGATCCACACCATCTGTTTGCCTCATATTGCTGCACATTCCAATCTCTGCAAAGCAGAGAGCTGGCAATGGCCCACCAATAAAACTGGGGATCATCTGAGGCTAAGGGATGCTTGCTGAAAAGATTAAGAGAATCTCTCAGATTTTCATTTAACCCCTTTTCCCCAAAAATAAATTCTCTGTGGCTACAACAAAGTTAAAAGGAAATACAAAACAAAGAAATCATTCATTTAATTGTGGCTCCTGCTGGCAGTGAGTGATGTTGAAATCCCTGACTCATTCAGGGATAGGACTAGTCTTCCATTTCATAGAATCATAGAATATCAGGGTTGAAAGGGACCTCAGGAGGTCATCTAGTCCAACCCCCTGCTCAAAGCAGGACCAACCCCAACTAAATCATCCCAGCCAGGGCTTTGTCAAGCCTGACCATAAAAACCACAAAGAAAGGAGATTCCACCACCTCCCTAGGTAACGCATTCCAGTGCTTCACCACCCTCCTAGTGAAAAAGTTTTTCCTAATATCCAACCTAAACCTCCCCCACTGCAACTTGAGACCATTACTCCTTGTTCTGTCATCTGATACCACTGAGAACAGTCTAGATCCATCCTCTTTGGAACCCCCTTTCCGGTAGTTGAAAGCAGCTATCAAATCCCCCCTCATTCTTCTCTTCTGCAGACTAAACAGTCCCAGTTCCCTCAGCCTCTCCTCATAAGTCATGTGTTCCAGGCCCCTAATCATTTTTGTTGCTCTCCGCTGGACTCTTTCCAATTTTTCCACATCCTTCTTGTAGTGTGGGGCCCAAAACTGGACACAGTACTCCAGATGAGGCCTCACCAATGTCGAATAGAGGGGAACGATCACGTCCCTTGATCCGCTGGCAATGCCCCTACTCATACAGCCCAAAATGCCTTTAGCCTTCTTGGCAACAAGGGCACACTGTTGACTCATATCCAGCTTCTCGTCCACTGTAACCCCTAGGTCCTTTTCTGCAGAACTGCTATCTAGCCATTCGGTCCCTAGTCTATAGCAGTGCATGGGATCCTTCTGTCCTAAGTGAAGGACTCTGCACTTGTTCTTGTTGAAACTCATCAGATTTCTTTTGGCCCAATCCTCCAATTTGTCTAGGTCCTTCTGTATCCTATCCCTACCCTCCAGCATATCTACCTCTCCTCCCAGTTTAGTGTCATCTGCAAACTTGCTGAGGGTGCTGTCCATGCCATTCTCTACATCATTAAATGAAGATATTGAACAAAACCGGCCCCAGGACTGACCCTTGGGGCACTCCGCTTGATACCGGCTGCCAACTAGACATGGAGCCATTGATCACTACCCACTGAGCCCGACAATCTAGCCACCTTTCTATCCACCTTATAGTCCATTCATCCAGCCCATACTTCTTTAACTTGCTGACAAGAATACTGTGGGAGACCGTGTCAAAAGCTTTGCTAAAGTCAAGGAATAACATGTCCACTGCTTTCCCCTCATTCACAGAGCCAGTTATCTCATCATAGAAGGCAATTAGATTAGTCAGGCATGATTTGCCCTTGGTGAATCCATGCTGACTGTTCCTGATCACTTTCCTCTCCTCTAAGTGCTTCAGAATTGATTCCTTGAGGACCTGCTCCATGATTTGCCTTCATCTGCCTTCATTTAAACAGCAAATAGTTGATCACAAGCAGCTTATGATTTATGACGTTCTCCAAAGAACCTAGGTCACGAAAACATCCTCTTCAATGTAGCTGGCCCCCATGCCTAAAGGCACGGTAGCCATGTATTTCAGACAAGAAAATATAGTCTCTTGTTTACAATGCCTCTCCTGAAGCATCACTTTTAAAACCTGTTGTGCTTCATTCAGCAGTCTGCAGGACAGCCCTGGTGCCTTTCCAGTATCCCTCTGCAGAGCAGAAAATGGAAGATGTTAACCACCTGGCAAAATAAATGTATTGCTAAACAATAGGCAGGAACATTTCATTCCTTTTTTTTTTAATTCAGAAATATTTGGGAAATTGTCTTGGGAGATATATATTTTTTTAAAATCTGTATGCAAAAGAATAGCTGCCCCTACCCCACATAGAAAATTTAAAATGAAAGTCTTCCTTGCATCCATATTGATAAAAGGATTACACCCCCAAACTGACGGTTTCATCATTTTCCAAGCTGTCAGTGCACCACTGTGAAATATAGCCAGATCCTGTGGTACAATCAGGGAATGTCAATATCAGCTAGAACTTGAGCACATCAAGACAGGGCCATACGCCAAGCCACAGTGGCTTGTTTGGGTCAGATACATATAATCTCCACCAGGATTACTCTGAACTGATGTTTTAGTCAGTGACGGCACTCAAGAGTGAATAACTTGAATGTCATTAAAAATGTCAGCAAACAAATTTAATGCAGGAAAAATTCTGCACATTTTTGTATCTATTTGGACTGCCAGCATCAAATGGACTGAAGATTTTCATGTATTTTTATTAATTTTTGCTCATCTTATTGTGATATTTTTGGAGTCAAGCTACGATGGCAACTAGCACAGTGAGTACCTAAGAAAGACAGATCTTATTTGTGAAATGCTACTTGATATAATTTTTGAGACACATATTTTTTATATATTTAAATGGTAATGAAAAGGCTAGTAATCCCAATCTCCCTTAGGGGAAAAGAAATCTTCCCATTTGCTCACATGGGAGTGTCTAAAAATGTGTGGTTCAAGTTAAGACTCAGTGTTCGAAGCTCAGCTCTCCCTGCTATGAAAGCTACAAAACCATGCTACTGTGACAGTGAATCATACCAGCCAAGGAGCAATTTAAAAGTACACATGTGTACTCACGCACATATGTCCTGCTGGAGCAAGGACACTAGTACTGGAACAAAGAGTACATTGTTAGAACAATTATAAAGGCTTCTGAGAAACCCTTCCCTTTGAAGAAAAATACAGCTCAGATCTCACCAACTATTAAACCCAGGTGAGGAAACCCTGACCATACTTTCCAAGTGAGTGCAGCATGAAAGAAACTGTGCCCACAAAAGAAAATATAGGGGGATGTGTTTAAACTGTTTTCCATTCATTACTGGATTAAATAATATTGACATACTTTTTTTGACCGGTTGCACTGTTTGAAAATGTTCACTCCCCATCCTTACATGCGGATTAAAACATGATATTTAATATTTAAAAATAACTTTAGGTTCCCTCCTCATTTGATTGAAATTTGTAGAGCTCAGCAGGAGACAAAATGCTCATCCATAACAGCTTTTTTACATTATTTTGAATTATATAACTATGTCATTTTACATTTGTAATGGACATGCCTGTAAAGTGGCATAAAAAGGCATAATCCATGATTAGCATAGGTATAAACATGGATTAGGGTTCTTGTTACAGGTTATGAACTTGATTCTGATCTAATTTACACCCATTTGAACTGCATTGGACCACATCCTCGGCTGGTGTAAATCAGCATATCTACACTGACTTTGGCCCCTTGGCTCTCCTGGAATTAGTCCTGATTTAGTAACAGTTAATAGTTACTGATTAACATAGACTCGGACTCTATACATTTATTTTATAGGGAAGGGGCCCTGCTTAACACACACCCATATTCTGCTTGCATCTCTGCCTGGGAGCTGGTCATGAAACCTGATGGCAGCTAGCCATTCTTCGGTTTTGGAATGTCCTCTCTTTTCTCAGCACTGATCTGCTGGATTTCTTTGCCTGAAGTTCTTTTTGTTTGAAGTTCATTGGTGATATGACACCTAAATAAAAACCTCCTAAGAAATCCATCCAGAGAGAGCCTGAAGTCCAGGCCTAACGAACAGCGGGAGGCAGCTGTAAGTAGCAAGACTCCCACAACAGCTGTGCATTTTCTTTGTGCTCTGAAATAACCTCAGAGGAATCAGGTGCTGTAGCATTTTCTGAAGAAGTCTCATTAAAAACAATTTTACTGACCATAACTGCTATGGAAAAAAAGCTGAAGGCCAATTTTGATGCCTACAAGCAGCCAGGTTTTGAAACTGGAGACATCCACGCACTCAGTAGAGGAGAATTTCTAACCTGTGAGTAATTCACAAGAGGAATTAAAAGCTGAAATGGTTGCTTTCACACTGATTTAATCTACATTAACACACTGTTATCTAGGAAACTGGAGACTTCAGAGAACAGTTTACAATAAACTTCAGTAATTGGGCATTAAAGAAATAAATCCCGTACTAGAACCTATGGACAGTTGTGATGGGGTGTATAGACCCTCACGGATGAGGAAGTGCCAGACCCTTCCGGCCCTGTCAATCATGTATGATGAAGGAGGCCTTTAAAAGGGAGGAAGCTATAGTCGGGGCAGATGAGCAGGATTGCCCTAAGAAGCAGACTGCAGGAGTGACTCCTGAAGCTGCAGAGGGAAATCCCAGCCAGGACTTTCACCCCAATCCTGAGGAGAGTACAGCTGACTCCAGGGTAAGAGCTACAGACAGAGCCTGACTCACTATGCTGACACTAGACTATTGGCATCCTGTAGACTCATCGCCTCCTCCCCTTTCAGGGGCCACAGGGAGGGAATATTCTCAAACGCATTGGGGTTTGTGACTTTCATTTCAAATCCCAATCCAGAGAGACTTAAGAAGGCCCACAAAGTGCAGGGCCCCCTTGCAAGTAGTAAGGAAGTGGGGCCTGTGCTGGAACCCTCCAGTGTCGATAATTGGGCATGGTCAGGTTCTCCCACCCTTTGAGGGAGGAACCCCAGGGGACTCTGTTACCACAGTATTTTCAAATTATTATTAGAAATCAAAGTTTGATTCACCTCTGCAGCTATACAGTATATCCTTCCTCCCCAGGATAGTTTCACTGATGCTGTTGCAACTGCTTCTTGAGAGTGTTTTCCATGCTCTTAATTATGCTTCTTATGAACGTGCTGTTTCATGATGTCTACCAGAGAGTACTTCTGCTGGGAGTCAGAACAGGGTCCAGATTCAGTGGTGAATGTAATAACAATGGAAGAGCAGTCTGTGGAGAGAAATGGCAGGTAGAATGGTGCTGTTGGCCACAGTGATCAAGAAGGGAGGTGTGAGGAATGTTTGGAAGAAAGATTAAGAGCCATGTTTTAGCCACATTGAACTTGAACCCAACAGCTAAACATCCATACGGAGATGTCAGAGAGACCGGCTGAGATTTTAGTTTGGGCAGAAGGAGACAGAGTCAGAAGAAGAGAAGAGGACCAGTGACACATGTCTGTGGAATACCCACAAAAAGCTGGAGGGGGGAACAGAAGGATCCTCAGGAGGACACGCTAAAGGAGTGATTAGCGAGATAGGACAACCAGGGGAGGGCAGAGTCACAGAAGGCAAGGTGAGGAAAAGATTTCAAGAAGAGGTGCATGGTCAGCTGTGACAAAGACAGTTGACAGGTAAAGGAGGATGAGGATGGATTACTTGTTCTGAGGTTTGGGTAAGAAGTAGTCATTGGAGATTTTGGCAAGAGTGTTTTCAGATGAATGCAAGGGGCAGAAGTCAATAGAAGAGGGTCTAAGATGGAACTGGAGGAGAGGAACTCTAGACAGTGATTGTAAAAGTCATGTTCAATTAACTTAGACTCAGAGATTAAAGGGAAATTTATTGAATTGGAGAAGGAACTCATCATAAAAGTATTCCCCTGTCTGAATGGAAGAAAATGTTTTGGTTTTCAAATGCACTTCTAACTTAGGTTATGTCTACACTGGAGACCTTACAGCCGGAGGAGCTCTCACACTGACATAATTAAACCACCCCCAACAAGCGGTAGCACCTATGTCGGTGGGAGATGCTCTCCTGAAGACAAAGCACTGTGCACACTACCACTTATCCCGGCGAAACTTATGTCACCCAGGGGTGTGATTTTTTCACATCTCTGGGTGACGTAAGTTTTGCCGACATAAGTGGTAGTGTAGACATGGCATTAGATACCCAAGTCACCAGAGAGGTGTCTGCAGTTGTACAAAATTTGAAGCCTCTTGACTATCACTCTAATATGGACCATTCTATGAAGTCAATAAGTTTAGAGAAAGCTAAATTGTTATTTAGTTCCTGTGAGGAATGCTTGTAATACTGCCACTAAGCAATCAGCACCTACTGTATAATAAAAATGCCTTTCCAACCAGTTACTAGGCTAAATAATAGAAGTATTAGGAATAGACTTCAGTGTAAAAGGAACTAAACATATAATTTGAACAAGCTATTTATCAGGACATCTTTGAAAGAAAAGGTTTTACTCATCTCTTTAATGAGGAGCATTTGCTCTGTCGGAAAGACTCAGGTGTTTCAGAGGTGTTAAGGCCAGACAGAACCACAGGATAACCTAGCCTGATCCCCTGCATAACACAGGCCATAGAATTTCATCCATAATTCGCACACTGAATTCATCAATTTGTGGTTGAACTGGGCAGATGTTTCAAAAAGACGAGTCTTGATTTAAAGGCTTCCAGGTGATAAAAAAATTGACCACATCTCTGTGTAAATTGTGCCAATGGTTAATGAGCCTCACTGTTTTATTTCTGTGAATGGTTTTCCCCTAACTGTGGGCTTCCAGGTCTGTAGTTTGGCATTGCAGACGTATGCACAGTATATGGGATAAAAACTGGACTGGGCAAATATCAGGAATATTCATATTTAAGAGGATGGTTATTCTACTCTTGCCAGGAATCACAGCCTGCAGCAAAGCTAGTCTCATCAGTACAGCTGGCCTGCATCAGCTGCCTGATTAGCCACGCAACCTGCTTGGCTGCTGAGGCAAGCAGGCTGGCTCTTAAGCCAGCACAGGCAGCAGCAAGTTGGCTTCTCAGTGCTCATGCCCACCACTGTGCCTGCTCCTGCATTACCTTGTTCCTGCTGCTCCTGCCTTGCACCCAGTCTTGCCTCTGTCTGTTTCCTGCCTTGAGCGCCTCTTTCCCTGATATCCTGCTCACTCAAGTTCCTGACCTCTGGCTTTGACCTGTGGCTCTGGCTTTGGCTCCTGACTACAAACTCTGGCTCGACTGCCTGGCTCTAGTATCCAGTTCCTGACCTCCAGTTTTGACCCCTGGCTTTGGCAACTGACTACAGCTCTGACTCCGGCCATTAGGCCTGCTGCCCACTCCAGCCACTAGGCTAGACCGCCCTCATCCCGGTCGTCTGACAGCTATGGTGCTTGAGGATGTTACTTAGTTAAACAGGGATAATGGTCTCCAAGAACATTTTGTCAGAATTAAGGCAGAGGACAGATTATGGGACAGATCCCCACCAAGTGTAAATCTGCATAGCTCCATTCATTTCTGTTCACCTACATCAGCGAACATTATGGCCCTATGCGTATAAATGTTTTTCATATTTTCCAACACAAAATCAGGAATTGGAGACTTTCTACAATGTCAGAAACAATAAATCAGGAACTTTTGAGTAGGCAAAACACGTTAACATTTTTCCTTCTGTTTTGTCAAATTGGCTAGATGGGTCTACTTATCAGGGTTCTAAATTCAATTATATGTTGCATTTCATTACCAGATAAACACACTATCTTGGAATATTGCTGGTTTTGAGTTTTCTTTCTGAAGTCTTATGCCATAGACTTAGTCCTGAAAACTTGGATGATGTGATTACACATAGTAACTCAACTATTAAAAATAACTTTAAATGTGGGCCCTCAGGAAAAGGGAATAGCCATCTGTTGTGTATTGATTTGGATCTATATGTTAAGATGATTTCAGATACCCTAATATACATTATGAGCCAAAAATCCAAATAGTGGAGTTATATATTTTTGTTAATGCTAAAGCTGGAAGAAGAAAGTTGTCCCACATTTTATCTCACTTAGAAGTGGCTCGAGTTCATAATAATTTTCTGGTCTGTGAGATTCTGATTACCATAACAAGAAAAGAGATGACCAAGTCTGAGGACAGTCAAGGACTTTTTTGGACTGATACAACTTCTTCCTCTTTTCCTTCTTCTCAAAGCATCTTTGCAGACATGGGGAGAAATGCAGCATCACCATTTATTCCATGGCTTATCCATGGGTTGTTCGTCCATTAAACCCAGCCTGGTCATGTTCCAGCATACACTGTCCTGCCATCCAGTTTGTGGTCAGCCTCTAGGTCTGACTGACCTTCCTTCTGTTTGCATTATTTTCTTTGGCAACCTATCGTCTGTCTTCTAGAATGTCCCCACCATTGTAATATTTCGATTGCAGCCAATCCATACCCTGACTTTGCATACTACTCTCCTTCTAATTTCTTCATTTGTCTTAAAATCATTCTGCTTTACATCTGCTGTCTTCTGAAGAACTCTCATCTCTACTGCTTCCAGCCTTCTCATGTCAATTTCATTTGATACAGCTATTTCCAGACCATAGAGTAATACTGTTAGTACACTGGTTTGATAAATTTTCACATTGGCACCAAACATAATGTTTTTGATCAGCCCATAATTTCATTCGACAATTGACCACATCCACTCAGTTCGGCAGCTCATGGAAAAATGCAAGGAATACAAAGTACTATTGTGTATTTCATTTGTTGACTACAAAAAAGGCATTCAACTTGGTGGAGATTAATGCTGTACTCCATGCACTCAACAAAATCGGAATCGACCCAAGGTACGCTGACCTGCTGGAAGAAATTAACTGCAATTGTTCAACAGAGAACATTATTCAATGTCCTGTGCATTAATACTATACATAGAGGAGTCAGACAAGGCGACACAATCTCACTGAAGCTGTTTGCAGCAGTACTGGAGTCACTGTTTTCAAGAAATTGAACTGGGAAGAGGGAATCAGAATTTGCAGAGAACAGTTAATGCATATTCTCTTCGCCGATGACTGTGTAATATTGGCAAAGGACATAGCAGAACTGAAGAACAAATTGCAGCAACTGCAAACACTTTTGCAAGATATCGGGTTGGAAGTGAACATGTTGAAGACTAAGTGGATGCGGAATGAGCATTGTGCAGCAGGAATCATCACTGTAAATGTGAAAGTAATCAAGGAGGTTGACAAATATATTTATTTGGGTCAGCAGCTGAACAGAGACAACTTATTTGAAGGGGAATGCAGTAGGAGGAGAAAGGCAGGGTGGGCAAGTTTCAGCAAAATAAAGACATCTCTAATGGATGATGAACTGCCTATGAAGAAAAGGAAAGAACTTTTTAACTCCACTGTTCTGCCAGAAATGATATATGGAGTGGAAAGCTGGTCAGCAATGAAAGTGGAAGAAGAAAAATTCACTGTCACCCAGAGAGCAATGGAAAGGTGAATGTGCAAGATATCACCCAGTGATCATATACTGAATGAGAATATCAGAAGGCATACAGAGGTGACAGATGTAGTGCAGGCAATGTACGATGCAGAGATGGGCAGGCCGTCTAGTCCGCAGGCAAGAAAATAGGTGGACAACCCGCATCAGTGACTGGATCCCCAGAGACCCCAAGCGACCGCTGGGCAGACCGAAAATGCAATGGGCTGATCCCATGACAAAACTCTTTGGACATAAATGGAAAGAACATGCTTCCAACAAAACAGAATGGTGGGCATCAACTTGCGTTCATGGAGGGATGGACGAGGACAAGCAGGAAAAAGGTGATAATTTCAGTGCAACACTCGTAGCTAAAGTACAGCTCCTTTTAACCTTATCCTTGATGGAACCATCAATCTTCCTACGTACACATAAGATTTTACTTCTTCTACAAGTTCACCATTGTTGCATTTCAACACTTTATCTGTTGTCCCTTTTCAAAGATGCAAACACTTTGTCTTCTTGACATTTATTGTAAGTTCAAGTCGACTACACCAATTTTCCAAGATCATGAAGAGTACCATCATTAATTCAAACTTGTCTGCCAGTTGTACAATGCCATCTACATCAGCTAAAGAGCTTAACTTTAGATCACCCAATGTCACACTCTCCAACTCAATCTACCATTCTTAAAGTCCAATTTAAAAACATAATGAAAAGCTATGGTGATTCCATGCCCCTTCGTCTTACACCAGATTCTGACTTGCACCAGTTGCTTAATTTTCCACCAATTTTTACGGCACTCCAGGAGTCTTTGTAAATAAGTTTTATAATTGCAGTTATCTGGAACTCCATAGGATTTTATTACTTTCCATAATGCTTCCCTCCAAACTGAATCAAATGCCTTCATGAAGTTGATGAAAACAGCTAACATATTTAATAGTAATTCATTTACTCTGAAACCCATATTTAATCCCGATTCTTGCTTTTTTTCGTCAGCTGTTGGAGGTGAATATCTAACCAGTGCAACTTTGGCCTGGTCTGAAGCCGCACTTTCCCTCACCCACTACTTCCTCTAAATCTGTTGACAATTACTTTCATCATGATTTTTCCCCAGTACTGATAACACGCTATATCTCTATAATTATTCAGATTGGCTAAAGGCAACAGTTGTACCAATCCTGAAGAAAGGAGATTTTGCCAATCATCTTGTACCTCATCTTGACCCCATATCTTCTTATATATCTTTCCTAATGCTATGATAGCACTTACCTTGCCAGCTTTTCGCAGCTCAGCTGTTATATATTGTCTATTCCTGCAGCTTTCCCATTTTAACTGCTTCACCACTCTTTCTATTTCTTCTTCTGATGGTGGTTCAGTGCTGATACCTCATTCTGCCTTACAGGCTGCCCTGTCCATCTGCACATTTAGAGTGTTTGCATTTGGATAAATTACAGGTTCCAGCATTTTGTCAAAATGCTCTTTTCATACTTACAGCCCTTCTTTGGCATTTGTTGCTGGTTAATCTGTAGCCTTTCTTGCTGCTTACATTGTTATTCTGAATGTGCCATACAACTTAATCTTTTTGTGTTTTGTTTTGATATCTTGTTTTCTTGATGCCTCTTCTAGTTGTTCAACCTCTTCTATCCAGAACTTTTTCCTGGCCAGTCTTTGTGATCTCTTCAGTGCTTTGTGCAATACTTTTACTTTTTCAGCTTTCCCAGCAGTCTTGGCTTGTTTACACTTTACAAGAAAAGTTCTTGTTTCTTTCTTTGTCCGGCTTTTCCTTGTTTGCTTATGCCTTCCAATAACTTTCTTCACTGTATTTTGTATTATTTCTTTGAATATTTCTCAGCCAGTCTGTATTGAGATTTCTTCATCATTGCAAATTAATGGCCTGAAATGCCTGCCAAGAATCACTTTGTATTCCTCCATCACAGAGCTATCCTTTACTGAGATGAAATTTGGCTCCAGTTGCACTCATCTTTGTCATGGACCTTAACTTAATCTTCCCAATTAGTAGTTCATGACCAATGCCACACATGGCACTTCTATAGACTTGAACATCCAACAGTGACCTTCTGTGCCTTTTACTGATAATAATATGGTGAATCTGGTCTTTGGTTTGACACACTGGTGAACTTCAAGTAACTTTATGCATATCTTTGTGAGGAAACCAAGTACCACCAATAATCAGATTGTACATCTCACAGCAAGTTCTTAACTTTACCTCATTGTCGTTTGCTGCCCCAGTACAGTGTGGTCCAGCTCTATTCATTTGCCTACCATATTTGCTACCCACCTTTCCATTCATATTTCCAATTATCAAAATCATATCATGATAAGTAACTCTGTCTACAATGCTATCCAGCTGTTGATAAAGTCCATCCTTCTCTTCCTCTTTTGCTGCTTCTGATGGTGCATAATAGCAGATCACAGCTATGCATAATTTATTATAGGCAGTAGTAAATCTTGCTATGACAATCTGCTCAGACATTGGCTTCAAGCTCTTCATTGAAATAACTGTTCTCTTGTCCACAGCTAGAGCAACCCCATCTCTATGCCTCACTTGTCCATTTCAATATCTGGAATGAAGGAAAGTATAATTTTCAACTGTGAACTCTTCTATACTCAGCCAATGTGTCTCCTGTATAGCAGCAAAGGAAACTTGTAATTTCCTTAACTCCTCCGCTACTAGCTCAGTCTGACCTGGAGTAAATAGAGTTTACACGTATTGCAGCTCGCAATACGTGTAATATGTTCAGCCGTTATCTGAAAAGCATGACCAATTCCATTTGCTAGGCTTGATAGGGCTAAATCCACGTAAGTCAGTCTGGTTTGCTGTATTGTTTCTATATCAAGTTTTGGATATAATGACTCATTAGGCCAATCTACCCAATGCAGCTCATAACATAGTAGGCTGCTAGGAACAGGTATCAGCAGTTCCACCCTAGTCCACTTGCCTTCTAAGGCAAATGAGTTTGCACTGGTTGGACTCGAAATTAGTGTTTTCTTTCTCTTAAACAGACTTGCCTAAAGAGGCTAAGTGAGCCCTGTCTGCCCTGGCTTGAAATCTGAGTTTCCCTTCTAGATTCAGTTAGTTCATAGCATCTTATTCCATAATATTCAGTGCAACCCTTCTGGGACTCTTCAAGACAGAGTACTCTCATCAACCACACAGGAGATTTGCCCATACAGTGTTGTATCCCACTGATACATCTACTATTTTTTAATTGATCTAGGTTGTTGCAATCGTGAAGTGTGCACTCTCTAAGAGTCCTGAATGTTATAACTGCCACTGACCAATGTGTTGACTACATTTTTCATTCTTTTGGACAAAACATTATTGATCATATCATAATTTAGCCACAGAATGGAGAGCGACAAAGTTCCAATAGTAACTTGTAGAACATTTAGTAAACAGCTGGTAAACAAAGCCCTGAAGCAGAATGTAGCTTCATGAGAAAGACCAATGCAAGATAATATAGAATCTAAAATGGGTGATCACAGTAAAAAAGACTTCCAGCATCCTGATCTCTTGAAAGTTAGGCCAGAAATATTAAATACTTCAGGTCAAGTTAATTCCTGATGAAACTCCACTGACTTCAGATTAAAGTTCTTTGTTATTCTAAGGGTCTGAATTTATCCTGTTGCTTCTTTGAGTATAACTTGAAAAAAATTAGTAGTTATAAATAGTTGAGAGCACAGCTTTCTAAGTCCAGCTCTTGGCAAAATCACAAAGATCAGAGTAAAGATAAAACTATGCAATCTGTAGGAGGAGCTTGAAGACTCTGTTACAAATAAGGGCACAAGCTTTTAAACGAGCCTTATTTGTTTTTCAAGGTCAAGCTGATTTCACAATCGTCATCTACAAAGCTGGGTTCTTGGCCATAAGTATTTGCTTGCTGTTCACTTCAGTTCAAAATAGAGTCCTGGCCAGAACCCTAGGATTACCTCTTTCTACAACTAGAGCATTACTCAGACAGGGAACAAATTAAAAATATCAGCTTTGTTTAGCCTTTGTTCATTAAGATATTGGATAATATGTCTGAAGATATGCTGTCAGTAAAACATTATCAAAAAAAGTGTTATAGTTAAAACCTATAAATCACTCATTATTTTGATTTGATCTTAGGCAAATTTGGGAAGAACCTTTTTTTTAACAGTGTCAGTATCTAGGTCAAATCATTACCAAAACGTTCAGATATTTTGACAGACAAGAGGATTAAGCTAGGATTGGAGCATCCTTTTGTGTCCCTTATTTTCTATTTTCTTCCATCTAGAGAAAGCTATGAGTCAAATTCTATGATGTTTCAATTCCACTGAAGTGAAGGGATTCCAGAGGGGTATAAAAAGTGCAGGTTGGTCTGTTAATTAATTAAATGGCAGCAAGAGCAGAGCTCCTGTGGATTTCTTGCTGAATTTATTGGGGAGGCAGGAGGTTTGCACCCATTTTGTCTGATATTTAATGATCTATCTTACTTTTGCATTTATTACTGTAAATTGATATACAGTTATAACAAATGCAGGGGATGTTGCGAAGGCCAAAAGTATAACTGGGTTAAAAAGAGAATTAGAAAAGTTCATGGAGGATAGGTCCAGGATTGGCTATTAACCAAGATGGTCAAGGATGTAACCCCCATGCTCTGCGGGTCCCTAAGCCTCTGACTTTCAGAAGCTGAGATGACATCAGGGAATGGATCACTCAATAATTGCCCTATTATGTTCATTCCTTCTGAAGCATCTGGCACCAGCCATTGTTGTAAGACAGGATGCTGGGCTAGATGGACCATTGGTCTGACCCAGTATGGCCGTTCTTATGTTCTTATGATTATTTATGGTTATTTATGAAGTCAGTGAACAGGTACAACAGCATGTGACCGAATGACTGAAAAGGTATCACAACTCCTGCTGCACAAACTTTTTACCTTCTTTTACTGCAGAGAAAACACTGCAATCTAAAGACTGGATTCAAATCCCACTGAAGTCAATGGAAGTCTTTCCCTTGACTTGAGTGGACTTTGGATTAGGCCCAAATATGGAAGAACAAATTCAACATACATTTATACTGCCAAATTTAGATATCTTTATTCACAATGAAGACAATCCCATGGAGAGTTTTCTGAGTAGAGACTGAGTAAAAAAAGAAGACCTTATATTTTGGCCCATTGAGGCTTTCAAGTTGTTCCAAAATAAAGAGTTTAATAAAATGAGGTAGAAGCAAATGATGCGAAGTTGGGGTTCTCAGGTACACAATATTCCCAGTTGCCACTAAAGCCATAGGCAGAGGTTTGGTTCTTTAAAACACTACTTTCCTGAATAGGCACTGAGATCTAATGCTTTATATTGACACACTGCAGTGCATGGGTGGTATTTCTTGATGGAGTTTAATATTTGTACCTTTACATTAATGATGCTAAAAAAAATAAAATCAGAAGACAAACTGGCTGGCAGCAGATGAAATTAAGAGAAAACCGATTATTATGAAGACTGGGTTGTTAAAAACTATTTTTTGCCTAATTTTTATATTTGAATGTCTCTCTCCAATTATTGTTACAGCCTGCATTGGTAATGGCGGTACTCAGCTTTGCTCAAGTTAATGTAATTGTTCTAGTATGACAGAAATATGGACAATGTGAGATACATGGTCATAGTCCACTCCAAATTATTTCCTTTGCCTAGGGAATGTAAAAGTCTGCAAGCTGTTGCAAGGGACAAAAAAATGCATTAAAAATAAAAGTTCAGACTGTAAACAACCACCCGAGAGACTCAAGCCCAGCATACAGAAGGCAGTGGGTGGAGGCAAGTGGAGCAGTCTACTACCAAATATAGGCAAAGGGAGGGTACTGAGAAAGTCACAAAATGGCTTGAATTAGAGTGGTCCAAGTAAACCTGGACAGGGGGAGAACAATCAAATATCAGTATCCAGGCTGCAGCAGCTGTGAACCTATGGCCATGATTTGTGGACAGACTTTCTGCTAGTCCAGTGAGCAATGGTGCATCACAAGAATAGAGAAGAAGCCACAGTACAAATGCATTTTCATATAACTTTAGTCCCACAGTTACAGTTGAAGATGAAACCCAGGGAACACTGCCCTTCTGATTTAAGGTCCTTCTGATTTATTGCGAGCACCACACAGTAACTAGAAAGAGAAAGAGAGGGTGGCATTAAAAGTGATGTTAGATATAAAAGAAGGAAGGAACTTTGTAAGCAGATGTTGGTGTGGTGAGTTCACCCTCACTGATCATACACACAACAGAAAGCTGGAATACTTACACAAACCCAGACTGAAACCAGCATTCAGTTACAGACTCACGCACCACTGAACCCACAAAGAAACTGCAGAATCCCTTGTGTAACAGAGACCTGGACCAGCCATGTCGAAAGGACTCTCCACACAATCGAGGGTTAAGTGGATGAGAAGTGGTGGAATTTCATTTCAAAGATCGTTTTTCCGCTTCTGTTTTTTAACATAAATAACCAAAGGTTCTCTTGATTAAGTCTCCACGCTCTAGTGAGACATCAGGTAGCCATATTTTAGATTTTAGCTAATGCATGCTCTCCTTCGTAAGTCGTAGAAAACTGGCCTAAGAGAGATTTAAAATAAGTTTAAGCAATTGATTTTGATATTCTAAACTTGTCCCTTTGGGACCAATCCATTCAAGTAGCAGGGATAACACACTTAAAAGTGCCTTAAGGGCAAGTGCATCCTTTCAAGTGTGATAAATATATTAGATACTAAAGAATTGAGTCTCTCAGTCTCTGCCTGTGGCACATAATAGTCTAGTCTAGTCTCCTGCGGGCTGTAATACTTTAGCCTGATTGCAGTTGTTGGGTTTAGTGAGCAAGTGCTGAATGGTGTTGGAGGCATGTGATATGGAGGAGGTCAGACCTGATGATCTGGTGGTTCCATTCTCGCCTTATCACTAAGGTTTTATGGCTCTCTGACCATGAAGCTTCCAGACACAGTCACTACACACGTATGTGCATTCACTGATACAGCCGTAATGGGAACATATACAAAATACCATGTGCGAGCAAGAGGAAAATACATTAGCCCTGCTACCATGCTGAGGAAGACAGGACAATAAAAAGTTGGGAAATACCTTCTCTTTCTACTTCCCCTGGTAAATGCAACTATGTGACACAGTCAATATGTGCACAATCACTGCAGTCTTCTCCAGACGTAGAGAGGTTCAAAAACACCAGCTGCCAATGCGGTGTGTGTTGTACAAGTGATCGTCACAGAATGCCCAGCCAACTACCCAACTGTGGTGCATGCATAGAAATACCCATCTAATTACTACTACCAGATACAGTCCTATACAAATGCCAACCAGCAGGGTAGACACAACATCAGCCTATTTAGAAGGAACTGACCTCAGAGAAAAATCATTCAGTGAGCTGTGCTGCTCATCATCAGGCCCAAATAAATTTGCTGGCTCTTCATAGCCATCCAGAGGTTAGGGTGCCCCTAACAGCAATGCCTCCTGGAGTGGAATGTTGCATAGCACTGCAACATTTTGTGTAATTCCAACAATGAGAGCACACAGTAGAAAAATTAATAAGCGGGGGGGGGGGCGGAATCTAAACTTGAGGGAGGTGAGTTTGCCACAAGAAGAGAAGATTAATTGACTCAGTAAATAACATTGCCATGGGAAGGGATCCCATCTGTAAATAGTTTAGAAGGCACAGTGCCTGTGATAGAGCTTTGTTCATTTTTAAAGCATAATAAGATCAATAGAATTTTTCGCTAATGTCTATCAACATAAGAGCCTGGCAGTTCTTCAAATTCTTACGCTTCCCTGTCGTTCTGTGTGGCCTATTTTGCATCTTTGTTCTACAGTGTTTGTTATACAATCAGTGTCTGCCATTGATCCTCGTATTGTGTAACACATAGTTGCTGCAATCATCATGGTATTTCTGTTAAACCCCAGATAATATGTATTTTCAAATCATTCATGTCCACAGCAAAGCAATTTTATTCAGTTAGCAGAGGGAATAGACCTTCACTTGAAAGCAGCTCTTAATGTGGGCTGAGAATGGGAAGGTTAATATTTATTTACACAGATTTTTTTCCCCATACACTTTAAAGACATTGATGTTATTGCTAAGCTTTTCATTTAGAATGAGTCATGGCTGTGGCTTGATATTACAGAAGGGATTCCTATCTGGACTCCTTACAAAGCAAACATTTTTTTATTTATATTTGAATCAGATGCAGGAAGAGCTTAGCAACTTCATTTCATTAACTGTAAACAACCCAGCTCCTCCCAAGCTGAAATTTAGTACAGATTTACAAATAACATTCTGTGGTTTGTTCTAAAGAATAAGGTAACTATTCCTGAAAAACAAACTGTTGATTCAGCACAGGGGATTATTACTGCAAAAGTCAAGAGGAAATCCCAGAAATGAGAATGAGTCTGTAATGACATGAAATAGGTCAAACAGGCAAAAGGTGCTGGGTGTGTTTAATTTTTCTTCTTTGGATACAAAGAAACAAATGTAAAGTCAACAGTACAGGCTTTGACTGGAATGAGCATCCCATTAAAAATAACATTTTGTAAAAATATTACCCTTTAAACTCTGTTCACTGCGCTCATACTTATAATAATCTGGAATAACACAGGTCAACAGAATGTTAATTGAATTTGCAGATGATACTAAACTGGGTGTGCTATGAGCACAGGGACCTAGAAAGAAAAGTGGGCAGGAAATGATTCAGTGTGGAATAATATAAACTAGTATAATGAGGGTGAAATTATCCAAGGGAGGAGAAATGTTTGGAAAGCAGAAGAGCTGAAAAAGACAAGGGGCTTGATCTTCTAATCTGGCTGAATGGCACTCAGCACAATACCTAGTTTTGGGAGCAAAGGTGGCTTTAAACCTCTTTTATGCTTATCTGATCATGGGACCAGCTGGTACCAATTTGATGTCCAGAATAATGTTGAGCAGCCTAACAGTCAACGACAGTTTTGGATGCCCAAGTCATGTAGAACAAGGCCCTTGTTAGGTGAGCCCCACTATTAAAAAGTGATCTTCTGAAACAGATGAGTGTTGTTGCTTGCATAGATGTTTTACTTAACGAAATGTTCACTTTAAATATGAACTTCTAGTGTTGTATAGATATTAAAGTAAAATCACAGATGCTTTGATCTTTTTTCCCTCTTAGTAAATCTCACAAAATACTGTAGTTATTCAAGGCCTGATTTTGATCTCACTGACAATGATGTAAATCAGCAGTGACTCCACTAAAGTCAACACCAATGTAAAACTTCTATAAATAAGATTAGAATAAGTCTGTTATAAGTTGTTCTCTGTAAAATATGTGTTTATCTGTGACAGCCAAGCAAGCATTGCTCATGAAACCAGTGAAGAGGAAAAAGAGATCTTCCAAAACAATTTTATTTGAAAAGGCTCCAAGTTATACATTCCAGCAGTTTAAACAAGGGTCCCTTAACCGGAATGGATTTATATGTCTCTGCATGATGGGCTCAACATTCAATTTCACTGAGTTTACCATTCAATCCTTCCTACTCTTTATGAACTTTTTTGTAAGCATCAATATTTACAATGCAGATATTGGGTTCATTTGACGTAGTGAAGGACTGGAACTAAAATAATGAAGGCCTTATTCAGCAAGTTGGGGAGGGTCATAGTGTGAAGACATTTGACAGGGATAATTCTCTAAATACACTTGGGGTTGAGGGCTGCCAGAAGGTCATGTTTTCCTTCTGGAGAATTTTAGATTATTTCCATCTTAGAAGAAAAAGGGGTAAGGAAGGACGAGCTATTAATTAAGGGACTGGACTGGGGTTAAGGAAATCAGGGTCCAGTTCCTTGTTCTTCTGGAGACTTGTGTGACATATGGCATGTCTCTTAATTTCTCTGTGCCTCCATTCTCCCTCTGGGATATTTCCCTGCCTCATAGGGGTGTTACATTAAAGCTGGTGATGACCTCAGATACTGTGGTGAGGAAGATCAGAGAATTCCCAAATAGAAAATAACCTAAACTGTGTGCAGTATGTAGAAGTACCTCCAGTGGCCTTTGAGACTGTCTGAGGTCACTGGAAAAAATCATCCTTTGAAAAGTGTTGTTCCCGGAATCCCCTTCTGCCTCAGGGCTTTCCCTATCCCTATAGGCTTCCCCATCTCTTCCTCCTCATTACTGCTTCTGCTTCCTTCTCTCTCCCACTCAAAGCTGCTTCCCCTTCCTGTCCCCTTTTCTTCCTCCCATCAGGACTACTTCACTCCTTGCTTCTTCTCAGGGACTGACCTCTCTATCCCATGCAGCTCCCTATAACAGAGACACTCCAATTTCATTCTTCTAGCTGTGCACAGCTGCAAGGAGGCTGCAAGAGGCTGGAGCTGGCTGCTGCTTTGAAGAAAGAGGTGAGGCTTCAGAAGGCAAGGGAGGAAAGGACCGCTGGCAGAGTATGGAGCACCTCAGTTTTGAAAAGCTCTCTCTGATTTTCTTCTTTAAAATGTGTTATTTCCTTGAAGGTGTTGGTTGGAACATTCAGAATTAAGTAGCAAACTTTAGTGTTACAAAGCAGAAAGCATTGAGTCCTCAGATCTTCAAGGAGTTCTTACTTCTCATGTCTGCAAAGTAGAGCCACATGTCAGAAGCTCAGACAGTCCCAACATCCCAGCGATTTTAGCTTCACGTTGACCAAGTCCTTAGATCTGCACCTCTAGATGATACTGAAAGTGATTGCAGATGGGGTTATGTTGTTATCTCTAACCTTCAACATTTGCCCTGAGCTTCTCCAGCTGAACTGCCATTTTTTGCTCAGGCAATGGTTGAAACTTAAACTGAAGTGCTATGCTGCCTGGCTGCTTCATTTTTATAATTGGTATGGCCAATACTCTGAATATAATGTCTCAGAATATGGGAGGCATACAGAGTATATACTCGGGAAACAAATAATGCTAATTTATACATTCACATATAAATCTCTTGTTTGCAGGAGGCATGTATCACCAGCCGAGAGAACTGGAAGTTCAAACATGATTGATTCAGCTGCATTTTTTGTCTTTTTTAATTTCGGAGTGATCCTGCACTATTAAAGTCAAGGAGAGTTTTGCTATTGACCTCAATGAGAAGAGGTGTGAGCCCTTATCTCTCAGCTACAGTACCAATTTCTGTACACAAAGATCTTCCCTTTCATACTTACACCTTCTGTTTCTGACACTGATGTTTCGGTTATTCTTCACTGGAAATCACAAACCATATTCTCAGATTTTAAGTGAGCAAGATTTGCCTTATTGTCTTTTTTACATGAATTTTGCTTTGGTTTCAGGAGACTAATTTTTGTGCTACAATGAGGCGGTTTTAATTTTGTTTTTGCTCTGGATTCAAGTGAGTCTGGGAAGTCATTATAGCAGTTGCAGTATTGTGTTCTAAGTAGCCATTGCCCATGACTACCATGCCCATCTGAAAAGGACATATTTATCTAACATTCATCATACTTGTTTACATACTTACTCTGATTTTACAGTACCAGTTCAGTGTTTTTACTGTAAATATTTGGGTTATTCTGTTTAAAGAATATTTTGCGAAGTTCTATGTGTTTTATAGGTACCTTTGCTGACGCCGGATTCTTCCCCACCTCGCTGTGCACCCTGTTGTTTCAGAATAGCCTGTTTAAGGACACCCACATGAGTAGCAGAAATAGGTTTTAGATTCTGTTAATCATCTTGGTGTAAACATGGTGTTCTCTTGGGAGACGGCTAAACTTTTTCACATTCAGATGGCTCAAAGAATGCCAGACCTCCATTCCACCTATACCGTCCTTTTCCCGCCTCCTTCTGGGGGGGCAGATTTTGTTTGTTTTTTATGGTTTTGTTCTACAAACAGAAAAAGGTTGATGGTAGAGTCCAGCCCAACTGGAACTTGAGCAGGAATAGATACTTGAAGACATCTCTGAAACAAAATGTTCAAAATTCTGCCATGCAAATGGAAGCTGACAAATCTGCCTACATTAATCGTATTCATCAATGAGTTGCTTGTGTGCACTATACTCATATTTGGAATGTATAAGCTTCGCATTGCTATGTTTATACTAGAGACCTTACAGGAGCACAGCCGTTGTAAGATCTCCTGTGTGGCCACTCTATGCCGACGGGAGAGAGCTCTCCTGCCAGCATAATTAAACCATCCCCAACAAGTGGCTGTAGCTATGTCAGTGAGAGAGCATCTCCTGCGGACATAGCGCTGTCCACACCGGCCCTTCTGTCAGTGTAACTTATGTTGCTCAAGGGTGTGGGTTTTTTCACACCTCTGAGCAACATAAATTGTACAGACAAAAGTGCCAGTGTAGACATAGCCTAAAGCAAAATTCTGCTAATTAAATCAAATGCAGAAGATGTTCCTTGCTCTACTGGTTGAGGAGTAAAGGGGGCATCTCACACAACCAACTTCTCTTTGACTATTTTAAACATATAATTTATATTTTAGAAGCTATTACAAGAATGATTCATTATTGACAAATAATTGGCAAAATACAAGTATGACTGAAAAATAAGATCAAAATAAAGGTAACATATACATTTGGATAAATAATGTTGAGAGGGCTCAAAGGATGCCAGATCTCCATTCCATTTACTCCTTCCTCTTTTTCCCTCCCTTCTGGTCTCTTGCTTCCCTCCTCTCCCTATTCATGTATGTCTTCTCCTATTTTATTGCTGGTTTCAGAGTAGCAGCCGTGTTAGTCTGTATCCGCAAAAAGAACAGGAGTACTTGTGGCACCTTAGAGACTAACACATTTATTTGAGCATAAGCTTTCATGAGCTACAGCCCACTTCATCCAATGCATAGAATGGAACATATAGTAAGAAAATATATATACACATACAGAGAAGGTGGAAGTTGCCATACAAACTGTAAGAGGCTAATTAATTAAGATGAGCTATTATCAGCAGGAGAAAAAAACTTTTGTAGTGATGATCAAGATGGCCCATTTAGACAGTTGACAAGAAGGTGTGAGGATACTTAACTTAGGGAAATATATTCAATATGTGTAATGACCCAGCCACTCCCAGTCTCTGTTCAGACCCAAGTCAATGGTAACTAGTTTGCATATTAATTCAAGCTCAGCAGTTTCTCATTGGAGTCTGTTTTTGAAGCTTTTCTGTTGCAAAATTTCTACCCTTAAATCTTTTACTGAGTGGCCAGAGAGGTTGAAGTGTTCTCCTACTGGTTTTTTAATGTTATGATTCCTTATGTCAGATTTGTGTCCATTTATTCTTTTGCATAGAGACTGTCCAGTTTGGCCAGTGTACATGTCAGAGGGACATTGCTGGCACATGATGGCATATATCACATTGGTAGATGTGCAGGTGAATGAGCCCTTGATGGCGTGGCTGATGTGATTAGGTCCCATGATGGTGTCACTTGAATAAATATGTGGACAGAGTTGGCATCGGGCTTTATTGCAAGGATAGGTTCCTGGGTTAGTGTTTTTGTTGTGTGGTGTGTGGTTGCTGGAGAGTATTTGCTTCAGGTTGGGGGGGCTGTCTGTAAGTGGGGACTGGACTATCTCCCAAGATCTCTGAGAGCGAGGGATCATTTTTCAGGATAGGTTGTAAATCTGTGATGATGCACTAGTATGTTATGTCTACGTAGCATTGGCTGGTCTTGTAACTTTGACAAGGTATAAAATTACCTAGTTGCATAGGAAACTGAAGTGTTTTAAGAATTCTACAAAAAATGTCAATAAAAAGACAACTATGGGTATGATTTTGCAAATGTTTAATCATATGTTTAACCATGTCCATAGTATTCATCCCAATGAATGAAATTTGAACTATTCACACGCATATAGTTAAGCATGTGCAGAACTAGGGCCTAAAAATGCATTCACACCACACTAACATATATTGTTTCATTGGTTAATAGGAGTAATACTGGAACCCATCCCCCATGAGTTTGTGCAGATTTTACTCTCAGTTCTGTCTTTTTATTTACTTGTTAGTATCATTATTATTGTTGGGTTTTTTTCTATTATTTTCTATGGAATCCGGACCTTGACCTTGACCAAGAAATTTGACAAAAAAATAATGATTATCCCTGTCCTGGATCTTTTCAATCCAGGAAGGCACCTTGGGACACAATCTCCCATCTCATGAACTAGTTTTAGGATGGTGTAACTTTTAAATTTTACCTGTGTAAAACCAGTGCGAAGGAGTTAAGACTCAAGTGCTTTATTTACTGATAATCACTTAAATTCTGACCTCCCCATAGATTTTTTTTTTATCTGACTAAAAGTAGGTGGGGAGTTTAGCATGGAGTTTAACCTGGAGTTTACCAACATTCTAGATTAAAGACTACTCTTAGTTGCATAAGAACAAAAAAGATCATCGGGCAAGACATTCAAAAGCTAATTGGCCTTTAATGGTTATTGCCTTTTTTTAAAAGTAGTATTAAATCTCATTTGATATTAAATTTACAAGGTCAGTGAAAATGAAATAATTATTACCAGTAGTTTCCTTTTCCAGTGTTTATAACCTAGAAGCATGCAAACTCTTCTAAAGATTGTTATCATAGAATCATAGAATATCAGGGTTGGAAGGGACCTCAGGAGGTCATCTAGTCCAACCCCCTGCTCAAAGCAGGACCAATCCCCAACTAAATCATCCCAGCCAGGGCTTTGTCAAGCCTGACCTTAAAAATATATATCTTATTGCGCTGGGCTTTACAGATTGCCATATTTCATAACAAGCAAGTGATTAGACGTGTAGAGCACTGACTCACTGTTGCTGGTCTATTTCCCTCTGTAACGTAATAAAACATGTCTTAATGTGTTAGGACAGGGAACAGCCGAGAGAATGTGCTAGAAGCAAAGGACTTAATCCTGCACCAATGAAGTTGTTGGGTGTTTTGCTACTGATTTCACTGAGAGCAGGACTGGGATCAAGTTGAGTACGTTGGAACCTACATCTGTGAAATCCATTTGTTCATGCTCTGAAGCCATATAGCTCCCAGTAAGACTTTTTGTCCTTTATCCTTACCATAAAGTTTTGTTTAAGTCAACGGCCTATACTGATTTAGTGACGAGGCATGAATTGTGTACAGAACATTGAATTTTTAATAAATAAAACAGAATGAATTGTTCCCAATGAGTGATCTCTGATAAAATGTCTGCATGCTAGGGGCACTTTTATATTTGTGATTGGAAAGTATTCCTCTTTTCACAGCTGTTACCTGGCTAAAAAACAATACATTAGCACAGCCAAGAAGTGGGAGTTGAAAGGAGCTATTAATTTCCTTCGTATGAGACAAGGTGTTTTCAGGATTATGGACTATAAAGTTTCCTGTTTTTCAGACAGTTCTCAAAAGCAGACCTTGGGTGACCAAATTCAGCTTTCAGTTACACTGAACTGGGAATAACTCCCAATTAAGTTACTCCTGATTTACACCAATGTGACTCAGAGTCCTTTGTATTTTATGGATATATCTTGTTTTATGGATATATCTTCCTTAAATCTGAGCAAAAATCACTCATCTGTACTTCATCCTCTCCATGTTCTATTAATTAAATTAAATTAGTAATTATTAGTAATTATTATTTATTTATACTTCAGTAGCACTTTGGAGCCCAGTCATGGCCAGGACCCCATTGTGTTAGGCACTGTCTGAACAATTAATCAAAAGATGGTCCGTGCCCCAAAAAGTATACTGGGGCATGACACTGTATATTTCTTATTCCAGCACTCCGAATATTGAGAAAATGGAGACTCATTGCTTGCTGGAGTTGTTTACTTCATATAATAATCTAATCAAAACCTGCTGTTTTGGAAGGTAAATTTTAAATTTATATAGTGTGGGTTCTGGCCAAATATTCATTAGCTTCAGATCTTCCAAAATTCATTGGAACCACAAACAACAGCAGTGTCTTGCTACCATTTCCTACCCCTTCCACACTTTCAAAATTGCAGTAAACAGTGAAGCAGGTTAAATTAAACAATAAAAGATTAATAATGGTAAGTCAGATTCTAGTCTCATCAAAACTGGATAAGTCTCTTTCCTGTGAGCCTTACCGGTAGCTTTGTTTGGTTGTTTTGTTTGGAACATTGACAGTTGCCTTTTGTCTAAAAACCATTCAAAACAGTTTGTCTATGAAATAGATTAACATTTGCCCTGGAATGTAGATCAATTAAGGCCAAATAGAGTGCTCTATTAGTAGGTAATATTTTTAAAGAGAGAATGCAAATTAAAGATGATCAGGAAAGAAGAATGGGGTTGCTATTTTTTATTCTGGAAACCAGAAAAAATTAATTATTTGTTTCTGTATTAGATATTCAGGTTTTATCTACCCTGGAAGACCCTATGGTGACTGGAGAACTAGTAAAATTATGAGATGGCAAAAATCCAAAGAATAAAAGTAGACCAATTGACAGAAGACTAGATTTATAATCAGTCTGTTTAAAATGCTTTGGTTTTTTGCTTGTTTTTATTGATACCTGTTTAACTTCAATGTTCAATGAACATTTTGGGCAAATGATGTCTCTGTGAAAGGTTCACTTCTCCTACTTCATCAATTTAAAGAGTGGAAGTACACAATACACATCTCTGAGAACCCAATTATCAGAAGCAATGGCAGCCCAAGCTACATTCATGGCATAATGTATTTCTATAAGAAAATGGAATTATTTTAATGGAATCAGGTCAAGAGTTGTTTTATTTTCATATTACTATATCAAAGCTACAGTGAAAAATGACTCTACATTACATACACTGAGGAAATGATAGCACTTCCTGTTCTCTCACATCTGGAACATTAGCCATCTGAACCTCCAAAAAAATGAAGCTAAATAATTTACCACACTGTTTATTTCAAAGAGCTCCTTCCAGAATCAAAGGAAATCTACGTGCTTGTTTCTAAAGGCATTGTTCCTTCAGCCTGTGATGTTCATCATTATGTTTTGCTGCTTTTGTAACCTAAATATAGTTCAGTGGTTCAGAATTCCATGGTTATCCCAGTTGATTCCTTTCCTATTGTGTAAGGATGAACAATAGGAAGCAAAGAATAACTAATGACCATAAGGTGTTGGAAACAGGTAAAAATTTCTACATTCATATTTGCTTCTTTTTTGGAATCCAATAAATCCCTGTGATTAGATTGATTCTATATCTATCATGACTGGATATATATTGTGCTTTTTACATTGATCACATCCACATTTTTCTTTGTCTTGCCAATCTGTTATAGGATACCCTGTTGAAAGAATGTAAGGGAAGAAATAACCAACCAAAAATGGCAACAGAAGATTGAATGCAAAGGAAATCCCAAAAGACCCTGTGCCAAAGAATAAATTGTAATATATCACCATAATCTATTGAAATTCTGTTAAACCTGAGAGAATTCTGCAGTACACTTAGAATTTCAGTGAAATAAGCATTTAACAGATTCCATTATATAAACACTCCCTGTCAAAGGTGTCCCAGTTCAGGGCAACTGCAACAGTATTCTCCCTCTGGGGTCCACCCACTCTAAGCTTCTGGCTCTTCAGTCATCATATGTCTCTCTCCCTCTTGACTAGGGTATTTCCAAGCTCAGACTGCTCCATTCCCTTCCTATACTTTGAATTCCTCAGATTGCCTCGGCTGGCCTGTTTTGCCTTCTTAGAGGCTATAAACAATGTAACAAGTTACCACACAGCTCTTTCTAAGCCAGCAGATTTATTCTTAAGACAAAAGCATAACAGAAAAAACATATTAAAAACAATAAAAGAACATACACACATGCTAATAAACTTACCAGAGATTACCCCAATTCCAACAAGGGCTCTCGTAGGAGTCAGTCCTTCAAATCCCACCTATGCGTTCATAACAGCAGTTAGTTCCAAACAAACATCCCCATGAATGTTCAAGTCACTCCTTTATACAGTTTGGATCTCTGATCGTGTCCTCTTGTAACAGGTGACCAGCAGACAAAGCTTCAAAAAGCTGAGTCCTTGCATACCTTAAGGAGGTGCAATGGTTCAAATAGTCCTTTGAAGCTCAAAACACCAGAATTTACATAAGTCATGTTCTCCCCCTCCCTGAGACATTACATACAATCCCACAATAATACAAACACATTTGCGTTTGTACTACAATGATATTTAAACTTAATTCAAATAAGGTTTAACTTAATTGAACGAGATTTGTCCAGGATATTGCAGGAAATTGCCATATCTGTCACAAAAGGTTTATATAGCTAAAATTTAAAGTCTAGGAAGGTCTGTCTACAGGGCTTCAAAGTTGCCTCGTAGTGACCACATGGAGCTCTGGTGAAGTAATTGGTGCTCTGTGAAAAATCACATGGATCACCAGTGAGAGCTTTGCTACCAAATCCAGTGGGACCAGGTTTGCACTCTATCAGCTATTTCTAAATATATGTAACCATTGGAATTGTTTTGCCCCCAAGGGCCTCATCACCTCTGAAAATCAGATTCAGGAGATCTATAAGATCTTGACTTGTCACTGTTTTGTGCACCCTGAGAACTGCTGCCCAGAAGACAGTGTCTTTATCCAGAGACATGTGAGTGGAATCCACCTCAGAGACACATCACTCAATATTTGTCTCTAATGAGATTTTTTATTCCAATATCCCCACTCAAAATGATAGAAATGAAATGTAGTGGTCATTTGGTCTATAGTGCTCGAATAAGATGGAAATTCTGAGTTGCTGAATTATAACCTGCTCTTGATTACTGTCATGATAATAAAAAGAAAAGGAGTACTTGTGGCACCTTAGAGACTAACAAATTTATTTGAGCATAAGCTTTCATGAGCTACAGCTCACTTCGTCGGATGCTTATGCTCAAATAAATTTGTTAGTCTCTAAGGTGCCACAAGTACTCCTTTTCTTTTTGCAAATACAGACTAACATGGCTGCTACTCTGAAACCTGTCATGATAATGAAAATGAGTATATGTGTATTAGCAGGGGAGGGTGAAGATATTTAGGGAAAGTTTGGAAGATAGACGGGCAATTCTGAATTGGATTTAGGGCTGGCCAGAAGGCCAGTGAAAGTGACTGAGGATGAGAGTGGGAAGTTTCCGTTTCCTTGAGTAGGAAAGTGATTTAGCCTGTGTACTTTGGACACTTAAAAGCTGAGAGAGTAGGGCTTTAGGGGGATCATAAAAGAGGGAAATGGAACAGTCAAGATGGGATATGACCAAGTATGAACAATGTAAGGCTGGAAAGTGCTACTATATGGCACTGGGAAATAAAGATTACATTGTAAGTATCAAAGTGTCATATCTTTTTGCTACTGACTGAATTGGGCTCAGGGAAGGGTGTTCAGAAATGCACAATTACTGAAAATGAAATATTTGTCTTAACTAGTGGATAATGTTTGAGTAAGGTAATACTGCCTTATGCACCCCCTTGTGAATGCATAAGTGGTATAGGCAATCTTATGCAGCCATGCGTCAATATCACATACTTTATATAATCATATTAATTTATGCAAACAGATTTTCCCACTGCACAGTAGAGCTGTTGCCTAGGTGATGCATAAAAACCATGAGACACCACAGGGTCTTAGCAACATCACTTGAGATCAAAGAAATACATCAAAATTTTGCTAGCAGGACAGCAATACAAAATATATATATCCCAAGAGGAACTTTCTCAAGACTTTGTGCAATCCAAAACTTTGAGACACTTTTTGATTAGAGACTGAGCAATCTGTTGACCAACTGTCTTTCAAGGACATGCTGTTAGTAAATAAATCTGTACCAAAGGTACTGCAGATGTTCAGCAATGAAGCAAGTCAATTTCTGTTGCTCACTGAGGCAAAGGAGAAATTCCAGATGAAAGCAGAATTTAAGATTGGGCTTTCGAAAGAGCCTAAGGAAGTTAAACACCCAACTCCCACTGAATTTCCCAGCCTAAAACTATTTCTGACAAGCCATTACAAAAATTATCATAGATACATATTTATTAATAATGCTAAAATACTGTCAGCACTCAATAATTAATATTTTTCTAGTTAAAAGACTGAGATAAAGATATGATTGTAGGGAACATAAGTGAGGTGGTCCCTTCCACCATTCTCCAGAAGTCTGCAAAAACTTGTGTTTCACTCACCCACACAAAATTCAAAACCCCAAATAAATCACTTCCATTTTATCACAGTAACTTCATTTGGTTATGCAGCTCATCATGCTCTGGTGCCCATCAGTTCAATATTTCAACACCAAAGCCTGTCACATAACTGTATATCTTGGTTCACTCAGGGCTCTTCCAGAAGCATTGTTGGTGGCTGTATTTAGCTATTTAGTCTTCTAAAGATCTGATACAATACTCTCTCTACCAGCAAGCTCCCCATTGTGAAAATGGAGAACATGCTCAGGAAGGATGATCTTTAAATGTATTAATGTGTCTGTGCATTGACTTGTCTGTACCAAACTCCATCTTGTGAGGACATCCTGGTCTTGGCTTTAACTTTAGCTTCAGGAGTAGTATTACTTGACAGCAAATCTATCTTTCATAGAAACAGTCTCTTCCAGCTAACTCCTAAATTCAACACTGGCACTTTCTTCTCTGCTAGCGGCAGATGGGGCAAGATCAGAGTTCATGTTTCTCCAGACCTGAATAGGGCTAGACTGTACCATTTAGGCATAGCAAGCGATGCAGAGACACCCCACCCAAGCAGCCACCTCTGGTCTGCCTTTGCCTATTTTGAGGGGTCATGATGAGCGTCCAGTGAAATAGCTAGGGAGCAGTCCTTGTGCTCATCTGAGCGCGAGGAATGTAATTCAACTCAGCCATTATGCAGACTGCACAAGGTGGCAGGGGAGCCGCCTTAGTTTCTCTCCCAACTATACACACCCAGTAAGGTCCAGACTGCATCTGGCTCATAAGGAATATGGGACTGGGCTTTTCTGTTCTGCTCCTGCTGTCACTGACCTGAATGGCAAAACTCCCCATGACTTCAGTGGTGCAGGATCTGGACCACAGTGGGTGGAGGAAAAAGAAAACCTGAATCAAAACATACTTTGCCATAAATCATTAAACATTCTCACATCATGCTCATGTTTGTCTGAGTGAGAATTAAGGAGGGTCAAGTGACCTAATCACAAATAACTATATGGTTGCTTGCTACATTCATGCATTGATTTTAACTGATAGGTGCATTTTGTTCAAAGGTGAAGTTGTTAGTTTAATACTGTACTACTAACAGAACTCTTAACCTGAATAAACAGGAATTTATGTTTAGATGATACAGAGACTTGTTGCAGAGAATTCTTATATTTAGAACAGTAAACCAAATCCAGTCTTCTTGGAGCCCAGAAGCCAAAGAAAAGCAGGTTGCTATCTTATCCTAGAGGACACAGCGTGGTTTAAAAAGCACCAACATGCCAGTGGTATTATAAACAAAAAACAGGAGAATGAAATCTAGTAACAATATTTAGCAAGTTTGAGACCTGGAAAGATCCTTTTGTTTTTCCATGATGCTGTTTCAGATTAAGAACATTTAAAAGCAGGGCCAGATTCAGTTTTAAAAACTGTCCTGATTATACCTTGGGACTACAAAATCCTATCCCAAAATTGCAGGCAAATTGGAAGGAAATGTGTACTGTTTCTTTATATCTGAAGCAGGAAATGAGGCAGGGAGGGGGCTGGAGAAAGTTCTAGGCAGAAGCTCTCCAGTGAAACAGAGAGTGCAATGTTAGGCACAATATCGGTTTTTCTCATTCTAATAAAGTGTTAAAAGTGAGCAATTCTTCCTGTGATTATTTATCCTTCTCACATGGCATATGCCAAGTGTACTGGCTACAGATCTATTATACCAGATAGTAGGGAGTTTTGCCTGAATATGAGTGGCATGACTGGGCCCCTGAATTTAGAAGTCACAGTATTGCCAATCCCAGGTGTCCCAAATTTGTGTCTCAGACCCCAGGAAATCATGAGATTGGCTCACAAATAACAAGATGTTTCAAAAATTAATAAATTAGGCATTCTTTTTATCTGTGTTTTAGTTTCTGGTGTACTCAGATCATGCTTTCCAGTTTTTCTCTGCAACCATGAGTACTAGAAATCACCTTTTTTTTTAAAAAAAAGTGAAGGCTGAGATTCTCATTTAATCACAAGATTTCAGGAGTTGGGGCTTTAAGAAGAACACCAAATATCATGAGACAATAGAATTGTGAGACCTGACAACACTGGTTGTAGCACACACTGCAAAAGACTATCTTCTCACGTACACAGTGTAAGTATGGTACATTGAATAAAGATATGTCAGTCATATAATAATGGAGGTATTAGATGTTGATAAGAATTCCTTGTAATATCCTGAAATAACGGAAGATTCTGAATTATCTCATAATAGCGATCAGCAATTAATTTTAAAGGAAAGCATAAAATATGGAATATATGAAAAATAAATGTACATACAGTCAGCATCATCTCTGCATATGAATAGTTAATCATCAGCAAAAAGTGCAGGGCATTGATCAGTGTTCACGTCACGGTCCCCGCCACTACCCAGCCCAAGCCAGGGAAGCTAATGATCCAATCAGTGGACCAAATTTGGTGATGAATCCTGGTCACATGTCACCTGAGGCACGTTGCACATACGCTAAGAAGAAGATCAGAAAAAAATGGATTTCTTTTGCAATATTTTAAACTTTTTCCCCAAGAGAGCAGATTTATAAACCCAGGGGGTAATCCAATTCACATTAGGAATCCCATTGAGCTCAATGGGACTATTCACGTATATAAGGGTTACCCTGTGAGTCAGAGTTGTGGGACCGGGCCAATAGACATGTAAAGTGATTTTCAAAGGCACTGTACTGAGGTATGCCCAGTACCTTTATGAATAGCTGTGAATCACTGAATATTATGCATGTGTTATAACATTTCTTTGATTGATGATCTGTTACAGCATGTGCTGTTCTTTCACCTAAACCACTTTTTCTGCTGTTTGTAGGTTTTGGAGGCTAATCTGAGATCGTGAATGCTCTAGAAAGGATGAATGTTTGCTGGGGAAAATGTAAAATAGAACAATAGAGCTGGTTGATAAATAGGGGCAAAATGTTGGCAAAAGTGTTTGCAAAAACTGAAACTGCAGAGTAATTTTTAAATGAAAGTGTGTGAGAACATGGGAAATTAAGACAGAGCAGGCAAACTATTAAAGGCTACTACACAGACTTGTGGTAAGTTTTACATAAATATAAGTGACTGCCCCTACCTTCCATTGCCTAAAAAGAAACTTTTGCCTCTCCACTCTCTGCTTCTGATTCTAAAAGGCAAACCAAGACAAAGAAACACCATCTGGTTTTATGCAAGCTCAGAGGAAGGCAGGAGCCCATGACAGAACTATTGCTACAGACGGTCATAAAGATACAGATTACATTAAAGCACTACAGTCTTGAAGGCTAATCTGGTGGATGAGAAAGATGGCCAGATATATTAAGAGCTGGCCCCTTCAAAATGCTCTGGAATTTTATTTGTGCTGGAGACAACTGATATATTTGTCCCAGGAAAGACAGAGGAAGATGGAGGAACGAGCCTAGCAAAGAATTTTCTCCAGCTCCTAAAGTTGGTGACAGCCCCTTTATTTACACAAGAATTTAGATTCATAGATTCATAAATATTAAGGTCAGAAGGGACCATTATGATCATCTAGTCTGACCTCCTGCACAATGCAGGCCACAGAATCTCACCCACCCACTCCTGCGATAAACTTCTCACCTATGTCTGAGCTATTCAAGTCCTCAAATCATAGTTTAAAGACTTCAAGGTGCAGAGAATCCTCCAGCAAGTGACCCATGCCCCATGCTACAGAGGAAGACGAAAAACCCCGAGGGCCTCTTCCAATCTGCCCTGGAGGAAAATTCCTTCCCAACCCCAAATATGGCGATCAGCTGAACACTGAGCATATGGGCAAGATTCACTAGCCAGATACCCAGGAAAGAATTCTCTGCAGTAACTCAGATCCCACCCCATCTAACATCCCATCACAGGCCATTGGGCCTACTTACCATGAATATTTAGAAATCAATTAATTGCCAAAATCATGTTATCCCATCATACCATCTCCTCCATAAACTTATCGAGTTTAATCTTAAACCAGATAGGTCTTTTGCCCCCACTGCTTCCCTCGGAAGGCTGTTCCAGAACTTCATTTAGATATTATTGTTTAGTAGTAGTAGTAGTAGTAGTAGTATTGATCCCAATCATTGATCAGGACCCCATTGTGCTAGGCGCTGTACAAACACAGAAAAACAGTTGGACTCTGTCCCAAAGAGCTTACAATCTAAGCAGAAAGAAATTAAGACATGAAAAGTGTATTTGTCATAGGCCAGAGATGTAGATCTCTCTTAGCATGACTGGAGATGCTATTTTTTGTCATTACATTAAACTTGTCCATCTGTTTCAGTAGGTGGATTATCCACCAGTGTTGCTGAAGCAGGCAGTATCATGGGAGTACTTTTTGTTTAATTTCATTTAAAAATATTATTTATTTAGGCCTGGGCCTATGAAGGGCTGAGCAGGATTAATGTCTCCAGTGATTGAGGTGCTGCCCTTTTATTTGGAAGCTAGTAGATCTCACTGACAAGAAATGTTTTAACTATCTCAATAAGCTGCCACGTACTGTATAGTAGGCTATCCCTCTAAGTAGAAGTTATGTGTATGTGCTTGACTAACTTGTGCCTTGTTCATTAATTAAATCCCAATTGTGTCTATGACAGTGTTAATACCATCAATGCCATCAGTGTAATGGAAATCCAACAAATGGGTCATAAGGCATGGATGAATTAGGCTTTTGTACTTGGTGTTCCAAATCTTGGACTGTGCTGGCAGCTGGGAAAAGGAATCCATCCACGAGCAGAGAAGATTCCTACAGTTCCACACCTACATTCCAGCCTCAGTGCTGAAGTAGCCTTTGCAGCACTTGCTCCCCTTTCACTGAAGAACTGGTCAGTATAGCTGTCTGTCTAGGTTTTTATATTGAACCCATCACCAGGGAATCTATGGAGCAGCTGATCTACTGTCTCCATTCTTGTCCCTCCTCTGTCACATCCCCAAATCCTTGCTGCATAGTGAGATGCAGAGAGGCCCCCCAGGGCTGAGTTCTCTGAATGCTGATCTCCATGTTAAATAGAACTGCACCAGTTCAACAGCCAGGACCCTCTTGGCCCACACAATAGGTAGAATGATTTGTCACATGTGAATACTATGCCTTTTCTGTGCCCTTCCCCCAACAAACCCCAATCCAATCATGATAATAGCTATTATTTCCAGTATCCTGTTTTAAAATTAATCTAATCTGAGGATTAATCTTCATGTTCTAACCATACGTCTGAGTCATTAAACATTACTCTAAAACTTTTAGAAACTCATTTCAACTAATCCTAAAACACCCTGCTCCCAAATCATCCATTTGTTGACTCCAATGAAGATACACCAGGGATGAATCCAGACAAATGATGACGTTAAGCAGGATAACAATACAAACAAACAATTTCCAGAACAATCACATTCGGCTTGATTTAATTTTTATCATAACTTCCTTGAAAGATTAGGAATATCTGACTCTCTGGTAGATTCAGTGTGATGCTTTGCTTAACACATGGCAAATATACTTATGATGAAGGGATGAATGGCAAATAGGACATTCTGCTACTGATTTATACCCTCTAATCTTGGAAGTTTATTTATTTAGTGGAGAGGAAGTTGTGTTTAAGATTGGATGAGTGACTTTTGGAGCAGAATTAGGCCAATGCTGAGTGCTTTGGAGAATCTCACCCTGACTGTGCGATTTGAGAGATTCCTTCCCTCATTCAATACTGAGATGTTGACTCCCTCCTCCAGTCAGCCCATGATGGAAGCCTCCATTGCTCACCTGTTAAATTTTCAAACAAGGACCTTTATGCTTTCTTCCAGGCTGCCCCTGATGGTTGGGAGGAGCTCCCAATAAACATCCACAAAGCTACCTCATTATCCACCTTCAAAACCCTCTACAAAATTCTCCTTTCTCATGATGCTTGTGAATAACTTGACAATGGCTATGCTGCTGGGGCGCAGAGACCACTGTCTATACTGCTGACAAATATTGTTTCCTTGTACACCCCATCTATCTGTCTCTATCCGTGTATCATCTCGTCTTAGACTGAAAGCCCGTTGGGGCAAGGATCATCTTTTTGTTGTGTGTTTGTACAGAGGCTAGCACAATGATAACTTGGGGCTTTTGGTGGTACGGTAAAACAAATAATAATATTAATATTCATAGGTATTCCAATAGCCACTAAATATTGGCAAAAATGTTCACAAACTACAGATGTTTCACAGCTTTTAGCATGATGGAGTCTATGGGTTAAGTTTAGAGACGAGAGCAACAAGGGTGGTGTTGTGGTGGGCGTCTGCTATAGACCAACAGACCAGGAGGATGAGGTAGATGAGGCTTTCTTTGGACAGCTAAGAGAAATTTCCAGATCACAGGCCCTGGTTCTCATGGGGGACTTCAATCACCCTGACATCTGCTGGGAAAGCAATACAGCAGTGCACAGACAATCCAGGAAGCTTTTGGAGAGTGTTGGGGACAACTTCCTGGTGCAAGTGCTGGAGGAACCAACTAGGCGCCATGCTCCTCTTGACCTGCTGCTTACAAACAGGGAAGAATTGGTAGGGAAAATAGAAGTGGGTGGCACCTGGACAGCAGCGTTCATAAGATGGTCGAGTTCAGGATCCTGACAAAAGGAAGAAAGGAGAGAAGCGGAATACAGAACCTGGACTTCAGAAAAGCAGACTTTGACTCCCTCAGGGAGCTGATGGGCAGGATCCCCTGGGAGGCTAATATGAGGGGGAAAGGCATGCAGGAGAGCGGGCTGTATTTTAAAGAAGCTTTATTGAGGGCGCAGGAACAAACCATCCTGATGTGCAGAAAGAATAGCAAATATGGCAGGTGGCCAGCTTGTCTTAACAGAGAAATCTTCGTTGAGCTTAAACACATAAAGGAAGCTTACAAGAAGTGGAAACTTGGACAGATGACTAGGGAGGAGTATTAAAATATTGCTCGAGCATGCAGGGGTGTAATGCAGGAAGGCCAAAGCACAACTGGAGTTGGAGTTGCAACTAGCAAGGGATGAGAAGGGTAACATGAGGAGTTTCTACAGGTATGTTAGCAACAAGAAGAAGGTCAGGGAAAGTGTGGGACCCTTACTGAATGCGGGAAGCAACCTAGTAATAGAAGATGTGGAAAAAGCTGAAGTACTCAATGCTTTTTTTGCCTTGGTCTTCACAGACGAGGTCAGGTCCCAGACTGCTGCACTGGGCAGCACAGTATGGGGAGGAGGTGAGCAGCCCTCAGTGGTCAAATAACAGGTTAAGCACTATTTAAAAAGCTGGGCATGTTCTAGTAGCCCATGAGGCCAGATGCAATGCATCTGCGTGTGCTGAGGGAGTTGGCTGATGTGATTGCAGAGCCATTGGCCATTATCTTTGAAAACTCGTGGTGATCAGGGGATGTCCCTGATGATTGGATAAAGGCAAATATAGTGCCCATCTTTTAAAAAAGGGAAAAAGGAGAAGCCAGGGTGGGCGTCAGACCGGTCAGCCTCACTTCAGTCCCCGGAAAAATCATGGAGCAGGTCCTCAAGGAATACATTTTGAAGCACTTGGAGGAGAGGAAGATGATCAGGAACAGCCAACATGGATTCACCAAGAGCAAGTCATGCCTGACTAACCTGATTACCTTCTATGATAAGATAACTGGCTCTGTAGATACAGGGAAAGCAGTGGACATGATATACCTTGACTTTAGCAAAGCTTTTGATATGGTCTCCACAATATTCTTGCCAGCAAGTTTTAAAAGTATGGATTGGATGAATGGACTATAAGGTAGATAGAAAACTGGCTAGATCGTTGGGCTCAACCGGCAGTGATCAACGGCTCCATGTCTAGTTGGCAGCTGGTACCAGAAGGAGTGCCCCAGGGGTCAGTCCTGGGGCCAGTTTTGTTCAACATCTTCATTAATGATTTGGATGATGGGATGGATTGCACCCTCAGTAAATTTGTGGATGACACTAAGCTGGGAGGAGAGGTAGATATGCTGGAGGGTAGGGAAGAGTCCAGAGTGACCTAGACAAATTGGAAGGTTGGGCCAAAAGAAATCTGATGAGGTTCAACAAGGACAAGTGCAGAGTCCTGCACTTAGGATGGAAGAATCCCATGCACCGCTACAGACTATGGACCGAATGGCTAGGCAGCAGTCCTGTAGAAAAGGACCTGGGGATTACAGTGGACAAGCAGATGGCTACGAGTCAACAGTGTGTCCTTGTTGCCAAGAAGCCCAATGACATATTGGGCTGCATTAGTAGGAGCATTGCCAGCAGATCGAGGGAAGTGATTTTTCCCCTCTATTCGGCACTGGTGAAGCCACATCTGGAATACTGTGTCCAATTCTGGGCCTCCCACTGCAGAAAGGATGTGGACAAATTGGAGAGAGTCCAGCGGAGGGCAACGAAAATGATTAGGGGGCTGGGGCACATGACTTATGAGGAGAGGCTGAGGGAACTGGGCTTATTTAGTCTGCAGAAGAAAAGAGTGAGGGGGGATTTGATAACAGCCTTTAACTACCTGAACGGGGGTTTCAAAGAGGATGGAGCTAGGCTGTTCTCAGTGCTGGCAGATGAGAGAACAAGGAGGAATGGTCTCCAGTTGCAGTGGGGGAGGTCTAAGTTGGATATTAGGAAAAACTATTTCACTGGGAGGATGGTAAAGCACTGGAATGTGTTACCTAGGGATGTGGCGGAATCTCCATCCTTAGAGGTTTTTAAGGCCCGTCTTGACAAAGCCCTGGCTGGGATGATTCAGTTGGGGTTAGTCCTGCTTTGAGCATGGGGTTGGCCTAGATGTTCTCCAGAGGTCTCTTCCAACCCTAATCTTCTATGTTTCTGTGATTCAGTCAGGGAAAAGAAACAGTACCATTTCTCTTTTATTGGCCAGGCATACAACAGTAAAGATAAAGAGTGAAGAGTTGAATCAAATTTTCATGTAAAAAGGGCTCATCTCCAAGACAAGTATAAAGAATGTACATTTTTTCAAGTGAAAATGGCTCTGTGTAGAAAATGAAAGCAGCAGCCTTTTACACCCTGTTACAGGGTACTCCACTCATTGCTGGGCTAGCGCCTTCTCCTGTCACTCTCGGGGTTAGCTCTCAAGGCCGATGCCCCCATCTGCGGTTTGCACACCATCACTCTGACTTTTTCTGGTCTGCAGCTCCTTTCACGCCAGGACTTCTTCATGATTTAGCCTTGGAGCTAAATCACTCAGCGTTCCTCCTTCAGGGGTAGTCTATCTTCCCATTCACTGCCTCAGTTCTATACTATGCCCTTGGTGGCTGGTAGGGGAACCCGGGCCCACCCTCTTCTCCAGTTTCCAGGGACTGGAAGTTCTGGACTTTCAGCAGTTCTGGACTTTCTTCTCTCTGCCCTCACTGCTCCTTCCCACCACTCTGATTTCCCTTCTCTCTCTGGATGTACCAGCTCCAAGAACCCTCCTTCCCCTTCCCAGGAAGTGACTGCTGCCTGCCTTCCTGCAGCCTTTCCCAGCAGCCCAGTCTGTAGCCCGCTACCTGGCTTTATAGGTCCTGCCTGTTCCTGCACAGGTGAGCCTCTCTCTAATTAGCAGCCTCCCGCCTAAATAGCTGATTGGGCCCAACTCAGCTCTTCCAGGGTTAGTGTGTGGAGCACATCCAATCACACACCCCAAAATGCACAAATTGTCCTTACTGTGAAAAAAGCCATTTTGTCAAAGCTTCACAGAAAGCAAAATTTGCAGTGGGGTGGGTCAATGTCACAAAATCCTGTGCGAAAAAAAGTTTTGAAGTTCTCATGAATTCCATCAAACTAAAATGGTACTTTGTCCATTATGGAGCCTACCCCACTGGGGGAAGTTAGAATAGGCCCCTTACTACTCTAGCTTCCACCATGGCTGAGCAATTGAGGATCAGGGAGCCACAACTGGCTCCCTGTGGGTGCCACTCTTGCTTGGGCATGGTAGAGAATCAGGGTTTAAAGCCACTGAAACCAATAAAGTTAATGCAGCTTTACAGAAGTGTTACAGAGCAAAACTTGGTCTACTTTAGTCAAACAGAATCTATAGGTTTTTCATCTGGTCATAAATGTAATACTTGCTATTTTCAGGCTTCAAAAGAATCTTGGTAAATAATGTATCTAAAAGTAATTATTAGTTTGGAATAACCACACACTGTGCATTGTTAAGGGCATAAAAGTGCTTCTATTATGTCATGGAATGTGTAGTGATACACAAAGTTGGTATTTGCAGACTGGCCTTTTCGGATTGTGAATCCAGAAGTCCCCAGAGTCTGGCGCAATGAATGGAATTTAAATATTTAAACAGCCACCAGGCAGATATTAGTGTGATTGTCATCAAACAAGAACTGTTTCTGGAGCTTTTTGAAAACAACAAAAGGAGTACTTGTAGCACCTTACAGACTAACCAATTTATTTGAGCATAAGCTTTCATGATGCATCCGATGAAGTGAGCTGCAGCTCACGAAAGCTTATGCTCAAATAAATTGGTTTGTCTCTAAGGTGCCACAAGTACTCCTTTTCTTTTTGCGAATACAGACTAACACGGCTGCTACTTTGAAAACAATGTGTATTCTTTTGAACAAGAAGAATTTCCTAAAGGTGAACTGGAGTTCAATAATTTATTAAATTACAAAGTTCAGTTGTCAGAGTAACAGCCGTGTTAGTCTGTATTCGCAAAAAGAAAAGGAGGACTTGTGGCACCTTAGAGACTAACCAATTTATTTGAGCATGAGCTTTCGTGAGCTACAGCTCACTTCATCAGATGCATGCCGTGGAAACTGCAGCAGACTTTATTTATACACAGAGAATATGAAAAAATACCTCCTCCCACCCCATTGTCCTGCTGGTAATAGCTTATCTAAAGTGATCATCAGGTGGGCCATTTCCAGCACAAATCCAGGTTTTCTCACCCTCCACCCCCCCACACACAAATTCACTCTCCTGCTGGTGATAGCCCATCCAAAGTGACAACTCTTTACACAATGTGCATGATAATAAAGTTGGGCCATTTCCTGCACAAATCCAGGTTCTCTCACCCCCTCACCCCTCTCCCAAAAACCACACACACAAACTCACTATCCTGCTGGTAATAGCTCATCCAAAGTGACCATTCTCCCTACAATGTGCATGATAATCAAGGTGGGCCATTTCCAGCACAAATCCAGGTTTTCTCACATCCCCCCCACCCCCATACACACACAAACTCACTCTCCTGCTGGTAATAGCTCATCCAAACTGACCACTCTCCAAGTTTAAATCCAAGTTAAACCAGAGCATCTGGCGGGGGGGTAGGAAAAAACAAGAGGAAATAGGCTACCTTGCATAATGACTTAGCCACTCCCAGTCTCTATTTAAGCCTAAATTAATAGTATCCAATTTGCAAATGAATTCCAATTCAGCAGTTCAGTTCAGTTGCTGGATCATTAACAGAATATGGGCAGACTTCAATGAATATACTGTAGAACAAAACGACTGAAAATCATTTCTCCCTTTATTTACCTGCCAAGACCTGAGTTCAGGGTTCAATATTTCCTTTGCAACAGTTGAGAACATCACTATACGTCCTGACGCTTCAAGGTCCTGAACACCCTCAGCTCAATGGTAGTTGAGCATGTTGAGCGCCTTGCAGGATCAGGCCGTTCTGATATTGTCAGTCATTACAAGTAAAATGCAGAACTTAGAGTTCAAAGCTTGGTAGGTAGGATGTTTGCTTTTAAATGTAAAAGCCTGAGGGAGTGAAAGAGTCTCACAATCTTCCTTCCTCCCTCTAGATTTCCTTCCCCTTCTCTCTCTTCTTCCTCTTCTATAAGAACAGACATTCTGGTACGCTGAGCACTTGCTTAGGTACCATAGTGGGAACTTCAGAAACTGTAGACATGCATTTCTGTTTAACATTATAGTCCCACTTTAGCTGGTTAGTGCCACCGGCATGGTGAGTAGCACAGAACTGCTTGAAGCATCTAGTGCACGTGATCAATATATTGATTCTATTACTACCATTGCTGGCCGCCCGCTACCCTCGTTTAAGTGAAAAGGAGGCCGAGTGCATACGTCCTCCCTGCTGGCACCTAGCCTTTCCACAGGCAAGACCCTTGCAGCGCCTCCTGAGTGGTACCAACCAGTAACTGAGTCCTTGCATGCCCAGGCAAATTCTGCAAGGGCTTGCAGAGCAGCATGGGCCCCAGAGGTAAAGTGAACAGGTCCACTGGTGTGTGGAAAAACACACTGACACTCACTATCCCATACCCCTAGCAGCCAGGTCGGTAGCGAAGACCTTAACAATTTCTATGGTGGGCATGAGTGTTACATTCTACAACAGCATTGCAAGCAAATGCAGGCATAGTAGCTGCCCAGAGGCGCCAACTTCCCCAATTCCCAGAGGGGGGGGCTCGACCCCTATGCCACCCCATGCCCTGCCCCCATTCCACCTCTTCCCCCAACCCTCACCCCCACCCCACCTCTTCCTGGCTCCACCCTGCCTCTTCACACCCCTGCCCTACCCCATCCTGTCTCTTCCTGCCCCTGCTCTGCCCCACTCTGCCTCTTTCCACCCTGTTCTACCCTCTCCCCCAAACACATCCCACCCTTGCTCCGTCCCCTCCCCTCCGCGCCTCCTGAACACCACTGAACAGCTGATTGCGGCGGGCAGGAGGCGCTGGGAGGCAGGGGAAGGAGCTGACTGGGGGGGCCCTCTGGCGGGTGGAAGGACTGGAGGGGAGAGGGAGGAGCTGATCCAAGGGGCTGCCTGTGGATTGAGCACCCACTATTTTTTTCCATGGATGCTCCAGCCCCGGAGCACCCACAGAGTCTGCACCTATGCAGCTGTCTACTAGTACCCGTATACAGGGTCTACTAGTACACAGGGTGCATGGAGAGATTCCACATAGATGGCCGCAGAATGTACCTTAACACCTGCCAGTTGTTTTGTTAACGCATGCCACTGGAGCACAGGTGAATGGGCGAGCGAGTGTGGATGGCGTGATGCAAACCATCATTGCTAAAACCAATTCAGGCATGGTGTTCTGATGATGGAGGAAAATTTTACAGAGAGGGGCGAGTGGGGAAATGATGGGTGTGGTGATGCTGGTGGTCATAACTGTAGATCTGCATGTAGGTGGCTCATGACATCAATTCCAGTAATTTAGTGGAATGTTAGAACTTCATGTGTCACCCCTACCACAAGCCAACCTGAGAGGCACAGCACTTGTTGCAAAAGAACGGGCCAGGTATAGGGTTGACATGGACTCACACAGTGAAACCAGACTCACTGCTGAAAGGCAGAGATTGGTGCAGGGTATGCATTCTACTGGCAAGGTCACCCATCCCCAGAGCCATGACAGTTGGGTGTTGGCTTTGACATGAGCAACTCCACTGCTTCCAAGCTTGAAAGTCTATCTAAGGGCACAAGTGAGCCTCTTATGATTCTATGGTTGCCATTGAAACATAAGCAGTATGTTACCATCATCAGCGCTTATGCTCTTACTGTGACAAATGCTGACAACGAGAAAGAAAAGTTCTGTGGTGACTTAGACAAACTCATCGTATCTACGTCAGTGTCAGATGAACTGGTTATCATGGGGGACTTTAATGCAAAGATTGGAAGTTATGTAGTAATCTGGTGGCCTGCCATTGGGAAGCATGGGAAAGAGAATAGTAATGGAACAAGGCTACCTAGTGAGTGTGTCAAGCAGCAATTAGCAATCTTGAATACCTTTTTCCACCTACCAGACAAAAAGAAGATGTCATGGATGCACCCAAGATCCACAAGACGGTATCTTATCAACAACAGCAGTGAGAGCTGCAGTATGTAATCATGCACAGGGCAGACTGCTAGACAGACCATTGCATGATCCGCTCCAAACTGATATTGGTAAATCAACCAGTGTGTCACAAGTCATCATCTAAACCAATCAGACAACTCAATGTAAAATGATTATAAGATAAAGCCATATGAACACAGTTCTGTAATAACATTACAGCAGCTTCGTCTGACCCTGCTGGCTTGTCTACTAGTGTTAATGTAAACAGTGGGTAGGTGACTTTTCGCAACATGGTATATCAAGCTGCTCTTGCCACCTTGGGTACAGAAAAATGATGTAATCAAGATTAGTTTGACAAGAATGGTCCAGAAATTCAACAGCTACTCACTAAAAAACATGAGAGGCATTGTCAAATTCTTGTATCCCAAATGCCTCTAGGCACAGTTATAACATACAGGAATCTGTGTTGTGACATCCAATTTAAGCTTAGAGACATGTGGGATCAATGGAGGAATGTCAGGCAGATGAAATCCAGGGCTATGCCGTCCGCCCTAAGACCAAAAACTTCTATTCTGCTTTGAAAGATGTATATGGTCCCACACATACTACTACAGTGCCTTTGAAGAGTGCAGACAGCCTAACACTGATCACCGATGAAGGAGAAATCTTTCAGAGGTGAGAGTATTTCAGTAATCTTTTGAACACACCATCCAGCATCACAGATGAGGCTTTAATAAAAGTAGATCAGCCAGTATGTAATGACAACATGGATGCAGCCCCATCCCTTGACAAAGTCAGCATGGCAATCAGTGCATGAAGAACGGCAGGGCTCCTGGATCTGACGGCATTCCTGCAGACATATTCAAGTATGGAGATGAGATCCTGCTGAGGTGACTGCATAGACTGCTTCTAAATAGATGGAGTACTGAAGACTGCAGGACTTCAAAGACAAAACCATCACTGTAACCATACACAAGAGGAAAAGTGAAAAGTCCAACTGTGATAACTATCACAGTATCTCGTTACTCTCCATTGCCAGACTGACTAGAGTACTCTTTGATCAGCTGCTACACAACATCACTACTTGTGCGCTACTGGAGTTGCAATGCAGAATTAGGCTAACGCAGGGAATGGCAGACTGGATATTTGTAGCATGTCAGATGCAGGAGAAATGCAGAGAATAGCAACAGGACCTTTATACTGTCTCTACTGACCTCGCTAAAGCATTTGACACTGTCAGTAGACCTGGGCTTTGGCAATTATTATGTAAGTTTGGTTGTCCAGAAAAATTCACCAACATTCTGAGACTATTTCATGATGGACTGTTTGGACAAGTCGGAGTAGATGGCCTTCTATCTGATCCATTTCCTATTACTAATGGTATTAAGCAAGGCTGAGTAATCGGTCCATTCTTGTTTAATCTTTTCTATGCAGCCATATCAATGATGCTACAAGAGACCTGAATGATGGTATCATGATATGTTTCCAATCTTCTGGAAAATTATTTAATCTGAACAAGCTGCAATCTTCCATGAAGGTCTTTAAGGCATTTGTTCATGAGCAGCTGTATGTCACTGCCTCCTCTAGAAGCACACAGTCTAAAACATATACAACTGATTTCAGACTGATTTGCAGAGTCTGCAGAAAGGGACGGGCTGACAATCAATCTGAAAAAGACAGAGGTCATGTACCACATGCACCAGCAAAACCCTACACAAAACCAAAAGTCAACATTAGCAACACACAACTGAATGCTATTACAGACTTCTGCTATCTTGGTAGTACATTGTCAAATTATGTTACTATAGACAAGGAGTTGACAAGTCACATCAACAAGGGCAGTTCATCATTTGGCAGACTGTCAGGCAGAGTCAGCAGCAACATAGTATTAAGCTTCAAAAGTGGTCGCGCTGTCCAACTTGTTGTATAGCTGTTAGACCTGGATCTCTTACAGCATCACATTAAGCTTCTAGGTAAGTTCCATTTATGACATCTGCATGCCATACTCTTCATCAAATGGCAGGATATAGTTACCAATAATGAGGTTCTGGAACGTAGCCACTCCATGGGTATTGAAGCCATGCTTATTGCATTACAGTCATGTGGGGCTGTTCATGCGTTGAGGATGGACGACACCAGTATGGCAAACTGAACGTGGGGAACCGCATATGAGGCAGCCAGAAGAAACACTTCAAGGCACAGGTGCCGGCTTCTAATTTTCCCCAGGGGTGCTCAACTCCCCACTCCACCCCTTCCCACCCCCACCCCACCTCTTCCCGCCCTTGCCGCTTCCCCTCCTCTTTCTGCCCCCTCCCCTGAGCACACCCTATCCCCGCTCCTCCCCCAGCTGATCTGCGGTGCATGGGAGGCGCTGGGAGGGAGGGGGAGGAGTTGATCAGCAGAGGCTGCCCGTGGGCAGGAGTTGGGGGATGAGAGGGGAGGTGGGCTGTTGGTGGGTGCTAAGCATCTGCTAATTTTTTTCTGTGGGTGCTCCAGCCCTGGAACACCCATGGAGTCGGCGCCTATGCTTCAAGACCACATTGAAGCATAACTTGAAATAGTTGTGACATTGACGTTGACACATGGGAGTTGTCAGCAATGGATAGATCATGCTGGCAAGCAGTAATCAATGATGGGGTTACCCAGTTCGAGATTAACCACCATAAAGATCTTGAGGCACAGAGGCTGAGTTGTAAGCAGCAGCGGACTCAGTAGGCACCCTTCCTCTGCACTGAGCTACTGTGCACTTCACGCAGAAAGGACTGCCACACATCCATTTGTCTTTTTAGCCACAACTATAAGATGTAAAACCGTTCTCAAGGTCATGTTCGGTCACTAAGGACAACAGTAATATTCCCACAGACAGCCTTGATTCATATCCTTCTACTTTGGTCAAGCAAATTCTTTGGTCATGAATATGGCAACAAAAATAATTTTCATTATACACTCCCAGGAATTACTTAGTATGAGTTATAAATTACAGCGGTCTTATTCCAATGGGAGTCATTACAATATGAATTCCTAGTTTCCATTCCTTTCAGGCACCCATCACAGAAGAGCTCCAATTGCTATTGTTATTGCATAGCTCTTGTTCTCTGCTGGAGCCACTAACTGCAAAGTTAATAGTCTGTCTGACATAGTATACAGTGTAGGTAGGCGCTCTTGGCCTCTCAAACTCTACATGACTTTGAGGTGAATTAGTTGATACTTGGCAAACACTTAAGATGAAGGCCATTAATAACACAAATACACATTACACCCTCCACTCCACAGACTTTTTACATTTGGCGCAAGGTCCTCAGCTGGGGTAAATTGCCTTAGCGCTGTTCAAGTCAACAGAACTCCACTGATTTACACCAGCGGAGATTCTGGCTCATAAAGTTTGGTATGAGAGTAAATAAGTTCTCAGTGCTGAATCCAACTTTGCTTTGTCTGGGCTTGAGTCGGCTTAAAATATTTGGCCAAGTTCTACAGGGACTTCAAAGGCCAACCCTCTCCTCTCTTTGCCAGACATTCTTAGATAACAAACACAGATAAGATTTCTCATTCCATTAACTTGTATACTTGAAACAAAAACAAAACTTATGCACTATGCTTGCTTGCTTTGGGGACTTGCATGCTGGATTTGGTAGACACGGAACATAACATAGGGCAAAATTCACCTTTTCTGAGTCCTCCTACATGAAAGCACTTTATTCAGGCTACTAATGGAGATGAGAATAATTTCTAAAAGGACAAGTTAATTTTGCCATGCTATCTGTATCTTTGTCTTGTCCAGGCCCTTTGTTTTTTACACTGCTGATGCAGAATCTTGCTAAGTAGCTCAGGAAAGATCAGCCCTACCCAACTGTGATCCTGCAGTGGTATATAGCAGATATAAGGACACAAGTCCCCCACTCCCCTTGCTGTTGGTGTAGGTGATGTCATTACCAAAGGGACATGTGGCTTGACATGAGCACACTATGCTACGCTGTTCCTGGGTTAGTGCTTTGTGGATGTTGCAGGCCGACGTCACTCAGAGCATGCCACACAGCACATGGTTGGAACCATGAAGAGAAGCATCAGGACTAGGGCAACGTACCTGGGAGCCCTATGCCAGCTTTGCTCACTACCCAACTGAGTTCCCTTCTATGTATTTTGTGAGAGCCAGGGGACTTGGGCCATCACTTTGCTCTGAGGAATTCTTGATAACTAGAAAATGTGCTTTCTGTTAAACATACAGACAAAAGCCCTGGCCCTGCTTTTCTAATTACATTTCTACTCTTTGTCCATGTCCGAAAGCATCCATCTCTGCTCTTTGTGAATTCTGAGTAAAATGTTCACATTGCCGGCCATGAGTTTTTCTCGACACTGGTTGATTTTTGAACAATTGGCTGAACAAACATGCCTTTACTGGATGGGAACAATGATGCAGTTATGAGATGGGATAGAGTTTATATGGTACCTTCCTTCAGAAATGATTGCTGCAAGCAACGATTTGTCAGAAACACTTATTTTAATGTTTCTGTAAAGACAAGTTGTATCATGCCACAACTGCCCGTGGATAACGTTTCCTAACCATAAAACAAAAACCCAACTGGTGTTCACTCCCAGGTCTCAGCCTTTATTAAAGCACTATGTATAAACCACTAAAAGGACAGACTGAAGCATGTCCTGTGTGACTGACTTCTCATTCCAAGGTGAGTCCTGACTATCTGAATTCTACCTCCCAGTCCTCTGACACCCATTATATGGGAGGTCGGATTGCTCAGCTCATGTTTTCTGTTGCAACCACGGATTCGTTTCTTGAAAACTCAGATATCAATCTTTATTTAGAAGAACATTATCAGCAAAGCCATTGGCAGTAGGAGTGCCCAAGTTGTACGGGTCACAGCCGCGCACTCTGAAATGTATTTCTTTCTGCCTGAAGAATTCATTACACTGAGCTGCATATTTATAAAATAAACTATACGTTGGTTGGAATGCATTTCAGTGGGCACAGATATAAGGTGAGCCTGTGACTGTCCCTGTGCACTCATAACATGGGAGCAAGGGAGCATGAAATGACCCTTTACTTCCCTGCTGGCCTCCCTGTATTGGCTGGGCTCATCACAGGTTACAGCACTGAAGGGAAAACACCACTGCTCTTCCTTCCATGAGGATGGACTGGGAATGGGCAGACAAGGGAGTGGGTGGTATCTTCACTCTAACCTCACCTACATGCTGGCCAGCACAGCTGAGAATATGCAGAGGGAAAAGTAATGTGCACCACATAAAGAACTGTCACAGATTATACCCTCTCTGGAGCAAGGGTGGAGTCATGGATAAGACTCTGGTGGTGCCCCTTACTCAGGGCTAGTGGTAACTCCACAACTGAGCCCTTAGTGTATTTTCAAAGTTACTGTTGTGTACATTAACTTGCATTCTCCATTCATTTCCCCACATACAACGTGTATCTTACTCTATTTGAAACAATTTTCACATTCCTGATGTGACAATTTCCAAAACTCTGAACAGTACATTACCTTCATTACAACATATTTAAAGAATCACAGCACTGGGGTGTCATAATAGGGTGCAATTCAAGTGACTATAATGGGATTTAATGTATTGTTGCTGGAGGCCAAGGTAGCTGTACAATGGCATAAGGGAGTGTACTGGAAGATTGAGACATAAGATAAAAGTGGATTGCCACAGTATTTTCATTTTCATGACACAGCCTGATAATTACAGTAACTATACAAACCAGGATGTATTATATACAGGATAGGTTACACAAAGAGCTGTTAAACCAAGTAGGCACCAAACCGAGGCAGACGCAAAAGTACAAAAAAAATCCTAATTATGTATTGCAAGGAATGTTTGTTTAATAAAATACCATGTTTTGTTTTTCATTTAATGAATGGGGAAGCTGCAGCACAAAGAGGTCAGGTGACTTGCCCAATGTAAGGCAGAGGCAGGAATAAAATTCAGGTGTCATGAGTCCCTAGTTTAGTGCCCTGTGCACTGGCCCATTCGTACATTACTCACGTTCATGTGATGGGGTCCTCAAAGCTTGCATGCCTTCTGCCTTTTGCCTCACTTTTACTAACAAATCTGAAGCAGAACAGAAAGCTCACAATGAAGAGAGCTTTAAAATAATCTCAAAAAACTGAGTTATGGTGCCCCAGCAAAATTAAAACTGCTCTATCTAGCCAGAGTTGCCGCTGAAATGGAAAATACCATAGGTGAGAACTCAAGACACACCTCAGGATTCCACTGCCTTTTGGTATAAGATTGTATTATTAACTAATGCTCCTGTTTCAAAATGCTCATGGTCTCCAAGGTATTTTTTTTAAAAGTCATCTACATTGGAAAGCAATGTGGAATGGGAACACTAGCGTATATGCCATCGTGTGCCAGCAATGCCCCTCTGCCATGTACATTGGCCAAACTGGACAGTCTCTACGTAAAAGAATAAATGGACACAAATCAGACGTCAAGAATTATAACATTCAAAAACCAGTTGGAGAACACTTCAATCTCTTTTGTCACTTGATTACAGACCTAAAAGTAGCAATTCTTCAACAAAAAACTTCAAAAACAGACTCCAACGAGAGACTGCTGAATTGGAATAAATTTGCAAACTGGATACAATTAACTTAGGCTTGAATAAAGACTGGGAGTGGATGGGTCATTACACAAAGTAAAACTATTTCCCCTTGTTTATTTCCCCTCCTACTGTTCTTGTAAAGTGCTGAAAATGGCCCACCTTGATTATCACTACAAAAGGTCCCCCACCCCGCTCTCCTGCTGGTAATAGCTCACCTTTCCTGATCATTCTTGTTACAGTCTGTATGGTAACACCCATTTTTTCATGTTCTCTGTGTATATAAAATCCCCCCACTATATTTTCCACTGTATGCATCCAATGAAGTGAGCTATAGCTCACGAAAGTTTATGCTGTAATAAATTTGTTAGTCTCGAAGGTGCCACAAGTACTCTTTTTCTTTTTATGGATACAGACTAACACGGCTGCTACTCTGAAACCTGGATGTAATTTGTGTCTAGTGTGTCCAGTGTGTGCATCAGTGACACAGACAGAGTAGTACTGAGAACTCAACAGCCTTTCAGCCTTTGATCTTGCAACTCGTATACACTGTGCTGCACTCCAGCACAAAGGTGAGAGGAGGTACACGTGAGCACAAGCAAGGCTAAGCTATCTGCCTAGGCACTCTAAGTATTAGCCTGTTTGCACCCACTCCCTTACTCCCAAGGGTTCAGTTAGAAAAGGGGCAAGGTGTGGTGGAGAAAAAGCTTAAATCAGGACTTAAATTTGAGAGAAAGGATCTAGATTATGATCTGTGCAGTCTGGAGGGAGAAATCCAAGGAGCAACCAAGCCTGCATTCAAACTGAATTTTATGTTACTGTGTTTATTTCTGTGCTAATAAAACTAAACCCCATTGAAGGGGTGAATTGGACTCTATCTCATGTGTGTCCTGTGTTTGAGGGTAGGTTGGAAAGACACCTGTTTACACCCCATTGCTTGAAACTTTTAAATGTAAACTGAACAAAAGCATGCACAAATATATATGGCATGGAACGATCCTGCGTAAGCAGGCAACAGTGGAGACCGGTTACATCTGATAGTGAGTAGGCAGAACTGACACACAAAAATGTGATCCAAGCCAATGTACAAGAGTGAGGAGAAATTAGGTGGTATATGAATCAAAACAGGGCACGCAAAACCTCACCTGCCTATCCTGAAGAATATTCAAAGGGGGACTCAATGACCGAACAGGTTTTTTCCTTCTCTAATTCATTTGAATCCATATATTTCAGAATGGAGGGAACATTCAAGAGATCTCCAACCAATTCAGAACAATGACTACAGTTGAATTCTAACATATATACTATTCATATGCATCAACACAGCTTTGACTGGATTTTTTTCATTGCTGAGTATCATTTTCTTTTGACCATACCACTTGGCTTTTTGTACCCTGCTCCTTCATAATCTTGCAGGAGTTTTCAAACCTAGCAATTTGAGTTATATGCCCTTTAGACAATTTGCATTCTGCAATTCTACTATTTCCAAATAAAGTAGCATCCTGTTTTATCAACACGAGATTCTTTTACTGCTAATATTATTTGATGACTTGTTTATCCCAAGAACCCAAATGTCAACCAACGGCACCAGTTTTCCACATCTTCCACTCAAAAAACATAAACCAAAAATATGCATTAGTGAGTGTGATTGCTTTGAGAAGACACAGCTGTGCAAGTAACGGTTTGCAATTATTAGCACTATTATAAACTCTAAACGTATGGGCTATCCAATGCTATGAAAAGGAAAAACTGATTATTCTGTACATTGCTGCACAATAATTATTTCTGACTTTCTGGTTAAGTCAATGTAAAACTAGAATCCTGCAATACAAATGTGGATGTTCGAGAAATGTTTGTACATTTTAATGAAACGTTTTGTTGTTTCTCCTGGGTTGGGATTACTAAACTCAGAATGTCCTCAGTTCTGGGGCAGATTTCTGATTCATTAACACACTGCAAACATGCTCCAAATTTGCTGTTCAGATAAGCAAAGTTTATCAGATTGTTTAGTGTCTTTGGTGAGGCAGTAGATGTGCACAAGTGAATGACCTCATTCAGGCACAGCATGCTCAGCATTTCCCTTTCACATCCAGAGTGCGGAAGGAGCAGCAAGGTGTGGAAAGATCAGAGAAACAGACACAGGAAGTCATTAAATAGTAAATTGCAAGGATCCTTGGAAAACCTTTGTGATAATAAACCACAGAAGTGTGGATACAAAATATGGGCTAAATCCATCTCACCTAAATCACATGATTAGTTCCATTAAAGTCAGATTTCAGGGAGACAATGTGCATGAGTAGGGCAGACCAGGACTTGACCCAGTTGTTGAACAGAGTAGAAAACCCCAGCTAGTGAGTCAAAGAATGTGCTTGCAACTTGAGAGAGGAGCCAGAGCATCCATGTTTATTTAATTTACATAGCACCTATGGCTATGGCAGCTTCAGTGTTAATGACATTTTTAAAAGACTTTAATTCCATGTAAAGTAAATAACCCTCAAATGATAGCACTCATGCTGGCACTCTTCTAACCACCACCTGCCTGCCTCAGGACCCTAAGGCTAGTCCCAAAGAACCCAACATTGTTGATCAAAAGAAACATAAAATAAGCACGGAGACAGTCATAACTAATTAAAAACATACAGCAACTGCTGAAAGAATCATCAACCCCCAGCAGCCTGAGATGAAGAACACACCCCTGCCCCACAGCAGAAAGCCCCCAGTATGCTTGAAAATCCACTGCCATGCTTACATTATGCACCACTGAGGGACGTATAGCTGCCAACCACAGTTACTCCTGCTTGTGATATTTCCCATCGTAATTTATCATTTATTTCCAGGATAATCATGCACAATACCTTGGCTTTACCTGACCCTTCTCACCCACAGACCACACCCCCTACTAATGTTGTTGGCAAATGAACTGTGCAATAACATTTTTGTATTTTAATTAATGGGCCATATTCCAACTGGGAATTTTTGACCAGTGCTCAGGATTTGTGGTATATTAAACTATTACACTTTTCTTCACTCAACGGGATGACACTAAGGCTACATCTGCACTATGAGCTAGCGGTGTGTTTCCCTGGCTCACGGACACATTCTGACATTTACAACACACACTTTGCTTCTCTACAAAAGAAAAAAGACACTAAACTTTCTAAACAACTACATGCCACAAGGGGCCACAGCAATGGTTCCCTCAACCCACCCAGCAATATTGTTAACCTATCCAACTATACTCTTAGCCCAGCAGAAGCAGCTGTCCTATCTCGGGGCCTCTCCTTCTGCCCCTCCACCCCCACGAACATGATACAGTTCTGTGGTGACCTAGAATCCTATTTTTGACGTCTCTGACTCAAGGAATATTTCCAACACACCTCTGAACAACATACTAATCCACAGAGACCTACCTACCAACACTACAAAAAGAAGGATTCTAGGTGGACTCCTCCTGAAGGTCGAGACAGCAGACTGGACTTCTACATAGAGTGCTTCTGCCGACGTGCGCAGGCTGAAATTGTGGAAAAGCAACATCACTTGCCCCATAACCTCAGCCGTGCAGAACACAATGCCATCCACAGCCTCAGAAACAACTCTGATATCATAATCAAAAAGGCTGACAAAGGAGGTGCTGTTGTCATCATGAATAGGTCGGAATATGAACAAGAGGCTGCTCGGCAGCTCTCCAACACGAGTTTCTACAAGCCATTACCCTCTGATCCCACTGAGAGTTACCAAAAGAAACTACAGCATTTGCTCAAGAAACTCCCTGAAAAAGCACAAGATCAAATCCGCACAGACACACCCCTGGAACCCCGACCTGGGATATTCTATCTACTACCCAAGATCCATAAACCTGGAAATCCTGGGCGCCCCATCATCTGAGGCATTGGCACCCTGACAGCAGGATTGTCTGGCTATGTAGACTCCCTCCTCAGGCTCTACACTACCAGCACTCCCAGCTACCTTCGAGACACCACTGACTTTCTGAGGAAACTACAATCCATCGGTGATCTTCCTGATAACACCATCCTGGCCACTATGGATGTAGAAGCCCTCTACACCAACATTCCACACAAAGATGGACTACAAGCCGTCAAGAACACTATCCCCGATAATGTCACGGCTAACCTGGTGGTTGAACTTTGTGACTTTGTCCTTACCCATAACTATTTTACATTTGGGAACAACGTATACCTTCAAATCAGCGGCACTGCTATGGGTACCCATATGGCCCCACAGTATGCCAACATTTTTATGGCTGACTTAGAACAACGCTTCCTCAGCTCTCGTCCCCCAATGCCCCTACTCTACTCGCGCTATATTGATGACATCTTCATCATCTGGACCCATGGAAAAGAAGGCCTTGAGGAATTCCACCATGATTTCAACAATTTCCATCCCACCACCAACCTCAGCCTGGTCCAGTTCACACAAGAGATCCACTTCCTGGACACTACAGTGCTAATAAACAATGGTCACATAAACACCACCCTATACCGGAAACCTACTGACCGCTATTTCTACCTGCATGCCTCCAGCTTTCACCCTGACCACACCACACGATCCATCGTCTACAGTCAAGCTCTGCGATACAACCGCATTTGCTCCAACCCCTCAGACAGAGACAAACACCTACAAGATCTCTGTCAAGCTTTCTTACAACTACAATACCCACCTGCAGAAGTAAAGAAACAGATTGATAGAGCCAGAAGAGTTCCCAGAAGTTACCTACTACAGGACAGACCTAACAAAGAAAATAACAGAACGCCACTAGCCGTCACCTTCAGCCCCAACTAAAACCCCTCCAACGCATTATTAAGGATCTACAACCTATCCTAAAGGATGACCCAACACTCTCACAAATCTTGGGAGACAGGCCAGTCCTTGCCTACAGACAGCCCCGCAACCTGAAGCAAATACTCACCAACAACCACATACCACACAACAGAACCACTAACCCAGGAACTTATCCTTGCAACAAAGCCCATTGCCAATTGTGCCCACATATCTATTCAGGGGACACCATCACAGGGCCTAATAACATCAGCCACACTATCAGAGGCTCGTTCACCTGCACATCCACCAATGTGATATATGCCATCATGTGCCAGCAATGCCCCTCTGCCATGTACATTGGTCAAACTGGACAGTCTCTACGTAAAAGAATAAATGGACACAAATCAGATGTCAAGAATTATAACATTCATAAACCAGTCGGAGAACACTTCAATCTCCCTGGTCACACAATCACAGACATGAAGGTCGCTATCTTAAAACAAAAAAACTTCAAATCCAGACTCCAGCGAGAAACTGCTGAATTGGAATTCATTTGCAAATTGGATACTATTAATTTAGGCTTAAATAGAGACTGGGAGTGGCTAAGTCATTATGCAAGGTAGCCTGTTTCCTCTTGTTTTTTCCTACCCCCCCCCCTCAGATGTTCTGGTTTAACTTGGATTTAAACTTGAAGAGTGGTCAGTTTGGATGAGCTATTACCAGCAGGAGAGTGAGTTTGTGTGTGTATGGGGGTGGGGGGATGTGAGAAAACCTGGATTTGTGCAGGAAATAGCCCAAGTTGATTGTCATGCACACTGTGTAAAGAGTTGTCACTTTGGATGGGCTATCACCAGCAGGAGAGTGAATTTGTGGGGGGGGGTGGAGGGTGAGAAAACCTGGATTTGTGCTGGAAATGGCCCACCTGATGATCACTTTAGATAAGCTATTACCAGCAAGACAGTGGGGTGGGAGGAGGTATTGTTTCATATTCTCTGTGTATATATAAAGTCTGCTGCAGTTTCCACGATATGCATCTGATGAAGTGAGCTGTAGCTCACGAAAGCTTATGCTCTAATAAATTGGTTAGTCTCTAAGGTGCCACAAGTCCTCCTTTTCTTATTGTAAGGAAAGTCATCACTTTAGATAAGCTATCACCAACAGGAGAGTGAGTTTGTGTGTGTGTTGGGGGTGGGTGGGGAGAAAACCTGGATTTGTTCTGGAAATGGCCCACCTTGGTTATCATACACATTGTAAGGAGAGTGATCACTTTACATAAGCTATTACCAGCAGGAGAGTGGGGTGGGGGGAGAGAAAACCTTTTGTAGTGATAATCACCCAATTTTTTCATGGTTTGTGTGTATAAAAAGATCTTCTGTACTTTCCACAGTATGCATCCGATGAAGTGAGCTGTAGCTCACGAAAGCTTATGCTCAAATAAATTGGTTAGTCTCTAAGGTGCCACAAGTACTCCTTTTCTTTTTGCAAAGACAGACTAACACGGCTGTTACTCTGAAACCTGATTCTGACATTAGCGTTCATCCAGGAGTGGGAGTATAAATAGCAGTGTAGATGAGGCATGGCTTAGCCATGTCAAATACATACTCCCCGATTTCAGGCAGGTACTTACTCAGCACAGTTAAGCAGAGCCTGTGCTGCCAGTACGCATGCTACTGCAATTACACTGCTAGTTATACTCAATGAGAGCTAGCGTGAGTATATGTTCAAAAGCAGGGGAATCACACCTGTAACTTGTAGCCTAGATGTAGCCTTAGTTTCTTTTCTTATACTTCATAGCCTGCAGCCATCTAACTTGAACAGCATCTATCCATCCCAGCCATCCCACTTACACAGCATCTGTCCATCACAGGTTGTTATCCAGCTTCCATTACTATAGTGTCTGAGCACCCTGCAATCGTTAAAGTATTCACCCTCACAGGAAAATATGATTATCCCCATTTTACAGATGTGGAACTGAAGCGCAGATCACAGATGAAGCTGTGGAGGAACAGAGAATTGTACCCCCACCTCCTAAATCCGAGGCTAATACCCTAGCCACTGTATCATCCTTCTTCTTGTGGGTCAAATCCAAGTCCCAGTGAAGTCACTGGGAGTTTTACACCACTGAGCTATCATGCCAGGTTGATAGTAACTATGCCGATACTACCTATGTACTGCAGTTCAACATACACAATAAATAGACAAATGTGGAAACATGTTGGAAACTTTTCCCAAATTTTTACTGAAAGAAAAAAAATAACAACCTAAAAATACCTCAACCCAACCCCTTGGCTACTACCCAAGCTCTCCATGTGTTCAGTGGGAACTGGATTCCCAACGCTAGTATTTAACAGCAAACTCTCCCACCCCCACACTTGATAGATGACTTGAGTGTTGAACTGGTGGACCACCAAAATAGTAATTTAGAAGGCACCCAGAGGATTCATTCTTTCTCCCTTTCTCATCTCCGAATTCAGAGACTAAACTGAAAGCTGCTACAAATAGCTCGATTATTTTTGTCACGGTTCTGTGGAAAGGGAGCCAGACGCTCCTTAATTCTAATCCCAGCTCTGCCACTGATTTGAATCCTAGCCTTAGGCAGGTATTTAACCTCTCTGAGTCAAATTCAGCCTCCATAAATAAATGTAGTTTCCACAGAAGTCTCTCGTTCAAATCCAACAATGCCACAAATAGTGATATAAATTACACATTGAGGGCAAGCTGGTCAGAAAAGGGGTGTAAATGGGAAAGTGGAGTTGCCAGCCTTTGCATTCATAGATTCATAGATTCATATATATTAAGGTCAGAAGGGACCATTATGATCATCTAGTCTGACCTCCTGCACAACGCAGGCCACAGAATCTCACCCACCCACTCCTGTGATAAACCTCTCATAGAATCATAGAATATCAGGGTTGGAAGAGACCTCAGGAGGTCATCTAGTCCAACCCCCTGCTCAAAGCAGGACCAATCCCCAACTAAATCATCCCAGCCAGGGCTTTGTCAAGCCTGACCTTAAAAACTTCTAAGGAAGGAGATTTCACCACCTCCCTAGGTAACCCATTCCAGTGTTTCACCACCCTCCTAGTGAAAAAGTTTTTCCTAATATCCAACCTAAATCTCCCCCACTGCAACTTGAGACCATTACTCCTTGTTCTGCCATCTGCTACCACTGAGAACAGCCTAGAACCTCTTTGGAACCCCCTTTCAGGTAGTTGAAAGCAGCTATCAAACCCACCCTCATTCTTCTCTTCTGTAGACTACACATCCCCAGTTCCCTCAGCCTCTCCTCATAACTCATGTGTTTCAGTCCCCTAATCATTTTTGTTGCCCTCCGCTGGACTCTTTCCAATTTTTCCACATCCTTCTTGTAGTGTGGGGCCCAAAACTGGACACACTACTCCAGATGAGGCCTCACCAGTGTCGAATAGAGGGGAATGATCACGTCCCTCGATCTGCTGGCAATACCCCTACTTATACATCCCAAAATGCCATTGGCCTTCTTGGCAACAAGGGCACACTGTTGACTCATATCCAGCTTCTCGTTCACTGTAACCCCTAGGTCCTTTTCTGCAGAACTGCTGCCGAGCCATTCGGTCCCTAGTCTGTAGCGGTACATGGGATTTTTCCATCCTAAGTTCAGGACTCTGCACTTGTCCTTGTTGAACCTCATCAGATTTCTTTTGGCCCAATCCTCGAATTTGTCTAGGTCCCTCTGTATCCTATCCCTCACTGATCAGGTACAATAGTGTAACTTAGGCCTGGTTTTCACTTAAAATTTAGATGGATATAGTTATGTTGCTCAGAGGAGTAAAATATTCACACGCCTGAGCACCATAGCTATGCTGACCTAACCCTGAGTGTAGATGCGACTAGAATGCTTCTGTCAGCCTAATTACTGCTGCTTGGGGAGGCAGATTATCTACAGTGATGAAAACACTTCCCATCACTGTAGGAAGTGTCTACATTATGGTGATACATCAACATAGCTACAGCGTTTGAGCTGTGCCACTGTACTGCCCATAGTGTAGACGTGGCCTTACACTCAGAATGGCAGAAGGGAAGTTAGTGTAGCAGGAAAAAGCACCTGACAGGACAAGAGTGTCAGATAAAAGCAGGGCCAATCAGAGTGGGGGGCCAGGAGGGCCATTTAGCCTGGGCCTCAAGCTCAAAGGGGGCCTCAAATTTACACACTTGTTAATTTTTTGGCATTTGATAAGTTTCGCAACTAGTTTTTATGAGCATCCCTATCAGACCAAAATGTGACACACTCTTTGATCTTAGAGCTGCAATTAAGAGAAATATTCAGATTATGTCTCACTCTTTTTTGGGTGCCTTATTTTATTTTCATGTGTCGTCATTTTTTATTTTTAATATGGCTAGGGATCTCAAAAGATGGAAGTGGCCTGGGCCTCTCTGGATCTCTGAAAGGGCCTGGATAAAAGAAAGACCTAACCCCTTCACACACAAAAATAGAATGTGATTCTCCTTTTCCCTTACATTAATACAATCAGAAATCAATGGAGTTAAATTGGTGTAAAACAGGTGCACATGCTTTTTCCTATATCCTCTCATAAGTAGCTTTTCTTGCTACCACTGCAGCAAGTAAGTTACATTTGTTTATATGGATGTGGCTGAACCAAAACAATAGATCTGGGTTTGCAGCTCAAATCTGTCTGTATATATAATGTGCCAAATCTGAACTCCAAATCTAGTCACCCTGAACACTGGGAAAGTTTAGATTCAGATCCAGAACTTGACTCTCCAAATTCAGGAGTGCTCAATTCTGGAGTGATTTCCTTTTTTTGTCTTAAAATGTTTTGTATATCCATTGAATGCCATGAGGGTGAAAGTTGCACTATTTTACACCCATTTACACTTGTTTTCTTTAGTTCAACTTACACCAAATTTGTAATTACACCATCAATCACATCAACTCTGGTATTCTGTGTCTCAGTATTCCATCTGTAAAAGGGAAATAATTAAACTTACCCAGCTACACAAAGTGGGAGTATGAGGCTTCTTTCAGTAAGTGACCAAGAGTGACCTGGCCCCACTGAAATCAATGGGAGGTTTTCCCATTAACTTCCAGGAAGCAAGGATTTTACCTCAACTGCATATCTGGTGCAATTCCAATGAAGACAGTGGAGTTACACATAGAATTAATATGGCCCATTGTTTATTAAGCTGTTTGAAAATATAAAGTGCTATGCAAACAGTAAGTGTTATTATTTTAGATGTAGGATAAAAGGAGTTTTGTTTGTTTGTTTTCATTTTTAAATAATAGAAGGAAAACACTGAAAACTTTACCGAAACAGATAGATACTCACGTGGATAATAACCACGGTCCCAATGCAGAGATTGAAGAGGTCTTTCTTCTCAAAACAAAGTTTAATTTAAAAAATTGTGCCAGCAGAGATCCAACTGGCATCCTTTTCATGTTCAGGAAAGATAGCTGCTATTTGTATATAAAGTATTACAACAATCAATGTGATGCTCAAAGATTAAACAGGAACATCCTTTACTTATAGAACAAAGGACAAACTGACTTACGTTGTTTAAAGTTGGAGTGGAACTGACCTGCCCATTCTTTGCCTCTAATGAATTCCAAAATTTAATCAAAAATAACTTTAATTTTAAAAGGTACAGTAACTAACAGTATATTTACCTATTACACCATTCACAAACCTAAGAATTTAAAAGCAAGGAAAGGATTAATTAAGAACACCATAAATCTTACATATCTGGCCAGGCATACTCCCTTTTAAGTCCCCTTTACACTGATAGAGTGGCATAGAGCAACTGTAGTGCAAATAGAAATTTGGCCCATCATGCTTATCAAGTACAAATAAATTCATAGTTTTTCATCACAATATAACCTGAGCTCTCATTTAAATGGAATATTTTTGTTCTCTTGATCTCAGTATCTAAATGCTTTCTTTTAAAGGATACTGTTAAATGGAAAATATTTTCAGTTAACGTACCCGTCAAGAGTGGAAATTTCGGTAAATGATGTATATCTAGTCAGTGTGATATGTCCCAGAGATAACTACATTTATCTATCTATTGTACATAAGTTAGGCCACATGTAAGAAAAACAAATGTCTCTGTGACAAGCAATACAGATCCAGCGGGCCCCCAACATAAGGTATAGCAGTCCTGAATCTCTTGATACAACCCTTGCCCAGTTTCTCTAATAAAAGGAAGCAACATCAGCCTAGACATTAGGTCAGTAGGACTCCAGGGGAATCTAGCCACCAGAAGATTTCCTCGTGTAGCTCTGGAGAGTTGAGAAAAGGACATCTGACCCTTTATGAGCTTGATTAAATAAAGGTGAGTGTGTTGCATTCCTAACAGAGGGACTTATAAAGAGAGGAAATTCTCCAGGGAGGGTCAGCTAAAGAAACCTGCTTCCATTTCCCTCAGGAAGCTTAGGGAGTCTAGTTGTGTAGACTTGAGTATTAAGCCCTGGTTTGTTTATCTGTTGTCTATGCTTTGGTTTGTTTAAGCAGCCAGTCCAGAAGCACTGCACAGGACTTCTGAGGCTTACTGCCTTTTGTTTTTTGTATTGTCTAAACCCAATAAATGAGGCCAGTCTGAGAATGGAGTTTTCTTTCGTTTAAGCACAAGAGCCTCCAGTGGTTTGTGATGGGGCTTGGGAACAGGGTCTTGGACATAGTGCGTATTAGAGGATTTTATTAAGAAACTTAGGGGGAAAGGACACCTTTTGCAAATGCTGTTTTACTCTTGATTGACTTCGGTTTTTGTTATATCTATTGTCACTAGTAATGCAAGAGAAGGGGTAAAATAAGCTAAGAGTGGGAAGAAATATATTAGTAGATCATCAGCAAACATATAATTCATCTTTGATTTTTCAGGACAAAATCTTAAACAGATCTTATTCATCATCAGAACGTCTACATACAAGTTTAGTGAACCACAGTACGTACTTGAGATATCACTAACCAACAGCTAATCTGGGCCACATCATTTTTTCTTGATACAAATTACAACATTATTGCAGCAAAATATGCATAGATGTTTTCCCCCCTACTTCTGAATACAGAGATCTGCCCCTCTCCAAAAGTCTGTTTACTGGAACTGGTAGATGCTTTTTCTTGTGCTGCCTCTCAAGCTGGGAAGGACAGCCCCATAAACATAAGCAAAGGTGCCTCCTCCTTATCCTTCTTACAGTCCATCCTTTAAACTCTCTTTTGCTATGATTCCTACAAAAAAACAGTGCACTGAGACCACTGACTATCATGCTGACCAATATTGCCTCATTCTTTCCTTATACGTCCCCATCCATCTATCTATAACCATCTATTTTCTCTTGGCTTGTGTTTTGGGTTTGTACAGCACCTATCAGAGAGGCATAAGGCATGGGCCTACCAAGTCAAAGATCAGGACAGGAGAGAAAGCAAGTTTCTATTTAGACTCTGCCATCAGCAACTACTTTGTTCATTCATGTTCAAATTCTTTCCAAAATGACTGCCAGGATTACTCAGAATGGCATTGTCAAATGGACACATGACCATTATATCTGAAAACATGCCCTGGCTTTCATTCATTTGTATGTTGGCTTTTGATGTCAAATATCTCTTCGAAGCAAAACAAAAGCTATAAGGGAATATGATTGCATTCTACAAACACCAGGGAGGGAACTGAGTTATTTAAGCAAAAGGACAATGTGGGCACAAGAACAAATGGGAATAAACTGGCCATGAATAAATTTAGTCTGGAAATCAGAAGATATCTAACAATCATAGGAGTGAGGTTCTGGAACAGGCTTTCAACAGGTGTAGTGGGGGCAAGAAACCTAACTGATTTTAAGACGGAGCTTGATAAGTTTATGACCACTATATGGTGGGGTTGCCTGTGATAGCAGGTCTGTGCACTCAAAGAAACAGGAGGTCCCTTCCAATCCTATGTTTATAGTTGAATTACCACTCTACTGCCTATCATCCTCAAAGAAAGAGATCATAAAAGGAAATGTGGGCAAGCTCTGCATTATACATATCGCTTTCTCAACAGACATCAGAAGTTTGAAAAAAGCAAAATAAAACTAATCTGCAATTTGATATTAGTGAAGGATATTACTGGAATTATGCCTAATTCAGAAGCACATGAGTTATCAAATTGTGCTCTAACAATTTTTTTAAATTGACGGAGGTTAACATAAAAGATTATTAGAGTTTTTTGTTTACTTTATTTTATTGGACTGCATTGTGACTTGGACTACATGTCTCTACATAGGCTATCCAGAATTTAGTTCTGGGTAGGTGTGGCTACATACCCACTGTTCCTAAGGCAGAGTTGATTGGTGAGGAGAGCTGGGGAAATAGGCTTTACTCCCTCCTCTCTCACATGCCAATGAACACACACATTTTGCTGGCTAGTTCACCTGAGCCAGGCCAGCATGGAGGAAGGGAAGGAGTAGTTTAATGTTGGTACAGGCCAGCAACAAATCACAATTTCACACACTCAAGCAAGAGGAATCAGGAAGAGGAACTGTTGCTCAGAAGAGTGGCTTGAGGCACACTGTTTTCTCCAAACTCACAATCTAGCACATTGTAAACTTGTATTTGGGATCCAGTACTATATGGTAATTGATCAACAGCTAAATCACTGTATTGAAAGACATATACAAGAAAATCATCAACTTACAGCCTTTACTGCCATTATCTGAGGATGAAGAACAGCAATCAAAATCATTTGCTTTATGTGTGAAATTTCCATGAAATAACTTAGTAATGTCATACTATTCCATTATTATGTTCCATTCATTATCTCCTTTAAGACCAGAAAGGTAATATTTGACCCACCACAAAAATGAAAAATAAAAAAGCTGTATACATGGATTGGAAATAAGGGAATAAAGTGGAGGTTTTCTGCCCACCTAACCATACAACTAACATCAAACTAAAGTCATTGTTTTAGGCGACATTTTATCTAAACCCGATATTACTATGAATGTCAGAACTGTTCAAGGCTTCCAGCTATTGCTCATTCGATGCAGCTGGAAGGGGTCACCTCATGAAATTAATAGGCGGGGAGTTTAAAACAAACAAAAGGAAGTATTCACACAACACACAGCCAACCTGTGGAACTCGCTGCCAGGGGATGTTGTGCAGGCCAAAACTATAACTGGGTTCAAAAAAGAATGAGATAAATTAATGGAGAATAGGTCCAGCAATAGCTATTAGTGAGGACTGTCAAGGAATGCATCCCCATGTTCTAGGGGTCCCAAAACCGCTGACTGTCAGATGCTGTGACTGGAAGGCAAGGGATGGATCACTCAACAGTTACCCTGTTCTTCTGGCATCAGCCTCTGTCAGAAGACAGGATACTGACTAGATCAGTGGTGGGCAACCTGGATAATGCGCTGGCAGACCGCCAGACTGTTTACACTTGCACAGCCGCCTACAGCCCGCGTGGCGGCGCTTCGCTGTTCCCGGCCAATGGGAGCTTCAGGAAGCGGCGGCTGCCGCCACTTCTCGCAGCTCCCATGGGCCAGGAACGGCGAACCGCGGCCACCGGGAGCTGCGGATGTAACCGGACTGTCTGGCGGCCCACTAGTGGATTACCCTCATGGGCCAAGGGCTGCCCCCCACTGGGCTAGGCGGACTGTTGGTCTGAGCCAGGCTGGCAATTCATTTTTATGTTCTTAAATGCTGAGGCTCCAATGACGGCTCCCACGGGGATGTACACTGTATCGGCGGCGGGACCATCTCCCCCCTTCAGGCGGCACCTGCCGAGGTCGGGCGCACAAGGAGACGGGCCGCCGATCTGGCTCTGGACCGAAGCGCAGGACGCTCCTGCTGCCCCAGAAGCCTGTCCCGGCACCGAACACGTGCCGGGGCCCGGGCAGATAGCGCGGGAACCCAGCCCCGCCCGCCCCGCCTCGCCTCGCGTTCCCCTCCTTCTCCCCCGGGCTCGGCGGGGCTCGCTCGCGGGGCGGGGCGTGCGCGGGAGCGAGAGGGCAGCCCCCGGCGGGCGCGGCGCGGCGCTCTCCGGGGCGGGGCTCCACCCAAGCCCAGGCGGCGCGGAGCCCAGCCGGAGGCAGCCACCGGCGGGGCCCCGGAGGCAGCGCATCAGCGGAGCCGCCATGGGGCTGGAGAAGGAGACGGGAGACACGAAGATCTTCATGGCCGAGGACAGCTTCGGGCGCTCCGGCGGCCCCGCGCCAGCCGGCCCGGAGAAGCGGGCGGAGAACGGTCCGTGCAGAGACCCGCGCGGGCTGAACACCCACCTGAAGGTGAGGGGGGGTTGGGGCCCCATTGGCGGCCTCCTGCGCTCCGCTCTCTGCTCGCCTCCTGGCCGCTGGCTCCTTGCAAAGCAGGGGGCTGCGTTCCCCCTGAGCCGCCGCTCTGCAGCCCCCGTGGCCGGCCTCGGGCATCTCCCTCCCTCCCTACCCCAAGAGCCCGGGCCGTTCTGGGCGCCTGACCATATGTTTTAACACACGCGCTGTTGTTTGAAACTGGGCAATACAAAAATCGCGGGGTCTCTCTGCCCGATCCCCCGGCCTGCCCGGACACCTGTGCCAGTCAGGCTGAACTGAATTGTCACCGTCCGAGCTTCCCTGGTGTTCTGCAGGGGCCTCTAGCCAAAAGTCACTCTGCGCTGTAAAGCCTGGGGACAGGGGTATTTAACAAATCCGAGTGCAACGCATCAGCAGCCAAAGCTCCAGTGTAGTTCCCTCTTCATCCCCAGCGTTGTATCATTGCCATTGCCCTTGGAGACAGAAGCTGATTTGGCGGTGGGGGTGTTTTCTTTGTCATTCTAGCTGGGGTTTGAGGATGTCATAGCAGAGCCTGCATCATCTCACTCCTTTGACAAAGTTTGGATCTGCAGCCACGCTCTCTTTGAGCTCAGCAAATACGTGCTGTACAAGCTCCTGACTCTATTCCTTGCCATCCCACTGGCTCTGGTTGCAGGAATTGTCTTTGCAGTACTTAGCTGTCTGCATATCTGGTGAGTAAATTTATTGCCTTCCACTTCAGTTGTCTTCCTCCTGAAACATGAATATCCATATACAGTAAAGAAGTGCCACTATAAATTCAGTCTCTGTGCACAAGGGAGAGTGAACAATTCTTATGATGTTGCCATAGATCCTAACTAGCGATAGGCCCTTCTACAGCTAGTAAATTCAGGCCGATTTGAGTATTTGCTGTGTTTTTAAAGGGACGACAATGAGCTTTCTGTGCCTGGGTTCCTCATCTGTAAAATTTCTTCTACCCTGGATCTGTCTTGTTTATTTAGTTTGTAAGCTCCTTGGGACAGGGACTTTTTCTTACTTTGGATTTGTGCAGTGCTTAGCACAATTGGGCCCCAATCTTGGGTAGGGCCTCTAGATGCTACTGTGATATAAATAATAATGATGATGATTTAGTTTATTGGACTATGCAGATTGCTTAATCGTGTGTATTTAATATAAGGGCTTGGCAGAGGTATAGTGCCAGCTGGCTAGGAGGGCCATGTTTCCTTCCCTCCCTCCCATTGCAACTTTTTCTCATCAGTTTGACACCCAGTCCCCTACCTACTCAGTCTTCCTCAATTGAGCCAGCTACTCCTCCTTTCCCATGCCATCTTTGCTATTGCCACTAAAGCTGCTGCCTCTGCCTTTGAACGTGAGGCATGGTCATAACAATGTGCAATGCAATGTACCCTGGGCACCTCCAGGACAGGGACCCCCTGCTGAGCGCAGACTGATCCTGGCCACATGCCAAGTTCCACAGGAGGACACAGTAGCTCTAGAAGCTCACAAGGAAGCTGATGTACTTTGTTACATTTTTGGCAATGGTTTGGAGAATCTTCAGAACAGAGAGGCAGCTAGATTGTGGAGATGAATGGGGGCTGGAGATGAAAGGGCTACATAAGGGGAAGCTGGGAATCCATCTGGCTGCCAAGGTAGGTAAAAGGGGTAGGATGACCACGTGCCCAGGACCATGCCCACAAACCAAGATTTTCTTTAAGTACTAGTTTTAGACAAGATTTTCATTGTCAGAACTTGCTTTCAGGAATGGATAGCTGGAGTTTTAACAGTCAGACCTTTCGAGCTCTTTAAACATCTAAAGATGTTGCAGTCTAATTTAATAAGCCCCAATTCATTAAGACTGTTCTAGGCTTCTGTGCCACAGAAGCACCTCTTGTATAGATTTCCATGCAACAGAATGCAGACATGAATTAGGTCTCTGAAAATCAGTTACAGTGCCAAATCCAACTCATGTGAGTAATCCCCATTGACTTTAACAGGAGCTGCAGTGGCTCAGCACTTCTGAGATAGAGGTGTCCAACCATAAGCACCCAATTTTGAGGATTTTGGCCTCAGTCTGTCTCTGGGCCTAATTATTTCCCCGACTAAAAAAGTACAGAGGAGAACTTTCATTCTGATCTCCTGTGATGCCCTGAGTGAGGTGTAAAAGAGTTAGCTACCTCTGGCTCCATCCCTACCCTAGTCAGGATCCAATTCTAGTAGGTGACAAAGACCAGCGAAATCCAATTTTCCCACACTAACTTCAATGCAAAGTTAGTGAAGCTTGAGTCTTTGTTAACTTCTGTGCAGCACTGTCTGCCCATTCCACATTCCCTGGGACCATGGATTTGAACAGAGCTGTGCTTCTAGGATCTGGTAATGGGACAAGAGACCCCAGAGCTGGCATGGAGTGGAGGCATAGGGTTTCCAAACAGATAGTACTGGCTTCTTTTGGAATCCCACTGGGCTTAGGACCATACCTGCTGCTTGTTTTGTGGGTGGGAGGAGGGGAATTCCAGGAAAACTCCACTAACAGATTGTGAGTTCTCCCTCCCATGTAACTGGCAGCAGGAGGGGCTATCAGAGCCTCTGTGCCTCAGTTTCTTTATCTATGAAACTGAGCCTGTTATACTGAGAGGTCTTTTCTGAGGCTAAATTCCATGCTGTTTGCAAAACACTTTGAAGTCCTCAGATAGAAAGTACTATAAACATGCAAAGTACTGTTGTTGTAACTATATTGGCATGCTAAAAATCCACATAGGCCTGGCCTGACCTGGCATTCCTCACTCACCTAGAACTCCCCAGGATTTCAGCAGCAGTTGTGCACCCCAGATCTGAGAGCAGATTTTAGTTCTCAGTAGCTGGGATAACTTTAAAGAAAGACGCAGCATATTATACATTATGTAATGGGAGTGGGAAGGAGAAAGAAAATTAAATGAGAAAAATACCAACATTGTGATTTGATTTACACTTACTTTTTAATAGGAAAATAAATGAAACCCATTCTGGACGCACCCCCCCCCCCATCCTGGCTGCCTTAAGCCAGTCTCCATAGTTACGCTATCTGGTAAGAATGAGACAATCTGAAACTGGGCCAATGCCAGCCAACAGTTTAGTGACCTGTATAGGAGCTCCTTGGAGCAAGGTTACTTCTCTGCATTCCTTTGCCTGTAGTGATTTATTTCTCTCATGCTACAGACTGTGAATTGTGGAAAAACTTGTCACACCAACTGTTAGAAGCTCCCTGTGAATATCCTGAATAAACTTTAAAAAATATCCTTAAACTGGCGCTGGAATTTTTTATTGAAGTGGTTTGCTTTATGGTTAGGTTGTGCTGTTTCAATACCAGCGTTCCAAGTGATAAACTCAGAATTCTGACCCTTGCTGTAGATCAGGGATGAAATATTGTTCCGAGTTACATGTGTGCAACCACTTTGAAGTGTAACTCATGTGTAACTCATGGCAGAATTTGGCCCTATGCTTTTTTTCTAAAAATGTCCCGGTGTTTGTTCATTAAGGTCTTAACCCTGAGAAAAGCTGAGGACTTGCAACTCCTTTGAGGAACCTCCATGCTAGTGTAGCATGCACGGATTTCCTCTCCCAGGTTGCAAAGCAAAGTTCCCCTCTGCCCGTGTAGAGATTTCCAAGACCCAGCAAGCTTCATGCCTTGACCTCATTTGGAGCTGCAGGTGCTTGGCATTATTCTGTTTCACAGCCTCATGGCCTGAATTTCCATCCATCACTTGCTATGGTGTACAGTCAATGATCAAGATGCAAAGAAGTGGACATCTGTCACCTTTAACATTTCTCTTTTATGGCTTATAGCTGTGGTACTCAACCTTGATAACCACAAAATCATAAGCGCTGAAAAGCCACATCCTCACTGAATGAATGGAATCAGAGAGCCACTGAACAACTGTCCTGACATTGTGTTGTCTCAATGTGAGAGTTGTCTGTCCTCCCTCACGCCGTCTACCCACTTCTTGGCTGCAGGGAACGAAAAGGAAGAGATGTTGTTTCTCTTTTTGCCTTCCCCACCCCACCAACCTGTTTGTAGGGAGTGGATCGTTGAGGTTCTAGTCTGTTGGTTCACATATTACGTTCCCCATTGGGCAGCAGGGAGTATTCTTGTGACTCCCTGCTAAGTCTCATCAACACCTCTGTTATGAGTCTTCACTATCACCTTGATTATATTCTAAGCCGATGGGTTTGATTTACTGCAGGGAACTATGGCTGTGTGTTCCCACGAGGCATGTCTACACTGCATCTCGGAGCAAACTCTTACTTGCGGGGCTCATGCTAGCATTGTAAAAATAACTGGGTAGATGTTGCAGCTTTGGCTGGAGGGGGCTTGGGAGCCCAAGCTCCTCCCCAAGCCATAACATTTGATGCACCATCTGCACAGCAATTTTGAGAGCACAAGTGCAAGTCTGTGGACCCAGACTGGGAGACTTCCTCTCAGATGCAATGTGGACATATCCACTGCTCTGAGTGGAGTTTGAGGGGCTCAAACTACCTGCAGCCTACTCCACTGTAGAGCCTGGAGCAATCCTGTGTGCCCCAGAAAATAGGAGCGGTCAGCCAAGAAGAGGATTCTTCCAGAATACCTGTGGGGGGCAGTTGTAAGAAATCTCCCCAAAGGACAGATTCTGTTACTATTACTGCTGCCCTTACCAGTGGTTCTTCCCAACGATTGCAGCTTTTCCACTACCTGTCCATTAGGGGTGATTTCCTCCTCCCCCTACCCCACTCCTGATGCAGCTTCCCCCATAGGGTTTGGGGTGGAGGTTTAAATTGCACTAGATTATTCAGCAAATAATGTCATCAGATAATAATGTAGAGAAAATCATTAGCTACTCACGGAAAATTAGTGAACAGAAGAGGAGGCACAGTTTATCTATCAAATGACATGCAGCACACTATATGCTATAGTCATAATAAATTGTATACACAGTTGAACTGTACATAACCATAGCCCCACTTTTGAGTGTAGCATACCCTCTTATACTACATGCATATTATTCCAGTAGCATTCACAGTTCTATATGGTATCTACGTTACATGCTGTTTCAGCAGAGACAAAGAAAGGGAAGGTTTTAGAAGAACTATTCTTGTTCAAATCCAGCTGGGTTAGCTGAGAGTGCAACATAGACATATTAGCATACTGTTTGCATTGTTGGACTTGATTTGATAATGGCTGAGAACCCAAGCAGACAAACATTTAGTATTGCTCTATGGCACAGCCTTTTAGAAAACCACTTTAAAATCACAGGTCAACGTTACATAAATCATTTCTATGTTTGTTTTTTATCTACACTGAACACCCTTTTAAATGACTTCTCGCTTACTGAAATGCCTGGATAAATGAAGCTAGGTCACATCCCTTTTGCAGAGTGTACGCCATATGTTGCTTCACAACATAGCCAAATTCTATTTTTCTGAAGGTTTTAAATGTCTCTGAAACCTTTTTGGTTAAATAAGATTCCGTTGTCGTTAATAAACGTAACCAAGGATTGACTGGCAAATCCATTGTTCTATAGTAGTAGTAATCCTCAAATCTTCTCCTTTCTAGGATTGTGATGCCTTTTGTAAAGACCTGCCTCATGGTCTTGCCTTCAGTGGAGACTGTATGGAAGAGTGTGACGGATGTTCTTATTGCACCGTTATTTCAGAGCCTAGGTCGATGCTTTGCTACAGTCAATATACGCCTGGACCAAGAGTAAACATCAGAGATACAATTCTGCTGTAGTCTTAGATGGTGGTATACCTCTTTGCTAATGTAACTTAGATGCACTTATCATTCATTCCAAAACTGTTAGGATTAAAATAGCTGGTTTAAAGTGGGGACACATTATTTAAAAAAAAATCATTTACTTTCAGGGGATAAATTTAAGATAAACTAGACTATTTTCATATCTAACTATTTTAAACAATGTGGGGTATTTTGGCAACACTTTATTTTAATGGTACACTGATTACCAGAATGAAGAAAAATTCTTGTGGAGGTATATGTGACCACCACAATAGTATCATAGAAAATTGCTATGGCTGGTGGTGTTACTCTGAATACTAGTGAAATTAGCAGTGATGTGACACACTGGGTCAAACTCACTTCTAGAGTTTCAGAGATGGGTCTGGCCCACTATTCAGCATTATCCTTGGAAGGTTGTATGCTCAATTCTCATTGTCAGCAGGAGTTGTGCATGCAACAGTATGGGGAGGGGAATTCTTTTCTACTGATGTGTATGGGTAATATTCACTCAGCTCCCATTACTGCTTTGTAAATCTTCCATATATCAGTGGAGAAAAGTTCCCCAAACTTTACCCTTTAAAATAAGATGTTAGCTAATGGTTTGAGACAATCAGCTAATCTATATATTTTATTTAATGAGATTTTAACTTTGCTGTATATTTTGTATTTATGTAAATGTTTATCAGTTTTCCTTGAAGCATTATTTCTACAGCATTTGTATACTTGCGGAATTATTATGCTGAAGAAGTTTGACACTGCAGAAGATTAAATGAGATTGGTGAGATTTTACTGACTAGATTACACAGATCTTTGGAAATGCTGCTGTGCAATTCAAGTATACCAAGTATATATTTTTTTCATAATTGAATGTAAGAGCAGTGCACACAAATGTTTTCATACAAGATTATGCAAAAAAGTTTGAAATACATGTTTGAGAATTGTTCATTTCTTTAATTAAAAACAGGCTGTAATGAATGCAGCCTTGCCTATCTCTGTGTATTATCAGCAACATTGTGATATTTAAAATAATATACACTATTCTGGCACTTTGATTAAGTGGAAAGCATTCTCTCTTATTTCAAGCAAGTACACATATTTAATATACTTGTCCAGTTCTCTCCACACATTTAATTGACTCTGGTAAATGCTTTATTTATTACTTTTAAAGTCTAACTATAAAGGATAGTTTTCCCTCCTGCACTTAATACAGCTTTATAAACCAGAATGGCGTGTATACAAAGGTACATGAAAATTATATTGATCTTTTGATGCGGTACATGCTACTGATTTATATAAATACAGATGAACAAGTTACAACTGTAAAATGTTTATAATGTGGTGCAATATTCTGAAGCAATGTTATGCATTATTCAATTTTTGGTAGCCCAGTTTACTAAATCATCTTTTCTTGTCTTGGGTAGATAGATGACAAATATGTAAATCATTTTAAAAAACTTTTTTTTTAAATGAATGTAGGATACTTATGCAACTTTACAGTAACATATGGTAGGAAAAAGATGGTGTAAATGGACACAGCTCCACTGATCTTGGTGATGTTTCACCCATTTACAATCGTAGCGAATTTGTCTCCCTATGTAAGTTTTAGAACCACTCATAAGTTCAAACTTAGTAAGTAAGACAGAAAACTTTCATCTAAAATCATGTTAATATTCTCTAAAATAGATTCCCATTGAGGTACTTTGGCTACATGCCAAATGATTTTTGGGAAAAAAAATTAGGACACAAATTTCATAGCATATGAAACAGAGCTTTATTTTCTAATGAGCTGCAAAACATTCTCATTCGCCACCCAGTAGTAAATGAACTAGTACACATTATGTAGTCTTTGTACTTCAAAAACACACTTTTTTTTCCGTAGGTAGCAATTGGAGATGGGCTCAAACCAAAGTTCTAGAACTGCACACTTTCACATTCAAATCTGGATCTTAATACACATAGCTGGTCCCTATTGCGCTAGTCAGAAATTCCCACCCTCTCCCAATTAACAATTTCAATGAAAATATGTTTTTCAAAAATTTTCAGATTTTTGTCAAACAGAAAGTTTTGGCTTTTTGACCATCAAAAACCAAAATATTTCACCTTTTGTTTTTTCAGTGACTACCTTCACATTTTTGACATGCATGTTTTCCCCCCCAAAAAAGTTCATTTTGTAGAAAAAGCTATTTTGCATCAAAAAGGTTTTGACAGAAAATTGGTAACCGGCTGTCGCCCTTATCTCTGAAATGTGCTGAACCAGTACCCCATCAATGAATAGCACTAAGCTTTGAGGAGGTTCAGCTCTGGATCCAAACTTTATGATTGAGGCCTAGTGACAACTGATTTTCTCTTGGTCACATGCTAATGGATATGTGCATTCTTAAAAATAGCTTGCTGAAGTCAGCAGGGCTCTAAACTACCAAAGAGAATCTAGAAGACTGATCTGGGTTGTTCTTACTTAGTTTTTGGCCAGTCTGTACTTTATTCATCACTAATTGATTTTTTCACCATTACTGTAACTATAACACAAGACAAAAGCAAGTTTGTAATGAAGAACATCTCATTTAGGAAAGTATATATAGTTATAAGCTGTCTTGTTTCTTTTATATTTTAGGACCAATAACTTCCTCTGGAGCAGGTATACCTCTGCTTATAAAAGCGTTGCTTCCATCCTTAAGAAACCTGTTAATATTTTACATGACCAAAAAAAAAAAAAAACCCGAAGAGAAGTATTATGAAAAAGGAGGAAAGAATCATAGAAATGTAGGACCTAAGTTCCCTCTAAGGCGCACACCTGTGCGGCCACGCAGGAGGCTACCAAGGGCCATGCACCTAATTCCCGCAGCCCCAGGGCTGCAGCGCAGCAAGGGGAGACACCTCTCCCTCCAAGCTCCAGGGCTGTGGTGGAGAGAGACGCCTCCCCCAGCCCAGGGGCTGTGGGGGGAGAGGTGCCTTTCCCCCAGCCCTGGAACCACAGTGGCGGGGAGAGGCGCCTCATCCCCCAGCCCCAGCCCTGGAGCTGCTGTGGTGGGGAAAGGTGCCTCTCTCGCAGCCCAGGTGCTGCTGCGGCATGGAGAGACGTTCTCCCCCAGCCTAGGTGCTGCTGCACGGAAAGAGAGCTTGGGGGAGTCCTCTCTCTCCCTGCCGCAGCCCCAGGGCAGCCTGCACCCCCAGCCAGAGCTCTCATCCCCCCACACACCCCAATCCTCTGCCCCAGCCCTGAGCCCCCTCCTGCACCCTGAAACCCTCATCCCTGGCCCTACCCCAGAGCCTGCACCCGCAACCAGACCCCTCACCTCCTGCACCCCAACACTCTGCCCTAGCCCTGAACCCCCTCCCACACTCCAAACCCCTCATCCCCACCCCTGCCACGCATCACCTCCATATTGGTGCACATAGCGAAATTCATTCCACACATGGATGGGAAAAATTAGAGGGAACATTGTGTAGAACTGGAAGGGACCTCAATAGGCCATGTAGCTCAGTCCCCAACAGTGAGGCAGGACTAAGTATTATCTAGACCATCCCTGACAGGTGTTTGTCTAACCTGTTCTTAAAAACCTCCAATGACAGAGATTCCACAGCCTCCCTAATTAATTTGTTCAAGTGCTTAACTACCCTTACAGTTAGGAAGTTTTTCCTAATGTCTAACATAAATCTCCCATGCTGCAATTTAAGCCCATTACTTCTTGTCCTGTCCTCAGTGGTTAATGAGAACAATTTGTCACCTTCTTTATAGCAACCTTTTACATACCTGAAAACTGTTATCATGTCTCCTCACAGTCTTTTCTTCTCGAGACTAAACAAACACGCTTTTTTCAATCTTTCTTCATAGGTCATGTTTTCTAGAGCTTTTATCATTTTTGTTGCTCTCCTCTAGACTTTCTCCAATTTGTCCACGTCTTTCCGAAAGTGTGGCTCCCAGAACTGGACACGATACTTCAGCTGAGGGCTTATTGGTGCCGAGTAGAATGGAAGAATTATTTCTCTTACCTTGCTTACAACATTCCAACTAGTACATCCCAAAATGATCTTTGCTTTGTTTGCAACAATATTACACTGTTGACTCATATTTAATCTGTGATCCATTATAAGCCCCAAATCCTTTTCTGCAATACTCCTCCTAGGCAGTCATTTCCCATGTTGTATTTGTGCAATTGATTATCTCTTCCTAAGTGTCGTGCTGTGCAATTATCATTGAATTTCATCCTACTTATTTCATACATTTTTTCCAGTTTGTCAAGATCAAGTTCTAATCCTGTCCTGAATAAAATCAGGCCCAGGACTGATCATCGTGGGACCTCACTTGATATGCCCTTCCAAATTTGATTGCAAACTATTGGTAACTGCTCTCTGAGTATGCTTTTCCAACCAGTTGTGCACGCACCTTATAGTAGGTTCACCCAGGCTATATTTCTCTAGTTTGTTTATGATAAGGTCATATGAGACCGTATCAAAAACTTTACTAAAGTTGAGATATATCTCCTCTACTGCTTCCCCCCATTCACAAGGCTTCTTATCCTGTCAAAGAAGGATTTTAGGTCAGTTTGACATGATTTGTTCTTGATAAATCTGTGTTAACTTTTACTTACCACCTTATTTTCTTCTAGATGCTTATACATTTATTTTTTGATTATTTGCTCAATTATCTTTCCAGATATGCAAGTTAAACTGACAATCTATAATTCCCTACATTGTCCTTGTTTTCCTTTGTGTAGATAGGTACTATATTTTCCCTTTTTGCAGTCCTCTGGGATCTCTCCCATCCTCCACATGTTCTCAGTGATGATTGCAAATGACTCGAAATCTCTTCAGCCATTTCCTTACGTATTCTAGGATGTATATCAGGCCCTGCAGACTTAAAGGCATCCAACTTGTCTAAGTTGTTCGTTTCCTATTTTAGCCTCAGAGCCTACCCCATTTACATTGATGTTTGTTATGTTAGACGTCCAATTACTGCTAACTTTTTTAGCAAAAACTGAAACAATGAATGCCACTTTGGCCATTGCTGCATTTTCTGTTACTGTCTTTCCTTCCTCATTGAGTAACGGGCCTACCCTGCCCTTGGTCTTCCTCTTGCTTCTCACTTATTTGTAAAATGTTTTCTTGTTACCATTTATGTCCCTAGCTAGTTTAATCTCTTTTTTTTCTTTGCCTTGGCCTTTCTAATTTTGCCTCAACAGTGGGGTTTTTTTTTTATATTCTTCCTTTGTAATTTGACCGAGTTTCCACTTTTTTGTAGGACTCTTTTTTGGGCTTCAGATCATTGAAGATTTGCTTAAGCCAAGGTGGTCTCTTACCATACTTCCTGTCTTTCCTATGCATTGGAATAGTTTGCTCTTCTTCCCTCACTAGTGTCTCTTTAAAAAAAAACCTGCCAACTCTCCTGAATTCGTTTTTCCCTTATACTTGCTTCCCATGGATCTTACCTCCCATCTCCCTGAGTTCGCTTATGTCTGCTTTCTTTAAATCCACTCTCTTTATTCTGCTGTTTCCCCCCCATCATTCCTTAGAATCATGAACTTTTATCATTTCATGATCATTTTCACCCCAGCTGCCTTCCACCTTCAAATTCTCAACCAGTTTCTCCCTGTTTGTCAGAATTAAATCTAAAAGAGCCTCTCCCCTAGTTGATTTCTCCACCTTCTGCAATAAAAAGTTGTCTCCAGTGCATTCCAAGAACTTGCTGGATAATCTGTGCCCGGATCTATTATTTTTCCAATAGACAGCTGGGTAGTTGAAGTCCCCCATCACCACCAAATCCTGTGCTTTGGATGATTTTGTTCATTGTTTAAAAAAAGCCTCCTTCACCTCTTCTTCCTGGTTAGGCGGTCTATAGTAGACTCCTAACATGTTATCACCCTTTTTACCCCTTTTGCCCTTACCCAGAGACTTTCAACAGTTCTGGCTCCCTTTTCTATCTCCACCTCAGTGCAAGTGTACATATCGTGGATATACAAGGCAACACCTCTTCTCTTGTTTCCCTGCCTGTCCTTCCTGAACAAGCTGTATCCTTCTATACCAATATTCCAGTCATGTGAATTATCCCACCCAGTCTCTGTGATGCCAATTATGTAGTAATTGTGATTATTCACTACTATTTCTAGTTCTTCCTGTTTATTCCCCATACTTCTTGTATTAGTATTCAGACATCTAAGATCATCCCCCTCTATATTCCCACATGTCTTTCCTTTGTCCCTGCTGTGATTGCCCATGTTCTCCTCAGATTACGACCCTTTGCCCAGATCTCCATGTTTTGGACTTACCTGTGGGCTTCTGTCTCTCCTGCCCCCATCGAACCTGGTTTAAATCCCCACCTCACTAGGTTAGCCAGTCTGCATCCAGAAATACTTTTCCCCTTCCTTGATAGGTGGACCCCGTCTCTGCTCAGCAGTCTTCAGAACAGCATCCCATGGCTGAGGAAGTCAAAGCCTTCCTGGTGACACCATTCATGTAGCCAACCATGTAAACTGGTGAAAAGATAGAGACCACTCAATACCTGGTTACTGAGGTGAATCTACCCCAGGCCAGTTATTCTTCCATTATGCCTTGCACATATTAGGCCAAAATCTGCTCTCAGATACACAAGTATAAATTCAGAGAGATGTCATTGACTTCAGTGGAGTTGTTACAAATTTATAGCTATATACCTAAGAGGAAGGGTTGTCCAGTGATTAGAGAACTAGCCTGGACCTAAGAAGACCTGGATTTAAGCCTTCACAGGCTTCCTGTTTTCAGCATGTCATACCAGATCCTCAGCTGTCAATTGTTCTAGCTCTATTTGACAGATACGAAGCCAGGCAGCAAAAGTAAAAGGCTATGGATGCACATCTCAGAGAATCATAGAAGTGTCAGAAGGGACCGCAAGAAGTCATCTAGTCCAGTCCCCTGCACTCAAGGCAGGTTTCCTCCGCTAGCACAAGTATAAACAGCAGGGTAGCTGTGCTAACATGGCTAGTGGCTGCTGAGGTGCAGCTTAACGGTATCCGTGGGGTTCCGGTGGGTTTGTACTCACGCAGGCCTGTGCTGCTGTGGCTCTATGACTCTTTATACTTGTCTCGCTCCTTGAGAGCTAGCACAAGTATGTGTATGCGAGCAGGGGTGTTGTGCCCCCAGCTCATAGTGTAGACGTAGCTTAAAGGGATGGATCCTCTGCCCCGTTGACTTCAGCTGATCTGTGGCCATTTATATCCGCTGAGGGCTTCCACTTAGGTTTTCTGTGCCTCGCTTCCCATCTGTAGAATGGAGATAATAGTACTTCCCTTGCTCACAAGTGTGTTGTGAGGATAAAGACATTAAAGATTATTGAAATTACAAACAAGTACTTTAGATTTATATTTATGAACTGTCAGTTTAGCTCTGCTAGGGAAATCATTTCAAAACCATGTTTTACATGCAGAAGCTATTCTTATTTAAAAAGCATAACTAACCTTAGATTTGTCTCATTCTATATTTGTCCTTTAATATATAAAGGGCTTTAACCAACCCCCTCATATGAGTTGTTTAACACAGTCCTTTGCATCTGATTTATTGTAAAACAAATATTTTACTGTTGCATGTAGAAAGAGGTTGTTACATTTCTATCTTCCCTCCCACCCAATGTGTTCTTTAATAAAACTGAGTTTGAAAGAAATCCTAACAGGAATGTTGATTTATGACTAAATGAAAACCCCTTTCCCACCCACCTAATGAATATACTTAGGCACACACGGGTTTTTTCAGAGATAGCTGAACAGTTCAGGACACTGCTGCAGTTCTGGCACATTGGACCACACACTTTATATCTGGTAGAAGCCAAAAAATAACACCATTGTTTGTACTGGGTGTGATCTTCCCCCACTTGCAGGGATAAACTGTTGCTGTAAAGTCACATGAATGCTCTTTTTTAAAATTACATGTTGAAAAAGAACAGTCTTTAAGAAAAACAAGTAGAACAAGGTCAAACACTGGACACTTCCACCACTATTGTACATGAACAGAGTGAGCATAAGAAAGTTGGAGCTAACTGCAAGAAGCTACAGTAAATGCACTCAACCTGTAATTATAAAAGAGATGGCAAGTGAGGTGCTGTAGATGCACATTATGTTCTAGACAGCTAAATCACCACAGCAAATGCCTATGTATTGATTTCAAACCCAGCAATTGGCAGGCCACCTACTCTTCAGCTGAATGAAATGAATATGGTTATGCCACAAATGTTTTAATACAAGAATAGCTTCCCCTGGAGATGCTTGTAGTTAAATAAGTCTTAAGTGACTACTGCAAGGATTTAATTGATTATTACTCTGACCTTGAACAACACAGACTAATCACTTGGCTAGAGATACGTATAAAATACAGATTCCCTTTATGCAACATATCCTCCTCCCATTGAAGTCAATGGGACTTTTGCCACTATCTTCAGTGGAAATGGGAACTTCCCTGTCTGTATTCATTACTTTGGACCTGATGCAAGACAACATGGTATTTCTAGCTATTAAAAAAAAAAGAGAGAACTCTGCAGCAAACCTCACAAAAATATCCCTACATTTTGGCCTGCTTGTGAGAGTGCCTAGAAAATGTACATTTTTCCTTGGAGAGATTTCTCCATCAAAAACAAAAACCTTTCTGCTTACCAGAATAATTGTGTGTTCCAGTCGAGGTGATGCTGATGGTCATCAGTGAAATACAGCTTATTTTGTCACTTTGACCTCAATCTGAATACTATCAATACCAAGTATTCACTTTGTAAACCAGCAAAGGCTTGATGATATAGTGCAAGCACTGAATGAAGTGTTGAAGAAAGCTATAAGACCAATGGGGATTAGCCAGTTGCATTATATAATTCATGCTACAGCAACTGTATCATAGAATCATAGAATATCAGGGTTGGAAGGACCCCAGAAGGTCATCTAGTCCAACCCCCTGCTCAAAGCAGGACCAATCCCCAATTAAATCATCCCAGCCAGGGCTTTGTCAAGCCTGACCTTAAAAACTTCTAAGGAAGGAGATTCTACCACCTCCCTAGGTAACGCATTCCAGTGTTTCACCACCCTCCTAGTGAAAAAGTTTTTCCTAATATCCCACCTAAACCTCCCCCACTGTAGCAGCTCATCAGTTGATCATCAAGCCAGCAGAGGATGTGAACCAACAGAAAACTTGCTATATTTAAAAACCTCCATGGAAATGAAGGTTAAACAAGAAGATTAAGCTGTCACATCACAATATCAGCCTATTGGATGAACTGGGGAAAAAAACATTTAAAAATAAAACAGAAGCAAACAGCACTGGAGATGAAATATGAATGAAAGGGATGTGAGAGTTGTGAAGGAACAACATAAACAAAAACTGACCATACTGAGTCACAGACTTGAAAAATATTCAGCACGAAGCTGTCAATGTCAAGAGAACAGACACTCCATGAGATACCACAGAGATTCTTTGATCAGATCAACATTAAAAGCAGAATAGGAAAATGTAGAGAGACAATCAATAATGAGAGTTTCAGGGCTACTGGAAGGAACTCTGGTCAAAGACTGTACAACATAATCAAAAAATGTAGAAAATACACGATAAAGGAACACAGAAATATTGACGAAAGAAATAGATGAGATATTGAGAGGAATTAAAAACTGGAAAGCACCTGAACCAGATGGGGTGGATGGATTCTGGCTGAAATGCCTTCCAACTCTCCATGATTGTTTACCTGAACAACTTAACAAATGTTTGAAGAACAGATATCCAAGATGGATGGTGATGGGAAGAAATATATATATATATATATATATATATATATATATATATATATATATATATATATATGAAAGAAGGCCACAGTGATCCTATGGATTATAGACTGATCACATGTTTACCAACTATGTGGAAACTTGTAATGGCTATTCTGTCCAAGAAGATTTGAATAGTTCTAGCTCTCTATGGAATGCTGCCTCCTGAGCAAAAAGGCTGCACAGTAAATATGAAAGGTACAAAAGACGACCTCAGACTGAACAGAAGGATCACAGAAGAGGCAAAATGAAAAAATGTAGAGGTGGGGTGGATAGACTACCAAAAAGCATATGACAGCATCCCACATTCGTGGATAAGTGAGACTCTGAAAATGGACAAAGATGATTTCCTTTCTGCAGCAAGATAACTGGAACACTCAACTCATCCTGGAAAGTCCAAACTAAAAGAGGACTCTTTCAAGGGGATTATTTATCTCTAATGTTGTTCATGGCAGCAATGCTGGTGCTGCCATGGATGCTCCATGAGATAAATTGTTGTTATATCAGGTAGGAGCAACTGCCAGTTAACCATTTGTTATACACAGATGATCTGAAACTATATGCATGGTCATAAAAGGAGATAGAGATTGATGACTTGTAGAAAAGTTTGGTGAAGATATAAAGCTATGGATTGACTTGGTGAAATGTGTGTTTGCATCTGAAGAAGGATAGGCAAATAATGTGGGCGAAGTCAAGCGACAACAATTAAGATGTTTGCACACCAATGCAAGGAGTGTGGGTAACAAAATAGAGGAACTAGAACTACTGTGCAGGAAGTGAAACCAGATATTATAGGGATAAAAGAAACATGGTGAAATAGTAGTCGTGACTGACTGGAGTACAGGCATTGAAGGGTTTGTGCTGTTCAGGAAAGACAGAAATAAAGGCAAAGGTGGTTGAGTAGCATTATATATTAATGATGAGGTAGACAGTAAAGAAATTAGAAGTGATGGAATGGATAAGACAGAGTCTGTTTGGGCCAAAATCACTTTGGGGAAGGAAGCTACTAGAGGTTCCCTTGGGCTAGTGCTTAGGGCATGCTACAGACCTCCAGGATCCAATTTGGATATGGATAGAGACCACTGTAATATTTTTAATGAAATAAATACTACTGGGAATTGTGTGATTATAGGAGACTTTAACTTCCCAGATATAGATTGGAAGACAAGTGCTACTAATAATAGTAGGGCTCAGATTTTCCTGGATGTGAAAGCTGACAGAATTCTTCACCAAATAGTCACTGAACCAACAAGAGGTTGATGCCATTTTAGATTTGGTTTTGGTGAGTAGTGAGGACCTCATAGAAGAATTGGCTGTAGGGGACAACCTTGGTTTGAGTGATCATGAGCTAATTCAGTTTAAACATAATGAAAACATAAACAAAAATAGATCTACAACTAGGGTCTTTGCTTTCAAAGGGGCTAACTTTAAAAAATTAAGGGAGTTAGTTAGGGAAGTGGACTGGACCAAAGAACTCCTCTGAATGTGGAGGAGGTTTGGAATTACTTTAAGTCAAAGTTGCAGAAACTATCTGAAGCCTGTATCCCAAGCAAGGGAAAAAAATGTGTAGGGAAAGGTTGCAGACCTACCTGGATGAACAAGCATCTCAAACAGGTGATTAAGAGAAATCAGAAAGCCTACAAGGAATGGAAGATGGGATGGATCAGCAAGGAAAGCTACCTCTTGGAGATCAGAAAGTGTAAGGATAAAATGAGAACTGCCAAAAGCGAAGCAGAGTTGGACCTTGCAAAAGGAATTAAAACCAAAAGAAAAAGGTTTTATAGCTATATAAAAAAGAAAACAAGAAAAGAAGTGGGACCACTGAGGATGGGGTGGAGATTAAAGATAATCAAGGCATGGCCCAACAGCTAAACACATACTTTGCCTCCGTTTTAATAAGGATAATGAGAGCTTAGAGCTAGTAGCAGGGTGGCTAATTGGAACGAGGACATGGAGGTAGGAATTACCACATCTGAGGTGGAAGTCAAATGCCAACAGCTTAATGGGACTAAATCAGAGGGCCCAGATGATCTCTGTCCAAGAATATTAGAATAACTGGCACATAGAATTGTAAGCCGAATGTAAGGATTTTTTAAAGAATCTGTAAATTCGAGGATCATACCTTATGACTGGAGAATTGCTAATATAGTACCTATTTTTAAGAAAGGGGAAAAGTGATCTGGGAAACTACAGGCCTGTTAGTTTGACCTCAATTGTAGGCAAGGTATTGGAACAAATTTTAAAAGGGAAAGTAGTTAAGGACATAAAGATAATTGGGATAAAATACAACATGGTTTTACAAAAGGTAGATCATGCCAGTCCAACCTGATCTCCTACTTTGAGAAGATAACTGATTTTTTAGACAAAGGAAGTGCAGTAGGCCTAATCTACCTGAATTTCAGTAAGGCATTTGATACAGTTCCACATGGGAAATTATTAGTTAAATTGGAGAAGATGGGTGTTAATATGAGAATTGAGAGGTGGATAAAGAACTGGTTAAAGGGGAGACTGCAACGGGTCATACCAAAAGGTGAACTGTCAGGCTGAAGGGTGGTTACTAGTGGAGTTCCTCAGGGATCAGTCTTGGGACCTATCTTATTTAACATTTTTATTACTGGCATTGGCACAAAAAGTAGGAGTCCGCTAATAAAATTTGTGGATGACACAAAGTTGGAAGATATTGCTAGTATGGAGGAGGATCAGAATATCCTACAAGATGATCTAGACGACCTGGTAAACTGGAGTAATAGAAATGGGATGAAATTTAATAGTGTAAAGTGAAAGGTCATGCATTTAGGGACTAACAAGAAGAATTTTTGCTATAAGCTGGGGGCAAGCTATAAGCTTGGAAGAAGCAGAGGAGAAAAAAGACCTGTCTGTATTGGTTGGTCAAAGGATAACTATGAGCCGCCAATGTGATGCAGCTGTGAAAAAGGCTAATGCAGTCCTAGGATGCATCAGGCGAGGTATTTCCAACAGAGAAAGGAAAGTGTTAGTACCATTACACAAAGCACTGGTAAGACCTCATCTGGAATACTGTGTGCAATTCTGGTCTCCCGTCTTTAAAAAAGATAAATTCAAACTGGAACAGGTGCAGCAAATGGCTACTAGGATGAGCCAAGGAATGGAAAACTTACCTTATGAGAGGAGACTCAAAGAGCTTGGCTTGTTTAGCCTCACCAAAAGAAGGCTGAAGGGAGATATGATTGCTCTCTATACATATGTCAGAGGGATAAATACCAGGGAGGGAGAGGAGTTTTTTAAGTTAAGCTCCAATGTGGACACAAGAACAAATGGATATAAACTGGCCATCAACATTAGAAGGTGGGATTCACAAAAATATTTCACTCACGGGTGAGTTCGGCACCTTTGTGAATCCCACCCTAAATTACTTAAGTGATCTTCTTATGAACCCTCTCCAAAGTGTTCGACTTTTTTTAGTACTGCTGCTGCACATGCTGAGGGTTGCTTATGGATAGACACTGTTTTAGAAATAAAATAAACCGGCTGGCTTCTGTAGAAAATAAATTTAAAAGAAATGCATTGCCAGCGGTTGATTCTAATCTCAAGTACACCAGAATATATTAGGAATAGTGCAGATGATGTCATTGGAATTACACAGGTGTAAAATAGGTGTAAATGAGATCAGAATCAGTCTCCTAGTGGGCAGTTATACATTTGTAGTTAACTGTTATATCTCAGTCTCAGACATTGCTGCGTGGAGAGTATTTTACAGCTCTGATACCTATTTGGTGGAGTAGGAAATCATGCTGGGTATTAATCTGGAAGCATATAACACAAGTGCCAAAAAACCTTCAGCTTCTAAAAATGAGAAGTGCTGACAGTGCTCAGAAAGTATTTTGTTCAATTCTACACTTAACTTTCAATCTTTCGAAAAGTTCCATCATGGTTTTATATCTATATATATATATATATATATCTTCAGATAGTTTTTCAACAACAGATTGTTCCATCTGATGAACAATATAAACCATGCTGGTTTTTCTTTTGCTCAGTCATGTTGCATCTTTGGATCTACATTTGTGTTGGCTGGTTTGTTTGATTTATTGATTCTTATGAAGGTAATGGTCTTATTGGAAATGGACACATTCCTTTGACCCTACCCATCCCTACAGATATGCCTCACACTCAGAAGTTGATAGCATCAGTGTAATTTTTGCTTTGTGATTTATTTTCTCTTGGCATTTAACTTTAAGCAGTAACTTGTATTCTCACCAGATACCATAGTTCATTTCAACCCTATGAAATGTCTACACTACGAAATTAGGTCGAATTTATAGAAGACAATTTTGTAGAAAGCGTTTTTATACAGTTGATTGTGTGTGTCCCCACACAAATGCTCTAAGTGCATTTAGTCAGCGGAGTGCATCCACGGTACCGAGGCAACCATCAACTTCCGGAGCATTGCACTGTGGGTAACTATCCTACAGTTCCTGCAGTCTCCACCGCCCATTTGAATTCTGGGTAGAAATCCCAATGCCTGATGGGGCAAAAACGTTGTTGCGGGTGGTTCTGGGTACATATCATCAGGCACCCCCTTCCCTCCCTCCCTCCGTGAAAGCAACAGCAGACAATCGTTTCATGCCTTTTTTCCTGGGTTACCCGTGCAGTCACCATACCACGGCAAGCATGAAGCCCACTCAGCTCACCATCGCCGTACGTCTCCTGGGTGCTGGCAGACGCGGTACTGCATTGCTACACAGTAGCAGCTCATTGCCTTTTGGCAGCAGACAATGCAGTATGACTGGTAGCCATCGTTGCCGTATTCCAGGGTGCTCTTTTAGCCGACCTCGGTGAGGTTGGTCGGGGCACCTGGGCAAACATGGGCGTGACTCAGCCAGGTCATTTCCCTTTTAAGTTTCATCTCATGGCGATTCAGTCCTGCCAGCAGTCCTACTGCACTGTCTTCTAATTCTAGGAGACGAGAATGGCAAGCAGCCAGGAGACGACGATGGCCAGCAGTCATACTGCACTGTCTTCTGCCGAGCACCCAGGAGATGACAATGGCCAGCAGTCGTACTGCACCGTCTGCTGCCAGCAAGATGTATAAAGATAGATGAAGTGGATCAAAACAAGAAATAGACCAGATTTGTTTTTTATTCATTTTCTCCTCCCTTCCTCCCGCCCTCCATGAAATCAACAGCCTGCTAAACCCAGGGTTTTGAGTTCTATCCTTGAGGGGGCCATTCTGTTTCTCCTTGATGCAAAGCCACCCCCTTTGTTGACTTTAATTCCCTGTAAGCCAACCCTGTAAGCCATGTTGTCAGTCTCCCCTCCCTCCATCAGAGCAACAGCAGACAATCATTTTGCGCCTTTTTTCAGTGCAGACGCCATAGCACTGGGAACATGGAGCCCACTCAGATCACCACTGCAATTATAAGCACTATAAACACCATGCGTGTTATCCAGCAGGATATGCAGAACCATAACCTGCAAGAAAAGCGAAACCAGGTGACGAAGAGGCAACTGTAGTGCGGTGACGAGAGTGATGAGGACATGGACATAGACTTCTCACAAAGTACGGGCCCCTGCAATGTGCACATCATGGTGTCAATTGGGCAGGTTCATGGCGTGGAAAGCCGATTCTGGGCCCAGGAAACAAGCACAGAGTGGTGGGACTGCATAGTGTTGCAGGTCTGGGACAATTCCCAGTGGCTGTGAAACTTTCGCATGCGTAAGGGCACTTTCATGGAACTTTGTGACTTGCTTTCCCCTGCCCTGAAGCACCAGAATACCAAGATGAGAGCAGCCCTCACAATTGAGAAGCAAGTGGCGATAGCTCTGTGGAAGCTTGCAATGCCAGACAGCTACCGGTCAGTTGGGAATCAATTTGGAGTGGGCAAATCTACTGTGGGGGCTGCTGTGATGCAAGTAGCCAACGTAGTCAAAGATCTGCTGATATCAAGGGTAGTGACTCTGGGAAATGTGCAGGTCATAGTGGATGGCTTTGCTGCAATGGGATTCCCTAACTGTGGTGGGGCGATAGACGGAAACCATATCCCTATCTTGGCACCAGAGCACCAAAGCAGCGAGTACATAAACCGCAAGGGGTACTTTTCAATGGTGCTGCAAGCTCTGGTGGATCACAAGGGATGTTTCACCAACATCAACGTGGGATGGCTGGGAAAGGTACATGACGCTCACATCTTCAGGAATTCTGGTTTGTTTCAACTGCTGCAGCAAGGGACTTACTTTCCAGACCAGAAAATAACCGTTGGGGATGTTGAAATGCCTATAGTTCTCCTTGGGAACCCAGCCTACCCCTTAATGCCGTGGCTCATGAAGCCATACACAGGCACCCTGGACAGTAGTCAGGAGCTGTTCAACTACAAGCTGAGCAAGTGTAGAATGGTGGTAGAATGTGCATTTGGGTGTTTAAAGGCGCGCTGGCGCAGTTTACTGACTCGGTTAGACCTCAGCGAAATCAATATTCCCATTGTTATTACTGCTTGCTGTGCACTCCACAATATCTGTGAGAGTAAGGGTGAGACGTTTATGGCGGGGTGGGAGGTTGAGGCAAATCGCCCGGCCACTGATTACATGCAGCCAGACACCAGGGCGGTTAGAAGAGCACAGGAGTGTGTGGTGCACATCAGAGAAGCTTTGAAAACCAGTTTCAGGAATGGCCAGGCTACGGTGTGAAAGTTCTGTTTGTTTCTCCATGATGAAACCCACCGCCCCTTGGTTCACTCTACTTTCCTGTAAGCTAAGCACCCTCCCCTCCCCTCTTCGATCACCGCTTGCAGATGCAATAAAGTCATTGTTGCTTCACATTCATGCATTCTTTATTTATTCATCACACAAATAGGGGGATAACTGCCAAGGTAGCCCAGGAGGGGTGGTGGAGAAGGGAAGCACCAAGTAGGGTGGTGGAGGAGGGAAGGACAAGGACACACAGCACTTTAAAACTTATTGAATGCCAGCCTTCTGTTGCTTGGGCAATCCTCTGGGGTGGAGTGGCTGGGTGGCTGGGTGGCCGGAGGCCCCTCCACCACGTTCTTGGGCGTCTGGGTGAGGAGGCTATGGAACTTGGGGAGAAGGGCGGTTGATTACACAGGGGCTGTAGCGGTGCTCTGTGCTCCTGCTGCCTTTCCTGCAGCTCAGCCATATGCTGGAGCATATTAGTTTGATCCTCCAGCAGCCTGAGCATTGACTCCTGCCTTCTTTCAGCAAGCTGACGCCACCTACCATTTTCAGCCCACCACCTCTCCTCGTGGTCATATTGTGTTTTCCTGCTCTCTGAGATTGTCTGCCTCCACGTATTTTGCTGTGCTCTGTCAGTGTGGGAGGACAGCATGAGGTCAGAGAACATTTCATCACGAGTGCGTTTTTTTCGCCTTCTAATCTTCGCTAGCCTCTGGGAAGGAGAAACGTGCAGCTAGTGGAGAGGGAAAACAGGGAGAGTGGTAGTTAAAAAGACACATTTTATAGAACAATGGGTACACTCTTTCACGGTAAACCTTGCTGTTAACATTACATAGCACAGGCTTTGGGAGTACATCCAGGAGAGCTTTATGGAGATGTCCCTGGAGGATTTCCACTCAATCCCCAGACACGTTAACAGACTTTTCCAGTAGCTGTAAGGGCCGCGAATGCCAGGGCAAATTAATCATTAAACATGCTTGCTTTTAAACCATGTATAATATTTAAAAAGGTACTCTCATGAGAGGTCCCTTCTCTGCCTTCAGGGTCCAGGAGCCTGCCTTGGGTGGGTTCATGGGGGTACTGGCTCCAGGTCCAGGGTGATAAACAGATCCTGTCTGTTGGGGAAACCAGTTTCTCCACTTCCTTGCTGTGAGCTATCTACAACCTCCTCCTCATCATCATCTTCCTCACCCTCAAAACCCACTTCTATGTTGCCTCCCACTCCTTGGACAGAGTCAAAGCACAGGGTTGGGGTAGTGGTGGCTGCACCCCCTAGAATGGCATGTAGCTCATCATAGAAGTGGCATGTCTGGGGCTGTGAACCAGAGCAGCCATTTGCCTCTCTGGTTTTTTGGTAGGCTTGCTTGAGCTCCTTAATTTTCACACGGCACTGCTGCATGTCCCTGTTACAGCTTCTGTCCTTCATGCCACTGGAGATTTTTTCAAATATTTTGGCATTTCGTCTTTTCGAACAGAGTTCTGCCAGCACGGATTCATCTCCCCATACAGTGATGAGATCCCGTACCTCCCGTTTGGTCCATGCTGGAGCTCTTCGCCAATTCTGGGACTGCATGGTCTCCTGTGATGATGAGCTCTGCATGGTGACCTGTGCAGGTGAGCTTGTCACGCTGGCCAAACAGGAAATGAGATTCAAAAGTTCGCAGGCCTTTTCCTGTCTCCCTGGCCAGTGCATCTGAATTGAGAGCACTGTCCAGAACGGTCACAACTGAGCACTCTGGGATAGCTCCCGGAGGCCAATACCATCAAATTGCATCCACAGTACCCCAAATTCGACCCGGCAAGGCCGATTTCAGCACTAATCCCCTCGTGGAGATTAAAGAAAGTAAAGAAGTGGAGTAAAGAAATCGATTTTAAGAGCCCTTTAAGTCGAAAAAAAGGCCTCTGTCATGTGGATGGGTTCAGGGTTAATAACGCTGCTAAATTCGACCTAAACTCGTAGTGTAGACCAGCCCCAAGTTCCTTGATCTGGAATTCATCTTGCAATGTGTATAAACTCTGCCAACTTTGAAAATTTTTTGTACTATAGTGGTGCTGCAGTCCTACCTGACTTCTTAGAAGCTTCCTAGAAACAGGTTTCTTCTGCAGAATGTAAGAACTCTGGATCCATGTAGACTTCGGAGTTAACAAATGTATCTTTAATTTCGTCATCCTTAAGGCATGCAACAATGCAGCATAATGCTTCTGATGCACATGTGTGAAACTAACTAATTTAAACATTCCTAACTTTTAAAACAATGACATGTTCTTCAAATGCAGATTGGTTTTAAAAAATAGTTTAGGCCAAGTTTCTAGCCCAACCAATTTTACAAAACAAAAAACAATTAACAAGATCCTATTGGAAATGAGAGCCAACCTGAAGCATGGAAAATATTCGCCCTGAAGGGAATTTGTTTGATAAAGTTCTGAGCACTTGAAAAAAAAGGGGGGTGAAAGGAGGGATAATTTACCATTTTAACTGATGACCCCTCTCCCACTTAGGAACATCACGATAATATGTTTGAACTCTATTTTCATTTTTAGGTGATGAACTTTATGGGCTATTTTACTGCATTAGACCAAAGTTTACATCTAGTTTTCTTGGTGCAATACTCTGCTAAGGGACATGTTTTGAAAAGGTCAGATTATCTCTGCAAACGTTTAACAAGGGCCTCCAGGAAATAACTGATCTTTCCAACACGGCAAAATCTTATATAGCAAAACAACGAATTAGTTCCTAGCAGTGCAGTGCCTTTGTAACGGTAAGCAAAGGCACTTCGGACCCATAGAGTGCTAAGCATTGTTCTTATTTATTATTAATAAAACCGAATCCCTCTGAGTTAGCCTGGGGTTTAGATGATAAAGAAACCCCATGCTGAAAACATTGCAGCGTTTGCCTCAATACCTCGTCTTTAAAAATCCCGGAAGATAATATGCATGGCAAACATGCTACAACATGTTGGCATGGATCATTCTCCTCCCAGAAAAAAAAAAAAACGGTAAAAGCGCGGACTTGTTAAATATTTGCATAGCTGTGAAATGAATCACTGGAACAATCTCCCTCTTGCAATCTCCCTCCCTCCCCAAAAGGAACCCCATTTGCCACAGTTGTTCTTACATGTAAACTATTGTCAAAGAAAAATACAAACTCCTCACTTTGGTAGGGATGTGAAATACAACTACTCTCATTGCTTTCCGCTCTGAAACATCAATGCCACCGCTTTCGTACACGCTATCTGGTGCTCTGCAAGAGGATTTATGAAGGAAACTGGAGGCTTCTGACTGCGACCAGAGAACACAGAGACAGCTCCGAAGAGCTTGTCATCTGAGGGCTAAAATTTGGTGCCTTTCCAGCACCACCGCCCTCGCAACATGCCGACGTGCTGCAAAGTGAATACATCGATTTTCCTTTTCGGAGCAAGCAGCAGCCTCCCTTGGATCGCTGTGTGGAGTGGTTGGCAAGGCAACCTCTCCCCCCCCCCCCCCCCCCAAGGTTTCAAAATCTGCACAAGCAGAACAAAGTTGGGAAAGTCCAGTTGCAGGATTATTGTTTCCCCTTTCCACCCCCTGCTGCTCCCAGAGCTTTGGGGATGTGCCTAGACCCACCATTGCTGTCATCCCAGCCAAAAGCAAGCAGAACAACCTCTGGCCGGCGGCCAGCTGTCTCACTTATAGCTACCTCCCCCTCGCTTGCTTTTTACAATACAGGATCTTCCTTTCTCAGCGCGTCTAAATTATAGCGCAGTGACACCGCAGTCCGACTCTCCATCAAGCCCAGGACAGCATGTCTGGTAGCCAATACGTAGACTCAGAGGTAGGATTTGCCTTGGGATCCTTTCAAAAGTCAGTTTCAGGTCAGGTACTTCTCGTTCCTGCTTCTTCCTGGCTCCAAGTACCTGCTTCAGCTATCGCTGGCTTGGCTTCTCTGGGCATTCTTGGCACTTTACTGATCTTGCTCTTGACCGTGACCCCTTCCAGCAAAGGAGATGGGGAGGGATGCTTAGAGATAAGGGGGGTTGTTTGTCCATGTTGCTGGCTCTCCAAGGAAATTCGATCTATTATTTGGCACCTTTGGGAAAGTTCCTCTCCCCATCCAGAGCCGACCGCTTTCCCTGCGTCCGGCTCTTTAGCTTGGATTTGTAAACACATCTCTGTAGGGAACCGCGTCGCTCCGCAAAGCGACCGGGTCAGGGGAAGCGCCGACAGTTTATTTCGCGGGCTGTTCATGAAGCCGCAGGGTGTTTGCAGCCAGCACTGGTGGCATGTTGCACAACGAGCAAAAGGCACCGCCAGCCCCACCTGAGCGGGCTGTTCGGCCCGCTGCAGCCCCGTCGGGAAGGGGGTCTGCTCTGCCCCGGCAGCGACTCTCCTCGGCAGCCCCGGGGAGGAGCATCTGACAAGGGCCCAGGGCGCCCCGTGCCGGGGGCTCTGGGCTGACGGCATGTGGGGGCTGAGGGGTGAGATCAGGGACTCGGAGCCGCAGCTGGCTGGGCTGGAGATGGGAGCCAAGTGAGGGACCCGGCGCAGAGATCGGGGCCGGGCACGCTACAGCCCGAGGCTGGAGAAGGATGGCTGAAATGAGGAGGCTGGAGATCGGCCTGAGACAGGGGGACAGACCTGAGATCCCCTGGGGGGGGGGGGGGCGCCGGGGAGGGGGGTAGGGACTGAGACAAGCCCCGGGGCCTGGACATGGCCCAGCTCGGAGATCTGGCGCTGCCGGGATGGGGGGTGGGTGGGGGGCAGCGGGGTGCAGCCCGGCACTGGGCGGCGGTGGCTGGGGCACGGAGCGGGCGCGGGTTCAGCGGGGCTGGGCACATTCTCCTCGGGGGCGAGGGCGCGGCGGGGCGGGCTGGGCGCCGGGGACCCCTGGCGGCGGGAGTCGGTGCGCTGCCCGGGACGGCGCGCGCGAGGGGTGTGGTGTGGGCTGCTTTTATCCGGTTAAAAAGCCAGCCGGGGGGCAGGCTCGGCGCTGAAGGGTCCCCGGCTCCGCGCGCGCCGCAGCCCAGCCGCTGGATGAGCTGGTGACGCTCCCCGCCAGCGCCCAGCCCCGGGCAGCGCCTCATCTCTGCCCCGCTCCCGTCCCGTGCCCAGGGGCTCCTGTACACCGCGCCCGTCCGGGAGCACGGGAACATCTACAAACCCCACAACAAGAGCATGGCCGAGGAGCTGAACGAGAAGGCGATGCACGACGTGCACACCAAGGAGATCGACCTGGTCAACCGGGACCCCAACGGGCTCAACGACGACGTGGTCAAGGTAAGGATTAAAAGCCAGGAGACGCGGGAGATCCGGGGGGGGGGGGGGCAGAGAAGCTGGAGCCGTTTTGTTGTTATGGGGGGATTTTTTTTTTTCCCGACAGCAGCTCCAAGTGCCGGCGGCACGGTGTTTGCAGAGGTGCCAGGGACGGAGCTGACAACATTTGTGACAGTTCATTGCTTCCCTCCACCACCTGCTGTCCCGGCAAACTATTTAAAAGGGGGGGGGGGCACTCTACTGCATCGGCTTAAATAGCCTCCTGTGAGTCAATACATTAATGGTGACTAGCTGGGAAGCTGGAGACCCGTGGGACCGCAACAGAATGGGGGGGCCGGGGGGACACACACCCGCTAAGTGAATGAACCTGCGCTACGTGTTCCAGACCCATGGAAGCTGTTGCGGGAGCGCAGGGGAAACGGGGGATTCGGCAGCGTCCGCACAGCCTGCTCCTCTGAAACGTGTTTTCTGGGCATCTCTAACCGGTAACCAACCAGCTACTGGAGCTTTCACGCCAGTAGTGCAAGCTGAACAAAATGCAGCTATAACTGTGCGAACTGTCCTTCTGTTGCAGTCCCGCTGGCTGCAAATGCTTGTTGGTGGGGTGAGACATGGAACGAACATTACCATATTTAACCCAGGAAGGGAGATTTTACTGGCCAGCAATGATTCCTATAAATGCCTTATAAAGGAATGGCCAAAAAAAAAAAAAAAAAAAAGCAAAAATCAGGTGGAACTCAGATTACACTGTTAAGGATATTGACCGTGATTTCTCTCAACTACTTTCCTGTGGAACAGCTTTTTCCTGATCCAGATGCACACAGCTCACTTTTCCTAAGCCAAATGTTTGCAAAACCATAGCCCCTGGTTATTTTTTCCCCGCCAATAGTGAAATGATAAAAGCAGGCAATAAACAAGCAAAAACTCACTGTGACTAGATCTCTGGTCAGATTTTTAATTCCAATTTTGATCATTTCAGCAAATCTGGGTCAATGGACATTGTTGCCTGGGCCCATCTGGGTCAGAGAAACCCTGGAGTTGATCCCTCATTAGCAGAGGAATTTTATACTACACATGTGAAGGCCAAGGACAATGTCCTTCAAATTTGTTGGAATCTGCGGAAACATCAGATATGCACTCAATGCTAACCTGTTTCAGATCCAGCAGTCACTTAGTGCAATCCTAGTCCATCCTGCCTCTGGGATGGGAGGCAAAGCCTGTCTATTCAGGTACTTTCAGGGAAATGTTTCATTCTCTTTGTATCAGAACAATTTCACTTTTGTTGATTTTTAAGGCAGGTTGGTGAAATGATTTAGACCTCTAGGTCCTAATCCAGAAAGGTACAGAGCAGTCTTAAATCTCATTGACTGCAACAAGATTTGAAGGCAGTCATCACAGCAGAGGCTCTCTGCCTTGCTGGATCAAGCCCTAAAAGTTTTTGCAGGCAGATGGAATGCTCATAGAGCTATTTCCATGACTTTGGCTTTACAATCTAGAAACAAAAGAAGTTAAATTCTGTACACACTGAAAAATGGTCTACAAAAAGATACAGAATGGTGCAAATCTCAATTTACAAACCAACAACTTGTATTTATAAATCGAGAATTTTGTTTTCCTTTTGGTTGTGGAAGAGGAGATGTAGGGGGAGAGCTATGTGAGAGTTCAGAGAGGAGCATGCTAGTGCTCATGTAACCCACATATCTCCTGGGTGTGGTGTTCTATCCCATCTAGTGGCACCCAGCCCACTTAGACAGAAAAATTAATGTGTCTACTCTACCGTGTCAGCTAAGGGCCAAATGGCTTTTAGCTTATTGTAGCAGAGGCTCATGCATTTAGCTCCAGAGGTCCCAGGTGCGATCCTGCCCACTAGTGACCTGGGACAGTTGGTGTTACACTCACTGTATGCTGCAGCAGTGGTAGTAGAAGTCCCCATTGCAACTAAAACTTCTGAGTATGAGTCATAGCCCCCAGGCAGGCTGGAATCTGGATAGCCACAGAACAGAACTAAACAGAGAAAGAAAGATCCTACTGGGAAAAGAAGCAGATCGCAGATGGGGGGAAAAACATAGCTGTCTTAAAGGAAACTGAAATTTACAAAGCACATCCCTTCCACCTGCCCACAGCGACAAGTCCTGCAGATGGTTGTTTGTTACTCCCAGTGACCCAAAAGAAAGTTAAAAAGTAAGAACTATAGGAATTTAAAAAAAACCCAAACCTTTGATCTCTCTCTGAAACAATCTGGATCCCTCTTATCCACAAATGTGCCACTTGCAAACACTCTAAAAATCCCCACCAACCAACCAGTCAGAAAACTCATATTGCTTCCAAGGTATGCCCATCCCAGTGAGTGAGTGACAGGGAATGTCAGTATCATATCAAGACAGTGTTCAGATCCCCACTTTCAGTAAAGCTTAGAGAGATAGGGTGGGTGAGGTAATATCTTTTATTGGACCAACTTCTGTTGGCAAGAGAGACAAGCTTTCACGCTACACAGGGTATCCAACTTTTGTTTTTTTACTAACAGCAACATTTGCAAAATTCGTAGGGCAATTGGAAAAACAACATTTTCCCGCCTAGTTACCAGATAGTCAATCATTTCTTTTGCTGTTTATACTTTATTTCACAGATACTTCCAATTTGCAAACTTTAGATCCAAATTTCCGGGTTCTTTGGCTACTGCTTTTAAGTTCAGCTCTTTAAGTGGCAAACATAAAGTTCATATCCAGTTTATGATCCATATCAGAGCTTTCTGAAAGCTTCTGGAAAGGCAGTGTAGTCTAGTGGACAGGACTTGACTGGGTGTCAGGTAATCTGGGTTCTGCTCCTGTCTCAACCACTAGCTGGCTGTGTTCCTTGAGCAGGCAATTTTGCTTCTATTCCCCCCTGCCATTTGTCCATCTCATCTACTTAGACAGTAAGTTGTTCAGGGCAGAGAATGTGTTTGTACAGTACCTAGCACAATAGGGCCCCAGTCTCAGCTGGGGTTTTTAGGTGCTACCATACAAGTAATATTACAATACAAGTAATAAACAAATAGTACAAGTTCAGGGGTGTATGGAGTCAGAGTAGTGATTCAGCCCTATTTCTACTTTGTTTAAAATATTTGTGTTTCACCAGATTCAGAACTTTCAGCCTTTTACTCGGCATCCATGCATTTCTTGCCACTATGCTATGAGAGTCAGACGGTAACATGGGGGCAAGTAAATCAACCATGAAAAGTAAATGATTAGACAGAGAACAAGGAATCTGCTCTGTAAGCAGCTCTTTAAAAGGCCTCAGTGCTGCCTGCATTCAAAAAAATCTCATAACAAGTTTTAAAAATAACCCGAGATTGTGAGAAGCAGGGGATGCGTTCCCCTGATGTACATCACGCTGAGCCACACAGTTCACTGCATTTGCACAGTGTCCTCTGCACCAGATAAATAAGCTATATGGAGCACAGCAGTAAAGTAAGGTGATGTCAGCTAGGTAGGAATCAAGAAAAGGGCTTACACCTGCTCCTGATCTGTACTGACACTGGGGGACTGGAGGAGCTTGACTCTAAAGCTAAAGATATTGGTGACCTAAGCTTCAGTCACAATGTGACTTTAAAAGGTCTGTGAAATGGAAGCTAAGTGCCACACTAATTCCTGAAAAGCTGACTAAATGGCCCCATTTATTTTAGCATTGGGGTGTATATTACAACTCCCAGTACCTAAGGCCCTCTCTGTTAAGGTGAAAAGGCAGCATGATGTGGGATTCTACGTGGGAGGAAGGATGGTGTAGTGGTTGGGGTAGGCCAGGCCAGGCCTTAGAAATTGTAGGGTCAATTCCCTATCCTGCCACAGTGCTTGCTCCTTGGCAAGTCATTTAGTCTTTCTGGGCCTCAGTTCCCCTTCTAATAGATAATAATAGTGCTTCCTTATCTCACAGGTATATGCCAAAGATAAATACTTTAAAGCCACAGTAGGCACCAAGTCCAAAATTTAGGCACAAGTGAGATCCTCAAAAGCCTTACTGAGCTGCCACCTAACCCTGAAGACTCCTAAAATCTCCTGACATCGACATTTTCACTGTAAAAGTCCCCAGGTTACCCAAGTTTCTGCTGCTGGGCATATGCACAACACCTCACTCTAGATGCCTGGGCCCCAGATGACCCTCAAGCTAGATGAAGATTGGCTTATGCCCTGCCTATCTCACCTGTGGGCCAGATCCGGTAGGCATTTTCAAAGCACACCCAACACCAAGCAAAACAGCTGGAGGAGCAGAGGAGGCATTGAAATGCCTCAGATTTGAGCTTCAGATCGTACAGTAATGTCCCCCTTATAAGTACCTTCAATAGTTAGTTTTACCCCTGTCCAATCTCTGACTGTGGGGTGGGAGTGGGGGGAGAAAGAATCTTTCAACATCTGGCATTTCCTCATGCTCACGTAAGGCCGCATTCTACAAGATGCCAAGTGCCCCTGACTGGGCAACATGGTGCAGGATGAGGTTCTAAATTAATTGATATGCTCAAATCTCTTCATGTGTGTACAACATTGTGTATTCATGAGGCTGTGTGAGAGAAAAACAACTTGCTTTAAGCAGTACCATGTGTTGGGCTGTTTGGACTGAACTACCACAGGGTGAATACGGCAAAACTTTTCCAGGGGTATTCTCAGTGTTGTCAATGAATTAGCTTCAGCCACGGGCTCAGCTCTCATGTCAGCTTGCAGTGAACATTCATGTGATCAAATGTTATTGGCATGAATGTTCATGGGACATGAATTTCATAGTTCCATGCATGAGTATTTTCCAAATTGAATTTGAAAACTGACATGCAGAAGTACTGGTGTGCTTCCACACTTGCCCAATCAGGGAAGAGAAACAATACCACATGTCTTATTTCATAGACTCATAGACTTTAAGGCTAGAAGGGCCTTTAAGGACTGTCCAATCCCCACTAACCAACAGAGCTCAACTAGTGTGTATACTCACACGCAGCTGTTTGATGTCTATGGAGTGAAAAAAATTGCCAAAAATTAATAAAATATTTTTAAAGAACAAATAAATCTAAGAAAACTGCAACATTTGGGGACATTTCATGAGCAGAAAAATATCTGCTACATTTATCAAATATATTTTTGTTCCAAACTTTTTACTCAGCTCCAAATTGAACATTGTTGTCTCGTGTTAGTCTTTGACGTAACAGTCCTTTATAAATAAAACAGCAGCACCTCTGCAATTTTATTTTTCTTATGCACTCAGATACTCTGGTGATGGAGGCCATATAAGTTTGTAAAGAGGGACAAAATAAAAGTAATTGTGTTTGCTTACCACTGAGTGCCATATTTTCCTGTTTTATTTGCTGTACGGTCTACATTACCAAAAATGACCACTAATTTTGTGTCCAGCCCCTGGGTACCCAACTTGAGACCTGCTGGGTCTAATTTATGAGTGCTGAGCACCTGCACCTCCTATTTGAAGTTGTGGGTTCTCAATGTCTCAGACGAACATGCCTTCATGTCTCAGGTTGGACACCAAAATTGAGGCACCAAAAACTGGTTCTTTTCAAAATGTAGGCCTTCAGTAGTATCTATATTAAGTTCTTCTTTCATCATGCAGATCTGTTACAATTTATTCTAAAGTTACAATTTTCCTGAGAGGATGTTTTTCATCCACTTAGAAAAAAATGGGGTAAAACGCTTAGTTACATGTGTGCAACCCCACTGAAGTCAATGGAGTCGCATACATGGAGGAGAACAGAATTTGGCTTGTCTTTGTTTATGCTTTCTTTTAAAAACTTAGCTCAATTTGCATAATGAATTTAAAAGTGAGTGTTGGTGCAACATTTTGATATAAAGAGAGAGGTATGAAGACATGCTGGAATCTCATGAGTATGTAAAGATTCTCTGCTTATCAGAATCTAGGTCATTTTCAGTCGAAGCCAGACTTTACATCTACAAGAAGGCACTTTCTGAGGGTTAAGGCCTACATTAATTTCTCCAGTCAGAAATCATTTGGGGTAGAGGTATAGGAAGGAGGGGTAGAGTGTAACCTCAACTCCCTTGTGAGACCCACATAAGTCCAGGCAAATTTGTAGTACTAGCACTCAGCAGGAGGACAGAGAATGCTCCCTCTCTTTTTCCTCTGGGATGAGGGGGAGCGAGCTAGAAGATGGGGTAATGGCTCCATCTACCTGACAGTGGAATTGGCCAGCCAGCTGGAAGGTAGTAATGGGTTCTAGCAGCAGGTGTACTGCCTTTGCACCTGCGAGATCCTAGGGCCATTCTGTAGTACATAGAACAGCCTTACAGCTATATAGCTCATATACCACAATTGACTCTGAGCTGTACTCTGCACTTTCTATGCCACGTTCTTCACCTCTGTGAGAGGCGACACAACCGTTAGTGTCTTTATCACAACAATGACGTTTATCACAAACCCCTTATTGTTCTCATCTGCCTTTTATCATTCCCCAAGGGAGCCAATATTCACCTGTGGCTGGCTGAGGAGGAGGGGGTGCTTTCTTCATGAGGACTTTATCACTCTCTGCACTTCCTAAAATTGTGCCCCACAACACACTTTGATTTTTTTTCCATCGTAGGGCCAAATTATGGTCCTGAAACCCTCTGTAGTGTGGCCTGGGGAACACTTTGAGTGCTCCCGCAGTGGTGGAGGAAGACATTCTGCCTGCATAAGGCATAACAACTTCACTGGTTCTGGGAAAAGCACAGCGAGGAGCAGGTTTCTTTGCACCTTAAAAAATATGTAGCCTATCCTCCTCCAGCAATTCCTTGTTTCTTACCCAAGCTGGGTGGGCTATGTCCAGCCTCCCAGCCCACTCAGCCGTGCCGCCTCAGCACCAGTAGGGACTACCAGTGATGATACAGCTACAGTATTTGGTTCCCACTCCTTGGTCATGAGCATAGCCAGCCAGATAATGACTGTCTCCTTCAAGGGTGTGTTGGATAGGAAATGTCCATTGCACCCTCTGGAAAACCCATGCAAGGCCATCCACAATTTGGTTCTTATTTTGTTTTTAAAAAGCAATGACCACCAACTACTTACTGCTTGAGAGACCCTTCTTTTGGCAGACATCTTCTGATTTACTACAGATACAAACTACAGCTACAAATTCAGGGGAGGGATAGCTCAGTGGTTTGAGCTTTGGCCTATTAAACCCAGGGTTGTGAGTTCAATCCTTGAGGGGGGCCATTTAGGGATCTGGGGCAAAAATTTGGGGTTGGTCCTGCTTTGAGCAGGGGGTTGCACTAGATGAGGTCCTTTCCAACCCTGAGATTCTATGAAACAACAAGGAGTTTTTGCACCTAGTTTAATTTGCAAAAGCTTTTATCATTGTTGCTCAAGTACAATTAAGTATTCAGTCCTTCCACTACAACAGTTTATTCAGCTTGATGCAGTTCAGCTCACTACAGGATCAAACATATTCCAGAAACTTTGATCAGATGTGAACAAACATCACATACACCATTTACACTGGTATTAGGGAGGGCACTACTATTCAGTCTGTCCAATGAGCCATGCTGGCTTGGCACGCCCCCTTCATGTATCTTAAAACAAGACTTAGCAGAATTTGATTTTTTTAATATAATTTTGATAGATAATATCACTGTTTATTTGTAAGCATTTTTTCTATTTTTATTTATTTAAAATTTCATGGTTGTGGGAAATTATGCAGGGAGGGGTATCAGACAACAGGATGGGTCAGACAATAATCATTTAATGACCACAGACATTGATTTTTAAAAGTTAAAGCTTTATAACCATTAAAATAGAAATTGTCAACATCACGTCAAAATATACAGAGTAAATATCCTTAAATCAAACTCTACTAAGTTCTAGCTCAGCATTTTTCTTACTTTGCCTATCTGTACATTTCCGTTATTATCAATGAAAATATTTTTCATCGGTTTGTGTGTATGCGGTGAAATTGACATTTTACCCACATTTACAGATAAAAATCTAATCCTTCCAAGCCTACTTAAAAACATTTATGACTCCCATCAATGGCTAAAAAGAGAAAGTCAGTGCCAAAGGCAATATTAACTCAAATTAATCACCTCATCTAATACTTTGCACCTAGGCAGTCAGACACCTGTGTGTGGAGTGCAGCATAAATACAGAGATAGATGTCTAGCCAGACAGAGCATTTTCCATCTAATGAATGAAGGAATAGCTTAGTGCACAAACCTTCTGTGAGGAAAGTCAGGTTTGTCATCCATGTTTTACAGATGGAAGTGCTAAGGCACAGAAAGATTGTGGCTTGTCCAGAGTCAGTGGCAGAGCCAGGAATAGAATCCAGGGGTCGAACTAGATGAAATAAGAGAAAATCCAGAGCTCAGCCAGAACTTTTCTTCCACCAGGAATGGATGAGATTTAATAAACAGTCCCTTTCCTTTGTTTCTGCACAGTGCCGATAGTTTCTTAATGTCAAATATTAACTTGCAAGTGTTTATTTGGCTCCTTAATTGTACATAGTCCCAGAAGTTTGGACAAACTTTGCCTACCCATACACTCTGGTGGCCTTGTTCAAATAACTCTTCCAGCTCTGGATTCAGGGGTTAGGGGATTGATTCACCATTGCAATACTCCAGTGTTATATCAGGGTACACTGGTTTGGAACTGGAGTAATGTAGATAGGGAATTGAGGCAGAGCACAGCTCTTTCAAAGCATCAGTCATACTTTACATGGAAGGCAAGGAAGTATTGGGTACTCTTTTGCAGGTCTCGGAAGATTAATCATTCATAGGGATTGCAGTGGTTAACCAGTAATTGTATTTATTCTGATCAAAGCCTCTTTTTAAAATATTTTGTTTATATTTAAGCTCTCACCATAATTAAACCCTTATGCATTGGCTTCTTGTTTAACACCAATGAATATGATTCATAATGTTTATTTGTTTGCTATGGTGACATAATTAACTATTCAGTACTGATGCTTATTGTATTATTATTTTTACACTGCCCCAAATTATACCAGGTGCTTCACAGAAGGCAAATGTTATAGCCAACATAATTTGACAGATTGCATGTAACACACAAACTTTAAAAAGACTTTGACAAGTTAGAATTATCAGTGGGTAAATGTCATTTTGGGGCAGAATTTCCTGTATGATGCATAGTGTTGAACTCTTTATCTCACAATTCTTCATTAACAAAACTGGGAGTTCTGTGACATGAACATGTAAGGAGTATGCAATAGAGAGCGCTGCACATTAGGTCCAAAAAGAGTATTTTACACTTTGACACTTTTCAAGCAATAAGAAGCAATACATCATACTAAACTGGCTTGGATGAAGCTATAGAACTAGGGGCACCTGCTAACTGAAGAGAAAATCCATGTCAATTAAAAAGAAAAGGAGTACTTGTGGCACCTTGGAGACTAACAAATTTATTTGAGCATAAGCTTTCGTGAGCTACAGCTCATTAAATTGGTTAGTCTCTAAGGTGCCACAAGTCCTCCTTGTCTTTTTGTGGATACAGACTAACACGGCTGCTACTCTGAAACCTGTCAATTAAATTAATCTCAGTATTTCTCTGTACCCTCCAATGGCCAGCCTCTTAATAACTTTAAATGGTAGCCCTTATTATAGGCAATTTCATCCACAGTGTAACTCTCTGACTTCAGGGGAATTGTATGTGGGATGAGTTTGGTCTGTAGTCTTATGCTTATCTGGCACACATGCTATGTTTTTAGACAAGTGGGAACTGATAAATTCAGCTTCTCAAATAGTAAGCGAGAAGATACCATCACAGCTTAAGGTGAAAGCATCACATTCCCTATTCAGACTGCTGCTGTGCTCAGTATAAACTGGGATTTTCAAAAGACTCATAGACTTTAAAGTCAGAAGGGGCCATTATGATCATCTAGTCTGACCTCCTGCACAACGCAGGCCACAGAATCTCACCCACCCACTTCTGTAATAAACCCCTAACCTATGTCTGACTTACTGAAGTCCTCAAATCATGGTTTAAAGACTTCAAGGTGCAGAGAATCTTCCAGCAAGTGATCCGTGCCCCACGCTGCAGAGGAAGGCGAAAAACCCCGAGGGCCTCTTCCAATCTGCCCTGGAGGAAAATCCCTTCCTGACCCCAAATATGGTGATCAGCTAAACCCTGAGCATCTGGGCAAGACTCACCAGCCAGACACCCAGGAAAGAATTCTCTGTAGTAACTCAGATCCCACCCCATCTAACATCCCATCACAGGCCATTGGGCATATTTATTGCTAATAGTCAAAGATCAATTAATTGCCAAAATTAGGCTATCCCATCATACCATCCCCTCCATAAACTTATCAAGCTTAGTCTTGAAGCCAGATATGTTTTTTTCCCCACTACTCCCCTGGGAAGGCTGTTCCAGTATTTCACTCCTCTGATGGTTAGAAACCTTCATCTAATTTCAAGACTAAACTTCCTGATGGCCAGTTTATAACCATTTGTTCTTGTGCCCACATTGGTACTGAACTCAAATAATTCCTCTCCCTCCCTGGTATATATCCCTCTGATATATTTATAGAGAGCAATCATATCTCCCCTCAGCCTTCTTTTGGTTAGGGTAAACAAGCCAAGCTCTTTGAGTCTCCTTTCATAAAACAGGTTTTCCATTCCTCGGATCATTCTAGTAGTCCTTCTCCGTACCTGTTCCAGTTTGAATTCATCCTTCTTAAACATGGGAGACCAGAACTGCACACAGTATTCAAGGTGAGGTCTCACCAGTGCCTTGTATAACGGTACTAACACCTCCTTATCTCCACTGGAAATACCTCGCCTGATGCATCCCAAGACCGCATTAGCTTTTTTCACGCCAATATCGCATTGGCGGCTCATAGTCATCCTGTGATCAACCAATACTCCGAGTTCCTTCTCCTTCTCTGTTACTTCCAACTGATGCGTCCCCAGCTTATAACAAAAATTCTTGTTATTAATCCCTAAATGCAGGACCTTGCACTTTTCACTATTAAATTTCATCCTATTACTATTACTCCAGTTTACAAGGTCATCCAGATCTTCCTGTATGATATCCCGGTCCTTCTCTGTAGTGGCAATACCTCCCAGCTTCGTGTCATCCACAAACTTTATTAGCACAAGGGAGCATCAGTGGGGTTTGGACACCTACTTCCCACAGGCGCCTTCAAAATCCCTGCCGTCACTCCCAAAAAATAACAAGAAGCACACTCCATTTGCACACTACACACAGTTACTATTTCCTATCGGCCCCATTTCTCTGCTCCCAATCCTTTTATGAGTTCCACACAGACAGATCTCTGTTCCTGTGCAGACTTCATTGCAGGAGCAAGGCCCTAGACTCACAGTGTCATCTATAGAAATTATAGCAATATTTAAAATTAAATAGTTTTAACACTGTTACTTGAGGATCTGTAATTTAAGGCCTTCCATAAAAAAATTCTAACAGAGGACATGCAGAGACAAATATTTTGAAAAGGCTCAGAAAAGTTAATTAGACTTTAAACAGCTTTATGCACCTTGTATTAATGCTACCTTCAGTTCTAGGCATGGCAGGTAAAAAACGGGGTGGGCGGGAGGCACGTGAGGGGAAGAAGAGAGAGAAAATTGTTACATATCATTATGGCAATCAAAGGGAAAGTGTTTATTTCAGTTGATGTAGTGTGCCTACCCAGTGGAAACTGGGTGTTGGGAAATTATACTTCTCATCCCAGTGACGTGTTGGTGCCTCTACACAAATTCGCATTAAATTTGTTTAATAAAATCTTTGTTATTAAGGAGCTTGTGTTTGTAAGTGGGGAGGTTTAGGTGAATGAGAGAGAGGCTAGCGGCACAGTATAAAGTGGTACTGGAGCACAAACATGTGAGCTAGAACCTGATCCAAAGGCCGTTATAGCTAATGGAAATATTAACAGCATCAGGGCCCAAAAAAGAAGACATTTTGTTTTAAAGAGTGGTGGAGTCTTTTAAAAATCTGTTTACCAAAATCTTTATTTCTCATAAAGAAATCCTAGGGTGAAATCCTGATATCAATGGCAGATTTCTCCTTGACTTCAGAGTTGCCTGAATTTTACCTCGAAACTATATTTTTTCTGAGTAGGAAACATTTTCAGATATCCCTGGTGTAGGTGGTTGAATCAGATGTATCAAATTGTGGCTTGTGAAACAAAGTGATACAAAAAAGTTAAACGTAGTTGAGAAAAGTTTCAGTATGGGGAAAATGTAGTGACCTAACCTAGCTTTCAGAACACCAGTTTCCAGGGAGGGAAACAGCAACTTTGTTTCCTCTATGACAAATTTACTTTGGCAACATCAAAGTAATTTTCCTCGGGAATTGGCTGGTAGGAATACACCACCTGCACAGGACATATAGCAGTACTTCAGATAGATTCAGATGACTCCTTGGATGGATAGTTCATCAAATCTCTCAAGCTATATTGAGGCAGACCAGGTGAGAACTTGGATAAAGGCCCTCTAAAGAATGCCTAGTTGTTGCAAGAAATTATGTTGGTAAAAGCAGGTGGAATTGTCTCTGCATTCACATGCATAACTTTGCTCTCACAAGTAGTTACAGTGACTTCAGTGGGACCGCTCAACCGATCAAGTTAAGCATGTGCTAAGAAATGTATGCAGGCCTTGGTTGGTACTGAATCAATAACCCCACATAGTGTCAGGGAACCAGACGCTGTCTTCTTGGCAGGACATAAAACTGGAGCTGGGTGAATGAAAAGCAAATAATTTATCTGAAATGCGCACAAGCAAATCATGATTTTCTCAGAATTATTCATTATTCAAAATTATTTACTGAATGTATCTGTGGATTGTTTACAAGCAGCCCATTGGAATGATTTGATATTCAGAACTGAATATTTGAACCATATTGGTTAGTTTTGATTGAACACTTGCAATATTTCTCTTTGCTGATTGGAGGAGTGTCAGCCTTATAATCAGGATTCTTATTTATGAATTCAGCATTTGCTTTCTGTTAATATTTTCAAGTACTCGCCAAAGATTCGTTATTTCCATGAATATTCTTGCCAGGAAACGAATTTACTAGAATATTGTAGTTCAAGTGAACACAAAAAGGGGAGGAAACACAATCAAAGCAAACTCACTTAAAAGTTTGAGCACATATTTGTGGGATATTTTTATTTATTTATTTGCAGCATTGAGCCAGTTCTATATAAAACCAAGGTTCTGATTATTTGTGGTCCTAGTGTTTCTTTTTTCTGACTATTTGTGGTCCTAGTGTGTTTTTTTGTTTTTTGTTGTTTTTTTTTTTGTTTGTTTGTTTTTGGTGCTAAAAAAGTGTCATCCCTGGGGGACCTGGCGGGCTTCTATGAAGGAAGTGTGCTCTGATGGACTGATTTCAGGGCTGGAAGCCAAAGTCTAATCTTGACTTTTGTATTCATTGGTTGTGTGGTCAAAGGCAAGTTACCTCTTTGTCTCATGTGCTGGAAGAGACTCTTGATACATTTCTTCCACCAGATTACAAGTCAAGGTGATTTCCCTGTTTCTGATCAAAATTATACCATCTCTGGATACTGCTAGAGATTCCTAATCTCTAAACATCTTTGTCAAACCATGAGGATCTATACTTTTGAATAGTAAGAATTTTGCCTTTGTCAGGTACCAGATTTCACCAAATGGCCAGTATTTAAAAGGGTTATTAGTGGGAAGCAGGACACCTGGGCATGAGCATGCTGTGCGTTTTCAGGGACAAAATATAAACATCCCAGAAATGCAGGTGAATATGTTTGTTTGCCAGATGGTGCTGCCTCCGTCCTCGGTTCTGGTCTGAGAGAGAGTTTTTGTTTAAAATGGAAAACAAGTGAAGAAAATCCACAGTTCCTCCCCCGCCCCCACCCAGGCAAGTGCAACCCAGGGCAGGGGGGTGTATTACAGGTCAAGGAGTGAAATATCTGTTGGAGTTTCTTGTAAGATGGACAGCAGCTCACCATGCCTGTTTCCTTTTCATAAAGGCTTTGAAGCTCTGAAGTGCTACGTAATGTCAGTGCTCTAGTTTATTATAAAATCAAAATCAGTAAAATCACATGGTTGCTAGGAGCCCAGGCAAAAGAGGAAAGGAGCAGCTCAATGACATATAACCCTACTCCCTCTGCTTCAACCCCAAATCAACCCCATATCCCTCTCCTAGTCTTCTCCTCTCCGCACATTCTGCGGGGATGACCTAATGTGCTTTTCCAACTTCTCGGTTCCTATGATACATCAGAAGGACTGTCAGGAAGACAGTTGGTTCTGTGTGTGGAAGCATGTATTTTGCAAAGGAAGTGGGAATGTTTGAGTCAGAGAAGCATTTAAAAGTTTGGATGCATTTTATCTGCAACTATTGGGCACTTCTTGCATAACTTTTACCTAGTTCCAACCACCCAACAATGTTCTCCAGATTTTGTAACTGCACATTTTCAATATCCAAAAAGTAAGTGGAAGCATAAATAGCTAAGAACAAAATCCTCTGGGCCTCCCATTATTTAATAACATATTCACCAGTCTTAACCACCTCTGGAAGAATTGCATCTGTCCTGGAGCTTCTCTCCTCTCCCAGATGTGACTCATAATACAGTGCGGCTATGGTCATTTTGAGACTATAGGCATCTTTGCTTGAACTGAATTGTTTTTAAAGGAAGTTGAGTAAATGGAAAAATTTAAATGATAAGCTGAGCACAATAGGGAAAGATCTTATCTGCTTCCTGCTATATGCTTGTTACTAGTCTTGTAAGGACACGATATAATCTAGCAAAAATATTGGGTTTTATTTAATGTGAGGAAAAATTTGCCGTAAAACAGCACAGTGCTGGCATTAAAATCAGCCTCAACATTTCACATTAGACATGTTTTAAAAATATAAATAACCCCTTTTTATGGCTATATAGAAATATATTCATGCATGTACATTGCTCATTAAGCACCTGGCTTTTGATCAGGCCCCGCAGCCCAGAAGAGCATTTAAGCCCATGATTTCAGTGGGCCCATTCATGTGCTTGAAGTGAAGCACATACTTAAGTGCTTTGTTAGATCTGGGGCTTAAGGGTTCAATTCTGAAAGGGGCTGAGTGCTTCCATAAGGAGCTGAACACCCTCCCACTGACTTCAGTGGAAACTGAGGGCTTTTAGCACTTCATCGTGGCGCTCAGCACCTTGCTAGTTCACGCTGAAACTGAGCATCAGTGGTGTATGTAAATTGGATCGTTTGTGACCACACGCAGTAGTGCTCCAAAAACATGGCAGTGTTTTTTTGGGCATGCATCATCATACCTGCAGAAATGTTGGCTGGATTGAAACCTCTGGGAAAATGTGGCCTTTAGGTATCCTTCGTTATCTTCCCAGGCAACACAACATGGTAAAGTTTGCTTTGCAATAGGTGATGTCTCAAAGAACAAACTTTCAAAAGGGGCAGCAATGATAGCTGGAGGTTTGGGATTGGAATTTGTAGGAAACACCCCACAACTCCACAGCTTTTGATATATAACTCACTCTTGCACCCATCTCTCTTTTCTCATATAAAGAGTGCACATTTCTTCGTTGAGCAGGCTGCTCCTTCGGAACAATAACTCTTATCTCAGACACTGTAATTAATAGAGGTTTTCTTTAAACAAACCTTGAAAGAGTAGACAAGTTCTTCATATCATTTGCCTCCTTGCAAATAAATCTCTGTTCAAACGGACTTAACTCACTGATAAACTAGTTTAAAAAACACCTCCAGGGCAAATGAAACTGCAGTATTTTTCATAGCAAAACCTAACAAAAGCTACAAGCAATGCAACAACTAGCTTTACCAAACTGAATAGTAGGAAACAAAGAACCGCTGAGGTCAGGAAATGTATTGTAGACATAGAACAGAAGTTGGTAATGTTTAAAAATCTTTGGCCTAAACAGAAGGTTATTTTGAGTTATTAGCATCCTTTAATTGGTCAAAGCCCATTTCCTTACCTTGTGTCCATAATTTAACATGCCTGTATTTTCATTAGCATTGCAGACGTGTCATGGCCATGTCACAATACACCCTAGAGGCTGCAGAATAACTAGTTCCCTGGTGTACATGTACTGCAGTGAGGGAGGCCTCTGCCTAAATCTGTGCCTGACTGCGTGGAGCTGCAACAAGGTCTTTACAGGCTAACCTTCGTTTGGTATATTTGACAAAAGTGGAACCCAAGTAAAGTTTATCTTATCCTCATGAGCCAGTGAGTTTCCCCACTAAAAGCTAATGGGAACCTTTGCTGTATCTCTCTGCCCTAATTTCCATATTTCTGGCCACTTCACTCCTATTTTTACACGGCTTGGTTCACTTTGGCTCTTGTTATCAGTCTGATGACACTCAGCATTGCAGAGTGTTACTGAACTGATAACCAGAGGGGAAAGCTAAGAGACATGAACATGCTGTGGGAGAGGCAGGAAGAGTGATGTAGTCAGAACAATGGAAATGACAATAGAACCTAGAAATGAGGATAACAAAATGCATAGGTTGCGTAGTGCATATTCTGCTTGTACAGGGTTGATCCCTATGCTAGGGGCAGAATCTGCTCCTCAGAGGAGGCATCAGGGTGATTGTTATGACTAAGGCTCCGTGTTAGTCTTGGCAGTCAGGTCACAGATTTTGAGACTTTCCATGACCACCTGAGCAGCTCGGGCAGCCCCCAGGCCAGGCGCACCAACTTTTGCTGGGGCTGTCTCGGGCTCCCTGCGCTCCCCCTACCCCGCCCACAGCAGGTGTTTGGGTGTGGGGGGGCGGGCTCAGGGCTGGGGATTGGGGTGCCGGGCGGTGCTTACCTGGGGCAGGGAGGCTCCCCAGAAGGGCAACAGGAACTCCCCTCCCTCAGCTCCTAGCTCCAAGTGCTGGCTCCGCCCGCAGGCACTGCCCCTGCAGTTCCCATTGGCCACGGTTGCCAGCCAACGGGAGCTGCAGAACCCAGCACCCACAACACCCCCCCCCACCCTGGGCCATGCTCCTCCCCTCCCCAACTACCCGTGGCACCCCCCAGGCTGTCCCCGACCTAGCACCCACAGTGCCCCCAGGGCCGCTCCCCTGAGCCGCCCCTCCACCCCCCAAGTTTTAGTCAGGGGTATACAGTAAAAGTCCTGGACAGGTCACAGGCTGTGATTTTTTTTTATTGCCCGTGATCTGTCCATGACTTGTATTAAAAATACCCATGACTGAAATGTAGCCTTAGTTATGATCCACTCCCTGATCCTTTGGGCTGATCTGTGCTGGCTGCACTGTGAGGTAGAGCACCCTTGGGGCTGCTTTATCTTATGCCAGCTGGCATAACTCCTAAATGAACATATAGCAGCTGAGAATTGGTGGAGTCCAGCTGTGCTCCCTTAATAATAATACTTCCTTTCTCCTACACTTTGCCTGTCTTGTCTATTTAGACCATAACCTGCAAGAACTGTCTCATCCTATGTGATTGTACAGCACTTAACACACTAAAGCTCCAGTCTTAGCTGAGACCTTCTAATCACTTATGTAATTTCACTGTGTTTGCGCCATGAACAGACTGATCGCTACATTTATGAATACTTTACATGACTGAAAGTCTCCTAATTTGCCATGCTGCTCATTGGTCTTTTCACTCTCAGGAGTCAGGTTAACATCACTACTTAATCACTGTGGAGCAGCTTGGGACTTGTGGCCAGTAGAAAAGTGAAAAGGGAAGATGTGGCAATGGGACATTGACTGCAATTCATATGAGATGGTGTATTCAGTATTGTGCAATATAATCTAAAATTGATATAAAAGTTCCCACGTTTGTTAAAGTTAGTCTAGAACAGTAATCCCTCCCTGATTGTTGGTGGCATGAACTAATAATTGTTTAGCCTCTCACACACATAACGGTTCCTCTGTACTTTTAGGACATTTGTGTGTGACTTGAGCTGTACCACCGTGGCATAGCAAGTACCATGATTCCGTGACATCATCTTCATCTCTTACACTTGGAAAAGGAATGTCTGCCAAGAAAAGAAATATGGCCTGATTCTCCTCTCCTCAGGAGTCACTCCACAGAAGTCTGTACAGTTAGGCTAGTGTTGTAAGATGAGCAGTTACCGAGACTCAGGCCTAGAGAGAACATTCACTCGACTTTTCAGCCTGAAAAGCAACGAGATTGCTTTGGAGTCATATTTTTAAAATAAATATTTCACCATTGTAATGAATTATATATAAATACACCTGAGCACATGGGTGATTCTAATCATTTACTTTAACAGCTCTGTGAGTTCCATGTAAACATATAGTTTCTTTTTTTGGGTGCCAAAAAGATAGTCTGTTGTTAACAAAAACGACCGGTAAGTTAAAGATGCAGCCTCAGAAGGGCTTCAATGCAAAGTTAGTTTCCCAGTAAGATTTAATGTTTCTACTATGAGCCAGTTGAAAAAAAATAAATTCTCCTGTAAAACAGCCAGCCTGTGCAAACTCAATCCTGCGGTCCTTCTGGATGCGTGAAAAGACTTTTGGCCTAATCCTAAAAACCCTTTATGCAAAGGATGAGCACTGAACTAATTTGAGGAGCAATTTGGCTCATTGCGGAAGCAAATAAATCTATGTTGCTGAATACATTTTATGTTTCACCAACGTTAGCATAATGTGATACAAAAGTGAATGTTGATGACAGTTTTCATGTGCTTAACTAGAAAAATCCTTGTATAGTTTGGGGAAAGAGTTACTATAACCTAAAGCTTGTTATCTTAACTATTGCAGAAATGTCTTTTTTTAACAACATGTTTTTATGTTCATGAATGAGGCAATATACACACTGCATAGATTCACACTCATATGTTCCACGCCCGGTTAGGAAGGTTGGCTCTAGAAATCAGTGTTGCAGGTCTTAGAATCATCTAAATTCCAGCACATGGATCATTAAACTCCAAGCTTTCTACTGAAACAGAAATATAATATCCAGACCCTGTCCTAATGAAAATGAGGCTTTTTTTCACTTCTGCATGTATACATTTTTTTGTAATGTATTTGACTGGATTCAACACCACCTGACAGTTCATTTTACCAAACAATGTCACAACACATCAAGCAAGGATTACTTTTCTTAACATATGTTACTAGATTTTGGTTAACTTGTACTTGCAAATTCACAGATTTATTTTATAGGCCAACGTGCTGCACAAAAGTATTCAGCATCATTTATAAAAGTCCAAAAGTATAAACCATTCAATCCTAACAAAGCCTTAATGGAAATACAGAGAAATTGGAGTATATTTATTTCTTTGAAGTCACTCACAAGATTGCCAGCATAGCAATATGTTTCATTCATTACAGTAAAAAAATTTCCATTTTTCTATCTTTGCTCATTGATGGTATTGAGCTTGGATGACTGTAGAACTTTACAGGAGAAAAGCCCCTAGTTTTCTAAACTGATTTCACAGGGAGTTATTTTCTAATATGAAAAACATTTTAATGCATTTATATGAGCTACAAAACCATACACTGTTTCTAATTCTTATTTGAAGAAAAGACATTTGCCAATCCTAGCTTTTAAAGTTGATTTTTTTTATTATTATATTTTAAATTAGGTTGAGTTATATTGTACAAACTCCTTATACATTTCTGGCTCTGCACAGCTCCTATAAAAAATACAGAGTTGTGTCTCCATTGCACGTATAACACGTTTTCCTAATGGAAGATTGATTCCATGGATGAAACCTTGGCCTCTTTGAAGTCAGGAGGAGTTTTGCCATGGACATCAATGAGGCCAGACTGTCACCCTATATGCTGTTGTATTGGTTAGAAAACTTGTTTTCATTTGGTGAAATCATTCTTTTAGAGAAGTACCAAAAATCACTTTTGTGCTATTAGAGCCTTCTTCAGAGTGGCAGATGATCAAACAAGTATCATTATAGCTTGCTATTTGCAGAACCAGGGAGAAGAATTAGCCTGGGAATGGAAACCTGCAAGTAGCCCGGGCTGGGGAGAAGTCTTAGGCTTAGTAACACACCAAATTAAGCTAAAATATTATCCATCCTTAACTGACACTACACCAGGAAGTTGTATCCATTTAAACAAATTGATTTAGAAACTGATTTAAACTATTGGAATTTCAGAGTGAAACCCTGACTCCGCTCAAATGAATGGCAAAACTCACATTGATTTCAGTGGGGACAGGATTTCACCATCTGTGTGTAGACCAGCTGTTGGTTTGAGGATTAGACAGTGTTATTTTGGAATTTTTGAATAAAATGAGATCCTCCATGGTGGTGACATGGCAACTAATGACTCTACAGCGAGTGTGTGACTTGTGTCTGGAGCTGGGTGGAGACTGCACAAATTTACAGGGATTTACATCCAGTGTCAGAAATCAGAGCTATGCACTTTCAAGCCAAACACATTCCCAATATTGCAATAAGAGGTGGTCTCCATGGAAATACAATTTTAGCTGCTTATCCATTTATGTACATGATTTGTCATCTTTACAGGTATTACAGAAGAGGTTAATGATTACATTCCCTATCCCATAAGGTGTTAAAAGTATCTGACTCCATAAACATAGGGTAGAGTAGGATGCTGCTGAGAATTGTGTAATTAACAAATGTGCTGTGCCTTAGAAAAGCACATTAAAGAACCATTGCTGTGTGTGTGGCATATTGAGCCTGATCCAGTAAACCCATACTCTTGGCAGCAGTCTCATTTGTATCAGCTCCTATGAGTGTATTGTTCTTTCCACCAATATATATAATTGCTTTAATTTCTTGCCGTGGAATACTATTGTGATGTTCATTTTTCCTGTTGACCTACTCTGCTTGGTTATGTTGGCCACGCTAAATATCCTGTGCAGTGGATTATATCAAACACATGTTTAGCTTGTGTGACATGGGGCTGAACTATTATGTCTCAACATGTTTCTGTTAATATTGTAATGGAAATGTTATGACAATTAAGCTTCCTGGATATTTTGGCATTTCAACAGAGACCTGTAAAATATGCACCCTTTATTGTAGCACTTCCTTCAGGTGAGTTTTTGCACAGGTTGGCTATAATAGTCAAAACTATGAAATGTGTACGAAAGGGTATTTCTTCTAAATATTAATATATGAGCCTGGCCAGGTATCTTACCAACAGAGTGTCAACCCATGATCCGTATGTGCAAGAACCAGACTACAATGTAAAGATGTTCCTAATGATTAACTCAAACTGAGAACCCCCTGACACTTCCAGAATTAAAGAGATGCATCATCGGGTGCTGTTATAAATATGGTATATTAACAACTATTTATGTTTGGTTTTAAAGCACAAGTTTAAAGAACTGTCATCCCCACACACTGACTGTAAAAATTCAATAAGTGTTCTAAGGGTGGTATTAGAAAATTCAGTCAAGAGTGCTTGTCTTTAAGTTAGATGACTGCATGATGTGGCACGAATGGATGTAATCACTATAGATGGCTACATACTTATTTTTTTAGGCGAGCTCCCAGAAGGTTGTGTTGGGCACTCAACACATTGAAGATGCCATACTATGTCTCACAATTTTCCCCTCTCAGATACTTTGAATATGAGGGGGCTAAGATTGAAACCTGTGGCACTCCACACCAATAGGTCCTTGGGAGTAAGGAGCAGCTCTATGTCTCCTTTTCATCAGGCCCAGACAGACAGAATCATTTTCCTGCTATCCTAGGTTCTGATCCAGCTCCTACTGATTTCACTCCCTTAGAATCTGGTGGAGAGACAGGTAAATCTGAATGAAAGCCAGATAGATCTCTTAGGCTCACTTTGGGTAAGATAAATGTGATGCATGTTGGAGCAGGAAACGTTTTGTAGAATTTGCATAGACCGTGGCTGCTATTTTTATTGAAGGCATCTGTCCACCTATTGTCACAATGCTTTTGCCATCTCAGGACCTTTAGTAGATTCCTCTACTCCCAGAAGGTCAGAAAAATCATTGTCTTCCTCAACTGACAAACACTTCATCCTTTCCCTTGAGATGCAAACCTCACTATAATCGTCCATGTCTTTATCATTTTAAGATTGGATTGTTGTATTACACTTTATCAGGGAACAGTCAGAAGGCCCATTAAAAGGTTCTACTCCTCTAAAATGTGGTTTCCGATCTTCAGAGCAGAGCAGACTAGCGAGAGCATATTGCATCTGTGGTCCATCATATCCACTAGCTGCCAGTTTTCTGCTGGGTGAAATGTAAGATGCTGGTTACTACCTTTGACTACACATAAAGCCCTAAAAGTTCTAGAACCCTGTTATCACAAAGGCCAGCTGTCCCTCTGTTCCCCATCACAATGCCAACATTTAACAGAAATTCTTTCCCTGCCTATCAAGGGTGAATGGGCTCTGGAACTAAATGTTCCCAGCAGATGTTCCTCATTTCTAGAATTCACTCCTATCAGAAGTGAGCTGGAGCCTGGCCTCTTTCAGAACATGATGTAAGCTGCATCTCATTAATCACGTCCTCCACAAATTGCAGGTTCTGAAATCCCAAGATATATGGTTTTCCAGTTGGTCTTCCCCACCTTTCAAGAAGTTGGCTTGGTTACCAGAGGGGTGATTAGGTGTGTGCTTCACATGACTGGGGAAATATTGTTTGCTCTTGATTTAAGCTACATAAAATGTGTCTAGATTCTGAATACCTCAAATACATCTAATAAAATAATAATTTATATCTAGGGTTTCTAGTTTTCAATTTACATTGAGCTGTCAAAATTTTACAAACTATTAAATTGCTGTCACCTTGGAATGTGAAAATGACTTCTGGTTCATTTGAATCAGACAGAAGTCCCTGTTGCACTGTTGAAGTCTGGAGCTTGGTTTCATGGTAACATATATGTCACAGTGTGAAGTGGCTGGAATTTAAGGGTCCAGTCATTCAAGAGGCAGAACATGCAACATGAACCTGTTGATTACAGTAGGAATTGAAGACAATCAGCACCTTTCAGGTTAAACCCTTACATGATCAGGAGGTATGAAAATGTTGGGTTGATATTTAATGGCTTAAATTTGTTTTTCCTCAATATTTGCTCCTCTATAATTGATTTTATAGGAAATAAATGAGGGAAAGATGCACTTTAATTTGAAAAGCTTTTATTGGGATTTTTAACCTCATTCTATTAAATTAAAATAGATTTTCTGAATGCACTAAAATTGTCTAAATAAATGACTTGTAATAATTTCACATAGCCACATAATACTCCACTCAAAGTGCTTTAGGAAAGCAACTATTTTCTTACAAAAATTTAGACTTTTAAATTCATAGTATTCAATTTTTCATTGTAAGAAAATTTTCTTCTTTAACAACCAGATAAGCCCAGTGTCAAAAGAGCTGTTTCTCATTAGAATTCAAAGAAAATTACACAAAACGTATCATAACTCTTTAACATCAATACTTTGTCACTTTCATGAACCCAACAATAACTTGTTTCACTATTAAGAGGGGCCTCAAGAGACAGGACAGAAATTCACTGTTTAGTGTGAGTAAGTCTAAAATTATTTACATATTCTAAATGCTTTTGCAAAATGGGAGGGTTTGCATGGAAATCTTTACTACTGTTTATAAGCCATTCATTCTACCGTATTGCATATTGTGATTTTGCAATGCAGAACTGCTGCTCCTCTTTTTAATACTAGTTTTCTCTTCCAGAGCATTGCATATTTACGTTAGAATATATGGAGCCTAATCTTGATCTCACTTCCCTGATCATATAAATTAGGAGAAACCCCAGATACGGCTCTGAAGTTTCACTGTTGTAAGTGGAAAGCAGATGCTTGTCTGCTGTATCTTCTTGTGTCCTTCAAGGATTGGTTCACAGTCAGATAGCAGCATTTCTCTACAGTGCAATTCTCCTTATATCCTTTGGAGGCCTGAAAATGGTGTCCCCATTTGTTCTTCTTTTTTGCTACTTCCTTTGGGGTCCATGACCCAATTACCCTGTGTCCAGCATGGAAGGAAACTCCAGGCCAGGAATCTGAGCTTCCATTCCAGTTACATGAACAGATCTGCTAGCCACAATTAGCAGAGGCTCGTTTTATATTTTAGACACACTTACATGCAGATGCTTCACACAGTCCACAAAACTGTTCCATGCAATTCGGAGACTAAAGTCCTGATTCAGCAAATTACTTAAGCAGGTGCTTGACTTTAATGACATGAGTAACCCTATCTTTAGTCAGCAAAAACGTAAGTACATGCTTAATGTACATATGTGCTTAAGTGTCTAAATCTATGGGACTTGCATGCTCAAAGTTAAACACATGCTTAAATGTTTTGTTGAATCAAGGCCATAATGAGTAGATCACTGTTAAGACAAAGGGTATTTGGAATCCACACATCTGTGTCAGTTTTGAATATCTGTCTAACCTGTTTTTGTGTCCTCTTTGCCTTCAGATTGATTTTGAAGGTGTCATTGCTGAACCTGATGGAACACACAGTTTTGATGGGATTTGGAAGGCCAGCTTCACCACCTTCACTGTGACAAAATACTGGTTTTATCGCTTACTGTCGGCAATCTTTGGCATTCCTCTGGCTCTCATCTGGGGTATTTACTTTGCCATTTTGTCATTCTTACACATCTGGGCAGTGGTGCCATGCATAAGAAGCTACTTGATTGAGATCCAATGCATCAGCCGGGTCTATTCTATCTGCATCCACACGTTCTGCGACCGATTATTCGAGGCCATCGGCAAAATGTTCAGCACTATCCGGGCAACAATACGAAAAGAAATATAAGTGATGCTTCAAGGACAGCTCTCTGTCTGGAGAGTCTTTTTTGTGTGCCAATTTCAAGGCTCCTAAATCAATCTGCAGCAACCGCTGGTGAATATACTGGCCCAAAACAAAGAATCATGTGTTCGGTTTTCATTACTAATATTTATCCCTACTGGATTTTTTTTCACTCTGCATTTTTCAAAATGATCTTGAATTGCTACTCTCCCATTCCAGCCGCATATCATTTTGCTGACCATTTGATAAACATATTGATGTGCTTCTGTTGGGGGATTTTTTAGCCTTCCATTCATTCCTTGCAAGATACATTCACAATGATATAATAAAGAACTGCAAAAATGCTTTCCAACACTGTCATGCCATTCATTTTATTGTGGGCAAACAGTATAAAGCTATTGCAGCAGAATGAACCTGACAAGTTGGCAGGTTTTAAAAGAATGTTCTTTTTTCAATTGTATTGTCAGTTGACTACAGCCATTTACTGTAATGGTCAGATATGAAAAGACAGATATAAACAAATTACTTAACTAATATATGTTCTGAAAATCTAATGCCTTATCAGGTCAGAGACTTTGACACATAAAACTTGCCATGTCTGAATGCTGAATGTCCATAAAAAGCTACAGTTAATGCCTTCTTGTGTCATAGTAGCTATCCTGAAAGTTTGCTGCCAACTGTTTGTCAGCCCTTCACTATAATTACAGAAGCAAACTGAAGATCAAAATTAAAAAATATTGTTTTTAAAATGTTTTTCTGGCAGTGACTTATGATATGTCTCTTAGCTAATATGTAGGTGTTCATCACACCAGTAAACATCACAAATGTGTCTGAGATGACACTGGCTTAAAAAATGAATAATCCAGGTGCGCCAAACTCATGCTGTATCATACCAACTATGAGCTGTCTCTGAGAGAAGCCAGCTTTAAAAAACCTTCCTGTCAGCCGAGGTCAGCATGCTGTTAGCTCACAGATTAGTTTCAGGAGAATTCACGCTTTGCTGAGTCCAAACTAATCCATCACAAGAGATGCTTTAGAAACTCCACATTGTGTTCCACTTTTTTAGCTGAGCTGCAGCCATCAGGAAGTCTTAATGGAGGGTACTGTGTGAAACTGTCAAATGTTGCAAAGCACTAGCCCTTGAAAATAAAGCATTTGCAACACAGCATTTGCTGTGACCCATGGGAGCCTTTGACCTTACAGTGATGTTACTGAGTTCAGAGGACATCCTCATAAGGTTTGCATGAAGCATTAGAACCCTTAAAACCTGAAATGCACATAAAGTTGTCTGGTATTGTCAAAGCTTTCTGCCTAATACTTCATATGAATCAGTGGTGCCTTCCACTCTATTTCTGCCACAAGTGCATTTAAATCTGTTTGGAGGATGCAGCTGCTGCTTCTCTCTCTCTCTCTCTTTTATAGGCACATGCATTGCAAACCTATTCACTACTTTTGTTTTGCATTTAAAACAGACCCTGGTATGGGTAGAGTTTTATGGTTTTCCTATATACAGAACTGAGAGTGTACTATTATAGAGATTTTGCAGTACTAAAAACAAGCAAGATTGTAAACAAGAAATATTTTATCTTGATATGAAGAAAATCACTTTGAAAAGGCCTCCTTGATTTATCATGTAAACTGTGTATCCTGAAAGATGTCTGTTCACTTAGACTTATTAGTCCCTAATCCAAATACATTGCTGATCCGAGACATTTACATTGCTATTATATGCTTACAGATTTAACTGCCACCTTTTTTTAATTTTGCATGTACTGCAAAGCCTACAATCTACGCAATAAAAAATGTTTAATGGTAGCTCCTGTCTGAATTATTCTTTACCTAAAAAGCCATTTTCACAAATCTCACATCCGATGAAGTGGGATGTAGCTCACGAAAGCTTATGCTCAAATAAATGTGTTAGTCTCTCAGGTGCCTCAAGTACTCCTGTTCGTTTTGCGGATACAGACTAACACAGCTGCTACTCTGAAACCTGTCCGTAAGAAGCAAGACCAAACATCTCCTGAGTAAAAGTCAAATAAATCATGGAATGATTCTTGAGAAAGACCCTGTGAATAAACCTGGGGTGGTGACTCGGTGTTTGCTAGGAGTAGGTTTTCACAACAGTAAATTCTGTTTCCCTCACTGTTATACATTGACATTATTTAGCTAGTCAATAGTACACAGCACTGGGACTTGGGAGATGTGGCTTCTAGTCCCAGCTCTGCTACTGGGTGAGCTTAGGTAATTCACTTCACCTTCCCATTCCTCAGGCATTGGGGTAACGATACCTGTAAAGTGCTTTGGAGCTGTTCTCATGAAAAGCGCTAGGTCAGAGCTAAGTATTATTGTATATTTCATTTGGCATAAAAGACATTGTGCCTGATCCTGCCACACTTGAGCTCCTTGGGAGTTCTGTCATTGACTTCAATGGGAACAATATTGGTCTTAACCAATACCACTGTTTATCGTAACCATTTTTTGTATTGTAGATACTGTACTATGTACTGCATCTCTCATCCAGTCCTGAACTGACATAACATGACAGGCTAATTCTTTCCTTCAGGTTTATTACTTGGTATCTGCCATCCTCTTACCATAATACAAACACGTGCTACAAATTAGGATATCACATTTTGAGCCCATAAATCTATTAGCTATGCTTTAAAGCACAAATTGCAAACATTAGCACGAGGTAAGTTCTCCTACATTCTGCACTCACAGGACAGTGTGTTCAGTGATAATATAGTAAGCAATGCATTTAATTTCCCTGCAGTGTGAATGAAGAGAGCTTCTAAAACAGAGAACATTTTAAAATAAATTAAAGAATGAAATGTGGACCTGGAGCGGATGAATATATGGATGGTTTGTGCAGAAAACAGGATAGCAATATTTAAAATGCCTGAAATGCTGTGTTATTTTTCCTTTGAAAGGGGCTTGATATACCTGGGACAAAAACATCCGTCCAACTTGTCCACCTGACAATGGCACATCAGCAAGAGGCTCCGGGGAACATGGGGATCTGACTTTCTTTTTCATCCTCTGTAGCAACTCACTAGATGGAGTTTATATCAGGGAGAACTAGATGGGTATTACACTGCCGTGGCAGATTAGGCTCTTGCTGCAGAACAGGTTTCCAGCCATGCTGTTCAATAATGGCAGGGAACAGTCATGATAATTTTTAGCCTGGTTATAAAACATGGTTAAGGTCCACGCTAAACTACAAATTGGAACCATATTTATAACCATGGTGTAAGAAGATTGCCTGCCACAGGTATATTTGTAGTGTAGACAAGGCCTTACATTGCTAGGTTGGTACATTACTAAAGGGTCAGACTGCCCTATAGACTCAGATCCCAGATCCTCTGGTCCAAAAAGCTATGCTCAACTGGGATGAGGATAAAGGTGGCTTTAGGTTACCTTCATGTTCCCTGATCCCACAGCTTCTGGATGCAGGCCCAGTCCCCAGCATAAAACAAAGCAGACTGAAAGCTGCTCTATTTCATACAAACTGCCAACTGCCCTCAGGCCCTATTCTGGCAGCAGGGACCAGCGAGGTACAGGACTGCCACAGCCAGTAACTTTCTTCCTGGTCATATCCCTTAACCAGGAGTGGGGGCAGCCCTTCACCAGCTCTATTCAAGAAGAACTCTTCTCTGGACAGTTAAATCAGGTGTAAGGCCACTGTACATGCAAGGAGCAGCACAACGCAGCCTGAATGAACCAAAAGGTGGTGGGGGGGGGGGCGTGTAAAACTTTCTGGCAATTGGCAGAATATAGACTATCACATATCAAAACACCCATCTCCCCCACTTCCAGCAACCAGAGCTCCAGGTGCACACATTGCCAGAATTCCTGCTGGCAGGAAACCACAGATGAAAACAAGGTTCAGCAACTAAATGTAAAAAGAGTTAGCCCAGAAAATCAAAACCAAATGGTACGTTGCACAGGACGGACGTATTCTAAAGAGAGACTGAAGAATCAGTATGTAACTTAAAGGAAAGTCATAAACCGCAATAGAATTATACTGGGGGGGAAACGGTTCAAAACTTGTCAAGCCAACCACAAACCAAAGCATGCAAAAGCTGAATATAATGTGGGACAGTCTGAACAGCAGCTAGCCAGCCAAAGAAAGAGGCTGCAAACATAAAGACTGGTCCATTTGAGGGAGTAGACAACAACCAATAGTCCAGGAGTCAGGGGTGTGCACAAGGGAGGGGCAAGCAGGCGCTCCCAATAATGGTCGGGGGCACAGAACTTCTCCAGCCCCAAGGCTGCGGAGGCAGGGAAGAGCAAGCTCCTGCCAGGACCGGTGCAGGAGGGAGGGTAGAGCGAGCTCCTGCCGGGGCCGGATGGGGAGGCAGGAGAGCAAACTCCTTGTGGGGGCACAGCATGTGCCCCTCCAAAAGGGGTCAAATTTAAATCCCTCTACACACCCCTGCCAGGAGTCAAATTTGGGGCCAATGCAATGTTACTCAATTCAAGCACTGTATACAGCCGCAGCCCCACCACTTGTCTCCAAATAGCTGGATTGTCACAGGACAGCACTGACTATTTCAAAAGAAAGAGACCAGTGCACCTGTGACTGGTTAGCTGCCTCCCAACTGAGGTTAAGGGAAGGCACCTGGGCCACATAAATGGGGAGAGACTGAGACAGTGGGATCAACCAGGAAAAGGGGCAGGTGAGAGCTGCCTGACAACAGCTGAAGAGAGTCAGAAGATGGACAGGTGAGTGCTTCCTGAGACCAGGAGAGTCAGGAAGGAGCAGCAGAGAATTACCTGAGGGAAAGAGTTGGAAGGAGGGCAGAAACCATGAGCTGCTGGTGAGGAGTTTGGAAGAAGGCTGTTGGTGACAACTGTCCAGTGCTGGGGACCTCTGATGAGCAGAAGGCTAGTGCAGTCGAGCTTGGTCATGCAAAGCTGAGCAGGAAGCAATAGGGTTGTTGTAGGAGGGTGGATCTCTGAGCAGGGGCAGCATCCCAAGAGGGGGAGTAGAACATTGCTGGAAGGGGAGCTCTTGTACTGCAGACCTGAGTGGAGGGTTGTAGGAAGACTGGTCTCTCTCTGGCAGGGAGGTCTGGAGACTGGGGCCCTGCGTCAGGGGAAAAAGGGAGGGGCTTACACTGAGTGGAGGAAAGGGGAAACTAAGTTAGGTGCACCTGTTGTGCTGTGGTCTGCTGTAGGAGGCAGCCCCAGCCAGGAGCCAACTTGTGACATGGATAAATGTACTCAAATGATCAGCTGCAAAACAGGTCACAATGATGATATTTAAATTATTATAATTAAACTTCAGAATCAACATCCCACTGAAACGACTGCTGTCTCACACCTCTCCTGCTGCTGGCATTTCAGTCAGTCCCAGCATTCATTGATTACATCCAGTCAACATTTGGAAGGGTTTTTTTGCTAGCGTAACACCATACAGAAAGTGTACTTTGCAGAAACTGATGGGACCCCCAGAGAAGCTCCCAGTATGTCATCTCTACCATACACTCCTTAGAAGTTTCCCTTTCTGTTGGAAACAATGATGGACAATTCACTGAAATTTCCAAGCAAAGATCCTTCCCAACAACTGGTACTGATCATGGATATAGCTAAAACAATAGATAAAAATATCAGTACCAACATGTTGCACAGAATCTTCCAACTCTCACTGTATCAGGTTATTGCAAAGATGATATCTGACTGCAAGACCTCCAGGGTGGGGACCATCTTTTTGTTCTGTGTTTGTACAGCACCTACCACAATGAGTCCTGGTTCAATGAATGTGGTTTCTATGGGCTATGGTTTCTAAGGGCTATGGTAAACTCATATCCAGTTTCTTGTCCACTGTAATCCCTAGGTCCTTTTCTGCAGAAATGCTGCCTAGCCATTCGGCCCCCAGTCTGTAGCGGTGCATGGGATTCTTCCGTCCTAAGTGCAGGACTCTACACTTGTCCTTGTTGAACCTCATCAGATTTCTTTTGACTCAATCCTCTAATTTGTCTAGGTCCCTCTGTATCCTATCCCTATCCTCCAGTGTACCTACCTCTCCTCCCAGATTAGTGTCATCTGCAAACTTGCTGAGGGTGCAATCCACACCATCCTCCAGATTATTAATGAAGATATTGAACAAAACTGGCCCCAGGACCAACCCTTGGGGCACTCCACTTGATACCAGCTGCCAACTAGACATGGAGCCATTGATCACTACCCATTGAGCCCGACAACCTAGCCAGCTTTCTATCCGCCTTATAGTCCATTCATCCAGCCCATACTTCTTTAACTTGCTGCAAGAATACTGTGGGAGACTGTGTCAAAAGCTTTCCTAAAGTCAAGGAATAACATGTCCACTGCTTTCTCCTCATTCACAGAGCCAGTTATCTCATCATAGAAGGCAATTAGATTAGTCAGGGGGTGAGTGGCTGAGTGATAACAGCACCTGGAGGGGTTTGCCATTTTTCAAGGGCAAAGCATCATGAAAGTCAGCCCAGGCTGGAAAGCTAAGGTGCACAGCACTCCACAGTTCTAGGTTGTACGCTCAGGATCACTAAAATGGGTGTCTTGTTTTTTGTATTTAAGAGCACAGAGGATTGACTTTGGAGGATTCATCTCACAGGCTATGCCACACGTCCAATAAGATGGGTATATATGAATCTATAACAATATGACGCTCATCATTACAGCTGCTTGGAAATTTTCTTACCAAAAGTTTTTCCTTCAGAAAATGCAATTTTTTCCCCCAAAACTATATTTTGTGGAAACGTGTTGATATCAACCAAATCTTACAGAAAAAGATTTAAAAGCCTTTCAAAAAGGCCGAAACTCTCCTTTTCAGCCTGGAATGTTTTGAGTTTCCATTTTCAAATGATTTTTCCATTTTTAATTTTATACGCTGTAAAACTTTTGGAAAGTCAAAATCAGAATGAAATGTTTCAATTTTATCCAAACAAAACATTTCAACTGACTGGATTTTTTTTTTATTTTGCTTCATGGGATTACTTGTGGCTCCATTCATGACAATGGAGTCAAAGGCATACCCTTTGCCTTTGAACTGATCCAGTATACATTCTGAACTGATCCCAACAACTCATTTGATGCTGCACGACCTCTGGTGCAACCTCAGAGAGTCTGACTTTGTACCAGTGGAGTCAATGGGAGTGTTGCTATTGGCTTAAAATGGGAGCAGGTGCAGGGCCATGTACAATCTATTTTGAACATGTGTAAATACAAGAATATTGTCTGAAGCAGAATCTATACCCTGCGGGAGTTGTACATTAGAACTAGTTGTGTAACCAAGACTGGTAAAAAATGTACTCTCCATACTTAAGTCCAGATAAAGAACATGACTGTTGCAGGGAATTAGTCCACATCTTGTTTTTAATACATCTTAAAGTGGATTGGATATTCCTGAAAAATGGTAGATGGAAAGCTCACTGGGAATAAGTCCTCTGTTTCCAGAACAAGCATGGTACAAGTGAGGCAGCAGAGATGCAATCTTCCCCATACTGCCCTGCAAACATGTCTAATTTCTGTCCTGGAGAAAACAGCCTTAAGGGCAAGAAGATAATTCCATGGACATGGAGTTTTTGGCTCTGCTGGAACTGACAACTAGGAAGCTAATGCAAGTTCATTGTGTCGGTGGTTTCTGTGATGTCTGGAGGTCTGGTCACTAAAAACTACTAGACTGAGACCACAAATCCATTTCAGATAGGCATGTCAAGATTCCTTCCCCACTCTGAACTCTAGGGTAAAAATGTGGGGACCTGCATGAAAGACTCCCTAAGCTTATTCTTACCAGCTTAGGTTAAACGCTGCCACCACCAAAGTGTTACACAAAGAACAGAGGACGTGCCCACTTGGAAATGTCTCCCCCCAGAAATATCCCCCCAAGCACTACATCCCCTTTCCTGGGGAAGGCTTGATAAAAATCCTCACCAATTTGCATAGGTGAACACAGACCCAAATCCTTGGATCTTAAGAACAAGGAAAAGCAATCAGGTTCTTAAAAGAAGAATTTTAATTAAAGAAAAAGTAAAAGAATCACCTCTGTAAAATCAGGATGGTAAATACCTTACAGGGTAATCAGATTCAAAACATAGAGAATCCCTCTAGGCCAACCCGTAAGTTACAAAAAGATACAAAAACAGAAATATACATTCCATTCAACACAACTTATTTTATCAGCCATTTAAACAAAACAGAATCTAACGCATATCTAACTAGATTGCTTACTGACTTTTTACAGGAGTTCTGACCTGCATTCCTGCTCTGGTCCCAGCAAAAGTATCACACAGACAGAGAGGACCCTTTGTTCCCCCACCCCTTCCAGCTTTGAAAGTATCTTGTCTCCTCATTGATCATTTTGGTCAGGTGCCAGCGAGGTTATCTTAGCTTCTTAACCCTTTACAGGTGAAAGGGTTTTTCCTCTGGCCAGGAGGGATTTAAAGGTGTTTACCCTTCCCTTTATATTTATGACGCCTCCCAAATCACAGATAGGGTGAAACGCTGCCTGTGATTTCTTCCTGGAGCTCTAGGAGAAAACAGAGTTAATAAGACACATGCACCTCTAAATATACTAAGTATATAAAGACGAACAATATTTTCCACATCTCAAGGACAATTTTAACCAGTTGATTCTAGGAAACTTTCACGGGAGAGTGCATCAGCCACTTTATTAGAAGCTCCTGAGATGTGTTGGATGTCGAAATCAAAATCTTGGAGAGCTAAACTCCACCAAATAAGTTTTTTTTTTTTTTAATTTCCCATGGTGGTATGAAGCCACTGTAGCGCAGCATGGTCTGTTTGCAGGTGGAAACGCTGTCCCCAAACGTATGGGAGTAGCTTTTCCAAAGCATAGACAATAGCGTAACATTCTTTTTCACTGACCAACCAGTTGCTTTCCCTCTCAGACAGCTTCTTGCTGAGAAACACTACACGATGGAATTCTTGATCTAGTCCTTCCTGCATTAAAACTGCTCCCACACCACGCTCGGATGCATCGGTGGTTACTAGGAACAGTTTGTCAAAGTCTGGGGCCCTTAGCACAGGGTCAGACATGAGTGTCGCTTTAAGCTGGTTAAAGGCCTTCTGACACTCTTCAGTCCACTGAACGACATTTGGCTGTTTCTTTTTGGTTAGGTCTGTCGGGGCGGCGATTTGGCTGTATTGCAGTACAAATCACCTGTAATATCCAGCCAAGCCTAAGAAGGATTGGATCTGTTTCTTTGACTTTGGGACAGGGCGCTTTTGGATAGCATCCACTTTGGCCTGTAGGGGGTTGATAGTTCCTTGATCCACCTGGTGTCCAAGGTAAGTCACACTGTTTAGGCCTATGACATTTCTTAGTCTTAACAGTTAGTCCTGCCTCCCTTATGTGCTCAAAAACTTTTTGTTGATGTTCCAGGTGTTCTGCCCAGGAATCCAAAAATATGGCCACATTGTCAAGGTAGGCGACTGTATATTCTCCCAGTCCTGCTAGGAGACCATCTACAAGTCTTTGGAAGGTGGCGGGTGCATTCCGCAGCCCGAAAGGGAGTACATTAAATTCATACAGCCCGACATGTGTGGTGAAGGCTGACCTTTCCTTGGCGGATTCATCTAGTGGTACCTGCCAGTACCCCTTGGTTAAGTCCAAGGTAGAGATGAACCGGGCCTGTCCCAGTTTCTCTAATAGTTCATCTGTGCGTGGCATTGGATAGTTGTCTGGGCGAGTTACAGCATTTAGCTTACTGTAGTCCATGCAAAAACGTATCTCCCCATCTGGTTTGGGAACTAGAACCACTGGAGATGCCCATGCACCGCCAGAGGGGCGGATTACCCCCATCTGTAGCATATCCTGGATCTCCCATTCTATAGCAGTTTTAGCTTGAGGAGACACCCAGTAAGGTTGGGCTTTACTTGGGTGAGCATTACTTGTGTCAATGGAGTGGTATACCTGTTCAGTCAGTCCTGGGGTGGCTGAGAATGTCAGCACGTAGCTAGTGCACAGCTCCTTGATCTGCTGTCACTGCATATGCCCAAGGGTCATGGAGAGGTTCATCTCTTCCACGACACCATCACTTTTCCCTTCTTGGTAGACACCTTCAGGCCACTCAGCATCATCTCCTCCCTGGGCTGTAAACTGACAAATCTTTAATTCTCTGGAATAAAAGGCTTTAGAGAATTAATATGGTACACCTTAAGCTTTTGGTTGGAGGTGGGGAATGCTATGAGATAATTAACAGCTCCCAGGTGCTCTTGGACCGTGAATGGCCCTTCCCATAATGCTTCCATTTTATGGGCCTGGAGCGCCTTTAAGACCATGATCTGGTCCCCTACTTTGAAGGAACGCTCTCTGACATGTTTATCATACCAGGCTTTTTGCTCTTTTTGAGCATACTGTAGGTTTTCTTTAGCAAGGGCTAAAGAGGTTCGGAGGGTGTTTTGTAGGTTGGTTACAAGGTCCAGAATGTTAGTTCCTGGAGAATGTGTAAACCCCTCCCATTGCTGCTTCACCAACTGTAATGACCCCTTAACCTCGCGGCCATATACAAGTTCAAATGGTGAAAACCCTAAACTGTGATGTGGTACAGCTCTGTAGGCAAATAGCAACTGCTGAAACACTAGGTCCCAATCTTTGGAGTGCTCATTTACGAATTTATGTATCATGGCCCCTAAAGTCCCACTAAATTTCTCCACCAGGCCATTTGTTTGATGATGGTAAGGTGTGGCAACCAAGTGATTCACCCCATGAGCTTCCCAAAGGCTTTCCATAATTCCTGCCACGAGATTAGTTCCTGCATCTGTGAGGATGTCAGAGGTCCAACCTTCCCTGGCAAAAATGTCTGTTAGTGCCTGGCACACACTTTTAGCCCTGGTGTTGCTTAGAGCTACTGCTTCCGGCCACTGGGTGACAAAATCCATGAAAGTCAGTATGTACTGCTTTCCTCTGGGTGTCTTTTTCAGAAAAGGATCCAGAATATCCACAGCTACTCGCTGAAATGGAACGTCAATGACGGGGAGTGGCTGGAGAGGGACTCTGACCAGGTCTTGTGAGGTATGCCAAAGAGTGGGGAAAACCCCAAGACTGGACATAGGTAAAAACATCCTTGCCCATTCCCTCCCAGTGGAATGACCTCCCCAAATGGTCTTTGGTCCTGTTCACCCCAGCGTGGCCACTAGGATGATCGTGGGTTAAGCTCAAAAGCTTGACCCAGTACTTAGTTGGAAATCCCAACTCTCTCTGAGGATGCCAGTCTTCCTAATAAGCGACGGTCACATAAACACCACCCTATACCGGAAACCTACTGACCGCTATTCCTACCTACATGCCTCCAGCTTTCACCCAGACCACACCACACGATCCATTGTCTACAGCCAAGCTCTATGATACAACCACATTTGCTCCAACCCCTCAGAAAGAGACAAAACACCTACAAGATCTCTATCAAGCATTCTTACAACTACAATACCCACCTGCTGAAGTGAAGAAACAGATTGACAGAGCCAGAAGAGTACCCAGAAGTCACCTACAGGACAGGCCCAACAAAGATAATAACAGAACTCCACTAGCCATCACCTTCAGCCCCCAACTAAAACTTCTCCAACACATCATCAAGGATCTACAACCTATCCTGAAGGATGACCCCATCACTCTCACAGATCTTGGGAGACAGGCCAGTCTTTGCCTACAGACAGCCCCGCCAACCTGAAGCAAATACTCACCAGCAACCACACAACAAAAACACTAACCCAGGAACCTATCCTTGCAACAAAGCCCATTGCCAACTGTGTCCACATATCTATTCAGGGGACACCATCATAGGGCCTAATCACATCAGCCACACTATCAAAGGCTCGTTCACCTGCGCATCTACCAATGTGATATATGCCATCATGTGCCAGCAGTGCCCCTCTGCCATGTACATTGGTCAAACTGGACAGTCTCTATGTAAAAGAATAAATGGACACAAATCAGATGTCAAGAATTATAATATTCATAAACCAGTCGGAGAACACTTCAATCTCTCTGGTCACTCAATTTCAGACCTAAAGGTGGTAATATTAGAACAAAAAGACTTCAAAAACAGACTCCAACGAGAGACTGCTGAATTGGAATTAATTTGCAAACTAGATACAATTAACTTAAATTTGAATAGAGACTGGGAGTGGATGTGTCATTACACAAAGTAAAACTATTTCCCCATGTTTATTTCCCCCACTCCCCACTGCTCCTCGGACGTTCCTGTTAACTGCTAGAAATGGCCCACCTTGATTATCACTACAAAAGGTTCTCTCTCCCCCCGCCCCCAACTCTCTTGCTGGTAATAGCTCAACTTAAGTGATCACTCTCCTTACAGTGTGTATGATAACACCCATTTTTTCATATTCTGTGTGTATATAAATCTCCTCACTGTATTTTCCACTGAATGCATCCGATGAAGTGAGCTGTAGCTCACGAAAGCTTATGCTCAAATAAATTGGTTAGTCTCTAAGGTGCCACTAGTACTACTTTTCTTTTAGTGAATATAGACTAACATGGCTGCTACTCTGAAACCAGTCTTCCTGGTGTCCACCAGAAAGAGTTTCCTTGTATAAAAGGCCTCTTTCTACAACAAACCTGGATCGATTAGAAGGGCTGAGAGGCGGTGGGTTGCTCCGTGCCACTGTCCAAGCTCTTTGGAGGCTTCCAGACCAAACAGGAAGCAGATGAAACTCTTCCCTTGATGCTGGAGACATGAGTTCCTCATTGGATTGTGGACCTAGGCTTGGTCCCTCTGGAAGTGATGTAGGGGATGGGGCTGTTTCCGTTGACTGTGAACCGCTCTCCGCTGGTGCACTATGTTGGGGTTCAGGCTCCGGCTGAGCCTCTTGTGTAGGGTTATCGGCTGCTGCCATTTCAGGGTCGGTGGGGCCCTCTGGTGTTGAGGTTGCAAGTACTGGATTCAATGCTGACAATGGGTCTGGTGCTCATTGTTCCACCGGTTCCAGTTCTGGGACTTGCTCTGTCTGAGTCTTTGGGACTGGATCCACTACTGCTGTTGCAGACGTTGGCATGGGGTCCGGTTCCATCATCTCTGACCTGGTCCTGGTAGAAGTTTCTGGAACAGAGCTAGGTGTGACAGCTTGCTTAGCCTTGCTGCAGGTGACCATTCCCACCCTCTTGGCTAGCTTCACATGATTGGCCAAGTGTTCTCCCAACAGCATGGGGATGGGATAATCATCATAGACTGCAAAAGTCCACATTCCTGACCAGCCCTTGTACTGGACAGGCAACTTGGCGGTAGGCAAATTGAAAGAGTTGGACTTGAAGGGTTGAATCGTCACTTGGATCTCAGGGTCGATTAAATTGGGGTCCACTAAGGAAGCATGGATAGCCAACACTTGTGCTCCGGTGTCCCTCCATGGTGTGACCTTCTTCCCGCCCACACTCACAGTTTCCTTCCGCTCAGAGGGCATCTGGGAGGCATCTGGGCCTGAGGACTCTGGTGTGATTCCGGTACAATGAACTGTAATCTGTTGGGGTTCTTGTAGCAGTTGACCTTTACATGTCCTGGCTCATTACATTTAAAACATCATCCAGCTGACGGGTCACTGGGGTGAGGTGGGTTGCTGGAGAACCGTGTGGCAGGACAATAAGGTGGCTGGAGAATTCCTTGGGGGGTAGGTGGGGCCTTGGGCTGCCCCCGGTCATAGGGTGTGGTCTGAGGATGTCCCTTCTGGTATCTGCTCCAACTGCGACCAGTTTTTTTCTTTTCTGCCACTTCCACCCATTTGGCTCCAATCTCCCCCACCTCGATTACAGTTTTGGGCTTCCCATCTAGGATGTATCTTTCTATTTCCTCAAGAACACCCTCTAAGAACTGTTCCATTTGCATTAGGAAGGGCAACTCTTCTGGAGATTTAACACTTGCTCCTGATATCCTGGCATCCCAATGTTTCGCAGTGTGCTAGGCATGTCGGGTAAATGACACATCTGGTTTCCACCTTAGGGCTCTGAACCACTGACAGGAATGCTCAGGTATTAGCCCATTCTGACTCTTGCCTGGGTTTTAAACAGTTCATACTTGTTCATGTGTTCATTAGGCATTTCAGCTGCCACCTCGGCTAAGGGTCCACTGAGCTGCAGCCTCAGCTCTACCATGTATTGCTCTGTAGAGATGCTGTACGCAAGGCAGACCCTTTGGAAGTTTTCTAAGAAGGCCTCAGTATCATCGCCTGCCTTGTAGGTGGGGAACTTCCTGGGATGTGAGGTAAAGTGGTACCTGGAGAACGATTGTTATTATGCTGAGCCTTTGCCTTCTCCATGTCCAGGGCATGCTTCTTCTCTTTTTCTCCTCTGCATACTTCCTCTCTTTTTTCTTCTCCTCCATTTCTTCTTCCCTTGCCTCCATAGCTCTCCTGTGGGCAGCCTCTTGGTTTTTTTCTACCTCCATAGCTCTCCTGTGGGCAGTCTCTTGGTTTTTTTCTGCCTTGGTTTCTGTCATGTTTGCCTCTCTCTTTTTAACTAACTTTACACCCGAGAGTTAGAAATAAAACAAAACAAACAAACAAAAGAACTTGGCTTGTCAAAAAAATAGGTTGTGCTGTAACTGGATACCTGTGTTCTCTGACAGTGATTGTCAGCCTACAGAAAAAGTCCTTTTAAAAAAAAAAACTAACACCTTTGTCTCCAGGCAAATAGACAGAAAAACCCTCTAGTTGCTCTTAGCTAAAAAAAAACTTCAGGTCTGTGAAGACTTGTGAATTTCCCTGCAGGAGGTTAACTACCCTGCCTTTAGGTAGAGAAACTCCAGCTCACAAAAGACAAATCCCTTTTGTTATGTTTGTTGCTTTGTCCCCTTTTACAAAACCCTTTAAAATCTTTTAAAATCCTTCTGTGCTTCTGGTTTAAAAAAAAAATCTCAAAATGATTTCAAATAAATCCCACCACTCTGCCACCATGTCAAGGTTCCTTCCCCACTATGAACTCTAGGGTACAGATGTGGGGACCTGCATGAAAGACCCCCCTAAGCTTATCCTACCAGCTTAGGTTAAACGCTGCCACCACCAAAGTGTTACACAAAGAACAGGGGAAGTGCCCACTTGGAAATGTCTCTCCCCCAAAAAATATTCCCCCCCCCCCCCAAGCAATACACTCCCTTTCCTGGGGAAGGCTTGATAAAAATCCTCACCAATTTGCATAGGTGAACACAGACCCAAATCCTTGGATCTTAAGAACAAGGAAAAGCAATCAGGTTCTTAAAAGAAGAATTTTAATTAAAGAAAAAGTAAAAGAATCACCTCTGTAAAATCAGGATGGTAAATACCTTACAGGGTAATCAGATTCAAAACATAGAGAATCCCTCTAGGCCAACCCTTAAGTTACAAAAAGATACAAAAACAGAAATATACATTCCATTCAGCACAACTTATTTTATCAGCCATTTAAACAAAACAGAATCTAACGCATATCTAACTAGATTGCTTACTGACTTTTTACAGGAGTTCTGACCTGCATTCCTGCTCTGGTACCAGCAAAAGCATCACACAGACAGAGAGAACCCTTTGTTTCCGCTCCCCTCCCCCAGCTTTGAAAGTATCTTGTCTCCTCATTGGTCATTTTGGTCAGGTGCCAGCGAGGTTATCTTAGCTTCTTAACCCTTTACAGGTGAAAGGGTTTTTCCTCTGGCCAGAAGGGATTTAAAGGTGTTTCCCCTTCCCTTTATATTTATGACAAGGCCATTAAACAGTGATTAGACAGTAATGTCTTTTGTTCCTCATGAATCTGGCATAGATTTAAATCAGGTACCTAAAAGTAGAATTTTGCATAGACAGAAAACTTTTTAAAAATGAAACATTTTCAATTTGGCGCTTTTGAAAATGGAAATAGTTTTGGTTTTTAGGGCCAAATTTTCTGCAAAAAAAATTTTGTTTTGCAAAAGAGGTTTTTGTTTTTTTTTACTAAAAAGTGTTCAACTAAAAAATCTGGAACAGCTGTATCTAATACCAATTTACTAAGCCATCTAAGTCAATTTTTTTTATAAGAGTAACTCCTGTTCTTGGTATCTTATAGAAATCCTCTGTTGCCACAAATTCGCTCAGAAATTCTAAAGTGCAAAGAGATAACTATCAGGTATCCAACTATTTCCCCACCAATATATTGATTCAGCAAAGTACTTAAGAACATGTCCTACTTTAAGTACATGAGTAGTCTCATTGAGTTCACTGGGATTATACACTTGCTTGAATTTATGCATCTGTGCACTCAAGTCCTATCAACCATTGGTTCCTGTATGTTAATGGTATCATACTTAATTCTGAATGAAAGTTGAAAGCGGAATGCCCATTAAAGTAAATGTTGCATCTACACAGATGAATGTCTTATGAACAGTGCTGCTACAGGACATGTTTTAAATACATTTAAAACACATACTGAACACAGTGTTATTAAGACAAATAGGGGCTATTCCAAAGTATTGAATCAGGCCCCACCTGCATCCTTTGGTCCATTTAGTCATCTGACCAAGTCCCTTTGTAAAATGTGGTATCATTAGATGATGTAGGTTTCTTGCTCTCATGAGAACTTGTGCTTTCTGTACTTTTTTATAATTATAAAATTTTCCTTCTGAGACTTCTTGTTGCTGAAAAGATACAGCCTGATATAACAAGAATATGTTTCATTTGTGTTGTTATCCTATATTTGGCAGATTATAATATGAAAACAAAGGCAATCCATACAACTGGAAGTCAGTGCTGTAATATGGAGCCTTATAAGTGAGCCTAGCATGTAATATCCCTCTCATTTTTAATACTGGTTCTTTTTAATACACTTTTCAACTTCACTGTTAGGAAAGAAGGTAGACACCGAAATATACTCTTTGTGGATAAATGGAGCTCTCTGAGATTTAATTAAAACTGCTTTATCTTTAAACATGGAGTAAATTCTGTCTGGAATGAGATCTACAACAGTAGAAACAGAAGAGGTAGATGATACATGCCATGCTGTAGTCTGAGTAATGGGCAAAAAATTGGAGTGTAACCCTATAACCATATTTAGTTTTGACATCTAAATCTTTGCTGACCTAAACCCATCCCACATGGCCTGTGAGCTGGACATTTTTCAAACTGCATACGATCAGAGCCCTGAGTCTCACAGACAAAAATGTAGGAAGACTAAGACTAAAGAGTACAAGGTTTTCTTTCTTGAGGGAAACATTTTTCTTTCTCAAATAGAGACACTTCCAGTCATAACTCAGCTTAGTGTGTGATTTTTGTCAATTCACAACAACGATAACAAAAATACAAGAGTTGAAGTAACCATTATAATTTCTGAAGTTCAACTGTACAAAATCAAAAAGCTTTCCTATTTTTAAGACAGTGAGCCTAATTCATCAGCAGTGTCAGATGCTTGAAGACATTGGAGCTGCATTAGGGAGACATTTGGCCCTTATAAACATTGTACCTTGTATTTTCCAACCTGCCAAAGCACAAATGTCTGACAAAGTCACAAAATGAGGGACACAAAGAGTATTCATGCTGTGGGATTCACTCCTTTATTGTAAACAGCACTGTCTACAACCCCTCTTTCATGATTCTCTATTTCTGATGTAAATCATTTTCAGTATCAAAAGTGATGGGAGAACATAAGGAACTTCGGGACTCAAATTAATGATGTCCCTCAAAGTAAGAAATATTTCAGAGGCATCTGTATCTTGTATATCTATGGTGGGAATTTCAAAGTGCTACAATTGGCCTGACTCTTCTCCCACTGAAGTCAAAAGAGTTTTACTATTGACCATGGAAAATCAGATCCCAAAACTAGTAATTGAACCAAATCTTGCTCACTTTACTGTGTCAGTTGAGTCATTGAAAGGAGTTACTGGCTTGAGTAAGGCAAGCAGGATTTGCTGCACTATTTCTCCTCTGATTTGCACCACTGGCCCTGTTCTTCTGAGATTCAAGAGTTACACCAGCTAAAGATCTCACGCTTAATGTCCAAAAATGAGAACATAAATGAAACCTGTCACATCATTTTTATTCCAGTGTGATTCCACTGACTAAAATGGAGTAACTCCTGATTTACTGGAACAAAATCAGGCTCATGCAGTTTAATTGGTTTCATAGAATCATAGAATATCAGGGTTGGAAGGGACCTCAGGATGTCATCTAGTCCAATCCCCTGCTCAAAGCAGGACCGATCCCCAATTAAATCATCCCAGCCAGGGCTTTGTCAAGCCTGACCATAAAAACTTCTAAGGAAGAAGATTCCACCACCTCCCTAGGTAACGCATTCCAGTGTTTCACCACCCTCATAGTGAAAAAGTTTTCCCTAATATCCAACCTAAATCTCCCCCACTGCAACTTGAGACCGTTACTCCTCGTTCTGTCATCTGCTACCACTGAGAACAGTCTAGAGCCATCCTCTTTGGAACCCCCTTTCCGGTAGTTGAAAGCAGCTATCAAATCCCCCCTCATTCTTCTCTTCCATAGACTAAACATCCCCAGTTCCCTCAGCCTCTCCTCATAACTCATGTGTTCCAGTCCCCTAATCATTTTTGTTGCCCTCTGCTGGACTCTTTCCAATTTTTCCACATCCTTCTTGTAGTGGGGGGCCCAAAACTGGACACAGTACTCCAGATAAGGCCTCACCAGAGTCGAATAGAGGGAAACGATCACGTCCCTCGATCTGCTGGCAATGCCCCTACTTATACATCCCAAAATGTATAAGCAATCAGTTTGTTTTTTCCCTTGTGGTCTGAAATGAGGTTTGAGGAAATCACCCTCTGGAATTCTGAAGCTCACAGCTAGTGGTGACAGAATGATAGATCACCTTATATAATATAGCGCTTTCAATTTTTTTTTCCTGAAATTCATTATAGTAAATGTTCTACAATAGAAAAATAATGATCGATTTTATTTTAATGTTCTGTAGTGTAAAAATAAAGGTCTTTTAGCAAAATTGCTATTGAAAGGGAGATTCCAATACATCTAGGACTCTGTTAAATGAACTGTAGCTGTGATATTCCAGGAGCTGACAAAACAAAATTCTAAAGCTGTTTTTTTTTAAAAGGCTCCTATTGAATTATAATGCTCCGACTGCCATCTACTGGCTGCCTACAAACCAAATAACAATAACGCTCCCTGCAGATCAAGTGGTTAGACATAGAGAACAACTAAACTCTTGAGTTAGATCTAAAAATGAATGTGTATTGATAAATTTTTTGTAACATTTACAGCAGTGGCTCTGAACCTTTCTAGACTACTGTACCCCTTTTAATATGTTCATATATGTACCAATACAGGAAATTACTTACATTCTAGCTCCATTGATTTCAGTGGGACTTAAGCAAGCACTTTAAGATATGCACATGCTTACCTGATTTCCTGAATTAAGGACAGTTATGAACAGACACATATTGACTGTCAGAAAACAGCCAGCTTCACAAGAGGGTTTGCATTTCATCTAGTGAAACAAATGTTTGTGAGCCACTCTACCAATGGAAGTGTGCCCTCTGCTTTCATCCTAATAAAAGGTTTTTAGAAAGTCTTCTTTTACTGTCCGTGGGAAGAGGAGGCAAATCTAATCTAACTCTCCCCAGAGTACAGCGAAAATGGATATACTGGCATTCTGCTTTGAGTGGAATGCATCCGTACACAGAGCCTGCACACTAGGAAAAGGCACCCAGCAAGAAAATAAAGCATGAAATACACATAGAAAAGCAGAGCTCCTATCTGCACAATTGTTGATTGGGTAGAGAAGCCAAGCAAGGCAATATTACCCTGGACAGGAGATATTTCCTGCCAGTTTTTTTTTAAATCCCATGTTGGACCAGGCTCACTGACGAGCTCTGGACATGCAAAGCAGCTGTAAAGCAATCAGAACTGAATGGTTAACCCGTAACTGAATTGCTTTGGATCACTGGAGTACTCTGATGAAAGTGGTGTTAAGGGAGTTGTAATGAATGATCCAAAAATAAAAGATTGTTTTTCTTGTAATAATTTTTTTTAATTCCTGATACTCTAAGAGATTAGCTTTGTTTGGGAAGCCCTGTCTTTTGAACAAGAACCTTAAATAATGGTACTGAGGACAAAAATCCCTAGACAGTTCAACCTGGAAGGGGAGTGAGAAGGGGAGACTTTGAGCCAAGTTCTCTGGTAGGTAGCTTCTGGCTGTTTTGTGCTTCTCTAGTGTTGCAAATCAGCCATAAACACAGTTTACCCAGCCAGTTATACAGTCTACAGTTGCTTGACATTTTAAGAGCAGCACAAAGCTGCAGGAGCAGATTGGTGCTTAATATTTATAAATAAATAAAAATAGTGCTTTGAATTTGTATAGGATTTTTCATTTGCAAATCTCATACAGATTGCCAAAGGAGGGTAAGCATTATTTTCCTCATTATACAGAGAGGGAAACAGGTCATATGATATGTCAACAGTAGGGGCAGGAACAGAGCCCTGGCCCCATGCTTAGACAACAATTACCCTCCTTGATTAGGTACCACACTCCAGCAAATCCACACTATCCAAAGGAATGAGGTGCTGACCAAAAACACAAAGCCCTTTAGCCTGATGATCAAGAGCAATGCTCAAAACCCACCCTCATTATCTCATTGTTTATCGTGGAAATAAACAAAACATACTTTCTGCATTTTTTTTTCCAGAACCAAAACCAACCATTGACATTTTGAGGTCAAAACATTTGCAGTTTCCCACTTTGTGTTTAATTTGCATTTTCATTGCTTTTCAACACAGAGTTGCAAAATAGTCCTTATCTTTGTTGATCATGTGTTCAAATTTACTAATCTGATATATGAAGTGTGTGTTTTCATTGAGATATGCCCCTTTTTTAGAAAGTATTAAATCTGAACATTTAACTAGTGACATTGTATGGATATACTTCAGGCTTAATCTTTTCTAGATGCCTTCACAACTACTAAAAACACAGCCTAAATGATAACAAGGAAGTGATGGACTGCATATGTAACCCTTCTGCCCGTCAGAGTTGGCAGCAACAAGGGCCGGGTTCAATATCTAGGGGATCCATTCCAATAACACAATGCAAACCAGCTCGAGCCCCCACCCAGTGACCTGGGACAAATATATACCACCCCCGCTGGGCGCCTCCAAGAGGCAATACTTCCCCTCTCGCAAGCACATAGTCTGAGTGTAGCAAAAAGCCTTTTAATAACAGAGAGAAACAATGTGGCATTGTGTTGGGGAAACACCACCAACAGGATTCATAACACAACCGATGAGCAAAAACCCATCTGAAGTAAATTTGGGGCATGCAAACCTTTCCCTTTGGTTCTTGAGTCCAGCAACCCCAAATCACCCAAAGTCCCAAAAGTCCAATGACCCAAAAGTCTCTGTCCCTGGTCAGGGCAGACCCAGAGTTCGAAAGTTTATCTGCAGAGCTTTACTTCCCAACCTGGGTCGAGATGGGGGGGGGAAGAGAGGTAAGGGGGACCTTACATAATCTGAAGCTGACCGCCCCACAGCTCCATAGGCCTTTGCTCCACTCCACTCCACCAGCCGCCCCACAAACTGCTTTGCTCGGCTCCGCTCTGCGGCCCACAAGCAGCTCCCGCCATCTCATGAACTGCTCCAGCAGCCTGTCCACAAGGCACTCCAGCCATCCCGCAAACTGCTCCACAATATATCTTCAGGCTCCCCCACTACTTAACACAACGCTCAGTGATTTCAGCTCTTAGTCAGTTCAGCTCTTTGGTGAATTCAGCTTGTAGCAGGGGAGCCTCAGTGCTAGCACACCATTAGCCCAAAGCAAGCTCAGCAGCCTGTAACTAGACTCCTAATAGAATCAAAATTAGCTCTGATATTCCACAGCAGAGACAGAAGGCAGTGCAATTAGCATGTATGGGCCTCACCAAGGGGCCCATGCCACTAAGTATTAACACTTGTCCCCAGCCTCTCTCAATTCACAGAGTTTTGGAACCCATGACCCTTGCCTAGCGAGTGCTACTTAGTTGATGGTGAGTCCCTCCAGCATAACAAAAGGCCAAGTACAGTTCCAAGCACAGTTCCCATAATCAGGGTAATAACAATTTATTCTTCCTGCCCCAATAACAGAGACACTGGGGATCCCACAGCAGCTAAAGTGACAATTTGGGCAGCTATGGCCTTATTCTAGGCGGGGTGGGTGTGCCTATGCAAATGAGATCGGCCCCTGAAGTTCTTTTCCACAACTTGCCACACCTCACCACCAGATGTCAGGGTGGAGCTCATCCTGACACTGCTTACACATGTATAATGACAGGTTTCAGAGTAGCAGCCATGTTAGTCTGTATCCGCAAACAGGAAAGGAGTACTTGTGGCACCTTAGAGACTAACAAACGTATTTGAACATAAGCTACAGCTCACGAAAACTTATGCTCAAATAAATTTGTTAGTCTCTAAGGTGCCACAAGTACTCCTGTTCTTTTTGCGTGTATAATATGGTTCATATACAAGGTCTGAAATGGTAGCCAACAGCAGTTCTATGCGAGTCTGGTCACTGTATGTTCAACTATAAACTCAATGAATGTATCACAGCTTTTTCAGCTTCTAAATCTAATACATGAAGTTAGTGTCTTGCTAGAATCTCTCTGCAAAATGTTTAGTGAATTGAAATTCTTCAATACATACAATAGCATGTCCTTTTGGCATGCTTGCATTGTATTCACTGTGTTTTTCTAAATGCAAAATATGGTGATATGCACATTTAAATTAGAATTATTATGTTTTTATCCTCAAAGGGAGGAACACGTTTTCAATGTATGCATGCAACTTCTCATGTTAGAGAATGTTACACACACACACAAAGTAGGTAGGCCTTTTATTATTCAATATTGAATAATTATTCAATATTGACATTCATTACCCGTGACGTTACACTCCATATTCTTTATGAAAATATGCTTATGATATAGACATGACATAATTGAGATATACTTTATGCAAGATGGCTCATGTAAGATATGTGATACAGCATGGCCAGCAGGCAGCAGGAGTGTGATACCACACAGACTATGCTGACAGCTTGTGCCACGTGCTCACAAAGAAACTGCAGAACCACCTGATCAACATCCTCTACAGCAAACAGGGAAAGATTAAGAATGAGCTCTCAAAACTGGATACTCTCATAAAAAAACAACCTTCCACACAAACTTCCTCATGGCTGGACTTTACAAAAACTAGACAAGCCATTTACAACACACACTTTGCTTCTCTACAAAAGAAAAAGGACACTAAACTATCTAAACTACTACATGCCACAAGGGGCCACAACAGTGGTTCCCTTAACCCACCCAGCAATATTGTTAATCTATCCAGCTATACTCTTAGCCCAGCAGAAGAATCTGTCCTATCTCGGGGCCTCTCCTTCTGCCCCTCCAGCCCCACGAACATGACATAGTTCTGTGGTGACCTAGAATCCTATTTTCGACGTCTCCGACTCAAGGAATATTTCCAGCACACCTCTGAACAGCATACTAACCCACAGAGACCTTCCTACCAAGACTACAAAAAGAAGGATTCTGGGTGGACTCCTCCTGGAGGTCAAAACAACAGACTGGACTTCCACATAAAGTGCTTCCACTGACGTGCACAGGCTGAAATTGTGGAAAAGCAGCATCACTTGCCCCATAACCTCAGCCGTGCAGAACACAATGCCATCCACAGCCTCAGAAACAACTTTGACATCATAATCAAAAAGGCTGACAAAGGAGGTGCTGTCGTCATCATGAATAGGTCGGAATATGAACAACAGGCTGCTAGGCAGCTCTCCAACACCACTTTCTACAAGCCATTACCCTCTGATCCCACTGGGGGTTACCAAAACAAACTACACCATTTGCTCAAGAAACTCCCTGAAAAAAGCACAAGAACAAATCCGCACAGACACACCCCTGGAATTCCAACCTGGGGTATTCTATCTGCTACCCATAAACCTGGAAATCCTGGACGCCCCATCATCTCAGGCATTGGCACCCTGGCAGCAGGGTTGTCTGGCTATGTGGACTCTCTCCTAAGGCCCTACGCTACCAGCACTCCCAGCTATCTTCGAGACACCACTGACTTCCTGAGGAAAGTATAACCCATCGGTGATCTTCCTGAAAACACCATCCGGGCCACTGTGGATGTAGAAGCCTTCTACACCAACATTCCACACAAAAATGGACAACAAGCCGTCAGGAACAGTATCCCCGATAATGTCACGGCAAACCTGGTGGCTGAACTTTGTGACTTTGTCCTCATCCATAACTATTTCACATTTGGTATACCTTCAAATCAGTATACCTTCAAATCAGCGGCACTGCTATGGGTACCCGCATGGCCCCACAGTATGCCAACATTTTTATAGCTGACTTAGAACAACGCTTCCTCAGCTCTCGTCCCCTAATGCCCCTACTCTACTTGCGCTACATTGATGACATCTTCATCATCTGGACCCATGAAAAAGAAGCTCTTGAGGAATTCCACTGTGATTTCAACAATTTCCATCCCACCATCAACCTCAGCCTGGTCCAGTCCACACAAAAGAATCACTTCCTGGACACTACAGTGCTAACAAGCGATGGTCACATAAACACCACCCTATACTGGAAACCTACTGACAGCTATGCTTACCTACATGCCTCCAGCTTTCATCCAGACCACACCACACGATCCATTGTCTACAGCCAAGCTCTATGATACAGCCACATTTGCTCCAACCCCTCAGACAGAGACAAACACCTACAAGATCTCTATCAAGCGTTCTTACAACTACAAAACCCACCTGCTGAAGTGAAGAAACAGATTGACAGAGCCAGAAGAGTACCCATAAGTTACCGACTACAGGACAGGCCCAACAAAGAAAATAACAGAACTCCACTAGCCATCACCTTCAGCCCCCAACTAAAACCTCTCCAACACATCATCAAGGATCTACAACCTTTCCTTAAGGATGACCAATCACTCTCACAGATCTTGGGAGACAGGCCAGTCCTTGCTCACAGACAGCCCCCCAACCTGAAGCAAATACTCACCAGCAACCACACACCACACAACAGAACCACTAACCCAGGAACCTATTCTTGCAACAAAGCCCGTTGCCAACTGTGTCCACATATCTATTCAGGGGACACCATCATAGGGCCTAATCACAACAGCCACACTATCGGAGGCTCGTTCACCTGCGCATCTACCAATGTGATATATGCCATCATGTGCCAGCAATTCCCCTCTGCCATGTACATTGGCCAAACTAGACAGTCTCTATGTAAAAGAATAAATGGACACAAATCAGACATCAAGAACTATAACATTCAAAAACCAGTCGGAGAATACTTCAATCTCTTTGGACACTCGATTACAGACCTAAAAGTGGCAATTCTTCAACAAAAAAACTTCAAAAACAGACTCCAATGAGAGACTGCTGAATTGGAATTAATTTGCAAGTTCGATACAATTAATTTAGGCTTGAATAAAGACTGGGAGTGGATGGGTCATTACACAAAGTAAAACTATTTCCCCATGTTTATTCCCCCACCCTTCCTCACCCGTTCTTGTCAACTGCTGGAAATGGCCCACCTTGATTATCACGACAAAAGTTCCTCCCCCCCGCTCTCCTGCTGATAATAGCTCACCTTACCTGATCACTCTTGTTACAGTGTGTATGGTAACACCCACTGTTTCATGTTCTCTGTGTACATAAATCTCCCCACTGTATTTTCCACTGAATGCATCCAATGAAGTGAGCTGTAGCTCACGAAAGCTTATGCTCAAATAAATTTGTTAGTCTCTAAGGTGCCACAAGTACTCCTTTTCTTTTTGTGGATGCAAACTAACACAGCTGCTACTCTGAAATAGGAGAAATATGTAAGTCCCAGGATGAGGAGAAGCCTTATTCCCTATAGAGGGAAGAAAGGTTTCTATAGATTAATTAAAAGCACCTAAAGCTAATTAGAGAACCTGAAGCTAGTCACCTGATAAAAACCCCCTGCTTAGATCAGCCAGGGGAAGGAGTTGGAGCAGAGTGGTTTGGAGTTGGAGCAGAGAGCAGTTTGAAGGAGTTGGAGCAGAGTGCAGTTTGGAGGAGTTGAAGTAGAGGAGAGTTTGGAGACGTGCCGTGGCTGGCTAGAAGACCAAGACCCTAGGTAAAGAGACCCAGCTTGTGCAGAGAAAGAAGGCAGGAAGCCCCACAAACTGAAGAGCAGGAGAGGGAAGTAGCCCAGGGGAAGGAAGCACTAGTTCAAGTGTTTTACCACTATCCCTGGGGCCTGGGTCCCTCCCTCTCCACTACCCTTCTCTGGGTTACTAGTGGGACAGTAGGTGCCCTGAACCTTCCGCAAGAAGAGGAAGTGTGGGACCCATTATAATCGTACCAGCAATTTGCCACATGTGATGTTGAAAGTGGGATCTCCGCGCTGGGGACTTAAACCAGGGTTAACCAAAACCATCCTGTCGCCAAGATGGACGACGTGGTCAAGGCTCTAATACAAGCCACTGCAGCAGGAGGCTACCCAAATCCAAGCAACCGCCCAACAGGAGGCAACTCGGGTGCAGCAGGAGACTAATTGGCTGTTGATGAATCAGGCTGCCCAGGACCGAGCTCTGCTACAGAAGCTAGCAAACCAGATGAAGGCCCTTATGGAGCGGAACCACAATTGTGACGGAACCCGGACTATACGGGCCAGCCACTGCCTACAGAAAATGACACAGAAGGATGATGTGGAGGCGTACCTCCTGGCATTTGAGAGAACAGCCTTGCAGGAGGCCTGGCCCTGAGATCAGTGGTCTGGTATCCTCACCCCATTCCAGTGTGGAGAGGCCCAGAAGGTCGACTACGATATGGCTGCAGAGACTGCGGAGGATTTCCCGCAGCTGAAGGCAGAGATCCTGGCCAAATCCGGAGTAACCATGGAGTTGCGAGCCCAGAGGTTTCATGAATGGCAGTATACAGAGGACAAGACACCCCGATCACAATTGTTTGACCTGATCCACCTGACCCGGAAATGGCTGCGCCTTGAGGCCCTCAGCTCTGAAAAAATGTTGGAGCTCCTGGTACTGGACTGGTATATGAGGGGGCTACCACCAGGCCTTTGGGCTTGGGTTGGCCAGAATGACCCCTCTACCTACGATGAGTTGGTCTTCCTCGTGGAAAGACAGCTGGCAGCCCGCTAACTGTTCCAGACCCCAGGGGATGAGACACAGCAAACCAGGAAGACAGCCCCAAACCCAAGGCCCTGGATTGTCGAGAACTACAGAAGAACCATAACTGGGAGGAAAGACACTGAGAAATGGCCTGAGGCCAAGAAGGGACCTGGGGGTTTGGGATGAGAGGGCTGGGGGGGGGCAACCAAATAGCCCCAGGCAGAGGGCGGCAACTGGGATAAGGGTCGGTGTTATGAGTGTAGGGAATTGGGACATATAGCAGCCCAATGCCCCAACAGGGAAGAGCCTATGCAGTGCAATCTAGGGGATCCTGGGGAACAATGTGGCCTAATCGGCCTGGTAGGGGTTGCAATGACCTCACATGGGTATACAAGGTCAGTAAAGATGAATGGTATTGTGACCATAGAATTAGTAGATTCAGGGAGTGCTGTCACACTGTGGGGAGGGATAGTGCAGTGGTTTGAGCATTGGCCTGCTAAACCCAGGGTTGTGAGTTCAATCCTTGAGGGGGCCATTTAGGGATCTGGGGCAAAAATTGGGGATTGGTCCTGCTTTGAGCAGGGGGTTGGACTAAATGACCTCCTGAGGTCCCTTCCAACCCTGATATTCTATGATTCTATGACTGGTCTCAGGGAAGTTGGTGGGGCAAGACCAACTAACCTGGGCCAAAACCACAGGGGTAACGTGCATTCATGGCACTGTAAATTTGTACCCCACAATCCCAGTATGGATTGAGATTCAGGGAAACACTACCAGAATAACTGCAGGAGTGGTCCCTAGGCTCCCCTACCTGATCTTAATTGATAGGGACTTCCCTGGGTTTGAGAACTTACTCCCCTCAGTAGAGCCAGGGGAGGGTAGCAACTCCAAGGCTGAGACGGAGGCACCTACCAATAGCCTCACCCCAATTTTTGCCAGATTTTCCCCAGAGCTATTTTCATCCCCCGGGAAACCCCAAAAGTCTAGGAGGGAAAAGAGGGCAGATAAAAGGCTAGGGACCAGGATTCTAGCAGAGAACCAGAAAGCCTCCCTTGTTGGTAAGCGAATCCGTTCAGGAGGCCAGGAGACAATTCAGGCCAGTGAGGACTCATAAGCGGTTCCTAGCCCAAGTAGGGGCAACCCAAGGGGCGGAGAAGAAATAGGTCCCATTGAGTTAGGTCAGTTCGGTACCGCACATGAGAATTTCGGGCAGGACCAAGCCAATGACCCGCTATATGCAAATATGAGGGAAGAAGTGGTGGAAGTAAATGGCGTACCCATGGAAGGAAAGACCAAAGGCCCAAGGCCATATTATGTGATCATATGTGATCTGTTGTACCGAATAGTGCAGATTCAAGGGGAAGAAGTAGAGCAGCTCTTAGTCCCATGGAAACACACAAGGGAAGTACTAGAGTTAGCTCACAGTCACTTATTTGGGGGACATCTAGGAATAGACAAGACACTTGATAGAGTCCTAAGAAGATTTTATTGGCCAGGAATATGCACGGAGGTCCAACGCTATTGTACCTCCTGCCCGGAATGCCAGTTGCATAGCCCCCGACCTCACTTGCGGGCCCCATTAGTACCTTTGCCTATTATTGAAGTCCCTTTCAAAAGGATAGCCATGGACCTAGTGGGCTCGCTGGAAAGATCAGCACAGGGCCACCAAAACATATTAGTCATCCTTGACTGCACCACACAGTATCCAGAAGCCATTCCTTTAAGAAACCCCACATCCAAAGCAATAGCAAAAGAACTACTTCAGGTTTTTGCCAGAGTGGGCATCCCTAAGGAGATCCTGACTGACCAAGGAACCCCTTTCATGTCGAAATTAATGAAGGACTTATGTACCCTGCTCCACATCCATGCCATATGGATCTCAGTCTACCTCCACAAACAGAAGGACTGGTAGAGCGGTTTAACCTCACCCTTAAAGGTATGATCTGGAAGGGGTAGCACAAGACGGAAAAGACTGGGATACCCTTCTACTACACCTAACGTTTGCAAGACAGGAAGTCCCCCAGGCGTCCACCGGTTTCTCTCCCTTTGAGCTACTATACGGACACCACCCAAGCAGGATATTAGATATCGCCAAGGAGGACTGGGAAGAACAACCCAACCCAACCCAACCCAGGAAAGAATGTCATTGACCATGTGACACAGATGAGAGAGCGAATAGCTTGAGTAACCCCTATAGTACAAGAACATTTGGAAAAAGCATAAGAGACCCAGTGGACATATTATAACCACCGGGCAAAAGTACGAAAATTTCAGCTGGGAGAACAGGCGATGGTGCTAGTGCCGACAGCGGAAAGCACACTCCTGGCCAGCTGGCATGGGCCATATGAGATAGTGGAAGCCATTGGGGAGGTGGACTATAAGGTCAGACAACCAGACCGCCGAAGACCAGAGCAGATCTACCACATAAACTTACTGAAGCCCTGGCGTGACTGAGAGACATGCTTGGTCATTTGGAGAGCTCCACCTCAGATGGACGACCCTCAGGAGCAGGTGAGGATATCCCCCAAGTTAGCCCCAGAACAATGAACAGAGGTCACTGATATGATCCAACGTAACCAAGATGTGTACTGCCCGGCTGTGTACAGAACAACACTGGTCCAACATCATATTGTCACCAGGCCTGGAATAAGGGTGACGATAAGACCGCACCGGATACCAGAAGCTAAAAGAGAGGAAATTAGGACAGAAGTGAAGAAGATGTTGGAACTTGGGATTATTGAAGAATCCCACAGCCAGTGATCCAGCCTTATTGTTCTAGTACCCAAGCCTGACAGCATCCTGAGGTTTTGCAATGACTTCTGGAAGTTGAATGAAGTATCCCAATTCGATGCCTATCCGATACCAAGTGTCAACAAGCTAGTTGATCAGTTAGGCAAGGTCCAATACCTAACCACTCTGGACCTGACCAAAGGATATTGGCAAATTCCCCTGGCCAAGAACGCCAAGGAGAAGACTGCTTTCTCTACACCTGATGGCCTGTTCCAATAAACTGTCCTCCCTTTTGGACTCCATGGGGCCCCTGCAACATTCCAATGACTTATGGATAAATTGCTGTGACCCCATGCCGGCTATGCCGCCGCCTATTTAGACGATATAGTCATCCATAGCCCTGAGTGGGAAACGCGCCTAGGGAAAGTAGAAGTGGTACTAGACACCCTGTGGAAGGCCGGCCCCACTGCCAACCCTCTCAAGTGCGTGATAGGACTAGCTGAGGCCAGATACCTTGGGTATATAGTAGGGAGAGGCTTGATAAAACCCCAATGGAACAAAGTGGAGGCAATACGAGATTGGCCTCGGCCAGTCCGTAAAATGCAGGTCAGAGCATTTCTCAGGTTAGTAGGGTATTATTGGAGATTCATCCCTCACTTCGCCACAAGAGCAGGGCCATTGACGGACCTGATAAAGGCTCAGGGCCCAGAGATAGTAAAATGGTCTGATGCAGCAGAAGAAGCATTCACAGATTTAAGGACAGCCCTTTGCTGCCATCCAGTACTCATAGCCCCGGACTTCAAGAAAGAATTTGTCCTACAAACAGATGCCTCGGAAGTAGGGCCAGGAGCCGTCCTTTCGCAGATGGTAGGGGAGGAGGAACACCTGATCTTGTACCTCAGCTGGAAGCTCTTCCCCAGGGAACAAAAGTACACCATTGTTGAAAAGGAATGTCTGGTGATAAAATGGGCCATGGAAACTCTCCGCTACTACCTATTGGGGCGGCGATTTACCCTATTGACAGACCACTCCCCGCTCCAGTGGATGCACAGAAACAAGGAGAAGAATGCAAGAGTGACTAGATGGTTCCTATCTCGGCAACCCTTTCATTTCCAAGTACAGCATAGGGCTGGAAGCCAACACGGCAACGCAGATGGCTTGTCATGAAAGCATTGCCTCTCATCCCAAGTAGCCCAACCCCATGATGTTGAGTAGGGGGGAGGATATGTGATACAATATGGCCAGAAGGCAGCAGGAGAGTGATATAAAAGAGATATGTAAGTCCCAGGATGAGGAGAAGCCTTATTCCCTGTAGAGGGAAAAAAGGTTTCTATAGATTAATTAAAAGCACCTGAAGCAAGTCACCTGATAAAAACCCTCTGCTTCAATCAGGGGAAGGAGTTGGAGCAGAGTGCAGTTTGGAGGAGTTGGAGCAGAGGAGAGTTTGGAGACATGCCGTGGCTGGCTAGAAGACCAAGACCCTAGGTAAAGAGACAACTGGCTTGTGCAGAGAGAGAGGGCAGGAAGCTCTACAAACTGAAGAGCAGGAGAGGGAAGTAGCCCAGGGGAAGGAAGCACAATTCAAGTGTTTTACCACTATCCCTAGGGCCCCTGGGCTGGGACCCAGAGTAGGGGGCGGGCCCGAGTCCCTCCCTTTCCACTACCCTTTTCTGGGTTACTAATAGGACAGTAGATACCCTAGTTCAGGGGCAGGAAACTGCGCCATGAACCCCCTCCCCCCAGGAAGAGGAAGCGTGGGACCCATCATAATCGTACCGGCAATTTGCCACAGATATCGTTGGAAAGGATATGATTTCCTGAATGTGATTACCCAATTTGTATGCCTGTATCATTTCTGTATCCAAAGTTAGGAATGTGGACCATGTATCTGTATTTCAAATGTGCTACTTTGGGTGTCACCCACAACTAGCCTTCAGGTACAATGAAAAAGCCAGACAGGGCTGACGGCCCATTAGCAAAGACAATAGACTGTAAAAAGGCTTAGTCTTCCTTTGGACACTCCAGACAGCCTGTGAGTAATGGCTGCCACAGCCCTGCAGAGACATGGGTCTGGGTCACCTGGTACTGGACCCACCCCTTGGAATGCCAATGTTTTAACATGGGAAGACAAAGGGTTCACACTATACACAAGAGCTATATAAGGCAGGGGAGTGACATCATTGTGGTTCTCCTCTGCCTCCCCACCAAAAGAGACCTTGAAAAACACCTGAAAGGAAGAATGGAACTGAGGGGAGAAGGGTTGAGCCCAAGCTGGAAGAGTGTCTGGCTTCTGAATAATAATACCAGTCTCAAGCTGCAGGCCAGGGCAGCTGACGTTCAACACTTTCTGTAATCTGCCTGTGACAATACTGAGGGTGAGAAATTCCTATTTGTGGCCAATTTCTTTAGTGAATCAAGCTTAGTTTGCATGTTTTGTTTTATTTGCTTAGTAATCTGCTTTGTTCTGTTTGCTATCTCTTTAAACACTTAAAATCTGCCTTTTATAGTTAATAAAATTTGTTTTGTTTATTATTAAACCGAGTTTATATAATTTCTAACTGGGGGGACAAGAAGTCATGCATAGCTCTCTGCACATTGAGGAAGAGGATGAAATTTTATGAGTTTGTGCTGTGCCGATTTTTCTATACGGTGCAAAACAATATACTTTGGGGTATTTCTCCCAAAAGGGGTGTGCACATGAGTGCCGGGTGAGCCTTCTCACACAGAGCTGATTTCAGTCTGTGTCTGCAGCTGCATGTGGTCCTACCTGTGTGTGTGCTGGAAGAGGCCAGAGAGCCAATTCAGCAAAACAAGGAGAGGGAATCCAGGCTGGTGGAGCAGGAGGGGCTCAGTTAAATCCCAGTACATTAGGTGGCATCCCGGATGAGGGGTCCAACCCACCACATTACCATCTGTCAACTTTTCAGAGACATATGGGAAATAGTAGATTCAGTCCAGTTTCTAAGCCATATCACAACACCAACCATACAGCTAGAACCCAGGTTGGCAATCTCAACAGACAAGCTGAGGACTGAATAGGCAAGGACACTAAATTTCCAACCTTTGATATAATCCTGCTTGTAAAGTATATCATGATCTGTGGAACTGGAGTCACAGCTTATATTCTCTGGAGGGGCTGTTATTGATGGGAGACCAGGGAATGCAGGAAGTTGGGCTGGAAGCAACTTAGCCACATGGATAGAGCAGTGCACAGGGTTTAATAAAGTTCCACTTATTCACCTTCTCCTGTATTCAGCTTATTTCTTTGCTAATGAAACAGAAAGAATTGAGGTGTATTCTGTGGGAAGGAAGGCCTGGCCTTTTAGGTACTATACTTGAAGTGCCACTACTGTACTTGTTCTGTAAATAGAGTATTTCAGTCTCCAGTGCTGGCAATCTAACAGCTTTTACATGCACTAACGTTCATTTAAAATGATACATTAAAGAAAAACAATTAGTCACCTCATAAAGACTTTACTGATCCAATGTATTTTCATATTTAGAATATTAAAATCAGCAGATCTAAAACACATTAATATTAAAGGCTGGAAATGGATTCAGTGCCACGCAAAGTCTAGCTAAATTCCCCCCCATATAATAGGATCAGCATCCAAATATAAATATTTCCAGTTCTTCCCACTGAATGAGGTCATTTTGGGCACCCTTCATAATGATAATGATGTAAGTGGTGTGACATGTCATGGATTCTGTAAAGAATTCATTTGGAACAGACAGTTTTAGTGCCCATCCCTGCCAATGTTTGTGCACAGCAGAGAATTGACGCACATAAGTAGTCCCATTGATTTCCTGTTCTAGGGATAAATGCATAATTGACTTCTATGGGACCCTTGCATGCATAACGTTACTGATGGGCTCACATGTTTGCAGGATCAAGGCCTAAACTGCAAAATTCAAATCCTCCTTTTGCAAGATATTAATTCAGGACATCAATTTTGGGTGCTATGGTCCCTTTCAGCAAAGTGCTTAAACACTTGCTTGATTTTTTTAGTACATTTTGAAGTCCTATTGATTTTAGTGGGAACTAAGCCCATACGTAAGTGTTTTGCTTTGCATACTTAAAACTGTTTTGCTTTGCTTAAGTGCTATTATCTGTTTTTTGTCTCTAGTAACATTCAAAGTGGCCAAGACATTCCAGGTGTAACTCAGGGCTGCCACCCTTCCTTTATCAAATGCCATAGTGTGTAGGGAGGCGAATGACATGGATCATTCACAAAGTGTTGGCCTTCATTTTTCATTTTCTGGGTTCTGTTGCTTTACTCACAATCTCTCCACCATTTCTTTAAAATGAACTTAATTCTTGAGAATGATGCATCGCTGAATACTGAAGTCCTTTGTTTATCCTGGACCAGGTGCAGCAAACATAGCAGCCATATAAACGGGACTGGCAGAATTCTGTTGGGTTGGCGGGGGGGAGGGAGGGGTCCTGTAAATTCAACTGTTAATATTAATGTTTATTTTTAATCTTTTCCCCCAATTTTAATCAATATTAACAAATTTCCACAGTTTCAAAGCTGGGCTGCAGGGTGTACCCTGTGCTGCCACAGGGCTGGTAACACCAGATCCCTGCAAGCAGTAGGTTTGGTGAGGGCTGCAATCCTGATGTGGCAGAACAGAAACCCCCAGCAGGGCTGAGAGGAAGAGGATGAGCCCCCAGCCTTGGGGAAGGCCATCCCGTTGCTGAGCCAGCTCCTGCCAGAAAATGGCCCCTCACTCCCAGCCAGTGAGTGAGTTAGTGGGACATGACCATAGGGCTGTAGAGGGCTCTCTGTGTGTCCATAAGGCTGGGACACCAATCCCGGCAGGCACAAGGAGGTTATACTCGCCTGATGCTATTGATGGATATTTTTCCCCACAATTTCTGTGTATCACGTGTGAAATGGATGTTTACAAATCACTACTGATTAAAATTAAATCCTGCCAAGCCTGAATATACAGCATCTTCAGCTCCACCCCACCACCCTTGAGTCCAAAACCTGTTTGGGAAAGAGCTCCATTATTGGTCACACAATCTCTCTCCAGTCTCATGTAGGACTGGACTCAGAGCCCACTGAGTCAATAGGAATCTTTCCACTGACCTCAGTGGACTTTGGATCAAGTGCTACGTCTTCAGCTTCTCAAACGGCCAATTATGGTCTATACTGACAAATGCCAGTGCTATTTGTAATTCATTTGTTCCTAAATCACTCCCTTTAATGGGGAAGTGGCACTGGCAGACCAGATGCCAGCTCATGCCGAGGCCACTGGGCCTCACTAAACACTGACAAATGCATAGCTGGAAGCCAGTCTGACTTGCCTGTGTGTTAGTGTTGTTAGAATAGATATTTGAGATATAAGGATGTGTTTAGACTTTATGGAATGCTTGTCAGCTGCTGCATGTATTAATCTTACCTATAATATCTGTACCCCATGTTCTAAGGTAATGTTTAAGTGTTTGTGCTAGAACTATAAAAACGTTTGCTAAGGGCAGGTTGTGACAGAGTGCACGCACTGGATGGGGATGGGTTAACGTCTCCCTGTGGGCTGAAGAAGCCACACCCTCACATCCCTACTGGGCATGCTCAAGCTTTAGCACCAGTATAGGAGGGAGCAGCCAATCTCAGTTTGGGCTAGTTGCTGAAGAGCAAGGACATATGCTGTAGGTCCTGAAGCCTCAGGCTGAGAGACCTGGAGACACTGAAACTCAGGCAGATACCCGGGTACCTGAGGATGCCACTCAGAGGTTGGAGCCCCCAGGATCAGCATAACCTGAGCAGACCAGAGACCCTGAAGATGTCTAGACCAGTACTTCATGGTAGGAAGTAGCCCTGGTAGGGTCTAGCCATTGTCCCCAAAGCAGTCAATGTGTTTTGAGTGGATCCCTGCTGACTAAATGGTTAGCCCACTCGCCACTACCAGGGCCCTGGGCTGAGACCTGGTTGAGCAGGGAGGGCCTGGGTTTCCCTACCCCAGCTGCCACCTTTCTGGAACAGCCCAACTCTATTGACTCCAGCCACTAAGCCTAACTGCTCTGTGGACCAGGGTGAACCTGTTGACTCTGGCTGTTAGGCCTCATGGCCCTGGGAGTCAAGGGCTGTTGACTCTGACTCCTAGGCTGCACAGCCTTACCGCAAAGAGCCAATTGGTAGACTTAAACCTTAGGCCTCACTGCCTGGAGGCAGAAGGCAGCTTGAGGGATGGGGTGCACTCACCCTGCACTGGACACGGACCCTCCACCCACTCACAGGTCTACACTTAAAATGCTGCATTGGCGCTTTAGTGTCTACTCTGTGCCTACTCTGACAGGAGAGCATCTCCCATCAGCATAATTAATCCACCTCCCTGACAGGTGGTAGCTATGTCGGTGGGAGAAGCGGCCCCATCAACCTGGCACTGTCTACACAGGGGTTAGATCGGTAAAACTAAGTTGCTCAGGTGTGTGGATTTTTCACACATCTGAGCAATGTAGTTATACCAATATAGGTCTGTAGTGTAAACTGGGCCTTAGACTCTAAACCCCTACAGTTGGGAAGAAGAATTGCCAAGTGTGAAATTCTAGTTTCCCACAAAGTGTTATCTTCTCCCTTACAAAAGGCAGCATACAGTCACCAGCCAAGCCGTTGTGGAACATCAGTGGACAAAAGACTGTCAGTTGTTTTCGCCATACCCTGAAAAGCGGTACGTGCACAAGCCCTTATCCTATGACAGCTTGAATGCTGAGGGAAGGAAATAAAATCCCTGTTAAGGAAAACTATCCTTCTGCTGCTTGAACTCTGAGGGCAAAGATTTCTAAGCATAAGTTTAGCTTGAGTTATCCCTAAAGAGCATATAGAGCTTGCATATATAGGTGCTCCTGTCACCTTTTGGAACTTAAGACTGTAACCCATTTGGGTGTGTATGTTTAGCTGCTTTAACCTTGTAAATGACTCATTTTTCTTAGGTAATGAACCTTTTGTTAGTTTATTTGGCTATAAGTTTTGTCTTTGGTGAGAAATCTAAGGTACAAATTGACCTGGGGTAAGTGACAGGCCCTTTAGGACTGGGAGTAACTGAATACTGACATGTGTTTCAGTGTAAGGGACCATCTATCACAAAGGCATATTTGCCTGGGTGGCAAAATAGACCAGAGAGCCGAAAGGGAGTGACTGTGAGTCCATGTTAAGGCTGTTATAGTGCTTGAGGAGTTCACACTTGATACTTGATTGGTGAAAGCTAATAGAACTCATAACCAGTTTGGGGTTTGTGCCTGGGTTTTTAACAGTATGCCCTGAGGTTGGCACTCACATTCCTGAGCCAGTCCAGACACCATGATGGGGCAGAGAGGGCAAACGCAGACTTGGAGAGCCCTGACTGCAGGGGAAATTGTGTGGCTGTGTAGCATGACACAGAGCAGGATACTGGGATCAGCTCAGCACCTCGTTTTCTGACTTCACATTCCCCTGCCTTGGAAGGCCTCACTTCATTGGCCGAGGAGGAGGGCGAGCTCTCCTACTTTCAGCAGATCAGCGGGAGGTGAACTTCAGCAACCCCAGCTCCTTTCTGTGGTGCAAACGTATGGTTCTTGTATACACAGTGCCCAGAACCTGGCTGAAGGCTCTAGAGCAGTGCTACTCAAAGTGGTGGTCCGCGGACCGGTGCCGGTCCGTGAGCCATCGGCTGCTGGTCTGCGCACACATTGCGGGGGAAAGACTGCCGGTCCCCCACATCAGATAGTTTGAGAAGCACTGATCTAGAGTGCTAAACATGACATTCTAAACTTCACTAAACACACAACTTGACAAAACAATTGTTTTTCATATTGCCGGGGCATTGTCTTAAACTGATTTCAGAAATTGGAAATCTAAAAAATATATTCTCTATTAGGAAACATTACTGTCCCTTACATGTGTGAGACTCAAATGGCAGGCTAAGTAGTAACATTCATTCTCACACACACTGTACATACAAGAACCAATTATATTAACCTGCATTCACACAGAGAGAGAGAGAGAAAATACAAGGACATAAAAAGATATAAAATGATGACTTTCAAAGAAAAGTTGTACTAACTGGGGCATAGAGAACAGCCAGTTAAATTCTCTGAACAATGTAGCGACTGCCTGGGTCCCAGTAGGTGGAATTAGAAAGCAGAAGTAAACAAATAGCATAGTGAAGTGCAATTGCAGAAGGTCACCTTGATGTGTATCAGCTGAAATGAAACATGACAGCCATGCACTGACCGAAAAACTTGGAGAGCTTGTTCTGCCTCATAAGTCATAAGAGTACAAAGGCCACTCGAATTATCAATGTGCAAACTTTACTGGGCCATTGCAAGTTCACGGTGTTTGTGCTGGGTTTGAAAACTGTTACTTACTACACTGGAACCATCAGACGCAAAGGGCTCAAGTATCAAATGGAAGATAATGGGAAAACTGTTAACCATATTGTTAAACATACCCATCTGAGGCCATGTGTGCAGAGATCCAGCTCCTCCATGCTGCTCCCTGGAGTCCCCATCTCCAGGCAGCATGGGTAAGTCCTTGTGTCCAGTAGAAGCCCAGATGCAGCAGAGCACGTATCTCCCACTCTCTGAGAGGTGATAGGAATGGGAGTTAGTGCTGCTCTGAGCAACACTTGCTTCCGATGGATTTTTAAATGGAAAATGCACCTGTAGGGGCTAATACCATATAGAACAACTTCCCCACGTGGTCCTCCGGTGTCTGGGTGCCCTGTGGTGTTCACACAGTGGAGCTTCCATCTTGGAGTGTGGGGTGGCACATTCTATCGTCCTCACATTGAGTAGTACTACCCTCCACAAACAGTCCTCCTGAAATCAGTGGAACTATTTGTACAATGAGACACTATTCAATGTGAGTAAGGGTGGCAAAATAGAGCCCAAAGGAAGGAGGAAAGATGCCCCATAGACCCTACTTCCCTCTTCCATGCTTACCGGCCAAATATATTTGTGCTAGTCCCTTCCCTTGTGTGCCTGGATGTGGACGGGTTGATGCGACCCCAAGAGTTTGTATGCAAACATAGTGGGGTACCAAGAGGTTAAGTGAACACAATGAGGCCCATTAAAGCAAAATTTGTTACCACTCTGCTGGTGGAAATGCTGGAAATTTCAGCTGTAATTAAACTGTATGGAAAACCCCCGTATTGTACCAAATGTATATGTATGGGTTTTCTAGGCATGGAAAAAGGAAGAAGTATGGCAAACCGTCCTAGACATTTGTGGACTGAAAACAAAGTAGTATTTTCCAAATCAATCAAAGACCTTTTATTCTGTGCTTCTGCCTTAGCAGATCAATAGAGGTTACAAATGTTTGGAATAAAGGAATATATAACCGCTGAAAATCACTTTTTAAAATGCCAATAGTTTGGACATACCCACAGCATGGACATTTTATTTCAATTTTATTAATCCTGATGGTAATTATAAGCATTGAGACTTTAGTGGTTATCATAAGTAGCACATGCAGGGCTTAATGCAGCACTGTTACTTCAGTTTTACACCAGTTTAACTCAATTGCAATCAATAGATAAAATAGTGAATCAGGCTCAATATCTGTAAAGTGAGGAAGAAAGGGAATATTAAGTGCAGTGGTCTTTAACCTCAAATCCCTTTACTTATTAATTATTTTCCAGGTGCTCTCCTGGATCAGGGCCCCATTGTGTTAGGCACATTTTTGCTACCTCTTGCAATTTTATCATGAGTGCTAGGATATTTGTTTTTCTTAAACCCCCCACCCACTCTTGGAGTCATATGATTACATGAAAATCTCAGCATTCTTTTTAAAATACAGTTGGTCTCTAGCCCTTATGGTTGGTAAGAAAAGACTGAAAACTTGAATCAGAAAGGCTCAATCCCCACATGGCCAATAAAAATAACCCACAGTGTATTTTTTCAAAATCGCCTCATGCTTTTTAAGCCAATCTCATTACTTGGTGGGGGACAAGGGGTGGGGACTGACTCATGTTTTTTTAACATGTTGGCAATACTATAGGTGGGGCACCATTTCAGATTTTGGCTGGGGGGAGGGGGGATGGCAACTTTGACTCCAAGGGCTACTTAAGCAGCTGAAAACTCTAGAGTTTTTTTGTTTGTGGGTTTTTTTTTTTTTTTTTTTTTTTTTTTGCAGATAAAGGCATTGTAACTAATTCCCATATATGAAAAAAGAATAAATATTGGACCCACTCAGCTCTAATACTAACATGTTCTCACATCTTGTGAGAAGTCACTTAAGTAACACTGGTTAGGTTTAAATTTTTAATGTATATTCTTTGTTACTAACTCTTGAATTAGTACTCTTGAATGGGGCTCTTGAATCTAGATTACTTTCTATCACTTTTTTGCAGTTCACCAAACTTGGAATAGATCATTTAATTTAGGAAACATCTTACTAGGGCAAGGCCCCATGATTCATAGATATAGTTTATACTGCACATGCCTGGGGCTTTAGGGGTGTTACCTCACTACAAATAGACTAGAAACTAACCTTAAACAGGAATTAAACTGACACTTTCACATCACTTTCACAGTATTGCCAATCCCAAACATTCAAAAATTATGAATCAGGTTCACGAAAAGTCATGAGATTGGATTTAAAATCATGAGATTATGTAAAAATAGATTTGAGGTTCTTTTTTATTTGCCTTCTGCTTTTTGAGCCTTTAAGGTGCACTGGGGTCACATTTTGGAGCTCTCCACAACCATGAAGACTAGAAATTTCATTTTTCTTTAAGAATGAAGGCTGAAATAACATATCCACTTGACTCCAGGAGCTGGGGCTTTAAGAAAAACAATTATGAGACTCATGAGTTGGCAACACTGCTTTTTAAAGGCTAGTTACTTTCCAGAAGGCTCTTAAACATAACTCTACAGTGATTAAGTTGAAGTTCTCACAGGAGAACAGTTAAAACTAAACACCAAGAAAATTCTATATTTTTAGAGTTGAGGAAAAAGACATCAACCCACTGCAGGCAGGAAAGAAAAATAAACAGGCACAGGAGCTCTGGGCAGCTCTTCCTCAGAAAGAAAGTTGGAGGGTCAAATCTTCTAGTCCTTAATCAACCATGTCTAGTTGGCAGCTGGTATCAAGCGGAGTGCCCCAAGGGTCAGTCCTGGGGCTGGTTTTGTTCAATATGTTCATTAATGATCTGGAGGATGGTGTGGATTGCACCCTCAGCAAGTTTACAGATGACACTAAACTGGGAGGAGTGGTAGATATGCTGGAGGGTAGGGATAGACAAATTAGAAGATTGAGCCAAAAGAAATCTGATGAAGTTCAAAAAGGACAAGTGCAGAGTCCTGAACTTAGTACGGCAGAATCCCATGCACTGCTACAGACTAGGGACCAAGTGGCTAGGCCACACTTCTGCAGAAAAGGACCTGGGGATTACAGTGGACGAGAAGATGGATATAAGTCAATAGTGTGCCCTTGTTGCCAAGAAGGCTAATGGCATTTTGGACTGTATAAGTAGGGGCATTGCCAGCAGATCGAGGGATGTGATCGCTCCCCTCTATTCAACATTGGTGAGGCCTCATCTGGAGTACTGTGTCCAGTTTTGGGCCCCACACTACAAGAAGGATGTGGAAAAATTGGAAAGCGTCCAGCGAAGGAAAACAAAAATGATTAGGGGGCTGGAGCACGTGATTTATGAGAAGAAGCTGAGGGAACTGGGATTATTTAGTCTACAGAAGAGAAGAATGAGGTGGGATTTGATAGCTGCTTTCAACTACCTGAAGGAGGGTTCCAAAGGAGGATCTAGACTGTTCTCAGTGGTAGCAGATGACAGAACGAGGAGTAATGGTCTCAAGTTGCAGTGGGGGAGGTTTAGTTCGGATATGAGGAAAAACTTTTTCACTAGGAGGGTGGTGAAGCACTGGAATGGGTTACCTAGGGAGGTGGTGGAATGTCCTTCTTAGGGGTTTTTAAGGTCAGGCTTGACAAAGCCCTGGCTGGGATGATTTAGTTGGGGATTGGTCCTGCTTTGAGCAGGGGTTGGACTAGATGACCTCCTGAGGTCTCTTCGAACCCTGATATTCTATGAAAAGTTCTATTGCCATCAGTACCTCCACTCAGATATAAACATCACAGTAACCATGTGATGATGTGTGGTCAGTAACTATACACTTCATACTTAAATATCTGAGCCATCTTACCCAGAGTTACACATCTTATATGCATTGGCTCAGGGACTGGATTTTCTGGCATATTCTGAACAGTGTTGACTTCATGGACTCTGGATGCAGTTTCTGTTCTTTGTTCTAGAATTGGCCTGAATCCAGCTGAAATCCTAAGAATTTGAGGCATAAACACATCTGATACTTATGATACACTTGTTCCTTCCTTTTCTCGAACTCAGAACAAAAAAATGACTGAACAAAATGGTTTTCAGTTAAAATGTAAAATTGCACGGCAGCCGTTGCTGTACAACCCAGCATGGGGCAGAACCTGCAACCCCTTGGGAGTTAAGTGAGCTCCTCTCATCAAACTCTCATTCTCCATCCTTCCTGACCTCTGTGCTGCTTTTCATGCTGTGCTTTTCATGACATCCATCCTGGGACCATTTGCTGGAGTCTCAGAAAACTGGCCACATTGGTTTTGCTCCCATCTGAGGTTTTGGTTTTTTGGCAGCATGCAGCATCGAGAGGGGCTGGTCAGGGAGCTAGCCCTGAAAGACCTGGGTTGTACTCCCCCTACCCCCATGGACTCCCCATCTGACCCAGACCAATGCTTTATGGACAGAATTTCAAAGGTTTTTAGGCACCCAAAGATGCAGCTAGATATCTAGTGGGGTTTACAAAGCACCAAACCTAAGTGCATTTGAAAATCTCACTAGATGCCTAAATACCTTTGAAAATCTGGCCTTTAGTCTGTGTGCCTCAGTGCCCCATCTGTACAATGGAGATAATAGCATTGCTGTACCTCACTGGGAGAAGAAATAGGTTTGACATTGAGGTGCAGCCTCAGATATCATGGTGATGGGGCCAAAAGTATCACAGGTAGAGTGGGAACTTCTCTATGCACTGCGAGGCCCTTCCCTGGGTTTGATCCCTTCCTTTAACCTATGCCCCCAAATCCCCCCTTTTCTGAATGTAACCTAGGCTCAGTACTTTGCTGTATTTTTTGAGTCCCCTGTGTCTAAAACAACCCCTCCTCCCTCTCCAGAGGGATTCCTCTTTTACAAGCTAAACTTCCATATCCTTAATTTAATCACCAGCCCTTTATCATAATCACCCTGCCTCTGTTTGTAAACAAAATATTGACTCTCTGCCTCAGGAGTACCTCTCCTCTGGAGAACTTACATTTCAGATTAATGCTGTGCTGTAGTTAAGAGCTCCACCTGGGATCTTGCACACCTCCTGTTAACTCAGGGCATGGGGTCATAGGCCCCAACTCTGTGGGTGCTCTGGGGCTGGAGCACCCATGGAGAAAAATTGGGGGGTGCCCCCAGCTCATCTCCACTCCGCTTCCTCCCATGAGCAAGCTGCATCCCCGCTTTTCACCCTAGCTCCCACTGGTTGCTGCTGCAAAACAGCTGTTTCATGGCAGCAAGTGCTGGGAAGGAGAAGGGGGAACATGGTGCGCTCTGGGAAGAGGCAGGGCCGGGCCGGGCCGGGCCGGGGCAGGGGTGGAGTTGGGGCCTGTGGCAGGGGAGGTGACTTCTGACCTCCCCCCTCTGGCACCCTGACTATAGGCACTGCACATACACCTAGCACTGATACAGTCTCTGTGCTGAAGAGGTTACATTTCCTAACGCATACATAGTGAAAGGGTTAATGTCATTTCAATATTACCTGTAGCCTGGTAAATCTGGGGATGGGAGCGGGGAAAGTTGAAGGGGCATGATATAAATAATGGTAGCAGAGACCAACATGGAAAAAATGAGACAAATCAGTAGCGTAGATCTGCATCAGTGATTTAAAACCTCACTTTGCTGGATTTACTGCTGAGGTTGTTAACTGCTGTGATCAACTACAAAAAGTAATGAGACAATTAAGGTAAAAACTAAGGGAGACAGCCTGGCTGTCATTGTAATTTACAGTTTAAGTCCATGAAATTGTTACTTTGAGTATTAAATAGTGGTGGTAAGTTCAGTTACTGGTTTGGAATCTGCTAATTAATACAATGCCATGGAACGAGCTGCTAGTTAATGCAATGGAGTGCTCGTTCAGCTCCAAAAATCAAGGGCCTGATTTTTCCTTTGTGCTATGGCCACTTTACGCCACTCTAGCACTGTAAAGGGGCCCTAAAGTGTAGTAGTGTAAATTGGCCTTAGCATAAATGAGAAACAGGCTCCAAGTGTTTTAAAATGTTTTGTATCCCTTTAAAAAAATTGCCTCCTTGGTTGTGTACAAGATGTACAATGCATATTTGTTTTAAAATTCCTAGGTGTAATGACCAGGGCATGGGCAGCCAGGTCTGATGAATAGAGTCAGGTGCCAAGCCAAAGGTTAGCCAGTATCAGGTGCCAAGCTGAAGCTCAGGGCCAGAGACAGCATCAAGTGTAGGAGCAGGGACCTGGAGTGAGGCTGGAAAGCTGGAACAGATGAGGCCTGGGATAAGAACAGGGATCAAGAGCAGACGGGGAGGCAGGAGCCAAGTAAGCAGGAGGAGACCATAGTAACAGCCATTACTTCAGTAAGAAGGATTGGGCCATTGATACTAATCACCCTTATGCTCCCATATATTGCTGAAATCTGCCAAAATTTGTGTACATAGAAAGTTTAGACCTGGCCCTGCAAAGCGCTGAGCAACTTTTTCCAAGGTAGTGTATGCCCTCAACTTCCCCTGAAACCAACGGGAGCTGGGAGTGCTCAACACCTCACAGGGCATACTCGGCAATCGCAAGTTCAGGCTCTGTGTTATGCACACAGACAGTGCAGTTCATAGACAGTGAGTTCTATGGGTCTGTGGTGCCTCGGCATCAGGAATATTCCTGGCCTGGGGCCCCACTCCAGCACTGTCTGAGGCTGGGTCTTCCCCTCAGCCCCACCTTCCATCCCCAGGTGCTCCCCCCTTGGGTACCCCCTGGACGATTTAGAATGGCCCTATGGCCCCCACCCACAGGCACAGACTTTTTCTGGCGCTGCTGGGTGCTAGACTCCCCCCTCTACCCCAGCCCTACCCCAACTCCACCCCTGCTCTGCCCCCATTCCAACCCCTTCCCCAAATACCCACCCCGCCTCCTCCCCTGAGCCTTCCACATTCCTGCTCCTCCCCCCTCCCTCCCAGCACTTGCTACAGCTGTTTGGGAGGGAGGGAGGAGCAGAGATGCAGTGCGCTGGGAGGAGGCAAGGTCGGGGGATGGGGCAGGGAGCTTGGCTGCAGAACACCCACTAATTTTTCCCCAGGGGTGCTCCAGCCCCGGAGCACCCATGGAGTCCGTGCCTATGCACCAGGCACCGCAGCGGAGCTGAGCCGCTTCTGCCCCCTCACTCCATGTGGCTGCTGGCCCCTCCCTGTGGCCCCTGGACAGGGTGGGTCTGTGTCCACATACACTGCTCCCACCCCAAGCGCCCCTGTGGCCAATAGGAAGCTGCGGGGGCAGTGCCTGGGGGTAGCAGCACACAGAGGCCCCCGACCCATCCTGCCTAGGACCCCCAGGTAAGCACTGCACCCCCTCCCTCCACACCTCCCTCCTGCCCCCAAACTCCCTCCCAGAGCCTGCACCCTTCAACCCCTCCTCCTGCACCCCTGCCCCACCTCCAGACCCCCTCCCCCACCCAAACTCCCTCCCAGAGCCTTAGGCAGGTGGGGGTGGAGTTTGGGTGCTCTGGGCACCACCAAAATTTCTACAAACCTGCCACGCCTTGCTCCAGCTGGAGCCAGTGGGAACTATGCTGGGTCAGCAGGAACTCATACACATTAAACATTGTTATGGCAAGTGTCACCAGGTGGAACTGTTACATGGAGCTTTCCAAGTTCTTGGTCTTTGAGGTAAAGCAAACATTCAGGCTTGGGAAGACATGCTGTGTATTTGTGTCAGTTTTGTTTATGCAGGGCTCCCTGTAAAGGCAGAAAGGGAGCTGCGGGAGAGTTTGATCTCTACCTTGGTCTCTGATTAGCATCAGGTCTTGAGGCCGAGTTGTTCCCTGAGAACTAGGCATTGGTGTTGGGCTGAGATTCCTGAAAGAAAGACTTACCTGGCATACTGTTTGACCATCTCATTCCAGGACGGGTGTGAATGTAAAGAAAGGCAAATTATTCTTAGAATACATCCAGAGACCCCTGTTACTGACTTTTTCTTCTGTGGCAAGCCAGCCTGCTTTGGATGTCTGCTACTGCTTGGCAGAGGCGCAAGAATACCAAATACATTGATTGCAGAATGCATGCTCTTCACTATGTCTTTTTTTTTTTTAAAACAAACCTGATGTGAGGGGAATATGGGCCTTAAACCCAGGCAGTACTCAGCCCACAACCACAAGCCCATAGTTTACTTGAGCAACCAGAGAAGGGAACCTGTGAAGTGCTAGTTTGCAAAGGGCCCTGCCCCTGAAGCTACCAATTGGGGAAAACATCTGCACTCCTGATTGACTGGAGAGCTCTTTTTCAACCAGTAAGCAACAGAGGAAGTTGTTTGAGCCACTACAGGAATCCTATACTCACTGAAGTCCACTGACTTCTCACTGAAGTCAGTGGCCACACTCATTAATTTTACTGGGAGCAGGATCAGGCTCCTAGTAATGTTCTTTAGTTATGTTTAATTATAAGTTGGCTTTATATTGTCTTGTCACAAACATTGTGTTGTGTAGAAGAAACTGACATCACAGCACATTTGGACCTGTTAGTCCACATCCTGCACAGCTGTCTCCTGCTTAAGCACACAAGACTCATCTAAGCCAGGGCACATAAAGAGGTAAAAGGCTCATTGTGTGAGAAGAGAACAGGACCTCCAGTGTCCAGTCCTGGATCCTAAACTGTGTGACAGTGAAACTGGACAGATGTAATTACCCTGCCCAGTTAGAAGAGGAACAGGAAGTATGCACCTGACCCTCTCAGACTGATGCTAAGGGAAGAAAGAAGGTTCCTAATACTACAAGGATCGCTCAGGAAGATTCAGATCATATGGTTTGTAAGAAAAATGAATGACTGCACTAAAAATTATAATATTGTGGGAAGCCACTGGCTGTGCTGTATACCATGACATAGAAATCAGTGTCAACTCTGAAATGTACAGGAAGGAATAGAATTATAAAAATCTGACAGTTTCAGAATTTTTTAAAATGTCAGTAATGTTTTTGCTGCAGAATTAAATAAATGTGTGGTGATGCTTGAGGTTAAAAATGATACATTTCCCTTTGTAAAGGTGTAAAGATTGTTACCATCTTTGAATAGGGGGACTAAATACTATTGGTATGACTCACCTATAAAAGACAAGTTGAGTGAGGTAATATTTTTTTATTGAACCAGCTTCTGTTAGTGAGAAGTTTTCATGCTACCCGGAAGAGGAAAAGAAGCAGCTCTGTGTAGCTTGAAAGCTTGTTTCCCTCATCAACAGAAGTTGGTCCAATAAAAGACATTACCTCACCCCACCTTGTCTCTAAAATCCTGGGACCAACACTGCTACAACACTGCAATCACTTAAACATTAACCTTTAAAGAATATCCTCCAGATCACTGTAAAATAGTTATAAAACCCCTTATCTGCCTCAGATTGGCAAACTGATGTAGAAAAGTTATGACTTGCCTGAAGGCAAACAGTGTCAGAGGCAGGACTAGAATCTGTGGGTCTGAATTCCCACTCCTCTGTTCTAACAATTAGATCAGACTCCCTTCTCTTTAGTCCCTTTATTTCGATCTTACAGTTCGAAAATGTTAGAATATAGATATTCAGGCCTGCCTGTAAAGGCCTATACTTTAAGAACTTAGGTAGATTTTTATCACTTAGCTAGTTACAGGGGTATAAAAACAAAGAATCAAAATCAGTCCACCTGTGTATGGCCTTCTGTCACTAGAATAGTCTGAGGCCTTTGGCTAAACAGCAGAGGCAGCCATAAGCTGGGAAGCCTATGGTCACATCCCCACATTCCAAACCTCTCACATTGAAGACTGTTAGGAAGACAATCCTGTCCCGATAGTGCCCATCACCACCAGATAAAGAAACAGATCTTAAGATGGTTAAAGAAAACTTAGTTCGATAGCATCCCGTCTGGCAAGAAATCACTTTTCAATGGTTGTGAAACCCTCATTTCTGTATTTTATCTCTATGGCCCCCACTTTTCTATAATCTGTTTGGTTCTCTAATTTCTGTCTGCTGTATAATTAATTTTGTTAGGTGTACGTTAATTAGGGTAGTGGGGTATAATTGGTTAGAGGATTGTTACTATGTTAGGATTGGTTAGTTAATTTCAGTAACATGATTGGTTAAGTTATAGCTGAGAATAGTATTGTATAAACTGAGGTCAAACAGGAAGATGGGGGGGGATTGGAATCATGCTTGCTGGGGGGACAGGAACAGGGAAGGGGGAACAGGGACACAGGCAAGACTCTGGCATTAGGCTGGGAGGGGGACATTGGGTAAATGCTCTGTGGTGTCAGAGCTCAGAAGGGGGACACTGGGGAACAGATATCAGCATAACAGAGATTAAACCTGACTGGTGTGAAGGGATTTGGAAGATGCTTGCTTGAAAACTAACCCCAATAAACATTGCATTGTCTTCACTTTGGACTTCTGCTGCTTGCTGTCTGTGTGACAAGAACCAGGAAGTGGGAGGGTGAAGGGAAAGCCTTCTAGCAAAGGTTTCAGAGTAGCAGCCATGTTAGTCTGTATCCACAAAAAGAAAAGGAGTACTTGTGGCACCCTGGAGACTAACAAATTTATTTGAGCATAAGCTTTCGTGAGCTACAGCTCACTTCATCAGATGCATTCTAGCAAAGTGTTCTTCTAAATGCCTATCACTTCATTATAATGATATCATTTTTGTTAGTAGGGAGGCACTCTATTGGAGGGTTGTGAGGAAAGGAAACATACTTGCACATGTGGTGATTGTATCCAGGAATTAGACAGTTTGGGGAGGAAATTATTAAAGCAAGTCATTTTATAACAGATGTCAGTTTCCCAGAGAACCCCATACCTGCTTACTTAATGCTCCAGTGAAGGATCTGGATTTTAAATGGAATGACTAATTTTTTTATGGTTAGCAGCAAGACTTTATATTGCACCTTACTGGGAAAATGTGACTTCTCCTATGGAACTGTGGTATAGTAAAACATGAACTGTCCTTGTAAGGGAAAAGCTTTCACACTAAGTATATACACAAAAGCAGCACCAAAAAGAGGATAGGTATTTAGAAATTTGGTCACCCTTTTTAGCATACGCAGGGCCAGGGCTCCCCAGTCAGTAAGACAGAATCTTTAGCCATGTTCTTAGAGTATTAACCTGATCCTGAATAAGCAATGTAGGATGTAGTATGTTAGAATTTTATTGTAATTTTGCCTTAATACAAAGTTTCAAATAAATAAAAATTATATTTGAAGGACTCCCACACTGCCCCAGACATGTTAGAGGACAGTACAAAAATATAAATGCAATCAAACCTTCCAAACACAATACAAATATCACTATAATATATCCACCTTCTAAACTGAAAATAAAACATAAATAGAGATGAATTATCTGGTCACAAATGTAATCACATAGCCAGGGGAAAGAATAGTCTGTTACCCATGCTTAGAGGGAATTTAGTTAGTGATAATCTGCTGCACAATGTTAGAGCTGGAATCTGAATGTGTCAGAATCATTGGCAGTTATCCCATTTTTACTCTTGCTTGTACAACAATATGGATAGAAAGTCTTTTCAGAAAATTTGTTAATAAATAGGAAGTGGCAGACTGTGTATGGCTACATATGTATCTCAGTGGAAAACATAGGGATGAATGAGTCATCAGAATTGCCTCACACAATGGAAGTCCTTTGAGGAGCATACGCTGTAAAAAAAAAAATGCTTAGGACCCAATTCTACAAGTTGTACTAAGCTCCCACTGATTTCTGTGAGGATTGGGCCTTAAGCAGCCCTGGTGTAAGAACCACAAGCCTACAACTGGTGTATGCAGGTGCAGAAGCTGCTTCCCCATCACCACTAGGGGCTCTGGTATTGTTACCATAAAGAGGAACTGAGAGGTTAAATCCTGCACAAAGGGACATGAGCAACAGCCCTCTGTTTCCTGATTGGCTGGCACTCCCCATATAAAGTTAAACCAGGAAACCATTTCTGAGAGTTGTCAGAGTAATGCAGGACTCCAGTGTGCTTCTGCCATAGCCCTTGCTTGCTATGATTTGTCTGGATCCCTGGCTCTGACCTTTGCTCAGATCTCAACCCTGCTCCTGGTTTACTGTCTCTGGCTTAAGACTACTGCTGACCCCAGTGAAAGATCCTGGCCTGACCAACCCTGATTCTTACCTCATACTCTCAATTTGGTAACAGACTCTGACTTCACTGTTTTGAGCTGGCCTAGCCCTGGATTGATCTGACCTTCAGCCCTGATGCAGAACAGTTCACTCCATGCCAACAGGTTGCTCACAATCTGGCCCTGACACACAGATTTAAAGATGGACAAAACTGCCTTGAGAAATATAAAATCTTATAATTTTTAGATGAAGATCTAGTTCAGAGTCACTATTTAAACTGAGCCAATATGCAGTTTTGCTTGTGGCCATTTTGAAAGGGTCTGAAGAGCGGGGGAGATGACGGGATGACATTTTGAAAGATTTGTGTTGACATTAGCAATTGAATTTTGCATAGAAGTCAGACACTTGTCTTTGTAGGGATATTTGCCATTCTTGGTTCAGCATATAAAATGGACTATTGGCAGTGCAAAGTAAGAATTAATTTACACTCTAGACCGGGGTGGGCTAACTGTGGCCCACGGGCCACATCAAGCCCGCCAGCTGATTTAATCTGGCCCTCAAGCTCCTGCTGGGGAGCGGGGTCTGGGGCTTGCCCTGCTCCCGCGCTCCAGCCTGGGAGCAGGATTGGGACCCGCTCCATGCGACTCCTGGAAGCAGTGATATGTCTCCCCTCCCCCTCCTACATTTAGAGGCAGCCAGGGAGCTCTGCACACTGCCCCTGTCCCAAATACCGCCCCCGCAGCTCCCATTGGTCAGGAACTGCAGCCAATGGGAGCTGTGGGGGCAGCACCTGCAGACAGGGCAGCATGCAGAGCTGCCTGGCCATGCCTCCATGTAGGAGCCAGAGGGGAGACATGCTTCTGCTTCCAGGAGCTGCTTGAGGTAAGTACCGCCCGGAGCCTGCAACCGAGCCCCTCCCATGCTCCAACTCCCTACCCCAGCCCTGATCCCTCTCCTGCCTTCTGAACCCCTTGATCCCAGCCTGGACCATCCTCCTGCAGCCCAAACTGCTCATCCCCAGCCCCACCCCAGAGCCTGCACCCCCCACCCACACCCCAACCCCAATTTCATGAGTATTCATGGCCTGCCATACAATTTCTAAATCAGATATGGCCCTCTTAAAGTGCAGTTCTCTGAAAAGTAGTTGCATGTAAAATGATACTTTATTCAATAGAAACTTTATCCCTGTCTGTATTTCAACAATCTGCTCTGCTCTTTTGTCTGGCTACCATAAGATTTTACTACTTTTTTTCTTAACTGCAGTTGCCCCTGCAGAGCCAACACAACTACAGAAGAGTGAATTGGTCTGTTTGTGTTCACACAACATCCGCAAAACTATTAAACACATGCTGAATGCAGTCGGATTAGTCAGAAGAAATCCAGCTTGACTTTCAGATTCCAAGGGCAGATCACAGGGCTGTCTGCTATGAAATCATCTTTATACTTGTAAATTGATCAGATTTGATATGCCATAAAGAGACAATAAACAAGGAACCAGAAACTCCTGTTTTTTGCAGTCACATTTCAGAGTAGAACTGCCTTTGAGTTCATTCAGTCAGCTAATCCTGGTTCTTTAAATCAAAGTGAGCTAGTCTAGGAAATCCTCATAGAAAGCAAAACTGACTGCAAAATGAATATGGAGTGAGAGCAGCCCAAAAGATGGCAAAGCAAGATTGTTTCACTGGGCACAATATAAAAAAAGCTCTGTTATCTGGCCTGCATTAACCAGCATTTCTGATATCTCCCAATACAAATCTTCAGTCTAGTAACTGGGACTAGTATACTGCCCAAGAGGTTATGCAATTGCACATTCTGCACTCCTCTTTTATGCAAAAGAGGCAGAAGGCAAGCAAGCAAGTGGATATCGGGGACTTATTCAAAAAAGCAGCTTCCAGGGTGTGTCAGGGTCATTACAGATTCAGCCCAATCTCCTATACCTTCTACATCTGCAATAATTGGTGTTGATAATGATGACCCTGAGTCACTGCAAGAACCTGAAGTGCCTTCTGAATCAAAGATTAAATTATGTTCATGTTAATTTTAGCGTTAAGTGTATTTTTAGTGATGTGGGTGTACGCCATATGCTGCCCAGAGTGATATGTAGTGTCATAAGATAGGTATATACGAGTAACCTACTGTATAGAAAATGAAGTGCTTCCGGAAACCAACCACTCTGCAACTACTACTGGACTGGTGAGTACCTGTATACTATTTTATACTTTAGTTATTTAATTGTATTCTACTTCTTTGAAAATTGGTGTTCCATTGGTAAAGTATAACATAGTTAACCAGAATATTCAATGAACCAGCACCCCTCATTCCCCAAACAGAGCTTTTACTGTAAATACATTGTAGCATTATCAGAAAGACAGCTCTTGAATGGGTACAATACATGGAAAGGGCACAGAAAAGCAGAGATTCGCTTCAGTTTTCTCATCTAGGGTACTGTGAAATTAAACTTGGTCATCTTGAAAACATACAGCCCTGGCTTTAACTCCATTTACATCAAAGGAGTCAGTGCCAAGGATGAATGTGGCCCATGCTGTCAAAGTTGGTTGGGGTGGGAAATGACATACAATACCTTTCAGTTATATTAACTTGTTTATAGGGTAACTTTTTTCACCAAAGTGACTCAGGGCCAGATTTTTAAAAGAAGTGTAGCCATCTAATACCATTGATTTAAATGGGAGTTAAGTGCCAAATTTATAAAGGTATTTAGGCAACTAAGAGCCTAAATCCCATTGGTTTTCAAGGAATTTTAGGCACCTAAGCACTCATTAGGCTTGAAAATATAACTTAATCTATTAAGAACTTAGTTTGTTCTTATGTTATCCCTAGTTTCCTATTGACAACCAAGGCTTTTCCTTTTGTTTGTTTGATAAATAAGGGTTACAGTTAGGAGTAAGTAAACATGAAGAAATGTGAGAATTGTAAGTCACAAAAATACGGTGTAGTTGAAAAACTCAGACCTGACTTTTCCAGAGATAATATTTATAACCACTACAAGCCTAAGCAAATCACTTTGCTGTGAAAAAAATCTGATTCTCATAACACATGCAAGCCAGAGCTAAGCACAGCATAACCCACTTAAGTTGCTTAAAGGGATGGTGCTAAAAATGTAGAAAGTGAACAAGAGTAATTTGCCCCCATTTTTATTAGTATTTATAGAGTGGTGTAAGTGTGCCTGGTGCTTTGCAAACATGAAAAAGGACTGCTGTGGGTCCTTGTCCTAAAGAGCTTGCAGTCTTATTCAGACAGATGTTAAATACATGACAAAACATGAAGTAATGGGACAAGGCCACAGTAGCGTGGACAACAATATGAAGGTTTCACAGAAGTGAGTTTTGAAAAGAAATTTGAATACTGTAAGGGAGAGCACATGAACACATAGAAGGCAAGACTATTCTTATCATAGGGCAGCAATACACACACACACACACACACACACACACAGAGTTGGACTTAAAGAGAGGACTTAAGAGAGAGGACTGGAAAGGAATGTAAAGGAGTAGAAGCAGAGATGGAAGGAGTGATGAAGGCTACAGGTCATGCAGAGCCCTGCTAAGTACTGCCAGGAAAATAGTTACCTAAGTAAATCAGTAAGTCCATTCAAGGTCATCTTGTCCATGTCCCTGAACCTTCCTGTGGAACTTATTCTGAATTTTTTTTTACCACTTATTTTGGTGAATAAATGCTTCACATTTTCAGCCAGTTAAGATGTTCTGTTATCATACTAGTTACTACCTAACAAACTCTGACCAACAGAGTTGGTAGACAACTTATGTCACAACAACTCCTCCCGTTTATAGAGTGCCTTTCCTCCATAAAGATTCACCTATGCCTTGTAAATTATATACAGCTATAATTTCACACACCACAGATTTCATTAATATGTCTGATGCAAAATACAGCAGCTCTAATGGGACACAACAATGTTACATAAAAAAATAAGCCAACTAGGGGTGGCTGAAAATTTTCACCAGAATTGTTTTTTGATGGAATAATTGGATTTCTGGCTCAACAAGTTTGGTCACAAAAAGCATCTGCTTTTTTGCAGAAAGTTGTCTTTGTTCAAGAAAAATTAAACTACCACCTGAAAACTAAAACACTTCAATTTGGAAATGGCACTGCAGAGCCCCATAGAAGTTATAGTTTAGCTGTTTTGTACCACCAATCTAATCTATAGTTCAAGTTTCTCAGTAGGGCTATATCTCCCATGATGCACCATCATGCAAGAGGTGTGGGAAATACTGTGATATATCATGGGAGATGTAGTCTGGCTAGGGAGTATGGTCCATAGAGGAGAATGGGGGCATGAGGCACCCAAGTTACAACTCCTGAGGCACTGGGGTGACATTTTCCAATCAAACCTTTTCAGTTTTCAACCGGAATTTTTTGGTTTCAATTTTTTGCAAAATGTTGAAATTATTCAAGGGAAATTTTCTGACCAGCTTTAAAACCAACAGTGCAACAATGTAAGTAAACAATTCAATCAGGTTTAATACTCCCCCTATTGGAGGAAAAGAGCAAGAGGACTTTTGATGGCCATAAGTGGTTAGGATCCCAGGAATTCACCTCATCCAAAACATGGCACCTCCAATACAAAGCAAACATTGCAGGGGTGTTAATTCAGAAATGACTGAGGAAACATAAACTAATAAATGGCTATTTTTGCCAAAGGTGTGCAAGCCTTTGATTTTTCTCCAATCAGGGAAGGATTATTTAAAAATAGCTTCTTCTCATTCCATATTAAGATAACTGTCTATCATGATAGACAAAACTTCTATGTCTGATTCCTAGTACTATCAATGAGCTCTGGATCAACAGATAAAATGAATATTTGTGACAGTGGGGCCAGGAATTTATACCAGAGCACACTGAAGTAACATCCTGATGCCCAGAAATGAGTGGAGCACAGGAAAGCAAAGGACTCTAGAGAGACCTCTAAATGGGTTCCTCAAACATCAGGAAACTAATTGTTTGTTAGATTTACTGGCAGTTGTGAACTTTTAAAGCAAAGACCCAAGAGGGTGGACATTACCTACGGGTTAGATTGCAGCATCCTAATGAATTTTTCCCAGCCTCAGAATTGTTGCTGCACAATGGCTTCAGCATTAAGGACCCCACTTGTGTCTAAATGATTTTTTGACATGCTCAGACAGTACAAGAGGAGACTAATCAAAGGAATGGCACAGCTTTGACTAGGAAATATCTAAAGCAGTGAGAATAAAGCAGATCTATTCAATTAGGCCCAAACCCACTCTCCAGAATACTGTTCAAGTACCTAGCCTGGGTGCTTAGTACTGGGGAGATGCATGAGGGAAAGAGGAATCCCATTTCCAGCCAGGCCACAGAGAAGCTGTAGAGTTTGTCTGCCATTCCTACTGCAATCCTGAAGTTGCAGTAACCCTGGCAGAGTCAGGTTAATTGAGGCTCATTAAAGTAGGGTTATAAACCAGAACCAATAGATTGCCAAAGGAAACGATTCTGTGCAGAAGAGGAAGAAGTGCTTGCTTAGCCCAGGAAGCAAGAAGACCTAGGAAATGGAAAGGCCATATATACTATGGACTTTGACAATCAGGAACTCTGTCTTCCCTGCCAGCTGAAGGAAATTAAAGCTTGTTGAGGTTTATCTGTTGCTTGCTGGGATTTTTGGACCAGGCTTGTCATAAATATAAAGGGAAGGGTAAACCCCTTTGAAATCCCTCCTGGCCAGGGGAAAGCTCCTCTCACCTGTAAAGGGTTAAGAAGCTAAAGGTAACCTCGCTGGCACCTGACCAAAATGACCAATGAGGAGACAAGATACTTTCAAAAGCTGGGAGGAGGGAGAGAAACAAAGGGTCTGTGTCTGTCTGTATGCTGCGCTTGCTAGGGACAGAACAGGAATGGAGTCTTAGAACTTTTAGTAAGTAATCTAGCTAGGTATGTGTTAGATTATGATTTCTTTAAATGGCTGAGAAAAGAATTGTGCTGAATAGAATAACTATTTCTGTCTGTGTATCTTTTTTGTAACTTAAGGTTTTGCCTAGAGGGGTTCTCTATGTTTTTGAATCTAATTACCCTGTAAGATATCTACCATCCTGATTTTACAGGGGGGATTTCTTTATTTCTATTTACTTCTATTTTTTATTAAAAGTCTTCTTGTAAAACACTGAATGCTTTTTCATTGTTCTCAGATCCAAGGGTTTGGGTCTGTGGTCACCTATGCAAATTGGTGAGGCTTTTTATCCAACATTTCCCAGGAAAGGGGGGGTGCAAGTGTTGGGAGGATTGTTCATTGTTCTTCAGATCCAAGGGTCTGGGTCTGTAGTCACCTAGGCAAATTGGTGAGGCTTTTTACCAAACCTTGTCCAGGAAGTGGGGTGCAAGGTTTTGGGAAGTATTTTGGGGGGAAGGACGCGTCCAAACAGCTCTTCCCCAGTAACCAGTATTAGTTTGGTGGTGGTAGCGGCCAGTCCAAGGTGTAATATTTTGTACCTTGGGGAAGTTTTGACCTAAGCTGGTAAAGATAAGCTTAGGAGGTTTTTCATGCAGGTCCCCACATCTGTACCCTAGAGTTCAGAGTGGGGGAGGAACCGTGACAAGGCTGAAGAAACAAGGGGAATCATAATTGTTCTAAGCAGGGTCTGAACAAGCTCTCCCCTGACATCTAGTGGCAAACTGGAGGGAAAAGACTTCAGGAGTGGCCTATATTTGCATAGGCATACCTACTCTGCATAGGGGATCAGCAGAGAGTTGCTTTTCCAAAGTAATCAATTTTGGCTGGTGTTTGGTTACTATTCACTTTTATATTGAATGCAGGGATAATGAAGTGTCCTTATAGCATGAGAAAAGCACTGTGTTTAACATACCCTGACTGGGGGGGGTCACCCTAACCTGAACCTCACTTGCTAAGCAGGGGGTAGGGATGACAAAGCCTGATGAAGGGGAAAGGGGGTTAAGGTAGATGTTTCTGTCTGGGGTGGGGATTCTACTTAGTGTTCTAGTTTTGTAGAGAGGTATGTCTTAGATGTCATTTGAGCCTTTGTCCTCTGATGTTTAAAGACACAGCTCATGACTTAATTGATAGTCTGTTTTTATTCAGTGATGATGATCAGAGCTGGGTCACTGATAATCAGGTGTAAGGCTTAAATCTTAGAACTGGTGCAGGGATAGTGTTGCTGTGAAAGGGAAGGCTAAGGCTGCACTAGAAGTGAGGTTTCCCTACCCAGTGAAATAATTAAGAGCTGAAATCACTACGAGCTTTGCTAAGTGGTGGAATCTCAGAACACAAAAGTGGCAGTGAGAGCCAAGCCACAGCAGAGAAAACAAACAGCAGCAGGAAGAAGCCAGTTGCAAAGGTGCTTGGGAGCAGCAGATACATTCCTCAACACCCACTCCCGCTTTCAGGGATGGGAGGTGAACCCATATGAACGCACCTCTGAACCCTGGGTGTTTACTGACCAAGGACAACCAACTGTGAGTGGTGTGCAGTGGAAGAAAAGGAGTGGCATGTTAAAAGGGCATTCATTTGTCAGACTTTCACACCACAAGGTAGGAAAGTGAGCCAAAGGATGCTGCCCAACATAGTGTGAGGTGGATGTTTGCTTACGGTTATGTGTTTTTGAATCATAGTTGTGGTGTTGTCACAAATTAATGCTGGGACCCCTTTCCTTTTTTTGTTTTACACAGACTCTGTGCTTGTGAGTAGGGAAGTATTGCCTCTTAGAAGGACCCAGGGTGGTGTTTACTTTTCCCAGATTACTGGGTTAGGGCTTGAGCCAGTTCGATTGTGTATTAAGAGGAATCCCTAAATATTGAACCTGGCCCTTGTTGCTCCCAGCAGCCCCTAGCAAAATGGTTTCACCTGTATTAGGCAAAGGCGGTGAAATGTTCTGCAGAGATGCATGTGTCTTAAAATGGCACGCTGCAATATTCTGCTTCTTTTAGCTTTATTTTTTCTCCTTTCCTTTTATCTACATCTATAGCGCAGACCATCCTCCACTGGATGGAATTCACTATAGGCCAGGCTTTTACAGAGCCATTGTGGATAGAACAAGGTGTTTTTTTAAAAAAAAACCTTTGTAAATATAAATTGACCTGCCTTCAGGCATGGATGGGGATAGGAAGGATGTGGGCGGGAAATGTGGAAGAGACAAGGTGAGGTATGAAGTGGGCTGACGAGAAGGGACATGGACTTGGGTAGAGGAAGGAGTGGCATGGAGCTGTGCTGCCTTGTCAAATCTCACAATGTTTGGTCTAAAAGTTGCAGAAAGGAGCCTTATTTTCATGGGCCTCATAAGATCTGCCAGAGAGGGACTCGCCTCCTAAATACACCAACATGATTTGCATGTTTAGTGCTCATTCAACCATCTCCTCAAAAAGGAAAATTCATTAAGAAAAAACCTTCATTCTAAAAGTTAAGGTTGATCGTGTGTCCATATTCCACAAAACCACACAGCATTACTTACAAACAGTATTACCTTCTTTACAAAAATAACCCGAACGTTGGATTGTCTGACAATCCAGTTAATAACCCTGATCCCTTAGAATTTTGAAAAGGAACAGTTCTCTTTGAGGGGGTTACATGTGCAGAATTTCCACCCTTAAAGGGAATGGGATATTTGCAATTGACTACAGTAGGAGTAGGCTCTAACCCTTTGAGTACTAACACCACTAAAACAGTGTTCAGTCCTCAAGTGGAATTCTTTTTACAAGTAACAGGGAAAAAAAAAAATCAAGCTGTGCACTGTGTTTGACCCTATAATAACAAGCTACAGAACTTGGAGCAAAGTGGGGGGTATCTGTTTTTTGTTTCTATTTCCCCATAGCTGCAGGGGCATATCTAAATGTAACACACATGCACATAACCCTTTGTTGCTGGGCCACTAGAAAGAGCAGGACACTTAGGCCAAATTGCTGGCTGTCCAGCTTTGTTTTTGAAATGTTATTGATATTGACTTTAGATCTTGCCTGACTTACTTTAATTTGAGCAGGGCCTCTACAGAAACCTGTTGCCTAGGTAACAAATGCTATACACCATAATAAGGCAAATTGCTGTTGAAATAAATAGTAATTATGGTCATGGCTTTAAAACTATTATCTTTCCCTTTATTTTATACCATCCCCAGATAAGATTCTAAATACAAGCTTTCTTCACTCCATGGAAGATGGGGGAGGGGAAAAATTTACTACCTTTGTTCCTCCTTCTGCCCCTCCATAGCAGCTCTAGTTGTAGAAGAGCTTTAAAATATTTTCTCAAGGGTGCATCACTACAATGTATTAAAATATACAGCAGGAAGGAACAGGTGTTGAAATTATTCCTGTTTAATGTCACTGAGGAGAATTGCTCACAGAAAAACATCTTTAAGTACATTCACATTTGGCTTACTCTAGATTTCCCCCCCCGAAACCTACAGAGTCTTGTCTTGACATGAAGACCTTACATATCAATCCATGTTTATCTGAGATGGAATCTGTTCAGCATATACAGCTTTCCATGTATTACTTCAATGATTTGCAGACAAGTATGAGCTTGAAAGTGGGCAAGGAGTGCATAGCAATGTGATAGCAAATGCTTTTATATTGTTTAAAAATTAATTGCACTAAAAAAGCAAATAAGGGAAGAAAATTTGGGTGAGTGCAACCCCTTTGGAGACTTGTGTCTAAATCTTAGCTCATGACCACCACTTCTTTTCAGTTTCTTCCAGTGCCCACATTACAAAGTCATCATTAGTACAATTGACATTCTGGGCTGAGCAAATGCCACAGACCAAGCACTGCAATAGCAGAGGGGTTGAAATGGCAGAGCTGTGTGGGGAAGCATCAATTTTAATGAATGCTAATTCATTGCCATTTTTAAAAATATTTAAATTACAGGTGTTTGGGACAGTCTGTTATATAAAATTCCCCCATACTAAGTCCCAGGTTGTCTCTATCTGCAGAGGAACAAGTTTGGTCTATTCATTGCATTGTGACTCCTGACAACAAAAAATTACTATACAACACTAGGCAGGTCCCCTCCTCCCCCAAGCCCCATTACCTGGGGGGGAAGCTGAAGCTCAAGGGCTGCAGAGCCTGTAACCTGAGCCCCATCACCCAGGTGGTGGGGCTTCAGCCCGGGCCCTAGCAAGTCTAACGGCAGCCCTGGCAAACCCATTACAACAGGGTCATGACCCACAGTTTGAGAACTGCTGCCAAAAGATCACACAAGGAGTTCTGCATCCTGTCAAACTGCCTGGAGTGGCTCAGGAGCATGAATTCCAACCTCAGGGAAGACTGTTAAGAAGCAGGGCACAAACTCCAAACTGGCTGAGAGTTTTACTTAAATTTCACCAACCAAGTACCAGGTGTGAACTACTCAAGCACTGTCATAGCCTTAACATAGAGCCACAGGCAGTCCCGTTGGGTACTCTGGTCTGTCTTGCCTCCCAGGCAAATTTCCCTTTGATAGGCAGTCCTTTACATCAAAAAAAAAAAAATCACAACATTCAGGTTATTCCAAGACAATTGCTGCTTAGATCCTACACCAAAGACAATACTTGTAGCCAATCCTATAATAAACTAATGATTTATTAAGACAAAGAAGAGGTTTTTTTCCAATGTTAAAACAGGTAAACCTACACATCCAAATGAGTTAGTCTTAGGTTTCAAAAGGTGATAGAAGCTGCTGTGATATGAAAGCTCTGTGTCCTTTAGGGCTAACCTGTGCTAAACATCCAGGGATCCTTTCCTTATGCTTGGAAATCTTTTCCCCTCAGAGTCCAAGCAGCATAAAGAGATCCAGTTTCTTCTTGTCAGGGATTATTATTCCCTTTTTCCAGTGTTCAGACTGATGGGAGGAGTCCACATGCATATCTCCACTCCAGGAGTGTGGGGAGGGAACAATTAATAAAGTCTTTGTTCATGGATGGGAAGGCTACCCCAACACAGTATCTCATTAGTAGATATATAGCAGCTCTTTGGCATTCCACAGTGAGACTGATGCTTCCATTCCCCCAGCACTAGAACCATATGTGGGGTATGCAAGTTGGAGGACCGAGGAAAGGCTCCTCATGCCTTTCCCCCATATTTAAGGAGCTAGTGTGATGGGGGTGTGTACCTGTAGCACTGCAGTGCCTCCTATTGGTTATGCTAGGAATTAGCTCTCTTGGGCCTTTTACTAGCAGTGTCTCATACACTGTTATTTTCACTTCCTCCACCATCTGGACCCACTTCTCTGCTGGACCACGGTGTCCTTTTTGGGATACAGCCAGCTGTGTCCCAGCCCACTGTCTCCCTCCTTCGGGGGGACAGACAGTCCTCAGTCCCTCCATTTGCCTCAGTGGCCAACTGAAGTCTCTAGACTAGCCCAGCCCCTGGATTCAGGGGCAAACTGCAGTCTGGATTTAGGCCACTCTCTTCATTGGCAAGTAGGGGTAAAGGGGGGAGCCAGGCCCACCCACTACTGTGGGCCCCAGCTCATGGACCCTATAGCTGGCAGCCACTTACTGCCCCTCCTCCTCCTATTCCCACTGCCTACTTTCCCCATAGTCCTAGCACCTTCTCTTCCCCTTGCTTCAGGGCCTCAGTCTGGCTATAGTCAGCCAAGAGCTCCCCTATTCTCCATTACCTTGCTCAGCACTGCAGTATCTCCAGGGCACCTCAGCAGATAATCCTTGCCCTCCAGGGAGAGACTACCTTTCCTCTGCTGAGCAGCCCTTTATATATGGGCTGCTCCAGCAAGCCTTCTCTCGATGGGCTGGGTTCTGCATAGCCTCTCCAAGGCTGCCTGTGTGGGGCAGCCACCCCACCACAGTACCTCACATGGATTCCCAAAGGATTAATGTGGACCTGAGAGGCCAGTTAACATACTGGATTGCAGGTGGAGGGAGGTCCAGGCTTAACTGATGATAAAACCCAGTGGCGGAGGGGCTGGGAGAAGATTATACACAGAGGAAATTGAGAGTAGAAGGAGCCGTAGGGGAGAATCTGCAGCCGCTCTTTGGGATGACAGACCTATACTTACATATCCACACACACCAGGAAGGTAAAGGAGGAAGCCCTGGCCGGGGAGGATCTTTTCCTGAACCAAGAAGTCTGGGAGGAGGCCAGGAGAGAGAGACTCAGCAGCCATTGGGAGCAGGGAAGGCTCCAGTGGTATGCCCTGGTAAAACATGATTTAGACTTTTTTTGGTAGAGAACTCTGGGAGGTGTTCAATGGAGAACAGCAAGGGGAATTTAAGAGGCATGAATGGTCAAGCTTGAGGAGGGCAGAAGTTGGCTTAAGTTTGTACATTTGGTTTGTTAGGAGATTCCAGACAAGGGCCTGAGAGTCCCAGCCCTGAGAGAAAGGTGAACCAACAGAAAAGGCCTGAGAAAGGCTAATTAGTAAGAAATCCAGGGAGGCAACAGTAAGGAGCTTCATGAAGCAATCCTTGGCTGCTTAAAGGGTCCCTTTTGTTGTTTTTAACGTGTTTTCTCTAATACTTTATAAGAAAGCACATTTATTCTTAAGAGCTGTATGGTAACACATAATTGCAGGCAATTATGCTGTCCATAACCTCTGGAGAAAAAGCAAAGCACAGATGTTGGCCTTTTAGGCAATCTGGCTTGCAGAGGATAACACAGTGTACACCCAGAACTGTGCAGCCTGGAAAAAACCCAGTCAGGAGGGAGACAGACATGGGTCTCTGCCCTATGGAGCTGGTGGCTGAGGAGCCAGGAGCCTAAACTGGGTGCCGTTGGTGGACAATGGAGGAATACAGGTGCAGTTGCCCTAAAATATGACAAGACTGGAGAGGGACACAAGGATGACAGAGCCCTGAAAGAAGAATGTGAAGACCATGGGGTCCAGAGTTGGGGCTCAACTCCTGATACAAGGTTTTGGACTTTGATTTGTTTGACTTTAAATCCACTCCTTTCGGGTTACTATGCCATGAGGAGGTGCTCCAGGGGTGAGTCTGCTCTTTCACAGCTAGGCACAAACTGTTCCTAAGTATATTTACTGGCTGATCCGGGGATAGATTTGTTGAATTCTAGTGGAATAGAAACTACAAATGCCAACCCAAAAATGTCCAGTTTTCCTTACTGGTCAGTGCAGCTCCTGAGGGATTGCAGTGTGTGCAGGACATATGTCATCTTAACATTTCAGCTTTGATTTTTCTGGTACTTTCATCTGTCATACATTTACTTCCTAGCAAGTTTATAGCCGTTCTTCTGTCCTACATCTGTAGCTTAATATCTCTATCGCAGACTCAGGGCAGTAATGAATATGAATTATTTTTTTTTAAAATACCGCTCTGCTTGCTGACTTTTTCTTTGCTACGTCCTCAGATCTTGCTGAGCTTTGCTTGAGATGGGGTGGGGACAAGGTGGGTGTATGCCACCTTTACACTCCCCTTATGATAGTGGTGCTAGCCAGCAGTCAGTTCAATTTCCAGGCACAAGTTAGAGCAACCTCAGACACCACTCTTAAAACTTGGCTCTGAACACCTTTTCATTCATGTTATTAATTTCATACTTTCATTAATGACTTGGATAATGGAGTGGAGAGTATGCTTATAAAATTTGTGGATGACACCAAGCTGGGAGGGGTTGCAAGCACCTTGGAAGACAGGATTAGAATTCAAAACAACCTTGACAAATTGGAGAATTAGCCTGAAATCAACAAGATGAAATTCAATTAAGTGCAAAGTGCTTCACTTAAAGAGGAAAAAATCAAATGCACAATACAAAATAGGGAATAACAGGCTATGGGGTAGTACTGCGGAAAAGAATCTGGTGGTTGCAGTGGATCACCAAGTGGATCCGAGTCAACAATGTGATGCAGTTGAGAAAAAGGTTAACTTAATTCTGGGGTGTATTAACAAGAGTCATATGTAGGACACAGTAAATAATTGTCCCATTCTCCTTGGCAGTGGTGAGGCCCCAGCTGGAGTACTGTGTCCTATTCTGGGCACCATACTTAAGGAAAGATGTGGATAATTGGAGATGCTCCAGAAGAGAGCAACAAAAATGATAAGTTTAGAAAACCTAAGCTATGAGGAAAGGTTAAAAAAATCTGGAGGACTGGGATCAATTGTTCTACATGTCCACTGAAGGAAGGACAAGTAGTACTGGGCTTAATCTGTAGCAGGGGAGATTTAGGTTTGATACTAAAAGAAATATTTTCTAGCTCTAAGTGCTTTTAAGCTCTGGAACAGGGAGGCTGCAGAATCCCTGTCAGTAGAGGCTTTTAAAAACAGGTTAGACAAACGCCTGTCAGGGATGGTCAATGTTCACTTGCTCCTATGTCACCACAACGGGCTGGACTTGATGACCTCTTGAGACCATTTCCAGCCCTACACTTCTACCATTCTATGTATTCCCAATGAGATTTGCAAACCTTCCCTTTGTAAAATTAGCCCTGAGGGAAACAGAAGATTAATTTTTACCAGTAAACTGAGTGGGAAACGTGACAATGCCTGCACTGGAGGGGGGAAGAAAGAGAGAGAAAGATCTCTCATGCCTAGAAAGGACTCCTCATGGAGAGGGCATGAAATGACTGGTTATGGAAAGCAAACCTTCCTGCTCCGGCCTGCCTCGCTGCTGACACTGACAAGGTACAAATTTTGAAACACAGATTCATGAGGGGAAAAAAAAAATCTACATGTTTACAATCTACCATGATTTAATTGCCAAGAAAGACTGAAAAAAACTCTTAACTTCTGTTGAGAACTATGTTCACAAGATTCACAACTAGCTCTTTTGTTTGCATATTAATAGGGAGACCACTAGAGGACCAATGCAGCTGTCAGCAGGGGAATGGACATGGAGACTGAATAGCATTAGTATCCCTAAAGCCAAGGTGTTCTCTCCAGCTCATGATTGAGGTACACTGGCCAGGCAGTTTGGAGAAACTTATACTGCCATTGCCTTTGATGTATTGTTATGCAGATAGAGTGTTTTTCTCTCCACAGCTATTGACCTAGCATCTTTCATGAGCTCTAAATTCACTTACCATTCTCCTCCCTACACATACTGTAAGAGAATAGAGGTAATTATGACTTCTAATAATTCAGAAAAACCTATTTACCATTGAGGTTTACACCACCACAACTATCTAATTATTCACATTAGTTCAGTGATAATACAGGAAATACTGTGCTATAACCTAAAGATCATCTATTGGTAGACAAGAAGCTTTGTTATTTATTTCTATTGAAACTCAAATCCTACAGTCTAATCTGGCAGGAAACTGTTAGTCTTCTTGAATTTTAAGATGTATACTACAACACACACAGTTTGCCACTTACTGTCAGCCAAGTTACGTAGGTTTCAGCCTCTTGGAGTGCCAAAATTGTCACCATCCTGATAGCAAAATATGCCTCATTCTATTTTCTGCAAAAGGGCAGAAGTAACATCATTCTCTATTCATCAGTGAGCAGGGGCAATTTGTGAGATACTTTGCCCAAAGTGCTTACTTCCTGGGATCACCTGCTGTGATATGTACTCTGAATAATCTATAAAATTTGATAGAGATTTAAAAAAACCTGGACCCTATCATTTAGGACACCTTTTAAAAGACAGGTGTTCCACAGTTCCAAGCCAAGCAATTATCCTGCTTTGTTCCATGCATGTGTGCATATTTTGGGGGAGAAATTATAGCTGGGGGGGGGGGGGGGAAAGAGAAGCATCTTCACAGGTACTGTACATCTCTGTAGTAGTTCCCTGATCCTGATTCTTGCACTCCCTAATATTTGTGTAGCTAAGTCTCTCATGCACAGTTAATTTAGGCTAGACAAAAGACTGTCAAATTCTGTAGCATGGTGTGGCTGATTTACTGTACTACTGGCAAAATCTGGCTGTAGAACTAGCATAACCAGCTAAGAAGGATCACTCCAGTGCAAAGGGATCCAGTGATGAAGAGGCTTTTATGGCATCCAAATTCCCTGCTGCAGGCATAGAAGGCATAGCTGGAGCAAAAGGGGTATGGCCAGAGTTTCCTTACATCTGACCAATCACCAGCTGGTGTTTTGGCCCTTTGCAGCCATTGCTAACTGGTGTAATTTACAGTGGCCTTCAGGCTGCTTTATGCTAGCAGAGCACACAATCAATCCAGGATCAGGGGAGTGCAAATGTGATCAGCAGGTCACCTTTGCACCCTTTTACACAAACTTCCACTGTGTGCTCCTCAGAGGTAGTGAAGGATCTGCCCCCTTTGTCTTGCTTGGGTCTGTGGATCCAAGAAGCCTGGTTTGGATTTAACATTTTGTAAACATTACTTGTTCTTCCCTTATTCATGCCAACTTGGGATCTGGTTGAAGCTGAGAGATCTGTGTAAGTCCCTTTTTGGGGTAGACCTTTTATGGTCTCAAGGTTTGTCTCACATGTGATTCCACATTTGTAACTGTACAAAAAGGGCATACTTTTTTTTTGCAAAACACTGAGTGCAAATATTTGTGCTTCTGCTCCTAAACGTTATGGTATCTGATGTTAGAAGCTCAATGTTAAACAGTGGTGCCAGTGATGATGGATCAATGCAAGCTTTTCTTCTTTGCTTTGCCAATGACTTCAATCCACACTTGTTTAGATATGAAAATTCTTCTGACAAACAAATTTAAGAGCAGTCTTGCCACACTGTGTAAAAAGACTGCCCCTTCCTTCTTGTTTTTCATAAATACACTGCATGAGGAGGAGCACACGTTTAACATGTTAGTAAATGGAGAGAAGGAATTATTTTGTCACTGGTGTTTTACTAGAAGGGTTTATGCATAATTAATTAGAACAGCAGATAAGGTTAATTTTTAGTACATCTTCTTAATCCAGACATCTATGAGTAAATTATTCTCCACTGAGATAGAATTTAGAATAATCAGATCAAGACAATACAGTAACAGTTAATGTCACAGTTTAAGGGTAACTTCACCTGTATTTCCCTCACACACACACACACCCCCCCATGCCATGGTCTTCTCAGGGTGTGCCCAGTCAGCTCACCTGTTTAAGTAGGTACCCTTGTCCCACTCCCTTCTGACCAGGGTTTTAAGGCTGCATAGGCCCCCTGCCTTACACTGACTCTGATACCCCAATGAGCCAGTCTGCCAAACAGCCAGTATTTGTGCCTTGGTTTCTCTACAAGGGCTATGAACAGTGCATTGAAAGTACTTACAACGGGCCACACACACCTCTCAGTAGAACACTGATTCTTATGGTAAAAGCATCACAGAGAAAAAACAAAAATAAAGGTTCCTATATGCTTACTAAAAGCTTACCAGATATCACCCCTCAGTCTTATGGGATCTTAGTAAGCCCAAGACTTTCACAGTGGTTGGGGCTCACTTTGGACAGAAGGTTCTGTGCTTTTTCCTGAATCAAAGGAAGTCTTCATGCCAGTTAAAAGTCACCCCTTTTATACCAAAAGGCCCTTTCTTGGTCTCTGGAAAACCCAGCCTGACCTAGTATATTCAAGCCTCCCCAAGGAGTGGTACCTCTCTGGAGGGGTGTACAGTTTTAGTGATGAGCCTTAATCACCCCCCATTGGGTTTTTTTATTTGTTTTGTTTTTTTAGTTCCTGGAGGAACGATGGTAAGCCTCCCTGTCCTTCTCCCCAGTGCTGCATAAAATCCCTGGCCCACAGTGATTCATAAACTTAATACAATATGGTCCCCAAAGATATTGCTGATGGTTGCAATATCTGTCAGTCACAAATAGACCTGAACAGGAACAAGCTGTGTGGGGTTTTTTTAGCAAATTCATAAACATTCTAGGGCCTGATTCTGCTGTAAATCAGGAGTAACTCCTCTGAAGTCAAAAGGAGTTACACTGGTATAAAATTGGTGTGAGAGGAGAATCCTGCTCCTTGAGTTCAATGTCAGCCACACCAAGAACAGGAAGAGGAAGTCATCATGACTGGAGATCACAGAAGTCTGGGCATAATGTTGTTTAGACCAGTCCCCAAGCCAAATTCCAGCCAGGGAAATTTCATTTTGATTACTCTAGCGTCCAGGTTCCTTCCCCACTCTGAATTCTAGGGCACAGATGGGGGGGACCTGCATGAAAACCTTCTAAGCTTATTTTTACCAGCTTAGGTTAAAACTTCCAAGGTACAAACTATTTTACCCTTTGCCCTTGGACTTCTACAGCCATCAAACTTTATCTGGGTTCCTGAGAAAATGTAGTTTGGAAATGTCTTTTCCCCCCCAAATCCTCCCAACCCTTGCACCCCACTTCCTGGGGAAGGTTTGGTAAAAATCTTCACCAATTTGCATAGGTGACCACAGATGTAAACCCTTGGATCTTAAGAACAATGAAAAAGCATTCAGTTTTCTTACAAGAAGACTTTTAATAGAAGTAAAACAGAATCACCTCTGTAAAATCAGGATGGTAAATACCTTACAGGGTAATTAGATTCAAAACAGAAAATCCCTCTAGGCAAAACCTTAAGTTACAAAAAAGACACAGACAGGAATATTCATTCTATTCAGCACAGCTATTTTCTCAGCCATTTAAAGAAATCATAGTCTAACACATACCTAGCTAGATTACTTACTAAGTTCTACGATTCCATTCCTGTTCTGTCTCCAGCAAAAGCATCACACAGACAGACAGACCCTTTCCCCCCCCCCACACACAGAGACAGACACAGACCCTTTGTTTTTCTCCCTCCCAGCTTTTGAAAGTATCTTGTCTCCTCAATGGTCATTTTGGTCAGGTGCCAGCGAGGTTACCTTTAGCTTCTTAACCCTTTACAGGTGAATGGATTTTTCCTTTGGCCAGGAGGGATTTTAAAGGTGATTACCCTTTATATTTATGACATCTAGTTTTGCTACAGCAGCTGTTTGTGTGTTTGTATTACATAGATTGTATGCTCATTGGGGACAGAGATTGTGTCTTCCTTTGTGTTTGAAGAGAACCTAGTACAAGCTAGATGCTAAGCACAATCTAAATAATAATTATTCATTGTCTTTTGTAGGTACAGTCAATAGAAAGAAAGCTTCACCATCCCAGTAACCAGGGAAGCAGCAGGCAGAATTCTACCTCTCTAAGGGTCATAGATGCATGTAACCCTACTTCACCACCTGGACACATCTGCTGGCCAGCATTTAAGAGGGACAGCCATGGTCCTGCCTCCTCCATGCCCCTTCCCACCAACTTTGGGCACAAATACACCACCTGGAACATGGGGAGGGAATGGGAGTACAGGGACTGGAATTTTACCTTATGTGGGTTTGCCCAAGTTGAGGAGTGGTGGGTGGAAAGCCCTCCCTGCCCTGAACACACGTGGGCCAGACAGAATCTGGCCTAACAATAATAATGGGTCTGACAGATCTCCACCAGCTCCTTTGTATGGGAGCCTTAGGGATGAAAAGTTTATATAATCTAAGATAGTTACTCTGATGGAACAATAATGAAACAAACATGTTTGCCTGGTTTTCTCTGCCTTTGAGACATAAGTCTTCTTACAATACTAGTGGGTATATAGTCCTACAATACTAATCCATGCCATTCTGTTCATCAGGCTCTTTGTTACAGCACTGGATATGCTGAAAAGTGCCCCTGTTCTGGGAGTGTAAAATTTGAGACACCAGCAAGAAAAGGCTGAATTGCAATGAATAACTAACCTACCTGAAGCTGCTGTAGAGTGTTCCAGGAAGAGGTGCCAGGGAAATTTGATTGCAAGCATTATGACAGAGTTAGGCCTGGTCTACACAAAAAAAGTTAAGTCAACCCAGATACAAGCTTGCAAAGCTTCTCACACCAACAGAAGTTGGTCCAGTAAAATATATTATCTCACCCACCCTGTCTCTTGAATATCGTAGAGCCAACACAGCAACAACTCTCCAAAGATGACTCGATGAATGAAACAAAGGAATTAAAGGCCAAAGCTATGAAAGCTGAAATGAACATATTAAAGCAAGTTGTCCCGGAACGTGACAAAATTTATAATGGTATGAGTAGACAAGCAACCCCAGAGAACAGGGTGTACTAGTTGCAGGCATGATGGCAGAGACAGTACTTGTGCCCACTGTTTCAGATGTGGCAGTAAAAAACACTACCAGTCAGGATGTTGGGCAGGAAAATCACAAGAGTGGAGAAACAAAGTTGGTTTGTCTCTTGCATCTGATTTACCAGGAGTCTGACATTTCCATGGGACTCCGAAGCAGCAAACTGGACTAGCTAATTTAGCTAATTCCAATATCTTCATTATTGATCTGGATGATGGCATGGACTGCACCCTCAGCAAGTTTGCAGATGACACTAAACTGGGAGGGGAGGTAGATACGCTGAAGGGTAGGGATAGGATACAGAGGGACCTAGACAAATTAGAGGATTGGGCCAAAAGAAATCTGATGAGGTTCAACAAGGACAAGTGCAGAGTCCTGAACTTAGGATGGAAAAATCCCATGTACCGCTACAGACTAGGGACTGAATGGCTAAGCAGCAGTTCTGCAGAAAAGGACCTAGGGGTTACAGTGGAAGAGAAACTGGATATGAGTCAGCAGTGTGCCCTTGTTGCCAAGGCGGCCAATGGCATTTTGGGCTGTATAAGTAGGGGTATTGCCAGCAGATCAAGGGATGTGATCGTTCCCCTCTATTCGACATTGGTGAGGCCTCATTTCATAGAATATCAGGGTTGGAAGGGACCTCAGGAGGTCATCTAGTCCAACCCCCTGCTCAAAGCAGGACCAATCCCCAATTAAATCATCCCAGCCAGAGCTTTGTCAAGCCTGACCTTAAAAACTTCTAAGGAAGGAGATTCTACCACCTCCCTAGGTAACGGATTCCAGTGTTTCACCACCCTCATAGTGAAAAAGTTTTTCCTAATATCCAACCTAAACATCCCCCACTGCAACTTGAGACCATTACTCCTTGTCCTGTCCTCTTCTACCACTGAGAATAGTCTAGAACCATCCTCTCTGGAACCACCTCTCAGGTAGTTGAAAGCAGCTATCAAATCCCACCTCATTCTTCGCTTCTGCAGACGAAACAATCCCAGTTCCCTCAGCTTCTCCTCATAAGTCATGTGTTCCAGACCCCTAATCATTTTTGTTGCCCTTCGCTGGACTCTCTCCAATTTATCCACATCCTTCTTGTAGTGTGGGGCCCAAAACTGGATACAGTACTCCAGATGAGGCCTCACCAACGTCAAATAGAGGGGAACCATCACGTCCCTCGATCTGCTCGCTATGCCCCTACTTATACATCCCAAAATGCCATTGGCCTTCTTGGCAACAAGGGCACACTGATGACTCATATCCAGCTTCTCATCCACTGTCACCCCTAGGTCCTTTTCTGCAGAACTGCTGCCTACCCATTCGGTCCCTAGTCTGTAGTGGTGCATTGGGTTCTTCCGTCCTAAGTGCAGGACCCTGCACTTATCCTTATTGAACCTCATCAGATTTCTTTTGGCCCAATCCTCCAATTTGTCTAGGTCTCTCTGTATCCTATCCCTGTCCTCCAGCGTATCTACCACTCCTCCCAGTTTAGTATCATCCGCAAATTTGCTGAGAGTGCAATCCACACCATCCTCCAGATCATTTATGAAGATATTGAACAAAACCGGCCCCAAGACCGACCCCTGGGGCATTCCACTTGACACCGGCTGCCAGCTAGACATGGCGCCATTGATCACTACCCATTGAGCCCAACAATCTAGCCAACTTTCTACCCACCTTATAGTGCATTCATCCAGCCCATACTTCCTTAACTTGCTGACAAGAATACTGTGGGAGACCGTGTCAAAAGCTTTGCTAAAGTCAAGAAACAATACATCCACTGCTTTCCCTTCATCCACAGAACCAGTAATCTCATCATAAAAGGCGATTAGATTAGTCAGGCATGACCTTCCCTTGGTGAATCCATGCTGGCTGTTCCTGATCACTTTCCTCTCATGCAAGTGCTTCAGGATTGATTCTTTGAGGACCTGCTCCATGATTTTTCCGGGGACTGAGGTGACGCTGACTGGCCTGTAGTTCCCAGGATCCTCCTCCTTCCCTTTTTTAAAGATTGGCACTACATTAGCCTTTTTCCAGTCATCCGGGACTTCCCCCGTTCGCCACAAGTTTTCAAAGATAATGGCCAATGGCTCTGCAACCACAGCCGCCAGTTCCTTCAGCACTCTCGGATGCAACTCGTCCGGCCCTATGGACTTGTGCATGTCCAGCTTTTCTCAATAGTCCCTAATCACCTCTATCTCCACAGAGGGCTGGCCATCTATTCCCCATTTTGTGTTGCCCAGCGCAGCAGTCTGGGAGCTGACCTTGTTAGTGAAGACAGAGGCAAAAAAACATTGAGTACATTATCTTTTTCCACATCCTCTGTCACTACGTTGCCTCCCTCATTCAGGAAGGGGCCCACACTTTCCTTGGCTTTCTTCTTCTTGCCAACATACCTGAAGAAACCCTTCTTGTTACTCTTGACATCTCTTGCTAGCTGCAGCTCCAGGTGCGATTTGGCCCTCCTGATTTCATTCCTACATGCCCGAGCAATATTTTTATACTCTTCCCTGGTCATATGTCCAACCTTCCACTTCTTGTAAGCTTCTTTATGTTTAAGATCCGCTAGGATTTCACCGTTAAGCCAAGCTGGTCGCCTGCCATATTTACTATTCTTTCGACTCATCGGGATGGTTTGTCCCTGTAACCTCAACAGGGATTCCTTGAAATACAGCCAGCTCTCCTGGACTCCTTTCCCCTTCATGTTAGTCCCCCAGGGGATCCTGGCCATCCGTTCCCTGAGGGAGTCATAGTCTGCTTTCCTGAAGTCCAGGGTCCGCAGCCTGCTGCTTACCTTTCTTCCTTGTGTCAGGATCCTGAACTCAACCAACTCATGGTCACTGCCTCCCAGATTCCCATCTACTTTTGCTTCCCCCACTAATTCTTCCCGGTTTGTGAGCAGCAGGTCAAGAAAAGCTCCCCCCTAGTTGGCTCCTCTAGCACTTGCGCCAGGAAATTGTCCCCTACACTTTCCAAAAACTTCCTGGATTGTCTATGCACCGCTGTATTGCTCTCCCAGCAGATATCAGGAAAATTAAAGTCACCCATGAGAACCAGGGCGTGCGATTTAGTAGCTTCTGCGAGCTGCCGGAAGAAAGCCTCTGGAGTACTGTGTCCAGTTTTGGGCCACACATCCAGCAGAAGACAACAAAAATGATTAGGGGACTGGAACACATGACTTATGAGGAGAGGCTGAGGGAACTGGGATTGTTTAGTCTGCAGAAGAGAAGAATGAGGGGGGATTTGATAGCTGCTTTCAACTACCTGAAAGGGGGTTCTAAAGAGGATGGATCTAGACTGTTCTCAATGGTAGAAGATGACAGAACGAGGAGTAATGGTCTCAAGTTGCAGTGGGGGATGTTTAGGTTGGATATTAGGAAAAACTTTTTCACTAGGAGGGTGGTGAAGCACTGAAATGCGTTACCTAGGGAGGTAGTGGTTTTTAAGGTCAGGCTTGACAAAGCCCTGGCTGGGATGATTTAGTTGGGGATTGGACTAGAAGACCTCCTGAGGTCCCTTCCAACCCTGATATTCTATGAGCTTATGCTCAAATAAATTTGTTAGTCTAAGGTGCCACAAGTACTCCTTTTCTTTTTGCAGTCTGCAGATGCGTTTCAAGTTATATGACCAGCAACCTGTACAGAAGATTTACATCCGAGTGCCTCACCCACTATATAAAGAGGTAAAGGAATATCAGCAAGATCTCTTATACAAAGGATGGATCACAAAATCAAGTCATCCTCTTCATTGCCAGAAAAGAGTTGGTAGTCCAAGACTCTGCATCTACTATCGAGAATTGAATAGAATACCAGACAGACAACCCATCCCTCGGATCCAAGATGTTCTGAATGCATTAGGAGGTAACTCTGGTTTCTCCACCTCACATCGAGAGAAGCCTTCACATCAAGGTTTCATGAGTGAAAAGCTGTCACGTCACAGCCTTCATTACTCCATGGGTTTTCTATGAATGGGTTAGAATCCCATTCAGTTTAACAAATCCAAATGCAGCTGGAAGGCAGCAGGTGCAAGGGTGCCTTACAGAACTTAGGGATGAGGTGTTTATTCCCTTCATGGATGATGTCCTTGTGTACAGTTGCACTTTTGAAGAACATGTGGAGAATATAAGGAGAGTATTGCAACTATTACAGAAGCATGGAATTAAGCTGAAAGTTTCTAAATGTGAGCTCTTTGAGAGAGGTACATTTCTTGGGAATGATGGAATCTGCTAAAGGTGATAAAATGGATTCAGCTGACACTGTGGCTTCTCAGGCTTTTGCAGAGAACCACTGAACACCACAGAGGAACTTCACAAGCTGCTCAGTTTCCTCACCTACTATTGCAGGTACATTCAAGATTTTGTTTTTCTCAAATAGCGAAATCATTGCATGACTTGTTGACTGTTCCACTGGACTATGACAAACACCATTGCCAAAAGTGAACTCAGAAGGAGGAAGCTAAAGGGCAAGGAAAGGGATTTGGACAGATACCCTCCAAATGGCCAGTTATATGGACTGAGAAATGTCAACAAATTTTAAACCTGTTGATTAACTGCCTGATACAGCCACCAATAATAGTCCACTCCAATTTTGTTTTACCCTTTATCCTTCATGTAGATGCTTCCAATAAGGCATTAGGTGCAGTCTTATACCGACATAAGGAAGGTAAACTGAGTCAAAATGCTAACTGCAGCTGAGAAAAATCACCACCTTCTTTCAGGAGAGCTGGAGTTTCTGGCTTTTAAATGGGCTGTAACTGAGAAAATCTGTAATTTACTTCTACTACACACACAGGCAGATTAAGGTTTTGTGGAGCCCTGGGCCAGAGCAAGTCGGGAGGGCCCATCCACACCCCGGTCTGCCCCATTCCACCCCCCCATACTGAGGTTCACAATCAGTTTTCTCCTTTGTCTCCCTTCCTGCCCCCACTGCAGCCACAAGACCAGAGAAACACTGTTTCCCTGCCCTCTGGCATGGCCTCTGGGCCGTGGTGGGGAGTGAGAGCTCTCCCAGCCCTGAGGCCATTGCAGGAAGCTAGAGCTCCTTCAGTCCTGGGCCACAGCTGGTTGCTCCTGCCAGGGAGCAGGGTCAGGGTGTGGGGGCTTGCCCCACCCACCCGGTGCTCCTGCTGGGAAGCAGGGTGCAGGGGTGTCCATTTTTCTGGGGTCCCCCAATTGGCCAGGGTCTTTGGGCTCGGGCCCAGTCAGTCCAGTGGCTAATCTGCCATTGACTACACACAATCCTTTAAGATTTACAGTGATAATAGCCTGCTAACCTGTTTTCACCTCTGAATGCCACAGGCTGGTGGATTGCAGAATTAGCTAACTTCAAAATTGTCCAGGGAAATCTAATGTGGGAGCAGATGCTTTTTCCAGATTTCCTCTTGATATGGAAAATATGAGAGAATGCACAGAAGATATGAGCAAAGATTATGTTAATGCTGTCATACAGTCCTGGATGTATAAAGAGATGGCAAGGTGTTTTGATTAGCAGCTATTACTACCAATCTTTTCGCAGTAGAAGAATTCTCCATGGGTATTAAAGCCACCATAAAGTCTATACACGAGAAGACATTTTGGTAGTTCAGAAGAAAGATCCAGCAATTGCTACAATTCTTCATCACAAGCACTCTGGGCACAAACCAAATAACCAAGAGAACACAGGAGGATGTGCTAAGATCTCCACCCTGATGGGTGAATAGGGATGATTTAGTTGGGGATTGGTCCTGCTTTAAGCAGGGAGTTGGACTAGATGACCTCCTGAGGTTCCTTCCAACCCTGATATTCTATGATTCTAATAGAATCTGTTGCCTGTGGATACAGATGGAATTCTTTATTGGAAAACCAGGTGATCAAATCAACTACAAAAGGCAGGTATCAAGAACTACATGAAGGGATGGGATATTTAGGAGCAGTGCAAGTAATCAGTCCCACACAAGACTGGTTTTACTGGCTGCATATGAAGAGGGACATTGAACATTGTCACAGAGCCTGTATATTCATCAAGCAAAAGAAACCTCACCAGCCTACCGGAGCTCCATTAGCTAACATAGTTGCAACAGAACCATTTGAGCTTTTATCAATAGACTTCTTGCATCTAGACAGAAGCAAAGGAATATATGTACACATCTTAGTCATAGTGGGTCACTTCCAAACCTGCCCTACCACTACCAAATCATAGAATCATAGAATATCAGGGTTGGAAGGGACCCCAGAAGGTCATCTAGTCCAACCCCCTGCTCAAAGCAGGACCAATTCCCAGTTAAATCATCCCAGCCAGGGCTTTGTCAAGCCTGACCTTAAAAACCTCTAAGGAAGGAGATTCTACCACCTCCCTAGGTAACGCATTCCAGTGTTTCACCACCCTCTTAGTGAAAAAGTTTTTCCTAATATCCAATCTAAACCTCCCCCACTGCAACTTGAGACCATTACTCCTCGTTCTGTCATCTGCTACCATTGAGAACAGTCTAGAGCCATCCTCTTTGGAACCCCCTTTCAGGTAGTTGAAAGCAGCTATCAAATCCCCCCTCATTCTTCTCTTCTGCAGGCTAAACAATCCCAGCTCCCTCAGCCTCTCCTCATAACTCATGTGTTCCAGTCCCCTAATCATTTTTGTTGCCCTTCGCTGGACTCTCTCCAATTTATCCACATCCTTCTTGAAGTGTGGGGCCCAAAACTGGACACAGTACTCCAGATGAGGCCTCACCAATGTCGAATAGAGGGGAACAATCACGTCCCTCGATCTGCTCGCTATGCCCCTACTTATACATCCCAAAATGCCATTGGCCTTCTTGGCAACAAGGGCACACTGCTGACTCATATCCAGCTTCTCGTCCACTGTCACCCCTAGGTCCTTTTCTGCAGAACTGCTGCCTAGCCATTCAGTCCCTAGTCTGTAGCTGTGCATTGGGTTCTTCCGTCCTAAGTGCAGGACCCTGCACTTATCCTTATTGAACCTCATCAGATTCCTTTTGGCCCAATCTTCCAATTGGTCTAGGTCCTTCTGTATCCTATCCCTCCCCTCCAGCGTATCTACCACTCCTCCCAGTTTAGTATCATCCGCAAATTTGCTGAGAGTGCAATCCACACCATCCTCCAGATCATTTATGAAGATATTGAATAAAACCGGCCCCAGGACCGACCCTTGGGGCACTCCACTTGATACCGGCTGCCAACTAGACATGGAGCCATTGATCACTACCCGTTGAGCCCGACAATTTAGCCAGCTTTCTACCCACTTTATAGTGCATTCATCCAGCCCATACTTCCTTAACTTGCTGACAAGAATACTATGGGAGACCGTGTCAAAAGCTTTGCTAAAGTCAAGAAACAATACATCCACTGCTTTCCCTTCATCCACAGAACCAGTAATCTCATCATAAAAGGCGATTAGATTAGTCAGGCATGACCTTCCCTTGGTGAATCCATGCTGGCTGTTCCTGATCACTTTCCTCTCATGCAAGTGCTTCAGGATTGATTCTTTGAGGACCTGCTCCATGATTTTTCCAGGGACTGAGGTGAGGCTGACTGGCCTGTAGTTCCCAGGATCTTCCTTCTTCCTTTTTTTAAAGATTGGCACTACATTAGCCTTTTTCCAGTCATCCGGGACTTCCCCGGTTCGCCACGAGTTTTCAAAGATAATGGCTAGTGGCTCTGCAATCACAGCCGCCAATTCCTTCAGCACTCTCGGATGCAACTCGTCCGGCCCCATGGACTTGTGCACGTCCAGCTTTTCTAAATAGTCCCTAACCGCCTCTATCTCCACAGAGGGCTGGCCATCTCTTCCGCATTTTGTGATGCCCAGCGCAGCAGTCTGGGAGCTGACCTTGTTAGTGAAAACAGAGGCAAAAAAAGCATTGAGTACATTAGCTTTTTCCACATCCTCTGTCACTAGGTTGCCTCCCTCATTCAGTAAGGGGCCCACACATTCCTTGGCTTTCTTCTTGTTGCCAACATACCTGAAGAAACCCTTCTTGTTACTCTTGACATCTCTGGCTAGCTGCAGCTCCAGGTGCGATTTGGCCCTCCTGATAACATTCCTACATGCCCGAGCAATATTTTTATACTCTTCCCTGGTCATATGTCCAACCTTCCACTTCTTGTAAGCTTCTTTTTTATGTTTAAGATCCGCTAGGATTTCACCATTAAGCCAAGTTGGTCGCCTGCCATATTTACTATTCTTTCGACTCATCGGGATGGTTTGTCCCTGTAACCTCAACAGGGATTCCTTGAAATACAGCCAGCTCTCCTGGACTCCTTTCCCCTTCAAGTTAGTCCCCCAGGGGATCCTGGCCATCCGTTCCCTGAGGGAGTCGAAGTCTGCTTTCCTGAAGTCCAGGGTCCGTATCCTGCTGCTTACCTTTGTTCCCTGCGTCAGGATCCTGAACTCAACCAACTCATGGTCACTGCCTCCCAGATTCCCATCCACTTTTGCTTCCCCCACTAATTCTACCCGGTTTGTGAGCAGCAGGTCAAGAAAAGCACCCCCCCCTAGTTGGCTCCTCTAGCACTTGCGCCAGGAAATTGTCCCCTACGCTTTCCAAAAACTTCCTGGATTGTCTATGCACCGCTGTATTGCTCTCCCAGCAGATATCAGGAAAATTAAAGTCACCCATGAGAATCAGGGCATGCGATCTAGTAGCTTCCGTGAGCTGCCGGAAGAAAGCCTCATCCACCTCATCCCCCTGGTCCGGTGGTCTATAGCAGACTCCCACCACTACATCACTCTTGTTGCACACACTTCTAAACTTAATCCAGAGACACTCAGGTTTTTCTGCAGTTTCGTACCGGAGCTCTGAGCAGTCATACTGCTCCCTTACATACAGTGCTACTCCCCCACCTTTTCTGCCCTGCCTGTCCTTCCTGAACAGTTTATAACCATCCATGACAGTACTTCAGTCATATGAGTTATCCCACCAAGTCTCTGTTATTCCGATCACGTCATAGTTCCTTGACATCACCAGGACCTCCAGTTCTCCCTGCTTGTTTCCAAGGCTTTGTGCATTTGTATATAAGCACTTGAGATAACCTGTTGATCGCCCCTCATTGCCAGTATGAGGCAGGAGCCCTCCCCTCACAGACATTCCTGCCTGTGCTTCCTCCCGGTATCCCGCTTTCCCACTTACCTCAGGGCTTTGGTCTCCTTCCCCCGGTGAACCTAGTTTAAAGCCCTCCTCACTAGGTTAGCCAGCCTGCTGGCAAAGATGCTCTTCCCTCTCTTCGTAAGATGGAGCCCGTCTCTACCCAGCACTCCTCCTTCATGGAACACCATCCCATGGTCAAAGAAACCAAAGCCTTCTCTCCGACACCATCTGCGTAGCCATTCGTTGACTTCCACGATTCGACGCTCCCTACCTAGGCCTTTTCCTTCCACGGGGAGGATGGACGAGAACACCACTTGCGCCTCCAACTCCTTTATTCTTCTTCCTAGAGCCACATAGTCCGCAGTGATCCGCTCAAGGTCATTCTTGGCAGTATCATTGGTGCCCACGTGGAGAAGCAGGAAGGGGTAGCGATCCGAGGGTTTGATGAGTCTCGGCAGTCTCTCCGTCACATCACGAATCTTAGCCCCTGGCAAGCAGCAGACTTCTCGGTTTTCCCGGTCAGGGCGGCAGATAGATGACTCAGTCCCCCGGAGGAGAGAGTCCCCGACCACCACCACCCGCCTTCTCCTCTTGGGGGTGGTGGTCGTGGAACCCCCAACCTCAGGACAGCGCATCTCATGCCTTCCAACCAGCGGAGTCTCCTTCTGCTTTCTCGCCCCAGACATATCATCTGGTCCACTCTCCGCAACGATACCTGTGGAGAGAACATGAAAGCGGTTAGTTACCTGTGTCTGTGTTACTGGAACCCGGACATTCCGCTTACCTCTTCTGGAGGTCACATGTTGCCAAGCTTCTTCACTGGTCTCTTGGCTCCTCTGTGCAACCTGCTCTATATCTGTAGAGCTTTGTGCCCCTAGAAGCCTATCCTGAGTTTCGTCCAGGAAATCCTCAGTTTCCCGTATGCAACGCAGGGTTGTTATCTGTTGCTCCAGACCTTCAATCTTCTCTTCCAATATGGAGACCAGCTTGCACTTTGTACAGACAAAGTCGCTTCTGTCCTGTGGAAGAAAGACAAACATGGCACATCCAGTGCAGGTCACAACAGCTGAACCCCCCCCTTCCATATCACCTTCCTACTATGAGCTTCCTCAGAGCAGTTTGCAAGACGTAAGCCTCACTGGGCTCCCTCCAGGCAAACTCCCAGGCAAACTCCTGCTGTGTGCTGCTCTGCTGTCCCCGCTGCTCAGCTGGTTCTCCGCCGCTCAGCTGGTTCGCGAAGCTCTGGCTATTTTTAAACAGCCAGGCTTCCCTGTCGCAAACAAACAGACACCCTACTGCCCGCCCCCCGCAGGCTAGCAGCCAATCAGACACTCACTCAGGCTCTCACACTGCCCCCCCAGCAAACACACGCTCGGATACTTCCTCAGCAAGCAAACAAACACAGACTCGGATACTTACCAGTCCCAGGCAAACTCCTGCTGTGTGCTGCTCTGCTGTCCCCGCTGCTCAGCTGGTTCTCCGCCGCTCAGCTGGTTCGCGAAGCTCTGGCTATTTTTAAACAGCCAGGCTTCCCTGTCGCAAACAGACACCCTACTGCCCGCCCCCTGCAGGCTAGCAGCCAATCAGACACTCACTCAGGCTCTCACACTGCCCCCCCAGCAAACACACGCTCGGATACTTCCTCAGCAAGCAAACAAACACAGACTCGGATACTTACCAGTCCCAGGCAAACTCCTGCTGTGTGCTGCTCTGCTGTCCCCGCTGCTCAGCTGGTTCTCCGCCGCTCAGCTGGTTCGCGAAGCTCTGGCTATTTTTAAATCAGGCAAGACTGGGACAGACAAGAGCTTCAATCACATTTTAAAACAAAAGTAATTTCCCCAAAAGAATCCATCATGACCAAGGACCAGAGTTTGAAACAGTTTATTACAAAGATTACAGCAGTACTGTAAAATTGAAACATCTTGCATAAGCCCACACCACCCACACAGAAATAGGAAGATAGAAAAGCTGAACCAAACTTGGCTATGTTGGGAACCTTACCAGAAGAACAAAAGTCAAACTGGAAGAACTCTTAATAAAGTCATTATGCCTATAATTGTACACAAAATGAAGCTACAAGCTATAATCACTCTATTATATGGAAGATCACCATGTTTGCCCACTGACATCACATTTGGTTTACCGATAAACTCTGAATCCACACCTGGCCATCATAAAGATTACACTGAGAAATGGAAACAGCAGATGAAAGAAGCTTATGAACGGGCATCAAAATGTCCTTAAAAAGCTGTTACTTGTAAGATTCCCTATGATCAGCAAAAAGGGCAGCGCCATGCATTACCAAATGACAGTATTTGTCAGAAGCCTTTCAGAGAGGGGGACCAAGCGACTTAAGATTTTACTCGGAAGAAGAGCTTCTTGTAGTACTAAAAAGGAAAGAGGAAGTAAAAGCAGAAGGTAGAAAAACATTAGTTCTTCACAATCTTTTACATCCCATGACTGATTTCGTGCCTTGGATATGACACCTCTCTCTAAACAACCACCGTAAACTAGCACAGAAGAGATTAAAAGGAAGATAGAAATTTGGACTCCAGTGATACTGCTCATGGCACAGAAACTTTGAATCCAGAGGCAGAGACATTTCATCCATGTCTGGGAAATGATGTTATTGATCCAGTAAACTTGGAAACTGCTGGTCAGACTGATAAGACATTCACACCAGCCATAGAAAGACATGAATGCCAAAATGGAACGTAAAACCAGCAGTGCAAGGGGGCAGATCACCACAACAATCCACTGACACAGCAAGGTCATCCATCTAGAGACAGAAGAGACCGTCAGACACTGACACACATGAACAATTAAGGACACCTACTTATCAGTGTCTAAATCCAACTATTGGACTGGTGAATGCCCCATGAGGTTATCCTCATATTTGTTATATGCCATTCCAAGAGCCTGTTTCTGCACCTTATCCTGCATTCTATCCAAGCTTGATGTGATATCGGTACACGAAGTGTGTTCTAGTTCTGGATAGTTTGTAATTGTTTGGTACACTTTCTAAATAGCTTGCCATATGCTCAGTAACTTGGAGTTAAATAGTTAACCATTGATTATACACAAACTTATTTCATAAGAGATTAATCTAGTTGGGGATTTAAGGTGTTCAAACCAACTACTCAGTTGGACAATGGAACTAAAATTGCTGCAGAAATTTTGCTTAATGTGAAATAAACTGAAGAGAGATGCAAAAGCCTCCACCGTCAGAACCAGAACTTATGACAGAGCAGAGACAGAGACTACCTTGAGAATGACTTATGAGCTTATGAACTTGTGGACAACTGCTAATAAATCAAACGGATGGACTATGTTATATTTTGTTAATGGAAATGTCCCAACACTTCTAGTACAAGACGGGAGTGTAGAAATGCTTTCAGTCATTGTTCAGACATAGAAGAACAAATTATGAGCAATTTAAAGTAACTACGAGACAAATATTTGTAATTAGAATGGATAAATGGAGCGAATAATATATTAGCTGAAGTGGAGATTACGGAAAGTTAAGTTTGATGTGAAATCTAAGTAGTTTAATTCTGTTAATTATTTCAAGTGTCTTTTGCAGCATGCCGAGTCTAGTGAAAGTATGAATCATTGTCTGGCTTTAGGTTTCAGAGTGGTAGCCATGTTAGTCTGTATTAGCAAAAACAAAAGGAGTCCTTGGGGCACCTTAAAGACTAAAATTTATTTGGGCATAAGCTTTTGTGGGCTCAAACCCACTTCATCAGATTCATGGAGTGGAAAATACAGTAAGCAGTATATATATTACAGCACATGAAAAGATGGCTTGAGCATGAACAAAAAAGGAGCGTATGCCAACAATCGGTGACATGGTCTATTATCCCATATAATTTTGTACTAACATGGCCTTCTAGCATTATTTGTTCAGGTGTTTTTATCCCACCATGGCTAAGACCTTGGATTTCTTCTTTGTATAGCATAATGTAACCTCTTTCCATAAGTGTCTTTAAAACTGATTTTCAAAGGAGTTAGTTATTACTCATTTCCCTAAAAGGCTGAGTTGTCTTGCCAGAAATAATAATTCTGCTACCTTGAGCATAGCAATTTTTAATAAGAGTTATCATAACACAATTCATGCTGTAGCAACATTTTATGAGCAGCTTTGCTTCAAATATTCTCTCTATTATTGGAATTTGCCACTCTGGTTTGAATCTTTGTAAATACAAGAAACAATTCAGCATTTAGGAGGCCAGTCTTCTTTTGAATACCATGATTCACTGGGCACTTATTGAAGATATGCTGAGGGAATGGCTCAGACATTTCTGACCAATTCCTTTGTTCTTCCCTTTTCTTTTTTTGGATACATTTCATAGAATCATAGAATATCAGGGTTGGAAGGGACCCCAGGAGGTCATCTAGTCCAACCCCCTGCTCGAAGCAGGACCAATTCCCAGTTAAATCATCCCAGCCAGGGCTTTGTCAAGCCTGACCTTAAAAACCTCTAAGGAAGGAGATTCTACCACCTCCCTAGGTAACGCATTCCAGTGTTTCACCACCCTCTTAGTGAAAAAGTTTTTCCTAATATCCAATCTAAACTTCCCCCCCTGCAACTTGAGACCATTACTCCTCGTTCTGTCATCTGCTACCATTGAGAACAGTCTAGAGCCATCCTCTTTAGAACCCCCTTTCAGGTAGTTGAAAGCAGCTATCAAATCCCCCCTCATTCTTCTCTTCTGCAGACTAAACAATCCTAGCTCCCTCAGCCTCTCATTATAACTCATGTGTTCTAGACCCCTAATCATTTTTGTTGCCCTTCGCTGGACTCTCTCCAATTTATCCACATCCTTCTTGAGGTGTGGGGCCCAAAACTGGACACAGTACTCCAGATGAGGCCTCACCAATGTCGAATAGAGGGGAACCATCACGTCCCTCGATCTGGTCGCTATACCCCTACTTATACATCCCAAAATGCCATTGGCCTTCTTGGCAACAAGGGCACACTGCTGACTCATATCCAGCTTCTCATCCACTGTCACCCCTAGGTCCTTTTCCGCAGAACTGCTGCCTAGCCATTCGGCCCCTAGTCTGTAGCGGTGCATTGGATTCTTCCGTCCTAAGTGCAGGACCCTGCACTTATCCTTATTGAACCTCATCAGATTTCTTTTGGCCCAATCCTCCAATTTGTCTAGGTCCTTCTGTATCCTATCCCTCCCCTCCAGCGTATCTACCACTCCTCCCAGTTTAGTATCATCCGCAAATTTGCTGAGAGTGCAATCCACACCATCCTCCAGATCATTTATGAAGATATTGAACAAAACCAGCCCCAGGACCGACCCTTGGGGCACTCCACTTGATACCGGCTGCCAACTAGACATGGAGCCATTGATCACTACCCGTTGAGCCTGACAATCTAGCCAGCTTTCTACCCACCTTATAGTGCATTCATCCAGCCCATACTTCCTTAACTTGCTGACAAGAATACTGTGGGAGACCGTGTCAAAAGCTTTGCTAAAGTCAAGAAACAATACATCCACTGCTTTCCCTTCATCCACAGAACCAGTAATCTCATCATAAAAGGCGATTAGATTAGTCAGGCATGACCTTCCCTTGGTGAATCCATGCTGGCTGTTCCTGATCACTTTCCTCTCATGCAAGTGCTTCAGGATTGATTCTTTGAGGACCTGCTCCATGATTTTTCTGGGGACTGAGGTGAGGCTGACTGGCCTGTAGTTCCCAGGATCCTCCTTCTTCCCTTTTTTAAAGATTGGCACTACATTAGCTTTTTTCCAGTCATCCGGGACTTCCCCCATTCGCCACGAGTTTTCAAAGATAATGGCCAATGGCTCTGCAATCACAGCCGCCAATTACTTCAGCACTCTCGGATGCAACTCGTCCGGCCCCATGGACTTGTGCACGTCCAGCTTTTCTAAATAGTCCCTAACCACCTCTATCTCCACAGAGGGCTGGCCATCTATTCCCCATTTTGTGATGCCCAGCGCAGCAGTCTGGGAGCTGACCTTGTTAGTGAAGACAGAGGCAAAAAAAGCATTGAGTACATTAGCTTTTTCCACATCCTCTGTCACTAGGTTGCCTCCCTCATTCAGGAAGGGGCCCACACTTTCCTTGGCTTTCTTCTTGTTGCCAACATACCTGAAGAAACACTTCTTGTTACTCTTGACATCTCTTGCTAGCTGCAGCTCCAGGTGTGATTTGGCCCTCCTGATATCATTCCTACATGCCCGAGCAATATTTTTATACTCTTCCCTGGTCATATGTCCAACCTTCCACTTCTTGTAAGCTTCTTTTTTATGTTTAAGATCCGCTAGGATTTCACCATTAAGCCAAGCTGGTCGCCTGCCATATTTACTATTCTTTCGACTCATCAGGATGGTTTGTCCCTGTAACCTCAACAGGGATTCCTTGAAATACAGCCAGCTCTCCTGGACTCCTTTCCCCTTCATGTTAGTCCCCCAGGGGATCCTGGCCATCCGTTCCCTGAGGGAGTCGAAGTCTGCTTTCCTGAAGTCCAGGGTCCGTATCCTGCTGCTTACCTTTCTTCCCTGCGTCAGGATCCTGAACTCAACCAACTCATGGTCACTGCCTCCCAGATTCCCATCCACTTTTGCTTCCCCCACTAATTCTACCTGGTGTGTGAGCAGCAGGTCAAGAAAAGCGCCCCCCGCCCTAGTTGGCTCCTCCAGCACTTGCGCCAGGAAATTGTCCCCTACACTTTCCAAAAACTTCCTGGATTGTCTATGCACCGCTGTATTGCTCTCCCAGCAGATATCAGGAAAATTAAAGTCACCCATGAGAATCAGGGCATGCGATCTAGTAGCTTCCGTGAGCTGCCGGAAGAAAGCCTCATCTACCTCATCCCTCTCGTCCGGTGGTCTATAGCGGACTCCCACCACTACATCACTCTTGTTGCACACACTTCTAAACTTAATCCAGAGACACTCAGGTTTTTCTACAGTTTTGTACCGGAGCTCTGAGCAGTCATACTGCTCCCTTACATACAGTGCAACTCCCCCACCTTTTCTGCCCTGCCTGTCCTTCCTGAACAGTTTATAACCATCCATGACAGTACTCCAGTCATGTGAGTTATCCCACCAAGTCTCTGTTATTCCAATCACGTCATAGTTCCTTGACATCACCAGGACCTCCAGTTCTCCCTGCTCATTTCCAAGGCTTTGTGCATTCGTATATAAGCACTTGAGATAACCTGCTGATCGCCCCTCATTCCCAGTATGAGGCAGGAGCCCTCCCCTCACAGACATTCCTGCCTGTGCTTCTTCCCGGTATCCTGCTTTCCCACTTACCTCAGGGCTTTGGTCTCCTTCCCCCGGTGAACCTAGTTTAAAGCCCTCCTCACTAGGTTAGCCAGCCTGCTCGCAAAGATGCTCTTCCCTCTCTTCGTAAGATGGAGTCCGTCTCTGCCCAGCACTCCTCCTTCATGGAACACCATCCCATGGTCAAAGAATCCAAAGCCTTCTCTCCGACACCACCTGCGTAGCCGTTTGTTGACTTCGACGATCCCTACCCAAATACTATTTGCTCAAATACTATTGACTACATCATGGCTGCCATGTTTATGTACATAGCTACACTAGCTCAGGGGAATCTTGAGCTGTGAAAGCCCTGGAAAACCTTAGAAGTCAGTTATAGAATTCTGATTGTGGCTCTGGCAAACCAGATGCCAGCTCTTGCCAAGGACCCAATGTCTCAACTGAACATTGACAAATACATTGCTGGAATTAGTCTGGCTCACATGTATGTTAGTATTGTTAAAATAGAGGTTACATGTATAAGAATGTGTTTAGCATTTAGACTTTATGAAAGGCTTGTAGGATGTTGCACGTAGTAATCTCACTTGTAACACCTGTACCCCATGTTATAAAGTAATATTAAGTCTTTGCATTCTAATCCTCTAATTGTGTAAGTTTCAAACAGGAAGGAAACAATGTAAAATACTGGCTTCCTACAGAAGGTGTTAGGTCTGGCCTACCAAGAAGGCCCATTGAAACCAAATAAGCCATTGTGAAATACCAAAGAACAAAAACTTTAATTGTATTCCTCCCACCCACAGACACACCATAAAGTGGAGACATGCTTGTGAACTCGTCCCATCACCTTGAACTCTGTGGAGAAGGGAATAAAAATCCCTAACAGGAAGAAACTATCTCTGTGCTGCTTGGACTTTGGGACAGCAAGATTTCTAAGCATAAGCAAGGAATCTCCAGCTGCTTAGCTCAGGTTAGCCCAAAAGGACATAAAAGCTACCATAATATGCAAGCTCTATATCATCTTTTGGAACCTAAGACACTAACTTATTTGTGTGTATATGTTTACCTGATTTACCTTGTAAATAACCATTATTTCTTTTTCTTAGTTAATAAATCTTTAGATAATTATAGAATTGGCTACAAGCATTGTCTTTAGTGTAAGATCTAAAGTGCAGCTGAGCTGGGGTAAGTGACTGGTCATTTGGGGTTGGAAGTAACCTGAGTATTGTGATTGATGTAAGGGACAATCTATCACAAAGGCAAGTTTGCTTAGGTGGCAAGATATACCTGAGCACCAAAAGGGACTGTCTGTGATTCCATGGTTAGGCTGTTATAGTGCCTGAAGAGTTTAAACTTGATACTTGGTTGGTGAAATCCAAGTATAGAACTCAGTCAGTTTGGGGTTTGTGCCCTGCTCCTTTAACAGCGTGCCATGAGGTTGGTACTCATTTTCCTGAGCCACTCCAGACAGCCTGACACTGGTTACACCACAAAACCAGGGAGCTCCATGAGACTGTGCTCTCTGCTTCCTACATTTTACAACTTCTTCCTCTCAGGATCATAACTTATCCCAAATGCAATCTGGAGGCACCACTGCCACTCGGGTTGTTAAGCTGCATTAATGGGATGCTGGGGCTGCATTACTGTAGGAGTCGCATCTAAACCAGTAGTGTTTTCAAAAACATTACATAGAAGAGGACATGCCACCTATTCATCTAACTGAAATAATTGGGAGTTAAGCACCTCACCTGCTTAGCCACCTGTTGGCACCTATCTAAAATATCTCTGAAAACTTAGCCCTTAGAGTGTAAAGTTCTCTGGGCAGAAACTGCTTTTTATTTATGTGTAAAGTATCATGCACACTTGTGTCACCATAAAAATAATAATTGAAGTGAGCTGTAGCTCACGAAAGCTTATGCTCAAATAAATTTGTTAGACTAAGGTGCCATAAGTACTCCTTTTTAAAAAAGAAACCTGAAACCTGTCCTTTTCTTTTTGCGAATACAGGCTAACAGGGCTGCTACTCTGAAACCTATCGCTACATTGTAATAGAAGCCACCAGATGGCAGTATCATAGTTAGTAAGGAAAAACATTTAAATGATACATTCATAGCATTATCCTTACCTTGAAAATTAGTTAAGAATGTTCAGGAAGTATTTCCTGGTGCCTATTCCCTTTTTATAGCCTGCCAGTTATGCAAAGTTAAAGAAATAAGGAAGTTTCATTGGAACTAGTTGTGTAACTATATGAGGAGCTATGGCTTCTGCAAGATATCTTTCATGTCCCTAATCATCATGGGCTCAATACGGGGAGGTTCTAAGATCACTGTGAAGAGTGTTGAATGCTTTCAATTGACACTGACTTCAATGGCCTTCAGCACCGTAGCAAGATCCAGCCACACCTGCGTCAAATAAAAACATGGTAATTCAGAACTCTAACATATTTTGGGCCCAATCATGCTACATGTTTAGTATCTCTCAGATGTGTAAATGCCCAGTTCTGTAAGGTGCTGAGAACCTCAATGATAGTTGAGGGCTAAGTGAATTACGGGTGCACAGAGCATCGCAGGAGATGCTCAGTTCCTTACAGGAGCAGACCCTAAAACCAGCCAGTCCCCCAACAAGCACCCTGAATTTAGACCTAATCTGTTTGTCAGTATCCCTTTAATAAAAAAAAGTCTTCTGAGATACAGCATGTGCCTACCAATATGCTTTTTAAAAAACATCTGTGTAATGCTTTCTTACAAATTATCAATGCAAAATAACTAACCTTTTTAAGGAAAAAATATCCTCCCATACAAGCCCCCAAACATCAAAAAACACATCCCCAGTGTACACCCTGTGAAAAACAAAAACCTAACTGGTCAATGGGTACAAAGGAAATAAGCGCAAGAGAAAGAGGCCACAACAAGCCTCAGGGTCTGGAAAGTTACAAAGGGCTTTGCCCAAGGTCTGTAAAAGGCTTGTGGCCACTGTGCTATTAGCCTCTCCAGAGAGGACAGGCATGGCAGCACCATTAGTGAACCCAGGTGAGGGGAATGCAGGCTGCACCCTCCCCAAGACAGGCACAGTTTAGGCTTAAATTTGTGAATAATCTCTCAAGGAGCAATTTCTTATTTGAAATGTCAAATTTAAAAATCTCCAATAGGTTCAATATAAAAGTAAGCACCAGTCATATCCTCACCAGAAGACACACGGATCTTTCCTTACAAATATCAAAAGGGAAACAATATGACCCTTAAATGAGCCATGTTATCTTCTAGAGCTCACTTAGGAACAATCTCCAAATCCACTCTAGCAGAAACAGATTAGGATTCCAACTGCATCTGATTAGCCCTGCCTTTAATAAAACTTGCTAACTGATCCGTATCACAGGCAATGAAAGTGTCGCCATCTACTTTTCCCTGCATTTACTAGTAAATAAGAGAGAGAACTCTGCACTGTGATCTAAAATGTCTTCCTTTCATAGCAAGATCCAATATCTAGCATCTTCAGTCAAGCTGGATAAGTCCATAAACTGTACTGGGTTTTTTGGGTGGAGGGTTGCCATAGAACAAGTTGTCACAACACTCATAATTTCTAACTCCAGTCTTGATCACTGGAGATAACAAAGGTTATTAGGAATATTGTCCTTGAGACTTAATCTGATTCATGGGTTTATAAACTTCCACCTGCTGATTTATAGCCAGTTGTTTTCCTCTTATTAGTGGGACAAAGGGGTAGCAAATGGAACTGGCTGAGGAATGGAAGCAGCAGCTCTGGTACATGCCCTCTGGTGCTGAGGAGCCATGGAAACCCCTCCATGTGAGGCAAGATTGAAAAGTTGGGTTTGTTTAGTCTGGAGAAGAGAAGACTGAGAGGGGACATAACAGTTTTCAAGTACATAAAAGGTTGTTAGAAGGAGAAGGGAGAAAAATTGTTCTCCTTAATCTTCGAGGACAGGACAAGTAGCAATGGGATTAAACTGGAGCAAGGGCAGTTTAGGCTGGACATTAGGAAACACTTCCTAACAGTCAGAATGGTGAAGCACTGGAATAAATTGCTTAGGGAAATAAAAATCTCCAATGATGGAGATTCTACAAAGAGCAGGTTAGACAAGCACCTGTCAGGGATGGTCTAGATAATACTTAGTCCTACCATGAGTGCAGGGGACTGGACTAGATGACCTCTTGAGGTCCCTTCCAGTTCTATGATTCTATGTGGTGATGGGGTAGGGTGACCAAATAGCAACTGGGAAAAAAAGGGGCAGGGGTTAGGGGCATAATAGGTGCCTATATAAGAAAAAGTCCCAAAAAACAGGACTGTCCCTATAAAAACGGGACATCTGGTCATCCTATGATTGAGTATGTTGGGGGCAGGATGTGGCTGAAGATGGGAAGCAGACCCTCTTTGTGGCATACTCACCTTGGGACACAGCATATTTCCAAGCTGAAATCTACATGGGAGTTAATGCAGCTAGACCATGTGATATGAGAACACTTTAGAATCTTTTGGGATGAACAATGTTATTATTAAAATATTAACAATACATTCTTGCAAGGGATAACATTTTCAGAAGTGCCTAAGTAACTTTGGGCTAGATACACAAAGGATCTTAAGTGCCCAACTACCATTAAATCCAACATTTAGCCACCACTGAGATCTTCAGATCTGAAGTTGAGTGAAATTTTGCCAGCCAATAGTAAATGTGCCAAAAAATGCATTTTGGGGACCTGAAAACTATTTACAATTTTGGATCTAATTTAGCAAATAGTTTTTGTTTTTAAAAAAAAATGAAAAATCAATTCAGAAACGTCGAGACATTTCAGTCAACCCAAATGCAATTTGTTGTTTTTTTTTTTGATTCAGTGAGAAAAACAAAAAAATAGTTTCAGTTAAAACTAATCATTTTGGTTTTTCGGTTTTTTTTTTTTTTTTTTTTTTGGTTTGGCCGCTGAACTGAAAAATCAAATATTCACTCAAAATCCCTGCTCAAGCTGCCACCTAGATTTCTGTCAATAGGCATTTGGAAAGCACCTAAATCTTGGTGATGCAAAGTGTTTGGCACCCTAGTTTATGCCTATGCCCTGGCAGGATTCACAAACTAGGTTTCCCCTGCCTGTCTCCCCAGCAGGTCCCAATTTGCCTGGCATGCTTTAAGCACAGCTAATCTGCATGAAAGACGGCCAGGATGATGAATTATTCTCAATAGCCAGAGCACTCAACAGGGATGTGTGAGATCTAGGTTTAAATCCCTAATCTGGAGCCTGAATTTGAATGTCCCCCCTCCAAAATGAGTGTCCTAATGACTGGACAGAGGGTGTCCTTGAATTGGGCTCTCTCCTGTGGAAGATGTTCCACTTTTTATAAATAAAGAATCATTAGAGAAGTGGAATGGATGCTTGGCTTCCCATTAAATGGCTATTTAATCCAGAGTAGACTCTCCTGTTAAAACTGGTCCAAGGGAGCCTGTATCAAAATATCCCATAAAAATCAGTGGTTAGAGCATTCACCTGAGAGGTGGGAGACCTCTCTTCAAATCCTCTTCCCCCACCCCCCCCATCAGGCATAGGGAGGAACTAAACCCAAGTCTCCAACATCCTGGGTGAGTGGTCTAACCACTGGGCTGACATTTATCAGTAAGGTGCTATTGCTAGCCAGATTTTTAATGGTGCCTCTGAGCACACCTACCAGATCAGGCTCTGCAGGCAAGATAGGAGAAAAATGTCTCTCTTCCCCTGGTTTGTGGATCGCATTGGGGCTTAGGCCTGAGGTAGGCATCTAGATACTTGCCTGAGTCAGCAGTGGGCACAGCTAAATATAAACATATACATCTAGGAACAAAGAACGTTGGCCATGCTTACAGGATGGGGAAGCAGTGCTCTAATAAAGATTTGGAGTGTAGTGTATAGTCAACCGAACATGAGCTGCAAATGTGACACTCTGGCCAAAAGAACTAATGCGATCCTTGGATGCATAAACGGGAATCTGAAGTAGGAGTAGAGAGGTTATTTTACCTGTGTATTTGGTACTGGTGCTACTGCTGCTGGAATACTGTGTCCAGTTCTGGTGCCCACAACTCAAGAAGGAAGTTGATAAGAACACAAATTGGAGAGGGTTCAGAGAAGAGTCACAAGAATGATCACAGGATTAGAAAACATGCCTTATAGCGATAGACTCAGGGACCCAGATCCACAAAGGTATGTAGCCTCCTAATGTCTATTGATTTCAAATTAATGGAAGTTAAGAGCCTAAATAACTTTGTACATCCAGGCCACAGTCTGTGCCTTTGATCCCCATCTGTAAAACGGGGATAATAGCACTTCCCTACCTCACAGAGGTGTTGTGAGTATAAATACATTACACATTTCGAGGTTCCTGATATGAGGTAATGGAGACCAGGTGAGTACATAAGAAATGACAACACATTGTTATGGAGTGGACACTTGCGAAGAAATCAGAGGTAGAGTTGGTTTGAGATGGTAGTTCCAGCCTTTATAAGATCATTTAAATCTTCTAATAAACAAAAATCTTTCTGTATTAGAAGCATGCATAGGTGTTGACTCCATGGGTGCTCCAGGGCTGGAACACCCACAGAAAAAAAAGTTAGCGGGTGCTTAGCACCCACCAGCAGCCAGTTCCTCTCCCTCCCACCTAGCACCTCCCACCTGCTGATTAACTCATCCCCCACCCTCCCAGTGCCTCCTGATCAGCTGTTCCGCAGCATGCAGGAGGTGGGGAGGGGTGAGGAAAACTGGGCAGAAAAAGGCAGGTGGAGGTGGAGCAGGGACAGGAAGATGAGGGACAGGAGAAGGATGGAAAGAGGAGAGGTGGGGTTGGGGCTTTGGGGAAAGGGGTGGAGCACCTCCAGGGAAAGGAGGAAGCCAGCACCTGTAGAAGCATGCCATTAATAATCAAAAGTTCCTTGCCAGCAGCATTTTAAAACTGCCACCTTTCTAGCTTTTAATTGGAAAATTTATGTTGTCTGTGCTGTTCATCTCTAATTCTCCCAGTTCTGACTTATTGTTTCCTTTTCTTTTTACTGTAGACAATTAAATTGATGGAATTGGTAAAAAAGCCAAGTGTTACAAAAACATAAATTTTAACATGGAATTTTGCTTCAAGGCTACTGGCATGTTAGTTCAAAGTCCAAACACCTTAACATAACAAACATAAAAAAGTGAAAACATAGAATTGCATTTCAAGATTAGTAACTAATGATCTGGCTTTAACATTTAGAAAGGATTAAACATCTTCCATAATACTGTTTGACTTGAACGAGTTCCCAAACACAAAGTTAAACAATAAACTCTGAGTCCCAGACAGCTTGTTAAGCCTAGCTCTCTAATGACTATTATGCTGCAATGTTTTTGACTGCATGACAGACTAGCACAAGTGATATGTTAACAGAACTAGGGCAATTTGAAACTATTTTAATGCAAAAAATATACTGCTATTAGTATGTTAAGGGAACAAATGCTTCCTGAATGCAGACTATACAATATGAGTGTGATCTTCCCTAACTGAAATCAATGGGAGCTTAATATTGACTTCATTCACAGTAGAATTAGATCCATTATCAGCACGTCTAATTAGATTATGCAAGTTATTAAAAAGAAAAGTTCCTATAAAGATTTCTATGACTAAATTTATATCCTAAACCTGCCTTATGAAGGAAAGCTTTTGGCAAATATTGTATAGTTACATCTGTGCAAAACAATTTGTTTTAAAAGTTAATCCAAACAGTGGAGACACTTAAAAATAATGAGCCAAATCCAGCCTTACACTTCATTAGTTCATCACTGAATATGTCCCATTATCTTTTAAATTGCATCAAAATAGGTAATGCAGAGAACACACACCAAATGTAATTTGGAAAGTACATAGTATTTATGATAAAGTAAAAAAAGCTAATAACCTTCTTCAGAGTTGTGGTCTGACATGCACAGATATGTTGAAATATATTTTATATACATATTAGTATTTAAAGGGCCAGATTTTCCAGACCAGCAAGGAACTTTTTGGTGAAAGACTGTAAAGGGGAAAAAAAGTCTCTGAAACTTGTTTACAGCTCCCCAAAACTGGAAATGCAAGGCAAAGGCTGCTTCAATCGACACTTGGATACAAGAACCTGATCATGCAAACACATATGCATGTGCTTAGCTTTACTACAAATAGTGTTCTACTTTTTCCTCTATCTAGTCTAGTGATTAGGGTATTTACATAGGATGTGGGAGATCCATGTGTGGCAAAATACCTTGTTCACCTCAGTAGGCTCAGTCCTTTTTAGCCTTGGAGACTCAGGTTTGGGGCAAGGCAAATCCTTATAGGTGGCACAGGGTCCTGCTACTCCTCTCCTCAGTGAGTCCCTTATGCTTGTTTTTCTTCCCTTCTGGGGAGCAAGTGCAACCTCCCTACTGGGACAGTCTGGTGTCTCACCGTAAACAACCTACTAGCAACTTCCCTGCTCCACTCACTCTCCCCTTCCTACCACTCAGGGGAGGGTTTAAAAAGGTCCCAAGTAGTTGGAGTCAGCTGAACCTAATTGGTTCCCTACCAACCCCTTTTCCAGCTGAACCTTATTGCCCCCGGTTCTCTCTCCTCAGTGGATAGGGAGGGGCCTTTTAATCTCCTGGACTAATTACTATCCCCCTTTTGTAGCTGTTTGTCCTGGGTTTACCACACATGATTCAAGTTCCACTGCCCACCCCCTTAGGTGAGTGCCCTACACACTGAGCTACAGAGACATTCTAACTCTTGCACTCTCCCAACTAATATTTAATTATTCAGTTATTTAATTAAAATGGAACAACTTCATAGGGGAGAGTGAAGGAATCACACACTAACCTATAAGGTGACAGATGTAGTTCAAACCCCTTCTCCCGGTCAGGAGATAGGGGATTTGAACAGGGGGTCTTTCCCTAATCTGGGTGAGTTCCCTGTCCACAAGGTTATAAGGGAAATCTCCTACTCTTGGTCCCCTGCCACCCCACCCCCCAGATGTTTTATGTGAACTTGTCTGAGGAGCCAAATCCACTAGGTTTGAGCATATCTACCAGTTTAGGCTCCCACACGTGACTTAGGCAGCTGAAGGCCTATCTTTCCTGGTTTGTGAATCACTCTGGGACTTTGGTGGGATATAGGCATCCGGACACCTAACAGGAGACAGCAGTGTGCATGCTCTGGTGGGAGATAAGCACCCAGGTGCCTAGAGTGAGACTGCAGAGCGCATGCCCAGAGGCAAAATCGTAGGCACCGAATGAGTTTAGGCACCTAATAGGGTTGCCAATTTTGGTTGGCTGTATTCCTGTAAGTTTCATCACATGACATAATCTTTAATTGAAGATTAATCTTTAATTCCTGGAGACTCTAGGACAATCCTGGAAGGTTGGCAACTCTACGCCAACAAGGTTCAGCGGCAGCCATGCAGGAGTTTTCTGGGTTGCAGTGTTGCCCAAAAATGGGACTTAGGGACCTCAGAACTTTGTGGATTACACCCAAAGTGCTGCCAAATACAAAGAGTAAACAAATGGAAAAAGAGAGCTGTTTATTTAATATCGTAAGTTATACTCCTCCTAGGTGTTGCTTGCAGCACTAGTGATGTTAGTAGTAGTATGCTAAAATATTGTCAGATAAAGGAGAATTTTGAAGTTGATGGTGTCTTTTTTAATGTAGAGTAAGTGTGGTGCAGGCTTGTGTTTGGCAAGTGACACAATGTGGAACTGCGTAGTCAAGCATAGGGTGCAGTACAGCCGCAGGGTCCAGTCCTGCAAACACTTACACATATGACCTGCTTTAGCAAAGTACTTATGCATGTACCTAACTTAAGCACATAAGAAGTTGCAATGAAGCTAGTGCCCCTTAACGTTAGGCATGTACTTATGTATCTTGATGGATCAGGGCTACAAATAGTCCCATTAGTGCCGATGGGACTGCTTATGTGTGCAAAGAGATTCAAAAGCGTGTTCGCACAGTGCCCGCCTCACCATGCGCAACAAATGGATTTGTGCGTGAGTAACTGAGAACACAATCCGCCTCAAAGCTTTCAAATAGATAGATTTGCTATTTCCAGCCTGGGCAATGATCTTTATGCAGGCTATGAACTCTGTAAACAGGCACAGTAAACTTTAAAAAAAAATGCTGTCGCCTGAACTTTACGTATCAGACTAGAAAAGGCTCATGGACAATTCTGGAATAGTTGTCTTAAAGATAATCCCACAAAATAGGAAAGATCCTAATCAGAAAGACTTTAGCACATAGCTCCATACAATCTGCCTTGTAGTGAAAACAGATACAAAAAAAATCCAGTGAAAAAGGATGGCACTGAAAAAATGTCAAGGAATGGCCATATTTATCAGATCCTTTAAGACAAACCAAATCCAATGAAGATATAACATAAATTGCAGTATGCCTATAACACATTCCAAACCCCATATGTCATAAACATTTTTCTTCTATTTATAACAACCTAATTTTAAGCTATGCAATGTATACTTGAATTTACCACTCCAAGTAGATACGTATTTGGTATTATGCTGGTTTTTGACTCATGCACTATACTGAATTAATGTACTACCGTAAACTTTTGAAAAGTACTAGAGGTCACACCATTGCTTCTGTTGGCTGAGCTCATTGCACACACCATGGTTTCCTTGCATTCCTCCATTTCCTTCCACAAGTTCTGAGTGCCACTCTCCCATCGCCATTTATTTCAGGGACATATATAAATTGTTAAACTCATATAATTTTTAATTCGTGAAATTATTTCTTTTCTTTCTATCTGAGAGATAAGTTATTAAGGGTGTCAACATTTTATGTTTGATTGGCAGGATGGGCAGAGCTGAGATGGGAGAGGGGTATATTGGAAGGTGGTAATGGTTGCTGTCAACCAGTTATTTGCTCTATAGACAATTACAGACCTACTTAAAAAGAAAAGGAGTACTTGTGGCACCTTAGAGACTAACCAATTTATTAGAGCATAAGCTTTCGTGAGCTACAGCTCACTTCCTCAGATGCATATGAGGAAGTGAGCTGTAGCTCACGAAAGCTTATGCTCTAATAAATTGGTTAGTCTCTAAGGTGCCACAAGTACTCCTTTTCTTTTTGCGAATACAGACTAACACGGCTGTTACTCTGAGACCTACTTAAAGTTGCTAGGTGTGCTGACCAGATGCCAGGCACACTCTGTGTCCCTGATTTCTCCCTTCCGGTTTACCAGTTTTTACCAAAATCGATAGAGGTCTACCCACTGAGTCCTAGAATATTCTCTAAAATTTTGGAATTGATCGTATACAGTGTTCAAAAGTTATATTGTTACATCCACAGAGACAGAGAGGCAGAGAAACGTCATCAAGTTGAGTGTAGGGCCTCACTTTACTTAGCCAATGAAAACAGAAAAGATGTCACTTGCGATACACAATGGAAACTTTGCATTCACTGGACATGTGTCAATTATGTCATTTGCATTTTTCTAGTGATCCCATCTGCAAGGCTCTGTTTTGGGAGTTCTGGGGCAAAATCTGAAACTGAGGCCCCCACCCTACCAAAGAAATATCATAGAGATAATGAGTCATGAAATGACAGAAATCATGAGACCAAGAATGTAAAAACACTGAGAGAAGCCCTGGGGGAGAGGGGACTGGAGAGCAAGCCTGATCTGCACTAACCGCAAAGCAGTGGCTCCTGTCCCATAGGACTGTACCCAGCTCTCCACTCCACGTGTTGAGACCTGGTGCATGGGACCACAATGCCATTCAGCTTTGGCCCGGCCAGGCTGGGCCAAATCAGAGGGGCACTATAAACCCATAAACCAGGTCCCAGTGCTACTTGGTTTGGCCCTCTTCTCTCCTTCCCCCCACCCCCTCCGCCCCATGGATGGCCCTGCCCATCTGGCTGGAGCTGAATTGCTCAGTGGGATTTATGGCTTAAAGCTGAGAACTTGGAACCACGACTCATGATTTCTATTCCTGACTCTGCCATGGACTTGCTATGTGATCTCTGGCAAGTCTTATAAACGCTCTGTAGTACCTAGTCCCTTTTACATCTATTTTACACAGGTGTAAATGACTACATGAGGGTACAGAGGATCAGGCCCTCTGTCTGCAGGAGATATAGCATGATATATTTTTATACAAATGTTCATAGCCAATTTCTAATACTGAATGTAAGAATACGAAGTTAGGCAAGAAAAGCACTTAGGGCCCAATTCTGTCATCTATGATTATATTAAATAATATCGTATTCTATGAGTACTATTTGGAATGAATAAGGGTGGCTGAATTGGGCCCTTATGTGTCACACGTACAGCAGTAGTAACTCACAAATACATATTTTTGCATTTTCATTCTCCATCTTTGACCCTGGAGAGATCATCTTGAAAACTCATATCTTGTGCCATTTGTCTAATCCTGTTCTTTGGTCAGTGCTTGTGCTTATTCATCCTACCTTTATCTTGAAGCAAGTAAGGGTGGAAAGCATATAGCCAGGACTCTCTGACAGTACAATTTGTACATTCCACTTCTTTTATTTGAATAGATTGCACCAGCTCACTATTGAACTGTTTTTCAGCTGGGGCCAGCTTCCAAAATGCTCCACACCATCGTATCTACGCCAGCCTTCTTTACAAAGTGCAGCTGTGGACAGATGGCAAAAGTTAAGTCATGAGAAGAACTTGAAAAAAATGGGAATCAAGCTGAGATCCTGCTTACCTAATTTTTGCTTCTGAAAGAGGTTTCAGCTTCCAGTTAAGGTGTTTATAAATCATCTCTCTGATTTTAGGATCAATATGTATCTGGAAACTGTTGATATCCTAGTGTTCTGCAGTTTGTGTCTCATATTGCTAACCTAAAATAACATGGCATCAGCATGGTAAAAAATGGAAAGGAAACAGCTGTTTCTCCTTTTTATGCTGGGTGACAATCCATTTGTTAACATTAGAATAGCACTGACTATAACATTAATAACAGTTTTGGTGCTGGCTATTATTCAGCCAAAGCAGGTGTATCAGGAACTAGAGAGCAGACAAAGAGCATATGACTTGCTCTCTTGATCACGGCTATCCTTACATGTGGGTGATCATTAGATTGATCCCTTTTTCTTTACCTTTTCCTTTTAAAAATAATAAGGATCTATCCAAGTCTGCCGTAGCTGTTTATACTTCTGCCCTGTTAGTGCTGGATGATGACTGATCCTGCATGGGAGCACAAGGGGAATTGTGGGGCGGGGAGAGCCTTCCACACTGCTTGGCAGAGGGGTGCACATACTGTACCTCCACAAAGAAGTAGCAGGCACCTCTAATCATGTTTTTCACTACCCCTGGAAGCATTGTGTCTGCCTGGGAGCACCACAGAATGCCTGAGGACTGGCATTTGTGTGTTCTACCTCCATATCCTCCTTGGAAGGCAATAGACAAGAGCCTTTAATCTGTATTAGTATTTTGAGCACTAATGAAGGGCCTCATCATATTTTGTTACACTATAAGGGCCTGATCCAAAGCCCATTGAAGTCAATGGAAAGATTCCAATTGACTGTGAAACAAATTATATCAGGCCCTGAATCAATCAAAATGATCTCTTTAGTGTTGATTTTGTTTTGGGGTGCAAAGGCTGTTTTTATTTTTGTTTTGCACAGCACCACACACTTTGTCAGCATGTATGAAATAATGAAACAACAAATAAAAATAATCCTTTAGTTGTCCTGTAGCCATAGGACTGTAGGGTTTTTCTTATTAAAATATGAACTCCTTTATGTTATTTTTGGAAGTGCAAGATATTATGGTATGCGATTCCACAAATTAAGCAGATAAAATAAAAAGGGTCAAATTCTGGTTTGATGACACATTTGCTTTTGGCAATGAATCATTTCCCATCTAGGTTAGATGTCTCTATCACTAAAGCCAACAAGTTAGTGTGAAACACAGACATATAAGCAAATTGTGAAAGTGCTGATGATGCATATTAGTGGTAGGTTGGCCGACTGCTTTATAAAAATAACCACTGGGGGTAAAGGTTATGAGGAAGTGCCTCTAGGCTTTGTGGGTCAGACTGTTATTGCAGTGATTTTTGTAGGCACCTAGAAGTCAAGTGTTGCAAAGCTAAAGTCCCTTTGTAAAACTGGACCTCAATCTCTCAGGGTCTGTCTACACTGCAATGAAAACCCAGTACTAGTACAACTCAAGTTAGCAGATCCGGGGTTCATTAACACAGGGCTTGAGCATCTACAACCATTTATAACCCCAGGTTAGGAATTGTTGAACTCTGGCTCCCAACCCGGGGCTCCAGCATTATGCAAGCCCCAATCCAACAACCCATATCTCCAGGGCCTAAATTCTCATAGAGTATTTCCTGGAGCTCCTAGTCCCCCATCCCGCTCAGGGCTTCAGGCCCACGGGGGTACGCCCTGCAGCTCAGGGCTTCAGGTGTGGAACCCCAAGCACGCCCAGAAACCAGCTCGCAGACCCCCAAAGGGCTGCAGACCCCCAGGTGAGAACCAACAGAATCAGGCTGGAGTCATTATTTACCAGAGCTCTGCTCCAGACAGCTCCAACTGAATTTAAACCCTACAAATCTCAGACTTTCTAGCACCTTCCCAAACTATAGCTGCTCTAGCTCTTTATTCATGGTGCAGTATGGGAAGATTTGACTGTCCACCAAATGTGACTGTCAAGAGGACAAAAAAAGTCAGTCTATGGGAATATGGAATACTTCTGGCAGACTCCCAGAGCACAAATCCAGTGGGGCTGTGTCTCCAGTGCAAAGCCATAAGGCGTGAAGCCTGGATCCCGGCTTCACTCAGGCTCAGCCCCTCTACTCCTGTGGACTCGGAAACCTGGGTTAGCACAATTTGTGTGTAGATGGGAAGGGGGGTTAGGCTTGAGAGTGAGTTCAAACCACGGGCTTACATTGCTGTGTAGACATACCCTCAGACAGTGCCTCAGTTTCTGATCTGTAAAAATGGAGAGGATACCTACCTTACAGAGGTGTTGTGAAGATAAATCCCCAGTACTTCATATCTGAGCACTTAGTATCCCTTGCGACTCACAGGGGCACCTTTACTGATAGATGGCTATTTAATTATCTATATGGGATTATTTAAATCCATTTCCTAGAGGACAGATGTTCACAATACAATTCCCACCTCTGACACTGCCGGTGGAGAGACTATGGACCAATTCCCCTTCTCAGGACAGCCCGGTTTGTGCTGTAGCTCGGCCAGCATGGCCAGGCCACTGCCACTGAGTTGCTGGATGAGAAGTTAATATTTCTTCAGGTACCAATACTCTCAGGTAGTAACACAGGGGAGAAAATCTGCTTTTAAATCCGATGTTTTCTGAAAGCAGCATAAATAGCCCACCTCTGTCTGAACACGTTTTGTCTTCCGGCCTTAGAGGAACCACCTAAGGGCTGGATCTGGCAAGCCTCTCCCGGTGCGCTTGCAGGATCCAGATCAAGGAGTTCAGTGGGGCTCTGCAGCTGCCGCTGGGAGCAGGCTCGGGGCGGTTAGGGATGCGGAGAGGGGAGGCAGTTGCGGTCTTTCCAAGGTACTCTGGGCGGTGCGTGGCACTTCGGGGGAAGTCCGGGTCCCCCGGAGTTTGCTTGGGGGCAGTTACACAACGAGGGAGAGGCAAACAGCGGCAAAGGTGGAGGGGAATCGCGATGGGTGGCAGGGCCCAAAAGGCCACTGGGGCTCTGCGGGGCTGGCCAAGTTTGGATCCCCTCCCAGATCCCCATTGCCCGCTCCCCGAGCCAATGCCTCGCTTGTTGTCCCCGCTGAGTCGGGCTCGTCCCTGCGCGGCAGCCCCGGCTCCGCTCAGCAGCCGGCCCCGGCCCCCGGCCGCAGCTCGGAGCCCGCCTGGGCTTAGTCCCTGGGCTGCTGGCCCAACTGGTTGAGGGGAGCGTCGCAGGAAACTCCCCCTTTTCAGCTGGAAAGTTGGGGCGCGGGGGACGGAGCTGAGGGGCCGGGGGGCTCTCCACGTGAGCAGCGCCGCCCCCCCCCACCTCCCCGGGAGAGGGGGAAGGGCCGCTTCCTCCGCGCTCCCGGGCCCCTGCGAGGCAGGCGGTGAGTCACGGCCAGGTCAGGACCGCGCGGGGCGAGGCGGGGGAGCCGAGGCCACCCGCTGATTTACCGCTGGGAGCCGCCACGGGAGCGGCAGAGGCGCCGAGGGAAGAGCGCAGCGCCAGAGTGACCGGCGCCTCCAGGTGCCTTGGGGAGCAGCAGGGCGGCGCCCACCCCCCAGCAGCGACGTTGCCTCCAGCTGGCGGGAGCGCAGCGCGGGAGTCGGGGACCCAGATGCGGAGCAGCTGCCTCGGCTTCCCCGCCCGCTCAAGGTACAAACGGAGAGCGCCGGGGACCGGCCTGTCCAGCCACCCGGCGCCTGGGTCAGTGCTCAGCCCCCGCGTTGCAGGAGGGGGATTCCCCCATCGCCCGGCTCCGCGAGCTGGAGCCTCAGTGCCCCGGGGGCGGGGAAGGGGCCAGATCCCGCCGTTCTCAGCCTGAGCGAGGTCTGGAGGATCTGGCCCCAAACTCGTGCGAAACCGAATCGATCCCGTTGGCTGTGGCCGCGGACTGGAGCCCGCGGCCGGGGGGCGGGGAGGAGGGGTTAGCGCACTTGTAGCTGTCAGTAAGCGCGGGGACAGCAGGCGGGAGAGACCGGGGCAGTGGGACGGGCCGCGCGCTCCTGGGGCTGAGTCAGGGGGAGTTCTCCGGGCGACCGCAAGGAGCGCGAGCCTGCATGATTCAGGAGTGAGTGACTCCGCCGAGGGCGGAGGCGGGAAGGTGAATGAAGTGTGTGTGCGTGTGCGGCGCTTACAGTCATCCACTCTGGAACCACCGCCGCCTGACTCAGCCTGACGGCCGCGGCGGGGAAGCGGCCAAGCGGCGCAGTAGCCGCGAGGAGCCCCCGCACCCTCCAGCGCTGAAAGGGGATCGCCTCGCCCTGCCTGCAGGTGCACGTGCATCTCTGCTGGCCTCCTTCGCGCTGCGCCTCCCGGGCGGCTTCTGCCCTCACCCGTTCCCAATGAGATGACCCCGCTGCTTGGGAATGTAGCGGGAAGCGTTGGTGTCCGGCTAGAAACCCCTAGAGGGGACCCCAGCGGGAATACCGCGTTGTTGGCTTTAGCAGAGACAGGTACTGTATGCATGTTGCACTGCCCTGGCGTGGGAGTCAGTTAAGGGGGTCAGATTAATTCCGACCCGGGGAAACGTCAACTCCACTCTGGTGTCTTCTGCATTAGTGTTTTATTTTACAGCAATCGCTGCTTTAGCAGCTGGAAACTTCCTGGGTTTGAGATGTAATAATAAAACCCTTTACCACCCTCCTCTGTGTAAGGAGCGTCAGAGAGTCTAATTTTGACAGAATCATGTCAGTTCTTCTAAACTTTCATCAGATGATTATCTATATACTTTTTTCATTTTTAAGGTATCCTAGTCAGTTACTACAAGGGTAATTGTTCCAAAGGGCATTAGAAAGAAAATGCCACACTTACAAAGCACTCTCTCTAGAAATGTTGTAAGAAGCATCACATTGTATAACACAATATTTAGGCTTGTATTTCATATGGAGCCATCCACCTACCGTACATATGTTGTTTTTAACATGCATCTTGTGTACTATTTTTCTTGTCAACTATTACACTTTCTCTTTGTGACTGTCTATTTGCAATGATCACATGGACCGTTAGCTGTGCTGTTTGGGGCGTAAGAGGTGCAGAAATGTAAATGAAGTCAAAGGCTTTGGGTTATTCAGATGGTTTTGTCAAATTTAACTTGAAAGTTCATTTTAGAAAAAAATGTGTTTTAAATATTTGGCTACTGATAAATTCTTGCATAGTCAGTCAGGCTTACATCAAGTTAAATGCTTTTTTTTTTTTTTTAAAGTATACTATCTTCCAAATTACCAGAGTATGTACTTTACAGATCTGGTGTATTTAAAATATTTCTTGCTGTTGTATTGTAGATTTTTTATTTTAAAGATTAAATTTGTCCACGATTAGGAATAATTTACACTCTGTAATGAAACTTTAGTACTGTGCCCATATCAACATTAAGTTAGATGGTCTCTTCTTTATAAATATTTATGTATGTTCTAGAAACTGTAAATATTTAGGTTAATCCTCACCCCCTAAAATGTTGAATATTTAAATAGTACAAATACTTTAATATCTGTGCAGTTCATTGGGAGTTGTTGCATTTATAATCTACAGGATTTACTTTGAGAAGCTGCAATGTATGGATGTTTTCAGTTTTCCCAAAAAACCTTTGCATGTGGTGGTAATTCATTTGCTTTTGATATATCTCATTCAAAATGTCCTTTTGCATTGCTGGCAAGCAGAATTAGGTGGAAATCATTTTTGAGATTCAAAAGGCACAAACTCATACTTAGGCAAGGTACAAAACGTCTCACTTCTCTATAAGAGCTGTTTAAATATTTGCAGCTAATATTTACAGTGTGTTATCCAATAAAGACCACAACGCTGCTGTTTTGCAAGAGTCACACATTAAAAACAAAATAACCTGAGAGATTAACTATCTCATTGTCCTTTGCACCCATTACCTCCTTAAACCTTCTGTAGCCATAGATAATTTGTAATACAGGTCTTTTAGTACACAATTGATAATTTGAAGAAAGGTAAATACACCAAATTAGTTATGTACAACAATCGTTTTTAAATTCACATCAAAATCTATTTCCAGAGGGTTGCAGAAGTTTTGTCTTGTCTTTTGTCTTAGTGTTTTTCAGAATTTATGACCATTCCATAACACTTGTTTCTCTTGAGACACAACTGCAGATGTTCTTGTTAGAGGGTTGCTTTCTTTACAAAAAGTCATTCTGAAGCCAGCCTATGGCTTACAGTTGATGGTAATGCAATGGGAAACAGAGTAATTAAGGCCTAAGTCAATTAGAAACCCAAAACTTAGCACAGGTTCATTGAGAGGTTCATGAATAAAGAATTGTTAGCAAATTTTGGCCTCTTACCTCATCAAGTCTACAAGTCCCTAACATCCTCTTTCCCCCTCCCTACTGGCTCTGAGACCCCTCCTTCATTTGTAATCTTCTGGGGGCTTGCATGGTGACCTGCAACCCCCTTCTGCTTTGTCCAGTGCTGTTGGGGGGCCAAGTGGCTTTTCCTCATCCTTCTGTGATCCTCCAGGTGGCTGCTCCACATTGTTTATCTCAGAGGGGAAAGGGGATGGCCTCTTCGGTCTGCTGGACTCCAAATCAGAGTAAAGACATTCTGGAGCTTACCCCATCCAACTGGCAGCTGTGTAGCTGTAAACATGCCTGACTCCACAGCAGCCAAGGGAACCTGACGCCTGAAAGATACCTCAGAAATCAGGGCTTCCCTAGCTACAGTGCAGACTCCAGGGCAGTGTCCACACAAGGAATTCTGAGGTCTCTCTCAGGACCCAGCACCCCTTTGTAGTAGGCACTTATCTTAACTCTACTCACTTAAGAGAGCACATTGGGACAGATGCAGTGTTTTCACATGTTTGTACAGTGCCTAGCACAATGGGATCCTGCCTGGGATCTCTGGGCTCAATAGTAATACACATAATAAATATTAATAATACCAATGATAAAATGGGGAGATAAAAGAGCAGTCACCTGGTATCCTCTGAAAATCCCAGGACCAAGACATGAAACACTGGCCCCAAGGAGCCTTAAGGATCCCAATTCCAAGGTGTGTTGGCGGGGAGGGAAGAGAGCGGGGAATTCTCAGGGATATTTGCCACCTGTCACTCTGAACAAACACATATGGGTTTCTTGTCTGCAAACCAGCTCCCCTAGCTTTAGTACATGAAAACCATGTGACCAGGTTTCCCACACTTATGGTCATTACCTCTTTGGGCTGCATTTAAAGCATTGGCACAAAGACCGAATGTTTAACAGCCCATTACCAGTCAGTGGAGGCATCATCTTGTGCATCTTGTCTATGATTGCCTCCTTTATAGAGTGTGTAGCCATTGAATTCACAATATGCAGATTCTAGCCATGCTCTTTCTAGTTCCCTAGTCTACCCAAACCTCTCCACTCCTACGTACTTCTATGGGGTGAGCCACTGTGGAGATGAGCTGACCACAATGTAAAGTATTGATCTGCATGGGCTGCCCATCCCCCACTGTGCAGCCAAACCATCAGGTTCTGTTTTGTTGGGCTTTCTTTCTGAAGAATGTATTTATCTTAGCAATGGTTTTAACAAATCTATACCTCATCCACAGCAGCTAACACAGGCATGTTAGCAGAAACCATCTTCAAAGCAGTTTTTTCACCCAGGGGAAAAGTAGTGTAGACAGGGCCTTAAAGAAAGGAATAATTAGGTGACCTCTTTTCCCCAGAACATCAGGCCTGTTTCATGTAGAGCTGTTTGAAATCCCACAAATTCTCATTACTCTTAGAATCGCTGACCTTGTGTTGCTTTCCTTGTTTCAAATACCTTTTAGGAAATCAAATCAGGGTTGCAATCTAATTTCTAAAGGCATTCATACACATGGTATGTGTGCTAACTTGTTTCCTTTAACATTAACAAATCTCCCAAATTGCCAAGCTATTTGCCTTCAGGAATATTATTATGTTGTACAGGAAGATAGAGCATTTTTCCTGCAATTTTAAATATGGGAGAAAAAAAAAGGTAAAGTTATTGGGCCAGATTCATCCAGGATGTAATGCCTGTGAGGGAAAAGGTGTTGTTTTAAGGATGAATTTTGCTCAAGGAGATGGAGGGCCATTTCTTGTTTTGTTTTTAAACTACACAATTATATTGTTATGCCACCTGATGTGATCAGATAGTGCCTGATACAAAGCCCATTGCAGTCTATCCTGTTGACTCCAAGGGGCTTTGAATCAGGTGGGTACTGTTTGCACAGATATTTGGGTTGAGACATGAAACTGAAGCAAGAGAATTTGGGGCACTCAGTAGTTACTCCTGGGGGAATTCTGCATCACTGCACATGCGCAGAATTCATGCCCCCTGCAGATTTCTTTGCTTCCCAGCAGAAAAATGACTTCTGACGGGGAAGCAAAGGGAAACCACAAGAATGGTCATGCGCCCATTTCCCGACAGTGCAAGCAGGTCGGTTTGGGCACCCACAGCAGCCAATAGAGATGTAAATCACCACTCAGGGCGGGTGGTGGTCTGAGTAGTCATGCATGTGTGAGAGAGACTGTCTCTCTCAACTGCTGTTGTGGTGTGCTCGGCATGGAGGGGCAGGGCTTTGGGGTGTTTCTGAAGAGGGAGACGCGGGGCAGATTCTGTTCCGTCAGGCAGAGGAGAATGTAGCAGCCTGCCTGCTTAGTGAATTGTTCCCATTGTTCTTATTGAATTCCCCCAGGAGTATAAAACAGGTGTAAACATTTTTACATTTTACATCTACATTTTACACTCCTTTTACATTGCCAGAGTGATGTAAAGGAGCCGTATTGTAAAGGACAGTATGGCCTTATAAATGCTTATGGTGCTTTAGTGATTAGAACTGGTCTAAATTTTTGGACTGAAAAAATTTCCTATCAAAATGTGCTCCATGAACTGTTTGCTATTAATCTTTTTTGGAGATGGTCAGTAGCCAGTATAAATTGTGAGTTTGAGTCCCCAGCCCCCACTTGCTCTTCGTTTGCCTAAGATGTAACAGTAAGCATATGGATGCATATATTTGTTGACTAATAACTTGAAGTAAACCGTCAAATACTAGCTACACTACTATTAGGCAGAGGGGGTTTGGTGATTTCCTCCAATGCTCCCCACTCCCATTTTCCATCCATTGTACTGTAATTTTAAATAAATTACAAAAATAATTGAAACCAGCTGGATTATATTGCATTATTTTGACCAAAAAAATGCAGAATTTTGCAGAATTTTAAAATATTGTGCGCAGAATTTTTAATTTTTTGGCACAGAGTTCTCCGAAGAGTAGGTGGTGTACAATTTTGCTAGAAGATTTCAGTAACAATGGTTTTCATAACATACCGATATCTGGTGTTCTCAAACTTCATTGCACCGCAACCGCCTTCTGACAACAAAAATTACTACACAATCCCAGGAGGGGGGAAACAAAGCCAGAGCCCACTTGAGCCCCAGGGCCCAGGTTGAGGGGGCCAAAGCTTGAGCACCTCCACCCTGTGCAGGAAGGGAGGAGGGGGACAAAACTGAAGCCCAAGGGCTTCAGCCCCAGGCAGGGGGCCTGTAACTTAAGCCCCATCACCCAAGGCTGAAGCCCTCAGTCTTTGGCCCCAGGTGGTGGGGCTTGGGCTTCAGCTTTGGCCTGGGGTCCCAGCAAGTCTAAGCCAGCGCTGGCAACCCCACTAAAATGTGGTGCCGACCCACTTTGGGGTCCCGACCCACAGTTTGAGAACTGCTGCAATATATAATAGTTGCAGAAGAACTTCAACAGAGAGTCTTTGAAGTGTGTTTTACAGTTGTATGATACAGCTTCTTCTACTTACTAGCCCTAGGGAAATCAAGATGAAATAGATTTTTTTTTGTAGGGGAGGCAATCCTGGAATTCATCAAATTCAGATGAAGCCTTATGTGAAATGAAAAATACTTAAATGCTGTGCCTTCAAAGAATTACTATTTTATTCAGTTTCTTATACCATGCCCATCATTGTGGTATTTGATCCCCAGCGGCATTCTGTTGTGTATGCCACAGCTGCAATTCTTGTCTTATGAGCTATGTCTGCATAATTTTTCTTCCTGTATGGTAAGGTACAAATAAGGATTCATATCCTTAGTCACTCTTCTCTACTATAGCTCCTTCATATTAATGCTTCTCCTACTAAACAGCATCCAACTTCTTTTGACATGTGCTGGCATAATTTCTGCTAAGGATCAGTGATCTAGCTTGATAAATTTAAAAAAATAAGGCATATAACTAAATATATGACATTCATTGAAATTCATTTTTTACCACAGAGCTACTTCATTTCAAACATATAGAAAATAGTAAAAGATTGCAGATGCAATTTGATTAAATCTGCAGTTGTTACCATTTGCCTTCTGAAAATTGATTTTCCCCCCAAAGCTTGACATGCTTACTGATTAAAAACCATGCACAGACTAAGACAGGTTTCATTTGTTTGTGTTTGTATGCCATCCATGCAAGTTCTAACAGGTTTTGAAATGTACTGTAAGTCTGGTATACTCATAACCTACTGGAAAGGGTGAACTTACTTAGCAATGGCCATTTTTGTTTTAAACTACATGATGACACATCTTTAAATTCTATTGTGTAAAGAAAAACACCTTCTTACTGTGGAGAGATTTCCTGTTTGTGTGTGTTTGCTGGAACTAAACCTTCCCCTGTGTGTTGACCAAACTTTTCTTCGTAATCCAAAATGGTAGTTACAAGCTATCCCATGAGCTTACTTTTTTGGACAGGATATTTTACAAAATAACTGTGCATTTGGAGCTGATGACAAAGTATAGGGGCCAAATTATGCCCTTGGTTACACTCCTGCAACCTGACTGAGCTTACTTATTAAGGTTGCACAGGTGTAAATCAAGACAGATTTATGTGGCTATCTTTTATTGATACAGTCACACATTGTAAGTTTCTCATTTCCCACACGTGTAGCTTTTGACTGAAGACAAATACTAATGATACATAGGATCTCGCCCACTGCCATAATAGCAGGAGCAGGTAAAATGTACTTTGTTGTGGCAGGATTTGATGAGCGAAAACCCCCCCAATTGTGTTAATTTGTGGGAAAACATCAAATCTCTTGTCAGTTTGTCATAAATAGAATTTTAACAATGTAAAGCAAGTTTTTACTTTTTTAAAAACAATAATGGTTTTAATACTTAAATTTAAGTGAGGGATAGAAAGAGATTTGATGTCTGTTATAACAGGAGCCAAAGTATTTTTTATTCTTTTAATGGTAAAAATTGTGTCTGAATTTCGTGTATGAGGAATCTGTCTCTCTTGCGGGATCTAATGTTTTTGCAGGTGGGAACGGGATGACAATGCAGGAGCGGAGGGGAGTGGGTATTGCAGGGCAGGGCAGGAGCAGGATTAAAAAAATAGTCCCGCACAGGGCTCTAGTCCAGAGTCTGTCTTGGTCTGCTTTCTCCTTACCACAATTCTCCCCTAATGACTCATTGACTCTGTTAGAGCAGAAAGGTTAAAACTTTACTTTTACTCATTCATTTTTGCTCACTAGGAAGTGGTTTGCAGGACTGGGTCCAACATCTCTGATTCAGGGCTGAGAATTTTGGGCAACCCCTCCACCACTGAGCCCCATTGGCTCCGATAGTTAGGGCTTTTGTGGGTCAATAATTAGTTGTAATTTTTTCTTTATAATAAATAAAGACGTAATGTTGGGAAATATGTATCTGTGTAAAATATCTCTAAATATGTATTTTACCCAATGTGCAGCAGCTGCTTCATATCTTTTGAGAGGTAATATATAAGCTATCACCCTCTATTTTTTTATATCTTTATTTAACACTGAGATGCCTCTAAGAAATCAGCCAGTTTAATCCTGGCTGAGTTGAGAGGCAGATGGGGATAGCTGCCACTTACTTTTATGTATAAAAGCATTATCTCCTTTTGACCAAAGCAGTTGCCAAAATTTGGGGTCCTATAAGTTGTTTCTGTTAGGAGGACATAAGAATGGCAATAGTGGCTCAGACCAATGGTCTATGTAGCCCAATATACCAGTGCCAGGTGCTTCAGAGGGAATGAACAGAATAGGCAATCAGAGTGATCTGTCTCCTGTTGTCCATTCCCAGCGTCTGGCAATCAAAGGCTAGAGATACCCAGAACAAGGAGTTGCATCCCTGACCATCTTGGCTAATAGAAATAGGAGAGATTGTTGGAGTCAGGATATACAAAGTTCTGTTTCCCTGGACACAGTAGGAATCAAACAGAATAGAGTTCTTTGCTTGCAGTTCCAAGCCTCTTTCAGCCAACACTCATTTGCAAAAGCTCTCTCTAGGCTTTTTTTCTCAGGGCCACTCTCCCAGTGTTTGTCCAGGCTGTATTGTCTTTGGCTTTCTGCTTCTTCTCTTGGTCTGCTTCTGTGGTGGATTTTTTTGCTGCTCTCTCTCTTGCACACATATGCCCAGTTAGTAGAACAATACCCAGTAAACCCCCTCTGTCTCCATGTGGTTTGCATATGCCTTTTTTTGGGTGGAGGCTGGTGCTGTTTCAGCTAGCTGCAGAGGTGAAAGTAAGCTGGTCCGGTCCAGTACAGCGTACTGGCAAGAGCCGGCGTGCTGTGCCAGACTGGACCGGCTTCCCCAGCACTGATTTAAAGGGCCCGGGGCTCTAGCCGCTGTGGGAGCCCCTGGCCCTTTAAATCACCGCCAGAGCCCTGCTGCCGTTACACCGGGGCTCTGGCAGCCAGGCTCGGACGGGGATTTAAAGGGCCCGGTGCTCCTGCCACTGTGGGGAGCCCGGGGCCCTTTAAAGCGCCACCAAGCCCCACTGCTGGAGCCCCGGGGTAGCAGCAGCAGGGCTCCTGCAGTGATTTAAAGGGCCCAGAGCACCACAGCGGCCGGAGCCCAGGGCCCTTTAATTCTCCCCTAAGCTCCGGGGCTCTCAGCTGCCTCTGCAGCTGGTAGCTCCGGGGTGATTTAAAGGACCTGGGGCTCCCAGTCACAGCCAGCGCCCCAGGGCCTTTAAATCTTGATTTAAAGGCCCCACCTCTTATGGTTGAGGCCATGCCTCTTCCAGTTGAGGCCATGCCCCCCTCAGGACTCCAGCATACCGGTAAGTCCTTTAAGTTACTTTCACCCCTGGCTAGCTGGTTCATAAAGGAGCTGAATGGTTTCTTACCACTACTTTAAATGAAAGACAGCTGTTGCAACAAGGTTTAATCCAACCCATAAAAACAATTTTAAAAATTGCAAATATATATTAACATTGTATGCATTTGAATGCATCCCTCTTCCCTCACCTCTCCCCCATATGTCAATTGTTTTAGGGCTAGACTGAAGCTTTGCACAGTGTATGCAGCAGAACAAAGCTGTGCTGCCTTAGGAGGAGCCCCCGGGAGGAAGTCACAATTTCTTCCTGGCTCCCACCACTTTGCTCCTGTCAAGGTTCCTTCCCCACTCTGAACTCTAGGGTACAGATGTGGGGACCTGCATGAAAGACCTCCTAAGCTTATTCTTATCAGCTTAGGTTAAAAGCTGCCACCACCAAAGCGTTACACAAAGAACAGGAGAAGTGCCCACTTGGAAACGTCTCCCCCAAAAAATATCCCCCCAAGCACTACACCCCCTTTCCTGGGGAAGGCCTGATAAAAATCCTCACCAATTTGCTTAGGTGAACACAGACCCAAATCCTTGGATCTTAAGAACAAGGAAAAGCAATCAGGTTCTTAAAAGAAGAATATTAATTGAAGAAAAAGAGTAAAAGAATCACCTCTGTAAAATCAGGATGGTAAATGCCTTACAGGGTAATCAGATTCAAAACATAGAGAATCCCTCTAGGCAAAACCTTAAGTTACAAAAAGATACAAAAACAGGAATATACATTCCATTCAGCACAACTTATTTTATCAGCCATTTAAACAAAACAGAATCTAACGCATATCTAACTAGATTGCTTACTAACTCTTTACAGGAGTTCTGACCTGCATTCCTGCTCTGGTCCCGGCAAAAGCATCACACAGACAGACAGGACCCTTTGTTTCCCCCCCATTCCAGCTTTGAAAGTATCTTGTCTCCTCAGTGGTCATTTTGGTCAGGTGCCAGCAAGGTTATCTTAGCTTCTTAATCCTTTACAGGTGAAAGGGTTTTTCCTCTGGCCAGGAGGGATTTAAAGGTGTTTACCCTTCCCGTTATATTTATGACAGCTCCTGTGGAGAAGTCATTCACTATAGCCCTTTGCCAGCTGTATGTTCCTTCTCTTTTGGACCAGCTCAGTTCTGCTGGCTAGTGCCTTGAGGAAGAGGGGCCTACTTGAAGTGAGAAGTACAAGAGGAACAGTCCCTGCTCTTTTCCGTTCCCATGCCCAAACCCACAGTGCAGGGATCTGTAACATGGCCACAGAAACTTACTTCTCCTTACTGCCCTATGTGGCCATGTTAGGAGCCAGGCACAATCTGACCCTCAAATTGTAACTTTTGTGGCACAGGACTCATGAGTGAAATCTGGCCCCATTGAAGTCAGTGTGAGTCTTGCCATTGACTTTAGTGGACTCTGGATTTCACCCCAATGCTTTGCCTGTGTTTGTACAGTACATAGCACAATGGGGATGCAGTCTGCAATATAAATAGCAGAGCTTGATGAATTTTTTCATTTGAAATATTTCTCTGTTGAGAAAAAAATTCTTTTTTTTTGTTGTCAAAATGGAAGCTTCCATGGAAAACAGCAGTTTTCTCAAAAAAAAAAAAAAGATTATGGAAACAAAACATTTTCTGCCCAGGTCTAATAAATGGTCAATGAGAACAACAACCTGTTACAGTTAGGCTGACCACCCATCCCAAATTGGGCAGAACAGGCCCAAAATGCAGGAATACTTGGAGATGAATCAGGATCAAAACTTTGATACTGGCCCTTATTTTTATGGTGAAAACATGGAAAAGCCTAAATCTAAATACCCCCACCTGGATCTGAAGTTTGTGGCTTGGCCTGTTTGTAGATTTTACAGTAAGTGTAATAAAATCCTGTATCTGTAGAGGAACACATTTTTGCACTCACACTGGTGTAAATCTGGAGTAAAACCACAGACTTCAGTTTATTCCAGATTTATGCTGGTGTAGATGAGAGCAGAATTTACCCCTATATATTTAAGACTTGATATTTCTCTGAAGCAGAACTAGAATCTCTGCTTTGAAAAACACAGTTACCACATATATTTTTATATAACTTGTACCCCCACCTCCCAAAAAATTAATTTCTGTAAATCAGTTTAGAGAACATATGATAAATACCAGATGGAGAGTTTAATTAAAGACAATGAAAGGTGACAGTACTTGAATATATGTCATAAGTCGATTAATTACCTCTCCAAAATGTTATTGAAAATGATAAATGAATTACTGGACTAGTATTCAGGCTTCCTGGCAAATTCTAAGTGGATTTTAATTTTAAATACTACATAATACTATGATGCAAATCCCTTGTTTAAAATCTTTAGATTCTTTGCATTTTTTCCTAAAAACCAGAGTTCCGTATCTTGTTGAAAGAAAGTTGGTTGTAATTAATGCTTTGTGTTTGGTGGTGCCATAGGTATCATCCTTCCAGATGTCCCAAAAACGGTGGTTTAAAACTAATACAATCAAACATTAATATTGTTTATGTACATTTAGTGCTTACAAAATAGGGCCCTGGTCTTTTAAATGAGCCCTTCACAGGCATCATGCATACTTGCATACCATGCAGGCTTGGGATACCCAGGAGTCGGTCTATCTAAAGCTCATTGCAACATTGCGGACTTTGAAATCCAATAGACCTCCTACTACCAGAGACTATAAGGCCAGATTTTGCCTTGGAAATGTGCTTAGCTCCTACTGAAGTAACTGGGAAATGCCCATGTGAATTTAAGGACAGAACGTGGCCCATAGTAACTGATTGTTCATAATGGTTATCTTGATTATTGGTTAACCCTTCTGATGAGGGCAAACTTGCCAATGTGGTCTGCCACTACCTTTGGGCAAATGCGCAAGGACAGAGTGTTGCATCAGAATAAAATGTGTCCTTGTTTGCATACACACTGCTCCAGTTTACTAAATCAACATGCTCAGCTTATCTGGATGGGCTACATCTGCCAAATTTAGGACCCCATCTACTCTCCAAACTCAGGTAAAACTCCCACCAACTTCAATAGGAGTGTTGCATGTGTCCTGAGAGCAGGCTAGAGCCCTCATTTACACCTTGACCCCATTTTTTCTAATTCCAGTATTTATAGGGTTGCCAGGTATCCGGTTTTCAACCAAGTACCCAGTTAAAAAGGACCCTAGCAGCTCCAGTCAGCACTGCTGATCAGGCCGTTAAAAGCCTGGTTGGCAGCGCAGCAGGGCAGGCAAGGTCCCATCCCTACCCGGCTCCGCGCAGCTATCGGAAGCAGTGACATGTCCCTCCAGCTGAGGGGTGGTCAGGGGGTTTCGTGCACTGCCCCCACCCTGAGTGCCAGCTCTGCAGCTCCCATTGGCTGGGAACCACAGACAATGGGAACTGCGGGGGCGGCACCTGCAGATGGTGGCAGCACACAGAGACCCCATGGCCACGCCTGCACCTAGGAACTTGAGGGACATGCCGGCCGCTTCTAGGAGGCACCTGAGTTAAGCACCACCTGGAGCCTGAACCCCCTTCCACACCCCAACTCCCTGTCCCACCCTGAGCTCCCTCCCACATCCAAACTCCCTCCCAGAGCCCGCACCCCTCCCACACCCCAACTCCTTGGCCCCAGCCCAGAGTCCCCTCCTGCACCCCAAACCCCTCATCCCCAGCCCCACACCAGAGCCTGTACCCCCAGACGGAGCCCTCACCCCTCCCACACCAGAATCCCCTGCCTCAGCCCGGAGTCCCCTCCTACACTCCAAATCCCTCGGCCACACTCCCCAGCCCAGAGCCCCCTCCTGCAACGCAAGCTCCTGCCCCAGCCTGGTGAAAATGAGCGACCGAGCAAGAGTGGGGGAGAGCGAGCGACAGAGGGAAGGGGGATGGAGTGAGTGGGGGCCGGGGCCTTGGAGAAGGGTGTTTGGTTTTCAGCAATAGAAAGTTGGCAGCCCTAAGTATTTAGTGTTTACCAAGCAGTTTCAAATCTGAATAAAAAATTTACCTGTGACCATTTTGCCTGGCGTTGCCTGCATTTGCTCTACAAATAAGATGGGCAGGGAAGCATAGTACAGTGACATTTCCTGGAGCTATGTTATACTCTCCAATTCTGTGAGTGGAGGGTCTAAGGATCAAGCAGTTCCTTGCCTGGGGAGGCCCAGCTCTGCAACATTGCTCCTCCCTTCTCCTGACTCCACCAAAGTCCCTCTTTGAGGTCTCCAACCAGGCTTCCCTTATGGAAAAATCCTATAGAATTTAATATTAAATTAGAACCTTTCTATAGGTTCTTTGAGTGGTCCTTATAGAATTTAATAGCGAGTTATATTTTTGCTATAGAGTTCTATAGATTGAAAACAAAACAAAACAACCCCGCCACACGCTGTACTATGGTTAACACTTTCTATTCAATTCCATGGAACCTCATGGGTTTCATGTCTCTCAAACTCTATAGGATTACTCCATAAGGGTCAGGATCTTGTGTGCAGGGAGGTGGCAAATTGCTGGATATGTGTCAGGGGGAGGAGAAGGAAGATCATAGACGCAGCACCGTCCCCACCCCCCAATCCCCAGTCAATAAGTTGGAACTTTTATGGGTAAGTTACTGGCAGTAGCTTACTGGGTTTTCCCCTCCATTCTGTAGGTTTTGTAGGCTTCATCCTCAGAGGAGTCTGGAAAGCTGGAAGTCAGCATGGAGGTGTATAACCCTCAGATTGATCTCCATATATCACATGTGAATCCAAATTCTTCAGAAGTTCAGCTGCTTTGTGGGGCTGAACTCCCTGTTTCTTCTTCAGGGTGGGAAAGTGATAACATGGTGCTGGGTCATTATCTGTCTGAAGGACTACTAATTCCTTGTGAATCTGTGTCATTTCAGTTTTTCTGAGAATGTGTTTAGAAGATTAATCACATGATTTTGTTTCATAAACCTTAAGCTCTCATGATAAAATCTGCTTGTGAGTAGTTCAGTGTCATGTTTGCTGCTTCCAGAGAAAATAGCTCTTTTTTTTTTAAACTGAGGATTTTTTTTGCTTAACATGCTTTCAAAAACATATTTTTCGGAAAGTAACACCACACTACTTTCAAACTAAATATAAGTTAGGCCAAACTGCCTTCAGATAAGCACACACAACTTCCATTGGCTTTGGTGGGAGTTCTTCCTGCTTATCTGAGAGCAATGTTTGGCTTGAAGGTCCTTCTGGCTACAACAGAAGCTAATACAAGTTAATTGTTTCTACAGTACAAAACCTCTTTCAGGAAACAACACTAAACAGTAAGAGATAGCTGAAGAATAAGAGACCTGTTTTCCTACTACTTATTGGTGAATCTTTAGCATTTTTCAAATTCAATTCTGAACGTAAGTTATTGACTGAGAAATGCATGCATATTATTAATGGGGCTAAAAGCCAATCAGTCAAGTCTCTGACAAGTCAGTGTATTTATAGGTAAGGCTATGTTTTATTCGGGTAATTTTAGTAAAAGTCATGGACAGGTCACAGGCAGTAAACAAAAATTCACAACCAGTGACCTGTTCATGACTTTTACTATATACACCTGACTAAAACTTGGGAGGTGGGCGGCTCGGGAGGGTGGCCCTGGGGCGTGGTGGGTGCTGGGGAGCGCGGCGCGGCCTGGGGGGGGTGCTGTGGGTGCTGGCAGGGGCGTGGCCCAGGGTGGTGCCGTAGGTGCTGGTGGCGGGGGGGAAGAGTCACAGCCTGGGGGGGGGGGCACGGTTGCTCAGGGCGGGAGTTGCGGCCTGGGGGCGCTGCAGGTGCTGCGGGGGGGGGGGGAGGGCATTGATGGGGCTGGGGCAGGCACCAGCTCCTAGCTCCACGTGCTGCATCCACTCTGCCCCAAACCCCAGTTCTGGAGCTCCCATTATCTGGGAACTGCGGCCAAATGGGAACTGTGGGGGTGGTGCCTGCGGGCAGAGGCAGCACGTGGAGCTAGGAACTGAGGGAGGGGAGTTGCTGTTGCCCTTCCAGGGAGCCTCCCCCCATCCTCAGGTAAGTACCGCCCCGCCCCCCAGCCCAGAGCCCCCTCACACCCAAACTCCTGCTGCTGAGGGGAGGAGGGGCCCAAGACTGCCCCAGCAGAGCTGGTGCGCCTGACCTGGGTGGCTGCCTGAGCTGCTCAGGTGGCCCCCGGGCCAGGCACACCAGCCGCTGCAGAAGTCACGGAGGTCACGGAAAGTCACGGAATCTGTGACCTCTGTGACAAACCCAGAGCCTTATTTATTGGGAATTCAAAGATATTTAAAAAGACAATGCCCATGTCCATTAATTAATGTTATTGGGAAATAATATGTTTTTTCACTCATTCATTAGAGAATAGTTCATTTCTTCATTAAACAATATGTAAGATTTTTAAAGATTTATTGTTTTACTCCCTATCATCCTTTTGACTTATGCCCTGCACAACTCATTGTTTGTCATGTATTAAGGGTTGCTCATTTTAAATGATGAAATATTGAGATTTTGTTATCTTAAAAGTTCTTCTGCCTCTTAGGATGTTTAAGGGCCCAATTCTCCAGTCCTTACTCAGATAAACTCTTTCTGGAATCAATGAGAATGTTGTCTGAGTAAGGGTTGCAAGACTGGGCCTTTAGTTACTTGGAAAAGGTGGCACATTCACAATAAAGGGATATCACTTGCCCAGACAGGCATGTTGTTTACTCACTTCCAAACCCAGGCTTTTCTACAAATATCCAGGTGCATAGTAACTTAGACCTGCCACTCCCCCATCCCTGGCAGCTGTATCCTGTGCAAGTTAAAAGCCCAATTCTGAACCCTTATTCTAGTGAGTAATTCTTAGTCACACAAGGAGTCCAACTTGGGATAAAGGTCTGATTCACAGGAGTGCAAGCAAGAAACTTCAGCTTGATTTCCTGACCCCAGTTACATGATCTGGGTCAGGGATCCAAAAGTCAATACTCTTGTTACATGATAAGGTTCACTGACTGATACCAGGGGCTGCTATTAAAGCATTGAATTCAATGGTGTTACTTATTTGAGCAAGCATTACTCACAGGAGTAAACATTGCAGGATCAAGTCCTAAGTGACACACATATACCAAATAAGCATCCGCTAGTTTTACCCCTGTCACTTTATTTTGCTTTCAAGTTAGCAGGTCAAGTTAAAGACTAAGGGCTGATCTACCCTGAAAACTTACATCAGCATAGCTACGTCACTCAGGGATATGAAAAATCCACCTCCCTGAAAGAAATAGTTGTGCTGAACTAACCTCCGGTGCAGATAATACTAGAATTCTTCTGTCGACCAAGCTACAGCCTCTCAGGGAGGTGGATTAACTACAGAGATGGGAGAACCCATCCCGTCACTGGAGTGAGTGTCTACACTGAAGCACTACAACACAGCAGCTGCAAAACTGCAGCTATGCTGCTGTAGCATTTTAAGTGTAGACGTAACCTAAGGGGGAGCTTTGTCTCTAACTTGTCTTGCCCTACTCATGTGAAAACTACAAACTGCCTTGGCTTCATTAGAATTTTGCTTTCAAGTTAGTTAAACCTTTTTTTTTTTCTAGTGAAGGTACAACCTTATTTTATGAAAGCTGAGATTCTGGAGCACAAGTTATCAATCTGGGGTCGGTGCTGTTACGGTGTAGTGTCCCACACCAGCCCATTCCAAGCCCTTATTTGGGACTCACCCATACTTTTTGGAATTATATAAATGCAAAATCGTAGAGATCCCTGTGGTTTGTAGGACTCTAAGTCAATAACCACCTGCATGTCTGTGGCAGGATTTAACATGTGTTAGTTCATTGCTCCCAAATAGAGAACAGACTTCATAATTAATGAATTTATTTAAAATATCCTCCTCATCAAGACTAACAGCAACTGAAACACATCACACACCTATATAGGTGCAATCCAAGCCCAATATAAAGTAGTCCTGGCCCCCTGAAAGAATACCTTTTGTTCTGCCCCAGCAACTGAGAAGCAGTCTCTGTGCTGAAAGTAGAGTGCTTTTGGTGGAAAGCCCTCAACTCTGGAATGTTTAGTTCAGCAAGGCCAGAGTTTATTAGCCCTTCAGCTAACACTGCTGGGCCTGCCTGTTCATTGTGGGAATGGATAAAATCAAGGCCTTGATGTTGAAGTTTTTAAATTGATTGTACATGCAATATTTTTTTATAGAAACTATGCTTAAGGCTAATCTCTGCCATCAGATCCAAGGCTACTCTCCAGTTTTTACTTGTAAGTGGTAATACTTAGCACGTTATATTTTCAAAGCATTTTGCAAGCATGAACTTACTTATCCTCATGTCACCCTTGTGTGAAAGATAAATAATCTGAAGTCTGGAAGCAGCTTCTTTGCTTATCTTACAAACTCCGGGAATCCTGCTTTCCAGCTCCAAAAAGGTCTCCAAAACTAGGCATGTTTTGGCCTAAAGAGTAAGTCTGAACAAGTCTGAAATTAAATGAAAATCATTTTACAAATGACCCTTGGGACTATTGGTTGTGCATTTTAGCCTTTTCAGATATCTAGCTAATGATATCTAGCGAATGGAACTATCTGGCTTCAAGTCTTTCTTCACAGCTCAAGCAGTATCAGGAGCAAATATTTTGTTTATTTCAGTTTTACTATTTAATAGACACCTATCCCAAGTGCTAGGCACTCAGATAGGAGTTTTAAACTGATCCAAAATGGAGGGAGAAGCATAAACAAAATGACAGCAGATCCCATCCAACACAAAGCCAGACACTTAGCATGAAAATAAACCCACCCCTGCACTCTGACGACTCAGCATCCCAAAACTCTGCACCAAACAAATGGGCTTTGCAGATGATCCTAGGGTGGCCAGATGTCCTGATTTTATAGGGACCGTCCTGATATTTGGGGCTTTTTCTTATATAGGCACCTACTATCCCCCACCCCCATCCCGATTTTTCACACTTGCAATCTGGTCACCCTAGCAGGTCTTGAAGTCAGCAGATTGGGGGGCTTTCAGAATGAAAGTGGGAATGAATTCTGTAGTTGATGGACCCGCAAGAGAAAACCCTGCCAACAAGAACCAAGTTAGTTCCAGCTCAGCCATCTCCACTAATTGTAACAACGTTGCACAGAAGAGAGCTGACCCATCAGATAGGCTAGTCCCAGGCAATTTAGGCATGTATAAGTCATCACCAATACCAGAAACTCTTTCAAAACAGATCAGTAAGCACTGGTGTCATTCTCACAGCGAGCTATTTTGCTTAACAAATGGGTCAGCAGTAGCTCACCTTCTAAACTGAGTTAAGGTGTGACCCTGTCTAGAGTACATTTTAATAATCTAATCTTGTTGTGAGAAAGTGAAGGTTAGCATTCAAAAGAGAAAGTCACAAGCACTGAGCCTAAACACAGATGGGGAAAAAAACATTGCACATATTTGATCATCCAAAAACTACAGGGAATCTACCCAGACACTCAAATTATTAATTTTGGTAACATATGATGGATATACACCACCAACCAACGGTGCGTAGAAGATCGTAGTTCTGTTTTTGTGAAGGATTTAGCAATTTCAGCATTTGGCTTTGTTCTGAATGAAAACGAACTGAAAATTTTGAAGTTTTATGAAGGAAAATTCTGGGGGGTGGGGGGAAAATCATGTTGGGGCAATCAAAAGGTTTTGTTTCAACAAAATAGTTTTTTATTTCAACTTTATTTTTTATTATACAAAATTTAAAAATATTCAAAACAAAAAGTTGTATCCAAAGGAAAAATTGAAATATTTAATTTTAAAAAATGTCACCATTGTCAGAACTCTTTTTTTCCTGGTTTTCTTCCAAAAATAAAAATCTGGCAAAATCAACCCAATTTCACAAATCATTTTATTTCAATGGAACCACATACTCTGACAGAATATGGTCCATTAGCATTTCTCCAGCCAGTTCTAGATATCTGAGAATGCTAAAATGCACAACCAATGGTCCTAAGAGTCATTTGTAAAATGATTTTCACTTAATTTCAGATTTGTTCAGACTTACTCTTTAGGCCAAAACATGCCTGGTTTTGGAGACCTTTTCGGAGCTGGAGAGCAAGATTCCTGGAGTTTGTAAGATAAGCAAAGGGGCTGCTTCTCCATTTCCTCTGGTTACTTCCCCCTGCCTACCATTATCACCTTAGTCTTTAAGGTTCAACCTGCTTAATCAACTCAGTCTTATCTGTGCACCAATCTCACCTAGACAGCGAGGGCAGTCAATCATCCTATCTGGGCTAGATGAGATGTTATATAAAGGAGCATGGCAGCAGCCTACTGAAAATACCTGACTCTTTGGGCTTGTCTTCACTTAGCATGGATTGACGCTGTGGCGATTGATCCACCGGGGGGTCAATTTAGCGTGTCTAGTGAAGACCCGCTCTCCCATCGACTGCAGTACTCTGCTGGAACGAAAAGCATAAGGTAAGTAGATGGGAGAGTTTCTCCCATCAACCCAGCGCAGTGTAGACACCTCAATAAGTTGACTTAAGGTACAAGTAGCGTAACTTAGGTTGACTTTACCCTGTAGTGTAGACTGCCCTGGCCTGCCCTGCCCTGGTTCTCCGCACTAACTCTCCTCATAGACATATTGAATAAGATGCGTGAGGACACAGACCATAGATGGCCCTTAGGACAAAAAAAGCAATTGACCAACACTACTATGGACTCTCAGGTCTTGTCTACACTTATTGGGGGATCGATGTGTGGCGATCAATACGTTGATGGTCGATTTAGTGGGTCTTAGACCCACTAAATTGACCACAGATCAGTCTCCCGTTGACTCCTGTACTCCACCGGATTGAGAAGAGTAGGGGAAGTCGACTGGAGAACATCTCCCATTGACATTGCATAGTGTGGGCCCCGTGGTAAGTAGATCTAAGCTACGTCGACTTGAGTTATGCTATTCATGTAACTCAAATTGCGTAGCTTAGATCGACTTTTCCCTGTATTGTAGACAAGGCCTCAGAGAAAATTAATAAATCACTTAATATATGTTATGTACATAGATTTGATCCTTTATGTTGGCTTCATGTTCAGATAATATTCTATCTGTGAGCAATAAACATTGATGTGCAGGACATATTTTAGGAATTAGTAACTGGCTAGGAAGAGTTATTGGTTCTGGTACAGTTAAAATCATTAACTGATGACTAAACCCCAGGAAATGCCCTGCATCAGGATCATTCATAATTGCTATTATAACATTTTGACCATCTCTGTACTTTCCCTGGGTTACTTATTATTTGCCCTTTTCCCTTTCATTTTATGACCCATTCCATTCTGTTTATTATCCCAGTATGTAAAACTGCTAGCTTTACTACAAGTATGGAAAGGTGTACAAAACCTGCTTTCTAGTTCAGTGCAAGAACTACGCATATGGCAAGAACACAAATGGAGAAGTAATACATCAGGGTAGTCAAATGCGTGGAAATAAAACTCTACTTACAGCCAGGCTTGCCTACTTGGATCTTCATGAAAGCAAAGACTGCATACCAGGGAACTTAGGCTGCCCCTGTTCTGTGCAGACCACCACAACATGTTTGCACTTATGCAAGCAGATCTTCAAAAGGACAGAATTTGTCAGGAACAGTGAAGTGTCAGAAAACTATCTTTCCCTACCAGGGTGACTTTTTTTACTTATACCAAAAGTACTGTTAAAGGACGCACATCTTTACTTGAGGTTGTGTGCCTTGATCTACTCCTTGCTGAGTAGGCCTCATCTGGAGTATTGTGTCCAGTTCTGGGCGCCACATTTCAGGAAAGATGTGAATACATTGGAGAGAGTCCAGAGAAGAGCAACAAAATGATTAAAGGTCTAGAAAACATGACCAATGAGGGAAGATTGAAAAAATTGGGGTTGTTTAGTCTAGAGAAGAGAAGACTGAGAGGGGACATGATAACAGTTTTCAATTGCATAAAAGGTTGTTACAAGGAGGAGGGAGAAGAATTGTTTTTCTTAACCTCTGAGGATAGGACAAGGGTAGGGGCCACCAAATGAAATGAATGGGCAAACAAATAAAAGGAAGTTCTTCTTCACACAGCGCACAGTCAACCTGTGGAACTCCTTGCCTGAGGAGATTGTGAAGGCTAGGACTATAACAGGGGTTAAAAGAGAACTAGATAAATTCATGGAGGTTAAGTCCATTAATGGCTATTAGCCAGGATAGGTAAGAAATGGTGTCCCTAGCCTCTGTTTGTCAGGGGGTGGAGATGGATGATAGGAAAGAGATCACTTGATCATTACCTGTTAGGTTCACTCCCTTTGGGGCACCTGGCATTGGCCACTGTTGGCAGACAGGATACTAGGCTGGATGGACCTTTGGTCTGACCCAGTATGGCCATTCTTATGTTCTTAAGAAGCAATGGGCTTGAATTGCAGCAATGGTGGTTTAGGTTGGACTTTAGGAAAAACTGCCTAATTGTCAGGGTGGGTAAGCACTGGAATAAATTGCCTAGGGAGGCTGTGGAGTCTCCATCATTGGAGATTTTTAAGAGCAGGTTAGACAAACACCTGTCAGGAATGGTCTAGATAAGACTTAGTCCTGCCGTGCAGGGGACTGGACTAGGGGACCTCTCGAGGTCCCTTCCAGTTCTATGATTCTGTGATAATGAACCTCAGCAAATACTGACTAGTATATTCCAAATGAATGCTATGCAAAGTCTGTTTTCTATTTTCCTGCTATTGTCAACTAATAACACCTTTAAAAAGAAAAGCCATGTCCTTGTACGTCAGGATGTGGAAAACACAACTGTATTGACAAGTCCCAGTCCATCTGAAAATGTTAGCAGTATCACAGATTAACATATGGACTATCCATTCTTGTGTGTTTGTCTTGTTTTTCAATTATTCTTTCAATACTTTCAGCATCTTTCTGATCTTCTCTCATTATGGGTTTGGTTCTGCAATCCTTACACTGCGTAGCACTTCCTCACGCTAGTAGTCCCAGTGAATCTCAACAAACGCTGAATTCCTAATTAGCCCTTTTTGAACAATGTAACACTATCAATCTGCTCCAGTCAGCTCTGTCATTATGAGAGCACCTCTACTGCCATTGTAGTCTGTCACTAGCAGAAGCAATTAAAAACAAAAATTGTGCCACAGACTCAAGACCTGCCTTGTCCTTAGGATGTTAAGCACTACAGGAGGTTTCAAAAGAAATGCCAGGATTTGTATTGCACTGCAATATACTTTACAGTAAATTAATGTTAAACAAGTAAAAAAAATATTTTTCTCCCTAGCAAAGAATAAATTGATTGTTTTGTGTTCTAGTGTGTGTTAAAAATAATCCTGGCAAAACAATGAAAACTCTTTTTACTGTAAACAACTGTAAATGATAATAATATATTGGACCTGTTAATGGACTGTGCATATTAATTAATATATTTTATGCATTGAGTTTATAAATTTATCTGATTTCTACTGTACTAGATTTTTATTTTAGAATGAATACAGTAAAAAGCTTTCAAATCAGCCCAACAGGCTAATGAATTCATCTCTTGGAAAGCCATTGCACATATTGTCAGTACTGTTCAGATTAGAATTTCATTTTTAGGATAAAGCAGGACACTGATTCCCCTATACTTTTCTTTCAGTGTATATAATAAATGTGCTTATCAGATGTTCTGGACACTTGCACATCAATTATATAAGCAATAGTTGGGCCAAGGTTCAGCAAATGAAACCTTCCCAAATCTTTTCAATGAAACCCCGCCCACCAGCAGGGAGAAACTAGTTAATGGTTTTCTACTGGCTGAAAAGCAGGCACATATACAGATACCATTACCTTGACCCCAGTTTTGCTTGCTGCTGATCAGTTATTTATGAAAAAAATCACAAGCAAATAGATCCCAGAAACTGAAACTGAAGCGAATGCCAGTCTCAGTATAGACAGCAGTGGCAGAATACATCTTAATGTTATTACCTTTACTTGAGTCTAAACTTGCTTCATAAATGAAGAAAGATTTATTTGACAAGAGTGGGATCTCACTAATTTGCACTAATTACTCAGACACGTTAAACTATTTCATTTTGAAAATTGGCAAGTAAGGAAGGAAGTCCAAAACCATCTCCCATTAAAGTCAATGGAGAGTTGGATCAGGCCATAATGTTTTATTCAAGCAGTTTGGGCTGGGAGCTGTGTAGCTATGCAGTGGGAAAGGGAAAAGCATCCTCCTCCTTCCCCAAATTCATGGAGAAGTTCCACAGCCATTCCAGGGAGGCTGCTTCCTAATGACTGAAGTAAACCTGCACTTCTCTAAGGTACTCCCCCCGAGACTCACACACACACACACCCCACAGAGGAGGACTGGATGATTCATTTAGTATGCCCATCCTCCAGCCTTGGCCTTACCTCTGCCCAGCCCACCTTTGCTGCATCACCCCATTTATTCTGCCGTGTATGGAGCTTGCGCACGCAAACCTGCCCTACCCAGCTCCCACCTTACCACAGAACCAGTTCCATTGCTAATTGATGACCCACAGTTGGGGTGGAAGGGCTGTATTTGCCCTCAGAGTAGGTCTACATTGAAAAAATGTGTCATGTTAGAAATCAGTTAGAAAGCACAACCACCTAACACATTTCTTAATTTGACTGTCTGTGATTATCCACACCGGGTATGTCCTCACTGTACTTTGTACCTCAAATTAATTGGCAATCAATTAACTCAAGGTACAGAAGTTAGCAAAGATGAGCCCACTAAGAGCTAAGTCATGTTTAACATTCCGCTGGTTAACATGTTACAGTGCACCTTCCCCAAGTGAATAAACAATATAAAAAGCAAGAACCCTACAGTACAAAATATTCTTTGTCACTTGCCAGGGTATATCTCAAGTAATCATTTCTCTGCCATTGCAGAGGCCTCGAGCACTAGTGTACCTGGGTCCCTTCACTTCTCTGCCTGTGGTACGTAATTATCTAATCTCTGTGGGTTTGTAGTACTTTGGTCTAATTTTGGTTGTTCAGGTTGGCGTGCAGGTGCTGGATGGTGTTGGAGGCCTTTGATGTGCAAGGAGTTGGACTGAATGATCTGGTGGCTGTAAATTCTATGACTCTATGTCTCTAGTTTATTTGCCAAGTGCTGTTTTGATTTGATTAGTTATGACAGTACTTTGACGTGCTCTCTATTAACTGCTCTGCACTGTATTTTGTAGAAATCATGGTGTCTTAGTAAGTGGTGTCTGAGATGCAACTAATAAGATCTACAATCTCATAATTAATAACTGTAGTGCTCTGCTATTAAATCTTAGCTAAAAATGGGAAGAAGCCATCATTTTTGTGTGGTAATCATAGAGTTTGTAGATTAGTGAAGTGTGAATTACCACATCTCGGCTATATCCCACTGGAAAGGACCTATTTTAGGAATGTGTTTTCTAGTGTAAACTTGCCGTTAACAACATAAGAATGGCCATACTGGGTCAGACCAATTGTCCATTTAGCCCTGTATCTTGACAGTGGCCGGGAACAATTGCTTCAGAGGGATTGAACAGAAAAGAGCAATTTTTCAGGGATCCATCACTTGTCATGACACAAACAGGCCCCTATCATTTCTTGTCAGGTAATAAAGCAAGGAAAATTGAGATGTGCCAAATAACAACATACAAAAGCCTGGATTTGTAGGTTAAATAGTATCATTCTCTCTGAGGTTTCATGAAGTGCACTGTGATCAAACCAAAAAGGAAGAGAAATTGTTAACATTAATGCTATAAGACCAAGCACAGCTACGGCATTTGGCTTCCTCACATGTTGCAGACTTGACATTACCTAGCAACCAGCGTTGGTCTGGAATATCACCGCAATAAAAGCAGCATCCTCATGGCCATCAAGAAAAGTTATTGCACTTGTATTTTTATAAATGATGACACAGTGTGAATGAGGCTTGTCAATGGAAAAAAGCTATCTAGTTCCCAGTGATGGATGTTAGTCACTAGCACACAAACTCCAAGTACCAAATATGTATGGGAAGCATCAACCACAGCACTTAAGCTGCCAGCACCACGGGCTGACCAAAACCCAATTTCTCATGGGTTATATGAGCTAGTGTCTGCTGAGGGATGGAAAAATGGGGGCATTGTGACATGACCTTTGAAAATATCCACTCACAAAAGACAGAATCCATCCACAGAATTAGCTTAATAGGAAGCACCACGGGTCAAAATAAGTTAAGACTCCTCTAGACAGATGACGCAGATGGGGATAAACTGATCAAAGGGAGGTCACTAAAATACAACATAGAAACTAACAGATTAGTTTTTTTCCCTTAGCAACAGAAAGGTATTAACTAATACCTTGACCTGCACGAAGAAGAGAAAATGGAACAAGTCCATAGCCTGGGTATTATGGCACTGATTCAGCAAAGCACCTAAGCATGTGCTAAAGTCCCACTGAAATCAAATTAAAGTTAAGCATATGTTTAAGTACTTTGTTGAATTGGGGTGCTAACACCTCTCAAGGGATGAGCTGCTGCATTTTTTACTGTATTTTTTATTTTATTTTTACTATCTTTTTACGCTTTCAAGTACTTTTCAAGTGTATCGCCAAGTAAAGCATTTTGCAGCCTTGAGGATATAACAAGATGGCTCACTATGCTGAAGTCTGCAAAAGAGGAATAGTGACAGTCTCCAGGCCGAACATTAGGTGAAAAGAGACATTGTGTGCCATCAGTGTCTCCTTGAGATCCAAAAGCAGCAACGGAGATGCCCCAAGGCTGAAATGCCAGATATACACCTCCAAGAGTTGGTGCATTCTGAACCGTGCACCCTTTCCTGAAGCTGTATCCCTCTGGCTATCAGCATCATTCCTGTCTCACCAAGGTTGAGCCTACAGCAGTTTGCTTCTGCTTCCCATTCTTAGACACCGTGAAGCAGGAAATCCATACTGTATGGGTTTGCAAGAGGAGAGCCATCTCCTCTTGCAACTGTATACATGTATTGACCTTGCGGGTTGTATGGATGGACCTCTGCAGGAGTCGGCATCTGAGACTTCTTGGCACATGTCACAAACACAAAGGAAGACAAGGTGTAGACACGATGGGAGGGCTCAGACTGCAAAGCCTGGATGAAGTTTGGTTCTCATGGGTTGTTCATATTTTCCTTCCTTGCTCATGGAGTTGAGTGTGGTACATATTATTAGTGCCGCCCATTGCACTGCACTGAATTAACGGAGCTATTTAGTTCTGCACCTTGGATCTGATTCTGTAAATCAACTTCAGCAGGAATTTGTCTGCTCCAGACTGCAGAGGCAAGCCTGGGACTTGAACTCCAGCAAGGAGATTAGTTAGCACCTGTGATTAGCAGCTCTTCAAGACCACAAGGAACCTGGGGAGCTGGGCAACACTTTTCCAGGGTAGGACCAGTTCCTGCCAGGAACTACATAATTGCTAGTAGCAGCTAGTGCTGCCATACCGAGGGAAGTGGGGACAGTGACCCAGCTGGGGCTTTCCTTTTAGCTCTGGGACCTGAACACCAGTGTGGCATGGGAAAAGAATAGTCCACCCTGTCTTTACACCTTCTGGGTCCCAGTGTCTTAAAAGCTGGTATTTTGCTCTTTTGGTCTTGAACACCCAGAACAATCTCTGCAGGAGTTCTCTGCGCCTCTCAGATATCCAAGGGACCAGGAAGGTGGGTTTGGGTAAGGGATCTGCATTCTGTAGAGGATTTTAGGGGGCGGGGAAGAGGGGAAGGTTTTGTGTGTATTGTCTAATACATTGGAACAAGATGAATGTATTGCAATCAAGTAACCTTGTGACTATTTTTGTAACTTTCATCTATCCACCCTTCAGTTTCTCAACCTATTGTTTGCAGCTCTCAATTCTTGTGTCTTGTTCAATATTAGAACTTAAGCTAGTTAGGGCAAAGAACGTGTCTGCCTATATGTTCTGCCAGGAGCCAGCACTCTGTAGATACTACAGGTAAATATTAAATCAAATTATCACTATTTTATAATAATAATATCCCTGCTTTTTTTTCCCCCAAACCAAATTCTTTTTCTTCCCAATATTCTGCTACTGTATTGCTAATTAATAGCAGAAAATGCCAGTTGCGTAAAAAATAATACTCTCATTACTCACTATCACATGAGTGGATTGTCTTTCCTAGCAGTTTTTCAGAGACTGTTGCTGATAGTCTTTGATTTTTTTCTCCATTCTTGATCATGGTTCTTGACAGACGGTTGAGAGGTTTTCGGACAAGGGACAATTCTCTTGTTTGCAAACACTGTGTGTATAGACTAATGATGTAAGCCGCAGAAAGAATGCAATATACATTGAAATAATGTATATGAAAGAGTACATCAGAATTATTTGTGTTGTTTAAACCAGTCTAACGAAAATATAAAAGTTATATATTTGTTATATAAAATTTTCAGTGACTTGTAAAATTCTGTCATTTTAACCAAAATTTTGCTTTTTTTAAAAAAAAAAAAAGTCAGTACAAAACTCCTGATTATTATATTTTGTATTTTCAAGTCTGTATTTAGGTCTCCAGAGACTCAGTGTCCTTGTGAGCATTTGTCTATCAGAAACAAGTGTTTAACTATAGCCAAATTATAAGCCGTTTTTTCCATAAAATCTTCTAAACAGCATGTAATCATATTTCTTTTAGAAAGTATAATTGTTTTCTACATCAGGAAGCCAAATTGAGTTTAGCAATTGTGGCAAGATATTAAGAGAATGATGTCTGGTATGATTTATGATCTAATGTAGATACTGGACCAAAATACGTGCCAACCACAATTCATGTACTTGGTCAAATGAGAGGGTTTTAAATATCACACTAGTCATGGGCTTTTGATTTTTAAAGCCACATAAAATAAATGAGGAAAATAAGTAAGAAAGAAATGTGCTAGGTTTGTTGATTTCATCACTTTATGGTTCTAATTCATTTGATATCTCTTTGTTTACAACACAGGGCTTTGCCTGTATCTTCTGAAGGTTCACCCAAGTGACTTATCACTGTGGTACAGGGCCTAAAATTAAACTTGCACATGTCAAGAACCACAAAATACATAAAATGTTTTAAGGATATATTATAATGCCTTGTTTACATGAGAGAAAATGACCATTCCAAGAACTAGAACTGGTTGAATTCTTTTCAGACAAAACATTTTTTGCCTTTTATGGAATTTTCAGGGAAAAACAGAATGGCTTTCTGGTAGTGAAAAATTTAATTAACCATTTCAATAATGATTTTGATAAAAATGTTGTGAAACACTGAGCAAAGAATAAAATGAGTCCACTTAAATACAAATGTCAATATTTTTTGTGATTTTTTTTTTTTTGGACCAGCTATACTAAAAACCACTCCAACCCCTAGGTGTTGCAGAACATCTCTCTTCCACACAAAGTTCTTCAGCCACTTTATATGTGTTTCAAGAACTGCTCTGATGTGAATTTCTTTCAGACTATTTAAGGATTGGGTTTATCTAAGCCATTTCAGTCTAAACTATTTTAGCATCAATGTGGAACTAGAGTAGCTGATATTATCAGCTCTCCACTTCTACCCCACAATGCACCGGTGGTCTTTCAAAATCCATCATAATCCATTGCTGCTGGGAAGTGTGCTGGCAGTTTTGAGATAGGTACCCATTAGACATTGTAATGGCAACAGTTTAGAACAGGACACAGGGCAAAACTGCAACTTGTTCTCAAACTGGATTAGAATGGCTAATACACATACAGCATAGAAGCAGATCTCTGATAATTGATAAACTGAAGCTTTACTATATGAAATATAAACACTATTTATTTAAATATATTTTGACAGGTTAAATCTATAACAATGAAGACTGTTGCTGCGTTTACTTCTGGGATTATTATATTCCTGTTTTCTTTGGTGCAAAGGACCAGTGGACAATGTAAAGAAGCAGCTATAAAGTCAGAGATGAATTTGAGCATCAATTATCATCTTCCTCATTTTATCACAGAAACGCCAATACAGAATATAGTTTTATATAAGCATCATATCTATATCGGAGCAGTCAACAAGATCTATGTCTTAAATGAAAACCTCCAGAACATTTCTGTGTACAAGACTGGACCCGTGCTGGAGAATCCTGATTGTGCACCATGTGAAGATTGCAAAGAGAGAAACAATTTATCCAGTAGTGTTTGGAAGGATAATGTCAACATGGCTCTGCTCCTAGAAACGTACTATGATGATCAGCTCATCAGCTGTGGTAGTGTAACTCGAGGTGTATGTCAACGTCACATCATTCACCCCGACAACCCTGCCGACATAGAAAGTGAAGTGCACTGCATGTACTCAAAGCAGAGGGATGGCGAGTCAGACAGCTGCCCTGACTGTGTTGTAAGCACTTTAGGAACCAAAGTTTTGGTGACCGAAAAGGACAGATTTGTAAACTTTTTTGTTGGGAATACTGTGAAGTCTTCATTTCAACCACAGCATGCACTACATTCAGTGTCGGTTAGAAGGTTAAAAGAAACCCAGGATGGTTTTGAGTTTCTCACAGATCATTCTTATATGGACATTCTCCCACAGTTCAGGGACTCTTATACCATTAAGTATGTCCATGCCTTTGAAAATGACCACTTTGTCTACTTCCTAACAGTCCAGCGTGAATCTCTTGACTCCCAGTCTTTTCACACAAGAATCATCCGTTTCTGCTCTTTTGATTCTGAGTTGCGCTCTTACATGGAGATGCCTCTTGAGTGCATTTTCACTGAAAAGCGGAGGAAGAGGTCAATTCGAAATGAGATATTTAATGTTCTGCAGGCTGCATATGTCAGTAAGCCAGGTGCAGTTCTGGCCCATGAAATGGGGCTTAGTGTGAACGATGACATTCTGTATGGTGTTTTTGCACAAAGCAAGCCGGACTCTTCGGAACCAACAAACAGATCTGCTGTCTGTGCAGTCTCTGTCCGAACAATCAATGAATTCTTCAACAAGATTGTAAACAAGCAAAACATGAAATGTCTTCAGCACTTTTATGGGAAAGATAGCAAATACTGTTTGAAAAGGGTAAGTGAAAATTACTTTGTCATATACTTTATGTCATATACTTTACATATATAAAATTACTTTGTCATATAAATTCTTCCACCCGTTACTCACATTGACTACTCCATTACTGTGTGATTGTCCCATTGATTGTAGTAGTGAGATGCAAGTCTTTGCTGGCTAAGGCCCCTAATCATTTACAGGTTATTTGAGTTGTCCATTTAAATAGGCAATGATTAGCACAAGTTTGCCAATCTTTGCAAGAAGCAATTACTGTAAATCGACTGCAGGAGTCAATGAAGGGCTTAAGGAGATAAAATAAACTATTAAAGGGACTGAAAAAATTCTTTTTAAAAAACAACTAATTTGTTTTCTGGTTTTGTGTGCTTTTGTTTCTAAGGATCATTAGGCCGTAGATGGAACAATGAGGGAATTATATCTCCTGCTGTCATTAAAAGGGGTTCACTAATATCAGTCGCCTTGTGCATTGAGTCCCCTACAACTAAAACTCACAGAAAATGTTAAAGGTGAAATAAAGGTTTGGGGTTTTTTGTTAGAAAAACAAATCTGTTTCATAATATAAATCATTTAATGGCCAGATTGTGGTACCCTTACTCATGTTTCATACACAAGCAGTCCCACTGAAGTTAGTTTAGTTAATCCAATCAGTGAGATTTCTTGTAGAGTGACAGGTTTCAGAGTAACAGCCGTGTTAGTCTGTATTCGCAAAAAGAAAAGGAGTACTTGTGGCACCTTAGAGACTAACCAATTTATTTGAGCATGAGCCTTCATGAGCTACAGCTCACGAAAGCTCATGCTCAAATAAATTGGTTAGTCTCTAAGGTGCCACAAGTACTCCTTTTCTTCTTGTAGAGTGAGGTGCTGAATCTCACCCTACCCGAATGCAGTCCCAGTCCTGCAGTGAGAACTAAGCAAATGTACTCTTGTCTCTGCAAATTTCTCTGTGAAGGATTGGGTCCTAAAGAAGTAACCTAGAAGCTCACTTTTTCTGAGTGCAATGTAGGGTTTATTAGATTAATGGAATCTGGGTAAGAGGAGTTTTTTGTGGTAAATATTGTCTACTAAAAGATGAAACCTGAATTCAGATAATGAAGGGTTCCATATCTTTACATCTGTGCTTTCTCAAATCTACTACACATTGAGGTTTCAGAGTAACAGCCGTGTTAGTCTGTATTCGCAAAAAGAAAAGGAGTACTTGTGGCACCTTAGAGACTAACCAATTTATTTGAGCATAAGCTTTCGTGAGCTACAGCTCACTTCATCAGATGCATATCGTGGAAACTGCAGCAGACTTTATATATACACAGAGAATATGAAACAATACCTCCTCCCACCCCACTGTCCTGCTGGTAATAGTTTATCTAAAGTGATCATCAGGTGGGCCATTTCCAGCACAAATCCAGGTTTTCTCACCCTCCACCCCCCCCCCCACAAATTCACTCTATCACCATGTCAAGGTTCCTCCCCCACTCTGAACTCTAGGGTACAGATGTGGGGACCTGTATGAAAAACCTCCTAAGCTTATCTTTACCAGCTTAGGTCAAAACTTCCCCAAGGTACAAAATATTCCACCCGTTGTCCTTGGACCGGCCGCTACCACCACCAAACTAATACTGGTTACTGGGGAAGAGCTGTTTGGACACGTCCTTCCCCCCAAAATACTTCCCAAAACCTTGCACCCCACTTCCTGGACAAGGTTTGGTAAAAAGCCTCACCAATTTGCCTAGGTGACTACAGACCCAGACCCTTGGATCGTAAGAACAATGAACAATCCTCCCAACACTTGCACCCCCCCTTTCCTGGGAAATGTTGGATAAAAAGCCTCACCAATTTGCATAGGTGACCACAGACCCAAACCCTTGGATCTGAGAACAATGAAAAAGCATTCAGTTTTCTTACAAGACGACTTTTAATAAAAATAGAAGTAAATAGAAATAAAGAAATCCCCCCTGTAAAATCAGGATGGTAGATATCTTACAGGGTAATTAGATTCAAAAACATAGAGAACCCCTCTAGGCAAAACCTTAAGTTACAAAAAAGATACATAGACAGAAATAGTTATTCTATTCAGCACAATTCTTTTCTCAGCCATTTAAAGAAATCATAATCTAACACATACCTAGCTAGATTACTTACTAAAAGTTCTAAGACTCCATTCCTGGTCTATCCCCGGTAAAGACCAGGAATGGTAGACTAGACTCTATCACCAGCAGGAGAGTGAATTTGTGGGGGGGCGGGTGGAGGGTGAGAAAACCTGGATTTGTGCTGGAAATGGCCCACCTGATGATCACTTTAGATAAGCTATTACCAGCAGGACAGTGGGGTGGGAGGAGGTATTGTTTCATATTCTCTGTGTATATATAAAGTCTGCTGTAGTTTCCACGATATGCATCTGATGAAGTGAGCTGTAGCTCACGAAAGCTTATGCTCAAATAAATTGGTTAGTCTCTAAGGTGCCACAAGTACTCCTTTTCTTTACACATTGAGGGTTTCCCTGATGGTGCTGGTGGCATCCCAAGCAATTAGAACAACAAAGAGGAAACAAAAGAAAAACCCCTCCTTCCTCTCTATTGAGTGGTCTGTGGTGATGTCAGCGGAAATATGGAATCCTGTATTCAGGACTGGACAAGAAGGATTTTACAAACAAAATATTTAAAACATAGACATATTTGTTTGTAACCCATTCTGTTAAGGACCTGGGTAGGGTGAGATTCTGTTACAGGCTTTACACAGTCCCTCCCAGATGGCAGCGGATGTTAGGCGTTCAGCACCAGGATGGGGCGAAGGTCACACTCGGTGAATCAATCACTGCACAGATCCTCTGGCATTTCCCTTGTGGCAGAGGCATGCTCCACTGTGGAGAGTCGCCTAGCCACTGGGCTAGAATAATCTCTAAATAGGCTCCATTATGATTCTGCAGCCTTCAGTGAAAGATTCCTTGCCAGAGGTTCCCAGAGCTGAGCTGAGATACTGGAGTTGCCACTTAGTGCTGGCACTGTGAACATGTCACATTCTATATTTTACTATTTTTCTTCCTAATTTTCAGGAAAATAGATACAGTTTAGAAAATTCTTAATATAGTAGCTTCTGTTATCTTTTTCTAGTGCCTTGTCCTCGTCTTTTCTCAAACCTTAATATTTCTTCTTCGTTTTTCATTTTGTGTTTCACTCTGAGTATCCATTTCTATTCTCTGAAAATAGTTTTCTTCCTTATTCTTGGATTATTTATTGGAGGGGGGGGTTAAGATCCTTTTGATCCTTTTATCTCATTCTTCTGTTACCCAACCAAACCTCTTTAATAAGATGGTCTTTTCACAGCAAAGTGCTCCTTTAATATATTGATGGAATAATCTATGAGTTTTCACATTCTAAGAATTTTTTTCCTGCTTCAAAATGCTTTCTAGGCTCTGCCACTGTTTTGCATATCTGAGCTGAATGTATTATGGCTTCAGAGGGTTTATTACAGTTGCATGTTTCCAAGAAATGTCATCAGAATTGCAGATTTCTGCTCTTACTGCAGCTATATAACATTGATAAAGGATTGCTTCAAAAGGAGGAAAATGGGTCTGTGCCTTTTGTGCACTTTTATTTTGTATAAAGAAGGCTTGAATGTAGTTTTTTACCATGGAAATATCAAGACTGTCAAGATAGACATTCTTTTTTTGGAGGAGAACTCATTGGAAGGTTTAAATATCTATTGTGAGCTTTCTCGGCCCTGGATTGAAGGGGTAGGTGATTAGCAAAGGATTTTTAAAAACTGGGAGTGTGCCCTTTCATTGCTTCATTATGATGTATAAAGAAGACATAAAAGGTTTTGATTTGGTTTTGGGAGGGAAATAAAGGTCTTTTTTTTCTTTTTTTGTTTTAATCTCAGAAATATCAAGAATGTCAAATCTCAGATTTTGCTGGAGAACCTCTGGGTGGTTTTAGGGATGTTTACTGTGACCTTCAACACCTTAATTGAAGAGATTAGGAGTTTGAATATTTATCTCACGGTTTCCTTTATCCAGAGTGTTCTTTAATCACTCAAGTTCAATAGGTTTCAGAGTAGCAGCCGTGTTAGTCTGTAGCCGCAAAAAGAAAAGGAGTACTTGTGGCACCTTAGAGACTAATGTGTTAGTCTCTAAAATGCCACAAGTACGCCTTTTCTTTTTGAAGTTCAATAGGAGATTATAAAAACAAACAAAAATCAAAGAGTTTTAAACAGTCTGACTGAAAATCTCTTCTCCTGTCAATTACTCAGCTTTCATTTTCTTGACTCTTGTAATGTCACCATTTCACATATTTTTCCAGTCTAGAAGGATGTAAATTTCTAATGTAAAAAACAAACAGGGAAAAAATTTCCTTTTAAACACTCATCAAACAAAAGCACTTTTCAGGCGTTCTTTGTGCATCATACAGAAGTTTAAAATGCCACAACCCAACTTTTCCCTTTTGTAGGTCACCTTTCACTTGATATAAAACTTTCTGTAAACTATGACAATTTGTCATAGCTTATTTTGGCAGAATCAGAATGTTATTTTGTGTAATTTAGCCAAAATGATGTCTCTCTTTAATGTTATGAGAGATGCAAACCACAGTCCTCTGATGCAAGAGAAAATGTACTGACTTCTACAGGATTAAATAACAAGAGACTTCAAACAGTACTGCAGTAATGAAAGTGTAATGTTAGCAACATCCAAACCAAATGCTGCGTCTTTGGCATTGTTTTCAAGGCAATCCTATAATATTTGATCATTTACAGTCAAAGGCTGATAGGTGAAGGACAAATCACATTAGCAGAAAGAGTTGCAAGACACATTGTCTTTGTTTCTGTTAGGCTAATAGATAACCCTTTGAATGACTATTCCTCGTGCTTTTGTTGTTTGGTGTGAAGCAGTTGAAGTGAGAAATGGGCCCAAATGAGAACAAATTCTCTGAAACTTTCCCTCTACCCTTCCTTCCCTAATTTGGGTGTTTGAATGAAAATGCTTCAACTCACCTCAGTTTGGTTGACAAAACTGGTTTTGGATATAAAAACCTGCCAGTTTTTACAAAACATGAATCAAAACTGGCTCCAGTTTTCCCTGTCTTTCAGGGAAGCTCATATAAGACCAAGCCCATTAAAGTCAGGCTGGCAGATCCACAGCTGGTGTAAATTGTCATAGCCCTATTTAAGTCAATGGAAATATGACAGTGAACACCAGATGAGGACCTGCTCCAGTTTTGACATTGATTTAAATGGGAACAGGAGAGCAATCAGAATCAGTTTTGAATCAGAAATAAAAAAGTGGAGTAAAAGTAAAGGTTTTCTGGTGCCTAAGCCAGGGCAAGAAGAGTGCTGTGAAGTGGTTGCAAATCTCTCCTGGAGGTTTTCGAATCATTGCTCTGGCATCTCCTCACCCACACCCGCTGTGGAAACTGGGTGTCGGTTTTAGTGGATTGAGCCTTAGTCACTGGTTCAAAATTAGTCATGTTCAGCTACTAAAATAGATGAAGATTCAGATCAAGAGCCAAATCCTACTTGCCTTTCCTCACTTATGCACATAGTCTCAAGGTGCCCATCTAAGTTCTGACTTCAATGGGACTCCTTAGGTGGGTGAGATGAGCAGGTTTTGGGCTCAACAGGTACAGATGTATTCTACATTGTAATATTTTTACTGAGCAGTAAGCTTAGAATTTTTTTATTTAGAATTTTTCCACATTGATTTTTTTTATGTGGTAAACAATTGTGAGCCAATTTGGCTCTCAGTTACATGGATCCAATTCCCATGGAGCCGTGCCTGTGGAACTGCAAGCAGAATTCAGCTCTAGATTTCCTGTGGCACAGGGATTCCTTTTGTTTTGTTTTTCCTGTGAGTTTTCACATCCAAAAGTTACTCCATACAGTGTCTTTGATCCAAAACATGGCAAAGCACTTTGCAACCAAACAGAGAAACCAAAGGCTGTTTTTTGTCACAAAATACCCTGAGATGTGGACAGACAAACTGGTCACCACTCCTATCAAAGGAAGAGCACAAACAGATAAAAATAATTTTGAAGGAAGGTGAAATGAAAAAGACAGTAAAATAAACATGCAGTGATGTTTCTTTATTACTGTTGCAAAGATGATAGATGAGTTAAATTTGGTTATGTTTATATTATAATGGAAGAAAATAATTACGACCTTCCATCAGGAAACCACAAAGACCCTTATTGATCTGTCATCCTCAGGGTATGTCTAGTAATATTTAATAAAATAAACAGAGACAAATAACTCTTTAGAGGCCCTGTAATCTCCCACACCATTTAGATTACAAATTTTTGGCAGAATTAAAAATAGCCCCACATCTGTGTGATTATAAAGGCTTGGAGGGGCTCATTTAAACAATCTCGCACGGTAAAGGAAATGGATTTTCTATTACAAGTAGAATACAATATGGGCTGAAATATTTCTCCTAAGAATCAGGCACTAGAATCCTAATTTTTTCATTAGTTGATGCTTTTGGAAATGCTATATATTAAAAAACATAAAAATATCAGCTGAGATCCTCGCTCGTGATGCTAAAAAGAACTGTGGGCATGTAACCTTCCTTAAGGTTGGTATACCACAGTAATCCAAATTAAAAAGCTGTAAAAGTTAAGGGCCTGATTGTACCCACTAAATGTATGCATAGAGGGTACTGGCGTATGCTGCAGCATCCCCTCTCGCCTTTACAGCATCTGTAGAGGGTTCTCGGTAGGTCATCTGTTGGATGCGTAAACAGGATGTGATGGGGCAGTGGGAAATGTACATTGTCCTCTAGGAAAACATGCTTAGCTCACGGCAGAAAGATAATACGGTGTAAAGGTGTATTATCTCTGTATGATCATTCTCAATTAAAGGGGAGATCCAGGGAAGGAACCAGGTATAGAAGCCCTATCATTCCATTGGAATCACACTGCCAGGAAGTAGGAGGTGACTTTTGGAGACCCAGATGTGGTGCAGAAATGTCCTCCTGCTGATCCCTGGGATCCATGGAGTTTGGGGCTGCCACTTGCTACCCTGATGGGGAGAAAGCTCTGCAAAGAGAACCTTGCTGAATTTCCCTCCTCCTGAGCTCCCTGCTGAGGACTGGTCTCTGTGTATCTCCTACTCTGTTGTTCAGTGTGATGAGGATTTTTTTGTTTTGTTTTTAATCATTTTCTTTCTGAAAGTCGGGTTATTCTGTGAAACTGACATTTGTTCTCCTGTCATCTTCTGGCAAAGGCGCTGCTTTTTCAGTAAAGCCAACTAATAATGCTCACCTCCAGACTTTTAAATCAAATCCTTTGATTGAAGAGAAAGCTGCCCGTTGGTCACTAGTATGGCAAGAGAGTGTACTGCATACTCTGAAAATGCACAGCCCAAACTTCTAGTAGCTCAATGAACAGTTTCTAGATGCAAAAAGAACAGGAGGACTTGTGGCACCCTAGACACTAACCAATTTATTTGAGCATAAGCTACAGCTCACGAAAGCTCATGCTCAAATAAATTGGTTAGTCTCTAGGGTGCCACAAGTCCTCCTTTTCTTTTTGCGAATACAGACTAACACGGCTGTTACTCTGAAACCAGTTTCTAGATGTTGACCAGTGGACTGAAAAATTGTATTTTTTTTTTTATGTCTCAGATTTGTAAAATGCCTTTAAATGTCTCTTAAAGCACGTGAACATTAATTACATAACAAAATAACAGGTTTTTTTCATAACAGGCTGAAGCCCCAGCTAGTCTGCAACCTGGCCTCCTTCAAAGTGCCTACTCTATCCCCTCCATTCCACAAACGATGCCATCCATTGTCCTACTCCTGCCTCTGACCCTCCTTCCATCCCATCCCGTATGCCTGGGACACTCTCCCGAGGTCTGTTTCTAACGTCAGCTCCTTCTCCTCAGTCACATCACTCCTAAAAACCTGCTTTTGCTATGTCACCTATGTGAAACAAAATGAACAAACATAATAACACACTGCATCATCCAAATGTACACATTTGCCTTACTGCATAACCACATTGAGTATAGTCATAAAGTTTAAGGCCAGAAGAGACCACCAGGTCATTTAGTCTGACCTCCTATACATCACCGAAACCACCCAGAACCCGCATGTTAAACTCAACAACCAAAATTAGACCCAAATATTACAGCCCCTGGGAGACTAGACTATTATATGCCACAGGAAGAGAATATGAGGGATCAAGGTGCACCAATACCCAAGGACCCTGCATTGGCAGGGGAGTGATTAAGTGAAATATATACAGATAATCCTGGCAGGTGAAGATGAACCTCACCCCCAAAAGTCACTGCCAATCTGACCTAGAAGAAAATGCTTTCCCAACCCCACATATGGTGATCAGTTAGACCCTGAACATGTGAGTAAGAACTAGCCACCTGAGAGAGACAAAGCTCACTTTCACCTCAGAGCCCTGGCTCTCCCCATCCACTGTCTCCAGCCATAGACACTGTCTCTTCTGATACTATAGAGGAAGGTGATGTAAAAAAACCCCACCCAGAATACACTGGAGAAGGGGGAAATCCCTTCCTGGCCCCAGGTGACCAGCAGAGACCCTGAAGCATGAGCTTTTAGGAACATAATTTATGGAAGTGAGCCCAGCCCACTCCCATCACAGACAACCCCATCATACAACTGCACGCATGATTGTCCAGCTCCCTCTTAAAACTAACTGTTGTTTGCCCCTACAACTCCCAATGGGAGGCTATTCCAGAATCTCACCCTTCTGGTGGTTGGTATTATAACCCATGTCCCTCCACTCCTAGTTCCCCCTTTTTGTCACGTCTGAACTGAAAGTCTAAATCATGCAAACACATATGTATGGCACTTCAACTCCCTCTGTACCTATCCTGCTTCAGCTATCCTCAGCATCGCTTCCAGTCAGTCCAGTCCAATCTGATTTGTAGTTTTATCTGAGTTGATGACCCCTTGGCACTTTCACAACTGCCAGCCCTAGAGCAGCAATAGGAAATTGGGCTTCAGCATCAGGAGACTTTGAAGGAACCTCAGTTCCTTAGTCCAGGTCTGCCTTCAGCACCTTCACAGTAAATGCATTGGCTTGTCACAGAAGTAAGCAATTGTGTAACTTACGCTTTGGGACAGATTCTGCTCTCACACAGGTCTGACATCGTTGTAACTCCATGATTCCTGATTTACACCTGATTCAGAGAAACCAGAATCAGATCCTGTATTTTATAAAGAATACCATTACTGCAAACAATGGGCCAAATTTATTGGTGGCTTAAGCAGTGACATAAATGGTTTAGTAGAAGACAAATTCAGGTGGCAAAGCAATGCAAGCTGTGCAATTTGGCTTGCAGCAGGTGAGCAGAATGAATGGTTGTAGCAAGAAAAATACTAAGGGAGCAGAAGAAGAGATTGCAGCCAAAAAAAAAAGCACCCAACAGGAGGATGTGCTCTGCCTCCTCTGTGTGTATGTTATTCTGCTTTTGCACACTTACTGAATGGAAATAGGTATAAATTATACTACTTTACCTTGAAACTCATACCCATTTTCTGACCTACTTTCATCCCTTGTCTCTTACACCAGTGCTTCTCAAGCTATCTGATGTGGGGGACCGGCAATTTTTTTTTCCAATGTGCGCGCAGACCGGCAGCCAATGGCTCGCGGACCAGCACCGGTCCGCGGACCACCACCGGTCCACGGACCACCACTTTGAGTAGCACTGTCTTACACCACTGTTTAAGGGCTTCTCTAAACATGGAATTATTCCACAATAACTATTCCATTGTAAATTCATACCCTACCTTTTTCTGGAAGAACTTTCACAGACAAGCCATAAGTCACAAATGTGTCCTAGGGACTTCCATGGGAGATGCACTTGCTGACACCAAGTCTGTATTTAGCTCAGTGACTCTGGGATATTTTACCAACATCCTCTGTGTCTTATTTTTAATTCATTAAAACTGAATAATGAACCACCACCTCCAGAATGATAATCTGTGTACTGAGTGAAACGTCATAAAATTAGTATAAAGGAAATGGACGAAATTCAAAGATTGCATAGGTCCATTATATCTGACTGAATCAATAGTATTTACTTAGTGCTAATGCACTAACTAGATTACAAGAACTAATGCAATGGTGGTCAATGACAAAAACAAATAATTCTTTGAATGATCTTGACAATAGAATGTGCAATGTTTTTAATTTGTATTAACTAATTACACTAACATGTACGTCTTTTCTACCTTGTTATCTTAAGTAAAATAATCAGTCTCACCTCTTTTTTTCTGTTATTCAGCAGTGAAATAGACCAAAGTAATGAGTATTAAGAGTTGATTGGAATGATGATATTGCTATGAGAAATGTACACCGGTGACTTTTTTCACAGAACTACCATTTATTTGGGGTCTGATCAATTTAAATAATCTCTCTGTTGATTTCAGTGGATTTGGGATCAGGTCTTTAAAGTGTGTGTTAAATGTAATATTTCCTTCCAAGCTTTTTGTTTGTCTGTTTTTTGTTTTGCTACAAGATGCTATTTCCATGTGACTTTTTGCGTGCATAGTTGTGATTATAGGCAACACATGTAGCATCACCTATAGCTAAGGTTGCCTAAACATTTCCTTTCTAAAGGATTATTTTCAGTTGTTTATAACTTTCTCAGAGCTTTACCTTTGCAGCCAAAATATGAGATGCTTGCTCTCAGAAAGGGAGTGTACTTTTCCCCTGAAAGTTTCATCAAAAACATTTGAGTCATTTTCAAGCACAAAAGGAGTGGGAGGTGGGAACAATTTTCTACTTTAAAAAAATTGCAACTTTTTTATGTTTTAAAGAAAAGCTCTAATGTTTTAGCTGAAGTTTGTTAGAAACTTGATGTTTGAAAAGGACAGAGGGTCCAATCCAATACATTGAAATCTGTAGGATTCTTTCCATTGACTTAAATGAGTGCTGGATCAACTCCATAGTTCCTCAGGCATATATGTGCCTTTCATTGGTTCATAGAAACTCAGATTTGACTTGTCGAAAGATAGTGGAAGATGGATCTGCTTATACCAGGGATGAATTTAGCCCAGTGGATTTGCCCAGGTGTATGAGAACAAAATCTGTCCCATTCTGCATATTTTTCCTCTGTTTCACCACTTCATTTGTCACAAGGAGCAGGGCTGGGTGTAGGAGGCAAAAGGGTGAGTTTGCTCAGGCCCCCCATTTGAGAGAGTCCCCAACGTTACAGAGGGGCCAAATTAGAGTGAGTGGGATTCCAGCCTGGCACACTGGGTCACAGTGCCACTCAGAATTGGTGTCTGCCTTCAATATTGCATGGAGTGACTCGCCTGCCCTAGTGGAGCCCAGATGCCATCATAGCCACCACTGGCATCATTGTACCAGGCCTGAGGCAACACACCAGGCCAGGAGCCCAGAGACAGGAGCAGGTTGGGGGATACCAGTCCCACCAGCAGTGGAGTCAGAGCTCAGGGACAAGCGTGCTCCTGGCCACATGCAGGGTGGAGCTCCACCCATCCCCGTGAGGAGGGCAGCAACCCCACAAGCTTGGGCCCTCTTTGACTTTACTTTTTTCCCCTCTTCTTAAGCTCTTTCACCTCCATGGTAATTTTTTTGGATGGGGGGAACCTCCGTTTCAAATTTTGACCCAGGCCTCCAAAACCCAAAGCCCTGATAAAGAAGTGTGGGTCCTGATGCTGCTTTGTTGAAGCCAAAGAAAAATATTCCATGTGGTTTGATTGCCGTTTTGAAAATGGACATTTCTCTAATCCCAACAGACAGCCAATAAATTCTTCCTGGGTGGAATTCACCTATGACAGGGACACATGCAGAACAATCAGGTCCTGGATTGGAGCCTTAAGCATAGGTGCTGGAACTAGCGGTTCTGGGGGTGGGGCAGCACCCCCTGGCTTAAAGTGGTTTTCATCGTATACAGGGTTTACCGTTTTGTTCAGTGGCTCTCAGCACCCCCACTATACAAATTGTTCCAGCACCCCTGGCTGTAAATGCCTGGTGGTAAAAAGTCTGCCTGGCTGAGGGTGGGTATTACATGGCACAAGACACCACAACTCCTACTTTACAATGGGAATGAGCAGTGGTCCAGTGCTACCCCGGGCAGCATTATTAGGTCATGTACTAATTAACTGAGTCCCCCAGACAGCCTATACTGGACAGGTTTCTATGAAGTCTCTGCTGCAAATTAAACCTGCCCTATTAAGTCAGGATACCCAGGGAGGATAGTGCCTGCCCTCCTTGATATTTAACCTCCCTCAGCAGCTCATCAGTGCAAGGAGGGTGCAATGTACCAATGGGGGTGAATCAGTGCCTTTATTCATAATATTTTGTTGAGCAAGCCAGATGGGAGGATATGGACATGCAGTTAGCACCAGCAATAACTTAGGTACCAACAAGTTACATTGTTCTTTTCATGAGCGTTTACTCTGTGGATCAGTGAAAAACAAAACCCAAATATTGTTTGTATGGCATTTCCTGCTTATTTACATGCTGCAGTTTTTCTTGGGAACACACCAGCCTGTTCTGGGAACATGCATAAGTTGTGCAATGTTTTACTGAGGAGCAGAACTGGACTGATTACAGTATTGGATGAGTGGGAGGGTCTGCACAGGGCATGTGCCCTGGGCATGACATAAATGATGGCTCATCATGAGTCCTTTCCATGGCTGATAAGGAGGGAGGTAGCTCAGGGTTAGGATCAGGGAACCCAATGTTTCATGGATCCTCCTGTCAGCATAGGTTCCCCCCAGAGGTTACATCAGCAATTGGGCTTTGCAACTCTTCTATGGCACAGGTAGGAAAATCTGTTGACTCATTCCCTAGTGCATTTCACAAGTGCTTCACCCAACTCCTTGGACTGGGTGCTGGATCTAAATGTGGCCCTGGGTGAGGATTTGCATACATTCTAGAAGAGGACCTTGCAATTGCCTCTGTTCCTGCAGAATTTGCATATCTCATTTATTTCCTGTACTTATTTCTTGAAGTTTGGTCTATTGTACTGTAGATGTTTGTTCTATAGAGTTTTCTTCTAATCTGCTTTCTTCCAAGGCAAATCATGTGAATTAGTCATGTGAGTAACTTGAAAGGAATTCAGACCGTGAGTGCCAGTTTATATACCCACAGAGGTAGGAAATCTTCAAGATTTTAAATAACATTTTGTCCAGTTTCACAAACATTCTGTACTACTTAATCATGCAGAAAAAATTCACCCTTCTGCCTTTGAGGGATGAAAGGGGAAATCTATTTACGTGTCTGCTTTACCTTTTTCGTTGTATTTTATTCATTTTGTCCAGCTGTGCCGTGACACCACTTGGGAAATGAAAAAGGAGATTCTTCAAGATGTCCTTTGTTAAGGAAATAGGCCAGAGAAGGATGAAGCAAATAGGATTTGTAATTGTGTCAGAAACAGGAAAGTTTGACGTTGTTTTTCCCCCTCTTCTCTTTTGGTTGCGGAGTTATAACTGCAAGAACCATGTAGTTGTCTCTACTAGAGCCCAGAATTAAACAGCTTGGTATGTGACAGAAGCGGAGATTTATGAGTTATGTGAAACCTCAGGAATAATTCCTTCCAAAACAAGCAGTGACTGAAAGTCCAGTTCTTTAGGGCACTTTTGTAATGGGTTTTGGGTTCTGCACAGGACCGGGAAACTGGAGATATGGGTTCTGCTCCCAGCCTTCCAACAGACTTCCAGTGTGACATTGGGCAAGTGATGTTAGCTCTGTGGGTGAAATCCTGGCCTCTCTGAAGTCCACAGGGTCAGGTTTTCATCCTTTGTGTCTCGGTTTCACTGTGAAACAGGGAAGGTAATAGTACTCATCTACCTCACTGGAGGGTCATGAAACTAAACTAATTCATTGTTTGTATACTGTCTTGAAATCTCAGATGGAAGTCACTATAGGGGAGAAAAGTATTTGTGTTTTATTAAAAATATACAAGACTGTTTAGAGAGGGGAACCATCAAGGTTGCCCCATTTTCCCCTTATTTGCTCTTTCTCTTGAGACTGTGTTGATCCATCTAAGCTTCCTACTTTTTCGTAACCATATTTCATGAGGGCAGACACGCTTGAAAATTGTGTTCTATGGGTGACGATACTATTTATCGCTAATCCTAATTCCTTGACCCTTGGAACCATAGAGACAAAACATTGTTTTGAAGAGCTGTCTCTACAGAGACCTTGGGCTTCTCCCTTCCAAATAGGCTAGGAAATCAGTCCAATATCTAAGACTATCTATTCTGTGCACTTTACACCAAATTTATTTTTTGAATATTTATGCCATCATTGACAAATCTCCAGACCCACTAAATGCTGGTAGTCCTGCCCACTCTCTATGTGGATGGGAGTGCCTGATCATGGAGATGTTATTGTGGGACAGTACGTGTGTTGATATATATTGCAAACATTTCCTTGCCTTTTCTTTGCTAAAAATATAGGTTTTGATTCAGCAAAGTGCTTAAGCACATTTATTTATTTATTTGTATTATTGTAGTGCAGAGTGGTTCTCAATCTGTGGCCTGTGACCACTTGCAGCCCAATCAGCACACAGCTGCAACCCATGTGACATCCTCAGTGCCATAAAGGTAGTATATATGTTGTGTGGATGTGGCCCATGTTATAAATAGACAACCCACAATGGCAAATAGGTAGCATTTGAGCATGTGCTTAATTGGACCATTCAGTGGAACATAATTAAATGGAACATACAGAATCTGTTTTCCTGCATTGGGGCCTTAAAAAGAATTAAGCAAATGTTTAATTATTTTTAGATCTTCAAAGATTACACTACCATAGAATCATAGAATATCAGGGTTGGAAGGGACCCCAGAAGGTCATCTAGTCCAACCCCCTGCTCAAAGCAGGACCAATTCCCAGTTAAATCATCCCAGCCAGGGCTTTGTCAAGCCTGACCTTAAAAACTTCTAAGGAAGGAGATTCTACCACCTCCCTAGGTAACGCATTCCAGTGTTTCACCACCCTCATAGTGAAAAAGTTTTTCCTAATATCCAGTCTAAACCTCCCCCACTGCAACTTGAGACCATTACTCCTCGTTCTGTCATCTGCTACCATTGAGAACAGTCTAGAGCCATCCTCTTTGGAACCCTCTTTCAAGTAGTTGAAAGCAGCTATCAAATCCCCCCTCATTCTTCTCTTCTGCAGACTAAACAATCCCAGCTCCCTCAGCCTCTCCTCATAAGTCATGTGTTCTAGACCCCTAATCATTTTTGTTGCCCTTCGCTGGACTCTCTCCAATTTATTCACATCCTTCTTGAGGTGTGGGGCCAAAACTGGACACAGTACTCCAAATGAGGCCTCACAAATGTCCAATAGAGGGGAACGATCACATCCCTCGATCTGCTCGCTATGCCCCTACTTATACATCCCAAAATGCCATTGGCCTTCTTGGCAACAAGGGCACACTGCTGACTCATATCCAGCTTCTCATCCACTGTCACCCCTAGGTCCTTTTCCGCAGAACTGCTGCCTAGCCATTCGGCCCCTAGTCTGTAGCGGTGCATTGGATTCTTCCGTCCTAAGTGCAGGACCCATACCGTTTGTGTTTGATGAAGCTGACCTCAGACTGCATACTGCAGACTGCACAAAGATGCCACGTAACTGCTTGACTTCATAATTTTAACTAATTTTAGTTAAATACATAGAAATATAAAGTCTTCATATCTGCCATGTACTAATTATGTTTTTTGCCTCTTTTCAAAAATGTTAATCCATTTCTCTCTATCAAGTTAGTTTCAGATTCCCCAAACCTCTAAGTACTGCTACCTGCACATTTATTATTTTACTTTTGTATTGAAAAGTAAGTGTGCTTTTTTACACATTCACCATTCACTTGAATCATGAAAGCTTCTGCCATGATTAATAATTCATTTCTAGTTCATTGAAGATATTAAATATTATATCTTTTTTCTGATTGAGGAACTCAATTTGGGAGCAGGATTTTGGACTGCAGAGGCAGAGACCTGAAGAGACCATTAATGTTTGCAGATTAGAACATAAGAAGAACATAAGAACGGCCATACTGGGTCAGACCAAAGGTCCATCTAGCCCAGTATCCTGTCTTACAACAGTGGCCAATGCCAGGTGTCCCAGAGGGAATGAACAGAACAGGTAATCATCAGGTGTCCATCCCCTGTTGCCCATTCCCAGCTTCTGGCAAACAGAGGCTAGGGACACCATCCCTGCCCATCCTGGCTAATAGCCATTGATGGACCTATCCTCCATTAATTTATCTAGTTCTTTTTTGAACCCTGTTATAGTCTTGGCTTTCACAACATCCTCTGGCAAGCAGTTCCACAGGTTGACTGTGCATTGTGTGAAAAAATACTTCCTTTTGTTTGTTTTAAATCTGCTGCCTATTAATTCATTTGGTGACCCCTAGTTCTTATGTAATGAGGAGGAATAAATAACACTTCCTTATTTACTTTCTTCACACCAGTCATGATTTTATAGACCTCAATCATATCCCCCCCTTAATCATCTCTTTTCCCAGATGAAAAGTCCCAGTCTTACACATCTCTGCTCATATGGCAGCTGTTCCATACCCCTAATCATTTTTGTTGCCCTTCTCGGAACCTTTTCAAATTCCAATATATCTTTTCTAGGATGGGGCGACCACATCTGCACGCCGTATTCAAGATGTGGGCGTACCATGGATTTATATAGAGGCAATATGATATTTTCTGTCTTATTATGTATCCCTTTCTTAATGATTTCCAATATTCTGTTTGCTTTTTTGACTGCCACTGCACATTGAGTGGATGTTTTCAGAGAACTATCCACAATGACTCCAAGATCTCTTTCTTGAGTGGTAACAGCTAATTTAGACCCCATCATTTTATGTGTTTATAGTTGGGATTATGTTTTCGAATGTGCATTACTTTGCATTTATCAACATTGAATTTCATCTGCCATTTTGTTGCCGTAACCCAGTGTTGCGAGATCCTTTTGTAGCTCTTTGCAGTCTGCCTCGGACTTAACTATCTTAAGTAGTTTTGTATCCTTTGCAAATTTTGCCCCTCACTGTTTACTGCATTTTCCAGATCATTTATGAATATGTTGAATAGGACTGGTCCCAGTACAGACCACTGGGGATTGCAGGATCTGCAGCTATTGCAGAGACTTCATAAAAATCCTTAGATAAAGCCTTTATTTCACTCAGTCTGGTTGATATTGGATATTTTGAATTATGATACTTGTCTAATTGGGTAGCTTCGTAAAAAGTCACTTTTGGAGGAGTTGGAGGAGAGAGGGTGGCAAATATTTTGAGGCCATCACATTTTGGACATTTGGTTTCAAATGTGCAACTTTATGTCAAGACATTTTAAGTTTATGTCAGCTAAATTGAATGTACAAGCATCAGTTAATCTTTAGGCAGTGACAATTCTTGCTAGCCTAGTTCAGAGACTTTTTTGACCAACTGGCAACATGTATTTTGCAGACTGGATCCAGGGCAAATTCCAAGTAGTTACAATCTCCCCTTTGAGCAAATAGGATTATTATCTCATGTCCATACTGGATATGGGCAGAATTCAACACTTGCCTACTACACCTCATCACATTCCAATGGCACACCTCTATCACATTAACATTTTTCTTTCTGAGTCATATACACCACTTGCACTCCTAGTCATGCATAAAAAACAATGTAACTAAACCCAAACTCATACCAGCAGGGTCCCTGGTTATTTCAATATTTGTATGATTTGTCACTAGGATTTGGCATAATATTGTAAATGTGTAACCCAGAGATCAGTTATTTTCCATATTACCACAGAATACTTGGCAGAGTATTTGTGTCAGGAAGAGACTCAGGCTTCACAGGGTCAAAGGGTTAAAACAACAGCACATCCTTTTCCCAGTAGTATTTTGTGTTAGCTCAAACAGTGATTTACTTTAGGTTGCCTAGCAAAAGCTAAGAGAAATGGGTGAGACCATTTAAAATTTTCCATCCGACTTCTTGCTCTAGTTTTTGGGGTGACCTTTTTGCCTCTCTGCTCCATTCAAAGAGCAGCTTTGTGTTTATCCCATGCAGAGCCAGGATTTGTGGAAAGGCCTTGTGTTCAACATGTCCTTGGACATCTGGGAGAAGGGTCAGTTTAGTCATATCTGTCTTTAGGATGATACAGGAAGGTGTCATCTGTTAGGAGCAGGAGGGAAAATATAGGCCACTTGTTCTTAATAAGGGATTGGAAAATGTTTAATGAGGACTGGCAGGGTGTTCAAATTGCAGAAGATGAGGTTTTGATGTACATTTTGTGCCTCAGACGGGAAATCTTCAAAGGAGGTCAGCAGCACAGATGTAGAGGAGTCCAAAGTTCCTCTCTCAATATGGGGAGGGATTATAGCAAGGGAACAGAGGCTGAGATGGATACATGTTCAGAGGGGGTACATCTGAGTTGTATATCCTGCTCTGGTGGAACTATTTGTGCTCATTGCATCTCTATGCAGATGTTTTGAAGACACTTCTAGACTGGCCAGACTAGAACTGCAAAATAACCCTGCTTTTGAGGACAGAAGAGAAGAGGGGCTAAATTTGTTAAGTATGAATCAAACATGAGTTTTAGAGAAAGTGAGCGTAGTGGTAATTACCTAAAGTCATTACCCTCTGATGATTATTTGGTGGCCTATATGAAATGAGCTCATTGTCCAAAACAGTTCTTATGGGCAGGTGTCCACATCACAGTAACTGTCAGCACCAAAACCAATCCAGCAAAGCACTTCAAACATACAAATAGTCCCACTGAAAAATCAGTGCTGGACCAGGTGGGAGGAATCAACAGCCTTGAACCTGGGTCCACATGTCCCCAGGCAGTGCTCAGACCATGGTCACTTGAATGACTGGAGAAAGGGGCCAGCGAAGCTCTAACTTGCAAAGGGCCTGGCCCACAAAGCTCCTGACTGGGGAAGACGTCCAGCCCCATTGATTAGCGGGAAGCTCTACTTAGGTCAGAAAGAGGCACAAGAAATTGCCTGCGCAACTAAAGGAGTCCTTGGCTAGTGGCTGCTATCGAGCCTGCCTACTTGAGTCCTGAGCCCTACCCTGACTCCTGAGCCCTGCCTCCCAGATTGTTCTTGGTTCCTCCTTATTCCAGACCCCCGTCTTTCCCAGTTCTTGATTTCCTGCCTCACTCCAGGTCCCTGCTCCTACACCTTACCCCTGATGCTAACTCCGGCTTCAACCCCTGGCTTGGCGCCTGGCTTTGACTCCGGCTTTGAGCTTCAGTTTGGCACCTGACTCTGGCTCTTACCTTTGGCTTGGGGTCTGGCTCTGACCCTAGCTCTGGGAGTTCCAGGCTGCTGATGCTAAACATTAGGCATGACCGCCCATGCCCCATTCCCTACACCAGGCCTAATTTGGAACCCCTTCTTGGCAATATTGCCGTAGAGATGCGTACAGTTCTACATGCATGAATTACCTTCCATCATCCATGTATGTGATTGTTTCTTCAGGTCACAGTTAAAACACATTGATTGGGCAGCATGGGGAAGCTGGTACTGCTACAGTTTATGCTAGAATTGTTCCGAGGATTAAGAGAGTCTTAACTTTCTAGTGCTGCCAATGAGGGTCTCTTCATAAACACTACAATTCATAAAACCATTGGGTAGGTTGGAAAAGGGCCTTAAATGTCTTTGGCCATTTATCCAGCACTAACAAGCCTCAAGGAACTAATTTATTTGCATATTTGGTTGCCTTCTCTTTGATAATATTCTGTTCATAAGTAATATAAGGTAAATCATCTGCAGCGGGAGAATTAGAATAACTATGTAACAGTTATGTAATAGTTATGTAGTAAAAGCTTATTCTGGCTTGCTGTTTAAGGGCCTGATCCAGACTGCACTGAAGTAAATGGAAATACCGCCATTGAAGTCAAAGAGTTATGGATCAAACTTTAATATCCCCCACCAAAAATTCCTTTTTTAAAAAAATCGATAAATAAAAATTGAAAGAAAAAAACGCAAGCTCAATACTGGTTTCAAAAGAAAGATCCATGATATTTTGCTTTCTTTGTACATGTAGTCATAGAACATGTTCCAGTAGAAACATAGCTAGACTATTTCCAATTTTAAAGTGGTTATAGATCTTTTAAGGGATCCCTGTTTATTATCTATATTATTTCACCAAAATGGAAGATGAAGCATCAATAGTAATGGAATTATCAGTTAATAGATTACTATTGAATTGTCAGTACAGCATAGTTATCTTCTTTTCTAAAGATTAACCTGAAGTATATTGTTCAAGAAATTTTTCCAATGAAAAGAAAAATCCATGTATTCTCCATTAATAATCAGAAGAGAATTTTTTAAAAGCTCTGCAAATGCAGCATCTATTCTAATAATAAAAAGAAAAGAACTCCTTTTCTTTTTGCGAATACAGACTAACACGGCTGCTACTCTGAAACCTATTCTAATAATGTTCATGATAAATATAAAAAGAGATTGAAAAGAATAATATATGAGCAGTAGATGATCAAAATAATCTCAGCCTAAGTAATTATATTGACCTGGTTTTATTTTTAATCAGAATCAGGACATAGATTTTACCCATTTTATCTCCCTCACTTCCTCTCTTGCCCTTCTCCCCCCCCCCTTTTTTTTTTTTTTTTTTACTTTTTGTCACTGAAAAGGGGGGAAGGATAAAAATGGGGAGGGAGAGAAGGAAAAATCAGGGGGAGGGGTTTGAAAATTTCAAAATGCTGTGAACATTCTTTCCCAATTTTTTCTGTATATTTTTGCAAAATATACTATATTTGGGCAGCTCTAAGTTTAAAGCATTTTTGAGACCTTCAGATGAAAAGCACTGTAAAATATATTACGTATACTGTATTATATCTTAATGTAAATGCTTACATAATATCTACTTGTTGAATAGAAAAACCATCATTATCTTCTGGGCATCCAGACAAAACATATTAAAACAAATGGGAAATATTCCCATAATGTAAAGAAATCATTATCTTCCCCGTGGAACGTGATAACTGGTGAAACAATTACAGTTTGAAACCTCTAAGTACGTCTGATGAAATGCATTTGTGTCCACTTGCCAAATGACTTTCTTCTGACAAAGAGCTTTTCCTGCCTGTGCCCTGCTGAAGAGACACTATTCACATCGACTTTATTTTCTGACAGACATTTTCAAGAAATGCGTCGTACTGTGGAGCACAAGATGATGAATATCGTCTAGAGGTTACAACTCCTTTGCAACGGGTGGACTTGTTTATGGGGCGATTCAACAGTGTCCTGCTAACTTCAATATCTGTCTTCACCAAAGGGAATCTTACTGTTGCTAATCTGGGAACGTCTGAGGGCCGCTTCATGCAGGTAAATATAACTGTGACATTAGCACACTTTAACGTGAGTGCAAAGAGTAAGCAAGATGAATTAGAACCATAAGAAGCCAATTATATATAAATGGGGTTGGGGAAAGAGTGGGGACAATATAGTCACAGATTAATGGAAAATCAGGTGAGCTGAATAAATTGAAGCATCTGTAAGGAAACATAAGACAGAATACCCGATACAGCATCTCTGAAGGAAGTCAGCTTTGAGTTCATCACAAGACTCAAGGGTTCTATGACTTTCTTATTTTTAGCCCTGTAGCCATGGTAGTAAGGTTAGCTTGTCCCCTTTCTGGTCTCACTGAGTGCACCCCTTTGGATCTTAGGCCTCTTGCTCTTACCTTTTTCTGTGTGGAATATCGCAATTCTCCCGCTCTTTGACCGGGACCAGGGTCAGGCTGCTCCACCTATATTAGTCACTTAACACTCTGCAGGACTAACTTGGTTTTGGGCACATGAGTTTGGGCACATGAGTTTCCTCCCTTCTGGGACCTGTAATCAGTACTATAATGCTGATAACTTTCTTAAAACAAAATATTCTTATTTAGCAGTCAGAACAAAACATTAGAGGAAAAAAGGAGGTTAAAGCAAAAGAGAGCCTCTACGAATAATGGCAACCTAGGCCAGGCTTAGCGACACCCCCACAGATTCCCATGTTGCCTGTGTCTCAGTCAGGTTCCCCCTGCCCCCTACAACCTGGAGAAAATGTCCTTTTAAACCCTGCCAGTGTTCTTTATGCTCCAGGAGGGTTCATCAGTTTTTGGTGGACTTTGGCACCTCCTGGTCAAATGAGTTCCATAGGCTCTGGGGACTGAACTGAGTCATCAGAGCTAATAGTTCTGGCATTTTCTCTTTCCATCCTTAAGTGGAAGCTGATCAGAGGAAGTAGAAATGGATCTTGAGCTATTTTCTCCTTCCCATCTGACCCACCCAGATGGTCCCCCTATTGGGAAGCATTTTAATCAAAGATATTCAGAAAAAAACCATGCCAAAGCCAGTCCACATACATTATTAACAGATTGTTACAGGACATCCATGTACGTGTCATACTTGCTGTCCCGCCCCCCTCAGGGGCTGAAGGAATCCCACCACCCTACTGGAAAGGACACATGGGACACCTTAGAAAAAATCAGTGTGAATCTCAAATGTGAATTTAGCAAAATATGAAGTGATTATGCTGTAATGTTTACTAGAAGTCCCCGTGATGAACTCACTGCCTTAAGGATGGAGATTGCTTTCAATACGGGATGCCTAGTGGTTAGAGCAGAGTCCTGCAAGCCAGGGGACCCAAATTCTAGGCCTGAATGTAACCACTGACTCACTGTGTAATCCTGAGCAAGTAACTTAACCTCTCTGCCTCACTTTCCCATCTATAAGCATGGGCAATAATGCTTACTACCCTCTTTGTAAGGTTCATTGTGGGACTTCAGTGGGCTTTGGGTAAAGCCTTTGGTGATCTCTGGAGGAAAATACAAAGCAGTACTTTTATTTATTATATTTTTATTATGCATTCATGTCTTGAACCAGACTTTTTATTCAGGATTTTGTCCATCTCACAGAACAATAAAATATAACAATTAAAATACTTCCAGTCTACATTTCTCATTCTAGGGCCAGCCATAGATGAAAAGAAAGGCTATTGTGTGAGCTGCGTATTGCCATTAACAGAAATATTCACATCATTGAATTAGATTGGCTTGAGTTACAGGGGGAAGTTATCGGGAAGATCATACTATAATAACACTCTAAGCCTTTCTTTATCCTGAACAGCCTTAGGGTCTAGTACCTCCAACAGCAGAGTGAACACTCAGACAGCCTTTAATGACTGGTAACAGCACATCTGTATAACCAAATGTAATATTTCTTGCCTTGAAAAAAGGTACCATGTCTCCAGGATACAGGAATTACAGTATTTTCCAGAATGTAATACACACAAATTATATCTTTTTTTTAACTCCACTAATAGTTGTCTAGGTATTGCTTCCAAACATATGTTGATTAGCAAATTTTCAACTAAAAGCAAAATGTAATGGAGTTTCTATAGTAATCTGTCTGGTATCTGCAATGAATAGAAATAAATTCATAGCATATGGGCCACTTATTTTAGTGTTGCTGGGAAGTAATTGCTAAAAATCAGGATAACCTCACAATGAAACAATTCAGTGTGCCACTCAACCTTCCAAATATTGTATTCAAATTGTATAGCGAAAAGCCACATTTCATAATAGTGATTTTATTTACCATACCTACCTGATGGGTTAAATTTGCAGTGGGCCTCAACTTGCCCTGTCTTTGTACACATCCATATTTGCTCTCACAAGTCGTTTGCACTCATTTAGTGTATTAGCATTTGTGTATTTAAATAATTGAATTTATATGCACAAAATCTGTTTGTGGTCAAGCGAATAGATTTTGCATATTAGGACCCTGATCCTGCAAATTGACTGTGATCATGCAGAGCCACTTTAACTTCAATGGGCAGTCAGCTGCAGGATCAAGGTGTAAAATTTCTACACTTTGAGTGCACACAAACACAGGCCATGCATTGAAAATATGTGCCTATATACTATTTCAACCAAATAAATTTTCAAGACAACTATTAATGGCAAAGCAAAAAATTTCAAATGTAGATCCCCAATGTTGGGCCCCAATCCATAAAGGGACTTAGGCACCTAAACCCCACTAGGCTGCTGCCTAATCCTATACGTGCTTAAACTTGCTACATGCCTAAATTTTCACTGTAGAGTTTCCTCGGTGCCTAAGTTTCTGCCTCTGAGTATGTGCACTGCTGCCTCACACTAGGCATCCCAACACCAGTCTCCTTCCTAAAACACAGTGGAATCCACAAACCACCAGGAGCTAGGCATTTGCCTGCTTATCTAGCCTGCAGGGCCCTATCTAGTAGGCCTGCATGGAGCCCCATTCAAGACCAGAGATGAGGACGTGTCCACCTTATAACTTTTAGCCCAGTGGTTAAAGTCCTCACCTGGGATGTGGGAGATCCCAGGTTCAATTCCCTCCTCCGTATGTTGGGGAGAAACAAACTGAAGAGGGATCTCCCATCTCTCTGGTGAGTGCCCTAACCACCAGGCTATAGGGTATTCTGATGTGGGGGCAAGTGGTCTTCCTCAGTCTCTCCGGTAGAAACTGTTCTACTTTGGATAAATTTTAAAGAGTTATTGGACTGGGGAGAGAGTGAGAATGACTCTGTAGTCCAGCGGTTAGAGCACTCACAGGGTAGACGCAGGCTCCAATCCTGCTGTTCCAATGGCTATTTAATTACTTATCCAAAGCAGAACAGCTTGAACAAGAGAGATTGAGGGAGCACCCCCCACTGTGTCAGAATAGCCCGACCACTTTCCTGGGAGGTGGGAGACCCCTGTTCAAACCCTTTCTCTCTGGTAGTGGGGGAGAAACTGAACCTGAGTCTCCCAGATTCTGGGTGAGTGTTGCTAGCCGCTGGGCTAACAGGCAATAAGGGAAGCAGCGCCAGTACCTCCTTCTCCAGTGTTTCTGACAAGAAATGGCTGAGGTGCCTAGGCAGCCTCATTCCAAGAGTCGATCTTGACTCACAAAGAGAGACAAGTGCCTCCCTGCAGCATGGATTGAGGTGCCTAATTTCCTGAGAGAGGTCGGGTTTAAGACATGCCTCTCTCATTGGTATCTCCCACCAGCTAACTTAGATGATGCCCTGCCTATTGAGCTGGTTTTTATGCATCCCATTCTTAGGTGCCTGTTTCTCCCCATTCATTGTATAAAGGCACCTAACTCAAGCTTTGGTGGTTCCCATTATTTTTCATTGTAATTTTCTACATGCCTAAAAGTTAGGTGTTTCAACACCAGAGCCTCTTTGTGGATCCAGGCCTTAAATTCATATTTAGGTACCTAACTAGGTGGCCTAACTTTCAGACCTGCTCAGCACCCACAGTTCCTACTGACATCAATAAGAATTGTGACTACATAGCTCCTCAGAAAATCAGGACCTGTTTATTTGAGTGCCTAAATATTGCAGCTGGTCAAAAACCAAGAGAAATATTAGTGAACATTTTTGTCAACTTTTTTTTAGTTTTTATTTCTTTTTGAAATATCAGTGAAAATTTTTGTCTAATTTGACAAACATTGGCCAGCACTAACAAGGATGGAGGCTCTGATTGTGCACCATAGAAGTCAATGGGAGTTTGGATCAAACCTTGAGGTGCTTAACTTTAGGTACCTGCATTTGAAACCATTTCCATCAGTCTCTTGGTAACCAACCATGTTATTCTTATTCTCTTTTTTCTTTCCCTTCCTCTCTCTCAGCCCTTCACTATTTCCTCTGCTTGCTCACTCCCACCTTCATACGTACCTGTGTCTCCACCTCTCTTCTCTCTGATTCTCCAGTTCTGTCTCCATCAACCTTCCCTCTGCTCTCCATACAATTGTAGTAGAACACTACTACAAAACAAATGTAATCTCTAACACACTGATTTTGTGGCCCGAATTACTGTAGTGGTTGCTACAGTATTTATTTAGTGGATAGAATCTGATACCCTTACTCACAAGGTACAGTACCTTACTTTGTGAGTGGTTCCATTGAAGTCAAGTGCTACAATACTAAACCAGAGAAAGGGTATCAGAATGTAGTCATATTTTGTTTGTTTAACAAATGCATTTGAATGTGGCCCAAAAGCTTACATATTTTATTGAGTCAGTAAAAGATATCTCATTCTTTACCTTCTGTGATTTTATTTGAGGATTGAGAACTGGTTGAAAAGGAGACACATTCTCCTGCATTAAATGTAGAAAGTTGTGCATTTTTACTCAGCCAAGCTAAGATGCATTAAATTGATCTGTATGGTCTAGATACAGAAAACTCACAAGTTCTTTTAAAGCAAGTAATTGGGGAGGATGGGAATTCCGTGTTCTCCAACAGAGAAGTCGCAGCCCATTGATGCACTGATAATGTTTTGTTTGCATCAAAAGTGTTAAACCTGTGTTGGGCCACGAGTAGCTTGGAGTTCATAGTTTACTAAATACTATGGAGTTTCTGTTACAAAACAGAACAGTAATAATTTTTCTAAGACAGCTGCCACGCATGAGAAGGCAAAGAAAAATGGTTTGACTTCCTTCCTAAGCGGGAGTCTGACAACAAGCTTTTTTAAACAGTTTTTTTTTTCTTCTGAGTGGTTGCAGCTGTTTCTGCCTTTCCTATTGTCCTTGTTTTGAGTGTGTGGCTGGGAACACAGGCCATAAGTACAGCTGTTGGGTGCAAAGTGAATCAGGTATTTCACAGTGGTTATTTGATTTGAAAGTAGGATACTGTCACAATGGAGATGCTATAGTTATGGGGCCAGATTCTTAGCTGGTGTAAAACAGCATAGCTCCTTTGAAGTCAGAAGAGCTACACCATCTTTCACCACCTGTAGATCTGGCTCATGACTGAAAAGACTCTTTCATTATAAATAAGCGTGGCAGAATTTTATTTTCTTTGATATTATCCATAGAAATGATAAAATGTTTATTTTTAGGCTTTTTTCCTATTTTTATCTATTTAAATTTTCAGTTGATGGACATTATGGGTGGGGGGTGGGGACAGGGCTCAGAGAATAATTTACTGTCCTTGGATGTTGAGATTCAAAAAGTTAAAGCTTTATAACCATTAAAACACGTCAACATCACATGTCAAAATATGCAGTGTAAATATCCTTAAATCAAACTCTCATAAGTTCTCAAGCAGCATTTTTCTTTCTTTGACTATTGGTAAATTATGAGTAGTTTGTGTGTGTATGATGATGTTTACTGACATTTACCAATAAAAATCTAATCTTCCCAAGCCTAATAATAAGCCTCTATTTTCAGGCAGTTAGAGCTTGTCACAAAAGTTACCATAATAAATTGGGCTGAAATTTCTGGAGCCTAAAGGGAAACTTTTTTCCCCTGAGTACGACAATGTTCTGTTTGGCCATTTTTGAACTCTCAGTGTGAACAGTCCATTTCACTGACAGGAGATTTTGTTGATTTTTGGGGTGTGGAGGAGGGTGTCAAAATGACTTATTTTTAAATGCTCAGTGTAGGCTGCTGACCTGTTTCCCTATCCCAGGAAGGAGTGACACCCTACCACGAGTCTAGTTTGGACTCTTAGCTTTATTTCCTCTAAATAAGACAAATTCAGCATATCAATCATCTCTTCTCTTGGAACCCAGGATCTCCTGCAGGGATCAATCTGTTCCCCTCAGATTGTCTCTCTACCAGCCACTTGCCTGAGAGTCACCCTGCCACAGAGCCACTCTACTTCTTGTAGTGCTTTCCCCTTCCCCTCTCCCCATTGCATCCCACCCCACCTCACCTCCCCATTCCATCCCCCGTGCCCCAAGGTCTCCTGCAGGAGCTTTCCTGGTCCTTGCAGGTCTCTACTGCAACTGTGCTGCTTGCTATCTTTTAAAACCACCTGGTCCCTAGCTGATCAGACTCAGCTGAGACGTAGCTCATCCATCACAAGTGAAGGACCCATCTTCCCATAGAGGGCCAGCCACCCTGTGATATTCAGATTTGTAATGGACTTAATTGTCAGTGAGAGGAATATGTCTTTGATGTGCCTGATGAAATCTGTTTTGGAAACAATGAGGTTCCCAGTGTTTGGAAATTGCACACCTAGCACGCTCACTGTGAGTGAAATGGACCTCACCAGTGTGAAGCCCAGGAAAATGAGCTTCACGTAGGTGCCCTACATGTGGAAGCACAGGATGGGAAACCTCTCCTTACAATTCATACAACCTCTCAGAGCAGTAGGAGCAGCTGCAGTTCCCTATCTTCCCTCTATATGGGGCTTTGGCAGGGAAGCCATATTATTCATGGATCTACTGACCCTTGGCCTGCTGACAAACCCCACTCCACAGCATTGTAGAGAGAACCACGGCAGAACCCTGTCCTCTGGTGCTCAGGAAATTGAGAGCTCCCGACTGTGCAGCCTGTCTGCATCCTGCCTGCTTCCTGCAGAGAAACAGCAGCAGTGTGGCTGCCCAGTAAGCTCTCTGGGGCAAGGAACATATCTTCCTATAGGTTTATGCCACACCAAACACACTGGTGCCTTGACCCTCACTAGGGCCTCTCTGCACTACTTTAATACAAATAGTTAATAATAATGGGCCCTGGGCAAGGAGGAATATTTTTATATACATTTTCCACCACATTTTTGATAGCCAAACAAGAGGTGGAGTTTCCACATGCTGATCCCAAATCTGTTCGTTTTCAGTTCAAAGTATGTGGCACTCTTGTTTGACAAAGCCTTTTCCCAGGACACCACCCCAGGTTAAAAACTAACAAACAAATGAAACCCCTAGCACATGCAGGTCTTGCTCTGCATACTTGAGGAGCAGAAAACTGCTATGGACACTGTATGCTTGTTTTCAGTGCTTAGATACCTACACGAATGATAGATACTTTTGGAAGAAAGCTAGATAGAAATAATCACAACTGTGTTTAACTCAGTGATTACAGTTGGGGCCTGACCATGTATCCACTGAAGTCAAGAATTGCCACAGAATTCAATGAGAGCAGAATTGGGCCTTCAACACTTTGCATCTCACAAGCTGTGATCTGCTTACATTCAACTAAGTCAGTGGCAGAACTGCCATTACTTCAGTGGTGAAGGATCAGGCCCATAGTATATATTCATAAACAGCAATGGTTCAGAGTAATGATGTACAGAGCCTTTCAGCTTTAGGTCAGTCATTCAAATCCAATGCATATCTAAAGTCCCAGGAAATCATTACCATCTTTTGGCTGATCAGTGGCCTTTGATTTAGTGGTCTCCATTCGTTTTCTACTGGTCAGGTGTACACGTAAGAAAATCCACCAGTATGAATGGCAACCTTTGTTGGAAGCATTGGCAAAGAGACCAAGGAATGAATGAACACCGAATTGAACAACGCTGCCATCCCTAGAAGTGGTCCCTCCAGAAAGGGGTTAAGGCAGTTCGGTGGAGCCATGGAACCCTCCCACCTCCCTGCTCAAAGCCTGCTTCCTATATTATACCTGTTCGTTATACCATGTTTTGTGGCTAGAGGACTTGACTTTCCAGAGTTGGCAATATAAAACATACATATATGAATTTATGTGAATGTGTAATCAATCACAGTGCTTCTTTTCTTTCTCTGGTTTTAAACCAATGAAATTAAATGTCATAATCTATATTAGTAAAGAGTTATTAATATTTTTAAACTTACTTTTTAATATTTAATGGGTTTTTGAGTAGTAGTTCTTGTTTCTGTGGTAGAGAGCATGCCTAGATAATCCCAAAGTAAACTCAAATAGAAAGGGAAAAGAGAGGAAATCTTTATACTGAAGTTTAAAATTAACACCTGGAACCAAGTTACCGTTTTGAGAGAGCACATGTTTTAATGTTCAGTTCCAGTAGAAAAGCTTATGCCCTTCAAAGTGGATCCATTATACTCAATGGATTACAATGATATATATACAGCATCCAGAGAGCTACATGTGTGCCCTTTACAAGGCTATGCTGCATATCCTGGGGCGCTTGGGGGTTACATAATAACATTAACCCTGAACCTATCTCTGCTGGATAATGGCCTACACCTGCCAGACATCTAGGGAAAACTAACAATATGATACTGAGACTGGCTTGTTTTAAGTAGCCTCTGATTTTTGCAGAAGATATTCTGACATGCATACAGTAACATTTGTAACTCAATCCTACTGACTAGCAGGACTGATCATCAAAATGAGTAAAATATATATTACATGCATGCTTTTGTGCTGAAGTTATTATGGTCTTAATATGCAAAGTTGTATATAAATTAACCAAATGTCAAGGCTTCTGACTGAACATTGATTGGTTTGTGATAATGAAATAGAGTTTAAAAGAATGCATCTGATATCCATGGACATAAAAATGATGATTCATTTCCAGTATAAAGTAGATACTAATTAATCTATTGACCTCCTGTCTTCAAAGCCAATCATCTCTAAAGTCAGCAACACTGAAATACTCTGAGCTGTACTAGAAGGCTACTACATATATTTTCAGTTCCCATGATTCCTTTTGTGTGTGTCTTTTTGGATGTTGAAAGTAAAACATACCCACCTTCAAAGCTAGCAGTGTAAATTGAAGTCTATAGTTCAGTCAGTGTACTGGTGAATTATCCATATCCCTCAAGGATGGAGTGGATAAAATGTTATATTTGTATTTGTCTTGAGAGGAATGTCAAGAATTGCACTGCTTATTGTCTATGAACGTGCTTTTCTGGAGGGCAGCTGGCACACGTGTTCTGCTCTTTGTGTGCTCTGGAGAGATGTTTGATTTCTTATGAAAATGGTATATGTGCCCCAGGAGATAGACAATCAAATTTGTTATTTTTAGGGAGTAATCCTCGCTTCCACTACCCCGCTTCCTAGGGTCATACCACAGCCACACCACCCTGTCCCATGGCAGCGAGAAGATAGGTGCTGAATAATTGCACAGGAATACCATGCAACCCAGCTGCATGATGAAGAGCATGCCTTAGGAGTCTGTCTCTCTTGTTTCAGAGTAACAGCCGTGTTAGTCTGTATTTGCAAAAAGAAAAGGAGTACTTGTGGCACCTTAGAGACTAACCAATTTATTTGAGCATAAGCTTATGCTCAAATAAATTGGTTAGTCTCTAAGGTGCCACAAGTACTCCTTTTCTTTTTGTCTCTCTTGTGCTCTCTCTGTAGGATTATGTAAGACAAGGTTTAGGCAGGCCAAGGAGTTGCTATTAGGTGGGTGCACAACTGGGTGAAAGAAAGTACTCAAAGAGTACTTATCAATTATTTACTGTCAAATGGGGAGTCTAGTGCTGTCTCCCATGGGTCAGTCCTCAGTACAGTACTATTAAATATTTTCATTAATGACTTGGATAATGGAGTAGAGAGTATGCTTATAAAATTTGCAGATGACTCCAAGCTGGGAGGTGTTGCAAGAACTTTGGAGGACAGAATTAGAATTCAAAACAACCTTGACTAAGAATTGGTCTGAACTCAACAAGATGAAATTCAATAAAGTGCAAAGTACCTCACTTTAGAAGGAAAAATCAAATCCCCAACTACAAAATTGGGAATAACTGGCTAGGTGGTAGTACTGCTGAAAAAGATCTGGGCCTTAAAGTGGATCACAAGTGAATATGAGTTAACAATGTGATGCAGTTGTAAAAAAGGCTAATATCATTCTGGGGTATATTAACACGAATGTTGCATGTAAGACATGGGAGATAATATTCCTCTCTACTTGGCACTGATAAGGCCTCAGCTGGAGTACTGCATCCAATTCTGGTGCCACACTTTAGGAAAGATGTGGACAAAGTGGAGAGAGTCCAAAGGAGAGCAACACACATTATAAAAGGTTTAGAAAACCTTACCTATGAAGAAAGGTTAAAAAAAAACCTGGACATGTTTAGTGTTGAGAAAACAAGAATGAGGGGAGACCTGATGATAGTCTTCAGATATGTTAAGGGGTGTTATAAAGAGGATTGTGATCCGTTCTCCATGTCCACTGAAGGTAGGACAAGAAGTAATGGACTTAATCTGCAGTAAGGAAGCTTTAGGTTAGATATTAGGAAATACTTTCTAACTATAAAGGTTTTTAAGCTTTCAAATAGGCTTCTGAGGGATGCTGTGGAAACCCCATCACTGGAGGTTTTTAAGAATAGGTTGCATAAATGCCTGTCCTGGATGGTCAAGGTTTATTTGGTCCTGCCTTAGCACAGGGAGCTCGACTAGATGACCTCTTGAGGTCCCTTTCAGACCTACATTTCTTTGATTCTATGGGCTTGGCCAGTGAGATCACAAATTACACAGATACGTTGGCCCCCAAATTTTTATTTATTTATTTTGAATCTCTTGGCTACCTCTGCAGTTCCTTAGTTACAGGCTTGGTCTACGCTTAAAAGTTGCATCAGCATAGTTACGTTGGTGAGGAGTGGAGAAAAAAACACACCCCTGACTGGCACAGCTGTGCCAACAAAAATCCCAGTGAAGATGCAGCTATGCCAATGGAAGAGTGCTGCTGTTGATTTAGCTAATGCCATTCAGGCACCTGCAGAAAAACTCCTGTGTGTACTGTGTTTACACTAGAGGCAGTGGTGGCATAGCTATGCCAACATCAGCTCTGTAGTATAAACATAGTCATACTGTTGGCTATAGATCAGTTGCATGGGTATTTGGTATATGGGTATTTCACACCATAGTCCCAAGATGTGGGCGGGGGGGGGGGGGTAAATTCTATTTCTCCAACCTCAGATCACATCACCAGGTAGAAAACCATTTTACTCAGGCTTTGAGCAGCTGATGTGAACTTTATCTGTGATGAATCATTCAGTGTTTTAAAGACCAAACATTCTCTAGAACCATAAAAATAGGGTATTAAATTTACTTAGGCTATGTCTACATTTTGAGCTGGGGTGTAATTTCCAGCTTAAGGACACATACCTGCACTAGCTCTGATGGAGTTACCACGCTAACACTAGAAGTGCATTTGTGGGAGTGCAAGTGGTGGGAGGGGTTAGCCACCCAAGTACATACCTAGCGTCTCAGACATGATCATACTGGGAGCCGCTAGCCCCTCTCACACTGCTTCAGCTACATTCTAATTTTAGCGTACTAGCTTGATCAGAGCTATCATGGGTATGTCTCCTCAAACTGGAAGTTACACCTTCAGCTTGAAGTATAGACATACCTGTAGATTGTAAGCCCATGAGGCAAGGACTGTCTTTTTGTTCTGTGTTTGTACAATGCGTAGCTAGCACAAACAGATCCTCGTCCATGACTAAGACTCCTCAGTGCTATCGCAATACAGATATTTACTTACAGTAATAATAATATCATTTCTTATATTGTTCTTTGGCTGAAACCCAGAAGTATTTAAGGGTTAACATTGTTGCTCAATCAGAAAGAATGTTTGGCAATAAGAAGAAGCCTGGATTAATGATAGAAAAGAATTCTTAGCATTTTATAGCAGTGGGTATTTGAGAGGAGACATGGCTAATGATCAACTAAAAAGATATTTGCAGCTGTGGTGTTACCTCTGCTCATATAATACTAACATTAATCAAGCTTTTCCATGCAGCTTTGCAGTTCATTCCATTTTTCACTCTGTCCTGCGTATAAAAACAGAGCTCATCTCCTAATGTATTGTGCCAAAGATCATAGCTCTGTGTCGCAGAAAACCATCAAACTTTATTGATTTCTAAAAACTGCATTTTTCTGTGCTGTGAATCAAACCTGAACGGCAATTCTGTAACAAAAATAGCTTTACCTTAAAGAAAAACTTTCCCTGTTATTTGTTTCCACCCAATAGTCTAAACATCCGTAGGGTGTGAAACACATATCACCATGAATTAACTGGGAACATATTTTATTGAAGTTTTGAATGACAGCAAAGTGGGTATTTCTAAGGCTAGTTCTGGAGTAGGCCATCTTGCCGAAAGACAATGGCAGTGTGGAAGGCCAATGAAATCCTCGAAACCCATGGCCTAGCTGTTTTAGGATTGGCTTAGCAGTTAGGTGAAAATTTTTTATAGTCACAAAATAAACATTTTGTGTATTAGGTGTTTTAAAGATTGTTAAACTGCTCTAAATAATGATATCCAGTGAGTCTCACTTTCTCATCAAATACTGATATTCTAAATTCCTCAGATAAATAAATAAATAACCTGAGGTGTAACTTTTGGAAACAGTACCCTTGTAACCTTTGTTTAAATGATCCTCTGCCCTTGTTGCATGATGTTATCACCTACCAGCTCATGCCGTATATAATTATGGGCCCAGTCCTGCACATCCTTGCTCTCGGACATAGTGACTGAAATCTGTGGGGCTAATCATGGTAGTAAAGTTAAGCATGTGCCCATGTTTTCACAGGATCAGAATTATAGACCTGGATTGTCAAAGGTGTTTAGGCACCTAAAGGTGGGGCTAGACATCTAGTGGGATTTTCAAAAGCACCTAGGTACCTAACACCTGTTGAAATCCCTTGTGGTTCTACTCAGAGTAAGCAGAATGCACCCAAACAGCAGAGATAACACTGCGCTGCAGAAGCCTGTCACCAGATCAGGAGTGGACAGCAGTGGCATACAAGCATGAGGTTCAAACCTCGAACACACTTGTAGCCCTGTCCTTACCTACCTCTGACAGATAGTTTTTACACTTTAGCAATTCTTTTACAGCTTGTCATGCCAATAGAGTCTTGTTGAACTAAATGAGCCTGAGCTCAGATCATTGACTTTCTTATTCTCTCTGTAAGGTGCTGTGCACACCTCTGGCACCATAAATAAAAGTTAAATAAGGATAGTACAATTCTTGCTCTTCTTTTTCTTTTCTTTTACTACTTTAATGTGTTGTTTTTTTTTAAAGTGCAATATGTTTATGCAGTAAAATACGTACCAATTTAAATCCCAGGTTAGAAGCTGAGAGGGCTCTCAATATTATATGTTCAATACAGATCTTAAAATTTTTTAAAATATATAATATATAGAGCAAATCTTAATTTTCAAACCAAAGGATTAAAAGGAAAACAAATTAAAATATTGTTACCTTTCTAAAACAGAGAGGGGACAAACTCGCTGGTTTAATATGCTTTTAAATAGACCTTGTTGGCAAAATTCCTTTACTTTTCTCTTAAATGCAGGGAGGCTGATTAAATAGACACTGAATTTTTTACAATTTATTTCGTAAACACCTGAAATTTAAGGATTATGGAGCAAGGGATGATTCCTTCTTAGTGTTACAAATGTGATATATTATAAAAGTCTTTCAGGCAGTCATGAGATTGCTCTGTTTAAGCAAAGCATATGTTATAAAGCGTGGTTTTATTGCTTCATAATGTATTTCAAAGGGGTTAGTGCAACAATGCTGGTTAGTACTAACCATCAGACAGAAAATATTGTGAATGTGGAATCACTGTTCAATGTGCACACAAGTAACATGTAGCCTATTGATTTTAAGCTTCAGAGGGGTAGCTGTGTTAGTCTGCATCCGACGAAGTGGGTATTCACCTACGAATGCTCATGCTCCAATATGTCTGTTAGTCTATAAGGTGCCACAGGACTCTTTGCCCCTATTGATTTTGAGGGTTTTTCTTTTTTAGATAGTGATTTCCCGTTCAGAAGCTACTCCACCACATGTGAATTTTCCTCTGGACTCCCACCCAGTCTCCCCACAAGTTATTATTCACCATTCATTAGTAGCAGATGGCTATACTCTGGTTGTCACCGGAATGAAGGTGAGTGGTTCATAATCTAATCACGCTTTGTATTATGTAAACCTACATTCATAGTATCAGCTTTACATAAGAGTGGTTAGTCAGTACAGTATTCTGAGTTCTCATAACATGCAACTTTTGCATCCTTTCCAGTCTCTTGGGTATGTTGTTTCCTCAAAAGCTTTTTTTTTTTTTTCTATTAAACCAACAAGTAAATTAACATTGAGAAATGTGCAAATAATGTGAGAATTGTGATAGAAACCAACAAAAAGCCAGGAAATGCAAATTTAAGGCTGACACCCTGTCCTTAATTCAAGCTCTTGTAAAGAAAAATACACAATGGCTTGAGTAAAAAATAGTGTTTAGAATTTCCTGGTCTTTGTAGATTGGTATTGTAACATTATAACACTATTTAAATGTGGGGGGGAGTTGTGGGTGTTTAAAACCATGGTCACAATTCATATTAAGATTACATTTAGCAATAGTTTGTCAAAGGTTAATGAATGATTGATTAATAGATGATATAAGTATGTTACAGGCATGAGTACTATGTGTTATAAATGGTTGAAAACACATTGGTAGAAGATATTATAGATGATTATAAGCCATGGTTATAGGCAACCTCTTGACCTGTTGAATTCTCTAACAATCTATAAGAATTGATTAACCATTTATTGAAATATCTATTAATCATTTACTAATCCTTTAAGAATTAGATATAAATGTAACCTTAAAACAAAGTATGATCAAAATAGGCTTAAATGTGGCATGGAAATATGGTGAAGTAACTGTATATTAATTAAAGTCATAAAATGAAAACCACTTGCAGAGCATCTTTGCTCTAAAGCTCTTAACATGGGTTACAGATAACAAGTAATCTTCACAACATACCTGTGAAGTAGGTATTATGTCCATTTTACAAATGAGTAAACTGATTTACACTGACTGATATTTCAAGTGAGTTAATGCAGAGCTGGGAGAAGAAACCAGGTGTTCTCCTGATACTCTGTCCAAGTTCTAATCACAAGATGGTAACCCCTCTTTGTAAGCAACAGCTGTTTATTGTGACTATAGATATTATCAGTATGGCTTTAGGGTTTAAGAGTGAATTTAGAAATGTGCCAATTAAATTACTTATCAGATCTTCTAATTACTGAACTAAACTACAGTAGAGGAGTAATTTTCACATTTGAAACCAGAGTAACATCATTATACTTTGCAAAAATTAGGAGTTTCTCCTTGCTAGTTAAGATATTTTTGTAAAGATCTGTGTATAATTCTCTTATCAATAGATAACCAAGATTCCGTTGAATGGACCAGGCTGTGATCACTTTAAGTCCTGCAGTCAGTGTCTTTCAGCACCTCCTTTCATGCAGTGTGGCTGGTGTAGCGATCAGTGTGTGAGGTCCTGGGAGCATGTTAAAAGGATGTGGACGCAGGAGACATGTTTGCCGAGAGTTTATGAGGTAAAAATTTTTTTCCCCCAAAATTTATCTCAGAGGTAGGACGCTATTTCAAGCATACCTGTCCAACAGAATGTACCTCAGGCCTCTTGAGCCTTCTGAGCCCTGGAAGTCTGCAGATGCTAGCTTTTCAGCTAGCCGGCCTAGGCAGTAAAAAGGGCAAGCTGCCTTTTCCCCTTAAAAAATCTCCGAACTTTTCAAGACCAGGAGCAGAGCTGTCTGTGATGAAGAGAGTTTGTGTTCATGTAACTGTTTATTCCTGTTATTCTGCATTCCAACAGTATCAGGATTGGTGGTGTCATCGCATTAGGATCTGTATAAACACATAGGAAGGCATGGCCCTGCCCTAAAGAGCTTACAGTGTATGAACGCAAATTACACATGGATGCTGAGGGGAGAGGACTACAACCAAATAGATACCATTTTAATATACATTTTTTCTCTTTTTTTTAAATTATGATAAATAAAGTTTCTGCTGTCTTTACTTTCCCCTCAGTGTAATTAGCCTTAACGGGCTGCTGGCCTCATGTAAATAAACACCCCACATTCTGTGCTCCATAGCTCTCCCATTCTGGATTTGTCCCTCTGCTGGGGTCTGTGCAAGAAGCCCTCGTCTTCAGTAACTACCATTTACTGTCTTAAATGTGGAACTGGGGCAGGGTTTCAGCTGATCTGTTTGTGATTTTAAAAAAGGAAATTCCCTTCACCTGGTGGGGAGAAGGAGGGCAAGTCACCTCTCAAAGCCTTCCTCATAGGGAGAATGGGTAAGAAGAAGCTTCCTGCTCACAGCTGCTGGAGATGATGTGGAGGAGTTCCCCATCCCATCTCATATTTTGATGGATGGCTCTGTCTCTTCTTCCCTCCCACCACCCCTGCCACTTTTTGGTTTGTGGCACTGATGGGAGAGAAAGGGAACATCTTTAGGCCAGGTGCTTTTTCAAACATCTCCCCAGCCTGGACAGTTTCTTGAGTGTCATTCCCATAGGCCTGGTTGTCATATGCATGGCCCTGGGGCAGGGCAGAGTCTGTGGCTCTGTCCATGGGAAAAAGGACAGTTGAAGGCTGCTTTCAGTTGTTAGAAGACCCCATAAATGTTAAAAAGTACACAAGAGCAAAATTACACTGATAATCAAAGAGCCCACTAGCTCGTTGCTGTTTTCGTTTAGCTATGGTTAAGACAAGATTTGTACTGGCTGACTGTGCATTTAACCAAGTCATTTTGTGTTAAGTGTGACACAATTATGAAGGCCTTGTTTCATGGAGCAGTTAATACACCAGTAAATGGAGCGGAGAACAAGCATAAAACCTTCTTATAGCATTTATAGCCATTATTTTTACTGATGTATACAGTGTTAAATTCTTATTCCTTTTGCACATCTGAACTCATAAATAGGGATGAAACTTAGAAACTTGAAAGACTCAGCACAAAGAGAGAGACACTTTTTAAAATAAATAATATTTCACTAAACCCAGAGGTGGATGATTCACATGCTGTACCTGCTTAAACATAATATCCAAGCAAAGCTGCTGAAAGACGTTTGAGTTTTGTTAATAACCTATAAAAAACATTTTAAATGGTGGTTTTTCTTTTCTACATTTATGTTTCAAATACGAAGTCACTCTGGGGGTAAAGTAGGCAAAACCCAATCAACAAACAATGAAATTTTATTGGGAACCAAACCTACAAAAGTCTTATTTATCTTTATATTAGGATTGTGAATACCAAAATGATTTTGTTACTGCTTCTCCACTGTCTTGTGCAGTCATTTACATCTGTGCAAAGGTCTGTAAAATAAGAATGGGAATGTTTTACACTCACTTTGTACAAGTGCACAACATTCTATGGCAGGAGTGGGCAAACTTTTTGGCCCAAGGGCCACATTGGAATTGCGAAACAGTATAGAGGGCCAGGTAGGGAAGGCTGTGCCTCACCAAACGGCCTGGCCCCTGCCCCCTATCCACCCCCTGACTGCCCCCCGCAGAACCCCTGACCCATCCAACCCCCCCTGCTCCTTGTCTCCTGACCGCCCCTCCGGGACTCCACACCCTATCCAAACCCCCCTGCTTCCTGTCCCCTGACTGCCCCAACCCCTATCCACACCCACACCCCCTGACAAACCCCCTGGGACCCCCAACCCATCCATCCCTCCCCCACTCCTTCTCCCCTGACCACCCCCTTCCAGGACCCCCGTCCCTAACTGCTCCCCCAGGACCCCACCCCTTATCCAACTCCCCCTGCTCCCTGGTCCTCCCTGAACCCCAGGACCCCACCCCCTATCCAACCCCCGCTGCTCCCTGGCTCCTGACCACCCCCACCAAACCTCCACCCCATCCAACCGCCCCGTCCCCTGACTGCCCCCCGGGACCTTCTGCCCTCCCCCTGTCCCCTTACCCTTACCAGGCTGCTCAGAGCAGCAGGACAGGCTCATTTGAAAGCCTGTGAGGTGGGCAGGCGCAAGCCGCACTGCCCACGCAGCGTCATAATTGCAGGGGAAGGGGAACAGCGGAGGAGGGGCCAGGGGCTAGCCTCCTCGGCCAGGAGCTCAGGGGCCAGGCAAGACAGTCCCGCGGGCCGGATGTGGCCAACGGGCCGTAGTTTGCCCACCCCATTCTATGGTCTGTGTTATACAGTCCAGACTAGATGATCTAATGATCCTTCTGGCCTTAAAATCTATGAATTTGTGAATCACACATGTACATGGGTGCATGACACTGGACACAAGGCAGTAGAGAATCAAGCCCAGAGAGTCTCCATTGCATCATAATTAAATACATACATATGATGTTTCTACAAGACCAAACTGTTCAAAGCTATATAACATAGCTTATTTTGTGTGTAGGTACTGATTTTCAGATATCCTGAGCACATACATTGACTTCAATCAGAGTTGAGTGTACTGAGCCATTCTTAAAACCTGTCCTGTAGAGCCCAGTTCTGCAATCCTTATATTGAGTAGTGCTGACTCATGAGGGTAATCCCTTTAAGGTCAATGCAATGATTCCTCTCAATAAAGTATTTCAGTACAAGTGGGGATTGCACAATTGGACCCCTAGAACTTTAGAGAGAGCAAGATCTCATAAGTTTTTTCATGCTTATTTATAATTTAGTGCCCTGTGTTCAAATGTGTGTGTGTGTGTGTATATATATTTTAAATTTCAGTGACTATGTGTCAGTGATTGATCTTCAAAGTGAGTCTCCTGAAGGTTTGCATTACAGCATGCACAAGTTTGTAAAACTTGTTTCTAGAAGGCTTGGAAGGAAAATAATGCAGCTAAGTGCTTAGTTCCCTGTGGATTGCTAGCTGTTAAGGCAAATTTCTTGCTTTGCTTGACCATGACATTTAAAATTATTATTGAAAAAATTATTTTAAACAGATTATTAATCTTTTTCGGTTCTATCTTTAAACCCATGTGCATAAAATACAAGAGCCAAGCATGTTTTGTTCCTAACAAATGGAGGAAGCCTGCTTTGCATGATGTTTGACATTCAATCCTAAAATCCCACAAAAAGTAAGCAAGATTTCAGGGAGACAGAGGTTTATGTTCTGTGATATCTTTCACCTGAAGCAGACGCAAGAGATGCTTTGAGGGCCTGATCCAAAGCCCACTGAAGTAAATGGTTGACGTCAGTGGGATTTGGATCAGGGTCTGAAAAAATTGTTCCCAGTATATTCCATTTTTTATATTCCAGCGTTTTATTCCATGAAAAATCTACTAGGGGATTTTCTCCCTGTAAGCGAGGAAGAAAGGAGCATTGTAGATCTCCCAGTTGTTTCCCCCTTGCTTTAAATATCGAAGATCTTTATTTGGAGTTTTGGGTCACAGTGACCATTCTCCCAACTGGAGAGGTCTCAGCGCGGTTCTTGCACTCCAAACTGCTTCTTTCCAAACATTCTCTAAATGGTAAAAACAGACGGAATCCTTCCATATAGAAAAATGTGCCATATAGAAAAACACAGCTAGCTGTTGGTGAGACAAACAACTCCAGTTCTCACAGACAGGGTTTCTTTGAACACTCAACTGTTTGGCACAGTATACCTATCAAAATGTTTTGCAATTATTGCTTATGCCAACAAATAAGTGCGTTTTCTCAGCCTGGACAGACAGTGCTAAATCAAATCTGGGAGTCTTGGATGGGTCTCATCAGAGATAACTTGGTAATGGAACAAATTGCAATGCTCCATTTGTGGGATTCAGGTCACTGTGGCATGTGAACTGCACAGGAGAAAAAAATAGGATTGTGTCCAATCTTGCTTGTTTACTGTGTATAAAGAAGCCCTGAGAGGTTTTGTTGTTGTTTTTAAACAGGGTGGCTTTTTATCTTAGAAATATCAGGAATGTCAGGCCTTTTGTTCCCTGTTTAATAGGAGGACTCATTCGAGGTTTCAGATGTGCATTGTGAGCTTTCTTGTCCCTTAATTGAAGGGATGGAGCTGTGGAATCTTTAACATTTTTTCTTCCAACAGTTTATAGGGCATTTGAAGTTAAACAAGGTGGCTGTTAAAACCAAGTAAAAAAAACAACAGAGTTTTAAACTTTCTTAATAAAAATCACTTCTGCTCTCATTTAAGGCCTGATCCAAAGCCCAGGAAAGATGATGGATAGACCGCCTTTGACTTCAAAGGGCTTTGGATCAAGCCGTGAATTGGGTTTCATTGCTGTTATCTGTGATGTTTTCTTACTCCTACTAGTTCTTCACTCGTTCCATAAATTCTTCTAATTAAAACAGGTAGACAGGTCCTGAGTTTCAGACTGTTTAGAACTGTTTGTTTTTTGTTTACTTTTATTAACATCTAATTAATGCAAATGCACTATGAAGAGGTTGCAGAAAAGACCTGTTCGTTAAACACCCTTCAGAAGGCTTACAATTCAGTTTCTGTAAGTCCTCCAAGAAAAAGTCTGGAAAACAAGGCTGGACTCTTTTGATATATTTAAGGTACAAACAATAAAAATAAATAAATGAATTAAAGCTCATTGCAGGCCTTTTTATTCAATATAAAAAACACAAAAGATCAGAAAGTGTTTTTTAATCCTTTAATATCCACTTCTAAAACTTACCTTTTAAGCTTGTTTTGCAGGATGTAATGGCTAGATTTGGTATCCCTTGATTCATGTCATCCCCCAGCATACATTATATGGCTGATGTCACACCCTACCTTTGAGGAATAAGGCCATTTAAGAGGGGTCAGGTAAGTCCCTTCGCTTACAATATTGCATAGTTTTGTGAAGTTTGCTTTTAATTTCCTTATTTGATAGCTGACTGGCTACAAATGGGGATATTCAAATGGTACGGACCTGTGCATTATTGTTCAGACAATGGGATTTACCTCACCCCTACAAAACAATTTCATTCCCTAGTAGGGCTCCATGGTGAGTGTTACCCCGAAGGCAGAGTGCACGCTGAGTTACATGGAGCAGGGGCAATGATCCAAAGTCAGTCTCAACTTTGGGGACCTAGAAACAGAAAACAAATAAGGAAAATGTAACTCTGAGAACCAGTGAACACAAACCCATAATGGCCTAGTGCCCCGTACTGTAGAAGGTGTAATACTGGCTGTAGTATAATGTGCTGAGTGGCTATGTGGGCATCTCTGTTTTATTCTAACTCCATTCCCCCAACCCTTGGATAGGTCCCCTGTGTTTTGCTCAGTCACAGCCTGATCCAAAGCCTGTTGAAGTCAACGGAAAGACTCCCACTGCTTTCAATGAGCTTCTTCTGGTTTTTGATGACAGTAGTAAATTTCACTGTATAGAATATATGATATAATTCCTGTGAAGTATTTCTCAACAGCTTTTTACCTACAGTTTCATTTGTGAGATTCTTCATGTATAGCTACTAGGAGAGTTGAAAGGAAATGAGTCTGTCTTACTGGATTTTAGATGAAATAATAGCCACGTAGTTCTTAAGCAGTTTTCTTTCAGCTTGAGAGTGCAGAAATAGAATTTATGAAAGGCACAATTGTATTGAATTTTAAGGGCAAATGTGCTATCTCTAGGAGCATTAAGCCAAAGACATTTAAGTACTATGATCACAAGTGTAAGTTAAGTCTGTTGATTATCTGGTAGTGACTGGAATGTTTGCAAACTTAGGCAGTATTGTTAAAAGCCCACATCAACCCTAAACCCCCGTGTCTTTTAGATTTTTATTGGCAGTGCTTTGCTGAATACCTTAACTGAGGTTTGTACAACTTCTATAGTGTTCCTATGTTTTTCCCACCATTGTTCTATTTTACAACACAATTTACAATATACAGAAAAAAAGCATTTCCTTTCTAGATTGTCAGTATGTTGCTGAGAGGTAGTTTATTTTTAACTCAGAATTAGAAGTAACCAAATGTAACAGATTTTAGTCAAAGAATAGTAGAAGTCTTATTAACTTTGTAACTGCCAAAGCAATATCTGATTAAGATGTCTTTGAAGTTGCTCCATTATGAACCTGCCCTTTCACCAAGCTAACAAAAAAGTTACATGGTCATTTTTGGACTCTTTTTTTGTTCGGCATCCAGCTCGTAATAAAATACATACATTATATGTTTAACATACCAGAAATGGGACGTAAAAGACAAGATCAGGAGGATTAAAAAGGCTATTACAGTGCACAGCTTGTTCAGTGCCCCTAAACACTATCCCTCAAAGCTTTCTAGCAAAGGTTTTGTTATTTATTGCTACTGTCTGAGGAAGCCCATAATGTGATGAATGAAAGGTGATGAACAATTAAGATAAATGGTAGGATACCGTCTACCAGAAGAAGTGCTTCTATAAAACTATTCTCCTCCTTTGCACATTCTGTAAAATTCATCTGAAGTTCTAGCAAAACTAATACAACAGTATATTTTTTTCTTATAGATTGTCCCAAGGAGCGCTCCATTAGAAGGCGGAACAACACTTACAGTGTGTGGCTGGGACTTTGGATTCAGCAAAAATAATAGATTTGACTTAAAAAATACAACAGTTCTTATTGGAGGAAAGCCTTGTACTCTGGAAGTAAAAGTTAGCAACAAAAACAAGTAAGATACTTAAAATGTCCTGCATAGTAAATCACTTAGAGTCTTCACTTGCTGGATTCAGAGTAGCAGCCGTGTTAGTCTGTATCCGCAAAAAGAAAAGGAGTACTCGTGGCACCTTAGAGACTAACAAATTTATTTGAGCATAAGCTTTCGTGAGCTACAGCTCACTTCATTGGATGCATTCAGTGGAAAATACAGTGGGGAGATATTATATACACAGAGAACATGAAACAATGGGTGTTACCATACACAGTGTAACAAGAGTGATCAGGTAAGGTGAGCTATTACCAGCAGGGGAGCGGGGGGCGGGGAAACCTTTTGTAGTGATAATCAAGGTAGGCCATTTCCAGCAGTTGACAAGAACGTGTGAGGAACAGTGTGTGTGTGTGGGGGGGAATAAACGTGGGAAAATAGTTTTACTTTGTATAATGACACATCTACTCCCAGCCTTTATTCAAGCCTAAGTTAATTGTATCCAGTTTGCAAATTAATTCCCATTCAGCAGTCTCTCGTTGGAGTCTGTTTTTGAAGTTTTTTTGTTGAAGAATTGCCACTTTCAGGTCTGTAATCGAGTGACCAAAGAGTTTGAAGTGTTCTCCGACTGGTTTTTGAATGTTATAATTCTTGATTTCACATTTGGGGACAATGTATACCTTCAAATCAGCGGCACTGCTATGGGTACCCGCATGGCCCCACAGTATGCCAACATTTTTATGGCTGACTTAGAGCAACGCTTCCTCAGCTCTCATCCCCTAATGCCCCTACTCTACTTGCACTACACTGATGACATCTTCATCATCTGGACCCATGGAAAAGAAGCCCTTGAGGAATTCCACCGTGATTTCAACAATTTCCATCCCACCATCAACCTCAGCCTGGACCAGTCCACACAAGAGATCCATTTCCTGGACACTACGGTGCTAATAAGTGATGGTCACATAAACACCACCCTATACCGGAAACCTACTGACAGCTGTGCTTACCTACATGCCTCCAGCTTTCATCCAGACCACACCACATGATCCATTGTCTACAGCCAAGCTCTATGATACAACCGCATTTGCTCCAACCCCTCAGACAGAGACAAACACCTACAAGATCTCTATCAAGCGTTCTTAGAACTACAATACCCACCTGCTGAAGTGAAGAAACAGATTGACAAAGCCAGAAGAGTATCCAGAAGTTACCTACCACAGGACAGGCCCAACAAAGAAAATAACAGAACGCCACTAGTCATCACCTTCAGCCCCCAACTAAAACCTCTCCAACGCATCATCAAGGATCTACAACCTATCCTGAAGGACAACCCATCCCTCTCACAGATCTTGGGAGACAGGCCAGTCCTTGCTTACAGACAGCCCCCCAGACTGAAGCAAATACTCACCAGCAACCACACACCACACAATAGAACCACTAACCCAGGAACCTATCCTTGCAACAAAGCCCGTTGCCAACTGTGTCCACATATCTATTCGGGGGACACCATCATAGGGCCTAATCACATCAGCCACACTATCAGAGGCTCGTTCACCTGTGCGTCTACCAATGTGATATATGCCATCATGTGCCAGCAATGCCCCTCTGCCATGTACATTGGCCAAACTGGACAGTCTCTATGTAAAAGAATAAATGGACACAAATCAGATGTCAAGAATTATAACATTCAAAAACCAGTCAGAGAACACTTCAATCTCTTTGGTCACTCGATTACAGACCTAAAAGTGGCAATTCTTCAACAAAAAAACTTCAAAAACAGACTCCAACGAGAGACTGCTGAATGGGAATTAATTTGCAAGCTGGATACAGTTAATTTAGGCTTGAATAAAGACTGGGATTAGATGTGTCATTACACAAAGTAAAACTATTTCCCCACATTTATCCCCCCCCCCACACACACACACACACTGTTCCTCACACATTCTTGTCAACTGCTGGAAATGGCCCACCTTGATTATCACTACAAAAGGGTTTTTTTTTTCCTTCTGCTGCTGGTAATAGCTCACCTTACCTAATCACTCTTGTTACAGTGTGTATGGTAACACCCTTTGTTTCATGTTCTCTGTGTACATAAAACCTCCCCACTGTATTTTCCACTACATGCATCCGATGAAGTGAGCTATAGCTCACGAAAGCTTATGCTCAAATAAATATGTTCGTCTCTAAAGTGCCACAAATACTCCTTTTCTACTTGCTGGATTGTAGCTCTCCAACAGCATCTGGCTTCCTCCAGTTCCCAGGTTTCAGACCCATACAGTAGTATAGAAACAGCATTAGTCTTGGACAACAGCCTCCTCAGAAAAGGGGAATCCATTGAGGACCTCCATGTTGGAGGTCTGATATCCTAGCTAAGGCTGATAGTTCTTTCAGTAGTCTTTTCTGTGATTGACCATGAGGTGTGCTGCCACATCTGTGGGACCTGACAAAGGTGAAAGGGTGTTAGGAAAGTTCTGCTTGTTTCTGTTAGTGAGATCCAAGAAGGTGGTAATGGATAACTGCTCTTCATAACTATGATACCTTAGTCAAGGTCCCATAGGGCTCGGTTTTGCCATCTCTCCCTTTCAAATTTGAGAAGCTGCCTGGGAGATGATGAGGGGATACATGCATTATTGTCACCAATAGTCTGATGACTCTTTGTACATCTCCTCTGCCTCAGACACTAAAAAAACTGTTTCCATATTTTCCTGATGTCTGGCAGAGACACCAGGATGAAAGTCTTAAGCTCACAGTAGACAAGACAGAGACATTGGTTAGCATCTTGAGGAACTGGCAAATTCTATGAATATTCTCTTTCAGCTGATGACATCTGCCTATATATTGATAAAGCAACCTGCTGTCTCAGGGTCTTGCTAGATACATCACTACCCATCTAGTTCCAGATAGAAAATGCCATGTATAGCCACTGTTGCTATCTTAAGCTGCGCAAAGATGTGCTCTTTCCTTTCTAATAGAGATGTCACTGCTATGCCATGATAACTCTCCTGAATAGTTTAACATGGCAAATAAAACAATTTAAGGAAAAGAAATTGACTATATATCTATATACATATATATAGATATAAAAATGTATTGATGCATATTGCCATCACATTCTAATTTATTTTTTCAGTAAAGTTTAAATTTAAAAAAGACGCTAATAGTTGTACATTTTTGCTGCCTGACAAAATTCAGATGTAAAGAGAAATTTTTAAAACAAAGTAACTATTTACATGTATAAGATACACTGGCTTTCTGTCACATACTCAGTGTTTTCAGAAATATAATATTCGATATATCAACATAATTTTCCCTGGCGCTATTCTAACACTATAGTGATGTGAAGTTTAGTGTGATACTAAAGAACTACAGTTCATTAGATTGTTATTTCTAAAGTATCCATCACTCAGATGGATTTATGATTTTTGTTTAGTATAGGTGCTATATTATTATGAGTTCATGTGACTCCATTTTCATATGAAATAGTCAATCCAGAAAACAAAATAAAAACCATCTTGTTTTTTATTTTTCAAAGGCTAGAATGCACTGTTGCTGCTGCAAAGAACCCCAGTTTTAATATAACCAGCAGTGTTTCAAGTGGACATGGCACATCTCCCTTCAACACGTTTTCCTATGTGGTAAGCACTCTGATTAAAATTGTAGTGCCAAAATTAATTTAATTATTCATTAAAACAGGAGATTAGATGGAGCATGGATCTGACCCAGCACAGCAATTCCTATGTTCCTATTTGTGTCATTGTTGCCTCATTAAAGTGCTAAGAATATTATGATTGTATCTTCTAAAATCCTTTTTTAAAGATATTGAAGCACAATTTAACAAGGCCATTTATTATTTTTACCCCTACAGAATCCTGTAATAACAAGTATCTCTCCCGCCTATGGTCCCAAGTCTGGTGGAACATTATTAACATTATCAGGGAAATACTTAAAGAGTGGAAAATCCAGAGAGATTTATGTTGGTGAGAAACCATGCACCTTAAAAAGGTATTATATTCACAAGAGTATTGTAAGAGTATTTGCTTTGTATTATGAATTGGGTTTGATTGAATGTTTTGGACATACAAAGTAAATGAATCCATCCCCTAATGCTATGTAGAAGTGGCACTGTAGTATATGTGCAGAGTATTTGAATGTGCTAGTTTTCTGTTCTGGTGTAGTCCCTTTGCCCTACAGGTCAGGAGATTTCACCTCTTCTGTAGTGCGTACATTTCACTACAGCCCAAGAGGAAGTAAAAAGGTGATGACAAGTTGTGATGATAGCTCCTGACTGGCTAAGAATTGCACACATCCTATTATTTTTGTCTGCCCCACCCCCATGCCAACCCATTTGTTCTTCTGGTCGATCTGTTATATCTTGTCTTTAAGACCATTGAGGTATTTTCTATATGTTTGTACAGTATCTAGCACAGTGGGGCCCTGACCTGTTTGAGGCCTTCCCCTGCACCAAGTCTCAGTTAACGCGGCTTCTGAGACTGGCTGCTGCAGGTATTGTTTTGCTGTGTAGACGTATCCTAAATGCTACCTCCGTATAATCATTAAATAATAATAATAGCTATAGGTTTTGGGTTGAGAAATGTCATGAAGTTCTCCCTATTTTTCTCATCTACAATAATAATATTTGTATTATTGTAGTGCTTAGCTCCAGTCATGGACCAGGACACTGTTATGCTAGGCGCTGTACAAACACTGATGTTGCATTTATTGTTACATACGTTGTGCCCAGTCCTATCCTTGGTTAAATGGGTGTGATGCATACTTAAGGTAATGGAAGTTGTACCCATTTTCTTTGGGGCAGAATTGGTCTAAATATTGAGTTTTTCCACATGGTTATGGAGAGACCTAATGGCAAAAACTCACACTTGTGGGACACATGAGAGAGCAATGGTCTATGTGTTAGTGTCAGAGTCAGAAGGGCTGTATTTCATTCCTGGCTCTGACACTGATTTAATGTACATTCTTGACCAAGTCATTTGAATTCTCTGAAACTCCATTTCCCAGTCTGTAAAATGGAGATACTTATCTTGCAGGGAAGCAATTGGATCTAAGGTGCAAAGTATTGTATTGTATATGTTTTTTTAAAATTATGAGAATTGCTCACGCAAAATAATGGCATACCTCCTCTGCAGATGTGACTGCAGGAAGTATGAAAAACACTTCAAAATAATGAAAATATTGTTGCCCATTAACAGCCTATTTCAGTTTGTTAAGGCAATGAGTTTGATTCTCCTCAGACTCGTACTTGTTTTACACTAGTGTAACTCCACTTATTTTGGTTAAGTTACTCCCGAGTTTCATTGGTGAAAGTGAAAGTGATGAGCCTTACATCCACTGATCTCTCAAACTACTGAATACATAAAGGCACAAGTTGACTCTCACCTCCTCCCCAAGACAAAGTGAGATAGCCTCCAAATTGCCACCATGGGATTACAATATGGTCTTTTGTCCTTGTTTTTTTTTAGTATTGACCTTTGTTCATTCTTCCTTCACCTTTTGAAAGGCCCTGTGACCTGTGCTGGGTGACAAACAATTATCTTAGGCCACTTCCACATGTACAGTATTAGGTGACTTTCAAAGCCTACTCAGTAAAAGCCCTTTGTCTCATTATTAAAGGCTATGGGCCAGATTCTCAACTGATGTAAATCAGGATAGATCCATCAGCTTCAGTGGCGCTATGGCAATTTACTACAGCCTTATGTGGCCATATATATGCAAGGTAGTTGGAATAGGGTTAAAATGCTAACATTCTCCAAGACCAAAATCCCAGTTTAACTTCACATAGCCTGTTTTTGGAGGGCCAAGATCATTATAGAGATTGTACAATGTCAGTCTTTTCTCATAAGAGCAGGACTGGGATGACAAGGACAAAGACATCTGAAAGACAGTTTAGCATAAATGGCATTATTGTCTCATCCTCATCTCATGTTTACTTTTGAGGTCCTGATCTTGCAATGTGAATTGCTTGTTTGGACCCCACTGGCAATTTGTGCTAGTGGATCCTCCTGCAAAATCAGGGCCCAATTTAGGAGTGTGTTTTAAACAGATTATGTGTTTTGTGATTATTGCAAGACAAGTTCCTCTCTTCTTCTGTAATTTCCTTTCAGTGAATCTGATAGCACCATAGTGTGTTACACACCTGCACAAAGAATTCCATCGGAATATCCTGTTAAAATGAAGATTGATTTAGCTACTCGAGAAGCTAAGGGTCATTTTACGTACAAGGAAGACCCTTTTGTTTTTAAAATTCATCCAGCTAAATCTTTTCTTAGGTGAGTAAAAGTGTCTCAAGTCAGCAGTGTGAAAAGGACAGACTCTTTTAAGCTGTGCTTTGAAAGCAATGTATAAAATACACTAGCAAATACTTGGGACTTTTTTCTATCTTCCTTTAAAATGCACATTTCCTTTTTTTGTTCTGGTGTATCAGAAATTAAATACAATTATTCAGTTTTGTAAATTATTTTTCTTTTTTCTCTTTTGTTCCTGTTTGTTTGGTTTTTTTATCATGAGTGTGAAAGAAACTTAATTCCCAGAAATAAATATCACTACTATAAGCTATATTTCAGTTTGTATTTCCTATTCCATTTGTATGTCTTTAATTTTGTTTCCATGCTGTAATTTGATCTAAAATATATTTGATTATATGGATTTTTCTAGAAAATACAATAGTAATGATTTATTTTTAATTTTTACCAGTGGTGGGAGCACAATCACAGTTCATGGAATCAACTTGAATTCAGTGTGTCTTCCTCAGATGGTGATCACTGTACCTAAGCTAGGAAAGAACTTCACTGTGGTGAGTCATCCTCCTGGGTGATAAAATATCATCTCATCATCGTAACCTGAATGACTCTGTTCTCTTTGGTCAGCCTGGCTTGTTTGTACCTTGTACCTTGGGGGCTTGATCCTGCCCCCATTGGAGTCAACAGAAGTGTCAAAGGGGAATTGGTCCGTGTGAGTAGAACTGAGCCCAGTGCCCCTGTGTCAGAGCAGGTAAGCCTAATCCAGCCAATTCAAGGGGGCTAGACTACAAGTGGGCCTATAAAGGTCTGCCAGAGGGCAGGAAATGAGAGAGGGAAGAGAATGGGTGGGACAGGCTGTGTCTGGGTCCCTGGAGCAATGGGTGCTCAGGGAAGCAGCCCTGGGACTACTGCCCCAGGAAGGAAATAGAGGGGACTCAAATTGGGAAGCTGCCAGGAGATGGAGGGCCAGAGACCAGTGGAACCTGAAGCTAGGGGGAAAGGAGTGAGTTAAAAGACTGTTTTCTATTATGGTACTTGGTTGGGGTCAGAAAATGAGCCTTCCGAAAGGAGACTGGGCATAATAGTGAGTGTTTGGAAGCTCGGGAGAAGCCCCTCCTTGTTACAGGGAGGTTTTCCATTGACTCCATTGGGAACAGGATCAGACCCAGATTTCATTATCCACATAATTCTGATTGATTCTGCTACATGCAACAAAGCTCAATGATCATTTGAAAACTAGATTTTTAAAATCTATTTAGCACTAATAATAATAATATCTTATAAAGGATGCTATAGAGGAGTTTTGCAATTTGAGAGCAATAAAATAGTGCAAAGTAAATAATTAAAGAAATTATAGGGACAGATTATGCTCCAATTGAAGCCAACTGCCAGACTGCCTTTGACTTTAATGGTGTGGGACTGGACCTGTGCTTGAGACATGAGTGATGATTCAACCCAAATTAAATTGCAAGTTACATTGCAAAGCACAGTTCAAAAAAGCAAACATAAAGGTAAGCACAAATAAGAAGTCACATCACACTTTTTTTTTAACATTTTAAATTAAATCATTGAAGAAGAATAAAACATTGGAGCCTGTTGCTATGCTCCTTGGGTTTTTGTGCTTCTCTGCCAGCCTACCTCCTGTTGAGTTTCACTGCCAGTCATTCCTCCACCAGTCTCTGCCCCCAGATTTATTCCTCAAGGCAGGTTCTGCATTGCAAAGGGAGAAGTGCGGGGGGAGAGACAGTTAATATTGACAGACTCAGCACTCAGATCCTGCAGGGGTTGGTGATGCAAAGTGGGCTTGGCTGCTGCCCTTAACCATGAGGAACGTTCACAGAGGAGCAACCATGGTGTCAAGAGAAGGAGGAGATATTACTCTTCCTTCCATTTCCCTCAGCTTGGATCCAGAGTATCCAAGTGCCCTGCATGTATATGACATAGGGCCACAGCTCCATGATGGGCAATATGTGTGCACAGAAGTTGACTTCCTCAGTGGGAGCTGCAGGAGGTGCTGGGTAGCCTGAAGCTTTAGAGAACACAGCAATTAGCCAGCTTTGGAGAGAGTTTGCTCTGCTCTGCCTGTTCTCCTCAGCCCTTTGAAGAAGTCAATGTTTGAGCTGGTCAAAAAAAATTAGCGGAATAGTTTTCCATCAGAAAATGCAGTTTTCTCAAAATCAGAATGTTTCACAACAAAATTTTTGACAGGAATCATTTAGGTTTTCTCATTTCTTTATGTCAGAATATTTCGTTTCAATAACATGAAAGTGTTTCATTTCAGCTTTATCATTTTGATTTATTTCACTTAGACTTTCCTATATTCAAGTGTTAATTTTAATATATATATATATATATTGTGTTTACTGTTTTATATTAAATATTATAACACTTTGACATTATCAAAACAAAACATTTCCCCTTATTGTAATAAAATGATTCTGCAATATTGAAAAGAAACATTCTGATGTTTCCAAATTGAATTTTTTCTGCATTTCTGTTCTATGATGTTGAAATTTTGACCCTTCCTTCCAAGTCAGATGGAAATCAGATTTTGAGAAGTTGGAATTTCCTTCCAAATGGAAATTCCATTTTCTGACCAGCACTAGTTAGTTTCAAGAATAGCACTAGCTCTGCAGAGGCCTTGCATTCCCTGATGAAGAACTCTCATAAGTCCCATCCCAGGCTGAGGATAGAAGGAGGAGAGAGGCTCCTTCTTTCTTGTGCGGTTATATAAAGGCTTTGTATAATCTGGCCTTACCATCTGGAAACAAATTTTGAACTCATGTGCCTGCCTGCGAAATGAAGTCCCTCTAACCTCTGCTGTAAGTCTTGTTAATGGATCTCTTCTGTCCCCTAAGCATTTGAGGTCAATATTTTCTCTTTGAAAGCCTATACTTTGCCTTGATTCCCTAATAGCAAATAAGTAGTCATTTGGGAATCTTTTACTGTAGAGGAATGGCCCATCCTCATCCCCATCCATTGATTTGGACAGTATATTCATACTCTTAACTTCTTCTATAAAGGAATGTCCCAGGGTGTCTGAGGTGCAAAATTAGGAAGTACTTAGATTTTTAGACAAAAACCTCCTCTACCGCCACAGCCTGTAAAATATAGTCAGTTGTCACATCTATGATCCAATATGGATTTGTCCTGCTATCAGGCCAGGTATTTTGTGGCTTTTGCATTGTAACAGCATAAGATCATCTCTTTTCTCATTATTATTTTTTCATTTCAAGCATTTACAAAACTGGGTCCACAATATCTAGCCCCTTCCATTGGATAGCCTTGAGAACCTTTTAATTGCTCCCCTGTGATGCTGCTCTCTCTCATCTATTCCCAGTCACCTCCCGTGAGATTAAAGGAATAGTATAAAAGCTTTCTCAGATTTGGGATATCATTAATCTATCCCTGTTTGTAGTACCCATCAAACCCTAAAGCCTGGGATCATGCGAGTCTAGAGTAGCTTTATGAGATAATGTTGGAGGTAACTTTGCTGGTTTATTCTATTCCATGGAAATCACAGAAGCTCATCTTTTCCTCTCTTGAAGAACTTTTGCTTGCCCCTAACAGATACTGAGGGTCAGATTCTCTAGCTGGATTACCTCAGTCATACACAGCAGCTGTAAGCCTGCTACAAATGCCCAGCAGAGAATTCCCTTGTTGGAGGGGAACTCCCTGCAGATGTTCATGGGCCCTGCATCTCTCCTGGTATATGGACTGTGCAGGAGGGGCAAAAGGGAGGAGTGCTGAAGATACACCAATCCTCCAGTGATGTAGAGTCCATGAAAGACCCTAAGCCAGTGGTAGAACTGGTAGCAACTGAAATTTCTATTGAGGCCGGTCTGGCCTTCAGAATTAGGAACCCAAAATCAGGTGAGGCTGTAGCTCTGTCTACTGTTTGGCGCAGAGATCTGACAGCTTGGAGTTTGTACCGTCTGGAACAGACACTCTTTTTCTGTATTTTCATCCAATAAGATGACTAGAAGAGAAATAGGGGCAGATGCCACTGAATCATTAATACCCACTTGTGCAGCAGCCTAAACAGCAGCATCTGTCCTTGCAAAGGCTGGTGCATTCTGTGACAGATCTTCATGATCAACAGACCAAGTAAGGTTACCTCTGACATTCTCACCAAGAGAGAAAATCCTGTTGAGATGGGAGACTATACTCCCCAAGCCAGCCATTGAATTCCTATCCCTACCTCTCATTTTGTCGTCTACCAGATTACTGAGAAATCACCCTTTGGACTCTGAGATACAGATATCTAGGGGAGCAGAGACAATATAAAAGTCTCCCAAATTGCTGTAGATCTCATCCATCTTTCATTCATCATTGGAAAACTCCAAAATTTTAGACTCTGTGTCAAAGGTGAAGTTCTCCTCTCTGCCCCTTCTGACAGTTTCAAATCACATGGTATCTGGGTCAGCTGCTGGGTGACCCCTTAAATGTGGAGAAATATTTCTGCTCTTTATCCTGTTGAAAAAAATCAAACTGTGGATTGAAGTTCAGATTCTGTAAATCAAGCTTTCATTAATTGCCTCAAGAGTCACATTTTATGAAGGCAAAAATACATATCTTTAAGTGGTGAGTCAAATACATTAAGCAAAGCGTCATTATTCTCCCCTGGGTAAACTTATTTGCTATATGCTTGTGAAACACTCCACATTTTTGGCATCTTTTCTTCCTCATTTTCTTCTGATGCAGATTATAGTCATAAGCAGAACACAGGTTCAGCTTTTAAAGTAAATGTATTTTAAAACCTAATTAAATAAAAGTTAAAGGTGCTGCCTGATAGGCAGTATCTTAATTGAGTAGGCAATTGATTGAATTATAATTCTTTCCTTATAGATTCTCAATCCAATATTTCTTGAAAACTAAACCATCATATTTTTCAATTGCTAAAACCAATTTCAAGGTAAAAATGTCATGTCAAATCACGTAACAAAAAGGGCATTGCAAATAAGATTTATCTTGACCTTACCAATCAGTCACATTGCATCACCTCTAAAGAGTATTATTAGATTTTTATCATTCTCTGAGAGCATCCCCTTCAGAGACCGGCCTGATAAAGTAGCTGGCTTCAGAACCAATTCCAACAGATAGCCACAAACAAAGTTATGAATACCACTGCTATTGATTTAAAAGACATCACTACTGTACAGTAGATAAGATGTGTAATGAATTCACATTAATCAAATAAGAATAATGATTACCTAAGATGTATTTGGTTGTTTAAACATATGTATTTTAGTGATGACTTGCTGACCAGCACAATGCTATAGGAATCTTTAAAAAGGATAGTCATAAATAAGGAAAAAATAGCTTGATTCTATATTTTCATCATACATTTGTTATTAACACATTGACTCAAATTATCTTCTAGGTCCATTAGACACAGTAAAACTTGAACTACAGTACATGGCCCATCACTCAGCATTCAGAAGTAAACATACCAGAGCACATCCTCAGCTGGAGTAAATTGCTATGACGATTTACATCAACTCAGGATTTGACCCCACCTTGTTTAATAGTTATTTTTAACAATTCATTTATACTAGGCTAGTCAGTTTAATATATTAGGGTGTGTTAGACCTGAGTTCATAGACTTGAGTCAAAAAGAGAATCCTACAACAATGTTCCATTGGGCCAAAGAAACTTGGTTATGTTGCACAAGACAAGTGAGCTGGCCTTGTTGGGGACCAGACAGAGATGGTAACCGCCGGAACAATTTACCAAGGGTCATGGTGGATTCTTTATCACTGACAATTTTTAAATTAAGATTGGAAGTTTTTCTAAAAGATGTGCTCTATGAATTCTTCTACAGCCTGTGTTATACAGGAGGTCAGACTAGATGATCACAATGGTCCCTCCTGGCCTTGGAATCTATGAATTATTAACTCTCTGTATGCCCCAAGCCAGCTGAATTTGAAAAGACATTACAGGGAGGAAGGCACCTGCATGTAGTTAAGTCCAGGGTGTTGACTTTTGGGCCTGTTCCTGCTCCCATTGAAGTTGATGAGAGTTTTGCAGGCCCTTCAGTTAGAGCTTGACATTGCAGGGCGAAAGGCCCACACCAAATATCTGAAGGGAGACCCACGAGAGCAACAAGAGAGAGAGAGAAGCACCCATTTAGAATATGTTCCTGTTACGTGTGTTCACATTAATCTTCAGCATCCCAGATTGTCTTAACAGTAAGAAAAGCTATCTCCTTTCTCCCTACAGCATGGGCACAAATTTAGTTTTGAAATTCTGCTCTGCCTTAGACTGTTCCATAAACCAGAAAGAAGGGGTTCTGAGCAGGATTTAAAACTCAGATCTCCATGCACAGGAAAACTGGCAATATAGCAACACTGGGACCAACGCTGGTCAAAAAAAAGGGGGAATTTAAAATGTATTCTGATAAATTCTGAGCAGCTCTCTGGGACATTTCTGCCACCTGTTGGTTTTTCAGAAGGACACCAGGATAGTTCTTTAAAAAAATCAAAGAAACCTGTAACTACTAGAGAAATTGGGGTTTTTCACTGCAGAACTGAAGTTCAATAAGTGTTATACTGTCAGTTAAAATACAGTTTTCATGCCAACAGCAGTAGATCACCTTGTGACCAGGGAGCCAAGTAACAAATGCAACTGAAATATAGAAAAGAACATAGTTTAGTTGTACTATAAAATTATGGTGCTTGATTCTACACCTTCTGTTGCACCCCAGAGATCACGCTGGTGTCAACAGGAATGTGTAGGTATATCTGAAGGCAGAGTATGGTCCATAAAACCAAATAGCTCTTAGTTACATGGGTGCAATTCCCATTATCTTCAGTGAGAGCTGCAACCATTTAACTGAGAGCAGAACTGGGCCCATAGTCCGTAGCTAAGTAAAACTTGTAGTACAGATTTAAAACTCCAGTGTTCCTTTCCAGATTCTTGGAAAAATGTTGGCAGGGCTAAGATTTCACACTTTTAGGTATGAAAACATGAATTACTGTGGTGATAAGAAAAAGTGCTGATCTAGAGACAAATAATTTAATCCCAAGCTAATGTGAGTAAATAGCTTTAACCATTATTATACTAATTTGATACAGAGCGAAATTGTACTGCATTAACTTGGTATGAAAGAAACAAATGGAAATTATTTCAAGGCAACATTCAGACTGGATTTTATAATGAGAACCAATATAACTAAAAAGGAGTATTTTGGCTCTATTTATGTATGCAGAGTTATTCAACAGTATATTGGTTTTCTAAGGATTTGGGTGGGGGTGTTAGAGTACAGAACACTAGGGGCAGCTGTAGGGTGACCAGATAGCAAGTGTGAAAAGTTGGAGTAGGGGGGTAATAGGCACCTATATAAGACAAAGCCCTGAATAACAGGACTCTCCCTATAAAATCAGAACATCTGCTCACCCTAGCTGGTAGTGCTAAGAACCATCATTAATGTCCCAACTGTCAGCCATGCTACAGACAAGTATAGTCTCTAAGAAGTGGCTGTTGTGCTGGAGGGTGCAGTGCACTTGCTTACCTTGGGGGACTTCTTGCGGAGCTGAAGTAACCCCATCTGCATATAAGCTGCAGGCAGCAGAGGGAATGGACTCAAAGTAGAGAATACAGGCTTCTGTAGGACGGACTCATATTAGAGCCTCAGGGACAGTCACTATGCCCTCTAGATATGTTTACTGTAGATATAGGCCTTCCTTGCTTCCTCTGCCTCTTGACTAGGCCAAGCAAAAACTGGGGGCTCTGAACTGAGGGGGTGCTATGTGAGACAGTAGAGTTTCCAGGTGTCCAGTTTTTGACCAGAATGTCTGGTTGAAAAGGAAAACTGGCAAGATCTGGTCAGCACATCTGACCAGACACTAAAAGTTACCTGCAGTAACTGGCCTCGGCTACTGAGGGGTGGGGGTGGGAAGAGCAGCAGCGGCTGCTGGAGCCTGGAGAAGTGGCTTTGCTTAGCAGGTGCTGCTTTTCCCACCCCCCAGCCTGATGGAGAGTACTGGCTGTCTCCCAGACTGGGCTCCAAAGTAGGTACCAGTGCCATCGAGGTGGGTAACCTGTCTGCCCCCCACCCCACTGTGCCCCGATTTCCCCAGCCCCTTGCTCTGGGGATCCCTCTGCCCTGCTGTGCCCCAATTTCCCCAGCCCCTCGCTCCAGGGACAGAGCCCCCCACCCTGCTGTGCCCTGATTTCCCCACCCAAGCCCCTCGCTTTGGGGACTGATGCCTGCCGTGCCCTGTTGTGCCCTGATTGGGCAGGCTCTGTATCAGCTCCTCCCAGCCTGGCTCTGCAGGTGGCAGGTGAGTCCCATGGGATCGGGGGAGCAGGGCCTCGGGGGAAGGGGCGGTCAGGGTGTTCAGTTTTCAGGGATTAGAAAGTTGGCAACCCTATGGGATAGAGGGGATTTTCTGATGGGGGGTTGTTTTGAGTCATGATCAGATGGGAGGGGTTTTGTGTGCATAGCCGGGCATTGCCCAGGATGAGGGTTTAGGGGAAGGAGAAGGAGAAGATTTCTAAGAAGTGAGTTCGGTTGCTGGGAGGGAATTGAGGGGGAAGGTTTGGCAGCGCTGAGGTGGGAGAATGGAAGGAGTAGGGGTTGGGAATGAGGGAACTGCTGAATGAAGGTGAATGTAGATGAGCCAGTGGTATACAGTACGGAGCAGGAAGGCAAGAGTACAAGCAGTCCCGCAGAGACAAATACTCCTTTCTCTGTGCCCTGCCCTATACTGTAATGTGCCCTATGTTTTCATTCTGAAATGAGGAGGATGCAAAGTAGGGGAAGAGAGGGCTCCTTTCTTTCTCTTTTCCAATCAACCTCCTTCATCCTCCACCAAACCCCCTCCTGTGACATCCACCACCAGTGTCCTCGTTTGAAAATCTGGTTAACGTGTCAGAGGAAGCGCCACCTATTTTGGCAGCAACTGCCACTGCAAAATACCAAGTATTTTGTTAAGGTGAATATTGAAATAAATATTAAGTGCTGTGCTTTTGGTATTCATGTATTTCCTACCCTTGGCTTAGCTGACTCCTGTTTACACCCAATTGAGGTGCACAGTAGAGGAATGGAGATGAAGAGAGACATTGGTGGGGGTGGAAAATGAGATTTCAGAATTTGTTTTCATCCCTCATTGGAAAAAAATTGCGACCTTTCAAAAAATATTTGAGAGAAAGACCCACCCCAGAATAGCCACTAAGTCAATGGTTAGGGCACTCACCCAGACCCAGGTTCAAGTCTGCTCTGAACCTGCGAGCTATCATGGGGTGGGAGCTCTCTCTTTCTCTTTCTGACTAGAAAATTCCATCCTAGACCTGAGAAACCTTCCCAATGAATCAACGTGTTCCAATGAAAAAAGCTTTTGTCAAAATATTCCTGACCATCTCCAGTGGCAGCTCTACCATCCTCTCTAACCATTTTTGTTAAAAGGTATAACCAAAGACACAGCCCTTCAAAAGCTCATCCTGGGATCATTTTGTCTCAGCTGCTGTCAGGAAATACAGGTTGAAACGGATCCTGTAGCATACAACACACGGGCAGACTGCAGTGGTGCTCTGCATGGGCACATTAGTCCACCTGAGCATTGTATGTTGCAGGACTGGAGTCTTAACTATATAATTTTAAAAGAAAATTAGAGAATTTTTGGCACAGATTCTCATAGCATTTTTGGCAGCCATGTTCTGGTCACTTCATGTCACTTTGGCAGTATAAAGGCACTCCAGCAGATCTCCACATGGGAGGCCCTCTGACAGACACTGGTTATTTTGGGTTTTGGCTGAGTTGTGTCACTGGAGCAGTAACAAAGCAGCCAGAACATAATATACTGATGATCCTTGGCTTTGAGATTTACTTTCCATTAATTATCTGCAAAATATTCGCCTAAAATGTGCACACTGATGCTAGGAAATATGTTTGCTAATATACTTCCTCAAAAGTGTGCAAATGCTATCAAAGTGAAGTTTTTGCACTGATCACTCAGATCTAAGAAAAATGCTGCATAAGATGCATGATTTGATTTTTTTTATAGCAAGATACCTACTGCTCTGCAGCTTTTATAAACTTTATTTGAAAAGAGTTGGCAATTGAAGAATATATTTTAATGTAAGTATTTGTATGGTATTTGAAAATGTTTATGCACCTCCAGTATATTAAATGCATCTCTCTATTCTGTACCCCTTTCTTATTACAGACATGTAACCATCGTTCTAACACAGAGATAATCTGTTGCACAACTCCTTCACTGAAATCCTTTAATCTGCAACTACCTTTTGCAACAAAAGTGTTTTTCATTTTTGATGGAGTCAGCAACCAATACTTTGATTTTGATTATGTGAATAATCCTGTATTTAAACCTTTTGAAAAGCCAGTGGTGATCTCAAGGGGCAATCATAATATACTGGAAATTAAGGTAAGAAATGTTTAATGGTCTTTTAAATCATTGGCTTTGATCTACTAGACTCTATGCAGATAAACTGAAACACTATTCAGTAAACAATATTCTGTAATAATATTGCAGCTTCCACCAGCAAATAGGTACTAAAACACAAACTATTTGTCATAATACTTATGTGTAGTAGGGGGCTGATGTGTAATGACTGTTTGGAGAAAAGATCTAAAGGATCTCTGCAGAAAAATGTAGGGAATTTTTCAGCAGGGAATATCTTGAGAGCATTGTTTTCTCCTTGTACCACATTCTTCTGAAGTCCCAGTTGTCATGAACTATAAAGAGCTGATTTCACAAATATGCCAGGGGTACACTTGGCACACCGGGTGGGAATGCAAAGGTGACTTTCCTGGTCCTCCAGGGACCCAGGGGCTAATTCAGCCCCAGTTCAAGTAAGAGCAGCCTCGGGACTGTTCTAAATTTCACCAGCTTTTAACAGCCTATTACAAGCTGTTATAACAGAATGGATAATCCAGAGCACAGCATACTCCAGCAATATCTCCTTCCCACCGTGAGCTCAGGAACACTTGGGGAATCTTCAGCTGCACAATTAAGAATTAGCAGGAGTAAAGATCTAGCTCAGAATTTGAAATGGTTGGTCTGTAGACTCATCTATTTCTCCTCTATGGTTTTGTGACCTTTCCTCTGGAGGAAAATGGAACTGCCTTAGCAGCACTGGCATTCTAGATCTTGGATGCAGGAATTACTGGGTGAAATTCTATGGCCTATGTGATGCAGGAGGTCTAACAAGATGATCTTAATGGTCCCTTATGGCCTTAAAATTTATGAATTTATGAAGGGTGCAAACTCAATACTGAGTGCATGTTCTGAGTAATCAGGCTGTGTGCACTGAGGCATGGCATTCTTAGTCCCAACCCAGCATATAGGGTTAATGCAGGGTGTGGGTGTACTAGCAGACACAGCCCAGGCTGCGTGCTTGGAACTAGAGCTGGGCAAAGAAAGGTAATTCCACTGTGCAGAGGATTTCGATAGAGCAAAATCTGGTTTCATTGTGATTCAGAATGAAAACCAAAAATTTCAAAATTCTCCACAAAACGGAGGTTGGGCTGAGCTGTGAGGCAGCCCACCTGCCAGACTGTCCTGGAGCCATGAATCCTGGAAGACCTGGGGTCCCTGACTCTGCGACAGTCCAGCAAGTAGGCTGCCAAGGAATCAGGTGAGCAAGCTGCCAGGAAATCAGGCAGGATTCTGTCAGACCCATGCCTGGGTTCCATTGGATCTTCAACAAAATTCAACCATGTCCACAAAACATTTCGATTTTGACTAATCAGCAAATTCTGACAAAAGAGCTTTTCATTGCCATTTTCCCAACCAGCCTCACCTGGAACCCCTGCCCACACAATCCTCTCTCCTTCAGCTGGAGAGACCCTCTACAGCATTCAGCTATGCAGCGTACAGAGAGAGCATGGAATCTCTCTCTCTACCCAGCTTCTTCATGCAGTGGCAACATAGCATTGCCATTGCACTCCTGGTCTTGCACACTCACTGCGTGGGGGACAGGCTGCTCCCATAGGTGAAGATGTGGGATTTGGTGCTTCCCCATTCACTCCATGCTTTCTTTTGCCCACCTAGCTTAGTCCCAACAACTATATTTACCATTTCCTCCTCCAAGAGGGTGTCCTGTTTATGCTTCGTTGGAAGCAGTCATGAGGTTGAGGAGTTTGGTTTAGGACTGGCTTATTGGAGGGTGACCGCAATGACACTTCAGCTCTGTTGGTTTACCTTGTCATGGTGCCGTAAGCAGCTGCCTTCTGAAGCCCAATGCCCGGATGATTTCCTGGCAACCAACTAAAGAATGATGTTAGTTGAAGCTGGTCTCCTAGAATAAAGCATGAGCAGGAGGCAATTTAACATCTTCCTCCAAATAAAATTAGTTATAGTGGGATGCTTCCATCTAAACACTGAGGCGACTTTAGAATTTATGTTCAGGAGCCAAAAGATCATTATAAGCCGTACTGGCAACACTTTCCCCTCGCCCCTGACACACAGATAAAATCACACACACGTAAGTTTACATGCCTCATGGTCTTATTTTGAGCAATAATTAAGCAACCACAGCATGAAATTAAATGGCAGCTTGCTTCAGTGAGCAAACTGTTCTACCAAACCAAAGTTCTTTTATCTTTTTCTTAATTAGTTTTAGAAGTGGGGAGAGCTTTTATCACGAGTTTTTCAGTCGGATTAATCTAGTGTGACACATTTAGCTTCCAACAAATGACTGGATACTGACTGAAAGGTTCTCTCTGGTTTTCCTTGATGAACACAAGATGTTTTATAAGAACATATTGCTCAGAAAAACTATACTTATTCAATTGCTTTATCTAGGACTTTGTCCATCTGGGCATTGTATTCCTGGAGTGCCAGATGTTTTTTGTCTTCAGTGGAGGGCTTCCAAAACTCCATATTACACTCTGTGTCTAGGTCCCTCATCACAGCCATCTTCCTTTGCCAGGTATATGACTCTCTTTGAAGTCTATCAGTGCTACTCATAGGCTGGTCAGAAGGGTCATGGTAGAGTGACATGAGGCACTCTCTTGGTCAGTTCCCACCCAATGAGCTGAGCACACTGCTTCTGAAACGCTCCCATCTCCTGTCAACTTGCAAAGCACACAAGTTAGGATAAATCTTATTGTCTGTCAATCTAGGACAACCAAAAACTCAGTCTGGATAAGAAAATGTAATTACTTATTGCCAGCCAAAAGAAGTCAGTGACCCGTTCTTATGAACTTTGGGCCTGCTGACTGCCCAGTGCATCCTAGCTGTAAATGAAAAATGACCTCCTGTCCAAGTTTGCTTGTGAACATCACCAGACTGCAGAAGGAATGGATGATTTGTCCACATGGCCGGCTCCTTTTGTTGAATTCCTTCTCTGGCACTACTCAACAAATTGCTCCGTATCATATGTATAGGCTAATTATACATGTTTTCATCTTCCAGCCTCCCAAATGCAATATCTGTCTGTCTATTCTTGGGTATTTCTGTCATCCATTATCATAGTACATAACTGCAGTCCAGTGGCATTCACAAGGAAGCCACAGGTACAGACCAATGTTTGTTTTAAGCCTCGGTTGGACATGCCGGGCAAGCAGGGCAACAAGGAATTTTAACAGCCTATCAGATCAGGTCAGCAGCTTGTCCCAGCATGTAGGAAGTGACAGGCAAATACACAGAAGTAGAAGAAACAGCTGCAACCGACTCCATAGCAGTTCTAGGTCAGAATTATCAGTGAGACACTTTAACTTGCCTTAGCTCTGCATGTGATCATTACTTAAGATTCTCTTGAAAATGCCCATCAGTGCTGTCCTGAGTCAGAGGCAGGCTATTTAATTAAGTGCTGCTACATCTGAGCCCCTACAAGATTGTGCACAAGTGCACTACACTCTCTGGAGCAGCTGTTCTACAGGAGTTCATCAGCTTAAAGAACTAGACAATTCAATTAACAGTGTAAATGGGACAGAGAACTGGGCCAAAGGTAGTTTCAATTGACTCCAGTTGTATCTCTGTAGGGCCAGTCCCCCAGATTCCAGAGTATTGTCTGAGTCCACTGTCCTCACCACCAACACGGATTCCTCTCATGCTCTTACTGCAGTTTTATATCAGCTTCAATCCCCATTTCCATTCAATTTCTAAGCAGAGACTGAGCAACAGGCCCAAGGCTTTGCCTGATCAGAGCTCATACACACATACCAAACCAGAGACAGACTACAAGTATTACTTATATATAGCAGGACTTGATTTCTAAACAGAACTCATTCTGGCCATGGAAAATATTGGGACCATCACAATTTTATGTCAAACAATCAAACTTGACACGTCTGCCCTGGAAATCAAAGATAGAAGTGATCTATTAAGCCTCTTTGTCCATTCCCAGTCCAGTGTAGGATGTTCCCTGTGGGGTAATCTTAAGTGTCACTGCCTCTTGGTGTGGTCTTTTTAGGGGTCTCAGCTTCTTCTGACTGACTCTTCTGAGCTTGGTCTCAATCAGGTCAGTTCCTGGATCTTCACATCCAATTAAGTCCATCAGCCTTTCAATTTTAGGGCTTGCAGTCTCCTTCAGTCTCCTGGCTGTTTTCTTGGAGGCAGCCTGGTGTAGAGCTGTCACCCCTTTGCTAGCTCAGGCCTTTCTGCCTCCCCTTTCCTTCTCTGTGCTCTCCCCTTCATAGCAGATCTTGTTTTCTCTATTGGTTGTAGTTGTGGGTGCCTGCCTCCAGGATTGGTAGTTCTGGCAGCTATGTCAGGGTGTGATCAAGCCGCTTGTTTGTAAACCAGAGAGACTCTCCTCCCGCCTCTGTCTATGCGTAGTATGGAGTTTGTAGTCCCCATTACATTAAGAAGCTTGTCCAGTCCATTTTTAAATGACTCTATTGATCTATCTCCTTCTATGTCCTTTAGCAGATTGTTACAGTCTAGAATCTTCCCATTCGGAATTATTCTGACATTAAGCCTGCATCTTCCATTCTTAAATTGCATTCCATTATTCCTACTTATGATCTGTAGGACCATTCTAATCCTTCAGTACTGTTCAACATGCTTCAGATACTCATAGATGTGGGAGCAAATGGTATATGTAGTTGGTCTGTGATGGCTACTCCAAGTAGTAACTAACTGCCCCGTCTGGCTTGAAGAGGCATCAACTATTAAAAACAGGGTGGGGATGGGTAACAGATTTTTTAAAAAAAACAAAAGAACTAATATGAAAGGGAATCTTATTCTCCTACCCCGGTAGTAATCAATAGGCACTCCCATCTATCCTTAAATATGTGACACATTCTGTGGTCCTTAACTGAGCAGAATTGCCATTGAATAAGAGGCTTGATTAAGGATCTTAGAATTTAATCCTACAAATGTATCATATATTTATTATGATCTGCTATGCATGGGTACAGGGATCTGCTCCCATGGAATTCATTGCAGTGTTCTTCAGCGCTCCTTTCTTAGGGAAAATAATAATAATTAATAATAAATCCATAGCTAGCCAATGTAAAGTGTGTTCTTATTACTGTTACCCTCAGCCTGCCTGCCCCACTTCCCTCTGATTGTTTGTTAAAATTACTCTTTGTGTTTTGTCTCAAATTAGATTGAAAGGTCTTCATGGCAGGAGTTGTATCTTCTTAAATATTGTATGCTGCCCACCACCAAGGGGGCACTAATCCTAGACAGGATTTAAGTTGGACAGCCCTGTTTTAAATGTTTTTTCCCTGTCGGTACAGAGACAAAAACGGCAGTGGTTATGTTTGCTATCATGGCTGGGGGACTATGACAGGACGGAGTCCTGATCCTGTCTCTTTTCTAGCCACAAACCACTCAGAGGCTTTCTTCTGGTCAAACACCTTTGCAATTTATTTAGTGTTCTCCCCACCACCCTTACAAATTTGCACAGCTCTGTATTTACAATAGCTTACTCTCCTTAGCTCCTTACAAGGTATCTTCCACCTGAGAGATCTCTCTTGGCTCTGATCCTGAAAATGCTACCAGTCTTTCTTCCCCCATGGGCACTTCCTTCCTGTGCCCTTCTACCTTCTGGGCTAATTAGCCTTGCAGCACTCTCCTGCCCATCCCCAATCTATCAACTGGGCACAGCTTTGCCCCATAGGTTCACTCCAGGGCAATTTAATTGTTGATACAGCAGTACAGCTGCTGTTGCCCAGCACACTATCACAGGGACACCATTTTGAAGAATGCACTGCTCTTCCCCCACCATTGTGACCTTGTACGCACTGTGCGTGCAAGGTCACACTGGCGGGGTGGAGTCTCACAGCCGGGGGCAGGTCCATGCTATTCCCGGAAGTACCCGAATGTTCAGTATTCTGGGGATGCATGAGTGGCCACCCTCCTTAATCCTGAGCAGGGCCTTTGGGCACTAACATGATACAAGTAGCAATAATAATGATTATTCATCTTACTCTGGATATAGTCAAGGGCAGTTTTCCTGGGTAAGGAGTGCAGAATGGGGTCCTTTTAATGCTGTCATTTTTACTGGTAAATGCTCATCTTTGGCTTGCAGAACATGTTTCTTTTTATCCAATTTACTGGGGTGACCATATTTCCGAAAGTGAAAACAGGATACCACAAGAGGCTGGCCCGAGACCTCACCCATCCTGCATGGAGCTGGCCCAAGCCCTCTCCCCCTGCATGGCGCTGGCCTGAACTGCCAGAACGTCACTGCTCGCCCAAGCCCTGCCACCTGGGGCTGGGGCTGATAGCTTGAGCCTTGCCCCCTGGTGTCACCACATGCCCCCCGACTGTTCCTCTGCACTCTCCCTAGGGAGGTGCACCCTACTTTTTTGGCAAAACCAGGCATTTGTCCCATTTGCTCTTGCCAACTGATCATCAGCAAATGCCTAGTTTTGCCAACAAAAGTCGGGACATCCGGGATAGGACTTAAAAAGGGGTCTGTCCCAGCCAAAATAGGATGGTCCTACTATTTGCCCAATTCTATGAGAGCAATTCGCTCTCAAGTTTCACTCCCTTTGTAAATATAATGTATCTCCCCTTGCCATTTGCAAAACAAAATGTTTGAGATGCCTACAATGTAGTGGATAACAGAATGCCAGTTTTGTGTAAACACGGCTATATAATGCTTCCTTTCTCATGTGAATTATGCAAAAATGTGAGACAGTTAAAAAAACCCCGCAGAATATGTTCCTTGGATGTTTACATTTTTAGAAATCATGTGGGTTGCATGAGTGTAACTGAGAACAGAGTTTGGCCTTAAACATTTTACTTCCCTTTTTGTTTTTCTGCCAAATTGCCATTTACATTAACAGAAATTAAACATGTACATTGGCTGGGCCATAGAAGACCAATTGTGTAGTATTTTGTTTGATTTCATAATTGTTGCTTTTGCCACCATAAAATAACATTTTCTGAGTCAATAGTAGAGCATCTCCTTAAGAATTATATTAAATGATTGTTAATGTAATATTTTTTAAATTTTTTGTAGGGAAATTACATTGATTCAGAAGCTATTAAAGGCGAAGTGCTAAAAGTTGGAAATAGAAGTTGTGAGAACATCTACTTACAGTCTGAATCAGTTTTCTGTATGATTCCCAGAGATCTGCTGAAATTGCACAGTGAGCTAAATATAGAGGTGGGATACCCTCGCTCCATATATGATGTAGCTAATAACGATCCCACTGGAATTATGGTGCCTGCAAACTTAAAATGCAAATCTAATCCTCATGTTGGTAGTGGTTTCAGTTCATGAACTTTCCCTTTTGTGTGTGTGTGTGTGTGTGTGTGTGTGTGTGTGTGTGTGTGTGTAGGTCTTATTATTTCTAAGTTCCAGCTTTCTTCAGAAAAATGTGAATTCTTTTATGAGAAACGTGATTATTATCTGTATTGTGGTAGCACTTAGGAGCCCCAGTCATGGACCAGGACTCCATTGTATTAGGTGCTGTACAGACAAACAACAAAAAACGGTCCTTGCCGCCAAAGAGATTACAATCAAATTGTAAGACAAGAGACAACAGGTGGATGTGGACAGATAGACAGGGAAGCAGGTGGAAACCATGAGGCAACAGTTTTGGTCCTGATCCTGCAGGCCTTCCTTGGAGTCAATGGGATCAGGCACTTTGTGTAGAAAAAGCATGAAATAACCTGTTCTCCACCTACAACAATTCAGTTTTATTAGTTTGATAAAATCCAGATATTTAGGACAAGTACTTGAACCCAGGTCCTTCACCCTCTATGAACCAAAACCTGGTCCTACTGAGTTACTGATAGTGTTGCCATTGATTAAAATAAGGCCAGGATTTGACCCTGTGTTGATTCATATGGCATTACAAGTATCTTTCAAAATTGTTGAGAAAATTGTTGAGAAAAGACAAAAATCACAAATGATGTTCCTTTAAACTATGCAGCTTATACATTATGGGCCTTGTCCTGCTCCACTGAAATCAACAATGACTTTAGAGTGAATAGGATCGAAACCTACAGTATGACTTTCATTTAGTTTGGTGGTCCCCAAACTTTTTATGTCATGGTCCCCACTTACCCATAATGTAATTTGTCTGTGCCCTGCCAGGAGCAGGTCTGAGACCACACCCAGAGCCACAGCTGGGAGCGAGAGCCACAGGCGGGAGTGGGGCCAGGGCTGGGGGCCGCAGTCAGGGGTCAAGGCCAGAACCAAGCTTCGGTCAATGCCAGGAGCCAAACCAGGGCCTCTGCTGGGGGCGAGGCTGGGGCTGGAGCCGGACTGAAGCTGGGAGGCTCCCTCCACACTTTCTGTGGGGGCTGGCCCAAGCCCTGTCACACCCCTCTTAATGTTCCTTGGTGCGCCCTGCAGTTTGGGGACCACTGATTTAGATGGTAAGCTCTTTGGGGTAAGGATTGTTTGCTTGTCGTTTGTTCGTACAGCACCTTTCACAATGTGGTCCTGGTCCATGACTTGCCTCTTAAGCTCTACCTCAGTACAAATAAAATAATTATATTAGACAATTTTTGTTAAAAGCACAGGCACTAATTCTTGGATATAGAGCTGGCAAACTATGACATCAGATGTTCTCCTTATGCTTTCCCTTTGGCAAATACATTTTCATAGAAGATTGAAAATGCCATGTCTCTCATATTTTATCTATGTATATATGATATTAAATACACACACACTTTTACATTTATGTCGTTGGTTATGTAACTTATTTAATCAGTTCTATTATGTCCTATTTCCGTAACCCTTTGACTCCTAACAACCACAGGTGTGGCACATTCTACATGTGGAAGCAAAGAGGTCAGTAGTGAAGGGGTTAATCATGTTGTGTACTTGTTTACTGGCAAAAAGTCTTGGAAATTGCTGTCTGCCCAGCAAAGAAGACATTTTGCACTTTTGATGGACTAATCCTTCATTACAGTACCCAAAGGACTGACTTCCACACAAGAAAGACGAAGGATTGCCAAATGCATTCCAGTTGACTGAGATAGTGCCATGTGTCCTAAAATAATTTTGCCCTGGTAGCTGGTCAGTGTTTGTTTGCTTGTTTTTTTAAAACTTGTTGACTAGCTAAAAATTGTCAAGGATAGAATCACATGACGTTGGGAACTGTGCTACAGGAACTGCAGCATATTTCAGCCAGAAGGACATGTACTAGGGCTGTTTTAAAATCAATTACAGGTTTTTTCCTATAAACCCCCACTTTTGCCAGTGCAATTTGAGTAAAAGGTGATTAACACAAAATGGCCATTTAGACTGTAAGCACTTCAGAGCTGGGAGGGATAGCTCAGTGGTTTGAGCGTTGGCCTGCTAAACCCAGGGTTGTGAGTTCAATCCTTGAGGGGGCCATTTAAGGATCTGGGGCAAAAATTGGGGATTGGTCCTGCTTTGAGCAGGGGGTTGGACTAGATGACCTCCTGAGGTCCCTTCCAACCCTGATATTCTATGATTCTATGATTCTATGACTGTCGTCTTTGTTCTGTGTTTGTGCAGCGCCTATCACCATGGGCGGCAGGTATCATAGGCCAGCGAAGGCTAAGTCTCCCCTAACCCAGGCCTCTGGCTCCACCTATGCTCTGCCCCAAGGCCCTGCCCTCACTCCCCCTCTCCCCTGAAGCCACTGCTGGCTCTGCTGTGGCCAGTGGCCCAGGGCAGCTCTGTCCGGCCAGTGGCCCAGTGCTCGGACAAGCCAGCAGCCTAGTGCTCAGGCCCACTGGTGGCCCAGTGCTTGGGCCCACTGGCATGGCTGAGACAGATGGGCTGGGGCTCCTCCAGCCACAGGGCGGGGTCGGGGCTCCTCCAGCTGCAGGGGGGTGGCTCGGGGCTCTAGCAGGCAAGGGCAGGGTCTCGGGCAGAAGGGGCGGGGCTGGGGGCTAGCCTCCCCAAAGGGGACATTCACCTGCTGCCTATACCTATCACAAAGGGGTTCTGGTCCAGGCATGCAGCTCCTATGTGCTACATAATGCAAAGAACAAAGTAATTGTCTGTGTGTGCAAATGCTGAGTTTCATGTGTATAATATCATTTTGTGGGTGTGATGGCTACTTGGCTTCTTGAAAGGATGTGATGAACCACAGAGGACCAGATTCCAATTTCATTTCCACCAGTGTAAATTTATTACTCCAAACTTCTCTCCATGGTGGAGCCTTTCAGGCCAGGATTTAGCCCATAAAGGGTATTTCAGACTCACTGTTTCAGCGCTAATATGTATTCTATATTTTTGGTGGATTTTTTATTTTAAATCTTCACAGTATTACAATATCTTTTTCTTTATTTCTGTTAGTGGAAGCAAGAAGTTTTTTCAACGCTTATTGGGAAAGTGATGATTCTGCAAGATCAGAATTTCACAGGACTGATTGCTGGAGTTGTCTCAACCTCAGTGTTATTTTTATTGTTGTTGGGGGGTGTTCTATGGATGAAGAAGAAAAAACAAATTAAAGGTGCATCATTGCTAACTTCATGAAGTAATTTAAAAAATATGTGGGTTCTGTTAAAGCTTAAACTATTTTATGCACTGCCTACATGTAATGTAATATCCTTCTCATATACCCTGCCAGTAGAAATTGCAAAATATAGGCCCAATCTTCAGTTGCATTTCAACGCCTTTTTGGTGCCAGGGTTGTGTGAAGGGCCAGAGAGCAGATCTGGCCAGCTGACAATTTCCCTGAGGTCGGGGAGCTCTCAAGTGGGGCAGAACCCTAGCCATTCCTCTCCCCGTCAGTCTTGGCATAAGGGGCAGGAAGAGGGCATGGCTGGAGTGAACTGTACTTCATCTATACTCAACTGTTGTGGGGTCCCCTTGTGGGAGACGAAAACCAGCTGGTATAAATTAAAGCAGCCCCCAAGCGGCCCTAACTTTTGTTGAGGCTCAGGACAGCACATTTCCCTGAATTTCCCTGGTGGCCCCCCTTCTCAGCACAGCCAAAAACATGAATGTTTGACACTGTTTCTTTCAAACCCCCTTTCAGATCTGGGTAGTGATTTAGTTCGTTATGATGGAAGAGTGCACACTCCTCATTTGGATAGGCTTGTGAGCGCAAGGAGCGTAAGTCCAACTACAGAAATGGTTTCTAGTGACTCTGTAGACTACAGATCAACGTTGCTAGAAGGTGCGTCTCTGTTGTTAATCTGAGCAGACATTGCCATATTTTAACTTTCTTGTTTTTCAGCTATCTTCATATGACCACCTGTTTTGAACTATATCTTATTGCTCAATTTTTCATCAGACCTGTCTGTCTTTTGTTAGGGACCTTCACCTGGTTTTTTATAGAAAGTAGACTTCAGGGGTCTTTCACCATGTTAAACTGAGGGGTTTTTTTTAATTTTTACTATAAAATAGTCTGAGTGGCAAAAAGAGATGAGATTAGTGAACACATTGTAAAATCAGTGTAAAAAAATTAAAGAAAAAAGTACCATATTCCAAACCTTAATGAGGAGCTGTGGATTTATGATTTTTTCACTCTTATATGTTTATGTAGGTCTAGCAGGTAAAGGTGCAATTCTACTCCAGAAAGAGCCTGCAAGGGTAACATTAAGTATGTCTCAATGACTCCTACATCAGTTATGCTCACTTAAAAATGAAATTACATATATTCTGACTGCCCAACACTGCAACTCAACTGATGGTTCAAAAATCAAGCTGTATGATTAAGTCTGCTTATGTGGGTCTTTCTCAGTGTCTCCTGTCAAAGCTGTTCCACTTTGTACAAAATGCTTGAATAAGTCACTGGGCTGGAAACTAGCCTGATGGTTAGGGCATTCACCAGGCGAGATATACAGGAGAAATCGAGAAAGCCAGACCACAATAACTAGGGCACTCTCCTGTGATGTGGGAGACCTAAGTTCAGATTGCTGGTCTACATCAGGCAGAGTGGGGAACTGAAGGTGGGTCTCCCACATCCTTGGTGAGTGCCTTAACCACTGAGCTAAAGGTACCACCACCTCCCCCTCCAGCTGTTTGGTGAAGCTAGCCCTTAATTTCCTTTGCTTTTATGTTAAAAAAATGTCCAGAAATGGCACCAAACAGTCCATTAGGGGTCAAAGTAAATGCTTTGTTCAACTAGAAAATAATTTTTTGTGGACTTTTTTGACTTCGAAATTTTTCAGAATTTTCTAATTTGGTTTGGGTCAAACTGGTTTTTCCCCTCCCCCAATTTTTTTTTGAACTATCAGCAAACTGAAAAATAAGTTATTCACCCCGCTCTGTGCAGGACGTGTTTGCCATACTCTCCTACAAGGCTTCTTCATCTTCTTGACATAAAAGAAAGCTACAGCTTATTCCAAGAAAATCACAAGAACTAAATTAATATTGAATATGCCTTTGATATGCATATCAGTTACTGTAAGGAATAAAATGAAAAGAACACTGGAAAACTTTGAGGTACATTGGTAATAGCAATTAACATTATTTTACAAAACTGGAAAGACTCGCCTCAGTTGCGTAGTGATAATTGGATATATTCCCTCCTTGTGCAGCATAAATGCGAGGGATTTGTGTTTCTAAACATAACAGCATGAAGTTAGTATCTGGAATCTAATGAAAAATTTTAGCACTATCTGCATTTTATAATTTCATGTAACATATCTATGTCCAATTCCTTTTTTCTCTCTGATAAAATAGCCTCATCTGTTAGGGGTTTTCTCTGACCGTGGGCTAAATTCTGCTCATTGACTCTGCTGGAGTCATTCCATATGTAACTGAAAGTAAAATTTGGCTCTTTGATTCTATTATACAAATGTTTAAGAAACAATACCAAAAAAGTGAATGTTATATTGATTTAACCTATTCCCAAATCGTTTACTATGCTTAACTGAAACATTGTAATTGTTGTAATTTAAAATCCCTTGACAAATTGTTGGTTTTTTTCATGTTACACGAACTGTATTATCTTTGGAAGCTACAGGATATGACTCACCTTTAGGCATTTCCCTGGTTGAATATTGACCATTAGATAAATATAGCTTGTCACTGGCAATTTGGGAATTTAATGAAATGTCATGCAATTTAAAGTTGCCTACCAAATTACAATCTGACAATAACCCAAAGTTTTGTATTTTGCATCCTTTACTACTTCCTACTTGCATCTGTGTTCTTTTTCAGTTGTACTCCTATGGCTATATAGTCTAAATATACTACACACTTCTTTTTTTTTTACATTGGCTAGAAGTGGAAGGGCCTGGTACTGTTCCCTCTGACGTGAGTGGCAGTTTTGCCATTAACTTCAAAAGAAGCTGGGCTGGGCCCAGAGTAAATTTCTGTCTTCGGTGATGAAGTTTACATGAGCTTGGCAAGGCAGCTACATATATTTTTCTTTTCCCTTTTGTGACGGAGTATGTTGTAAAGCAGGCTAACTTCTAGACTGATTGAATATAACTGACTTTGCACAAGTTCCAGTTAAATACACCTCTTGATCTTTCATTGAGCACAGCAGGAAGCGTAAAAGAATTAAAATAATTTCTGTTATTACTTGCAGATCAGTTTCCAAATTTGTCTCAGAATGGCTCATGCAGACCAGTACAGTATCCTCACACAGACCTATCATCCAATCTGTCTAGTGGGGACTCGGATTTAGCCAGTCCACTGCTGCAAACTAATGTCCACATTGATATCAGTGCCTTAAATCCAGACCTGGTCAAAGAAGTTCAGCATGTAGTCATTGGTGCTGACAGCCTGATTGTGCATTTTAGTGAGATAATAGGAAGAGGTAAGTATTTCAACTCTTATCTTGCTAAATAACATTTTTGCACAGCCATTCATCATATTCCTTTCTGAAGGTAGCATCTTACATATCACTGAAAGATACTGCAATCATTTAACTAGAGACTTGCACACTTTGTTGTTTTTATAGGTTGACCACATTGCTTGTTCCAGGGACATCTTGCATCCCTCCATATGCACCCCAACCCCAACCTCCCTGTGTGCTACCCACCATCCCCCTCTATTTCATGGACTCCCTGCATTATCCCCCATGCCAGGGGCTCTGTCTCATCCTCCCGATTCCACCATCTGCCACATGGCATGGGCTCTGTGTCTACCATGTCCCTCTCCCGTCATTGCTCCCTTTCCCCCCATGCCAGGGGCTCTGTGTGCCCCTTATTCTCCCTTCCCCCTATAACAATGCCCCAGTTCTTCCCTTTAATGCCCGAGATTTTGTGTGCCTGACCCACCCCATCTCCTCCTTTCCCCCACACACCAGGGTCCCCCATTCTTCCTGACCCCCATGCCAAGGTCAATATATTTAGAGGTGTTCACTAATTTTGTGCACTTCAATATACCTGAGTGACTTAAGTGAAAGTTTGGGGTTTTCAGCACCTCTCAAAATCAGGCATAAAATGTCTCCAGTTGCACACACAAAAACTGAGGGGTAGAAAACCAGTGAACAATGATGGAAACTTGGCTGTAAACCATTTGTCCAATTTCTGTGGTGCAGGAAAATAGTCACAAATCAAATAAACAGGCACTGTACCCCCTCAGTGCATTATAGTTAGACTGGGAAGGATTGGGTTCTGAATTTGTAAATGTTGATTTCACCGTACCTCACAATATTTCTACTGATAATAATCAACATTTACAGATGAGCAAAGTAAGAAAAATGCTGCTTGAGAACTTAACAGAGTTTGATTTATGGATGTTTACATTGTATATTTTGACATGTGGCTATTGACAATGTGAGTTTTAATGGTTGTATAGCTTTAACTTTTTGAATCTCCAGGTCTGTCATTAAATAATTGTTGTCTGATGCCCCCATAATTTCCCACAACTGAAAATTAAAATTGATAAAAATAAAAAAGCTTAAAAATAAAATATTGATATCTGTTGAAATTATTTAAAAAAATTGAATTCTGCCAACCCTAGTTATAGATTATGTTTCCTATAGCAAGAGCAGGGCATTATTTTTCCCCAAACAAACATAAAAAAATCCCTTCATTTTTTTAAATATTGGAAAACTGCCAGAAAATGTCATTGATTTCATTTACTATGTCCCTACTTCATTTCATTCACTATATCCCCTTTTTTAAGGGGGCCAAAACCAGAAAAGGGCCAAAACCAGAAAAATTTAACTGACCCATACTTGAGGGTTTGCATAAAATGTGCCCAGTTTCCAAGATTGGGAAATTTTGGTTGCTTTTGCAAAACAGACTCCTGGCCAATTCCAGTTTGCAGGACTAAAGCCGCTTTTGGATTTGCCCAGAACTTGTGACTCTGGATCCTAAGTAGAATTCCTCAGCCTTATTTTCTGCACTGCTAATGCTTGAAAAACTGCTTCAGCTCTGTGACTACAAATGTTAATATTAACTTTAAATGATCTTTTACCTCTTGTGCCCAATGAATGTGCATTCATGATGTTGGCAGGCAAACCCTATCGTTAGATCTGTTTAAGAACATGCAACCTCATTGACTGGGATCCTCCAGAATATCTGTTTTTATATTAATAGTGATAAGTAAGTGTTCTCAGAAAATGCACAGCCCTGAAGCTCTAAGTTCTCTGTTGATCCACAGAGCAGGTTAGCATGGGCTGTGACTGGGGGTGCTTCTCCACACTGCCCCTTCCTTAACCCAAAAGCCCCTCTCCAGGGATGAGAGAGGATTTCAATCTACTCTACACACCTATTCATTTCTCTGCTGAGACTGCCAGCAAGAAGGCAAATTGTGATTATCATTTTTCGGTGACACACCATGTGGAAACTAGGGTCATGTTCCAAAGCCCATTGATGTCAATGGGAAGACTCCAATTGACTTTGGAGAGCTTTGAATCTGACCCGATGCAAGATGCCCAGCTTATTTCACAGAGACCTCTGATCATGCCCTACTGACTGGATTTTTAACTCATGAACTGCAGGTGAAATGCTCTGTTCCCCCTTATCATTCCCTTGAGCCATTCAGTCCCCTCCTCCAGAATACATCAAATAGCAGAGTATGGGGGGAAAGAAGGAATATTGTTTTTTTAAAATAGTCATTGCAAGAATATTAGGCAGTTGTGGAGCTAGCCTTTAGTCATTTATTTATTCTTTCCATCTAAATCAAGAAATATCAATTATGCTGGAAATAGAGCTTTAGCTTTATGTACTTGCTGCTTAATGTGTTATAAAGTATACATTGCAACAGTCTGAAATTAGAGTCTATTATGACTATGTTATAGCATAATTGCTAGTCAGTAAAGTAAAATGTAATATAAAGCTAATCTTACTTATTGAGATTGAGGTTAACCTTACTCATTCTTCACACAGGGCATTTTGGGTGTGTGTACCATGGGACATTGTTGGATAATGATGGCAGGAAAATTCATTGTGCTGTGAAGTCCTTGAACAGTGAGTTACATTTTTTAATAGTGAGATATCATCATAGCTCGTAAGGCAGCCAGAGTAACCCAAAATAGCAAATTGCTCTGTAGAGTTCCACTTTCACCTATAAAAGACTGACTTCAACTGCAACTACTATGAGCCTAATTCATCCCTGGGGTAATTCCACTGCTTTCAGTTCAGCTACAGAAGGGATAAATTTGGCTCTGTAAATTTGTTTGTCAAGGAGAACATTCACATCTTCTCCAAATACAAACACAGGCATAGGGAGAAGAGCTAGGGGAGGGCAAATAGCATTTTGCACACCATTAACTTGGCTTAGGTTTGGTTTTTATAAATGAAATTGAAAACCAGCAAAAGGAAGTTTGTACATAGTATAGTAATGATTCATTCCTGGCTTTATCTTCAGGCATTACTTTTTTAAAAAATGACTATAAAAAGGGAGGAATAAAAAATAATAAAGTATTTGAGAGAGACCGATATATCCAGATGATGGATTATTGAATATGTTCTATAACACAGCTTGCTTTGAACCTGACAGTGTTGAAAACTTACTGGACTATACTCTAAATATACATATTAGTATGCAGTTCAAACTGAGCCCAAGCCTGAAACACTCATACATGCTGGTAACTTTGACCTCAATGAAGCTATTCACATGAGTAGTTCATGAGCATGTTCATGAGTAAAGTCAAGCTTTATGGCAGTGGTTCTCAAACTTTTGTATTGGTGACTCCTTTCACACAGCAAGCCTCTGAACCTGACCAACTTTATTAATTAAAAACACGTTTTTAAATATTTAACACTATTATAAATGCTGGAGGCGAAGCAGAGTTTGGGGGTGGAGGCTGACAACTCATGACCCCCACGAAATAACCTCGTGATCCCCGGAGGGGTTACGACCCCCAGTTTGAGTACCCCTGCTTTATGGAATCAGGTCCACTGACTTCAATGTGAACCATGTGTCAAACTCCACAACCAGATTTGGATCATAGTTTCAACTATACCTCCCTGCTTGGGAAGGGGAAGAAAATGGCCCGTTTTCAAAATTATATCTATCCCCTCTAGTTTCTGGTAAGTTAGAATTTATTGCACTTTAGATGTATTGCAAATTGATCTCTCTCCCCCCCACCCCAACTCCCACTGCCGTATCTCTCAGGAATTACAGACCTGGAAGAAGTAGCTCAGTTTCTCAAAGAAGGGATCATCATGAAAGATTTCACTCATACCAATGTCCTGTCGCTACTGGGAATTTGCTTGCCCAGTGAGGGGTCTCCTTTGGTGGTGCTTCCGTATATGAAACATGGAGATCTTCGAAACTTCATTAGGAATGAGACTCATGTAAGTACATTATCAGATCTGTTAAATGGTGACGTTTGAGCACTCCCTATAACAGTATTATAGGTTACCAGATCTGACCACTACATTCTGTTTATAAAATGGCATTATTTTTGTATATTAACCACTGTTCTGAGAGTGCTATATTCTTTTTCAGAATATAGTCCCAAAACTCATTGACAATAAAGATTTACCATTGCCATCCATAAGCCCCTTGTTATAAACAAATTTGGTTTCTGAGATTAAAGTTGGTGTGCAAGACCATCCAGTGGTGTAAATTGGCACAGTTCCATTAACTTCAAGGGAGCTGTGCCAGTTTACACCCACTGCAGATCTGGCCCTGTGTGTTTGATGTAAAGGGACAATCGTATCTGGCTGCTATTATCAGTGCCATATTCACAACAAATTTCAGAGTAGTAGCCATGTTAGTCTGTATCCGCAAAAAGGAAAGGAGGACTTGTGGCACCTTAAAGACTGACAAATTTATTTGAGCATGAGCTTTCATGAGCTAGAGCTCACTTCATCGGAGAACTGTAGCTCATAAAAGCTCATGCTCAAATAAATTTGTTAGTCTCTAAGGTGCCACAAGTCCTCCTTTTCTTTTTACTCACAACAAAGTCTTTGTGATTTTTTTTTAAAAAAAATGAAAAAACAGAGCAATGGTTGGTACTAGTTCAAGTCTCTCAAATTTGCACTAAGAGTACAAGTTAGTAGAATGTGTTTTAGCGCTTTTACCAAGTATAAGATAATGGACCTGATTCTCCATTCTGTTAAGGCTCCTTTACACGGCTCTGGTGCATTTTTGCTCACTTATAGCAGTGTAAAGGAGCCTTTGGGTAACTGAGGCTGTATATATGTAGCAAGATACAGTTAGTAAATAGTCAGTTCACTTAGTAAATATTCAGTTAAACAAATGATGTGCAAGAATGGTAAGCTCTTTGGGGCAGAGACTGTCTGGTTGCTCTGTGTTTATACAGCAGCTAGCACAGTGCAGTCCTGGTCCGTGTTTGGGGCTCTTAGGGGATACAAATGATAATATAATAAAGAAACAAAAGCCAGTGGAACAGTGTTGTTTCACAGAAAGAACTGTCCAGAGCAAGCTTAACCTCATAGAAACCTGGAGGGTGTTATAGTTGTATAATAAATAGTCATGCAACCAGATACAGAATTTACACATTGGTATTAAACTTCTGAGTCTATGTAATTTCTGATTGAATAAATTGGATTGCTGGCCTTGGGCATCAGGTCTGCCTAGGCAATATGTTCAGACTAGACTCAAAATAACAACTGTGACAGTCCTGGCTGAGCCCCCCTAGTGGATGGTCACCAGTCTGCTGCATCAGTCCCAACCTTTGGATCCCACATACTTTGAGGCCTGCAGGGTCTGGGCAGTGTCCAGACACTGTTGCTAGGCCTGGTCTTCAAGGCACACTCCCAGAGTGCATACTCCCCATCTGGCACCCTCCTTGAGATGTGGGACCCTGCAGTTCAACTGCCTTAGGCCCTGAAACCAGTGCTGAACCCCCAAGCCTTCCCAGTCATTTATTCAGACTCCGCCCAGAGCTCTACCCCCATGGGCACGCTGGTGCATAGTTTAACTCCTTGTGAACACATGGCAGGTAAAGTAGGGAACACAGGCTTTGCACAGGAACTTCTTTAACACACACACTTTACTCTCAACACAGAAGCAATACTCCTGTAGGCAAATGTAGGCAAAACAACATCTTGAAGACACCCCTCCATCCCAAGTCCTTGTCATTCCTGAGTGGTGTTGGGATTTGGTCAGTTGGCATTGGCATTGGGGAAATGCCAGATCCTACTGCCCCCACTCCTCCAGCTATGTCATGTTTCTCAGGTTGGAATGACTCTCCTTGCTTGGAGAGCATGTCATTTTAAAAGCTGCATGTGAAGCCTTTTCTCTTTCTGCCCTTCCAGTGGGTATTTTCCATGCTCCAACCCCCACTGGAATTGCTGAGGCAGAGTCATTACAAGTCAGTGGTTGTGTCAGAGCAACCCCATTGTTCTGCCAGGGCTGACCTATTCAGTTGTCAATGGGCCTGTTTCAGTCTCCCAGCCTTAGTCGGTTCCTGCCCCCAAAACAGAGGTTCTAATCCACACTGAAGGTTGCAATCATAATTGTTGTTCGGAAAACAGAAAAGAATTCATAAATTGATACAGTCACTGTGACAGGGAACAAAAGATTGTAGTGACTGTGCGGGTGATATTGGAAGTGAGTATGTAAAGAGAATGGGCCAAATGCTGTTCTCTTACTGATGTGAACTTTAAATTTAATCTGCTACCTGGGGATTCCTGGTGTAGAGTTGGCATAGTAACTACATGTGACCCCAGCCCCAGCATTGAGGCTGGTAAGGCCAAGTGTGAGTCCTCTGCACTCTGGTGACCTCCAGTTGCTGGGATGATCCTTTGGGACAATGGCAGCCAGGTGTAATTTTGTGCAGCCTACAGGCTGCTTGAAATTATACTGGGGGTCAAACTGGCCCCCTGCCAGCCTTTGCCTAACCCATCCCCTTGGTACTGCACTGAGCTTGACTAGGCCAGGGGTTCTGGTCCATTATATTATATATTCCATGAATCCACAGACGGGAAGTTTTGTTGGTTTTACTTGCTGCTTCTTATGTTGTCTTCCTATCAAGATAAAAGTTATGTTTAGCTTCTATTAGCTGGAGCCTGATCTAAGCTTGTACCTGGTTTCATTGCCAACTTCTGCCTCTCACTGGGAGTTTTTAATACAAATTGAAGGCAGGATACAAAGCCCCAAAACATTATGGTCATAGCAAAAGATGGCCAACTGCATTCCCAATCAGTACTCCCCATAATTTACTATATCCTATTAACGATTGTAAATGTCCATGTTTTACAGAACCCAACAGTTAAAGATTTGATTGGATTTGGCCTTCAAGTAGCAAAAGGTATGAAATACCTTGCAAGCAAAAAGTTTGTCCATAGAGATTTGGCTGCAAGAAATTGTATGTAAGTACAATAATCTAATTCCATGCCACATTATCACATTATTGTGGGGAGAGTAACCCTGTGGTAAATGTAAAGCTTCCTGGACTATATACTGCAGCAGAAATGTATTTTTATGTTATACTGATACTATTAAGCTCACATAAAAATGAGCTGCTTTAGCCTGCTAAAGATTTACGGTTACACATATGCATGAGCCTAATTCAGTTGGCTCTAGACTGTTCTCAATGGTAGCAGATGACAGAACGAGGAGTAATGGTCTCAAGTTGCAGTGGGGGAGGTTTAGATTGGATATTAGGAAAAACTTTTTCACTAAGAGGGTGGTGAAACACTGGAATGCGTTACCTAGGGAGGTGGTAGAATCTCCTTCCTTAGAGGTTTTTAAGGTCAGGCTTGACAAAGCCCTGGCTGGGATGATTTAACTGGGAATTGGTCCTGCTTCGAGCAGGGGGTTGGACTAGATGACCTTCTGGGGTCCCTTCCAACCCTGATATTCTATGATTCTATGTTTTGTGCAGGCAGAAGGAAAAGGAAAGGGAGGATGGCAGCTCTCAAGGTTGAGCTGCCAGAGAATTAAAAAGGACTCCTATGAGGGAATTTAAACTGCGTTGTCTCAACTTGCCTTTTTTAACGCTGTGCTTTCACCCAGGCTACTCATAAACTGCCTTTCTATGCTGCCTCACCTGGCAGTAAGGAGGTAAATGTGGTGAAACTTTGTGGAACACAAAATGGGGAAAACAAAGAAACAGTAACAATGAGACTGCTTGACAGTGGGTCTTTCATTGCACGGACTTGACATCATTTTGGCTTGATTCTGCACAAAAGGGCATGAAACAAAATTATGCAAAGAATCTTATTAGTGTCTGGGTGACCAGACAACTTAGTTCGCACAATGACTGACATAGTACTTGCCCATGTTATGCTGATTCATCACCTACAGTAGGAATTAATGTACTACAGTATTAATCATTGGAATTTACTTTTTGTACGTGTGAGGAAGTGGAGCCCTGGTAGCAAAAAGGTTATTCACCCTTGCTATATAATATTTTTAAATGTGGCTGCTGTGGAAAGCCTCTCCTAATTCAGTTACTCTGCAGATCCAGGGATTTGTAATGAGTGAGGGGTTACATATTTTTCAGGCTTTTTATGAACAAAGGAATTGCCAGACTGGATCAGACCCAATGGTCCATCTACTACAGTGTTCTCTCTCTGGTGCCAGATACTTCAGAGGAATATACAAGAAACCCCACTTTCGGCAGATATGGGATAATTTGCCCGATGAAGGTCTCATCCCAATCACTAATAATTAGAGATTGGTTCAAGCACTGAGCATGGGGTTTAATGTCTCTTCCAATACTCCTTCTTTAGCATTATCTATTAGAATTCTTTGGATGTTTTTGTTATCCCTATAAATGTTCAATCCCTCTTTGAATCTTACTAGCAAGATCCCTCAATGATATCATGTGGCAATGAGTTCCACTGTCTAAGTAATCATGTGTTGTGTGAAAAATAATTTCTTTTGATCAGTTTTTAATTTGCCATGGTTCAGTTTTACCTTGTTCTTTATGAGGAAGAAAGAACAGAACTTCCTCTGTTACATGCATTAGTTTACATACTTCTATTTTGTTACCTCTTATAGGACTCCTTCTTAGGCAAACAATCTCAAGTTTACTCCAAAAATTTATTTTAGTTACAGTGTAAGGGCTAAAATGTCTCCCTTCATCCAGGTGGCTGGGTGTGGTACAGGATTGTCCTATTGGGGCTTGGGTGGAAACATCCTTCTTCCTCGGATGCAACATGGCTGTTACTGTCGCCTTGAGGTTGCACTAGTTACTGCCACTCATCCACCTCCATTTCACACAGGGTAATGGCCAGTGACTCTTCTCAGCAGCTGGTGGGTCCACCTTCACCCCAAATCCTTCCCTACCCCAAGCCCTGCTTTATGGATAACCTGGGAGCCCACATAGAGCTGGGTTTCACAGCACACAGGAAACATTAACCTCCTGTGTGGGCTCCCAAATGCTGCCTTCCCACCCAATAAAACCACAGCAATAATAATGTGTCTGGGACCTTCCAAAGCCAGGAAGGAAGGGGGAAGGATTTGCCCTACGGGCCTTTTTCCATCTAGTATTACTTATCTATTAAATAACAAAAATACACCAACCAATGGATCAGCTCTGTGTATTTCAATATGTACACCTAATACTGCCTTTGCTATGGACTATCATCAAATCTGAACAATTAGTGTGATAAAGAGGAATTGTCTTGTCTAAACTATTAGTGAATGGGAAAGGTGGTATCTCAATATGAAAACTAGTAGATTTCCAGGTAGATGGAAGAAGAAGCAACTATATAAGAAATAATTCAGCATTCACTGTCTGGATGTACAGGGCAGTATTAGAGACCTTTTTTATGATACAACTGTTTTTAAAGAATTGTAATTTGAATGATCAGGGCAATAGCAGTAATATTTCTGAGTTCATTCAATTTGTTAAATGGATATCACATGTCTTTTGTTTCAATTTAGCATGAGTTAATAGACGCAAGATAGAGTGCTGGCTTCAAAAGTTACGGTCTCAAACACACAAGTCACTTATTATAATTTAGAGAATATTCACAGTCATTGTAAATCCTGTCTGCTCAGCTACAGATAATAATTTTTGTCATTTTCATAGGCTGGATGAAAAATTCACTGTCAAGGTGGCTGATTTTGGTCTTGCTAGAGATGTCTATGATAAAGAATACTACAGTGTGCACAATAAAACAGGAGCTAAACTGCCAGTGAAATGGATGGCTTTAGAAAGTTTGCAAACTCAGAAGTTCACTACAAAATCAGATGTGGTAATGTACAGACTATCTATGTATATTTATATGTACCTCATTTAAAAACACCTCTAGAAATACCACCAAAGGCATCTTTATGGCATTTGATTAATGCACTAAGACTATATGTCCAAGCCAAGACTAGGGTGGAATCCTAATCTAGCTCACAAAAGAATATGAAATTGGTGTTATCCAAGTGCACAGGAGATATCTGTGCTCATCACAAAGCGACAGCAGTTTGGCATGTTTTGTCAGTTGCTCCTCAGGAAAGAAATGGAGGCCTAATCACAGTCCCAGTAAAACGGAGGATAAATCTGTCACTGAAATTACTGAGAGCAGGATTAGTTCCTAGGTCTGCAACTATAGAAAACACAAAGTTAGCTTTCACATTCTTAACAGATAACACCTCTTGAAGAGGCTTTATTTGCTTTATAAATACTTTGACCATTGCGACCAAACGTTACCTGGCTACATATGAAGAAAAAAAGTTACTAGCTGAAGTCACTAGTTGGCTGCATCACTTTGTATTTTAGCCTAAATTCAATTCAGATTCAGATTAGTCTGATGTATAGAATTTCAGCCATTTGTATTCTCCAGTATGTATTTATATGGCATTAGCCCAGTCCTCAGCTGCTGTAAATTGACCTCAAAGGAGCTCTGCCAATTTCACCTTACTTAGTTTAGTTTCTCTCCTTCTAGTTTAAGTGGTTCCTCAATTGTTTGCAGCATTATAGGCTGCATGCAGTAAAATAGCTTGTTTCACAGGGAAAATGGATATGATCAAATCTGTCAGACCATATTCTACAAGTGGAGTTCAGAACCTTCTCTCCCCTGTGATTTACTATTGGTTTGTTTTATTAGTGGTCCTTTGGTGTGTTGTTGTGGGAACTTATGACAAGAGGAGCACCGCCCTACCCAGACGTGAATTCTTTTGATATAACTGTTTACTTGTTACAAGGAAGAAGGCTACTGCAACCGGAATACTGCCCTGATCCACTGTAAGTAAATAGATTGCAACATATCCTGCAAACGTTATTGATTCTGGGTTGTTGGGTTTATTTTACATATTTCATAGATGAGCACTTACTGTATTTTTATTTCAATGGCAGGTATGAAGTCATGCTAAAGTGTTGGCATCCAAAACCTGAAATGCGCCCAGCATTTTCTGAACTGGTTTCTAATATATCAACAATCTTCTCCACTTTTATCGGCGAGCATTATGTTCATGTCAGTGCTACATATGTCAATGTGAAATGCGTTGCTCCCTATCCTTCTCTTTTGTCATCACAAGATAACAGAGACAGGGATGTGGATACATGACCAGGTCTGTCTACAATACAATGCCAGAGAGAAATCCATTAGTAGTAGTATGAACAAAAGTAAATGTTTTGTCCACTACTTTTTCACTGCCCAGTTTTTGTGAAAACACTGTTGCACATGTTTGATGTTGTCCAAACTGCACTGTTGATGAGATATGTTGTTTATAGCTATGGGATTCTACACACTACAGTGGTAAATCCCAAATATTTGGGACGGCTGTATCTATTTACCAGACTACATCTACCACCATCTAGTGCTAATACCCACCAGCTCTCATTCATTTGTGAAATGAATGTGCTCACCATTTGCAGCCTGGGTTTTATTGTAGTTTACAGCATGTACAGCAGAATGAGGGGTGAGCAGCAGGGATGTACAGAGACTCATGATTAATGCAAAGACGGGAAAAGCTAGAGTACCAATCGCTCAAGCCTGATGTACCATTCCTGTTGCATGTGCTATTGGGCAATGGGCAGTGCAGTAACGGTTTTCACACAAAGACCAGGCCAGATAATGAGAATTCCAAAACTGTACAATGTCTCCTGTTGTATAAAGTAGACTCTACCTTTGTTCTTTGTTTGGCCATTATATCAATAAGGTTCCTTAGAGCCAGTCTCATGGCAAGTTTCTAAAATGATAGTCAACATTCCAAAATGCCATGAAATAAAATGAGTATGTCAGCTTTTGAGGAGCAGTATATTTATGCTGTACATAAAATGTAAGGGAACACACCCGGAAAAAAGCTATCTCAATGTTAATGTCACTATCATTCCAAAACTCAGTCGCTCCTTTGAGAAATAATTTGTATGTACAGATTTCTTACTGAAAATTGTGAGGCTTCTCTTCTGTCAATAAAGTGCTTTAATTGTTCCATGAGAGTAAAAATTTAAGGAATCCATATTAACCAGTAGGCTAAAGCCTATGATGCAGCAGTTTTGGAAGCACCATTTGGAGAGGTAGTCAAGTAAACAGTGGACCAGTAACAGTGCGAGGAGCCAAGTGACCCTGAGGAGCTGGTATGACCGCATGTTTAGTAGCTGCAACTCTGCCAGCCAGCCACGCAAAGGAGCTGCAGCATAGTGTGTGTAAGTGGTTGAGAAGAGATGCTGAGCCAGCTGAGGAAAGCCAACAAGGCTGCAATGTGGTGGGATTGCTGCCATCCTTTGCATGCCAGTACTGAAGGATTAAGAAAATTGAACAAAAGAAGAAACATTTTTTAGCACCCATAGTTGCTCCTTGAGTTAATCCAGCCCAGTGAGTTATGATACACAGTATATTCCTAAATCATGACCAGAAGTGATTTTCAAAAGAGATACTAATTAAAGTTTTTGTTATGTAGGGAAGAGTACTGTAGCTTTAGGGCAAGCATCATGTGTCATTTATGTTCCTGTGGAATTCTGTGCATATTACTGTATAGCTTGTTTGGTGTAGGATATAACTGGTTGTTAGTTTAAACACTTAAAGTATTCTATTTTTATAAAAAAAAAAGTTTATTTTTAATGACATATACCAGGTTTGGTCAGGCCACAAAATACTGCACTGTGAATGTTTCAGAAAATGTATGTCAACGTTGGAGTCATACATTGTAGTGAGGTTAAAAATGACTATGTAAATATTAAGGAGGAAAAGAACTAATTGATACTCCACCCTAACTATAATATAACCATTGCTGGAAGTCAAACACTTTAATATGTGCAAGGTGAGGTAGTGTTTAGAAAGGACCTGATTATGAGGAAGATTCATTGTTCTTGAGGAAGAGTGTTACAACGGAAAGGTTTCTAATGAGGGTGGGCAAACTACAAGCTGATAATACTGTATTGTATTACACCACCACTTTCATTTCAGATGCAAACATTTCATGTGTGCTAAGAGCACTACTAACTGTAAACTGCTAAAGGACAAAAGATTTTACTGCAGGAAAAAGAATCATCTCTACAGTCATTACAATGGCTAAGAAAGTTTATGACACAAAGATTTGGGGAGGATACTCCAAAGCCGTACATCCATGCTTGAGGAAGGCTGCAATGTGAAAAAAAAAACATTTTTACTATTTATGAATTTTGCTTAATATAGTTAATGTTGTGTCTGGGACACCTGTAAGAGTATATGATTCTGGTAAGGATTTGATGTTTGTCAATTCATGCATTTGCAAATGAGCTGAATGGTACTTATGGAGATAGTTGTTGGTGTGACCTAATAAAAGTTATTAAAATGAAGTATCGTAACATTCTGTGTGCTGATAATTCATGGTACTACTATTTGTATTTGACTGTTAAGCTGACATAGGCCTTTATATTCCCTTCCACTAACATGAACAGGGGGATCGGAAACTTGTGGAACTGGACTGAGGGAGCAGATGGGAGGGAACAGTTTAGACACACAAAAACATAGGGATTGCCACAGTGGATCAGACAATGGTCCGTGTAGTCCAGTATCCGGTCCTGGCAATGGCCAGTACTAGATGTTTTAAAGTAAGGCACAAGATTCCCTATAATGGACAATTGTGGCACAGTCTGTCCATTAGTCTCTTCCAGACAGCAGGAATTTGGTGCTCAGCTTCCATTCTGGAGCAAGGTTTGTATCATTTTTACATTTTTGTTCTATTTAATGGAACTAGATTTCTCTAGACCTGAATCCTTCTAAGCTCCAGGTCTCAATGACAATTGGTGTCAGGGAGTGCCACAGGTAATTAGGCATGATTGTAGGTCGGGGGGAAGGATTTCCCCTGCTGCATTTCTCCTCCTCCCCACAGAAACGCTCCATCCCAAGTCAATGAGAGCTGTGGGAGGAGGGTGTCAACAGAGGGAGGGCCACATTAACACTACACTTCCTAGCATGCTCCTCTCTAAGCCAGGTGGCTATTTGAGTGGGAGTTAATTCTTCTCTAAGATGGATGGAATCAGCTGAAGTGTTGTCAGATGCACAAAGCAGAGAAACAAAGTGTTTGTCCTCTTAGATTTCTCCCAGTGACAGCAATCTCCAGGGTGACTGGGAGCATGGGCAGGAATGCAACATTCAGCAAAAATTCAGGGAAGTGCCGTAGTCACTAATTCGGTGGCATTGATTCTGGATCTGATCTCACGTATGCAGTGGTGAAAGTGCTAGTACGGATAAAGCACCAGTGGCTGCCAGCGTTCTAACCACTCTGTTGTGCAGACCAGACGCAACCGTGTCTGAGGTGCCAGGGGTCCCTTGGCCTGTCTATTCTGTATAGCGCACATGATATTAAAACACTGTGATTTAATTATTAACTAATTAGGCTGCTTTTACTGTTATTAACCAATTGTAGAATACTTGGTCATTCATTTTGCTGTGAGATTTTATATATCTATATATAGATATAAATAAAATAGTAAATGAAACAATGAATTCACACGACTGTGGCTCGTTTGGATAATGTTGATCACTAATTTGGCCCCTGAACCACTGAGCTCTGAGTATCACAGCTGCAAAGGTTTTGCTGATACAGCTATATACTGTTATTTCTATACTGGCAAAGCCCCCGGTGGAGATGCAGCATATACTGGCCAAAGGAGTGCTTTGGCCAGTATAGTTAAACCATAAACCACCTTTCCAAAGGACATATGCTATACTAGACCCTTTTGCCTGTATAAGCTGTGTCTACATGGGGGGTTGCCACATAGCTGTTTCTCTTATTTTCCACACCCTTTACCAGCATAGTTATGCTGGCAAAACTATGTAGTGTAGACCTGGCCTAGATGATTTGCCTAAGTTTTAAATCCAAACCATTTTTTAGTTAACTAAGTGGGGTTAAAAATCAATGTCTAATTGGTTGAAAACAGCATTTTTGTGCTCTAACTCCGGAATAGCTGAAGAGTTTGTTTGGAGAAAATCTGACTTGTTGACTGAGGACAAGAATGAGCAACTTCAACCCCAAAGGTAATTTTGAAAAAAAAGTTATTGAAAATAAGGGCTTAGAATGAAAGTGCACTTTTGTTGTGTCATAAGCCGAATACACTAATAGTGTTGCCATTTTTAATATCCGTGAATTATTTTCCATTAGTACATCTTACATGTTGGGATTGAGGAGTGCGCTGGAAAAAGTCATCTAAAACTTCTCAATGAACCTGGAGATTTTACTGCAGTCAAAAATCAGTTGCAGTGTCATCAGTCTGTTGCATTACAACGTATAGCCGAATGACGTACTTAGCTGAAATACCAGATTTGTAATGCATTCCTCTGCTTCCTTCCCATGATTTGTTAAGACTTGAAGTTTGCTGCGCTGCTGAAAGGACATCAGAATCACAAGACTAACACTTGGTTATGTGCTCTAGTAACTTCCTTTATATAATGCACATAACATGGTGGGGCAGATCTTCAGCTGGCCTAAATTGGCATCGCTCCATTAAAGTTAATACTATCTATTGTTCTGGTACATTAGTGCAAAAGCTAACAAGAAAGCAGAATACTAAGATTTGAGAAATCAAGCCCACAAAAGCCAAGAGGTTAGAAATCAGGGGGAGAAATCCTGACCACACTGAAGTTTTGCCATTGACTTAAATGGTGCCAGGATTTCACCCATGTTTTTAATGTAATGTTTACTCAGCCCTTTTACACGGCTTTTATATTTTACAGTAGACACTTAATAAAATACAATAAAGTTTCTACTAAAACAAGGGAACCAGTGATACTTTACTACCACACTGAGCTGGCGAGGTGTTGCACACTAGTATTTCCCTCCCTCCCACTGGTATTCTTGCAGGTTTGTTATTGTTGAAATATTAATCTGATAATATCACTCTAATTGCCATATACAACTTAATTTATATAAGAATGTATGCCAACATTTCTGTTATAGTTTCCTGGATTAGTAAGGCTGAGGAATCTCTTAAAACTGCTTCAAAAGGATTTAATCTATATGACAAATTCTACCCTCAGAAATCATATGAGTAACTCAGGGTGAAATTTGGCCCCAGCTCTGTAAATCAGGAAAAGATAAAATCATAGGTGTTCAAGGATGTAAACTATATGAGGAGAATGTGGCAAGAGACTGGGATGGAATTTGGACTTTGTGTGGTCTTGTATGTAACATAACATAAAAATAAATGAGAACCCCCCGAGAAGGAGTTTTGTGAAGTTTCTCTTTAGTGGCATAAACCTTGACCCTGCCACAGCCTTTCAGGGAAACTCTGTGGGACTAAAAGGTCATGTGGAATCAGGGAAAATTGTTGCACACTGGGCTACTGTGCCATGATCTGGCTTCAGTGATGTGTGAGGGATCTGTGTCTTCTTTGGTCTGAACGCCCTATCAATTCCAGGATGGGAGGCAGCTCCCAACAGAATGATACACAGGAAACTCCATGAGTGGCATAACCTAGATAGGGAAGATTTGACCCTACATCTCTGCCTCCTTGAGACCAAGAGTAGAGCTAATGTGTCTGGTTATGGCAATTTGACAAGAGATTCAGATTTGCCCGTTTTAATTACCAAGTACATTTGAACCACTCCTCAGAATAAATGAGATTTGAAAACGCTCCCCTATGGTGTAGTAAGTGCTACTGCCAAAAACTTTAGGGTGCAGGGCGTGTGCCAAAAGGAATGCTTTGTACACATTGACAGGGGGGCTTACTGGCTTATTAAGCCACAAAAAAGTACTTCAGGCTAGGGAGGTCTCTACTTGCTCATTGCACTTATGGCTCTAAAACTGAAGCACAATTTAAATAAGAAAGCTGAGTGGAAGTTTGTAATATTAGTATGGAGACTGTATGAACTTAATGGTAAATAGACGTGTACGTTATTATAAACCTATAGCCACTGACAGCAAAACTGGTCATAATGGAAGTCACATCAAGTTCCAGCAAACTGGTAGATGGTTTTCCAAAGCCTGGGACATTATTGTGATGCTTCCCAGGGGTATCTAGGGTTGTGAGGCACCTCACTACCACTTGCTCTTAGCATGAGGAAGTCTGTGGGTCAGCTTCCAGACTCCACTAGCCTCTGGCAGCACAAGCCCTACCTTCCATGCCTCGCTCTGTGTCCAAGTTAGCAATAGGCACACACCAACTCCCAAGTCCTCCAAGCATCCCTCTTGGACGAGTGCTCACAGAACTCTCAGCTTCTCTACTCCCAAAGGAATAACACTCATCATCTTACTAGTTTCACCTCAGACTCACCACTGCACTTAACACACAGCACTTAGATATAGTGAAAACAAGAATAAAGTTTATGAAAGCAAATGATACTAACTCAGACTACTGAAAACAAGGAGTTACATATAAAACAAACTCATGACACTCATTCTATAGCCTAAATGTAACACACAAGACTTTCCTCTGTTAGGCTAGCTTATCCCAAGTCTTTTTCCTAGCATTCTCAACCAGGATGACTGAGACACTCCTTTGATAAGATCAAGCCTGGTGACAGCTTCTCTTCCCACACCAAAGGATGAAATCTCGTCCCCTTTCCACTTCTCTTATGCAGTTACAGAACATGGTCCCTTACCCCAGGAGGTTCCTGCTTCAGAGACTGATATTGGGGTTCCTTTGTCTTTGTAAATCCTCAGGTCTGTACCTGACCCAGACAGCAAACATAGCCTGTTTCCAAGAACAGCCATTGTTTTTACGCCGATTGAGTTGGCCCGGAGGTATACAATACATGAAGGTCTGCCAGGCAGATAAGTGTTTACTAACCCCTTCCTGCCTAGAATCTGTTTCTCATCTAGTTACCTGTCTTAATTTGCCTACTTTAAGAACATAATTTTCGGTAGACATACATAACTCCTTTCACATTATCTGCACATCCACTTCACAAGGATCATGATTAAGGCTACGATTTAGTCACAGGTACTTTTAGTAAAAGTCATGGACAGGTCACGGGCAATACACAAAAATTCATGGCCTGTGACCTGTCCATGACTTTTACTAAAAATACCTGCGACTAAATCTTGGAGGCGGGGGGTTGGTGCTGCTCCAGGGGAGGGCAATGGGAGGGGTGCTGCTGAGGGGGGGCACTTGGGGCCAGCAGCACCAGCTGCCAGGGGCTGCTCTGGCCGTCTGGGGGGCTGCTGCCCGGGGCCACCGGAGCAGCATCTGGTGTGACAATCCCAGGGGCCACTGCAGAAGTCATGGAGGTCACAGAATGGTGATCTCCATATCAGACACAGAGCTCTAATCATGATGACCAGTGTGACACATGCTTTAAATAGAAACCTCACATAGATACCCTGGGTGCACCCAGTGGATCCTTGTACCCCGTGCCCTCTGCCAGTTGGCACCAGGAGGTTTCTGGATCACAATTATTAATTATTAATCCTGTCCTGCCCCTCCATAAGCTCAGATCCCCAGCCCTGCATAGGAGTTATTGTGCCAAAGCAGCTCTCCCCATCCATGGCTCTCCTGCTGGGATCCACAGGATTTTATCCCTCTCCGCAGAGGATTATTTGGTCCTATATTTTGCAGAATAAAACCCCAAGGAGATTAAAATAATAATAACACTACCTTCATGCCATGAAAAAATGAATGTCCATTAGGGGTTAATGGCCCATGTTAAAAATACACTAGGAAATGTCCATGCTTTATGCAATGCTTAGTTTAGATAATATCTGTAATATTTATGTGCTTGTTCTGCCAAGGAGATATTATAAAACAGACTCATTCATAAAATGTGGCATTTGCTGGCAGTGTAATCACTGTGATATTTTTCAGCATGAATTTAGTTTGTAGAGCTGTTTCATCTGAGTGAAAACTAGTCCCCCTCCCCCACCTTTTTTTTAAATGCCTGAATGATGATACAGAATCTTTGTTCATTGTTCACACATTCAGCCACAATCAGGAAATTACAGAAGAAGATGAGATAAGAGGTTTTCACTGCTTGAGATGCCCGATATCGTCTTTTGTAGTTTAATATTGTTTTTTTCTGTTATGTATTTATTTACCATCACTAATGTTTAGGTCTCAGTGGTCCCATACTGCCAGAGTAATGGCAGCAGCTATAAAAGCTGCTGGAGGAACATTCTCTGTAAAGATCCTTTCCTTTGGAATGCTCTGCTTCCCTGAGATCTGAATAATGCTCGTCCCCTCTCCCCATTCCCCCTCCTAGCCCCAATCTTTTGACCTTCTGGATACATTGTAAATTCCACATGTCGGAGCACAAAGTGATGGACATAGGAGGTTGAGGGTAGGAAAGTGCAATACTGATTTAAGATGTATTGGTCACATGAATGGTAAGTAAATGATGGGTGGTAGGAAGGAGAAGCACTGTTGCATTGGATGCTTTATGTTTTGTAATGCCTATGTGATGGTGTTTTTAAATGTACATCAAAGGCACTCAGAGGAGGGGTGCAAAAGGCATGTAAAGTGGCTTTTAGCATTCCCATCAATATCTAAATAAATAAAACTTCTTGAGAAGCAGAGCATCAGGCTATGATCGGGTGTGTCTTTGACATATAGCCAATCACAGACCACTCTGAAGCTGATGGGAATTCTAGCCACCATTCAGTCAAGATAATGGATCAAGGAGGACTACGCTTGGGTGCGTGGGCATTTAAGGAAGTGGAAGCTCGGGTGATTTTCAGCAGAATGCTTCAAGTCCCTAGAGAAGGAGGGTGAAGGCATGATAAGATAATGAAGATCAATGGATGGCTCAAGGATTGGTGCCATGAGGAAAGTTTGGGATGATCGATCATTGGGAAGCATTCACAGAAAGAAGACTCTTCTCGACTGATAGACTCCACTTGAGTACCTGGGCTACTAATCTTTTGGGATCAAGTCTGGCATGCTTGATCAGGTCTTTAAACTAGGAGATGAAGGGAGAAGGTTGGGAGAGACTCATGAACTCTCCACTCCTGCCATCAATACACAGGAGGAGAAAATCAACTAAATGAAGCGATAGTAAGAGACAATTGAACACCTCAGAAGTAATAGAATGGACAGCATGGAGAAAGAAAATATAAACACTGATTGGACAAGTAGTCACAGTTAGTGATTGGACTACATCTAACCCAGCTAGACAACTGGGTAAGGTCCAAGGGAAACAATGTACATGAATGCAGAGTCTGGGCAATAAAACGGAGGACGTGGAACTACTGGTGCAGGAAGTCAAACCAGATATTATAGGGATTACAGAACCATGGTGGAATAGCATTCACACTGGAATACAAGTACTGAATGGTATGTGCTGTTGAAAGAAAGAAAGAAAGAAAGAAAGAAAGAAAGAAAGAAAGAAAGAAAGAAAGAAAGAAAGAAAGAAAGAAAGAAAGAAAGAAAGAAAGAAAGAAAGAAAGAAAGAAAGAAGTAATGGTGGTTGAGTAACAATGTACATCAATGACACAATAAACTGTTAAGAAATAAGCAATAGTATGGACAAAACCGTATCTGTTTGGGTCAAAATCACTGTAGCGAAGGATTGTAAAAGATCTTCTATTTCGCTAGTGTTAGGAGTCTGCTATAGGCCCCCACCCCAGGATCAGACCCAGACATGGATAGAGATCTCTTTAATGTTGTTAGAGAGAGACGTACCACTGGGAATTGTGTCATAATTGGAGACTTTAACTTCCCATCTATAGATTCGAGACTATATGCTACTAATACCGATAGGGCCCAGTGATTCCTGGCTGTGACAGATGACAGTTTTCTTCATCAAATTGTCACCAACCCAGCAAGAGGTGATGAAATTTTAGAATTGGTTTTGATAAGTAGTGAGGACATCATAGACGAGCCAGTAGTAGGAAATAACCTTGGATCAAGTTCATCCAGTTTAAATTAAATGGAAGGATAATCAAAACCAGGTTGTCAGCTATGGTCTATTAATTCAAAATGGCAGACTTTGGAAAGTTAAGTAAATTAGTTAAAGAAGTCAACTGGACTGAAAAGCTCAAGGACTTAAAAGCAGAGGAAGCTTCGAATTTCTTCAAATCAGCTATACTAAAACTATCTGAAATTTGCATCCAAGCAAGGGGGAAAAAACCATGTAGGGAAAGGCTCCAGACCAAGCTGGATAAATAACCACCTGAAAAAGCTTACTAGGAGTAAGTAGCGAGCCCCCAGAGAATGGAAAAAGGGACCGATCAGCAAAGAATGCTGCGAAGGTTAGAAAATGTAGGAATAAAGTTAGGATTGCTAAAAGTCAAGCAGAATTAGCTCTTGCCAAGGAAATTAAAATAAATAAGAGGTATAGTATATAAATAAAAAGAGACTCAGAAAGGATGAGGCTGGGCCACTGTGCAATGTGCATGGGAAGGAGATTAAAGATCATCTAGGTACGGCCCAAAAACTAAATGGGTATATCTCACTTGGGGCCTTGGGCACAGAGGCAGATTAAGGTTTTGTGGGGCCCTGGACCACAGCTAGTGGGGGCCCCTCCCCAGTCCTTCTGCCTACAGTCCCCCTCCCACCCCTCCCCCCCCCCCCACACACACACCCCAGACTCCTGCCAGGGAAATGGGGTCAGGGTGTGGGGGCTTCCCCGGCCTGCCTGACGCTCCTACCTGGGAGCGGGGTCTCCACTCCACCCACCAGGGACTCCTGCCAGGGAGCAGGGTCAGAGCATGAGCCATAACAATATTAGAATGGCCTGCACGCAGCTTGTAGGTGGAGAGGTCTTTAGGATAAGGAATCCCTTCCAAGCCCAGAGCCTGTGCTGTGTCGGGGAGGGGGTGTCTCAGTTTCAGGGGGCTACTGCTCTGCTCGAAGGGGCCTTGTAACCCTGTGAGCAGAGAGAGAGAAGGATGGCCTCTCCAGCAGGGAAGGAAGGGAGCAGCCCTGCTCTGGCCTGGCCCCCTGGGAGGGACTGCATCACCAATCTTGTCCCCTAGTGCTGACTTCCCGGCTTTCCAGCGGAGTGGGGGTCACTGTCCTCCCCAAGCTTCTACTAAGGGCACAGCTGCTGGGGCTGGCAATCGGAGGAGGGCTGGAGCCAGGCTCTGACAGGGACCACTCCCTGCTGAACATGCAGTGACACGGGCAGCTGGTGATGGGACGTACCCTCAGCGGAGAGGGGACGGAATAGGAGCAGATCCCCAGCAGGGACAGGCGGCCTCCATGCCTGGTGTGGTGGGGGATCAGCTGCAAAGCACAAAGATGCAGTGGGCTGACACTGGAGAGGGGTTACCATACCTGTGCCTGGCTAGGAGTGGGCGGCGGGGGGGGGGGGGGGCGGGAAAGGATGCACTGGCTGCTGCAGCTCCACCAGAACACTGGTGGGGGGGGGGCAGCGCGCCAGCCCCCTGATGGGCCTGAGTCCTGCACCTGGACCAAGGGGTTCCTACTGCAGCTGGGTACCGCCTGGGCAAGCAGGTGCAGCGGGCTCCCTCCTGGAGCCTGCTCTGTTCCCCCATACACACACCTTGCGGGGGCTTGCCTGCTCCGCCTGCCCACCTGGCGCTCCTGCCGGGGAGTGGGGTCGGGGCACGGGAGCTTCCCTCACTCCCTGGCAGGAGTGCCGGATGGGTGAGTGGGGCAAGCCCCCACACCCCTACACTGCTCCCCAGCAGGAGTGCTGGGCAGGCAGAGGGAGCGGGGTCAGGGCATGGGATCACCCATTTTTCCAATTGGTCAGGATCCCTGGGCACAGGCGCTGGTGGCCCAGTGGTTAATCCACCATTGCTTAGGCACTGGTGCGCTTCAGTCCCTCCTATTCTCTTCCTATGGCATATAAGTCTAATACCATGTGAGCTGTAATACTTTGGTCTAATTTCTTATCAGCTCTGTGTTCTTGGGGAACCAGGGTGTGGTATCCAGCCTGTCTGACTCATGAAAGGCCTAATTTTTGTTGTGGGGTTTAGAGTGTGGGTGCTGGGTTGTGTTGATGGCCTGTGAAATACAGAATGTCAAACTAAGTGATCGGGTGGTCCTGCTGGCCTTAAACTCTACAAAGTAATTAAACTCTTTTATGGAATAAGATAACAGAAACAATAGACATCACTGCCCAAGAAACTGGCTGCATACAAGGCTGATCAGAAGCTGAGCTATGTGATCAGAGGGGTTTCCCTGGGAACTGATTGCAAGCAGGGCAGCTGTGTGTGCCTGTGTGTGAAAGAAGCAGAAAAACAACTAGAGAAAGCCAGGAGACAGTGAGAGAAACACTGGTAATTGGGCACTGAAAACAACTTGAGAGAGAGAGAGATTCTTTTAGATAGAATGCTGGTTGGAAACAGGTTTGAATTACTTAGCAAGGAAACTGCATCCCGTTGTTTGTTCCTACTGTGTCAAGGAAACAGGACTTTGTATACATTCTTGGTAAACAGATTGTTGGAGCCCATAGCATGAGTAGTTTCAATATACTGGAGAGAAGATCTCGAGACAACTAGAAGAGAAGTCAGTAGGCCATTCGTTGTTACATAGTTAACTCACCACCAGTGTCAGGGTGTGATGTTGCAGGGGTTTTCATCTGTGGTGCAGGCCATCTGTTTTTGTGCACCACTCAACCCTTTAGCTGAGAAGCAGCTAGTTGAAACCCCTTTCAGGATAACAAATGTCCAGGTATAGTCCAAAGTCCCAAGGAATCATCCTGTCCTCTGAGCGCTGTGCTGAACACTTTCCTGGGCTTCCACTGCCTTTCCCCAGCTCAGGTATCAAGAATTGTCATGCCCAAACAAAGTCTTCCTGCGATCTACAGCCTCCAACAGTCTCTGGCTCTTCAGCCTTTGACAGAAGCAAGCAAGCCTGTCTCCTCCCTGTGGTTTCTCCCTTCAAACTGAATTCTCTCCCCTTTCATAGAATATCAGGTTTGGAAGGGACCTCAGGAGGTCATCTAGTCCAACCCCCTGCTCAAAGCAGGACCAATCCCAACTAAATCATCCCAGCCAGGGCTTTGTCAGGCCTGACCTTAAAAACCTCTAAGGAAGGAGATTCCACCACCTCCCTAGATAACGCATTCCAGTGCTTTGACAGAGCTCAAGCATCCATTAAATTATCACCTGATCTTTCCTTAATTCCTGTGGCTAATTTTAGTACACCTATTGCACCTGTTCCATAATTAACTTTCAACCCTTTTCTAGCCCATGGTGCACGTCACCCCATCACACATCTCTCCCCCACTTCCCCATCTCCAGACAGAACCCAACTGGCAGGCCCTCTCAGGGGTGCAGAGAGGCCCAGGCCATTTCCAGCTTTTGAGGCCCCTAGCTATAATAAAAATTAAAAATCACAACACATGGTCTAACCTTGTGCCATCAGAACTGATATATTTTATTAATATTTATGAACATTTGTAACTCTTTAATATGACAAAATCTATAACAGTTAACAAAAAAATTATGTCTTTTACCAAAGCACATCTCTTATTTCTTAAATGTGCAGCTCTAAGCTGAGAGAGTGTGTCACATTTTGGTCAGATGGGGATGCACATAAAAACAAGCTGTGAAACTTATCAAATGCCAAAAAATTAACAAGTGTCTAAATTTGAGGCCCCCTTTGAGCTTGAGGCCCAGGCCAAATGGCCCTCCTGTCTCTCCCTCTGATTGGCCCTGCCAACTGGGTACTCTTCAGGTACCTCATCAGGTGGTCGAAACCACAGTTCCAGCTTCCAGTTCATCCACCCACATAAACCACAAGTCTTTTTCCTCCAGGATCTCTTGCTATATTCCTCCAGCCGTTCTTTTTCTTGTGTGACCTTTTGTAGGGCCTGACTGGCAGACACCAATCTTTTCTGCAGTTTCTCAGTCTATGTTCCCTGAGCCTTTCCCTCAGCCTTCTCTGATTTCTCCCGAGGTTGAGAATCACGTTCTATGGTTAGTGCAGACTCCTCTGCCCTCTCACAGAAAACATCCTTTTCCCAAAAGTCTGCCCAATTTTCTTCCCCTTCAGTGCCCATGAAGGCTTGTTCCTGACTTCCTGAGTCTTGGCGCTTCCATTGATGGATAAACTTCTATGATCCCATTCCACCTTGGTTTGTAGCAACCTCTGTTCCCATTTCTCTGGTCCGAACATAATCTTCTGCTGGGAGGCTTTCATTTACCTCATCTCTGGCCCTCACCTCTTGTCATTTCACCCCCAGGCTTTGAAGATACTTTAAAGCTTTCTCTTCAGCCCTTTCAACATCTCCTACATGGACAGTCAGGTCTCTCTGATCACTTCCCTTCTGTTCAGCAGGGCTAAGTGAACCCAAGCCTGGTGCCTGGTTCCTGGGCCAGGGCTGACATGTCACCTAGCAATGCAGGAAATACTGAGTATTGCCTCAGGGTTGGAAAACCCCACCTGTCTCATCCCACATCATGGGCGGGGCAGCTACTTTGCCACCCCAACCCACAGCCAGCACCACTGACCTCATACTTCAATATCTGCCTCTGCTCTCCGGTTAACATGGTTCTTCCCATGCACACAAGAAATGTGTACCAGCAAGTGTCTGTCCATCTTTATTAATAGAAGGCTGTTGCCCCCAGACCAATGTCTGTCTAGAGCCCAAGTCGACCAGGTGTGACCCTTCTCCAGGATTCTGAGGGCAGTGAGGCACGTCACTACCACACGCCCTTAGCATGAGGAAGCGTTGTCTGTGCCTGCCCTGCGTCAGTTCCCTGACTCCACCAGCCATGAGCCACACAACCAGTCCCATCTCAGTCCATGCAGGTTCTGCTGTTCCTTTGCTGGTTAGCAATAGGCACACTCCAACCCCTGACCCCTCCCTGGAATGTCCAGCCCCTGTTCCATTGGACACTTACAGTATCCAGACTGGCTGTTCCCAAAGTTACAACTTAGACTGGCTGTTCCCTACTTGTTACACCTCAAATCACAGCCCTGCTTAACCCACAGCATTTCAATATGTTTATAGTGAAAACAAGTGAAAGTTTATTCAATCAAGTACAGAGATTCAAGTGACCCAAGTAGAAATATTAGAAACAAATGCAAAAAGAAAAAGGAGTACTTGTGGCACCTTAGAGACTTACAATTTATTTAAGCATAAGCTTTCGTGAGCTACAGCTCACTTCATCAGATGCATGCTGTAGCTCACGAAAGCTTATGCTCAAATAAATTTGTTAGTCTCTACGGTGCCACAAGTACTCCTTTTCTTTTTGTGGATACAGACTAACACGGCTGCTACTCTGAAACCTAGAAACAAATGATTATTTATAAAGTAAAATCATAACACGCATTCTAGATTCTCGACTCATTTAGCTAGATATTTTCATGTCTTAATGAAAAAAGCTCACTCAAAATCCATCCAGCGTTTTTCAGCCAGGCTTGGCTATGATTTACATTCATGAGACAAGTCATGCTGTCAGCTTGCTTCCTAGGTGAAAGATCCAGGGTATCTTTTGGTACCTTTAGATATATAAGAAGAGTTCTTTTTTGTAAACAGGTCAACCCCGCTGCTATTTTTTTCCCCTGTGGCCCCCGTCTCTTGTTGACTTTGCAACTTTAATCAGCATCTGGTTCCATGTGCAAATAGGCATACGGTTGTGAGACACACAATGACCAGACAGAGAGATAAGTGCCTACTACCCCCTGTCAGAACAAAACCTTTAAATTCAAGGTACGAAGAACATAGCTTTCAATATGGATAAAATGTAAGAAGTTATGTATCCGTACATTCATTTGGCAATGATTATGATGACCAATGGGCTCTTGGCAGAGAGCTTACATGCCACCCTTTGGTGAATTGTTGTGCATATACTTGGCCAGGTGATCCCTGTAAGACTTTATGCCCCCCTTGGCACAGAGAGGTTCCTGGGTCACACCAAGCCCATGGCTACTCGGTCCCATAGTCTAGTGGGTACTACATATGGTGGGGTTTGACCCCTATTATGGGAGCCTCCCCATCCACAAACTTGGCTATAATAGCACCCCAGAGAGCTGTATTCCATAAGGCAGCAGATAAGGCTGACCACAGCAGAAACAGACCACATAGTGTTCCTAATTGCCCTCTGATGGTCCCTTGCAGGTCTGTGGGAACTGTTGGGGTGTTTTTAGCACCTCTTGTCCCTGATACTTAGAAATGAAGAAGTGTCCTTCCTCATCCAACTCCCTTACCATCTGGAGTTTGGGGTTCTCCTCCAGCCTACCTCCCTTGGTAAAATATCCTTAATTTAGGCCATTGCTCAGGCTGTTTTATGCCATTGGCTTCTAGATAGGCCTTTGTCCTCTCTACAGCCTCTTTGATGGATTGTGGTTGAAACTTTCAGACCCAACTTTAGTCTGCAACTGGCAGAACTTGTAAAAACTGTTCTAAGACTACAAAATCCAGCACTTTATCCAATGAGTTCATTTATGGATGCAACCACTGTTTTGCCAGGTTCTGTAGGTGCTGTGCCACGATGTGGGGACATCCTCCCCGTGGCAAAGGCTCTACTCTCAAGAAGAGTTTGTAGCCATCCACAGTTAGTCCCCTTCCTGATAACATATGATTTTGCTTGTTCATCTGAGAGAGCACAGGAAGTGGCTTGTGCCTCCCCTGAGAGGAACCGGACCACCCGGGCTGCCACTGCTATCTGACACTACTGCCACTCATTTGAAAGCATATAAAAATGTCTCCATATCTTCTCCAGGGCCTACTTTTGATGGGATCAGGACTGGCCTACTAGGGTCCTCTTCCCATGGAGTACCCATCTGTCAGGTCCCCATATCTTAAGGCACTGGAGAAAATGTTCTTGCTGTAACTGTTGGGCCTCTTGCTGCTTCTACTGCTCTGGTGAAAGTCATAATAACACGTGAGTCTGCTCCTGTTGTGCAGCCAACATGAGGATGTTTTTCTCCATTTGGCTGGCTACCTCTGACAATAATAATAATAATAATAATAAAACCCTTACTCTCTCTCTCTTTCCTCCTTTCCCAGAGGGGAGAGTGGTTAATCCCACTTTTGGTATAATGTATTACATAGCTACTCACCACCAGGGCACCCCGTTGCATCAGGGTGTGATGTTGCAGGGTTTTTTTGTCTCTGGCACTGTTGTAGGCTGTCTGCCTTTTCATGCCAATCAGCCCTTGGGCTGAGAAGCAGCTAAACCAAATGTTTTCCTGGGTAACCAATGTCCAGGTTTACTCCAAAGTCCCAAGGAATCATCCTGTCCTCTGGGGCCTGAGTTCAGCACTTTCCTGGCGTTCCACTGCCTTTCCCTGGCTCTGGTATCATCAAGTGCTGACCTGCCCAACCAAAGTCTTCCTGAGGCCTCCAACTGGCTCTAGCTCTTTAGCCCTTCACAGGAGTCAGCCTGTCTGCCTGCTCCCCGTGGCTTCTCCCTTCAGACTGAATTCTCTCCCCTTTTATTTGGCCCAGGTGTTTGTTAAGATACCACTTGATTTTTCCTTAGTCCCCGTGGCTAATTAGGTACACCGCTTGCACCTATGCCATCATTAACTAACTATTAACCCTTTTTGAGCCCACAATGGGTTTTACCCCATCATAGGCCCCTTCATTGATCTTAGCGATGAAGGGGAAAAGGGAGAAAAGGTCATTTGATAAACAAGTGGAGTTGCGGATTACTGGATTTTTGTTTGTTTGATGGTGAGAAATGCTAGAGCATGCCTGAATGCTGAAGAAAAGGAGCCAGGGGACTGGAAGAGGTTAGGGTTTAACACAAGAGATGGGAATGAGAACAGGGGCAAGGGAGATCAACAGAAAGGACAAGACAAAGTCAAGAGGCCAGATGGGACAGAAGGAAGCAGGGAATAATCAAGATACCCCAAAATAGGGACTCGAATGACAGAGTATTGGGAAAGAATGGTTAAAAAGGAGAAGGGGGGGCTTGATTAAGTTAGGGTGACATCGTATTTTAGCGGTATTCCATCACTATAGTCACAAGTGCCGACTTTCTTTCTGGGTGGATGCTCCCCCTCACCCCCACTCTCCCCTGAGGCCCTGCCCCCACTCCGCCACTTCCCCCAAGACCCCACCCTTGTTCCACCTCTTCCTGCCCCATCCCCTCCCCTGAGATCCCACCCCCTCCCCCAAGCATGCTCTGCCCTCGCTCCGCCTCTTCCTGCCGCCGCTCCACCCCCTTCCCCAGCACCTCCTCACCACTGCCAAAAAGCTGATTGGCAGGGCCCACCAAGCAGCAGATTGGCAGGGCTCGCCGAACAGCTTATGAGCGGGGCCCGACGAACAGCTGATCGGTGGGTATCTGGTGAGTACTGAGCACCCACTATATTTTTCCCACCCCAGAGCACCCATGGAGTCCGCATCTATGACTATAATGACCACGATAGTCAAAGGAACCAAAGCTATTTAAAAGTTCCAGAAAATATGATTAGAGGAGACTTACAGCAGATGTATTACAGTAACTTTATCAGTATTGCAGCGCCCAATCATTAATCTGAATCTGTTTTAATAATGTTAGTTTAAGGTTAGCTCCACTATTTCAAAGCACAAGGTCTTGTGTAACCCTAACAACTAACTGCAAACTCCTTTTTCAGCTAATCAGTGTCTTTGCTTCAAAAGAAATTAAACCTTCTACACCCAGTGACTCCACTGGCATTTGATCTACAATTGGACTGAAGTTAAAAATTAATTATTCTTCCGACATATTGATTACATGACTATAAACATAAAAGCAGCAGCCCAGAACAATGTACACTGACCTTCTGTTGAAACACCATGTTTATTTTCCAAAGGAAGCTAATTAAAGTTTCAAAGACTAGTTCTTTCTAGCAGAGAAAGTAGTAGGTACACTAAAACCAACAGTGCCATCTAGTGCCTCAACGTGTTCTTAAATAATAACAAACAAAGCTCTGTGTATGAGATTCTACATTTCAGATGATGCTCCTACTACTAAATAGAAATGGCTAATGACATAAACGAAAATGACTCAGTGAGCTTAAAGTCCCCCCCGCCCCAAAGTCGTTCCAACATAAAATAAATGGCTTCTAGACTGACAAAATCTTTGGTTTTGTATTATTAATAGCTGTTATAAGAATATAACGACTGGTCTATTTGATTATTACGGCAGCTGTGAATTAACTGCTATAGTTAACAACTCTACATTAACAATAACTTTTCAGGCAATTGGATTACATCTTTACATAAAACTGAAATTGAACTACTCCTTGTTGTCTATGTTAGATAGTATAATTATATTACATTGAACTATTCATTCTGCACTGCAGTACTATCAGTTAGAGTTTTATGACTGGGGTCCCACTAAGATTCTTATGATACGGAGTTGTGTTTTTTTGAGAGGCTATCCCGGGGAATAAAAATAGGAAGGGAAAAAGTAAGGCAACATTTCCTAATTAGTGGTTCAGTGGATAATGGGATCTGTTAGACAGATTTGCCTTTTGCTCCTATTCTCTAGCTAGTATCATAGGGGTTTTATGTACCAATTCTATATTAGACAAAATTAAGTAATTAAATAAAATGATTTTATTTTATATAAAGTAAATGTTATAGATTTCATAGAGTTTAAGGGCAAAAGGGACCATTAGATCATCTAATCTGAACTCCTGTATATCACAGGCCATTAAATTTCACCCAGATACTCCTAAATTGAGCCCAATAACTTTGGTTAAACCAAAAGAGTGTTGATAAAAATGGTAGGGCCGATCCCGCATTTAGTCATGTGCATAGTTCCATTGACTGACTCATGTGAAGGGCTACATGGATGAATAACAGGTTTTCAGGACTGCACTCTTGTCTTGTGTTGTTGTTTTGTTTTATACTTTATCTAAGATGTATTGTTCGAATGACTAATTCAAGGTATCTCCTATTATAAGAATGCTGCCTTTCAAGAACACTGGACACTAGTTTTGCTTCCCTTACCCTATGTTCTGCAGTTCTCATGAAGCATAACATGGAGATTATATTTGGCACCTCACACTAGCCTAAGATATATATTTATTGTCTATTGTTAACTTAGAGTGACTGTACCATAAAAAGGAACCCAAGATAAAGGTTGTAAATCCTATAACAGGAAGAGAAAGATTATAATCTTGATGCCAATTGCCTCGGATTCCTTTCTACTGTGAGGATTCAAATTTTAGTGTTTTTTATAATCCTTCTTGACTTTACTAATCTTACGCCCATAGGCAATAGTGTAGGGTAAGACTCAAATGACAACATATTGCTGTATATAGCAAATGACCAAAAGAAGAGTCAATTGTGCATTATTTAGGTTTCATATTTTATTCTCTAGGCAAGATTGCAATTCAAGTCTCTCAAGCCTTATGTCTCTAAGGCTATGTCTACACTTATGGTAGCATATAGAATACAGACACTCCACACCCGCCGAGCAATGTAGACGGTGAGCACTGTTTAGGCAAGCAGAGTAAAGATATTCCAGAACCTTAAGGTATATATCAGGGGTGGCCAAACTTACTGACCCTCTGAGCTGCATACGACAATCTTCAGAAGTTCAAGAGTGGGGCATACTTGCCGGGGCCTGGGGGTTCAGCAGAAGTGGGGCTAAAGTCCTGAGCCCCGGCAGGTGCTTCCCACAGAACTGAAGCCCTGAGACCCACTTCCCAGCTAGGCAGAAGCCAAAGGCGATGCGTGGGGGGGCACGTGGGGTCACATGCCCCCCCAGATTTTTTACAGGGTTTGCTTGCTCTGCTCAGTCATATGGTGCCTCTGAGTCCCCCTCCCTGCATGCAGTGATGAGCTGCCAAAATCTTAACAACGGGTTCCCTCCTCACCCCACGAGGGGGTTGTTGCCCACTCCTGCCCCCCAGGACCCCTGCCCCATCCACCCCCCTCCTCTGTCCCCTGACTGTCCCCAGAACCGGGCAGGAGGGTCTCGTGGGCCACCGTAGTGTGTGCCCACCCCACTCCAAAGAGCCAGAGGCACCTGCCGGGGGGTGGAGTGGGGCGTCCCGGAGGTGCTTACCTGGGGCAGCTCCCAGGAAGCATCCAGCAGGTCCCTCTGGCTCCTAGGGGCGGGGGAGCATAGCTGGGGGGGAGCAGCTGCTCCCCCACTGATCACATCAAAAGTGGTGCCTTAGGCACCAACTCCCTGGGTGCTCCGGGTCTGGAGCATCCACAGGGAAAATTGGTGGGTGCAGAGCACCCACCGGCAGCTCCCCACCCCACGCCCGGCCCCAGCTCACCTCCTCTCCACCTCCGCCTCCTGCCCTGACTGCACCGCCCCGCTCTGCTTCTCCGCGCGCCCCCCCACCCTCCAGCTTCCTGCGAATCAGCTGTTCGGCGGGAAGCCGGGGAGGGCTCAGAAGCAGGCCGTGGCTTCACACTCGAGGGTGGCGGAGGTGAGCTGGGGTGGGGAGCGGTTCCCCTGCGCCGCCCCCTCCCCCGGGTTACCTGCTGCAGCGCAGGCGGCCCTCCTCACACACACACACACACACACACCCCGTCTGAGCTCATCTCCACCTCCCTGGGCCTGAGCGGGAAGCCGCCGCTTGCTTCTCAGCCTGCCCCGGCTTCCCGTGCGAACAGCTGATTCGTGGGAAGCCTGGGGGGGCGGAGAAGCAGAGCAGGGCGGTGTGTTCAGGGGAGGAGGCAGAGGCGGAGCGGAGGTGAGCTGGGGCCGGGGCTGGGGCGGGGAGCTGCCAGTGGGTGCTCTGCACCCACCAAATTTTCCCCTTGGGTGCTCCTGGGCTGGAGCACCCATGGAGTCAGCACCTATGGCACAACTTTTGGCCGGTTAAATTTAGAAGCCCTTTTAGAACCGGTTATCCCTCGCAGAACAACCGGTTCTAAAAGGGCTTCTAAATTTAACAGCTGGTTCTAGCGAACCGGTGTGAACCGGCTCCAGCTCACCCCTGCCTGCATGGCAGCTGCTGGACCTGGCAAGCTGGGAGCTGTGGCCATGTGCAGAGGCAGCGACAAACAGCTGAGAGCTGCAGGGAGAGCTCCTGCTTTTGCCACTGCCACTCCATGCTAACACCTGGGAGTTGTAGGGAGGTGGGGCCACTGAGGGTAAGAGGGGGTCATGCTGGGGGGGCCTGACTCAAGCTGTTGGGAGGGCCCAAACCTTTAAATTGTGTTCCCCCCCCCATGCTCAGCAGGCCCCAATCATCTCTGGCAGAAGCCCCTAGCCTCACCACTCTGCCTCAGGGCAGAAGCCCTGTGCTTATCCCCCCATCCCCGCAAGCTGGTAGGTGGAGAAGAGGGGGGGACATGAGGGTGCTCCACAAGCTCCATTGTAACTGTAAAAGAGACACATGTGGCTCACGAGCTGTGGTTTGGCCACCCCTGGTATATACCCTACATGGTTCTCTACGTGCCCAAGCAGTGCCTTCCTCATCTACACTGCTGTTTTCACACTGCATTGATCCAAATCCATTTAACAGAGCACTGAAAAGAAGTCACTACCTGCTCCCAAAGTTTGAGGACATACTGCCTGATCTAACCAGGGCACAAGTATTCACTGTTTGTGATGTCAAAAATGGGCTCTGGCATATTGAACTTCCTGAGCAGGTACTGCTGGTACGAATGCCTATGGGCATCAACCCAGCTGCAGAGGTGTTCCAGTGTAATTTGAACCGGGCACTAGAGGGACTCTCAGGCTGATGTAGCTGATGACATTCTTATTGTAGGAGAAGGAGATGACAAAGGAGAGGCAATCCAGGAACATGACACCAAGCTGTGACAATTCCTAAGCAGGTGCCAGGAGCGAAATAATAGGGTGAATGCAGACAGGCTGAAGCTGAGAACTGAAGTCCCTACACTGGATATCTGTTAGCTTCTGAGAGACTCCAGATGGACCCTGAGAAACTGAGAGCCTGTGATGGAGTGTACAAATCCCACATTGGGCAACAAGGGGCTAAGGAACTACTTTGGGCCCATCTAGCCCAGCCCCGCCCCGCCATACCTGTAGGATATGCTCCAACTAGGGCAGGAGTTAAAAGGCAGGGGAACAGCTCATTTGGTGATAGACCAGGGAAGAGCAGACCTGCAACCTGCAGCTTCAGCAGAGGAGAGTGGAGGGAAGGCAGAATTTCTTCCTAAGACAACTGCCCAAAGGTCCCTCCCTGAGGGAAGAAAGGACCTACCACAGAGACAGCCAGAGAGGGAAGCATTCCCCTCTCCCCCGCATATGAACTCTGGACTGTGGTAATCCCCTTTACTTTTTGTTTGGACTACCCCATCAGTTTGGACTGATCTGGCACAGGAGCATGGGCCATACCACAGAAGGAGGCACTTGCCACCTGAGAAAGAGAGTTACCACGCTGCATGCCGCCACCAGAAGGTGTCCTGTGGTGAGCAGGCACCCTTCACACTGCCTGAACCTGGATGATGACTTTGGGACAATTGCGGGCAGAGATGGGAAGGAGGGAAGATAGGAAGTGGCCCAGGGACGGCAGCCTTAAGCAGCCTTGGCTGTCAGATCACTGATAGCCCTCAAAGGGCCCTAGGTTGGAGCCCAGTGGAGTGGGAAGGCCCCAGCTCCCCTACCAACAACCTCCCTGCAGGTCACGGGCCTTATCCATGATCACTAGATGACACTATCCAACCAACCAGCCCCTGAGTGAGGACCATCACAGAGCCATTAAGGAAATGTCCAGCCCAAAGGATGTGAAGGAAGTCCAGTAATTTAGAGGGAAGACCAACGATCTTTTCAGATTCTCCATACACCTATCAGAAGCCTGTGAACCCTTGAGATAGTTAACACACAGTGATGTGCTATGCAAATGGTCACAGACCCACGAGCAGGTATTTAAAAGAATAAAGAAAATCACAGGAAGGCACCAGTCCTAAAGTACTGAAACCCTGTGGAGAAGCCTTGGAAGGAGGCCTAGGAGCAGCACTGATGCAAAGCCTGCTGCCCATAGCATTTGCTAGGAGAGCCCTGGCAGACACAGAAGAGGATATGGTCAGATACAAAGGAGCTCCTGTTTGTGCTCTTTGGGATGGAACAATTCCAGCTGTTCACCTTTGGGCACCAGCTGGACGTGCAGTCTGATCACAAATCATTAGAAAGCATCAAGAAGAAGCCACTGCTGAGTGCACCCAACTGACTACAATGCATATCATTGAGACTCCAGTGATTTGATGTGAGGATGTGGTTCTGCCAAGGAAAGTCACTACTGGTGGCAGATACACCAAGCAGGGCCTCCCTTCCAGAGTGAAACACAGATGGCTCTGTGGAACAGAAGATAGTCTGTCAACATACTGCAGTGCCTTTGCACCTCCAATGGCAAGTTCCAGGCAATCCAACAAAATACTGAACAGGATGATGTGCTACAGACAGTAACACAATTCATACTGCTAGATCGCAAGGAGCAAGTGCAACAGGAGGTTACCCCTACTGCCAGGTAAGGGATGAACTGTGTGTGCAAAATGGGATTTTGTTTGAAGGGGACCAGGCAGTAACCCCAGCAGATTTAAGAGATGACATGATGATACCGATACACTCTTCACTCCCTGGTTCATGTCAAGCATGCCTGTATCAGGCATGAATGCCCAATTAAGAGTGCACATGGATCTGCAGGAGGTGTGTAACGAGAATAGTGGTCAAGGACAGAAGGACCAGTGTACAGCCTCATGAAATCCCAACCTGACCCTGGGAAAAGGTTGGAACAGACCTGTCCACTTTTGAGGACAGGAACTATATGTTCACAGTAGATTACTACTGTAATTTCAGGAAGCGTGAGGCAAACCCACAGCCAGCCCAGGGCTGCTCACTCAGCTGCTGTGACTCACCTCAACCAACAAAGCCTGAAGTGACTCTGCCCTCAGGCATGTGGCAACAGCCTATCCCTGAGTAGGGCCCAGGTCAGATGAGCCCCAGGCACAGGTATTTCACTGAGGTGCAAGTTAATGTGTGCAACAGAACTACCTGGCCAGGACTCCTGCTGCTGCTGCCTCACAGTGTCACGCATGCCCTAGGCTTTCAGCCTGCCCTTGATCTGGGTTCTGTTCCTGCCCCAGCCTTTCCTGAGTCTTGTTCCAGCCCTCTCCAGCCTTGTCTGGCTCTACTCTGACCTTGGTCCAGGTCTGTTACAGACCCACTCCAGCCCTGCACCCACCTTCATAGCCCCAGATCCGCAGACTGACTCCAACCGGACGGGGTGAGAGGGACAGCCAGCCAGGGCGCAAAGCCAGCCAGGGTGCCAAAATGGGGTGGTGCAGGATCAGGCCCAGCAGCATTGGTTGGAGCCCAGGATGCTCAGTGTCCCACATCCCCCCCAAGGGTGAGGTGCTGCCAGACAGTGGCAGAGGCAAAACCCCAGCACAGGGAGGGGCAGAAGGGGTAACAGTTACCCCAGATGCTTGCAAAAACAGGGTGTGGGGAAGCAGAGGGGCTTCTTTTATTTCCCCTCCCACAGGACAGTACATCTTAGCATGCGCTTCCCTGGGCTGTGTCCTCAAAGGCACAGGGCTTCCCAAGGCCTAGACACAGCAGCTCCTCTCTATCTGATATAACGTACCGAGGTGCTACAGGAGACTCGATTCAGTGAAATAGTTTTTGGGGGCGTATGTAAAAATATGTGTGTCACATTTTGAGTGTTTAAATGAACCCCTTATATGTTTGCATAAAGTCTCCTAGCAGTTCACAAATTTACCTTATCTGCTACCAATTGGCTACTCCTGGACTAGAGGATGACAAAGGTGAGAGGTAGCAAATTGTGACAGGGCAGCAAAAGAGAACACCCATGGATGTCAGTAACTACTGGTAGCAAAATCGATCAGTGGTAGGTTTTGACATTACATCCTGGCTCCTGACAGCAGGTGATTACTCCTGGGGGAATTCTGCACCACTGCGCATGTGCAGAATTTATGACCCCCGCAGATTTCTTTGCTTCCCCACAGAAAAATTACTTTCTGATGGGGAAGCAAAGGGAAGCCACAAGAGCAGTCATGCAACCCTCCCCAGCAGTATGTTTTGGGTGCTCTGGGCAGCTGGCAGAGAGGTAAATTACTGTGGGGCAGGAGACAGGACTGGAGAAGACCTGGCTGGTGGCTCCTCCCTGTGCTGGGCTCAGCTGCTAGTCCCGGCTGGGCTGGGGAGGACGGGACTTCCTCTTCCTCTGCACAGCATCTGGGGCCAGGTTAGACCCATGCCCAGATTTCTCCCCGGGCTGCAGGAAGCTCTGAAAACTTACCCACCCCTGCTTCCTGCACCCATCGCTCCTCAGCTGCAGAGGGAGGGATCCCTGTACAGGGAGCTGCTCCCCCATCCACCCAACCCCCGTGCATCCAGACTCCCTCCTACCAAGACCCTCCCACTGAGCCTCACCCCCCCCACACTCTCAGAACCCCCCCCAATGAGCCCCACTCCCCCTGTACCTGGACTACCCCAATGAGTCACCCACACCTGGATCCCCACCTCCACTGAGCCCCACTCCCCCAACATTTGGACCCCGCACTGAGCCCCCCACACCCAGACACCCCCTGCCAAGCTCTATCCCCCCCACACTGAGCCCCAAGCACCTTCACCTGGACCCCCCTGTAGAGTCCCATTACTGTTGCACCCAGAACCCTCCAACAAGCCCTTGTGCATCCAGACCCCCCTCTGAGCCACCCACACCCAGATTGCCCCACACAGAACCCTCGCAACCCACCCCTGGTTCCCTCCACACTAATCCCCTCCACACTTGGATCCTGCCTGCCCACACCTGGTGCACCTGGCATGGAGGGACAAGGCACTGGGGTGTTTCTGGGGCAGGCCCAGTCCTTGCACTGTGTCAGGGTTGGGTGCCGCCTCACTGCTGAGTCCGTGTCCCAAGCTGGAGCTGCACAGTCATCTCCCATCTCTGTGCAGCCAGTGGGTTGTGCTCTCCCAATGCCATGCTGGAGCCTCCACATAATTGTGACAAATAACAATTGCAGAATTTTAAAATATTGTGCACAGAATTTTTAATTTTTTGGCACAGAATGCCCTCAGGAGTAGGCGGTGGTTTTCAAACTGTGGGGTGCATAAGCCTAGGGAGGTTCACCCCAGAGTTTGAAAACCTCTGTGCTAAATAGAAAGCAGAAATCTGGGGGGGGGGGCACATGACCCTACATGACCCCCATGCGTCATCTGCAGGGGGCACAAAATATGCTTGCTCACCTCGGGTGCTAAAATGTTTATTTATGGCTCTGTAGCTTTTATTGGACCAACTTCTGTTGGAGAGAGAGATACACTCTGGATTAATGATCACTCTTAACAAGTTTTATTCAGTGCTGAAGCTCGGAATGTCACTACATCATCATCTGCAGGCATTCAGATGAGCACAGGTACACAGAAGAAGGAAAAAACAAATCAAAAGGTTATAAAGAATTGAGGAACTAATTTATAGTAATTGTGGACTACAACATCATTCCTTTTCAAGATGTGTAAGACATTTAAGTTAAAAAAATATTGACCGATAGTCCAATGAGTTGTTGAAAGTCTCTGGTGCGACTACTCGTACCACCAAAATAGAAAATCTTGGCACCTGGATTCTTATCTCAGTCAGCCCAAACAAGATGCTATTATAGGGTTACAAAGAGGAAAATTGCAGTGATTCCTGCTAGAACTAGCTTTAAGGCTTGTTCCTGTGTGCATTCTTGTAGCAGGGAGAAAGAAGCAAAACCAACACAATTTGACCTTTAATTTAGTGTTGTTTTTGCTCTGAACTGTCCTCTTTAACAAAAGTCTATGTTCTTGGCAGAACTGTAATGAGATTTATTTCCCCTTGGTTTGCATGAGACCTTTGTCAATTGCCCTACATTCCTTTTAGAAGCTAGGGAGAAATTTAGATTACAATCCCAACACCACAGTTTACCAGAACAAAAAGAACATCACTTTTCTTTTCTTTTTAATTGTTCCATTTGCAATAGGATGAATTATAACCTTAATGAAAACTCTGTCCCGATATAAATAATCATCACTGGAAATACTTTTAGAGCTGCTAAAGTAAAACAGTAAAGAGCTGTCAATATGAAATCTATAAAACAAATCAAAGTGAAGCACCATTGAGGTACATCCGTGGAGTGGACAATTCTTGCAGCTGGCCTTTTCTTTTTTATTTGCGGGTCTGGGACGGGTCTAGGCCTGCCCAAAACTAAAGACCTACCCAGTTAGCTCAGGGGGAGGAACCACTTAGCCCAGGCCACAAGTGAATACATGAGTCAACAAATGAAAAAACAGGAATGGGAGTGAGGTCAAAGGTTGAAAATCAGGGAATCAGAAGAGGACAACGAGCAGAGAACCCCAGACAGTGCCCACCACTCCTCAAAGGTATCTAAGGAGTCAGTGGACATGGCCCAGGGGAGACATGATCAAACAAGGGAATGGAAATAGGCCCCACAGTAACAGAGCAGCCTCTCATTCATCTTCCTCCTGGTATGGTGGATGCCCATCTTGGCCAGCACCAGGAGGAGGCTGACAAGAGGTCCTGCAACTATATGGGGCCATGGATGGGGCATGCATAGATCAGGAGATGCAGGGAAGAGTGGGAAGAGGGGCTGCCGCCTGATGCACCCCACATAGATGTGTACCAGGGTATCCCTCTCGCCTCAGAAGGGGCATGAGTCAGGGGACTTCATGAACTGCACCAGGTACACACACATGCTCACAGCTCCGTGGAAGAACTGCCAACTCATATCCCCACCAGGGCATGGAACCAGAGTGGAATACAGGCTGGCTCACCAGGGTTCCTTACCCAGCTCTGGTGGCAGGAGGTCCCATCACTTGGTGTCAGAGCAGGACACAAGGGTGAGGAAGTGGATGGTATGAAGCATGAGCATGTACCAATGCTTTCTGGGCGCAGTTCAAAAGCAGACCAGTTGGATGTCATGCAGCTGGCTCAAGTGGCATGTCAGGGGTGGCTGGGGAGGCTTGCAGGGCAGGGGCCCAATGATGAGTTCCAAAGGACTAGGAGATAGGGGTGGAAAGGGAGAACCATCTCGCAGGGCCCACTTGAGGAAGGTGAGAGAAGCAGGAGGCATTGCAGCTGGCCTTTTATATATAAGCAGGGTCTGAATGACGTCTCCCCTGACAAACTGGAGGGAAAAGACTTCAGGAGGAGACTGTATTTGCATAGACACACCTCCTCTGCCTAGGTGTTCAACAGACAGAGCAGCTTTGCCAAAGTGATCAATTTTGGCTGGTTTTTGGGTTACAATTCATTTTTGTATTGAGTGCAGGGGTAATGAAATGTTGTTATCCTTACTGAATGGTAGAAGAAGTGTATCTAACATGCCCTAACTGAGGTCACCCTACTTTGAACCTCAGTTGCTACGCAGGGAGTAAGGATGCCAAATCCTAGTAAAAGAAAATGAAAGTGGGGACTGATGCTCCTAACTGGTGCTGTGGATGTTACTTAAAGAGAGGACGTTATTTGACCCTTCTGTTGCTAGTGTTTAATGACAGAGCTGATGGGACTCAACAAAGAGGTGCTGTAGTAATTACGTCACTTGTGGGTGTCCATACTTTGTTCCTTATGTCAGCAGCGTGCATTCTCACCAAGCGCTTGCACCGATTGAACTGTCAGTGTGAGGCATTGTGGGATAGCTTCTGAAAACCAGCAACAGTTGATGTAAGCAATGCAGTGCTTACATTGACACTGTGTTGACCTTAATACGTTGACGTTGACGCTACGCCTCTCACGGAGGTGGAGTTATTAAGTCAGGTTAGTGGGTAAGCTACGTCAGTGGGAGCAAAATTTTAGTTTGGACACTTACAGAGTGAGGTTGACATAAGCGGCCTCAGCCTGTAGTGTAGACCCGGGCGGAGACCTGATGTGGGGACAATGCAGAGACTGCACTAGCTGGGAGGTTCCACACTACCCCATGAAATTACGAAGAGCTGGGTAAGTGGCAGAACCTCAGAATGCCGCAGTGCAGTTGTGACTGTGAGCAGCAAGCAGCAACGGTGATAGCGGCAGCCATAGCGGCAGCAGAAGTGGCGGTATGTGGCAGTCGGCGGCCAGCGGCGAGGGTGGCAGACCACAGCAGCAGAGGCAGCGGCCAGCAGCAGCAGAGACAGCAGCGGCGAACCAGCTGTTGAGGTAGCAGCAGCGGCGGTGGCATTTGCCCTACCCCTTTTTTCAGGGTTGGGAGGTGAACCATGTGAATGTACCTCTGATCTCTGAAGACCAAAGACAACCAACTGTGAGTGGGGTGCAGCACAGGGGAAGGGGGTGGCGTGTTAAAGGGACATTGATTTGTTGGGCTTTCACATCTCAGGCTGGGAAACTGAGGCAAAGGACACTGTGCAGTGCACCGTTGGGTGTCTGTTTGCTTATGGTTACCTGCTTACGATTACAAGGTTGTGGTGTTTTCCCAAATTAATGCTGGGTTCCCTTTCTCTTTTAATAAAAGTTTTATGTTATTATACACAGACTCAGTACTTGTGAGTGGGGAAATATTACCTCTTAGAGCTGCCCAGGGGCGGTGTTTAGTTTTCCCAGATTACTAGACAGATTAAGAGAAATTCCTAGATGTTGAACCTGGCCCTTGTTGCCATTGACACCACCTGGCAGATGGGTTTGCTTATGACTTGGGCCCTGAGCCTGCAAAGGGCTCCATGCAATTGCAGCTCACATAGCTCAGCTCACAGCAAGGGGGACACACCTAGAGATAAGGAAAGGAGTCTTTTTGAAGTCAACTAATGAGTGAAAATAAAAGTGTTAGATTGAGACAATATGTCATCTTATAAAAAAACAGTTACTAATCTTTCTGTAACTGTTGTTCTTCGAGATGTGTTGCACATGTCCATTCCGCTTTAGATGTGTGTGCTCCCCGAGCACAGCTGTCAGAATTTTTCCCCCTAGTGGTATTCCTCGGCTTGGCTCTGGCACCCCCTGGTGTCACACGCTCATAGCACCTGTATAAGGGGCCCCACCAAGCCTGCGCTCCTCAGTTTCTTCTTACTGACCTGTCCGAGAGAGGAGCCGGTGGGCAGGTCTTGGAATGGACATGTGCCACACATATCTAAGAACAACAGTTACAGAAAGGTTAGTAACCAATTTTTCTTCTTTGAGTGCTTGCACATGTCCATTCCAATTTAGGTGACTAGCAAGCAGTAGACTCAGAGGTGGGCTCAAAGATTAAGGACAAGCCGACTGTAGAACCGCTCTGCCAAAGTGGGCATCGTCTCTAGCCTGCTGTGTGATAGCATAGTGCGTTGAGAATGTGTGCGCTGAGGACTAGGTCACTGCTTTGCATATGTCCTGGATCAGGACCTACGCTTGGAAGGCCACTGAAGAGGCTTGGGACCTTGTGGAGTGGGCAGTTAAGTTTGATGGAGGGGGAAGGCCCGCGAGATCATAGCATGTTCTTATGCAGGATGTGATGCGAGATGAGATCCTTTCATTCTCTCGGCAACCACCACAAAGAGCTGTGGTGATTTACTAAATGGTTTGGTCCTTTCAGTGTAAAAGGCTAGAGCATGTCTGACTTCCAGGGAATATAGGCAATGTTCTTCCCTATTTGCATAAGGCTTGGGGGTAAAAGACTGGCAGAAATGGAATTAGTTGTAATGGAATTGGGACACAACCATCAGAAGAAACTTCGGCTGCAACCAAAGCTGCACCTTGTCCACAAAGAAAACCATACAGGGGGGCTCTGCTGTGAGGGCCTGAATCTCTGAAACCCCTCCTGGCTGAAGTAATCGCCACAAGGAAGGCTGTCTTACATGAAAGATGCAGCAGAGAGCATGTCGCCATCGGCTCGAAGGGTAGCCCCGTTAGTTTTGAGAGGACAAGATATAAGTCCCATGGAGGGAGAGGTTCTCTTATCTGCGGAAAAGTCTTTTTTAGGCTGTGACGGGGTAGACTCACCGCTGTGGTGCCTCCTGCTGGCTGTCCTGGGAATTAGCTTAGTTCACCTCATCTGGTGATGTCTCCCCGCCCTCACGTCTGCTTCCAAACACAGCGTCCTCTTCAGGACACAGCCCTCTGGCTGTGTCACACTATGTTCTCCTCCATTCCGGGGGAACTGTAGTCCACTGTCCAGCCACTTCCTCAGTGGCAAGTGGGAGCAGGGAGGGGACCCAGACCTGCCGACTATTCTGGGACCCGGCTCAGGGACCCTGCAGACGGCAACCATGTGCTGCGTCCCCTCCAACCCAACAGTCTATTTCCCTGGGCCACTTCCCCGCAGCCCCAGCACCTTCTCCACCCTTGTCTCAGGGCCCCAGCATGTCCACCTTCAGTCGGGAGCTCGCACTCGCTCCCCTGATCCTGCCTAGCACTACTCTGTCCAAGGTGCTAGCTGCCTTCCAGCTGCAGGGTAGCCAGTCCTCCTCCCTCCTGGAGCTCCAGGAAGTGACTGACCTGCTCTGCCCTATGATTCTTCTTATATGGGCCTGCCTAGCCCTGATTGGCTGCTCCTCGCAGCCCCTTTCCAATAGGCTGTCTCCTGCACAGACTTCGTAGGGTCCTTTCCAATTGGCTGCCTGCTACGCAGCATCTATAGGGTTGCTTTAACCCCTTTCAGGCCAGTGTGGGGCAGGCGTCCCATTACATAGGCCTTTGAGGAAACGGATCACCATTTCATGTGTAAACACCAACCTATTGTCAACCTTTGGGTGGAATGCTGAAATGGCCACCAGGTGGACCTTTAGAGAGGAGAAGGCCAGGCCCTGCTCTTTCAATGATAAAAGGTAGTCCAAGGTAAGCTGGATCAATGCTTGCATTGGTAGGACCCCATGAGCTGAAGACCAGAGGGAGAACCGCTTCCATTTTGCATAGTAAACTGACCTCGTGGAACGTTTCCTACTGCCCAAAAGAATCTTCTGAACCTGTTCTGAACAAGTCCATGCCTCAGGGCTCAGTCACGCAGATGCCAGGCCGTCAAATGCAAGGAGCTAAGGTTCGAGTGGAGTAACCAACCATAGTCTTGTGAGATCAAGTCCAAGCACAGGGGAAGCTTGATCGAGGCCTTGCAGGACAAACGGACGAGCAAGGTGTACCAGTGTTGTCTGGGCCATGCCGGAGCTATCAGTATGAACTGAGCCTGATCCTGCTTGATCTTTGTCAGCATCTTGTGGATTAGCTGAATGGGCAGAAACGTGTAGAACTGGTTATGAGACCACTTCTTCAAGAAGGCATCTGTCATGGAGCCAAGGCTGTGACCTCTCAGGGAGCAGAACTGCTGGCAAATCCAGTTGGACCATGTGGAGAGCAGCTCTAAGTGGGGAAAGCCCCATCTGTGGAAGATACTCATCGCGACATCTGGGCATAGGGACCACTTGTGATGAGTCAAGAAGGACCTGCTGAGCCAGTACACAAACTGATTCTGTACCCCTGGCAGATATGAGACCTCAATCAAGTGTTCGATGCAGAAGTCCCATAGATGTACTGCTTCTCAACACAAGGGGGAAGAATGAGCCCCTCCCTGTCTATTGATGTAGTACATGGATGATGTATTGTCTGGAGATCAGTACCAGAGTCTCCCAGTGCGCCTCTGATGCTGCTGTGGTCACTGAGCGCACCAAGTAAGACCGCCTCGAGCTGGTGCCTTGGCCCTGGGGAAACCCCCACGGGTTCCAAAAGGACCATTGTAGTGGTGCCAGGCCCCACAGACCAATGAGCCATGTATTGTGTGGCATCACTGTTCCCAGCACCCCCGAAGATATAGCTGGGTGCAGGGATTGACACGGACCCTCCTGCTAGTGCCAGTGTCTTGCAATATCGGACCCCAAGTCCGAACTGGAAGAGGAGGAGGAGGACTGTGGTGACCACGGCAGCACCGATTCTCCTGATGCCGGTGATCAGTGCTGTGCGGATATCTCCAGCGAGGCAATGAAAGTGGCTTGATCCTGGAGGCTGGCCCTGAGACCAGTCTGAAGCTGGTCGATGCTTCAGTGCCGCTGGGTGGCACTGGCAGTGCTGTGTCCTGCCTCCTGGCCGGGCTTAATACAAGTAAAGTTAATAAGGCCTTCACCACCGTGTAGGCCTCTGGGATTGATGGTACCATGAACTGGTCTGCCCAGCGCTACGAAGCTGGCTGGACATCTGGGGTCCGTGGTGCTGGTGCAGCCACCAATACCAGCGTTTGCCGCGATGCCAGGGAGGGAGAGCAGCCCAGCTCAGGTCTCATTCTATCCTGTTCTGCCTACTTATCTCTCTTCTGTGCTGGAGAACGGGTCTTCTCCCGGTGGCCTCGATGTCTCTTCTTCGGCACCAGAGAGGAGGAACAGTGCTGAGAGCTCTTAGCGGCCGGCGGCGCATTGTGTACTGACGCCGAAGTACTCAGTGCCGAGTCTAACCTTGGTTCCAAGGCAGGTCACAGTGCTGCCTCCATAAGGAGGACTTTCAGTCTCACCACTCTGTCCTGCTGCTTTGGGTTTAAATTCCCAACAAATGGGGCAGTGTTCTTTTCTATGACCCTCTCCCAAACACCTGAGGAAACTCAAGTGAGGGTCACTAGTTAATAGGCTTGCCACACGAAGAATGCTGCTTAAACCCCGGCACCCGAGGGATGCACCAGTACCAGGGGACAGATGGACCACCTCTCCGAGTATGGAGAGGAGTCCCAAGCTACTATACTAACACTACTAAACTACTAAAACTACTATGCTATGAACTATAAACTATTTACAATAAAAATACTAGAAACCACTAAGACACTTTGCTCAAGGCAAAGAGGTGAAGTTCCAACAGCCACACAGACAGTAAGAAGGAACTGAGGAGCACAGGCTTGGCTGGGCCCCCTTATACCCGTGCTATGAGTGCGTGACACGAGGGGGCACAAATGGATACCAGTAGGGGAAAATTTCCGACAGCTGTGCTCGGGGCACACACACACCTAAATCAGAATGGACATGTGCAAACGCTCAAAGAAGAACTTGGTGTAATCTCCTAGACACATGGTCCATTTGCCTATAACCTTCCTTCTTGAGTTCTAATATGGCTTTCGCTTTATTCTGGACAAAAGCACTAAAAAAATAATATTTTGAACTTCTATATTGCCAGTCAGACTGAAAGATCTCAAAGCACTTTACAATTTACCACAGCAGGTAGTAATAGAAAGTATCATCATCTCCATTTTCCATATGGCTGAAGACACTAGGATACCTTCAGTTTAAGAACCACAATACTGTCGGTGAAATCTTTGTGCCATTGAAGTCAATGAGAGTTTTGCCATTGACATCAGTGGCACCAAAATTTCACCCATGCTCTCTGAAAACTTTATTGCTAATATAGTTACAGTAACCCCTAAGCTTATAATAACTAAAAGAGAACAGAAAAAAGGGAGTTTTCTTTATTTTTTCAGTTTGTTTATACTGGGCATTTAATGCACTAGTCAACTTCACTGCTTCCCCTGCATAGAGATTAGGACCTCCAGCTGCATCCACTGGGCAGATTCTTGTGCCATGAGGAGTCATAGGGGTCAATCTCTGCACCACAGAGCATCACATTGGCTCATGGGTTCACCGGCAGAGAAGCAGCTGCAGGATCCAGGACTTAGGAAAGCTCCATACCACAGGGGAGAGGAAAACATGTTTTCAAAAATAGCAAAATGTGGTTGTAAAGCCAAAAAAACTGGGGGTGGAGGGAGGAATCAGAGACAGGTATAGTACTTTCATCACAAGAAGTTGCTCCTAAACAGAGAGCCTAGGCTTTAAAACTTCTTTATGCTTCAGAACCACCGTCCCACCCAGCCCAGAGGTAAGTTTGTGAAAGAGGACTGGTTCTACTGCAATTGCATCATCATCATCATGATTGTGTTCCTATTACACCTCTGGCATTTAGGGCAGCAACGAAGCTCCTCCACTTCTGTCTGTTTCTGGCAAGTCTTTCAATAGTTCCCCAGCTGTGCCCCAGGTTTTTCAGCTTGGCTTCCACAGCTCTTTGCCATGTTGTTTTTGGGTGGCCTTCTTTTTGCTTGCCTTCAGGTGTCCACCTTATTGCTACCCTGGTGATGGAATCAGTTTCCATCTGAAGCACATGGCCAATCCATCTCCAATGCCTCCTGGCAATGAGGGTGCTCATATTCTCTTGGCTGCATTGTGTCAATAGATCTTGGTTTGAGATTGTTCTGGGCGAAAAGATATGGAGGATTTTTCTGAGGCAGGTGTTCTGGAATGAAGACAGTTTGAACATGTCATATTTTCTCATTCCCCAGTATTCTGCACTGTAAAGTAACGTTGAAAGTACGCAGCTCTGATAAATCTTGAGTTTGGTTTTGGTGTTGTATTTTGATGATTTCCAGACTGTATTTAAGCCCCTGAAGGTGGTCATGGCTTTACTGATTTTGTTCTAGATGTCCTGATTTGTTCCGCCATCCTGGCTGATGGTGCTGCACAAGTACGTGAATGTTTCTACATTGGTGAGAACATAATCTTCTATCCATGCTGGTAATGGTAAGGCAATCTTAAAGGTCATGATATGTGTCTTATTGCAGTTGATTTTCAGTCCAATTTGCTGGCTGAATGCATTGAGTCGAGTTGTTTTTTCTTGCATATGGTGTTGGGTATGTGATAGGAGAGCGAGATCATCTGCAAAGTCCAGGTCTTCAAGGGATGAAAAGGTTGTCCATTTAATGCCTCTTGGCATGTCTTCTGTTGTATGTTGCATTACCCAGTTGATGGCAACATTGAAGAAGATTGCAGACATGACACACCCCTGACGTACTCCTGTTTTGACTTCAAAACTGAGTTCACTGACATCAACACTGCATGTAAAGTTGAAATAAAAGCTTTTGATCATAGAATCATAGAATATCAGGGTCGGAAGGGATCTCAGGAGGTCATCTAGTCCAACCCCCTGTTCAAAGCAGGACCAATCCCCAATTAAATCATCCCAGCCAGGGCTTTGTCAAGCCTGACCTTAAAAACTTCTAAGGAAGGAGATTACTGGTTTCCTGATAGTAATAAAATGTAAAATGGGGGTGAAGTTCCAGGATGTTCCCTACACCGATTTTGGTTGGACTGAGCAATGACATTTCTGATATTAAGAATAAAGACAATCCTGTATTAAAATGAAAAGGAAAAACAAGAGACAGATGCAAGGCTGTCCCCCCAGTTCTCCAGCAAAACACTTCATGGAGCTCACTAATTGAACAGCGTACAACTGAAAACCAGTTGTGAACATTTTGGCCAATGTTCTCATAGTATAAAACTGGTAGAGAGAGCATCCTGTCATCTTTACTGATCAATATAGGACCCCTCATGATGTTGATTATACGGAGAGGGATTCCATATGGCCACAGAATGCGCCATAGGCTGGTTCTGTGAATGCTATCAAAAGCCTTCTCAAAGTCTATGAAGTTTATGTAAAGCTGCCATTGCCATTCTAAGCATTGTTCTATTATGTTTCGTAGAGTGAAGATCTGGTTTGTGCATCCGCGCCCTTTCCAAAAACCAGTTTGATCTTTTCTGAGAACTCTATCAACTGCCTCTGATATATGCTGGACTATGATCTTACACAATACTTTACTTGGCACAGATAAAAGTGTGATGCCACACCAGTTATAACAATCACAGAGAGTTCCTTTCTTTGGTATCTTCACTATAACCCCATTGGTCCACTCATCTGGCACTTTTTCCCTTTCCCAGACTGATGTAAATAGAGGGGTCAGGATAGATGCTAACTCAGGATTTACCTTGAACAAGTCTGCATTCAAGTTATCCTTGCCGGGAGCTTTCCCATTTTTTAAGGATGTGATGGCTTGAATGATCTCTTCCTTAGTTGGGGTGTCTGAGTTGATATTGCATCAATTGCAATGGCATCAAAGGGCAATTAATTCACAGGCTGCACTCAACTGAAATGATGAAAACTTCTTTATACCCAATTGCTACTTTAAATGTTCTCTGGTGACTAGATGCTGTGAAATACAACTTACAAGTTAGTCTTCTGCATCCATATCTGCGCTTGATTTTCAGCGGTGCTTAGCCCTAGCTCCTCCCACTGAGTACACTGGGAATTTTGGGTGTTCAGCACTCCTGCAAATCAAGCAGAGGCCTAAACGTGTATGTAGAAAAATGGCTTTAGGCTTCTATTTTAGAAAATCTTGACCTTTGTGTTCTTTGATTTCTTGTAATATGTGGTACACAATAGTCTCTCAGTTAGAACCAAGCCCATGTTCCATAGGGTATGCTGAAGCTGAATTATGTAGCAGGGGGCCCTGAATTATGTAGCTCTGTTTGCCAAGCCCTCTCCCAGTAACTAGAGGAGCTCTATAGAGAACAGGAGACCTTCACGCAGAACCTTTAGTTCATTCATCTGCCCATGTAGGGAAGTTAGCTCAAACTGTGGTTTCTATTTGTTGGGATTTTATCTTCAGATGAAAGTGAACTCGAAGGAGGGCAGGGAGAGAGGAATGTTGGACTCCTGTTGTGGAACCCTACCGGGTTATACAAACCAGGACATTTTTAATTTCCTGTTGAATAAAAGTAAGATTGCCAGGCTGTGTCCTTTCTAAAACACCAGCTGGAAAACTACAGTTTCTCTTTTAGAAACTGAACCATTTTTTGTAAAAAAAAATCAGGTGTGGTGAAAGGGAAAGGAAGCAGTTGGCATGTTTTGTTTATGCAACCTCTGAAAACTAGGGTGGTTATATTGTTCTAATAGATTAGGGTCTGGGAAAAGCCTGGCAAGCCCTGCTCCTGCCTTGCTCTGCTTGTTTCTCTTTACTCTCTTACAGCTCCTTGATCCTTTTCCTCTTCCTCCAGGTTTACCCATAGGGCCAGATTCATCCTGGTGTAGCAGAGATGGAGAAAGGTAGCTGGTGCATCCCATATTCAGGGACTGTTAGAAACTGAATCACCCCTTGACTCAGGCTACTGGGAATGCTTGTAGCTTCCTTAAGTCGTGCCCCTACTTTAATGGGCCTGATGAGCCACTGCAAGGGTTCAGGACCACCTTGGCCATGCCTCCTCCCACTCCCAATCTGCCCATTCCCTCTGATGGCCTTTGCCTACTCCTGCTCTTCCTGTGCTCCTGTAATACCGCTATGCCTGTGTGGGGGCTACTGTAGAGACGGCACAGAAATACAGCTAGGTTGGTGCAAAGGAGCACTAGGGCATTTGCCCTTCCTCTAGTGAATACCTGTAAAGTAAAAGAGTCCCTAGGGGGCGTAGGACTAACAGGCAAATTCAGCATTGTTCTTTCTCCTTTCCAGTGGTCCTTCTGCCTCTCTTGGTCTGTTTTCCCTTTTCTCCTTGATCCTGGTTCCCCAGCCTTTGTTTACTTCTCCTCCTGATCCCTTCTTGAATCTTTCTTCTTGTCACTGAATGCTCTGTTTCATACACATGCCACTTGGATTCCTCTCCAACTTTCCGCTGGATTCTTCCCCTATTCTGTTCCATTCCCACCTGAGTTTCTCTCCATTGGTAGCTGTACTGGGGAAAGGGAGAACTCCAAAAGGCTAGGATGCCACCTCTGAATAACTGGGTATACAATGGGAACTCTAATAGGCCTTCTAGTTTCTATTTTACAGTTAGGGCACATTGCTATCATCTCATTCACTTAAAAATACTTGTCATCATCAGAAAGGCCAAAACCCATAGTGGCAAGTTTTCAGTAAGGCACAGTGAGCAATCCTCATACTAGTCAGAAAGTTTCCAACGGTCTTCCCCTTAGTCCAGATAACACTGGTGCTGGAATTTCAAGCCTTATCATTTCTCAATACAAGCAACATATCTTAATCAAACTACCTTGTAATGATCTCAGAACTTATTTTTATTACACTGCAGTTCCTCACGCTTCAAAAAGAAAAGACAACTGGTGCAGCTGCAATTTAAATAAATGGATTAGCTTTGAAACAAAATACACCATAAATCTCTGCTAATCTCTCTTTGCCTAGTAAATGAGATATGAGAGTATTGTGTTTCTTCCCGGAGGAAATCAGGAATATTTCATCAAAGAGTTTTGGACTGAGATGCTTTTGCACATCTGATATGTTATCAACTGTTAAACTCGAAACTTGAGACATGTGGCTGGTGACACAAAGACAGCTAGGAAACTAAGGGAGTGAGACAGTTGGTGAGTATCACTGGGGCACTACCATTTTATTGCTATTAACTTTAGGAAGGGCAAAAGAGGAACGCTTTCTGTGCTGGGAACTTGCCATCATGTTTGGTAGGACTCTGGGCTGGTTGGTATGATTGCTGTGTTTTGAAATCTCAGCGTGGTTGCTGGCTGGCTGAGCTGGGTTGACCTTCAGTTAGGTGAGTAAGCACCTGCTTTCTAGCAAGGCTCTTTGAAGGGCTTGAGCAGGACTCTTTGAAGTGGGAGCTGTGCAGTTTCTGATTGGATAAGCCAATGATTAGAGGCAGCTGAGCAACAGGGGTTGAGTTACCATTCCAGCTGTGTGTGAGGTCCAGGCTTTAAAAAGCACACAGGCTCCCAGTGGCTGTTAAGATATACAGTTGATGACATGCAGGCAGCTGGGAAGCTCACCAGCAAAGGGAGGGAGGGAGGGAGGGAGGGAGGTAGGTAGGGTTGGGTTGGGTTGGGTGTGTTTCTTTTTCTTAACCTGCAGGTATTCTACAAGAAAGAACCACAATGGGAGGGAAATGGTGTGTAGCCAACACCACTGTTAGCTTTTCCTTTACTTGCACCTGTGGGGCCCTCAACCAGAGAGGCATCCTGACCCTAGAGGCTTCCACACAGGTCCTGGTCTTGACTTTGCTGAGTATGTGGCCTGCATCCACTGATTAAAGCCAGGCAGGGGGAGCCACCTGGTGTGGGAGGTGTTTGTTGATAGGTTCCTTCAGAAAGCAGGTAAGACAGGTGGAGGTGGGGTAGGGGTCAAGGGGGTCTGCTCATGGTCAAGATGGAGTGGGGTAGGGGTCAAGCAACCAAGGATAATGGGGAATGGAATGGGCTGAGAATGGACCAGGCGGGACAGGAAAGGTAACCAAACTCCCAAGGGATAGGGTGGGCTGGTGAACAAAGTAAACTGTATAAGGGGACTAAGGCAGGGTAGGGAGGAGAAACAAGCTGAGCAGTAGTGGGGCAGATAGGGCAGGCAGCAAAGAGGGGAGCAAACAGCTGCAGGGGGCCTGGTGGGCAAACAAAGGGTGGGCCTGCCAGCTCAGTGCAGCTGGGGGAATGGTAATTGCAAGGGGGGCATGTGCATCCATGCATGCTTGTGACCAAAAAGTCCCAGTTGCTGTCAGTCCCATGTGGCAAGCAGGGTGAAGGCAAGTTGGCTGGTCTGGTAAGAAGAGGCAGTTCCAGATGGTCTACAGGAGTTGCGGACATGGGTGCCAGCTTTGTATAATTTTTGGTGGTGCCCAGAATGGGTCCAAGCAGAGCTGTCCTGTCCATAGGAGGGACTGGGGCAACCTCCCCAGGCCCTGCACTTTGAGGGGCCCCATGTCTCAGGGAGACACGGGGTCCAGGGTGGCCTGGTGGGTTAGAAGGGGACCTGGCGCCGGCAGCAGCGAGCGCCCCAGCCTCTCCGTGCTCCACCCCCTCGCTGCTTCCACTCCACCTCTTCCCTCAAGCCCCCACCCTGCCTCTTTCCCGCTTTCACCCCCTCCCCCAAGAGATGCCAGTGGGGCGGAGTGCAGTGGGGTGGGCTGGAGCTGGGCTGCTTGCTGCTGGCAGCGCCAGGCCCCCCACTAATTCCCCAGGCTGCCCGGGACCCTGCGTTCCCCTGAAGCGCAGGGCCCCCCAAAGTGCAGTAAGCCCAAACATTGGTGGAGCTGGGCCCACGTTCCTAAATATTGGTGGAGCATGGGCACTACGGGCCCATATAACTCAACATCTATGGTTGCGGAGGTGAAGATGGCCTGGGGGGAGAGCTCCATGCCCCCATCCTGCTCCCAGATGACAGCAGTGCCGGCAAAGACAATGATGGAACAAAACTCAGTCCTGGTAACAGCAGCAGTCTCTGTCGCGGCACCAGCACCTCTATGACAGCCTCCTCCAGCAGCAGTAGCCGCAGCAAGTCCTCTGACAGTGGCAGCAACAGGCTCCCAGCCAGAAGAGAACCTGGTGGTGTTGGTGTCACATGCTCCCTCCCAGGAGGAAGGCCAGCAGGCAGCCAGCAAGAGTGATCTCGGCCTGGTTGGGGCTGTGACACCCTGGGCAACAGGAGCTGGGCCAGCGATCTCGTCACTGCATCTCCAATTAGTTGTCCCAGAGCATACCTGACTATGGGAATGGCTCCCAATTGATAGCCTGGAAAGCGCTGCTTGGAAGGAGGTAAAAGGCTAATTAACTCATTAGCCCAGATGGGCACAGGAAGGAAGCAAGAAGGGGAGAAGAGAGTAAGCTAGAGTCACTGGAGAACTTTCCCCTCCTTGTCTCAGGAGCTGGAGGCTCCATGTTGCTGTCGGGATGAGGCTGCCTCTGTCTCCAGCCAACCTACAAAACTGGTTTTGACCAGGAAAAGAAAGCCCAATGAACACAAATAACCAAAGAATTCTAGTGGGATTTAATGAGACCATCTCTCGAAAGAAAGTAGTTGTCTGGGGGGAACCAGAGTCAGTGAGACCCAGGACTTCGCTAGGGGTATCTGAATACAGAAAGCCTGTCTGGTTTACCATCAGGGTGTAGTAAGACTTTAGGTAAATTAGACATGTATGTAGACTGTTTCTTTTAAAGTTCTTTTTTTCTGTAATACTTAATGCCTACTGCAAAAATAAACAATACTTTTGTTTTAAGGGGGCTGTTTGGTCACTATATACCCCTGGTAACACTCTTGAAGGTAAGAACCACTGCAGCCTGAACTCACGTCATATCTGTGAGGTAAGAATGGTTGATTACGCAGGGTACTGTAGTTCTGCTCATGGTCTAAGAATGGGAGAATTGCAAAAGTCCACCCAGGACAGGTAACTGCATAAGGCCCAACAGCTGAAGGAGTGTACTCAAAGAGACCATAAAGGGGCCAGAGGTGCAGCTAGACCCAGGACAGGTGGCTAAAAAGAGGTTTTGGAGCCTCTGGACTGTCATGACATTTTTGAAAAGGAGATAAGCAGTTGCAATAGGCACTGTACAGCCCAGCAGACACAGGGAAGAAAAGTGTTAGATGTGGTGTGATTAAATATTTGGCTGCTTGTTTTGAATGTCGGAAGGGATATCACGTGTTTTTACTGCAAATAAAATGTTTGTGGATGCTTCCCCTGCATAATATCAAATTTAGGATTCACTTTTATAAACAGCATAGCAGTCTTCCTGATTGTAAAAAAACACTTTGTTTTTGTGCTCTGAACACAGTGGTGCCAACACTCACAACTTCATTGCAGGTCTTGCAATGTTTGGTGGGTTTTTTCCTTAAAGCCCCAGCTCCTAGATTCATGTGACTGCATAAGAATCTCACTTTTTTTAGAATAGAAGCTAAGTTTCTAGTGAATGTGGAGAAAAGCTTGAAAACACAACACAAGTGCAACCTAAAAGATTAAAAAAACAGAAGGCAAACAAAAAGTACCCAAAAGACTTGGGGGCCTGATGCATGATTTTTGAATTCTTGGGATTGGCAATGTAAACATTTGGTTCACTTATTGTTCATAGCCTTCTTCCTCTTATCTGTTACTGTCTCCTTGAAAGCACCTTCTTGCAGCCCAGACGCTGCATCCTCAGTAGCTGTGTATCCCTTCCAGAAGCAGCAGTAGTTGTCACTGTGCCATGGGGATGTTGCTGAGTGGGTGTCTGAAAACTTGGGCATTTTCAGCTGTGTGTCTGCCCGTACAAACTTCCAATGAGATATTTAAATGGCTCATGTTACTGTTGAAACCAAAAAGAAAGGACAGAATTGCACAGGCTCTATCACAGGGGAATTAATATTGTGTATTCTGAAAATGTTGAGGAGGGTGGGGGTCTGTTGTGCTCAGCATCATGCTGGAGCTCTAGTTCTCCTGACACACCCAGCCCCGTGCTGCCCATACTGTAGGCTGATGGTAATGTGGGTGCTATAGACTGAAGTATTTGCTACTGACCTGCTTCATGAAAATGCAGCCCAGTCTATGTCAACAATGAACCATGTGCAACTCAGAGCTAGTGGCATCTCCTGTGCGGCTTTGATGCTGTTGCCAAACCCGGAGGTCAGTCCGTGTTACCATGTGTATCATGTTACTGCTGATAACAGCAGCAGAGAGGTATATACATGACTACTGTCATTTGTGGAATGACAGTCCAGGAGAGACATGTTAGTGACTGTTTAGTAGCAGGAGCAGCCACTCTCCTCTTACCCTCTCCATGGTTTCTGTGGGTGTTTGTCTTCACTATCAGCCCTCTGTACCACATTCTGAGTAGTTTCCCCTTCTAGGAAATCCTGGTGCTTGTGCACTCAGCTGGAGAGATGAAAAACCTGCCAGAGTGGGTGATAGTGAGGGTGAGTTCACAATAACTCCTTCCCTGCCCTGGCTGCTCTCTGATAATTGGTATCCTAAATTAGATGTTACCCTTCAAGAACAAGATCTTGGAGTCGTGATTAGTTCTGTGAAAATATCTGCTCGATGTACAATGGGAGACAAAAAAAGCTAACAGTGTTAGGAACCATTAGGAAAGGAATAGATAATAAAGCAGAAAATATAATAATGCCACTATATAAATCCACAATATGCTCACACTTTGAATATGCATTTTTGCTTGCTCCATCTCAAAAAGGATCTATTAGACTTGGAAAAGGTACAGACAAAGGCAACAAAAGGGATGAGGGGTATGGAACAGCTTCCATAGGAGGAGAGATTAAAAAAGACTGGGCCGGTTCATCTTAGAAAAGAGACAACCAAAGGGAGAGAGGTGATGGCAGTCTACCCAATCATGAATAGAGTGGAGAAAATGAATAATGAAGTGTTGTTTACCCCATTCACGTAACATGTGAAGTAAGGGTCACTCACTGAAATTAATAGGCAGCAGGTTTAAAACAAACACAAGGAAGTCATTCTTCATGCAGTGCACAGTCAACCTGCCAAACTCATTGCTGTGGATATTGTGAAGGCCAAAAGTATAATAAGGTTCAAAAAAGAATTAGATAAATTCCTGGAGGCTATTAGCCAAGCTTATCTGGGACACACCATGCTGAGTGTGTCTTTAAACATACAGCTGCCAGATACTGGGACTGGACACTGGGGGATGGATCATTTGCTAAATGTCCTGTTCTTTTCCTTCCTCTAAAGCATCTGGCAGCCGCTGTAGGAAGATGGGATATTGGCTAGACCAGGGGTGGCCAACCTGTGCTCCGGAGCCACATCAGGCTCTTCAGAAGTTAACATGCAGCTCCTTGTATAGGCACCAACTCTGGGGTTGGAGCTACAGGTGCCAACTTTCCAATGCACCATGGGGTGCTGACTTATCAACCCCTGGCTCTGCCACAGGCCCTGCCCCCACTCCACCCCTTCCTGCCCCCTCCCTGACCCTACCACGCCCTTGCTCTTGCCCCCCATGGCCGCCTGCATGCCATGAAACAGCTGATCGGGAGGGGAGGAGGAGGGGGGAAGCTGATGGGGGAAGGGAGCTGCTGATGTATTACTGTGGCTCTTTGCAGTGATGAACTGCCAAAATCTTAACAACGGGTTCCCTCCTCACCCCACGAGGGGGTCGTTGCCCACCCCTGCCCCCCAGGACTCCTGCCCCATGCAACCCCCCCACTTTCCTTGACCCCCCCCCTCCACGACCCCTGCCCCATCCACTCTCCTCCCCTGTCCTCTGACTGCCCCCAGAACTGGGCAGGAGGGTCTCGTGGGCCACGGTAGTGGGTGCCAGTTTCCTAACCCTAAGAGCTAAAGGCACCTGTCGGAGGGTGAGGTGGGGAGTCCCAGCGGTGCTTACCTGGGGCAGCTCCAGGAAGCATCCGGCAGGTCCCTCTGGCTCCTAGGGGCGGGGGAGCATAGATGCGGGGGAGCAGCCGCTCCCCCACTGATCACATAAAATGTGGCGCCTTAGGCGCCGACTCCCTGGGTGCTCCGGGGCTGAAGGCTCCAGCCCTAGCGCACCCATGGGGAAAATTTGGTGGGTGCAGAACCCACACCGGCAGCTCCCAGCCCCAGCTCACCTCCGCCTCCTCCCCTGAACGCACCGCCCCGCTCTGCTTCTCCGCCCCCTCCCCCGGCTTCCTGCGAATCAGGTCTTTGGCAGGAAGCCTGGGAGGGCTGAGAAGCAGGCGGTGGCTTCCTGCTCAGGCAGAGGGTGGTGGAGGTGAGCTGGGGCAGGGAGCGGTTCCCCTGCACGTCCCCCCCCCCCCGGTTATCTGCTGCAGCGCGGGTGGCCCTCCTCACACCCCTGCCCCTGCCCGAGCTCACCTCCGCCCTCCCTGGGCCTGAGTGGGAAGCTTGCTTCTCAGCTTGCCCCAACTTCCCACGCCAAACAGCTGATTCGCGCAAAGACCGGGGGGGGGGGGGGGGGGGAGAAGCAGAGCGGGGCAGCGCGTTCAGGAGAGGAGGTGGAGGCGGAGCAGAGGTGAGCTGGGGCCAGGGGTGGGGTGGGGAGTACCGGTGGGTACTCTGCACCCACCAAATTTTCCCCTTGGGTGCGCTAGGGCTGGAGCACCCATGGAGTCGGCGCCTAAGGCGCCACTTTTGGCCGGTTAAATTTAGAAGTCCTTTTAAAACCAGTTGTCCCTCGGGGAACAACCGCTTCTAAAAGGGCTTCTAAATTTAACAGCCGGTTCTAGCGAACCGGCTCCAGCTCACCCCTGGCTCTTTGGCAACGTACATTGGTAAATTCTTGCTCCTTCTCAGGCTCAGCTTGGCCACCCCTGCGCTAGACGGACCGTAGGTCGGACCCAGTGTGGCCCTGCTTATGTACGGTGGTCAGGGTGTGGGCGCAGTGCTCACCCTGACCCCGCTCACAGACCGGGGAGCCGAGCGGTGTGTGAAACCTACCCCGGAGGGCTCGTGCGGAAGGCCCCGCCCCCCCTATGTACTGACAGGCCATACCGCTCTGTAAGGCCCCCGCACGAGACGCGCAGCCATTGCGCGCGGCTATCGCCAGACGGGAGAACCCCGCCCGCCACAGCCGCAGCTGCGCTGACACGGGGCGGAGACACCCTCTCCGGCTGCCACCGCCAGGACGCCCTCCGCTGCCCGCGCATGCGCCCAGGCGCCTCGGCCGTTGGCCGCAGGCCGTGGCCCCGCCCCCTCGGCGCCGCGCGCGGAGGGCGCCGGGGACACACACGAGAGGGGCCCCGCCTTTCCTGCCGGAGGGAGCTGTTCGTGGTCAGACGGGAAGATGGCGAACCTGGAGGAGCAGCTCTCGGATGAGGAGAAGGTAACGCGGGCCAGGGCCAGGGCAGCGCAGCGCCCGGCGGGGCTCGGGACCGGGCTGGGCTGGGCTCTCGCCGCCTCAGGTGGCGGCGTTTGTATTTTTAGCTTCCTCCCTTCCCGGCGCTGTCAGTCAGAGAGCGCCGGGGCCGGCCAAGGGCCTCTCCCGCCGCGCCTTGTACGGTCCGAGGGCTGAAAATAGGCCCCAGGCGCCGGGCTGGGGGGCAGGATCCGGTGTCCTATGGATGAGGCCGCCCGCCCGGCCCAGAGAGCTCGGCCTCAGGCGCTGCCAGTTTCCTCTTCCCTCCCCCCCCGCTTTCCGGGGCTCGCCCGATCCTCGCCCTGGGGCGGCGGCTTCCTATTGATCAGGAGCGTGGGGAGAGCGAGCCTAGTGGCGGGGTCTCGGAGAGGGGCCCTTCCCCTCGCCCCACTCCGGCGGCCTGCCTGGGAGCTCCCTCTCTCCAGAGCTCCTCGCAGGCTGGGGTGTAAGGGCTGAGTTCCGTGTCTCTCCCCACTCCGCGTTGTAGGGAGGGAGACTAATGGGGCTGGTTTCTGGGCGGTGTCTAGTGGCTCCCTTCACTTCCGGGGGTCAAATAAAGGGAGACTTCTGGCAGGGTGGAGGAGAGTTTTGGGGGTGTGGTGTATCGCCTATCCCCGTTGCTGGGGGAGAGTGGGTAGGGAATTCAGATCCCACCCTTGGGGATGAATTATAAGGACAGAGCTTAAATACTCTCCCAGGAGACAGGGTTGTGGCTCAGTGAGCTGTTTATAATCTTTCCCTGGCTATTTGATTTTTTTCTTTGCTTAGTTGGTCTCTGTGGCTTGAAAATAGCTTCCTAAAATGGTGCTTTAGGGAAGGGGCAGCTTGTAAAACCCAAGTGTTAAAGCTGCTCTTCTTCTTTTCGTCTGTCCTTCCTCTGTTGGAGGGAGGCTCATTACAGTTGCCTGTGAAAAGGAGGCTTTGGAGGCAGGGTGTGGAGATGTCTAGAGGATGGTTGATGTACAGCTCTCATGTCTTTATGTAACTGTCACTCATCTATAAGAAATGTAAGTTTTCAGAGCTGCTGAAGTTGTGGAGGCAACTCAAGTGTGGGAGATTTTAAGCAATTGAGAGAGGTCTTACATTCCCTTGAAATTAAAGGGAAGACTTTTAAAATGCCTTACTGTTAATTGTAATGTAGGAGTTTTCCTTCATATCTGAGGCCTGCTAGAACTGAATTTCAGAAGCAGGTGGCTAAATGAAAAGTCACTATGAGTTGTGAGAAGTATAGTAGTTTAGCACCAGAACATAGGGTGGGTCATAGTTTCTCAGGATGGGGACTTTAAGGCTGCAGTTTATTCTTTTAATTCATTGAGTACTGTTCCTGTTTGTGATGTCAAAAGCAGCAGAATAGGTAAGATTAGCTACCATAAACGCTAAAAGATACACATTTGAATATTCTGGTCCAAACCTTGTCTGGAAAAGTTGCTTAAAAAAACATAGGGAAATAAAAATAACACTAAACAAAGACACTTTGGCATCCTCTGGGTAGAAGGGTTGCCAATTTTGGTTGGAGGTATTCTTGGAGGTTTCATCACATGACATAATCTCTAATTAAAGATTAATCTGTAATTCATGGAGACTCCAGGGCATTCCTGTAGGATTGGCAACCCTATATTGACATACATACCTAAGGATAAACTTGGAAACAACATCTACTTATCTGGCTGAGAAATACTTGTCGCTACATTGCCATAACTTTGCTCTGTTACAGTAATAAATTCTGCCCCTCAAATCAATTGACTCTCACTCTAGCTAATGGAGTCTAGGCTCTTTTCTCTCCTACCACTAATCTAATGAAGTTCTGAGGTCTCTTCCTGCAATTCGCAAAAAGAAAAGGGGTACTTGTGGCACCTTAGAGACTAACCAATTTATTAGAGCATAAGCTTTCGTGAGCTACAGCTCAGTGAAGTGAGCTGTAGCTCACGAAAGCTTATGCTCTAATAAATTGGTTAGTCTCTAAGGTGCCACAAGTACCCCTTTTCTTTTTGCGAATACAGACTAACACGGCTGTTACTCTGATTCCTGCAATTCTGATTTCTCTTCCTTTCCTCAAAAAGTATACAAATGAATTCTGGACTCTCTACTTCCTTCTCAGTAATAAATTATAGGCTCATGAAATAAATGACGTGCACTCCACTGCTATAAGTAAGGTTCAGATTTTGTCATGGCTATTTTAAGTAACAGTCAGACAGGTCAAGAGCAATAAAAAAAAAATTCACAGAAGCCGTGACCTGTCCATCACTTCTACTAAAAATATCTAACAAAATGGGGATCAGTGGGTCCCTACAGCGGGACTGTGCAGTGGCTAGGAGCTGCACAGCCCCTGCTGCCTGCAGCAGCTGGGGGCTCTGGGATACTACTGCTGCCTGCAGTTCCAGGGGTCCTGTGGCGGCTGGGAGCTCTGGGGTGTGCTGGGAGCTCCGCAGTGCCCCCGCCGTGACAACTCCCCACCCCTGATGGTGGTTAGAAGCTGCTGGGTTCCCCTGTGGTTCGGGGGGGGCCCCTACTCCCCATGGCGGCAACCCCTGTCCCTGTGGCTCCCAGCTGCTGCAGGCTGAAGTCTCTGAGGTCACTGGAAGTCACAGATTTCGTGACTTTCAACGACCTCCATGACTAAATCGTAGCCTTAGCTATAAGGTAATACTGGGTCTCGGTGTAGGGCCCATCTGGGACGACAGAGCTTCAGCCCTTGAGGAAGCCCTGTGCCTCCCACAAACTCTTCTTCGGGTGGGTTAACCCTTTTCCTTGTCCTAGCCTTGGCTCAAGTCGCTTTGCCCCTGGTCTTTAAAGAGAAGTGGTGCACCTTCGGTGCTTTCTGTGCCCTCCTGAAACGTACTGGCAGCTTAGAGGCTCTCTGTTTCCTGTATGTCTCTCCTCTTTTGTTAAGAGTGACATATGAGTGTCTCTTTTTTTTTTCTTGCGAAGATAGAGGCAGTGACTTCCTGGTACCCAACTCAACCCTGTCATCTGTGCAAAATTCTGATTGTCCTAGGTGAGTGTGTGTTTTCCATGCCCTGGAGTTTGTCTGGTTGGACAATACAAAAAAAGGGTAATATTGCAAGTTTACAAAAGTAGGCTGGTGTGAGTACAAAGTGCTGAGATGCTTGAAAGTTTTCAGTTTGTGTAAAGGAGGCACATTCACCAGTTAGGGAAAATCAAACTGTTTGATAAGATTCATTGGGTATAATCAGATATCCTATCTGACCTGCATTTGTCCTTTCCAAAGCAGCGGTGTCTAGTACACGCTATAACCCATATAGCTTCCATGAGTATTCTTTTGAAAGATCAGGCTTCCCAGATGACACTATTTTTTTTTACTTATTGAGCATCTATTACTGTATTACTTATTTACACACCTTATTAAGAATGTAAAAATGGCCATAGTGGGTCAATCTAGCCCAGTATCCTGTCTTCTGACAGTGGCCAATGCCAGGTGCTTCAGAGGACATGAACAGAAGAGGCAGTCATCAAGTGATCCACCCCCTTCTGTCCCATCCCAGCTTCTGGCAAACTGGCTAGGGATGCTTAGAGCATGGTGTTGCATCCCTGCCCATCCTGGCTAATAGCCATTGATGGCTTTATCCTCTATGAACTTATCTAGTTCTTTTTTGAACCCTGTTATAGTTTTGGTCTTCACAACTCCCCTGGCAAAGAATTCCGCAGGTTGTCTGTGTTGTTTGAAGAAGTACTTCCATTTTGTTTGTTTTAAACCTGTTGCCTATTAATTTTATTAGGTTGACCCCTAGTTCTTGTGTTATGAGAAGGAGTAAATAACATTTCCTTATTCATTTTCTTCACACTAGTACGGTTTTATAGACCCCTTAAGTTTTCTCTTTTCCAAACTGAAACGTCCCAGTCTTTTTAATCTCTCCTCATACGGAAGCTGTTCCATACCCCTAATCATTTTTGTTGCCCTTTTCTGTACCTTTTCCAATTCCAGTATATCTTTTTTGAGATGGGGTGACCAGATCTACACGCAGTATTCAAGATGTGGGCATACCATGGATTTATATAGAGGTATTATGATACTTTCTGTCCTGTTAGCTATCTCTTTCATAATGGTTCCTAACATTGTATTAGCTTTTTTTGACTGCTGCATGTTGAGTGGATGTTTGCAGAGAATTATCCATAATGATTCCAAGATCTCTTTCTTGAGTGGTAACAACTCATTTAGACCCCATCATTTTGTATGTATTTGTGAGATTCTTTTCCAGTGTACATTACTTTGCATTTATCCACATTGATTTAATCTGCCATTTTGTTGCCCAGTCACCCAATTTTGTGAGATCCCTTTATAACTCTTCGCAGTCTGCTTTGGGTTTAACTATCTTAAATAATTTTGTATCATCTGCAGATTTTGCCACTTCACTGTTTACCCCTTTTCCAGATCATTTATGAATATGTTGAACAGTACTGGTCAAAGTACAGACCTATGGGGGACACTGCTATTAACCTCTCTCCATCATGAAAACTGACCATTTATTCCTACCCTTTGATTCCTATCTTTTAACCAGATGCTGATCCATGAGAGGACCTTCCATCTTATCCTATGACTGCTTACTTTACTTAAGAGCCTTTGGTGAGGGACCTTGTCAAAGGCTTTCTGAAAATCTAAGTACATTATATCCATTGGATCACCTTTGTCCACATGTTTGTTGACTCCCTCAAAGAATTTTAATAGGTTGGTAAAACATGATTTCCTATGTTGACTCGTCCCCAACATATTCTGGATGACTTTACATTAAATCTCTATGGAAATATTTGAGTTGTGCTGTCCTTTACAGTAAGGTGTGTGCCCCTCATGAAGCTAATTATTCTTACATTATTAAATTTAAATGACTGCTGAATGATTTTATGCTTTGAGTAGATTGAGCGGAAGACAAATATTCATATTTTACAGCAAAAGTATACCAGATGTTTTTTTTCTGATTAAACAAAGAGCATATTTTAAGCCAGCAATTTACTCAAGTAGAATTTTTACTACTTGTGATCCCTAGGCAAGACTTGGGAGTAAGTTTTCTAAGTGGATGTGGACACGTTTAGTCAAATTCGCCTCTCATTGGCACTTACTATGGCTGTCAGAACAAGTTTTCTTTTTCTAGGCTAAAATGTGGCCAGCTAACCAGCTTCAGACTTGTTAGCCTGCATCTTGAGGGATTCTTTCTGTAGTATTTAAGATAAATCATTTGAGTTAACACACATGAAAATACACATCCTTTTCTTGTCAAGATAGGGCTGCAATGTTAGTCCTAGAGTATAGGAGTGCTTCTGGAGAGGGGGAGGAGAAACATGTTAATCTTGCCCTGCCCCAGCAGTAAATCACACTTGTGCGGCTTCTCTATTTTGCTTTCCTCATGATGCAATAGAGTGAAACTGACTAGGATCTTGTAATAGTCATGCTGCTGGTGATCCTCCTGATAGAGGGGGACTAGTGGGACAGGTGCTGTTTGCAGAAGTACAGGCATAATCCTGGAAAAGAGGGCAGACATGCAGAGACGTAAGGGAGTAATACCAGGCTCTATACTGGATTTTATGGATGGTCTAGTGACAGTACCCATTGAGAAAGATACATACTTGGTTTCTTGTTCTATGTACTAGTGGTGGCTGGAAGTGCTGCCAAGGCAACACTGAGGTCATGAGGAAAGGATATGCTTCTTGTTGCTCTCCAATAGTCACTTCAGGATGACTAAAAAGGTAGCATCAGTAAGCTCTGAAACTATTCAGATTGAGACCATAGGTGGTTGGCACAATGTGTAGGACTAGAAGGTGGCAGACAGGTAGGACTTTTGGTTTCCTCTGCACCGCTGCCGCACAGATCCTGCTCGTCATGCCATTGCCTGCTGCCCAGGGGAAGTGAGAGCAGGATAGGGCAATGGAAGCAGCCAGAGCCAGTGGGGGGACAGTCAGCAGCCTATCCCTGCCCTGCCCGTGTCCTGGAGGTGCTTCCTCTGCCCTGTAACTGATGCCCAGATCCTTCTCTGTACACTTCTGCCTGCTACCCAGGGAAAGTGAAAGCATGCCGGGGGGACCTGCCTCTGGGACGTGCATGACCCACCTTGACCTTTTCCTAACTCTATCTATTTGGGGAACACGCTTCTAAATAAATTAACTGAGGCCTATTAGTAAAGGATAGCATCTGTTGCAAGTCAGCCCTCAGAAAGGTAATCCACATACTTTTGGTCTGTTTAACACTTATATGGGAGTGGTAAAACAACATTCAGGAAATAACTCTACATTTTATGAAAGAGCCACATCTTAGAGGCTGCACTTGCTGATGAGGGAATGCTGGCTTCAGGCAGAAGTTATCAGTAGGTAAGCTTTCATTTAACATGAGTAATTAGAATTTCTATTCTTATAAGAAATGCATAATTTTTGTGAAAGAAAAATCCCTTTTAAAATGTATATGATCATAAGACACACACAATTAGGACATTAGCATTGACTAAAAGTATCTCTTGGAATATAGGGTACTTTCATAACCTGTTGTGATTATAACTATTGGCACAAGCCGTTAGGATCTGTTTTAAGTACTAAATTTACTCCTGGCACTGACAGGGAAATTCAGGTATTTCCCTAATCCTATTTTTTTCCCCCCAGAAATGGCTTTTGAGTCATAGGCATCCTACTGCAGTTACAGTGGGGGACAGTTTTAATTTTTGCTACTTTAATGAAAGATTTGTCCTCTGAATCTGGTCTATCCAGCTTGTCTTCCAAACTTAGTCTATCAAGTTTATATGCTCTGCACAGGTCATTGGGATGAGACATGGAGACAGCAGATAAGTAGGAATGGAGTGAACTGGAGGAGTTAAACAGGATGTTAAAAACATATTAGTCAAAATGAAACTCTTTTGCTGCTGTCACCTGTGGTTTAAAGAACAGATTTTGTATGTTCATAGTTATAGGTAGCTGTAACACTGTCAATTTTTTAGTTAACTAACGAATACAGTTTGCTAAATATCTTGTTATAAAGCAAGATGGACCTAAATCCTGCTGCATAACCCTTGGATTTTGTGGAAATTCTGGAAATCTTGTAGCAGTGTCAGATAAAGCAAAAATTGAGGTTTCCAATAAATTAGATGTAAAATTAAATAATCTAGTCTGTCTTTTTGTTCAGTTCGTTGCTCATTTGCATATTTTCACTGTGCCACAGATATTTGTATTGGCAATGCCTAACTGTGTCAGAATTTGGGGGAGGAGATAGTGGAAGCAGGATGTTTTGTCAAGGAATATGGGACATTTTGTTTTTGATACCTGAAAAGGTGTGGAAGGTTGTTCAGAAATATGGGATAAACATATTGACTTGGTTTAAACACTATTGTTCAGATTTCAGTTAACCCCTTAATATGGATGGGGAAGTTCTGAGCAGTTATTTCAGGCAGTATGCAGACTCAGGAAGACAGCATTGCATAACTTTCGGAATTGAGATTATACACTATGGCTGCATAAAACCTTAGCATGTTGAAATTTGACTCCTGAGGATTGTTCAGTCTACAGATCTTTATAGAAAAGATGTCTGAAGGCTTGATGAAAAGAGATCTTTTGCCATCCATGTATTAGGGAATGGCAGAAAGAAGTATCAACATTGCACAGGTTGGCTGAAAAGTTGCTAACCATTCCAGTATCATCTGATTAACTGGAAAAAATATATTTTCCAATTGATTATTTATGAGAGGTATAATTGTCTGAGTTCTGACCAGTTCAAGAAACTGTTTAAATTCTAAAGCTTGAAGATCAAAAACTTACTGTGGCATCCATTCTTGAAAGAGAACAATGAATGATTTTTTTTTAAAAAAATCAGTTTGCAGCTTCCATGCAGTTAATATTCTTTCAAATGATTCGAAGTTGGTTTGTGACTAATAACTTATACAGATTAGTATGTTTATTACAGTATAAAAGCCTCAGTGGGGTCCATTTGTGTCTGTGCTTTTAAAGACCTACCACAATCACACACACACACACACCCCATCTTATAATTTAAGTAGACAAGAAACCTAGAAGGTGGGAGGGGAAATAGAGGAGGTCAGGGGCAGAATGAGAGCCAGGAGACCTTGGCTCTACATCAGTGCCCTGTTCACTAAGTCACTCTGCATATTTTAACTGAAATTCATCAAAGAATATAAATCTACTTTGAAATACCATCTTGGGTTGTTTTAATATTAGCAAATAAACACTGAGTAGGAGAGGAAGTCAGGTTAGACAGCAAAACTTAGCAAAGTTTGCATTTTTCCATGAGCTATGTATTGTGCCAAATTTTAACTTAACATGTAGAATCAAGGTTATACAAGCATAAATAATTGTAAACTTTTTAAAAACATAAGTATGGGAGTGAACTTAGATGCTGAAACAATTTTTGTTTTTAACTCTTGAAAATGAGATATTTTGAAAATATTCCATTTGTAATTTGACACGGTTTGGAAAGAGTTTATAAGCCATGTGGGGGGAAAAAGTTCTTATGATTAAGATGGCACTCTGAGTTGCACTAATCATGCTGCAGCTACACTCTGTAATAAAAAAAAATGTTCATAGGTACAAGCTCTGATTTCTCCCACTCCTGGATGCATGCTTACTGTCAGGGCTTGAAATGTAGTTGCATGCAATCAACTTCTGCACAGTGTAAGCTTTCATTTAAAAATTCTAGCCCTCATGGTTGTGAAGAAAATCTTCCACATGTCAACCAAGTGGTCCATTGCAGTCATCTTAACTGCGTGGAAGTGTCTTCAGTAGCGCTAGTGTTACAAGGGAGCATCAAGCGTCAAGGGAGTAGGGTACCTGGGGGAATGTCAGATCACCCTGTGTGTGATCCCCTGTCAGTACTACCCTTTAGTACTGTGTAGTCATGTATGGGTTAAGTAACCTATTTGAGAGCAAAGGTGCTCATAATATATTAAAGCTTTTTGACAAAGGTTGGCATTTTACCAGTCACTTAGCTTGAGATGTTTTGTATAAGTGTTGAGAGAGAAGATCTCGTAGTGAACCTTTTTAAAGAAAAATCAGATGCAAGAAAAGTGTTTTGATTATGTTTCAAATTTGAGTTATGTAGGGCACAATGGACCAAGGATCTTAAAATAAATGAATGGGCAAATACTAGAAATAAATAGTTCTGTGATTGCATTTTGTACATATACTATTTTCTTGGCTTTCAAGTCACTTTCAAGCTAGTTACTGGCAATGATTAGTATTTCTGATTAGTATTCCTGAACCACTATAGCTACAGCACATTCTGCTTTCTAGGTCATAATGGCAGTAAAGTTCTAATTTCATAGCTTTTTATTGATGATGGGCATAGAATTAGACAGATGCATATCCTGAAGAAGTTAAAATTTAAATAGCTAAAATAATTAGGGGGTAGCAGAATATTATGCAAAATAACCAAGATAAATTTTGTCTTGCTACAGGTTTTTTTTAACATGGTCTAGTTAGTTACATGGTCCATCACTGGTGTGAGACACCTCTGTCATCCTACTCTTTTTTCTTGCCATCTGTCTCTGATCTAACCCTCTTAAAAACAGAACCCTCTTTCTTTCCCTTACTTCTCATTGTCATTGGACTGATTATGGATGCATTACAAGAAAAAATTATTAGCTGATCATGAGTCCCTCAGTAGCTCAAGTGCACATCAGTAGCCAAGATAATCAGGGATATGCAACACTCTCTGCTCTGGGTGACCCTAAACCTCCAATTGCTGGAAGCATCTGGCACTGGCCACTGTCAGATACAGGATATTGGGCTAGATGGAGCCTCAAATGGCATTTCTTATCTTGTGTCTAAATTTACTGGTATGGAATTTTCTGGGTGCAGGGACATGTTCCGCACTGCTTCTCCATAAGCTTTGTGTTTAGTCCGTTTTAAAAAATACTGCCTCTAGAGTGCTCCCATCCTTTTGCTTCAGGAAGCATTCTAAGGTTGCATTCTTCCATGTAAAGTAGTGTGACATTATTAAACCAACAGCTCAATAGGCTTTTGCTAAAGTGCTCATTGCTATACTATCTAGATGCTTCTGTTGAAGTCTACAGTTTTAAAATTAAGGTTCTGACCAGTTGTGGTCTTGAAAGAGCTTATGGTTATTTTCATAAGAAGATGATACTTCAATATGACTTTGGTGATTGCATTCTTTTATCTAAATTTCTCCTGAAATTCCTGGTTGGATACTATATTTGCTTTTTGTCCAAACCTGTTAAGTACTAGTACTATTATGTGCTGTTAAACCTTTACTATCGTTCATTGAGAGCTGTATTTCGTTGGTGGGTGAACAGATCACTATCCTTTTATAGCTGTGGTTCTCAACAAGGGGTACGCAGAGGTTTTCTAGATGGTACATCAACTCATCTAGATATTTGCCTAGTTTTAAAACAGGCTGCATTAAAAGCACTAACAGTCACTACAGACTAACATTTCATGCGGACAATTACTTGTTTATACTGCTCTAGATAGTACACACTGAAATGTAAGTACAATATTTATATTCCAATAGATTTATTTTATAATTATATGGGGGTAAATATGAGAAAGTAAGCAATTTTTCAGTAACAGTGTGCTGTGACACTTGAATTTTTGTCTGATTTTGTAAGCAAGTAGTTTTTAAGTGAGGTGTAACTTGGGGATATGCGAGACAAATCAGACTCCTGAAAGGGGTACCGCAGTCTGGAAAGGCTCAGAGCACCTAAAGCAGTGGTTCTCAACCCTGTAGGTTTCACAACCTTTTCTGCCTTCAATTCTTACACTTTCAAGGATTTTTTTTCCTAGCTCTTCAGGTTGCAGAGTTTATACTTTTATTTATACCATTAAGGTTAACAGTTGCGTAATGTCTAAGGCCTTGTCTACACTTGCAAGTTTCTGCGCAGTAAAGCAGCTTTCTGCATTGTAACTCCCAAGGTGTACACACTGCCAAGCTACTTAGTGTGCAGAAACTGCGCAGTTGTAGCACTGTTAAAAAAAACAAAAAACAAAAAAAAACCTCCCCGACGAGAGGCGTACAGCTTTCTGCAGCAGGGCTACAGCACTGCTGTGCCAGTGTAGATACCCTGGCCAATTACAGCTCCGTGATTGGCCTCCGGGAGGTGTCCCACAATGCCTGTTCTCGCCTCTCTGGTCATCAGTTTGAACTCTACTGCCCTGCCCTCAGGTGACCAACCTTGAGCTCCATCACTTAAATTCCTTGGGAATTTTTAAAGTTCCCTTTCTGTTTGCTCGGTGACGCGTGCAGTGGTCTCAGAGCATCTTTCCAGGTGACCATGCCTGCCCCAGGTGATTCCCTGCTTGGAGCAATGTTGAGCTGCTAGACCTCATCAGCATTTGGGGAGAGGAGGCTGTCCAGTCCCAGCTGCACTTCAGCTATAGGAATTATGGTACCTACGGACAGATTTCATGATGCATGACAGAAAGGGGCAATGATTGGGACACACTGCAGTGCAGGGTTAAAGTGAAGGAGCTGCAGAATGCCTACCACAAACTGTGGGAGGCTAGCTGCTGCTCCGATGCTACACCTATGAGCTGCCGGTTCTACAAAGAGCTGGACTTGTTACTTGGCGGCGACCCCCACCTCCACTGCGAAGGCCACTGTGGATCCTTCAGTGGCTTGTGTGCCAGTTGAGAGTGGACCGAGCCAGGAAGAGGAAATGTTGGATGAGAAGGGGGAGGGAGACACAGAGGCAGAGGACAACCTGAAGGTCAGAGATGCAGGCAGCCAGGAGCTCTTCTATACCCCAGAGGAGGCTAGCCAGTCACAGCTGTCAGAGCTTGGCGAAGTGCAAACAGGAGAGGAGGCCCCTGGTAAGTGGCTTTGATTTTGGGAGTCACTGAAGTGAGTTGTTGGGGGCAGGAGGGTTGCAGAAAGTAGACTTCTGTCTTGTATGATGCGCTTACCACCACGTGCCTAGTCTGAGCAGCGGAACAGGGTGTTGATTGACTCCCTCACTTCACAGGAATCTGCCTTAGAGATCTCCAGGAAGCTGTCATGGAGGTACTGGGCAATCCACTGCCGCAGGTTCTTTGGCAGAGCTGTTTTGTTTCTTGCCCCATTAAGGGTAACTTTCCTGTGCCACTCTGCTGTCATGGGGAGGGTGGGGAGTGACCATTGCTACACAGAGGTAAGTTCCATAGGGGCTAGGGCAGAAGTCACAGTCTTGGAGAAGACCCCCCCACCCTACCCCCTTGATTCCCTGCTCACCCTCAGCAGTGAGGCATCTTCCATAATGAACAGCCTGTGGAAAATGTGGAGACAGTAATGATTATAAGCGCTCCTCTACAGTGCTGGCTTTCTCCAAGAGCCACTTGCCCAGTGTAGAGTGCAGTCCTGGAACACTGATTTCCCCTGCCCCTGCGGTTACTCACCATTTTGGGGGTCTTGTGGCTCGTGTGCTTGCCTGGGGTCAGCCAGTCAGTGATAAGTATGTGAATAGTGGCTGTGTTTTAAATCACTGATTCAGTGGTCTGTGTATTGCAAACAATACTGCTTCTGTAAAACATTGCATTTTGGCTTCATATAAGTGACCTTGGGAGCCCAGCCTCCCTCTGTGTTATCACCAGCTGAATGGCCGCACAGAATTAGAAAGCGGCCACGAACAACTAAAGTAGATTTTCTGCATGATATCATGATGCACTCTGTGGCCGAAAAACAAGAATTGAAGGAGTGGGAGGACAGCGAGAAGAGAGACTGAAAGGCAAACCGATGTGCCAGAATGAAGCCATGGAGCGACTCTTAAAAGTTACGGAGCGCCACGTGGACACGCTGCAGGTGCTACTAGCACCGCAAACTAAGCGGCTCCAGGCCTGCCCTCCCCTGAAACTGCTGTCGCAAAACTCTTCCCCATTCCCCCCCCCCCCCCAACACTGCCAACACACTCTTATCAACCTCCTGGCTCCAGTGTGTACCCGCTGCATTCCACTTCTCCCCCATCACAGTCAAGCCCTTCAGACTCCCAGTACCCTCTGCACTCAACACCCATCCCTCTGCAGTTTACCCCTGCTGAAGTACAGTACCCACTGCACTGTGCACTGTACTCCAGAAGAGAAGGTTGGATATGATACCTGGACATACAGAAATCTTTAACCGTCCCGGGACCCCACCTCTTCCTGGGACCCTCTCTTCCCCCATTCCCCTCAGTGCTGGTGTTTTTTGTTTGTCCTTCCGTCCGGTTGTTTGTTTTTTAATAAAAGAATTGTTTTGGTTTGAAAGCAATCTTTATTCCATTAATTGAAAGCAAACAGAGCCCTGCAAAGCAACAGGCAATTTTCTTAAACCTTCATAGTGCATCATCTACACCAATGACAATCACCTCCTAGCGTTACAAGTACTGCACTCCCAAGTATAGCAACAAATATTAATGGCTTTCAGCTTCAAATTGCTGCCTCAAGGCGTCCCTGATCCTTATGTCCCAGTGCTGCGCCCCTCTAATAGCCCTGGTCTCTGGCTGTTCAAATTCAGCATCCAGACGCTGAGCCTCAGCGGTCCAGCCCTGAGTGATGCTTTCACTCTTCCCTTCACAAATATTATAGAATGTACAACAAGTGGCTATAAGCATAGGAATATCGTCATCGGCCAGGTCCAGCCTCCCATATAGGCAGCGCCAGGGGGCCTTTAAATGGCCAAAAGCACACTCAACAGTCATTCTGCACTTGCTCAGCCTGTTGTGGATCCATTCCTTGCTGCTGTCAAGATGCCCTGTGTACGGCTTCATAAGCCACGGCATTAAGGGGTAGGCAGGGTCTTTCAGGACCACAGTGGGCATTTGAACTTCCCTTACGGTGATCTTCTGGTCCAGGAAGAAAGTCCCTGCTTGCAGCTTCCTGAACCAGACAGCTGCGTGCATCATGCACCTTTCCAAACCAGTTAATGTCCATGAAATGCCCATGGTGATCCACAAGCGCCTGGAGAAGCATTGAGAAATACCCCTTCCAATGAATGCACTCAGTGGCTAGGTGGTCTGGTGCCAGAATTGGAATACGCATGCCATCTATCACCCTGCCGCAGTTAGGGAAGCCCATTTGTGCAAAGCCATCTACAATATCATGCATGTTGCCCAGTCTCGGTCTTTTGGAGCAGGATGTGATTAATGGCCTAGCACGCTTCCATCGACACGAGTCGAATGGTCGACTTTCCCACTCCAAACTGGTTAGCGACCGATCGGTAGCAATGTGGAGTAGCCAGCTTCCACAGTGCAACTATCACTCTTCTCCAACGGTAGGGCAGTTGTCATTCTTGTGCCTTTGCGCTGCAGAGCTGGGGGAAGCTTATGACACAGTCTCATGAATGTGGCTTTCCTCATCCGAAAGTTCTGCAGCCACTGCTCATCATCCCAGACGTGCATGATGATGTGATCTCACCACTCAGTGCTTGTTTCCTGATCCCAAAAGCGGTGTTCCACTGTGATTAGCGCCTCTGTGAATGACCCAAGCAATCTTGTGTTGTAGCTACTACAAGTGATGAGATCCATGTCGAACTCCTCTTGCCTTTGTAGTTTAAGGAATAACTCCACTGCCACTCATAATGTCTTAGTGAGAGCGAGCAGCATATTGGTCAATGGTGCAGGATCCATTCCTGCAGACCAAAGAGGCAGATCGCGCAGTACACAAACCGTTGAAAGATGGCACCAAATGCGGACAGAAGCACAGGGATTGCTGGGATGCGAAGCAATACATCCATGGGGCATTGGGACAAGCTTCAGGATGCCCTGCAATCCCCTCTGCCTTCCCATAACTCTTAGCAGCAGAAGAGGAAGAGATGCTCTCTGGGGTAGCTGCTCAGAGTAAACCTCTCCAAATACCACTGCAAGTGCCGCAAGTGTGAACACACTGTTGCTCAGGCAGCTGATAGTGTGAATGAACACACAACAGTGGTTTCCTTTCAGCACACTCTGAGCGGTGCTGTAACAGCCAGTGTGGTAACTCTGCCAGTGTAGACATACTTTATATGTGAAGACAGCATAAAACAATAAGTGTGACTTGCTCCATTCATCTCAGGTGAGGCCTTGTGAGCAGTTATTCTCTGGCCATAAAATCTGGCAGTTTTTCCAGTATGCCACAGAATTCAGTGTGGAGGGGGGGGTGTCTCTCCCCCACCCCACGAGGATTTGCATTTTGCTGTTTTTGTCTCCTTGCCCTATTGGGACCTCTCCAGTTTTCTTCCTTACAGTACATGCTTCCTGCTGTGTTCCATTGAGCCAGGGAGCATAGCAGTCATGACCATTCTGTTGCTTAGCCTTTCTTCCTTCTGTGGAGTTATTGCTTGTAGCCTCTCTGGCGGGCTTGGCCCAAAACACACATCAATATGCTTCTTAGTTACTGTTTCTTAAAGGATTTGTTGCAGCAGTTGAAGGATTCTGGCATGTGCCTATAGCTGTTAAAAGTGAAGAAGCAGAGCTACTAATGATGATGATTCAATGGGCTTACAAACGAAGCCCATTGAATTATTCAAGCAAAAGCTTGAGTTTACAAAATCAAGACTTATTATTCGTATGTAGTGTAAACACGAAAGCTCTCCGTGCATCACTGCAAATAACAAAAGCTGTCAGCCTAATAGGTTGCAATCAGCATTTTCCCCAAATGTCAGTGTTAAATTGGGATCTGCTGCTGCCAGTCAGGTCAAAACAATCCCCTTCTCCATCGAAAACTGGCCAGCTAGTTCTGAACAGCTTTCAAGAAAAGTTCAGGTGAACCAGTGCTCTTCTTCATACACCGGATGAAACTACAGATGTCTTCTGCACAGCATTACTCTGGTATGAGTGGGTAGGATCCATGCATGACTTCCTGGTTTTTGGGCCCACTAATGGGGCATGCTATGAGGGGGGAATGTTTGGTTTGGATTAGTTTAGCTGTGTTGATCATTTGCATTAACGAATGGCAAGCTATGACAAGAAAACACAGTAGCCTGTGACCAGAACTTAGTCTGCAGCTAAGCCATTTGGACACATTGTTCAGTTTACCGGGAAGCGTTGGTGTCAAAGAGGATAACAATGGGACTTGATGAGGCTGTAACAGTTGTGAACTTTATTAAAGATAAACCTACCAATGCATGCCTCTTCACTATTTATGTGAATGGATGGATACTTGACAGTGGCTGGTCGTCTTGTACATGAGTCTTTGAATAGCTTGTTTAAGCTTAAGGAGGCAAAAATGCTAAATGTGCTTCTGTTCTTGCCAAATACTTTACGAGTGCTGGCTTGCTCTAAATACTTCCCTCCTGTGGCTGAATATGAACTCTGCATGAAGCCTTCATTGAAGGTATGATTCTCCACCAAAAATCTCTGGGATGATTTAGTTAGGGATTGGTACTGCTTTGAGCAGGGGGTTGGACTAGATGAGCTCCTGAGGTCCCTTCCATCCCTGATATTCTGTGATTCTATGATTTCTGGTTTATGTGAGGAAGGATTACCAATAAGTAGCATGTACAGTTTAGCAAAAGGCATGATTTTTATGAACCAAACTCTTCTGCTCTAGTTCTTATTGGAAAATAAAATCCCATTATTACCTTGTTGAATATGATCTGCTTCTGTTTAACCTATGTGTTCTCAACCGGGGGTTGCCCTCCCTCTCCCCACTAGGGGGTCGTGTCCGTCCTGCTCTTCCCATGTAGCTAAATGGAAGGAAGGACCCTGATATTGAGCCATATATACTGTATCTCCTTTACAGAGGTGTTGAAAGTTAAAGCTTTGTAAAATGCTTTGAAATCGTTCAATGAAAGTTGCTGTAAAAGTGGAAACAAAATATTGATTGCTCTTCCAACAAGTACTGATGATATCTTCTCTGGCTTTCTAGAGTGGAAACCTAACTCTTTTTTGTGTAACATTCAGTGTGACCTTTCAGGGTATTTCACTGCCAACATTTGGCCAAGTTTGGGCTTGTTTAGAAACCGAATGCTACAGCTTTTAAGTAAGTACAGCTTTAGAAGAAAATTCCATTTAAAGGCAGGGTTCTGAAAAGTCATAGCAAAACATTTTTACATTTGTGACAAACACTGCCATTTAGCTTTTTTCTACTGTCGTAATAGTTCTGTGAAGCAAACTTGAGTAACCTTTTTAATCACAAAAAAACCTATTTCTCATTTTAGAAGAAAATGAGGCTTGCTTGATATGTAAGCTATATTTTATATAGAACATATAGTTTATTGATTTGTATTATGGTAGTGCCCAAAGCCTGCTGTGCTGGATGTTGTGCACACGCAGAGGAAAGAATGGTTTCCTGCCCCAAAGAGCTCCCAATATAACTGGAAATATGTGAGGGACCAAGGAGTCCAGGCACAAGGGTCGGAGGTTAACGACATATGGGACTATATCAAAACATATTGGCTTAAACTTCAGGGCATCATCTTATGTTCTACTGTCTCTTTCATCAGTAACTCTTGTGGAAGGCATTGTCAGAATACCAGGTAATGTAGAGACTTAAGCCAAATAGTTTTTTCTGAAATCTTTTATATTTTCTATAAACAAGTTCTGTTTTTAAGTTTTTTGCTGCCTTTTTTGTTGGTAGCTGAATGTTAGTTGATTAACAGGAGTAATGTATTTTATATTTGGTACTGTAGTTTGACTTTCTCAGAGCTGCTGGTAATAGCATTTTTGCTTGCACTTACTCACTACCATATATGGGCATGTAAATTGCAGACGGTCTGGCCTTTCAACCAATGTCAGTTTCCAGTGTGGCCAGAAACAGGAAGAGTAGTGGTTTGCAGCATCTCATCTTATAAAAAAAAGAAAAAATTCTGTATAAGTAGTTGAAGAGGAAATAGAGCCTTGGGCTCAGCCAGTGCATTTCTGGTTGATTAATAGCATGCCTTCAGAGGACAGTTTGTGGGTGGAGCGAAGACATAAGACTGAAAACAGCATTTCTAATGTCATCTCTATTACAAAATTAAGTTGACCTAACTTAGTTGGCATACAGCCACCACAGTAATTACATTGCTTGTGTGTGTCTACACTTTGCTCCTTGTGTCAGCGGTGCGCATCCTCACCGGGCGTGCTTGTATTGATTGTACTGTCAGTGTAGGGCAAGGGGACAGCTCCTGAAAGCCAGTAACGGTCGACATAACCAACGCAGTGTCTACATTGACACTGTTGACCTAACTGTTAGGTGTTTGGCTGCATATTCTTTTTGCGTGCTGTACTGGTGTTGGCCAGATAGCCTATACAGCAGGCTCCAATTGAACTGCCCAATAAATCCCCAGACTCGGTTCATAGCAAAGGCACTTGGTCAGGTTTACTGTCAATGAAGCACAGTCCTAATGTCCTGGCTCAATGGTTACAAGTACACTAACACATGTATGCCCCTTGCAATGGACTAGCTCAATTAATGGCGGACTTTCCATTATCCCTTAGGCCAGCAAAAGACGCTCCCTGTGAGATATCTTTCTATACATTAATACAAACAAGTTACTTACTGTCCCTCTAATGTAGTTAGTTGACACCCTCTGACGTAGCCAGTTGCCACACATACCTTGTATATTTTTATTTATTACACGGTCCTTCTGACCTTATTTTAAGGATGGTTTGCGTATTTATATAAGGGAACGTGTTGGTATTGAGGTGTTTTGGTACCACCCTTTTGGAATATGTTTGCGTGAATGCTCTGTGCCTAGCACCTCTTAGGAATGTGTGTTTTTGCAATATTAACTCTGTTTTTGCCAGTTTCTGTGAGCAGGGCCTGCTTTTATCTGTCTGATTTTTTGCTTTATATTAGCAAAGTTTTGACCACTACTTTAGCTTAGTCCTCACACCAGTCCTCTGACACAAGGCATTATGTCTTAGGCTTTCTTTCTGCTACACTAACTACCTTGACTCTATGCTGCTTGTGGAGGTGGAGTTAAGTCGACATAGCGGGGCAGTTGTGTCGTCGGGAGCAAAATTTAAGTGCAGACATTTCCATAAGCTGCCTTGCGTCGACCTAACTTTGTAGTGTAGACAAGACCTAAGATAGCTAATACTGGCCTTTGAACAGCTGGCTTATTGCTAGTATGAATGGAATTTGCAGATAGTGAAATCTAGAGGGTTTTTTTTATGTCAATCAACTCTGGCTGAAAAGAGCCTTCAGCTAGTTTGTAATAAAGAGAACATCTCAAGTATACAGAAGTCAAACTTCTTTGAAATTCTTGATATTTAATATATGTACTCCCCTTTCTCCCTCTCCATCAAGTTCAGTTTTAATGCTGTATATATTTCAGTTCTAAAATCACAAAAGTTTCAGATTATCGCATGCATTTGAAATTGGGCTGAGGTATAGCCTCGGTCTTCATCTACACTGGCGTAGTCAATAGGCATACCACAGTTCAAATCCAGACTGTCAGAAGCTTTTCAGTGGGACATGGAGGCGAGGCGATGCATGGGCAGGGCGTTCAGGATCACGTGTCTTTACCTCCTCCTACCGTGGCCCCAATTGCTCCGGATACTTCTGGAGGAGGCAGCATTTTCCATGTGTCTGTGCAGCACAGGGAGGGACCAGGATAGCTGGCTGAGTCCCTCCTCCCTGGGCTGCTTTGCCTTCCCTTCTGCTGGAGTCCCAGTGCTGCTGCCTGCTTTGCAGACCATCTACAGGTGAGAGGCAATGCATGATACAGCAGCAGGAAAAGCAAAGCAGCCCCGTGTTGGGGGTGGAGGAGCTCAGCCAGCTGTCCCACTGCTTCCTCCCTCCCTGTGCTGAATGGATGCATGGAGAGTGCTTCTGCCATGGGGAGTGCTGCCTCCTTGCTTCAGGGAGTCCTGCAAAATCAGGGGGGCATGTGGCCTCCCCAAGAACCTTTCATTTGTGGCCCCTCACCCCACTAGCCACTGCCATGTGTCACTGCTGAGCTGGAGCCATGTGGCGGTCCCTGGAGTTTCCTGCCCCCAAGCCGTCCCCAGAACTCCACCCCCATCTATGCTATCCCAGGTACCAAAGGGACATCGCACCACTAGCAGGATCGTAGTCCAACAGCTTCACCCCCTGGCTCCAAGCTCAAAAGTACTCATTCACACCCTGCTTTTCTGCCCAGATCCCAGCCCATACTCATTCTTCTGCCCCAGCTCTGCTATTTGGCTCAAACTGGGGCCATGGAGGAACTTTGGGGCGGGGGGTGGGCGGCAATGCCAGATGGCTCAGGACAGCCCTGTGCATCCTGGTTTTAGTTTAGGGAAGTAGTCACCTTAGTCTCTGGGCTGGGTGGGAGGGCAATTGGGGGTTAGGGATAGGGTTGCCAGATGTCCAGCTTTTGACTGGAATGTCCAGTCGAACAGGGAAAACGGGCAGAATCCAGTTAGCATAGATAAAGTCCAGTTACTTGCAGTTCTCTGCCACCAAGGGGCTGGAAGAGCAGCAGCTGCTGCTCCTGGATGAGGCACTCTGTTTAGCAGCTGTCGCTTTTACCACCCCCAAGCCTGCCAGAGAGAACTGGCTGGCTACTGGACTGGGCTGCAAAGCAGGTACTGGTGCCATCCGGGGGGGGAGGTGGGTGTTAACATTTCTGTCCCGTCCCCCCCAGTCCTGCTGTGTCCTGATTTCCCTGGCCCCTCACTCTGGGGATGGACACCCCCCCAGTCTTGCTGTGCCCCGATTTCCCCATTCCAGCCCTTTGCTCCGGGAACAGATCCCCCCACACACCTCGCTGTGCCCTGATTTTCCCACCCCAACCTCTTGCTCCAGGGACGGACCCCACCCCGCTGTGTCCCGATTTTCCCTAACCAGCATCTCTCTCCGGGGACTGACCCCTGCCATGCCCCACTGTGCCCTGATTGGGCAGGCTCCATGTCAGCTCCTCCCAGCCTGACTGTGCAGGTGGCAGGTGAGCCCCAGGGGATGGGGGAGCAAGCCATGGGGGTGGTGGTGGAGATACAATGTTTCGCAAAGTATATTTAGGTTAGCTTGTTTGACTTAACTTAAAAGCATTATTGTGTGGTTAAAAATACACTTATGGCAAAACCTGCAAGATCTGTTTCTGATAAACAACTTTCTTCTGTGAATTTATATGGTGATTGTTGTTTCTTATTACCATAATTTTGCCTAACTTTTGTATAACATTAATTCACATATAAACTGTATGATTGTCTCAAAAGCCAAAGAATTCTGAGTTTTTAAACATGAGATGTTTTTAAAAATGAAGACACACATGTAATCTTAAATTTCTTAACTTTAATTACAGAATTTAAAAAAAATACGAATTTGCTATCTAGACACTTTTATGCAAAGTGGGACTGAAAAATGTTTTCCTTTTGAAACAATTAAATCAGAGTTTGAGTTGCAAGTTTTCTTTTAAACTGTGCATTTGTTCTGAGTTTTTCACTCTTCTAAAAGTATTTGTAATAAATTTAAGAAATTCTGAGCCAACTCTTAACCAGTCTTTTCTTGTTAAACTGTTAAATAACCAATCTCTTCTGAATTATAGAACTTCTACTGTAAATGTGAAACTAATTTTAAATGACAGGTTTCAGAGTAGCAGCCGTGTTAGTCTGTATCCGCAAAAAGAAAAGGAGTACTTGTGGCACCTTGAAGACTAACAAATTGATTTGAGCATAAGCTTTTGTGAGCTACAGCTCACTTAATCGGATATAAAATCCCCCTACTGTATTTTCCACTGCTTGCATCCGATGAAGTCAGCTGTAGCTCACGGAAGCTTATGCTCAGATCAATTTGTTAGTCTCTAAGGTGCCAGAAGTCCTCCTTTTTAATTTTAAATGGTGTCTTTAAACTTTATTTTACATTGTTGTCTAGAATAATCAAACATAATTTTGTATAACCATAAATATTTAACTCCAACTAAGCTGTAAAAAGCCAACATTTGACTTTGTAATTTATACTGATTTGCATTGTACAAATAGAAAAGAATCAAAGCAAAGCATAATTAGTTGTGCCTCTTAGTGTATTTGTATCCTTTCCTTTAGACTTTTTTGGTAAAGTCATTCAAAATGTGTTTAAATGACTATACTTACTCTCTTCCTGTTCTAATTTACATCTTCCAGTGGGATCTGTGCTAGGAAAATCATTAAAATGGCAGGTCCTTGATATCTATCATGAATTTTTTTAGTACCAGTACCATCAGCCTGTTAATCTGAATGCTTTCAATGTAAAATCAATAGCAAAGTCCCAGTTGACTTCAGTCAGTGAACATGGGCTGAAGATACCAAAATAAGAATTTATTTTAAACAAACAAAAACTCCCTATCTGTTGGAAATTTTTATGCTTAGTAAATACTTAGTTTTCTAAGATATTACCATAAGTTAATGATTTGGTATATTTTTCTTAAATACCTGTTTATAAAATTATTCTGTTCTTGAATGGGTGGCTGTTATGGAAGGTTTGATAGCCTATTTTCAGACTTTTTCTAAGACTTTCTGTACTCCACAAAACAAAACAAAAAATTTGATACTAGAAAACTAGTCAGTATTCCTCAGTAAAACCCTTGCACCAAATAAGGGAGCACCATCTGTCCTGGAAAGAATAAAAAGGACCATTCAATTCTGGGAAGAAGGTATAATTAGTACTGAAAATTTCTCTTTAGTAATGATAAAACTAGTTCTTTTCAGTAATGTACCTGTTTATTGACCTCTGACAAACTATAGAATCCATTATTCTGGTAATGAAGAATTGAAATTAGAAAGTATTATCCGTGTTATAGCATACATCTTGCTAACTTTAGGCTTAAAATAGTACAAAGCATTAAGTTATTCTAAAAAGCCACTTCCAGGTAAACATAAACTCAAGCTTTCACTAGGCTTTTGAATAAATCAGTGTTTTCTTTAATGCTATGAAACAACTCAGCTTTTTCAAGGATTGGCAATCTGTGTGTTATATTTCATACCATTGTTTGTGAGAGATTAATCCTGGACACAAGTGAGAGAGAATATCAGATCCTTGAAGAGTTGGCCTTGTCCTGGATTAGTGGATTGGAGACAGGGATTGAATTAGTGCAGCTGCTCTTAATAAAATGGCTAAAACAGCATAAGTCATCAGTTGAGCCACTCGATGTCAGCTTTGTTTTGTATGAAGACTGTCATATCTTTAAAAACTAAGAAATTGCAGTATGAGTACAGATTGGGGTGAAGTGGCCTAAAAAGTGGTTGCAGGATTAGACCCTTTAAGCAGGTTTGTAATTTTGAATAGTTCCATTGATGTAAATCGGACTCATGTGCTTTGCAGCATCAGGAGCCAACACTATTTTTATTTTTAAATAAATGCTCTTAGTAGAATCAACTCATCATATCAAAACAAAATTGCTTCAGTATTAACAAGCTTACACTTTCAGTGAACTAAGTTATTGTGACATTTTTTCACATCTATACAACCCAAATTTTTGAAAAATAGGAGCTTGGTTATATTGAAACTAGAAGTGCTTTACTGATGAAAGAATATTAGTATACTATACTGGCAAAACTGTGCTTTATACCAGTGCAATAAAACCGACACAAACATAACAGATATGCCAGTATAACTGCACATATACGAGGGGCTTCTGCTCTCATAGCTGTGTCAGGAATCACACTAGAGTCCTGTGCAGGACTTTTTTTTTTAATCCCTCTCCTGTCCCACAAGACTCACTACCACCCGCTCCTACATTGTTTCTTGCATTTTTATCGTGCTCCCACCTGCAAAAAACTTTAGATTCCACAAGAGACAGATTTTTCCCCATACTACTAAAAACCCAGTCAGTTAATATGTTATATAAAATATATAAACAGAATTCAGACAATTTTTACCACTAAAAGAATAAAACAAATCTTGCGTAAACCGTGTAAAAAAAAATACGTTAACTTATGTTATAGTAGACACCAAATCTCTTTCTACCCTTGCTTCAATTTAAGTATTAAAACCTTTGTATTAAAACCTTTAAAAAACAAAGGAAAATTTGCTGTACATTGCTGAAATTCTATTATTGACAAATTGGTGAGAGATTTAATGTTTTCCCACAAATTACTGCAGTCTGTTTTTTGTGTTTTTTGTTTGGTTGGTTGGTTTTTTGCCCACCCAATCCCACCTGCAACAAAGTACATTTTTTTGCTACTATGGGAGCAGGATCCCAGTCCCACTACAGGGCTCTATATCAGTGGTTCTCAAACTTCACTGCACTGTTAGCCCACTCCCCATCCTCCTCTAACAACAAAAATTACTACATGACCCTATGCCACAGGGGGCTCCATGAACTGCTAAGCTGCTCAGGCTTGGGCTTTAGCCCCATGTAGTGGGGCGTAGGCTTTGGCAAGGCTGGCATTAGACTCACTGGGGCCCAGGGCAAAAAGCTCAAGCCCAAAGTGTGGGACTGAAGCCCAAGCCCCGTGGGAACACAAGCTTCGGCTTCAGCCCCTCATGGCAAGACTTGGACTTTGGCTTTCTGCCCTGGGCCCCAGCAAGTCTAATGCCAGCCCTGGCAACCCCATTAAAATGAACTTGCGACCCACTTTGGGGTCCTGACCCACAGTTTGAGAACTGCTGCTCTAGATCATACCTCTTATACAGCTGTCAATAACTGGTAGAAGTCTGTGGTGTAGACACAGCTGTAAGCTCCTAAGCTTGTGTTTAGATGGGATCTTCAAAAAAAACATTTAAGTGACCTGCAAGGATCAGGCCTATTGACTTGAATCTGCAAACCCTGATGGAATATAGTCTGAAGCATTTCAGCTTTCTTGATTTGTGAAAATTCAGTATATTGGAAAGCAGTACTCTATAGCGCACATAGCACAGGCGCAATTTTCTGTTTGAGTTTCTGGTGGTCTTACAGTAATGATGTTAATGAGGTCTTGGTTTTGTCTGTTTTGGCATAGATGAGCTTTAAGTGTGAAGTTTCTTCCTAGAAAAAAAAATCTGAAATTCTGGTAATTAAAGAAACAAGTACGAAACTTCCACTTCAGTTTAATACTATAAAATGAAACACATACCCCTCTCTGTTAGGTTTTGTACAGACAAAAGACGGCCCTTTCCATAGACAGCTTCCAGTGTAGAGGCCTGATTCTATTAGAGAGAGAGCTATTTCCCCTGCCTTGGCATTACAAAGGGACATTATAGTGATTGCAAATTATATTATGAATTGCAAGCTCTACAACTTGGGTCTTGTTACTTATTGTATCCCTTCTCTCCTCCTCTGTGTTGCATATGATAGCCTCCATCCATGTTGTCCCCTATGCTTAGAAACAACTCCTTGTCCCTGTTCCTGGTATATTCAGAGACAAAAATAGTTTTGGGAATGTGGATTGTATTGAATAGTGGGATTTGGAGGACTTTATATTTTAGACGTTAAAACCATACAAAGTAGAACTGATTTGTTTTGCATGGATGGACACTGAGTTTTGGAAGTCTTGATATTTACATATTTTTATTTCCTTTGCTGTAGAGTTATATAAGAATATACTTTTTATTTTATCTAAGGTGCACATAGCAGCGAAGTTCATCATTCATGCTCCTCCTGGGGAATTTAATGAGGTGTTCAATGGTGAGTATCTTTGTGCTTCCCTGCTCTGGATCTAACTTGTTAATGCATTTCAGATAGAGTGTGTGTGTGTGTGTTTAATAACTTTAAATAAGCTATCAGAGATTAGGTGTTCATTGTTTTTGTTTTTTCACCCTTCTCTGCCATTTCATGCTGTTTATCTTCAGTCGCTGCTTTGTGGGGATGAGACCTTGCTTTGCCACCATTGCCAATTCTGCAATACTGACAACTGCTAATAGCGTTTGATCTGATGAAAAGAAGGATACTTCAGTTAACTGCTCATGCTTTGATATATACCGAGGCTAGACACTCCAGGTTTTTTTGACCTTGCTTAAAAATACCTTGTTGTATATTGGGTGTGGTTAGTTGGAGGCAGGTGGGGGGAGGTTTTAAGAGCTGGTTGAGTTTAAGTATATAAAATGCAGTGTTTAAAGTGAAAATGTTTATGAATAAATGTTAAACTGACCTTGTGCTGATATTTTTTTACACTTCATTAATACTGTTGTTGTGGGGATAAGCTGCAGGGGGGAAGGTATGGAGTGGGAGGCTGTGAGATCAAAGGGAAATGTAATGAATCAATAGTTTTAGGGTTGGGGGGAAGGTGAAATGGGTGGGGGTGGGGATCCTGGAGGAGTGATATTGAGCTGTATTTTTCTATTTTGGAATGAGATGGCTCTGAGGCATGAGTGCCCAAGGTATGGTGATAGAGTACAGGAGATGTTGGGGATATAGAGGAAGGAGGCAGGGGAGTACATAAGGGAACAGCCTAAAAGGGAGTGTGTGGCGGCGGGTGTATTGGGAGGTGTGTGGGGGTATGGAAGAGGGCAAGATCTGGGAGAGTATGATATTGAGGGTACGGAACAGAGGAGGGTAGAAGGCCGGCATTGAAAGGACAGTTATACATGATGGTATAGGTGGGAGGTGTGGATGTAACCAAGATGGTACATAAAGATGGAGACATAGAAGAGTAATGAAAGGAACAGGAGACAGGAACAAGCAGCCCCCTGTTGTCATTTAAAAAGTTAAACTTACTTTTTAGGTATAAAACTTGGGGTTTTCCATGTGGATAAATCTCCCATATTTTACCTTCTCCTTCCCACAAGCCTCATGAATTTGCGAATGTTTATAGAAAAACCCTGCTTTGAGCCATGGTTGAGAGGGCTCTCCTTCAGACACTATACACCAACCAAAATTTTAATGTACAGTGGAAAAACTAATTCCAAAGTCTGTTAAATAATTTTGGTAATTTAAGTACACAAAGATTCCATCTCCTATTCTAGGTATCAGTTTCTGATAATCTGATCATTTTGGTCCTTATAAATATTTGGGTGAGAGGAAAGAATATTCAGGGTTAGGTGGCATAATAGTAACATTAGTCATTCAGGTGAGGAAATATTTTAAATTGTTCTTTTAAATGAAAATCTGAATTTCAGATTTGCAGGTGGGAGCGTATATTAGGTTTTATTTTCAATTTTAACCCTATAACCAGCCTTTTACATTTTAATGTATTCTGTACTGAACAGTTTTGTGATTAACTTTGCATATAGGTATTTCACGTGAAAGCATCCACAAAGTGGTGATTTATCAGGTTAGGATTTTACTGTCATAGGAGTGTAGATTTTCTGTGTCTGAAAATAATTCTTAATATTTAAGAATGTAAGAAGTTACTTGCAATTCAGTTTCTGATCCACCTGCGGATTTGAAATCTGGGTTGAAATATATGTTCAGGTTAGCAAAGTCGTCTAGGAGTTTGGAATAGGGGCAGGGAAAATACAATAAATTAAAATTAACTATGTATACAACACTAATCACCACTGTCAAAAACTGTACTTAGAGTCTATGGCTAGGCTGCTGTACGATCTTTAGTAATCTTGAACACTTGTCTGTAGACAAGTGGAGCCATTACACCGCTCTTGTGGCTAATCCGGCACAGTTTCCTAGATTGTTGATCATGCCTCTTGTATAGTATGGCTTATATCTAGGGGGTCTACCAAATTCATGGTCTATTTTGGTCAATTTCACGGTCACAGGATTTTAAAAATCATAAATTTAATAATTTCAGCTCTTTAAATCTGAAATTTCATGGTGTTGTAATTGTAGGGGTCCTGACCCAAAAAAGGAGTTGTGGAGGAGTTTCAAGGTTATTGTAGCAGGGGTTGCCATACCCTTACTTCTGTGCTGTTGCTGGTGGCGGTGCTGCCTTCAGAGCTGGGCAGCTGGAAAGCAGTGGCTGCTGGCCAGGAGCCCAGCTCTGAAGGCAGAACCACTGCCAGCAGCACAGAAGTAAGGATGGCATGCCATGCCATGGTATTGCCAACCTTACTTCTGCGCTACTGCCTGCAGAGCTGGGCACCCAGCCAGCAGCAGCCACTGCTCTCCGGCCACCGAGCTGTAAAGGCAGTGCAGAAGTAAGGGTGGCAATACCGTGACACCCCGCCCCCCGCAACCTACAAGATAACCTTGTGACCCTCCTGAAACTCCCTTTTTGGTCAGGACCCCCAATTTGAGAAATGCTGGTCTCCTCCCGTGAAATCTATATAATATAGGATAAAAGCACACACAAGGCCAGATTTCATGGTCCATGATGCTTTTTTTGTGGCCGTGAATTTGGTAGGGCCCTACTTATATCTGCTTACCTACTTGCTGGGAGAATCCATTTTAGTCATCTGTCTTGCATCCAATTACTGTGCAGTCATGATGGTGAAGTATCTATTATTTAACAGGTTTGCTATCTACTTCCACCCTTTCCACCCCCCCCCCCATTTTCTTGGGGAATAAGTTACATTTAATACTATGTACATTAAAATTATTTTGTGGGCTAATTAAAATAAGTATTCTTCTAACATCTTGAAAATAGTTTTAAGACTTAATATTTTCTTTCAGATGTTCGGCTGCTGCTTAATAATGATAATCTTCTTAGGGAAGGAGCAGCCCAGTAAGTATCACATTCTACGCTTAGCATCTAAACACTTTGTCTTTCACATTCTATTAAAGTTTTGTTACCAACAAGTGATCACAGTGATCTGACTTGTTAATTTCTGCACTTGTAACTCTGTCTGTGTGTTCATCAGAGCTAATAAACTAAATAGTTAGCGTTGGTCAATAGTTGTATTGGAGATGTCCAAGGGAAACTCGGGCGTTACAGAAGTAGTGTTGATGGCTCTGTCATCTGTGCTCTGTCAATACTGAATCAGCCCTTTGAATATAGAAACCACATTGGAGCAGTTTTCTAAAGAGAGCAGTGCTCCTATAAGTGCTGTCTCTTTGGATAAAGCGTAAGCAGTCCTGTATCTTGTGTTCACTAACGATTCCAGAGCACTTTTTTGCAGGGGTGTTTATATATATTTATTTGGGTAACTTACATCATGCTTATCTACAAATCCCCTTCCAGTTTCAGTTAGAGGTATTCTTCACTTCTTGTCATAAAAAGTTGTATAGTGTTGAAGTGGTTGGCAAAGTTATCACTACAAAGTAAATTGTAAGTTTGAGCCTATTTGGGACTCTTGGATGAAAAATTATGCGTAAATATAAGTTCCCAAAGATGGTGGAATGGGGGGTGATGATGGAGGGGGAGGGATAAGTAGACTCTTACTTTATTTTCCCGTGCCATGGACCACATCTAGTGAACTTATACTTATCTCCATAAATTTGGAGATTTTTACTCAAAAGGTTTCAGCTCTTGCATTCTGATAATACCTAGCTCTCTTCATCTATAGGTCTCAAAGCTCTAGAAAGGAGATGAGTGTGATCCCTATTTTACAGATGGGGAAACTGAAGCACATAGTGGCAAAGTGACTTGTCGAAGGTCACCTAGCAGGGAAGTGGCTGAATAGAACCTAGGTCTCCTGAATCTCAGTGCTCCTTCTGTTAGGCAGCACTATATCTCTAAACTGTTGGTTAACCCTGTCAAGATTTTTGAATGGTTAATAGTCATGCCCTCTATGCTAAAAGCTTTCTGTATATATAGCAACACTATATATTAAAAATTACTTCAAAAATAGATTCCACCTTAGAGGACAGAAATTTTCATTCTCATTTGGAATAGACTTCTTGGATTCTGCACACTTTTTTTTTGTGTACGCCCGCTTTGTGTCAGCATATATATCCTGGGCACTTCAGCATACTAAACTAGTACACTATTCTGTAAAATGTCTTTACTGTGCTATAGTATAGAAGTTTATTGCAAAACAGGTGGTGTGGTAAACTTGATATGCATTTTTTTTTCTTTTAGTGCATTTGCACAGTACAATCTGGATCAGTTTACTCCAGTGAAAATTGAAGGTTATGATGAACAGGTATGGATACAGTGAAATATTAAGTCATAACAGGTTTCTTAAAGTTTAAGGAGCATGCTATGATATTAGAACTTTTTCTTTTCTTTTCTTGCAAAAATATGCATTGGGTAATATTCCAAGTTAATAACCTGTTTATAATGTAAACCATAAAGAGCTACAATATAAGCAGTGGGGGACACATGGTCTCTAATCCTGTAAGATGCAGAGTGAAGTCACCTAAACAATCTTAACTCTGCCCTATAGTTACATCATGAACGGAAAAAAACCCCTATCTTTTAAAAATTAGATTAATGTAATATAGAATTTGAAATATTATTATGCACTAATTTCATGGACACTGGAAGACCGCCATTTAATGTATGAATTCTGCATTTACTACAATGTGGGGGTAAACTAGATGAGAACTCAAGGTTTGCTGCTGTTTAATATCTGTTACATCCCCCCTCTTTGCCGCTGCTGTGCATGAACTTAGTTCACATCTTATGTTTTTAAAGCATGAGATTTGGATGAGCCTCACCTTGGCACAGTTTAGTCTTTTCCCTTTGTTCGGTGGGGTTACACAGTACTGAATGGTGTAATGATGTCAAGACCAAACTCTGTGTGAAAAAGAAATATTTTAAATAAAATAAAAGTAGGTTACAACTACAACTTTGTAATGCAGGTATTGATAACAGAACACGGTGATTTGGGCAATGGAAAATTTTTGGATCCAAAAAACAAGATAGCTTTTAAATTTGATCACTTAAGAAAGGAGGCTACTGATCCTAGGCCACATGAAGCTGAAAATGCGGTTGAGTCCTGGAGAAATTCAGTAGAAACTGCAATGAGAGCCTATGTGAAAGAACACTACCCCAGTGGTGTCTGCACAGTAAGTACTATACAGCTATGAAATGATGGGGGACTGAAGTCTCCCTTGTCTGCTTATATTTTTGTCTGCAGGAGAATATTGGTACCTGAAATACAAGACAATGTAAACACAAAGTAAAGTCTAGTACAGACATGTCCTTAAATTGACAGGTGGGAATGTCTTCGGTTTTAGTGTTCTCATTACTCACCACTCTGCACCATCTACGATCATATATTTTCTTTCTCTCCTTGTCCCCAACAACATGCTCCTGAAACTTCTGGGGGTATTGATTGTGCAGCATTAGCTACTCACTAGCCTCTTGAGACTCAGTGGTATCTCTTGTATTGCTCCAAGATCAAAATGTGTGAGAATTTAGAGTAGTCCCAAATCCTGTTCTGCTTGTGACGGCGGAGATACCTGTCTGGCTAATGTTTGATAATGTTATTGATTGATTATATTTGTTTTTCTAAATCATATTAACATTATTACTTGAATTGTTGAGAACATTTTAAGCATTGTTCATGAAGACAAAGTCTCTGCCTTGAGGAGCTATTTAAAATCTAGTCTGAATTTTGCATGGTGACTTATTTTTACTCTTATTTACACCTGCAATTAAACTCTTAATCTCAACTGGAAGAAAAGGCCAATTTGAAATCATAGCTAAATGTAATTTGGATGTGCAGTCTTGGAGAGTTGGGGAACGGGGAGAGAACTCTTCAGCACCAGTGAGTCTCTATAAAATGTAGGCAGTTCTGCAGCAACAGTCCCTTCTCTTCATCAGTTCTACATCTGTAAGGTTCCAAACATGAAGGAACTAGACTCTGAAGTACCATAAATTTTAATGAACATTGATTTGCTATATCTTCTCTAGAGAATGTGTTGTTGGTAAGAAAACAGATAATTATGGGGGTGAGTAAACCGGGATTGACGTTTCACTGTAACTAAGTGAACTCTGAGTGGAGTTAGAGATAAGGGAAAGAGACAAGGTTTGTAAGCTCAAAAGCTTGTCTCTCCCCAACAGAAATTGGTCCAATAGAAGATTTTAGAAAGACAACGTGGGTGAGGTAATATCTTTTATTGGATCAACTTCTGTTTGGTGAGAGAGACAAGCTTTCAAGCTCACCCATCTTTTGTCTCATATCCTGGGACCAACATGGCTACAGCACCACTGCAAACAATAAGGGAAAGATTCAGTTTGGAAGTGCAGTTTCTACAAACCTGCTGGGGGTAGGCCAAGTTACTATGGCTGCAGTCATCAATCTGTAAGCAAAGTGAAGAGGAGTTAACACTTTTTTTGGGGGGGTGGGGATAAGGTTTTAGGTTTAATATTTAATGCCTCTTGTAGACTGGTATGAATAAATCTGGTCTTTGGTGTGTTGCTTTAAGATACATGAAGTGTACTCATAGCCTTTTTTTGGGCTGCTTTGGAGACACAATACAAAGTTTTGGGTATAGCATGGCAAGATAAAGGAGAGAAAGCACTTTGCCCCATCCTCAGCATTTAAAAGCAAAAGTGGGTAATGGTAGCGTCATAAAAATACAACCTTTCTTCGTTGTGGATCAGACTAGCACTTGATTCTGATATCAGTCATGCTATGTGCTTTACAATTCCATTTCCTTAGATTTTTAGATCTTCTTTTTTTTCTTTTGTACCATTGTTTGCAGTGGACAAAATACTGAGGCATAGACATACTGAAACAAATATATACCTTGCTGTTGTACATTTGGTGTCTAACTGCTCTGTTTTCCTCTCCCCTAGTTAAAAGTTAAAATATCCAGTTAGACGAAGAATAGTCTGAAACCCAGCCATTGTTGCACTGTTCGTGAAGACTCGCTCATATGACCACTCATAGTTACATGGTTAAAATCCCTAGTTGCTGAGACATATCTAGTTTGTTGCTAATCTGAAAGTTTTATGTACTGCAGCATCTAAATTTTAGTTTGACCAGGTCTAATGATTTTCCAAATACTGAGTCCTTAAATTTTCCTCCTTTGTAAATCATACAAGCACTCAAGACATGGTTTAAAGCTAATTTATTGACTGCTTTTGTTTATACATAGAAATAATGGAAAGTGGTTATAAAAATAAAATTCTGTAGTGTAATGTCACTGAAGTATAGTACAATACAAGAGCTAAATATCTTTTTAAAAATCTGTCTTGCACAGGGTACTTATAATTTGGTTAAGGAATTCATTCAAAACTTGGCATGACTTTACTTTTTCATTTGCAATTAAGGTATATGGTAAAACAGTTGATGGACAGCAAACCATTATTGCATGCATAGAGAGCCATCAGTTCCAAGCAAAAAATTTTTGGTAAGTTCTTAACTGATCCTGTATTTGTTATATTTCACTATATTTAAGTAACTCTATCTATCACAATCATATCCACTCATCCTCAGTATCGGATAGTGCACCTCTTTTGATGGGAAGACGTTCCAGATCTGTTTTATGTGACTTAGAAGCTTCTATAAGGAGCTATGCAAAAAGCTTTGCTGCTAAAAGAAGCAAAATGGCAGGCTACTGATATGTTATTTTGCAGAGCATTTGGGAAATTCCCAGCCACTCTTTTGCCTGGACTTTCCAGTGATTTTTCTTACTTGCATTTTTTCTTCCTTGACCACTGTTTCAGCCACTTATTTTTAGCTTTAAGACTGTCCTTTTCTCTTAGCTGTAAGATGTCAACAAAGAAAAGCAAATTGAGGACCAGGAAATTTACGGCTATTTTCCATTGGCAGAGGAAGAAATGTCAAAGGAGACTGTTTCACTTTCTATTTCTCCTAGCCAGTCCCAGAAGCAGTCCTTTCACAGACGTAGGAGTATCTTAGGTTCACTTAGGCAATCAGTGGGGATTGGAAGCCTACTGTAGGATGTGGGCTCACTAATTTCCACCCACTTGGCATTTTTCCTTTAAACTATCAATAGCTAAGGCCTCAGTTACCCCAGAGGTACTAATGGTTCCTTTTTGTCAGAAGGGAGATGAGCAGGATTCTTTCAGTAGTAATATTTAGCCTGTGCTTCACCCAACAGCTCCTTGGTCATGAGTCATTCACCACCAATTCCTCACGAGGCAAAGGGAAGAATAATCAGTGAACCTGATCAGTGATCAAAAAACCCTCCCAGAGTCCAGCCATATACTGCCAGGCAAAACACAGTTCTGTGTCCCGTCCCGTCTCTCTCCCGCCCCCACCCCCCGGTCAGTTTTGTTCATGAAAAAGTGGGAAATTGGGAGGGGAAGGGAGCAAGACAAGCCATGACTTCTGGAAATCTGTATCCAAGCTTCTTGAGAGAGTTTTTGCTAGCAGTAATACAGAGAGCTTTTTTTTAGAAATAAGGAGAAATGTCTTGTTAGGACTTTTTCTTCATGAGTCCTCTTGGCCAGATCGGAGTCTATCGTAGAGCAACATGTGTCAAAAGGACAAGCTGTGGTGGCTAAGAAACTTCATCAGTCTTTCAAATTCTCCAGCTCTTAAAACTTTCCAGGAATTTGTTTCTCCAGGTAAAGGGAAAACCAGCTTCCTCCCCCTCTTCCTCCCCCCCCACCTCCCCCAATGAAGGAGCTATACAAAAAGTGAAAAATCCATTAGCTTTAACTTCTCCAAAAGAGTACACCAAACGAGAATGAGAAGAGTATGTTTCAGAAACTCAAGCAAAACACTTGAGATGATGCAAAATGTCATCAGTTACTATTACTTTATTTTCACAGTAGGAAAGATTTAAGAGAGAAACAAACTCAAAGCAGATATTTTTCCCATCAGTGTCAGAGGCTTTTTAATTCTTATGTACAACTCCCTGGAAGTTTTCCCATCAGAGTAGCACATTTGTTGCTATAGATATAGGTGCTCAAGCCTCATGACTAAACCTTAGAGGGCCTAAAGTCTGAGAAGCCAGGGAATTTCCAACCTCTGTCATGCTATGAAGATGAGAGACCCAAGAGTGGAATCTTGTATAATTTCCTCAAAAAAGCAGAATTAAAAATGATTAACTTTTCCTTATGTGGCTTTTTAGTGTGTGTGTGTATGTGTGTGTATATATATATAAAACACACACAATATATTTTCTGTCTGTGTGTGTTCCCTCCTGTTAATTTGTTTACTCTTCAGGATGAGGTCCCATAGTGGATGTGACTGGCAAAGAATGGAAAATGCCAGCATTTTAACTCATTTTCTCTAAATAGTCACATGCACTAGGCCTTTACCCACCAGATTTTGGCAAACAGTAAGCCAAAATCTGGTGTAAGTTGGATTTCTTTGGATTCCTCCTTTTTGCTCTGTAAAAGTTTATCTGGTTAATAACTAAAATTAAATCACACACAATTGTGTGAAGACTGTTTTGCAGCATTGGAAGTGAACTTCTGGATAGCTTCAGAAGGAGTTGGGTCTGAGTTGCGTGCAATGGTCTGCTATTATTTTTAAGGTGTTCCACCGTTAGTGGATGTAATTGTTAGAGAACACTATTTCTCTATCTCTTGTGCTATGCCCTCTTTGGTAACACGATATGCATGCACATCTTTCCATTCCCATCTACAAAAAGAGGTCTTACGTCATTAGTTCAGGAAGCCGACATTAGATATGCATAATTATTCCAGTATGCATCTGTATCAGCCAGTGAGATGATTTGGTGCAATATAATGCCTTGAAGTCTGTTCATTTAACCAGCAGAGCTGATAAAATGTTCTGACTTATGCTTACTAGCTTATAAATGTGAATTAATTTGATCTTAATGTATCTTTGGTTAGAATATATTGACATAATACTCCTTTTAGTCCAAAAATATAAGTAACATTAAGATTCCAAATGGCTGTTTGAGGCTTTTCTCTTAAAAGGAGAAATGGATACACAATACAAACAAAATTGACAAGGCTCACTAAGCTGCCCAGAACTCAGGCTACTGAGAAGCTGGAAGCCTGGAAACCCTGATAGTCATATGGTTTGCGCTGGGGCTTCAAGGGCTGCTGTGCTTCCTGCTGTAGATCAGGGAAACTAGAGGTTTTCAGAGCCTGAGTTACCAGGCTCTCCCAGCTGCATAGCAGCCAAGCTGGCAGAAAAACAGGCAGACCTGCCTAGTCCAAGAGCCAATGAAATTGACATATTCCTGTGAAATGCGTTTTAATTTTTGTCAATGGAAATTTTCCAATGGAAAATTCTGTTGGAAAACAGCTGACAGCTAGTAAATAAAATAGATTAGTAAAGACACATTGCATAAAATCATTTTAAAAAGCAGTTGAAAGCCTTTGGTATGTGTGTAACAAGCTTCTAGAAATCCTTGGTTCAGCAATGATTACACAGTAATGTTTATAACTTAAATTATGATAATGCCGTTTACACTGAAGGATGACAAGGGACTTTACAAACCATTGAAATGACTTACTTTTTCACTAAAATGTAGGCTCTGCTCGAGTGAAATATTGCAATCATTTAACAACCTGCAGAATACTAGTTACCATCCTGTAACTGTTCAGAAAGTGAAGAATATGTTCTTCACATTGAAACAAGAAGAATATTAGGTATGCAGAATGTAGTAACACAAATTAGAGTTTAGTTAGGGCACTGTGGTTAACATCTGTTTATAACTGATCCTTTGGCACTTCTTGTAGCTGCAAGATGTCAGGACCTCAGTGTTATGGCACTTGTAGCATTTCAGTGCCATTTAGCAGCCTAGCTGGGAAACTAGTGACTCAACACTGAACCAACAGCTTCTGCAGAACCTTATGCTCTCCACCCCACCCAAAGATAGCTAAGTACCTATCAAACCCTACCTTGCTTGGACTTTGAGTTCTGAAATTATAGCCTAAGGTATCATGGATTTGGACATTAACTTGTCATCTGAAATACATTCAGTGGAGCATTTCTTCATCAATTTGTGTGGATTAATTATTTGGTCATCTTAAACTGTTTTTTGGTCTCTGTATTGTTACCTTCTGAAAGGGAATAAAATCTGTAGCTAATCTTCTTGTGGAAAGTGAGTTTATGCTGTACCCAAACTGTTTGTTTCTTAAACATGCACAGAGTAGAAATTGTGGCTGTCCTAATATAGCTTTTTTTTCCTCCCTGACAGAATGATCCACTAACCTTTTCAGAAATGTATGCCTTGCAGGGAGGCAAAGTTTGAAATGTAGCCTACCTGTATTTCTGACATCTGGAAAGATACAATCTCCCCTTGAGTGGTTTGGGAAGACTATTGCATTCCTTTGTAATGGAAGGAGTGCCTACGGTTCTGGAGCTTTATATTTCTGTCAGAGCAGTCCAAAGCCTTAGCTACAGTTAACATTGTAGTGATTCATGGGTGTTTTGGTATTTTTTTAAATAAAAATGCAGATTCTAAAGCTAGTGAGCTGCAAAAAGGTGACTGTTACTGGAGATTTCCAGTAATAGAGTCTTCCTTTGCTCTAAACAGTACTCAGCTACACATGCCCAATTGACAAATAATTAATAATGAGGAACATTTTTAGAGACCAAGAAAAAGTTCCTGTTAGAATGGCTGTATGAATAAAAAATCATGCTTCGTATCCAAAAGCAGCAATAAGTGTTTCTACAGAGTCCCAGTTTTTCTCAACTGTTTGTGTCTTAAAACCATGAGTGATTTTCTTTTGTAAGAGTATTGCGTGTTTCCCATACTACCTCCCTTAGTGATTTCAAATTAAATCCAAGTGTGTCATTAGTAGTGCAAAACTAGGTGTTTGAAATTCAACATTTTATTCAAATTATTTTCCCTGCCTTATTTATAGCTGCTGTTTTTATTTTTAAGGAATGGCCGTTGGAGGTCAGAATGGAAGTTTGCAATTACCCCTTCAACCACTCAGGTGGCTGGCATCTTGAAAATTCAGGTAGGCTTATCATAAATTGTATACTTCAGCGTATAGTAGGTCTCTAGGTTTTTTTTTAACCACGGGAATCTCATGGTGATGTAGCAACAATAATAATTGTGGTACAAGAAAAAATGGAACAAATACACATTTAATTAATCATTCTGCGGTATTTTAAAATAAACTGGCATTAATTCTGTCTGTAAATAGTCATTCATGCATTCATATATATATAGTAAAAATGGATGATGGAGGGCTTTGGAGACTCATCTCATTTTGTGTGTTGTGGAGCAGGGGGTTGGGTTTTTTGTTCTGGGTTTTTGGTTTGGGGGTTTTTTTTGTTGGCTCTCTTGCCTCCTGAATCAAAAGGGTTGGTGTCTCGTCAAAGAAGGCTGGATGCAGCTTTAGGCTATTTTCTCTTGAAGGCATAGGATTAGAGGAATATACTCCTTGTTCCAAAAGTTGTATGTTGCTTCTACAATGCAAATGGAAACACTTTCTAAAAAAGGATTAAGAATCGGCATTTACACTATCAAAAAAGTCAAACATTTCCTTGAATACCGTACCAGACTTATTACAAGATCAGCCAAAGTAATGAGTACATATATACATTAGAAATCACTAACGTACGTCCTTACCAGTCCCTATGGGAAGGCAGAAACTCTTTCCCAAAAGAGTGATTGTTGGAGCCTCTACTAGAGGAATCCTAATGCCTGTGTTTTATGATTTTGCTGTGCATCATGGGCAGAGTCTATCTTTTTTTCAATAAATGTTTCTTCAACTGTATCAAATGCTCATTTTCTGATAATGAATGGCACCTTTTTCATCTGTTTAGAGGGGTAAAAAATAGAATTGATTTCCTTCTCTGTAAATTCAGCTGTGAATGAATGGTGTCAGTTATTTTTGCCACAACTGGTAAACAGATGTCCTCTTACCCTTAAAAAAAAAAAAATTCTCCTCCTCTGTTTCATTTTGGAAGTAGCATTTATATTGATACAGTGCCATTGATGTTCCTCTGTGAAAGTGATTAGAAAGGTAAACATGGATGGGCATATCCCACCATTTATTAGGTACAATTTACAGTTCAGTTGCCCATTTTTTTATCAATGAACTCTAGGGCCACAAGTGTAAAAACAAAAACAAACAAAAAAATCCTAATTTTCTGTCTCGAGGCTCAGTTCCAAGACCTTTCTCTCAGTTTCAGTTGCAAGTGCATGTGCATCATAATTTCCTTTTGATTCTGGCATTAAAGGCCACAATCCTTTTATCCTTAGCATTTTCCAAAGATTCCAGTTTAAATTGTAACGATATCCATTCCTCTTCAATACCATGTCATTTGCTGTGAATAACCTTACATCTAAGTACCTCTTTAATTTCCCATTGGTGTTTAAATCCTCCACATAGAAACCAGTGTTCAGCATTATAATCCTACATTTTCAGTGTCTTCAAATCACTCCAGTTTTTAACTCATTGACTTTATCAAGATTAGTTTTAATACCTTTAAAGAATCTAAGACTAAGACTGGTAGGACTGTAAATTGAGGGCGGGGGGGGGCGGAGTACAGTAAACCGTTGTGGGGAGAGATCAAGAGTTTCAAAACATATTCTGCTTTGTCTCCTAGTTAGGTTCCGAATATTATTGTGCAGGAGGGAATTCTTTTTAGAAAGATCACCTGGGCTTGCTTAATACAAGATGTCACACTGCCTCCAGCAAAAAGTCTGGGTGAGCAAGGAGGACAGCAATACACTGCAGTCTGAAGCTTTGCCAAAACTCTCCTTGAACAAAGTCAATCCTCGCTACTTGAGTAGCTTCCAAAAAGTCTCCTGAAGAACGACACCTTCCTGCTACCGCAAGTAGCTTGGATAAAATGAACTGTTAATTGCAAAAGAAATTCCTAGACACGAAAAGTGCTACTCTGAGCACATAAATGCTGAGCACTTCAAGTATAACTCTGCATTTCAGTGAAAATGCACCACCAGTAGCTCCCGCCCTTTCCCCAGGAAAGTGTGTTTACATATTGACTAATGTTGGCATTTTACCACCATGCTGATTCACTATCTGTCGTACTGTAATATTATTTTATTTTTGCATAGGTTCACTATTATGAAGATGGTAATGTTCAGCTAGTGAGCCATAAAGACGTACAAGATTCATTAACAGTGTCTGTAAGTTATCTTTTTATAAGATCTCATTATCTGTTTAAGTGACACATTTTTGGTATAGGTTTTGGATGTATTATTTAATATGACACTGTTAAGACTTTTGATGCTCAGCGTGAGTTCTGGCCTTTGTATTCTACACTGCAAGTGTTTTTTCTTGTATTCTACACAACAGTGCTGGTTAGACATTCTGACATAAGATACTTTCACCATTTAGAAATACGTGAATAAAATTGTACATGCAAGTAGCTAGCTAATATTTTTACATTGCGTGTACATTTAGGTATAGATGTCTTCTGTGTTCTGTGAAGTCCTCCAGAGTACTGTAATTTGAATTTGCTGCATGACTTTTTTTGCTTGTGACTTTTAAAGAAACAAGACAGATTAATTTTAGTTGTGAGATTATAGTTAGTTTAAACTGTCTGCACTTATTATTATTTATCTGCACTTACTCTAACTCTTGGTAAACTGTTAATTTTAGGTGGCTGTGTGGCTTATGGAATTATATTTTGAATGTGCAATGAGTTTGGTCTGTAGTACCTGCTGAACACACTCTCCTTCCCCTCCCAAGTATTGCCACACAATTGGCAGCATTTGCTTAGGAGAAGATGAAGGCTCTAAAAATAGCAGTGTGTTAGGGGAGAATTCCATAACTAGTGTTAGGCTATACTAGTTCAAGCTATCTGTAACCAGTGATATCAGGCCTTTGATTTCATGGACATTTAAATCCATTTCAGGGGACAGAGACAAAATTTCACATATTCTGCAGCTGAGAGGCTCCACGCCTGCTGGATACAGGCCTTATTTCTTCTTAGCTGTCCCTTTTTGATAGAGATGATTATGGTGCATTAGGGAGGAGATGCCTAAAAATAACCATTTGTGTGGAAACAGTTGCATCCTAAGGCCTGTTCACTATAGGGACTGGTGCTGTCTGAGTGCAGAATGAACTAATAATTGCTCTTAATAATAAAATACCATGACTGGTAGAAGGCATGAGGAAGTGAATAAACATATTTAGTGCTTGGAGTGTCCATTAATAAACTTGTCAATGAAATTAAATTAGCGGAAGGGAATGGAAAAAGTACATTTTGAAAGCATCTCAGATGATCATGACATGCTGATGAAGAACTGGGCTCTGAGTGCCAAACTGGATTTAACAAAACTTTGCGAATTAAAATAAATATATATTTTTAAAAAAAAAAGCAAGGCTCGCTGGCTTTCCAGTCACAATAACAGCATACAGAGTGGGGAAGTGTGGTGCTAAATGATAAAATTTCAGAAGTTGTAGACATGGAAATTATTTCTGAGTCAAGTAAAGGGACCAAACATCCTTACTTATGCTCTTTTCATCTGACAGTTGCTTCAGTGGAGACTGAGGGGACTGTTCCAACAGTGGGTCCTGTCCTGCCATATCAGTCAGATACTGAAGGACCAATCTGGACCAAGAGATTTGGTGTTTATCACTTCCTCAAACAGCCTGCCTTCCTTGCTCTTAACAGGGAGAAGGGCAACAAAATGTGTCCTCTTCAGGCATATTTAGACTTCAGGCATACAAGGCATAGAAGACAACACAGGCAAAGCCCACTGTCCTCTTGGAGAGAGCAGGAAAAGTGCCTTAGCTGTTGGGCCCCCTCCTTTTCTTCACCATGTGGCTGAGCAGCAGCTTCCTACCAGCAACAGCAGACCTGAAATGAATAATTTCAAAGCTCCCTTGCTAAAGACAGATATGAATAAGTATGCCAAATCAGTAGGGGATTCATTCAGTGTCTCTCAGCCCTCCCAACATACATGGCCTTTTTTTCTGGAAGCTGAGCAGAAGCTGTTAGTCCAGGAAAGATTGCCTGACTCAATAGAGCATATGAGGTCTCTCTTCCTTGCCTCTCTGCAGGATTCAGGCCTCTTCTTTTTCACTAAGTGGGCACCACCTCCACTGGTCTCCCCCTCTTCCTCCTCTGTAATTTCCAGGAACCTTTTTATAGCTCCACTGCTGAAGACAACTCCCATCTCTGTGGAAGCAGCTCCTCTTGCAGATCTGGAGGCTACCACCTTCTAGGCATACCCCTCAAGGAGTTAGCTTAATTTATTTCCCATAAGGTCAAATTCTGACTGGTAGAAGACAAGGAGAGAGGATTACCCATTCTTTTAGGATGGGACTCTTGGCCAAGGCGCTCTGCTAGTCTATCTAAAAATGTTGGCATTAGGATGCCCTGCTCCAGATGCACCCTTATCTCCGAGTCTCCTAAAAATGTGCAAGCTAGACCCCCAAGTTCCAGTATCCCTTATTTCTCAGCTCAGCTCAGCAGTAGCCTCTTGCTGGAAATCCTCTTGGAGCTCTGATCAATTGTTCATATTCTTAAGGTTGCCCTGTGTAAACTGAGTTTTATGGTAAAGATTAAACATTTTAACACCCTTGTTTTACAATATTTTTAGAGACTTATTTTTCACTTCTGTTGAATAATCAAATATGTTATAGTACGAGTACTTTCAAATGCATCTCTCTACAGTCTTGTTATTGTTATTAGTCTTTGCCAATAATTTTGGCAAAAATAACTGGAGAAGGGCTCAATGAGATCTGCTTGTTTTGGTATGTACTATCCTTAGCTGTTTAAATGGCTCTATATTCTCTTGCCCACAGGTATTTAATAGCCGTGGCTTCCATAAATGGTTCTATAGTGACTTGCCCACAAGTAACTAGACAGTGATACTGCTGCAAATTTTCTTAAGATTCACTAGTTTTTCCTCTTTCCAGTAATGAGCTTAGTTTATACTTAAGGACTATAGAGATATGCAGCACCAAGGCATAACTCAGACATTCAAAATATAGTACCAAAGAGAAAATGGAGTTACTCAGGCTTTAGGAAGCACAAAGTTTTTCAGATTGAGGCTTGAACTGAATAACACTTGTTATGAAAGCCCAATTAATCTATTATAGACTTTCTGGCTATTGGAGGCTACTTTAAGCATCTTATAATTGCAGGAGAAGTATAATTCACTGACAGCTTTTTTAGGGTTGTTACATTTTAGAGTTACTTAATTTGAAAACAAATCCTTTCTTCCCTAGAACGAAGCCCAAACAGCAAAGGAATTTATAAAAATTGTAGAGGCTGCAGAAAATGAGTATCAGGTATGACTTCTGAAACATCCAAAATCTATTACTCATATGTAAAACAATGCGTAATTTCACCTAATATTGTGTACACTTAGACTGAGTACGAAAACTCATGTAATATTACTGAAGTAGGAAAACTGGCTTTTGTAAGTGAATGCAGTTTTGGTATTTCATTTCAATTTTAAGGATTATTGCTATAATACCGTTCATTTTATAACTTTAAGAAACAGAGTCAAGACAGTCTAATTGTGCTGATAGCTAGAGTGCAGAACTAAAACTTCTCTGTTACCCGCATTTCCTGCTCCCAGTCCTTCTGGTTGTTCCACCTACTTGTTGCGTCTTGTTTTAAATTAGACTGTGAGCTTTTTGAGGGCAGATTTTTTTGTCAGTATAGCACAGTGGGACGCTGAGTTTCACTAGAGTTTCTAGGCACAAGTGTAATCCACATTATTTCATTTCAGAAGTGCACAACCTCTTATGAAAGGCAAGTCCACAGTTAAATACTCTGATTGGATGGACACATCTTGATATGTAGATAATATTTCACCAGAGCAAGAAGTTCACATTTTGGTGGAAATTTCCATCTAAGCAAATCAGAACCTCACCTTATTTGAATAAGACAAGTATTTCAAATGGATGAGGTTTATAGAGTTTGCAAAATATAACTGTTCTAGGAGCCATTTGTGGAAATTTGAGTTCCATGTTCATTAAACTTTTGATCTAAGGGATCACTTTCAGGCACGAAATTATATCCCACTTGTGCTTTTTAGCAAAATAACACTGTACACTTTAAATTCAGATGACTAAAAGTGTTACTTGTAGTGCTTACACGTATTTAGTCTTGGAATGATTGGATTTTTATCATTAAGCATTGATTTCACAAACAAATATTTCCATCAATAATCAAAATTTACTGCGAGGCAAAGGAAGAATAATGCTGCTTGAGAATTTGAGTTTGATTTAAAGATATTTACTTGGCATATTTTTGATGTGATGTAAGCAATTTGTTTAACAGTTATAAAGCTTTAATTTTTTGAATCTCAGCATCTGCTGTCATTAATTTCCTACAACTGAAAATTTAAATCAACTTTTTAAAAATGCTTTAAAATATACATTGATATTATCAGTTTGAATTTTTTAATTCTACTGACCCTAAATGTAGTGTATGTGCAAACTGATCACCCCCATAGGGGGGGAAAAAAGTGAAAGGTTATGGTCTATGGTAATGCTGTTAGCTCTCAAAACCTATATTTAACTTTCAAAACCAAGACAGAGTTTGGGCTCCCATTTGACAGCTTACTGAAAACATGTGTGATCTTAATTTTTTTAGACTGCATAATTTTAGTAAGACTTAAGAACAGGAGGCAACAGGTTACACATTATCCTGTGATTATTTGAATTATCTGTATACGTATGCCACTGTTTCAGTTATTTTCTTTTTTCCAGTGTAGTTTTGTTTTGAATAATTCTAACTCTTTGCTCTGTTTAACAGACTGCTATCAGTGAGAATTATCAAACTATGTCAGACACTACTTTCAAGGCCTTACGTCGACAATTGCCAGTTACCCGCACTAAGATTGACTGGAACAAGATCCTTAGCTACAAGATTGGAAAAGAGATGCAGAATGCTTAAGAAAAACATTGCATGACTGGATAATTTTAGTGTTCTTTCTTTTCAAATAAAAAGTATTTGGAACTGTTGTCACCCAGTCAGCATGGGCTTTTGCCATTGAAAAATCACTGTAAGTACTTTGGTTAGAGCACAAAGCTTAACGAATGAACCTTTTTTTGTTTGGTTTTTTTTCAGTTTGTTTCCTTTTTCTCAGAGGGTCGCAAAATCAATATAGCTGAAAACCTTCCTCTAGAGTTTCTGTTGTTCCTTTACTTTTTTTATAATGAAAAGACCATGCCTTTAGATTTCCATTTAAAATTAAGAACGGTTTAAAAAATATTTTTGCATACAATAACTCTCTTGCTTTCATATGAAGTGAGCAACTTCTGAAATTTGCTGGATTCCTTGAAGATTTCAGTAGTGTACATTTCTAGTTCAAGGCTCATGATGGATTTAGCCATCTGTGCTGCTGTAGAAATCATCCAGCCCTTCATTGGATGCAAGATTGGGGAAAGCATTGTCTATTTTAAGTATCTTAAAACCTTTCAAAATACTTATTCAGCTGGCTCAGTGTTAACTTTTTTAAACAAGGCCACGGTCTTATGCTGTTTGAAGATTTTGAAATTAAATAAAGTACTTATTTCAGAAATGCATTTAATGCTTTATTCCTGACAGTTACTTAATGAGTTCAGATTCCATCTGCCAGAGTTATTTTTATCATACAGCCACAAATGTAATATAACAAGGCATATTGTAATATATAATCCTGTACTCATTACCATGTCTCTGTTTTTTTTTTTCTTGGATTGAAATGTACTAAAATTCAATGTGACATTAAAATGCAGATTTTCTATTTATTTGAGTAGCAAATCAATTACTGATTGATCCTGTTGTGTGGTGTTTTTAAAAATATGGACATTGCCTAAAACTGATATTTTCGCTTTGAAACTTGGTCGCTTACTGGTTGCAATTAGAAATGCTGGGTACGTATATGGTTTGCTGTAATAGCACATTTCTCCATCTCCCCATTTGTAAGATGCATGCTCATAATATTACTCTCTACTAAGGACTGCTTGAAGTTCTTAGCTTATAATAACTTACTTTTTGCTGTAGGGAATAGAAGAGATTTAGGTGCCTGTGAAGACCAAAACGAATCTCAATCTGCTAGAGGGGAATCCTTTCCTTGTGTGCTGCAGTTGTTTTGGGATTGAAGTGTTTTTTAGGTTAAAAAAAGAGACCCTGCAAAGAACAAGGTATGCAGTCAAACATTTCAGCAGTTTGAAATATATAGGGTTTCTTTTTAAAAACCTGCATAAAAAGAATCTTGTTTTTTTTTAAAAAAGGTGTGATGTGTCAAGAATGGTATTTTGAAAATCTAACTTTTTAACCACTAATTAAGTGAGAAATAATTGGATTTTTATAGCTGTTAAGCTTTACTTAAATTGTGGGAATTCTTGTAGACAATAAGTGTGGTGTGAATTAATGCACGCACTCCTGGAAGATGCTCAGATACAAGAATGAGCACAGTATCAAAACCTGAACAGAATTCTCATTTGTTTACAGCATGATGACCCAATCACTTCTGTTTTAAGTCGTAGTTCATGGTATAGTAAGAGAAGTATGATGGATGTAGGCTTATGCAAACTAATCACAGTAATGATTAAGGTGGCACACCTTATTTGTCTTTCTGTGGAAGGGTATATAACTGTTAGTAACTTCAAGAATTCAAGCTCTGCAACTCTACAATATTGAGACTGTAGAAGAGCTGATTTTCCTCAGCTGCATACTCTTTCAAAACTTAACTGATAGGCAGAACTCTATCTGAATACTATATTGAAAATATACTGCAAACTAGCTGTATTGTTCAATAAACACTGGCAGGATAATAGCTTATAGCAGCTGCAACTGAACAATGATTTATTGTACAACAAATCTGCAATCCCTTTTTAAGATCTATATACAAATTTTACAGCATTTTTTTTTTTGACATACTTGCTGATTAGAAGAACCGGAGAAGGGGAGGTGACTGGATGGTTCAGGGGAATTGTTAGGCTCCAGACCGTTGTTGTCTTTTTTTCATTTCTAGGTCATTGGTTTGTGTGGTCTAGGTCAGTGGTTTTCAAACTGCGGTTCATGACCCAGTACTGGGTCACGGAATGTAAAGCACTGGTTCACGGCAGCTCTGGTCAGCCCTGCTGACCGGGCCGTTATAAGTCCCATCGGCGGTGCTGCCCGGCTAAGGCAGGCTAGTCCCTTCCTGTTCTGACACTGCGCTGTGCCCTGGAAGTGGCCAGCAGCAGGTCTGACTCCTAGGTGAGGGGGCCACGGGGCTCCATGTGCTGCCTGAGCACTGGCTCCGCACTCCATTGGCCAGTTGCTGGCCAATGGGAGCTTGTGGGGGGCACTGCCTGCAGGTGAAAGCTGCACAGAGCTGCTTGCACACCTCCACCTAGGAGCCAGACCTGCTCCTGGCCGCTTCCGGGGCGCAGCATGGTCTGCGGTGCCAGGACAGGCAGGAAGCCTGCTTTAGCACCCCTCTGCGCCACTGACCGGGAGCCACCCAAAGTAAGCCCGCGCCCCTTCCTGCACCCTAAACCCCTCATCCCTGGCCCTAGCCCAGAGCCCTGCCCCCCTCCTATACCTTAACCTCCTGCCCCAGCCCAGAGCTCCCACACCCTGAACCCTCATTCCCAGCCCCACTCCACAGCCCTCACCCCCACACTTCAATCCTCTGCCCCAACCCTAAGCCCCTCCCACGCCCCAGCCCCCTCATCCCCAGCTCTGTTGGGTCTCGGACATCAACAATTTACTTCAACTAGGTCGTCAGAAAAAAAGTTTAAAAACCACTGATCTAGGGCAAGGATCCATGACTTAGTAGTGACCTATCTAAAATCAGCTTTTGATTTCAGTTCCTAGTACACAGACACCCATAAAAATTGTCCTTTTTGTTTGGGAAGAACCACCAAGGAGTGAATAACCACAGATAGCTCACTAACACCTTGCCCTCTGATGTGGTCTCGTCAGGATCAGACATATTGGAGAAATCGTGAGTAGGCAGAGCATTAGCAATGCAGTCTTGCTGTGTGAATTTCAGACTTTGGCTGTTCCTCCAACATGCTAATTTTTACTTTGTAATTTGCAACCATGTGTAATAACATTGTATGTTTGTTCACTTCAGTTACACATTGTACCTAATATGCCATCAATGGGGTCTATGATGTCACTAAGTGTAGCAGATATTTTAGTTGCTTTTCTCAAATGGGACAGGTTCAGAATTGCTAAATTCTCTTCAGATTCTGCCACATACCTGCAGGATGGCTTTGAATGGCACTTCACCTCTGTATCTTTCTCTGTCTGTAAAATGGAGATAATACTTGGCTACCTCACAGGCTTTTGAATATTCATCAGAACAACATGAAGTAGCCTTGCGGGAGTGTGGTAATAGACTTAATGTGTATTGTTCTTTTTCTCACAGGACTTCTACTTTTGGAATATAAAGAATCAAACTTGCTTTGTATAGGGCTATGTGAATATATTAGAAACACTTACAGTTGATAGTGACTTGTAAAAAAAAACAATGTTCATGCTTTTTCCTTGGTTACATGCCACTTAGTGCAGTTTTTGCAGCTCTGGCATTATGCCATCTGCTGGTTGTACATTTATTTTTCACTTCCATTAAGAGCTCAGTAATATCTCTGTATAATCTACAGTAGGACAGTCCCTCCTTCAGTCACGTTTACCTTTATATGCATTAGTTTGTGTTCAGCTACACTCGACCTCTGGCCAGTTCACAACAGCTCATTTTTGTATGTCCTGCTTAAAACTGATGAGCATACATGATGGAATAATCTATGTATCATTGTAAATTGCACACTGTAGTGTGCCAACAACCAACCTTCATATTGATGATCCCATATCCCTGTGCCAGTCCGTGTGTGACATGAGCATGTCATACATGTAGCTGGCAATAAGTAGATGCTTATAAGTAGAGGCTTAACTTTGTTCCTTGTGTCCATGCCAAGTGTGATGAATGTGGCAGTACTAGCCTCATACTTCAGAAATAAAAACTTATCTGTATCAGGGAAAGGCTATGCCACCTTAGTAGGAAAGAGTGAAACTGCATCCAATGAAGTGAGCTGTAGCTCACGAAAGCTCATGCTCAAATAAATTGGTTAGTCTCTAAGGTGCCACAAGTACTCCTTTTCTTTTTGGATATACAGACTAACACGGCTGCTACTCTGAAACCTGAAACTATTCTGAGTACCATAAAGCCAGTCTGCCTACAATCATAGACTAGATTTGGATTATTTGTTCAAAAAGCTTGCAGTTTTTCCTTGGAATGCAAGTGTCAAGGCTATACAATTAAAAAAAACCAAAACCCTAACCTCATTGAAAATGGGTAGTAATTAGTCTCTATTTGTAACTCCTGCACCTAACTGTCCATTCCCACTCAGATTTCTCCTCATTGTTCTGTGTGAGGTGCAGGGAAAGAAGTAGTTTTCTTCTCCACTTCAGAAAAGCACCTAAAATGAAACATAACAGATGTACTCTAATTCCCTAGCAGCGTGGTGGCTCCTGATTACTGCTACTGCCACCAATGTGGATACCCCACATGTAGAGAGGCTTCTGGGTTTTGGTGGTGGGGAACAGTGTTACACAGGTGATGGTTAGTGGGACGGGCAGAGTATGATCAGATCCAAGTATTATGGGACAAAGGAGAACCTGCACTTCAGAGAAACTTAAGTGAGGCTGGGGAGACTGAAAAAAAATGTGATAATTGCATTCTTGGCTATGAATTTGTATCTATAACTTAGTTTAGTCAGATAAAGCAACACAATTTAAAGTATATTAATGGCTCTTCTCCCACTTGTCTTTCCTTGCTAAGCTGAAACTATGCAGCTGCAAGTCTGTTCTTGTGGAGTGTCGTCCCCCCCCCCAAATGCTTGGGTCCAGAGGAGCATGCAAGATTTATAATCTGAACAGTTCTAGTTTGAAATCACTCAGTGAAAAGAAATCAAATAATTCTCAGCTAACCTGTAGCTTGTAAAGCTGTTGACAGAAGCAATGTTCATACTAAAAAAAATCTGAATGCAAAGTATGACAACTCATAATCATGGTGTTCAGTTGATTTGTATTTTACTACTAAAAGAAATAAGCATTTCTGTTGGTGAGCGTATGGACTATTGTTAGAGCTCATTACTGTTGTAATTCTTTAAGTTTCTGCTCAGTAAGAATTGCTAAGAATGCCTTTTGTTTTGAAATATGTAGTCTCCAATACTGAAATATATATTACTTTTTAATTTTAGTAATGTTATCACATATTGAAGATTGTTTTAACAGATAGAGACTAAAATGACCGTTGAAGCAAAATGAGAATTATGTCCCAAATGAAGTAAACCACCATTGTGAGATGATCAACTAGCAAGAAATAAGCCATAACCTACAGTTTGCTTGTGCTTTATACCTGATCTTTAGGGGTAGAAACTGAAGTGTAATATGGGGAGGAATGTTTTGTTGAACCAGCAACCTAAACTATCTACTTAGTACCATAATGGCAGACTAATAGCCTTAAATACAGAACGGAGTACTATTAAAGTTGTAACTTCATGTATGACATTTTAAAGAAAAGGATAAACCCGTAATCCAACGTAGAAGAAAAAATATCAAGTACGATGTCATTAGCATTTTTGTATGGTAACTAGTAAAATGCAGCCATTCCAGTCCAATGGGTGTGCTGTTGATTTAAGCTATGGCTACACTAGAGAGCTTACAGCTGCACTGCTGTAGAGCTGCTAGTGCAGACGCCCGAAGCCTATGGGAGGGAGCTCTCCTGTTCATTTAATTAATCCACCCCAATGAGTGGCGGTAGCTATGACTATGGGAGAAGCTCTCCTGCTGACGCTTAGGTTGGTGTACCTTATGTCACTCATGGGGGTGGCTTATTCACACCCCATAGCGACATAAGTTATATTGACCTAAGCTGTAGTGTAGCCCTAGCCTAAATTAGTGAGAGCATAATCAGGCCTCCACTGTCCTGGGCTTAGTGGAGGCAAGCAAGCATCTAACATAACAGCCATCCTTTTATAAAGCTGCTTGAAAATGTCATAAGGGCAGTGAATCAGGTTCGTCATTCAAACTTTCCTATCTCTTGTCCCGTTTCGCCCCCCCCAGCTTTGTCATTTAAAAGTTTTATTTAAGATTTTCAGAAGCAGAAAAAGCTAAACTTCAGCTAAAATAAGCTGAAAGTACTTCACTACTACTATTTGAGCAGTACAGGAGGAACAAAATGTGTTTAGAAACATTTCCCTCTGTACTGGTTTGGTACTTCAGTGGCTCCTATTCATAAAGAATTCATCTCTATCTTGGGCAGTAATGCAGGAGAGCTATCCCTGGAGAAGAGATGGGTGCGGGGGGGGGGGGCTGAGAAGCAGAAGAGGGTGGAGGTGGGCTGTGTTTTGAACTGGATTATCTCCATCACTCCATATGCTGTGGCAAATTATCTGTAAAGGAAAGAATTGAAGGGAGGAAATGCGGAGTGGAATACGCTGACGGTCAACCTGTCAAATTTGAGGCCCTGTGTGGGTTAAGGACAAATGAACAGCAAAAGAACTTGGCTGTTAGTGTCTCTTCTCTTCTGTTGCGGTTGAGAGGGCTGAAGAGGAGGCAGCTGTGTGGCTGGGAGCAGACCCAGCCAGAAACACCATAGAAGTACTGAGAAGGCAACAGGAAGCCAAGAACAGCCAGAGAAGCACTTGTAATGTGACCTTGAGAGAGAGCTGAGAAACAGCTTTTTGGATAGAATGCTGGCTGGAAAAAAGCCATGGAATATTAAGTAAGGAAACTACTGTTTGATTCCTACTGTGTTCAGGGAAACAGGACTTTTCATATATTTGGTCTACACTACAGAGTTAGGTAGACTCAAGACAGCTGATGACCTAAGTGTCTACACTAAAAATTTGCTCCTGCTGATGTAACTGCCCCGCTACACCGACTTAACTCCACCTCCATCAGAGGTGTAGAGTCAGCACTAGCTAGGTTGGTGCAGTTAGGTCGATGCAGTGTCAGTATAGACTTACATCGACTGTTACTGGCTTTCAGAATCCATCCCGCAATGCCCTGCACTGACAGTAGAGTCAGTACAAATGCTCCTGGTGATGAGCACCATCAACGCAAGGAGCATAGTGTGGCCACGCAAAAACAATTTAATTACTGACATCAACATACAGCTTCTGAACTTAAGTTGACTCAATTTTGTAGTGTAGACATGCCCTGAGGGAGCCCTACATCAACTCAATGGTTAGAGCACCCGCCTGCAAGGCAACAGACCCCCTGTTCAAAGCCTTTCTCCCTCTGATAGAGGGGGGGGAATTGGAGTTGGGTGTCCCACATCTCAGACAAGTGTGCTGAAAGTTGAGATGGGCACCACCACCTCCTCTGGCCATTTCCCTCAAGAAACATCTAAGGTGCCTAAGCTGCCTGATTCCAGGATTCCTGTTTGCGGAACCCTGACAGAGAGAATTCCTCCCTGCAGCCTGGAATTAGGTGCCTATCTCTCAGGTGTGGGGAGGAGGGAGTGCTTTAGGACATTTTGATATCTCCCAGTGTGTATTGACAGGACAGATGGAAAGTTAAGGTAAGCGCTGTATGTGTTAATTGCATGAATTTTGGAAAGAAAAGTCAATGGGAGACATGCTTCACTACAGGTGTACTAAAGAAACTAGCAAGGCTTCACTAACTGAATAACCACACTGAACATTTTATTCCTCACAAAAAGATGAAATATTTCATGCCCAGAAAAGTCGGTGTCCCTTCTACCTTCCCCATCCTCCAAATTTCTTTCAGTAAAGTAAACTTTGGCTTCTCTCAAAGGCAAGGGTTTGAGAGACTGATTTATTATTCTTCCTCTCAACCTAAAATGGGGAGGGAGAAAACGCTTCTGGTTCCTCTCCAGTCTTTCAGCCATCTGTCTCTGCCTCCTTTCTCCTGTGCATCCCCAAAGGCAAATGAGGCTGCAGAATGTGTATGGAGACGCCAAATTCTGATTTTCCAAGAGCTCTTTTTGACCAAAGGCCACCCTTGCTTTCGTTATTTCTTTTAGTCCTAAGCATGCACATCCTCATTGGCTCCATACAGCTCCTGGGTTTTATGGCGGGAACAGGGTTTATCATAAAATACTCCACAGAATACATGGCTCAACATGATTGACAAGAAATATGTAAATGCTGCTGGCTAATACTTTGGTGGGGGGCTTTCAAGAAAACTTCAGTGTGCTTTAGTAAGTAATATTGGGGGGTTCATTGGTTGACAGACTACCTGAGAAATGTGAGTGCCCCAGGTGAAATTCCCACTTGGTTCTAAACAAACAAAAAAGGATGAAAATATTATAATGTATATTTTAAGCCTGAAAAGGGGTTTGTCTGATTTTTTTTTTTTAAAAAAAACAAAACAAAACAAGTGCAATGCTTTTTTCTGATTTAAGAAAAAAAAAATTTCAGTCACAAATTTAATTAACACATTTTATTTATTTAACAAGCATCATCAGCATGGAAGCATGTCCACTGGAATGGTGGCTGAAGCATGAAGGGGCATACAAATGTTTAGCATATCTTTACAGTGATCAGATGTCCTGATTTTATAGGGACAGTTCTGATTTTTGGGTCTTTTTCTTATATAGGCTCCTATTACCGCCCACCCCTGTCTTGATTTTTCACACTTGCTGTCTGGTCACCCTACATATCTGGCACAAAAATACCTTGCAATGCCAGCTACAGAAGTGCCTGTTCTCACTTTCTGGTGACGTAAATAAGAAGAGGGCAGCATTATCTCCTGTAAATGTAAACAAATATGTTTGTCTTAGCGATTGGCTGAACAAGAAGTAGGACTGAGTGCACTTGTAGGCTCTGAAGTTTTACATTGTTTCTGAGTGCAGTTTTGTAACAAAAAAATTTACATTTGTAAATTGCACTTTCACCACACAGAAATTGCACTACAGTACTTGTATGAGGGTAATTGAAAAATACTTTCTTTTGTTTATCTTTTACAGTGCAAATAATTGTGTTCAAGAATAATGATACGCTTTGACTTCAATTACAACACAGAATACAATATATATGAAAATGTAGAAAAATATCCAAAATATGTAATACATTTAAATTGGTTTCAGAGTAACAGCCATGTTAGTCTGTATTCGCAAAAAGAAAAGGAGTACTTGTGGCACCTTAGAGACTAACCAATTTATTTGAGCATGAGCTTTCGTGAGCTACAGCTCACTTCATCGGATGCATACCGTGGATACTGCAGCAGACTTTATATACACACAGAGATCATGAAACAATACCTCCTCCCACCCCACTGTCCTGCTGGTAATAGCTTATCTAAAGTGATCATCAAGTTGGGCCATTTCCAGCACAAATCCAGGTTTTCTCACCCTCCACACCCCCACACACAAACTCACTCTCCTGCTGGTAATAGCCCATCCAAAGTGACAACTCTCTACACAATGTGCATGATAATCAAGGTGGGCCATTTCCTGCACAAATCCAGGTTCTCTCACCCCCTTCCAAAAACCACACACACAAACTCACTATCCTGCTGGTAATAGCTCATCCAAAGTGACCACTCTCCCTACAATGTGCATGATAATCAAGGTGGGCCATTTCCAGCACAAATCCAGGTTTTCTCGCCCCCCCCCCCCCCCCATACACACACAAACTCACTCTCCTGCTGGCAATAGCTCATCCAAACTGACCACTCTCCAAGTTTAAATCCAAGTTTAACCAGAACGTCTGGGGGGGTGGGGGGTAGGAAAAAATAAGAGGAAATAGGCTACCTTGCATAATGACTTAGCCACTCCCAGTCTCTATTTAAGCCTAAATTAATAGTATCCAATTTGCAAATGAATTCCAATTCAGCAGTTTCTCGCTGGAGTCTGGATGTGAAGTTTTTTTGTTTTAAGATAGCGACCTTCATGTCTGCGATTGCGTGACCAGAGAGATTGAAGTGTTCTCCGACTGGTTTATGATTCTATTGTTTAACAGTAAAACTGCGATTAATCGAGATTAATTTTTGTAATTGTGATTAATTTTTTTGAGTTAATCGCGAGTTAACTGCAATTAATCGACCGCCCTAATCTGTACATTTAAACACTTGTTCAACTTACCTTGTTTTATCTTCAGTCTATATCAGCATATTTTAAATTCCCTGGGTAATGGTCAAGATGCACATGTCCTACTCCAAACACAGACTTTTGTGTCTTTGATATCAGACGTTTGATCTAAGCTAAAAACTGCTTATTTCGTTACTCCACTAACTTTCCTCAAATGCTTGTGTGATGGGTTTGGTCACAGAGACCCCTCCCTTTGGACTATCACCTGATGTGCTGAAACTCTGCGCCTGTTTTCCCTGTCAGCTTGGGACTCCAGAACCCTATCTTGTTGAGCCAGATACGCAAGCCTGCTGCAACACAGACCCAGCAACTGAACTACGTCCCCAAAGCTGCAGGCTTTAACTGAAAAACCACTCAGCAGGTACTCCTGTCTCCAGCACCCAGACACCCAGCTCCCACTGGGATCCAAACCCCAAATAAATCAGTTTTACTCTGTACAAAGCTTATACAGGGTAAACTCATAAACTGTCCATCCTCTATAACACTTATAGAGAGATACGCACAGCTGTTTGCTCCCTTACGTATTAATCACTTACTATGCGTTCAATAATAAGTGATTTTATTAAGAATAAAAAGTAGGATTTAAGTGGTTCCAAGTAATAACAGACACAGCAAAGTAAGTTACCAAGCAAAATAAAATAAAACATGCAAGTCTAAGCCTAATAGATTTAAGAAACTGAATACAGGTAAATCTCACCCTCAGAGATGTTCCAATAAGCTGCTTTCACAGACTAGACTCCTTTCTAGCCTTGGTCTACGCTAGGAGTTGATGTCGAATTTAGCAGCGTTAAATCGATGTAAACCTGCACCCGTCCACATGATGAAGCCCTTTTTTTTTACTTAAAGGGCTCTTAAAATCGATTTCCTTAATCCACCTCTGACAAATGGATTAGCGCTTAAATTGGCTTTGCCGGGTCGAATTTGGGGTACTGTGGACGCAATTAGATGGTATTGGCCTCCGGGAGCTATCCCAGAGTGCTCTATTGTGACCGCTCTGGACAGCACTCTCAACTCAGATGCACTGGCCAGGTAGACAGGAAAAGGCCCGCGAACTTTTGAATTTCAATTTCCTGTTTGCATGGTCACCTGCAGCTTGCCACGCTGGCCGGAGCTCATCAGCAGAGGTGCCCATGATGGAGTCCCAGAATCGCAAAAGAGCTCCAGCATGGATTGAACGGGAGGTACGGGATCTGATCGCTGTATGGGGAGAGGAATCTGTGCTATCAGAACTCCGTTCCGGTTTTCGAAATGCCAAAACATTTGTCAAAATCTCCCAGGGCATGAAGGACAGAGGCTGTAACAGGGACCCAAAGCAATGCCGCGTGAAACTTAAGGAGCTGAGGCAAGCCTACCAGAAAACCAGAGAGGCAAACGGCCGCTCCGAGTCAGAGCCCCAAACGTGCCGCTTCTATGATGAGCTGCAGGCCATTTTAGGGGGTTCAGCCACCACTACCCCAGCCGTGTTGTTTCACTCCTTCAATGGAGATGGAGGCAACACAGAAGCAGGTTCTGAGGACAAGAAAGAGAGCTCACAGCAAGCAAGCGGAGAAACCGGTTTTCCCGACTGCCAGGAACTGTTTCTCACCCTGGACCTGGAGCCAGTCCCCCCCGAACCCACGCAAGGCTGCCCCCCGGACCCGCCAGGCGGAGAAGGTACCTCTGGTGAGTGTACCTTTTAAAATACTATACATGGTTTAAAAGCAAGCATGTTTAGTGATTAATTTGCCCTGGCATTTGCGGCTCTCCTGGATGTACTCCCAAAACCTTTGCAAAAGGTTTCTGGGGAGGGCAGCCTTATTCCACCCACCATGGTAGGACACTTGACCACACCAGGCCAGTAGCACGTACTTGGGAATCATTGTAGAACAAAGCATTGCCGTGTATGTTTGCTGGCATTCAAACAACATCCATTCTTTCTCTCTCTGTGCTCTCCTCAGGAGAGTGATATCATTCATGATCACCTGGTTGAAATAGAGTGCTTTTCTTAAGGGGACATTCAGAGGTGCCTGTTCCTGCTGGGCTGTTTGCCTGTGGCTGAACAGAAATGTTCCCCGCTGTTAGCCATGGGGGGTGGTGATGAGGGGCTAGCCACGTAGTGGGGGGAGGCAAAATGCGACCTTGGAACGAAAGCACATGTGCTGTGTATGTAATGCTAACAGCAAGGTTTACCATGAAAGAGTGTAGCCATTGTTCTAGAAAATGTGTTCTTTTTAAATACTACTGCCTCTTTTTTTTTCTCCACCAGCTGCATGTGTTTCAATGATCACAGGATCTTCTCCTTCCCAGAGGCTAGTGAAGATTAGAAGGCGAAAAAAACGCACTTGTGATGAAATGTTCTCTGAGCTCATGCTGTCCTCCCATACTGACATAGCACAGACGAATGCATGGAGGCAGACAATGCCAGAGTGCAGGAAAGCACAATATGACCACAAGGAGAGGTGATGGGCTGAAGAGAGTAAGTGGCGGGCTGAAGAGAGGGCTGAAGCTGAAAGGTGGCAGCAGTGTGATGAGAGGAGGCAGGATTCAATGCTGAGACTGCTGGAGGATCAAACCAATATGCTCCAGCGTATGGTTGAGCTGCAGGAAAGGCAGCAGGAGCACAGACCGCCGCTACAGCCCTTGTGTAACCAACCGCCCTCCTCCCCAAGTTCCATAGCCTCCTCACCCAGATGCCCAAAAACGTGGTGGGGGGGCCACCGGCCACTCCACCCCAGAGGATTGCCCAAGCAACAGAAGGCTGGCATTCAATAAGTTTCAAAGTGCTGTGTGGCCTTGTCCTTCCCTCCTCCACCATCCCTCCTGGTGCTTCTCTCCTCCACCACCCCTCCTGGTCTACCTTGGTAGTTATCCCCCTATTTGTGTGATGAATGAATAAAGAATGCATGAATGTGAAGCAACAATGACTTTATTGCCTCTGCAAGCGGTGATCGAGGGAGGAGGGGAGTGTGGTTAGCTTACAGGGAAGTAGAGTGAACCAAGGGGCGGTGGGTTTCATCAAGGAGAAACAAACAGAACTTTCACACCGAAATACCATCCAGTCATGAAACTGGTTTTCAAAGCTTCTCTGATGCACACCGTGCCCTCCTGTGCTCTTCTAACTGCCCTGGTGTCTGGCTGTGTGAAACCAGCAGCCAGGCAATTTGCCTCAACCTCCCACCCCGCCATAAACATCTCCCCCTTACTCTCACGGATATTGTGGAGTGCACAGCAAGCAGTAATAGCAGTGGGAATATTGGTTTTGCTGAGGTCCAACCGAGTCAGTAAACTGCGCCAGCGCGCTTTTAAATGTCCAAATGCACATTCTACCACAATTCTGCACTTACTCAGCCTGTAGTTGAACAGCTCCTGACTACTATCCAGGCTGCCTGTGTACGGCTTCATGAGCCGTGGCATTAAGGGGTAGGCTGAGTCCCCAAGGAGAACTATAGGCATTTCAACATCCCCCAACGGTTATTTTCTGGTCTGGGAAGAAAGTCCCTTCCTGCAGCTTTTGAAACAGACCAGAGTTCCTGAAGATGCGAGTGTCATGTACCTTTCCCAGCCATCCCACGTTGATGTTGGTGAAACGTCCCTTGTAATCCACCAGTGCTTGCAGCACTATTAAAAAGTACCACTTGCGGTTTATGTACTCGACGGCTTGGTGCTCTGGTGCCAAGATAGGGATATGGGTTCCATCTATGGCCCCACCAGAGTTAGGGAATCCCATTGCAGCAAAGCCATCCACTATGACCTGCACATTTCCCAGGGTCACAACCCTTGATATCAGCAGAGCTTTGATTGTGTTGGCTACTTGCATCACAGCAGCCCCCACAGTAGATTTGCCCACTCCAAATTGATTCCCGACTGACTGGTAGCTGTCTGGCGTTGCAAGGTTCCACAGGGCTCTTGCCACTCGCTTCTCAACTGTCGGGGCTGTTCTCATCTTGGTATTCTTGCGCCTCAGGGCTGGGGAAAGCAAGTCACAAAGTTCCATGAAAGTGCCCTTACGCATGCGAAAGTTTCGCAACCACTGGGAATCGTCCCAGACCCGCAACACTATGCGGTCCCACCAGTCTGTGCTTGTTTCCCGAGCCCAGAATCAGCGTTCCACCACATGAACCTGCCCTATTGGCACCATGATGCCCACATTGCCAGGGCCCATGCTTTGAGAGAAGTCTGTGTTCATGTCCTCATCACTCACGTCACCGCGCTGATGTCACCTACTCGCCCAGTATCGCTTTGCCAGGTTCTGGTGCTGCATATACTGCTGGATAACGTGCATGGTGTTTAATGTGCTCCTAATTGCCAAAGTGATCTGAGCGGGCTCCATGCTTGCCGTGCTTTGGCGTCTTCACAGAAAAAAGGCGTGGAATGATTGTCTGTCGTTGCCCTGACGGACGGAGGGGTGACTGACAACATGGCTTACAGGGTTGGCTTACAGGGAATTAGAATCAACAAAGGGGGTGGCTTTGCGAGAAACTGAATGGCCCCCTCAAGGATAGAACTCCAAACTGGGTTTAGCAGGCTGTTGATTTCACAGAGGGAAGGAGGGAGGGAGAAGAAAATGAATACAAAACAAATCTGGTCTATTTCTTGTTTTGAGCCACTTCATCTATCTTTATACATCTTGCTGGCAGCAGACTGTGCAGTACGACTGCTAGCCATCATCATCTCCTGGGTGCTTGGCAGAAGACGGTGCAGTATGACGACTAGCCATCATCTTCTGCTGGCTGGAGGTTAAAAGACAGCACACTGCTGGTAGGACTGAATCGCCACGAGACGAAACAAGGGAAATGACCTGGCTGCGTCACTCCCATGTTTGCCCAAGCACCCGGTTAAAAGAGCACCCAGGACTACGTCGATGATGGCTACCAGTCATATTGCACTGTCTGCTGCCAAAAGGCTATTAACTGCTGCTGTGTAGCAATGCAGTACCACGTCTGCCAGCACCCAGGAGACATACGGTGACGGTTAGCTGAGTGGGCTCCATGCTTGCGGTGGTATGGCATCTGCACAGATAACTTTAGAAAAAAGGCGCAAAACAATTATCTGCCCTTGCTTTCACGGAGGGAGGGAGGGAACGGGGGCCTGACAGTATGTACCCAGAACCACCCGCAACAATGTTTTAGCCCCATCAGGCACTGGGATTTCTACCCAGAATTCAAATGGGCAGCGGAGACTGCGGGAACTGTGGGATAGCCACCCACAGTGCAACGCTCCAGAAGTCGACCGTTGCCTCGGTACTGTGGACACACTCTGCTGACTACATGCACTTAGAACACTTGTGTGGGGACACACACAATCGACTGTATAAAACCGCTTTCTACAAAACTGACTTCTATAAACTCGACCTAATTTCATAGTGTAGACATACCCCAAGTCTGGGCCCAATCCTTTCCTCTGGTACAGTCCTTGTTCCAGCTCAGGTGGTAGCTAGGGGATTTCTCATGACTGCCACCTTTGTTCTGTTCCACCCCCTTTTATAGCTTTGGCCCAAGGTGGGAATCTTTTGTCTTTCTCTGGATTTCCTCCCACCCTTCTAAATGGAAAAGCACCAGGTTTAAGATGGATTCCACTACCAGGTGACATGATCAGGTCACTGTAAGACCACTTTCTCCATTCTTTCAGGGTTGGCGTACCCAGGAAGGTTTGCGAGTAAACAGAGCCATTTACAACCAATTGTCCTGGTTAATGGGAGCCATCAAGATTCCAAGCCATTATTAATGGCCCACACTTTGCATAGTTACAATAGGACTTTAGAAAAATACTTCATATTTCTAGCTTTAGATACAAGATGATACATACGTACAAATAGGATGAACACACTCAGTAGATTATAAGTTTTGTAATGATACCTCACAAGAGACCTTTTGCATGAAACATATTCCAGTTACATTATATTCACACTCATTAGCATATTTCCATAAAACATATGGAGTGCAATGTCACAGCTTGAACTCCACTTAGGATGATTTTAACAAACCATCACAGCTTTTGCTGTCAGACTGTCTGCTCCCACTCACCCACTGATCCTTAATTGTTTGATTTGTATCTACATTAGATTAAAAGGTCATTGGGAGCAGACATCTCTTACATATTTGTATAGTGCCATGTTTTATCTAAAGTGCTATAAATATTAACTAACCTTATTTATCAAGCTAATTGCTATGGGTAGAAGATTAGGAGACCATTTCTTTTTCAGTAATTCTAACCCTAGTACTACAGTTAATGGGCCATGTAACTCTTGCCGTGGACATGATCAATAATCAGATATAAATGTAAAGATGACAATCAAGATTTATTGACGCAGGAAGACAATTCCTGATGTTCACTGACACATGAAGCCAATGTATATGTTGTTTTCAGACATTCTGAACACCCCCCTCAGACGTATCTGGCAATCTCCCTGTTCTGGCCAAGAATTTCTTCAGTGTCTCACTTTAAAAAATGTGACATTCTGAAGAGGCTATAAATTAGAGGCCCAGAAAAAGCTATTGGCCCCTGAGCCAGTCAGAGAGCAGAGACTTCAAGGTTTACTGAAATATTTGTAAAATAATTTAAGACATTGTTTAACATCCTGAATCATTAACAGAATACATGGGTAGACTTATACTACACATTTATTTTAAAATAACATTTGACAATAACTTTTTTCTTACATACCAGGACCTGAGTTCAAGGTTCAGTATTTCTGCTGAAAGAGCTGCTGCCATCACTAACACCTAAATTGGACAAGGAAACTTTAAATTCCTGCCCTGTTTTAGCCATTATAAAGATCATCAACAATTTCAGGAGAAACAAAAACTCCTGAATTTAGGTTGTGGCAAATAAATTAGGAGTAGTTGTGTTATAAACTGCTTGGGGCTGGAACTGGTGCATTTTCTGGTTGTGCACAGCATAAAGAAGTCTATTAGCACTTAAAATATTGGATAATTTGGGTCTTAGCAGGTAAGTAAAAAAATCTTTTCTGTTTATTTTTAAAATATATTTCTTTTTTAATGAAGACTACAATTGTATTGTTATGGCCTGACTGCCTCAATCACTTGGCTTCTGAACAATTTGTTTTTGCTTTTTAAAATGTGTATTCATTATAAGGATCCCTCTTCAATGGAATACAAAATGGAAAAATTGTGCGCGTAAGGACAGAATAGGAACCAAAGATTCAACATGTCTCTAAAGAGCATTTTAGTTCACCTTTAATGCAAAAATGCTCAGGCTCAATGGTCATTTGCACACACTATTATCTAACAAGTAAACTTTCTCCAAACCTCTGTGTTATTGGCAATAGTAATGTATTAATTTGTTCACGATTGTTTTCAGTCAGTAATGGTCAAGCATAGCTTATAGGTATGTGTACTTAAAATGTAAAAAGTTAAGCTATTTTATACATGTGGGTAGACGTAATACCTGCCTTTGTTTCTTGTTTACCTTTCTAATGAATACAAATACAGGAGGCAGTGAGATAACATGGTACCAGGAGTCTGAAAAGCTGGGTTCTGTTGCTAGCTCTGTCTTACCCACTGATGCACCTTGCGCAAGCCACTTAGCCAATCTGGTTTGTTTCCCCCCTCTTTAAAACAGTTATAATAATACTTATTCACCTCATTGTAAAGATATTTGAGATTCTTGGAATAAATAGCATGATATGACTGCAAAGTATTATTAATATAATTCTGGTGGAAACAGAAATGGTCACACATAATTAAGTAGGAAGCAAGGTAAAAGACTGATTAAAATACATGCTTTAAACGGACAAGGCTTAAAATGTTTTGATGTTCTGTCCTTCTTGGTGTTGTGGAGAAAACAGAACTGAATGACCTAAATAACCCAAAACAATTCACTCTAGTTTTCAACTATAAGAATTAGAAAGATCGGAGTTTAATGTATAAACATTTTAAAATTCTTTACAATTAACCCTGACCAATATCTTGGAGTAATATCAGATAACAGAGCTCTACCTCATAGGGTAGAAAGCACTGATAGACGGTAAGGCATATCTAGTGGGGTCCATCGAGGGTCCATACTATTCATTATTTTCATTAATGACTTTGATAACAAAATGGCGAGTAGGCTTATAAAATCCGCAGATGATACCAAACTGGGAGAGACTGCAAGTGCTTTGGGGGACAGGATTAGAATTCAAAACAACCTGGAAAAATTAGAGAATTGATCTGAAATCAACAAGATGAAATTCAATAAAGACAAGTGCCAAGTACTTCATGTAGTAAGGAAAAAATAATGTATAACTACAAAATGGGGAATAATTGGCTAGATGGTAGTAGAGCTGAAAATGATCAGGGGGTTATAGTGGGCACAAACTGAACACAAGTTAATGTGATGCAGTTGCAAAAAGCTAATATTCTGGGGTGCATTAGCAGGATTGTCATATGTAAGACATGGGAGGTAATTGTCCCACTCTACTCAGTACTGGTGAGGCCTCTGCTGGAGAACTATGCCCAATAGTGAGTGCCACACTTTAGGAAAGATGTGGACAAACTGGAGAGTTCAGTGAACAGCAACCAAAATGATAAAAGATTTAGAAAGCCTGATCTATCAGAAAAGATTTTTTTTTAAAAAAAAAAACTGAGCAAGTTTTCTTGAGAAATGGTGTTTCATAACAGTCTTCAAAAATGTTAAGGGCTGATAAAAAGAGATGGTAATCATATTCATGTCCACTGAAGGTAAATCAAGTAGTAATTGGCTTAATCTGCAGCTAGGGAGATTTAAATTAGATATTAAGAAAAACTTTATAATTATAAGGGTAGTTGAGCTTTTGAATGGACTCCCTAGGGACATTGTGGAACCCCATCAGTTTTTAAGATCAGGTTGGACAAACACCCGTCAGGGATGGTCTAGGCTTACTTGGTTCTGCCTCAGCGCAGGGGACTGAACTTGACCTCTTGAGATCCCTTTCATCCCTACATTTATGATCCTATGTTTAGTTCTGTAATACAAAGAATAATAGTTTCAAGACTAAACTATGTTGGGAAAATTTGTTGTAGTCAAAGAGTGCACTGTCTTCTATGATTACAGAGAGGACCTAGGTTTATTGCCACAATATAAGAAATAACTGCACTATTGGAATAACACTGATATTAGTTTGCAGACAAGCTTGCGGTGCCTTAATCTTCCTTTCCTTTTTTAAAACCAAGAAAGAGAAGCTCAAACATTCAAAATGCAGTGCTGTTTTGGTTATAGTCGACTGCTTTTCATTTTCTGACTATAACCTAACTATAAACATGGATGTTGTAACAGACCTTTCCAAGTTGATCATATTTTCTGATTAATGGCTTTGGTGATTCATTTAGTGCCACCCATCCCTCTGAATCACTGTCACACCAATGCTCCAGTAGGTTGATTTTGGTCATTGTATGACACTGAAGCACCATTTTTGGATGAGACATAAAGATGACGTCCTAAGCCCTTGTCATTGATTAAAAACCCCATGGCACTGTTTGAAAAAATAGAGGTGTTGATCTTGATGTCTTGGCTTACCAAGGTGTAGGCAGGCTTGACATGAGTATGAAAAAAGGAGGAGGCCTCATTTCTTGGAAGACAGGATTAGGGAGATAAACAGATCAGCAGGTTCAAAACAGAATATTTGTATTAAGATAAAGATAGGTAAATGGGTCAATGAGCTAGAAGACAGAACCTCTAAATCAGATAAGATAAGGGGAGGGACCACCCAGGGAACCACTTACAAAAAACAAAATAACAATTGTCAAGATAAGTCAGGAGTGTAAAAAAGAGGTAAAGAGTAGGTCGAACGTGGACAGCAAGTGGACAAAGCACACTGTACAGGGACTGGTTCCTACAAAGTAGCCAAGCCAATCCCAAAACATGTAAAGCAATACATTGTGTAAATGTATATTAAGTCAGAGGGTTTCTGTGTAACTTTGGATCTATAGTTTTCAGAGTAGCAGCCGTGTTAGTCTGTATTCGCAAAAAGAAAAGGAGTACTTGTGGCACCTTAGAGACTAACAATACATCCGATGAAGTGAGCTGTAGCTCACGAAAGCTTATGCTCAAAAAAATTTGTTAGTCTCTAAGGTGCCACAAATACTCTTTTTTTCTTTTTGGATCTATAATGTACCCTGCATTCTCCCCCTTGTGTTTTCATCTGATTAACTTAGTGTAGCATTGCTGTATGCCAAATAAAAATACCTGAGTGATAAAGTCTGGAGTCTGAGTTCTTGGGTAGTTGAGTGGAAAGAAAATCCCAACACAAGGTATGTTAGCTAATTGCAATCTGTTTACCAAAGCTTTATGCAGTGTGACACGGTTGGGCCAGATGGCTAGAGGAGAGTAATTTTTTTTTTTTCCAGATGGCTACAGGAGAGGTTTTGTTTTTTGTTTTTTTTTTGAAGCAAAAAAGGTATTTTTTTATTTGCATAACACACTTACAAAACAAAACAGCATATGTAATGTGTAACACAGCAACCAATCACAACTGTTTTCTCATTAGCTTCAGGGGAAGGAAGTGTTCAAGCTTGCCTGGGCCCAGAGCGGGGGGCTTCCTCGACTCTCGTGGTTTTCCACCCTTCCGAGTTACCTGGTGGTCCAGAGCGAGGGGGCTTCATCGACAATCAAGGTCTGCCACCCCCTCGAGTTACCTGACGCCACGCCCGAGTATCACCAACAATTCCCTCCTCTGAAAGCACCCAACAAAAAGGGGCAGACTGTGGGGTGGACAACCCGGGGGGGGAGGGGCACGTGCACCCACGTGTGAAAGGACCCCTCTAAGGTGGTGGTGTCCGCAGCAGCAATGGCTGGGGTCCCTTACTCTCTCCCCCAATCAAAGGGTCAAAACAAAGGGAGCCAGATGGGGACACCAAGCAGAGAGCCTCGGACAGTGCCCACTGCTCCTCAAAAGCATCAAGGGAGTCAGTGGATGCTGCCCAGAGGAACTCCGCCCAGATACGTGAACCGACCGAGGATCGGAAAATGACCCCACAGACACAGGAAACTATCGGCCAACCTTCTCTCTCTGGTTTTATAGATGGCCGTTTTAGCCAGGGCCAGGAGGAGGTTAACTAGGAGATCCCGTGATTTTGTGAGGCCATGGACGGGGAGTGCATAAATAAAAAGGTGAGGGGAAAAATGCAACCAAAAACGTAATAGGAGATTTGTGAGGAGCCGGAACAGGGGCTGCAGCCTGGCGCACTCCAAATATACGTGCGACAGGGTTTCCCTCACACCGCAAAAGGGACAAGTATCTGGGATGGGGTTGAACTGCGCCAAGTATGTGCTCGTGCTCACAGCTCCGTGAAGGAGCCGCCAACTGATGTCCCCGACGGGCCTCGGAACCAAGGTGGAATATAGGCTGGCCCACTGGGGCTGCTCACCCTTCAAAGGTGGCAGAAGGTCTTGCCGCTTTGTGTCGGGGCGGGACATTATGGTGAGGGCGTGAAGGGTGTGGAGCACGAGCGCATATAGATGTTTCCTTGGTGCAGTTTGGAAGCATACCAGCTGCAGTTCATGCAGCTGGCTCACCGTAAAGGGGTGAGGGGGTCGATTGGGTCTACGGGGCAGGGGTCCAATTAAGAGGTCTGGTAGGCCTGGGGTAGAGGGTGGGTGGGGCGTGCCCTTGAGCAGGACCTAATGAGGTAAGCTCTAGCAGCGGGGGGCAAAGCGGCCTTCACCTCCTGAAGTACGCGCCGGGGGGCATGAGGTCTGGAGAGCCCCATGCGCTGAGTGAGCGTCAGGGGATCCAGCCAGTCTCCCTGGTCGTAGTCCAGGAGGTCTCCGACTCTCATGACTTCTGCCAGGATCAAGCTCTGGTGCACCGAGTGGGACTCCGCGACCTGCACACAGAGCTGGGGGTTGTGTAGCAGGGGCTCTGCGAGGAGATCTGCCCCCTCGGTGGCCGCCACGGACCTGGTCATTAAAAACAGTTTCCAAGTCCGGAGGAGGTCCTGGTAGAAGACTGGCAGCCCGGAGAGGTCTTGCGGAAGACCTCCCGGACAAAGATAAAAGAGCTGCCGGTCATATCGGAGCCCTCGGATGCGGCACAGGATGGTGCGCGCCAGTATGCTCCACGCCGAACTGCCTGCACCATAGAGGAGCCTCTGTAGGACCTGGAGGCGGAAGACGCGGACCCGAGTGTGCAGACACTTCAGGCCCTGTCCTCCTTCCTTCAGGGGTAGATGAAGAACCCCTACAGGGGCCCAGTGCATTCCTGACCAAAAGAACCCCAGAATCGATGTCCGGAGGTTGGTCAGGAAACCCGGGGCTGGGACCAGGGTGTTGAGCTGGTACTAGAGCATGGACAGGACTAGTTGATTAAGCACCAGCGCTCTCCCTCAGAGGGAGAGACATCAGAGTAGTCCCGTCCCCGACGGTGACTAGATCTGGGCTGAGGACCTCCCAAAACACGCGGTAGAACTCCATGGTCAGCCCGTCCATACCTGGAGACTTATTAGTGGGCATACGACAGAAGGCTTCTGAGAACTCGGCCAGAGTGAGAGGCAACTCTAGCCGGTCTCGGTCGCTCGAGCTGACCGTAGGAGCTCCTCCCAGAGCACTCTGCAAGCGCCAGGGTCAGTCGGATCCGGGGAGAAAAGACTTGCGTAGAAGGCTCGCGCTCTCCCGCACATATCCATCGGTCCCGTGAGGGGGGTGCCGTCTTCTGCCAGGAGGCAGGTGACGTGTTTCTTGGGCCCCCCCCCCCCCGCTTTCTCCAGGGCATAGAAGAAACGGGAGCCACGATCCATCTCCCAAAGGAGGCGGATGAGGGATCCAACAAAGGCGCCCCGGGCCCGATGGTCCTCGAGGGCCCGGAGCTCCTCCCACTTCTCCCAGCACGCTCCGCAGAGGAGCGGGTCCTCGGGGCTGGCAGCCAGACGCCTCTCCAGCTCTAAGACCTCCTGTTCCAACTGCTCTATTGCTGAATTTCTCCGTCGGCTGGTGCCCTGGGTGTAGTCGTGGCAGAAGAGCCTGGCTTCCCCAGGTCCCACCATCGCCGCGCCGAGGGAAAGGCACGCCGCTGCCCTCACCAGACCAGCCAGAATTCCCGGAAGGATGTCACGAAGCCCTCATCCTCCAACAGGCTGTTGTTAAAATGCCAGTAGGCCGGCCCCGGCCTCTCCGCACAGAGGGAGGCTGTCATGGTGGCTAGATGATGGTCAGAAGATGGGGCCAGCCGAATGCTGGAGGAGTGGGCTCGTGAGAGATGGAAGCGTGATAAATAAATGCGGTCCAACCGGGAGTGGCTCGACCGATGGGCTTCCACCCAGATAAAGGTGAACGTGGAAGTGTCATCCGGGTGGTGGTCGCGCCAGTTGTCCACTAGGGAGTGATGTTCAACTATCTCCCGGAGGGTGTCTGCGGCGGCCAGGCTCTGCTCGGTCCCCAAGCGGTCCTGTTCCTCGAGAGTGGTATTAAAGTCTCCTCCCAGGACCAGGCATTCGTGAGAATCTAAGGTGCCGAGGAAGGCGGACACCCGCTGGTAGAATTGCAGCTGCTCCGGGCCCGATGTCAGGGCATAGACGTTAACAAGGTTAATCACGAGCTCCTCCATATGGACCCGGAGATGCAGCAGCTGACCCAGCACTGCCTCGGCGACCCCTAGCACCTCGGGCCGTAGGTCGGGGGAGAACAGGGTCGCCACTCCAGCCTGTCAAACCATGGCATGGCTAAAGTAGACCCTGTCCCCCCACTCCAGCCATCAAATGTCTTCAGCGGTTGGGGCCGTATGGGTCTCCTGCAGGAAAACCACAGAGTACCCTCCCTCCAGAAGGAAGGAGAGCACCTGGGACCTGTGGAGAGCCATCCTACAACCCCGGGTGTTCAACGTTGCGATGGTGAGAGGTGTCATGGGGAGGGTCGGGGGGGGTCCCCACTGGCAGGGACGCTTGCATCTCCTAGCGGACCGCGCAGCAGTCTGTGACCCATCCCGTAGGGGAGTAATTGTTCACAGAAGACGCGGACCCGCCAGTAGGCAGAGGCATCCTGCTTCCCCATCCCTTTACCTTTCCCCATGAGGGCCCTTGTGGCCCAGAGGATTTGAGAAAAGTCCCCCCATTGCTGGAGAGCAAGCTGTACCTTGTTGCGGGAGCCACGGACATCCTCTAAAAACTTCTGCAGCTCTCCTCGCAGGTCATGGGGGGGTGGGGTTATGGTTTCCTGGTTGTTCCCCGGCGGGACCCTTGGTGCAGCCCTGTGGTCCACTAAAACGGACAAGCAGGGTGCGGACCCCCGACGGGGTGCCTGATGGGCTGGAGCTTCTTGGCCCGCCTCAAGCTCTGGGGCGATAGGGGGCGGTGGTGGGAAAATAGCAGCTCCTAATGGGTCGGGGCAGGAGAACACAAAGGCTGCTCCCTGGGGTCATCAATTGGGAAAGGGAAGGTGGCAGCCCCGGGGGCGGCAATGACATTGCAGGAGGTAAATTGGATAGGGGCAGGGGCAGGGGCAGGGGCGAGGTTCTGGGTTTTCGGAGGCAAGCAGCTAGATGGTGGCGCCTCCCGATCAGGCTCAAGGGTTAAAGGGGTGGGGAGGGAGCTCTCAGTGACACTGGGCGCACACTCTGTGGTGGATTTAGTGGCCACAGCATCAGGAGGTGGATTATCTTTTGTAGGGCCCCCGCCTGGGAAGGAAATCGATTGCTCCGCACCAACGGGGGGTGCCCCTGGCCACTTGTGTCCCAGCCGCGTGGCGCCGGCTGTCACCTGAGCAGGCTCGGTGGTCGTCAGCGGGGTGCCATCAGCGGCCGGGTCAGTGGAGGAGTCCAGGGGTTCCTCCAAGGTGGGAGCGGAAGCAGCAGTTAAGGGGAGGGAGCATGGGGAAAAGAAGGGTGGAGTGAGGTCGCCCAGATAGAGATTTGCTGGCAAAAGGTCGTCCTCCCCCTGGGCGACTGGGGTCAGATCTAAGGCCTCAATCTCCTCGAACATGGAGGAGAAGACACTTTCCGCCGCCCCGGGGTTCTCCCCGCCGGCACCCGCCACGACGGTTGCCTTGGGGTTCACAGGGGCTTCAGGTAGCATCAGGAAAGAAGGGGCTTCCTCAAGGGTCTCGGAGGGGACGGTCTCCCGTGGAGGGGAGACACTACCTTCCGGTGCTGCCACATCTTTCCTGGCTGACACCGGTGGATGGAACGCACTCGTGGGCAAAGCGGAAGGTTTGGCATCGGTGCCCCCCTTCCTGGTCTTCCGGGGGGCCTCCACCTCAGGTAGATGAGGTGGAGCTCGAGCCTTCCACTTGCCTCGCTTCCCCTGGACTAGGGCCCAGCCTTCCATGGCATTGTCTGGGGGCTGGTTAGCAGGGGTCGTATCAGGGGGTAAAGGCGATGGCTCAGGGACTTGGCGGGGGAACGGTGAGGCAGCATAAGGGAGGGAGGATTCTCCCTGGGGCAGGCTCTCTCCTATGCCTGGTGGTATTTCTGCCACACCCTCCTCCATAGGCCCCGCTAGATTGTCAGCAGTGAGGGCAGGGCTCTCCCGCTCGTCTGGGCGTTGTAGGGGAGATGCCCCCCGGGCCTGAGCGGGAGTAGCGGTGGTCTGAAGAGGAGGGGGGGCTGGTGTCCTGCCGGATCTTGGGGATCCCAGGTGCCCCTCCTTCCCGGGTTAAGGGGAAGTCTCTCCGCACATGCCCCGATGCCCGGCAGAGGTAGCACCGGGCTTCCACCGTGGAAAAGTACACCTGGTAACGGGTCCCCTGGTGGGGGATTAGGAAGGACCCTTCGAGCACCACTCCGTCACACACTGCCGACTGCGGTAAAAGTTGCACTTGCCGGCGGAAGGAAAAAATGTGACGGAGGGTGGCGTCTTTGCAGCCCAACAGGAGAGGGCTGATAACAGAAACAGGTTTCCCCAGGGTGGAAAGGGCGGGTAGCAGGGCAGCATTGGGGAGAAAAGGAGGGACGGAGGTCAGGACCAGGCGGATGCCCAGGTCCTCTAGTGGCTCTAAGGGGACAAACACCCCCCACACACCGCCAGGCCCCTCTCCATTGCTTCCTGGGCGGCAGCCTCCGATGCTAAGAAGAAAACGACCTTCCCGTACATTTTGGAGGCCGCCACAATGGCCGAGTGCCCCACCACCCCCGCCAACGCCCGCACGTAGGTCTCCACGTGGGGCGAGGCGGGCACCAGGAGGCATCGGACACCGTGCTTCCTTATCATGGTGGGAAAGGGGCCCCAGCCACTATTGATGGTGGCGGAGGCGGTGGGCAGGAGAGATGACGAGGCGGCAGGCGGGGGGGCTGCTGGTGCCTGGGCATACGTCCTTGGGGTTGAGGGAGGGACATCCGCAGAGCTGGTGGAGGGGGCAGTGGGGGAGGACGCCGTGGTCAGTGGTGGGGCTGCAGCAGTGGGGGTGGCCCCTGCCATGGAGGGCCCGGTGGTTTTAGCAGGGCCCTTCCCCTTCTTCTTGCCCTGGCCTTTCCCGCTGGCTGCGGGGGCTTCCCTAGAGTCTGGGGAGGCGATGGGCATGGCAGCAGCGGAGGTCACCCCAGTGCCCTCCATTGCCGATGGCCCAGCGGGGGCAATGGCAGGTGATTAACAGGAGTTGGGGTCAGGTAGAAAGGGACAAGCTGTGGGGTGGACAATGCGGAGGGGGGGGGCACATGAACCACTGTACGCTTGTCCAGAGGGTCCTGTTTGGTTGGCTGGTGCTTCTGGCCCACGCGGTGGAATCAGAGCGAGCAGCTGAGTCCAGAGGCAGATGTTAGACAGCCAGCAAAGATGGTGGAGTGGCGGGGGGTGTGAAGATCGTAGTGTGGGGGTTGGGAGGACACAGATGGATCGGGGGGCAGCCCTGTGCCACACCCCCTGTGTCCCTACAAACACAGTTAAGACACAGTCAAGGCCTCCCCCCACACGAGAGCACAGTTTGAAAGTTACTCAGTCTTAGGCCCCTTCCATGGCGATTTGTAGATTCCCTGGGTGGTGTTCCTTCGGTGGACGGCTTTTTCTCTGTCTGTTCCGGGCTTTCTTTTTTGTATTCCAGAAATGCCGGAGCAAGTGATAAGAGTTCTCTCGACTGGAGACGGGTCCTCAGACAAACAGCAAGCAGCTGGGTCTGGGTCCTTCCACTTCCCACCGCCGGGGAAGCGGGCCGGCAGGCCCCCCCTCTCTCGGGGCGGGGGTTTCAGCTGGAGCGGCAGCAGCATCCGAGGGCGGGCAGGCGCCGGGGGGCTAACTGTTGGCCAGCACTCTAGCAACAGCAGAGAAAGAAAAAAAAACAACAAAAAGAAAAGAAAGGGGGGAGAGCATCTGGCCCAGTTGGGGCGGGGGGGAGAGCCAAAAGCAGGGGCAAAAAGCAAGGAAAGCCCAGGCTAGAAGGCAGCAGTAAGAGAGCAGGCTAAGTAGGTCCCTTTTCCCTGGGTAAGGTAACAGGGAAGGTTTTTTGTTTTTTTTTTTAAGAGACTAACAAATTTATTTGGTGTGACAGGGTCAGGCCAGATGGCTACAGGAGAGTGAAAGAAGGCAGATATATTAGCCCCAGGTTAAGTAAGTCCTTTTTCCCTGGGTAAGGTAACAGAGAAGGTTCCAGAACAATGAGAAACCTTCTGGAGACAATTAAGACAGACTGATTAGAACACCTGCAGCCAATCAAGAAGCTGCTAGAATCAATTAAGGCAGGCTAATCAGGGCACCTGGGTTTTAAAAAGGAGCACACTTCAGTTTGTGGTGTGCTTGTGAGGAGCTGGGAGCAAGAGGCACTAGGAGCTGAGAGTGAGAACATGGACTGTTGGAGGACTGAAGTGTACAAGCATTATCAGACACCAGGAGGAAGGTCCTATAGTGAGGATAAAGAAGGTGTTGGGAGGAGGCTATGGTGAAGTAGCCTAGGGAGTTGTAGCTGTTGCACAGCTGTTCCAGGAGTCACTCTAGACAGCTGCATTCTACAGGGCCCTGGGCTAGAACCTGGAGTAGAGGGCGGGCCCGGATTCCCCCTCAAACCTCCCAACTCCTGGTCAGACACAGGAGGAGTTGACCTGGACTGTGGGTTCAGAAAAATGGCCAAGCTGAGGGCTGCTATGAAGCTCCAAGGTGAACAAATACGCCAATAAGCGCAAGACCCACCAAGGTAGAGCAGGACCTTTGTCACAGCAGTTTTATTTGGCCACTGAAGTATTCATAACCTACTGTCTTAAACTTTTCTGTAACCTTTCTATGTGCTGTTGGAGTTGTCACTTTTCACCTATGATGGCCATATTTCAGTGGTATGTACATAAAGTAAACCCTGAGTACAGTTGGTGTATCAGTTTGATTGTAAAATTCTATATGACTATTTCTATTTTGATATTGCCCATATTGTACTAGGCACCGTCCCAACTCCAAGGAAGACATCATCCTAATCCAAAGGCGTTAGTCTAATAAGGCAAGAAATATACAGAGGAAAGAGGGGGAAAATCATAAACACATGCACACTAATATTTCCTAGCTCTTATAATTCAGTGATTCTCAAACTTTTGTACCGGTGATCCCTTTTACATAGCAAGCCTCTGAGTACGACCCCCCCTTTATAAATTAAAAACACTTTTTAATATATTTAACACCATTATAAATGCTGGATGCAAAGCGGGGTCTGGGGTGGGGGCTGACAGCTTGTGACCTCCCCCATGTAATTACCTCATGACCCTGAGGGGTCCCGACCCCCGGTTTGAGAACCCATCTTATATGTATTACATACATCTTTTTTTAAAAAATAAGACTCATTTATGCCCAACAGTCCCTGCATTCTGCCAGCACTACTAGTAGTAATTTCTTTTGTCAAGCACAAATGTGTCTTAAGGAGAAACCAAATGGATGAGAAATGCACTTTATTAATGTAAACAATTTTATTATTACTGTAGGGTTATGCTTGATCTACACCTTTATAAAAGGTTTCAGAGTAGCAGCCGTGTTAGGCTGTATTCGCAAAAAGAAAAGGAGTTCTTGTGGCATCTCAGAGACTAACCAATTTTGTGAGCTACAGCTTATGTTCAAGTAAATTGGTTAGTCTCTAAGGTGCCAAAAGTACGCCTTTTCTTTTTATTTTAATGTTATTAATGGGGCTTAAAGATTTAGCAATAGGGCTGTGCAAACAGTTTGCAAAGAACCTAATACCATGTGAAATCCTGGTGGGTTTGGAGCTCAGTTGGATTTGAGAACATCAGCCCAGGCTCTGGAACAATGTGCAAACCCAGGATGTGGTGGTTTTTTTTTTTGTTTTTTTTTTACAACCCCACATCCTTTCTTAAAGGTACCTCTTCTCCACCTTCAGATGGCAGCAAAAAGGCTGCTACCCTTGCCCCATGCCTCAGTGACTGGGCTAGGGATTTACAGACAACCCATCAACTTTAGCACATAGAATTAAGGAGCCAATGGGATCCCACTGTAACTGTGCTATAGCTTATACTCTCAGAGAAGCTTCCAAAACTCTCTTCCCTTTTGAAAAGGGTTGAACTGTCTGGGTGGGTGAAGGTATCTTCTTTCTTCTCTTCCCCTTCACCCCTCAAAATTTGAGCCTTGGGAGGGCCTTTGCTCTCCCTACCCCAATCTAGTGTGGAAAGTGGTGGAGGAGAGAAAATCCCTAAAAAGGTTAATTCTTGAGAACTCAGCTTTGTGCAGAATCCAACCACTAAGCCTGCTAGGTTGCCACCAGCACCTGCAAATAGACCCCAGAGGCTGTTCAGTTCATGTGCTTTTTGGTGAAATCAGTTTAATTGGGGTCACCCAGCTGCAGCTGTAAACGGGAGCACTCTAGGCACAGAGAGAGACGCAGACCGAGCTGAGGTGGGGCTATTTTGTGTACGTAGGGTTTTTAAAAATATTTTCTTCATTATTTTGCGGCTGGAAGAGATGCCTGTATGGAAACCTTAAGGGAGGGGAGAAGTCTACTTTGGGAGGCATGAATCATCCCATAAATACACACTGAGAGGTTGTGGCAGCAGAGAGCAGGGTTGGCTTTTTTTTTTTTTTTCTTCTTCTTCTTCTTCAAAAACATGGCTGAAGCTGGGACAGGCTTTCTGGAGCAGCTCAAGTCCTGCATCGTCTGGTCGTGGACTTACCTCTGGACCCTGTGGTTCTTCATCATGCTTTTCCTAGTCTACATCCTGAGGGTGCCTTTGAAGATCAATGACAATCTAACCACAGGTAAACCACATTCTCCTCGGAAACCTCGCGGGCGCTTTCCCGCAGTCCCCCCACCCCCCTTCCCCAAGTTAGTGCAACTTGTGCGGGAGAGAGGGACACGTCTGCAGGCAGAGCTCGTCCGCGAGCCGCGCAGGGGGCTCTCTGCAGCGCTGGGCAGGGGGATTACACTGGAAAGTTGAACTCGCCCCAGTTCAGACTCCTGATCTCCCTTTGCAGCCTGGCACATAAGCCCTGGATTCCCCCTCCTCCCCCCCTCGCCTGTTGCAGGCTCCTCAGGTGCCCGCTGGCGGCTGGAACTGGAGGGAGAGGGGGGGGGGAAATGGGCTGCCTGCAGCTGGCTGCTCCCCTGCCTAGGCCAGGCGGGAGAGACGCGGGGCAGCCCTCGCTCTGCGTCTGTGCACGGAGCAGGGGCAGTTTATTGCCCTGCTCCGCCCGCCCGCCCGCCACGACCGGGTTACTGCAGCTGGCTGAGAACCGAGGAGAAGAAGGTGCTTCCCCCCGCCCCCGGGGTTCAGAATAGCCCCCCAGGCAGCGCTGCCTCCGGAAGCCACAGGGCTGCCTGCACGCCCCGGGCAAGCCCCCTGCCCCGCGTCGGCGGGCAGCTGCAGCCCGCGTCTCCCGTCCCTGCGGCTCCTTCTCTCCGCCAGGGGCCGGCAAGCGCTCGCTGCCCGCAGCGGGTGGGGGTGCGCGGTACGGTGCCACGCCGTGTGCGCCTGGGGCTGCCCGCGGGGGCGTGGGAGTGTCCGCCAGCGGTGCACAGCTGGGGAATAGCCCCGGGCCGGAGGGCAGAGCCAAGCTTGCCTTGAGGATAAGGACTGTCCTCTCTAAACAGGGCCAGCCGGGGTCCCTCTCTGGGCACAGGTTGCTCTGTGTGTGTGTGTCAGGGGCATGGCTAGGTGCTTATGGGGCTGCCTCTCCCATGAGGAGATATTTATTCAAACCTGAGGTTTTGCCCTGGAGAAGTGCAACAGCGCGGAGGGTTGCCTCTTGCCAGGAGGGTGCTGCTTTTAGCAACTGGCTGCCGTAAGTGAGGCTCAGCGAGAGTCCCCTTCCCTAAACATTGCAGTGTCGTGCACTTGGGAGCCGCACAGCTCAGGGCTAATGCCCTCCTAAAGGCACTTTTAAAAATAAACTCGAAATCAGGTGCTCAAGCTGCTAAACATTGCAGATCCTGTTATGAAACATCCTGTTACAAGACTCAAATGGTTTGATAAACCAGAACACAGTTCTAATCATCGTGGTTTTCCTAATGTTTTGTTAAAGAAATTCTTGGCTGTGGTGAGGCGATTTGGTTTAGCAGAGGCAGGAGTTTGGCCTGGTGGCTGATACAGCGCAAGGTTCAACGTTAGCGTGTGTGGTGGGGTATATATGAATCCTTAGTGGCATCTGCTTCCTGCCCGCCAACCAGCAGTTCGTCCCCCAGATCCTGTGTGAATTGGGAGATTGCTCCCAGAATATGGGGCATTGTGAAATATGAGGAAAAATCAAAAGTGAGCATTCGAGACAAATGGGGCTGTGTAAGTGACATAAGACTTAAGTGGCTACTGTAGCACTGCAATAAGTTTAGCCATAATTTTAGAAAATCTTGTAAAGCATATCCTATAACCTTCATTACTAAGGAAGTCCAAAACTGTAACAATAAGGCCCTATTAAATGTGTTAAAACGATAACCTCCATGGCTTACAATAGTATAAATGTATTTGAAAAATTGACCTAATAAAATAATAGTGTTATTACATACACTAGTGCCTGACCCAGTGCCTGGGTGAGACTGGGGCATGGATGAGAGCTAGTTGGCTGAAACTCAGTGTAGAGTTGCTGGTAGTTTGAGGGAAGCAACTAGAAGCTATAGTGAGGATTTGATCCACCCTTTGTCTTGATAGTATGTGTCCACTTTTCACAGTCTGGGGTCTTGGATCTTGGGTCTCCAGTTGCTGTTCAATTGTCATCTAATAACAATTTTGTGGACAGCGTGTTTTCCTTTTTTGGCTGGCGAGGAAATTGCATTCATTTCTTTCACATGTGAACCTTGGTTACTGTGATCCATCCCTTTCCCACTTTAAAATTAGATTATTCTAAAGCTACACCGATCCGGCGGGTAGTGTAGACGTGGTCTTAGAGTGGGAGTTCTGGCAGAGCATTCATCATGAGAGGCCCTCCACTTTGCAGCCTACTATCTTTCCTATTTCTTCTTCATCTCATCATCATTGAATTGGTTGAACTAATGGGCATGCTGCAAGGCCTGTTTGTTTACCCAGGTTGCTGAGGAGGGTATAATGATGGCTGATATGTTGGAGGGATGAGGCTGTTGGTTGGGCTTGATTTGCTGTAGTTGGTTATTTTATTCTTTTGGTTTTGAAGTGAGAAACAACTGTTGATTTTACTTTGATTGTATTTTTAATTTTTTGGCAAAGGTGCCTGAGGCCCTGGATAGTCTCTTTTTAATGTATATTTGTTATAAATCAAAATACATTAAAATGTATAGTGTCAACAGTGTGCTAGGAATTCACGGATATGGTCTCTGCTTTGAAGAGCTTACAGTCCTTGAAGAATCAGGTCTAAGATGTAATGAGAAGCAGTCTGATTGAATGATATTTTACATATAGCAGGTTAGTTTTATTCTTTTGATTGGACTTGTTGCGGGGGTGGGGGAGTGGTAGGAAGGTTCTAACCTTTTATTTAACTTTCCTCCCCACTCTGTGACTGTGGAGAAGTCACAGACAATAACTCATGAGGTGGAAGTGAGCTCAACCTGACATCTAGAGGGCAGGTCACAATGTCTGGCCTCCCTTGGTGCAGACCACATCCTCTGGTTATGGAACCTGGGCATCAGGCTCCGACGTCTGCATTACAAGAGAGTTCTAACTTCCCACCACCTCTCTAGGATGGACTTAAGGGTATAGCCAGAGAAAATCTTTTAAGGGCTAAATTGAGAGTTTACTCTCAGTTCATAGGCAAGGAGCACTGAGTAGCTGTGCTGCTCCAAGAGCAGACTGAGTCACAATTCTACCCCTGGCTCCCTCTTAACTCCCTCCCAGAGCAATCTGTTACTGTCCTATGCCAATTTACTTCCCTGCTTTGCTAAGATATGCTGGCCAGTGGCATACTGGAGAGGCAGAGTCAAGGCTCTGCTAGTTTCTTGCACCTATCGACCTGCTTCCTACCTGCCTCTATGGCAGGGGGTATAGTGGCTCCCTGGAGACCACTTTATCCCCCTCTCCACACTGACCCACAGCCTATTCAGGGGACTATAGGGGGCATCTTATGGTGCATTGTGATCTTGCTCTAAGTGAAAAATATTACATTATTTTAGAAAATAGCAAAACCCTCTTAAAGTGTTTTGTTTTTCTTTTTATTTTAAGAAAAGACATATTTGATTAGATTGAAAGCTCTTTGGGATGGGGACTGTCTTTTGGTTATATGCGGGCACATAGCTGCTACCACTGTACAAAAAATAACATATACATTTGATGTAAAAAAGTGCTATTTTTTCTGTATTACTCTTTAGAAGAACTTGGGCTATTGGGTACCCAGGCATAGATGCAGAGCCTTGCACCTCTTTCTAATTCACTGGCTTAAATCAATAGTGGCCAAAAGCCGTTAACTTCTAATGGATGGCTCGTCTCAGGCAGCCTTGCGGCTGATATTGTCAAGAATTGAATGGTTCTAGAGACTGACCAGTCCTCTGTTCCAGAGAGATGGCTCCTAGTTGGAATTGAGTCCGAGTGGTTGGGCAACATTGGGAAGCTTTCCTCTACTTCCCATGCTGTACATATTCTGTGGATAAACAGGAAACTTCCGTTCCAGGGCTGTCAATCCTTAACCCGTGGATCATATGAATAATTGGTGGCATATTCAGGGATTGGGGCATGGGGGTGGTCAAAAGGAAAATATATTTATGAAAAATTCATAGTTTATTTGAGAGAAGCAGACTGGGCACTGTGGCAAGGGTGAAATCCTTGACTTGATGTAAATTGTACAAACAGAAATAAAGTGTGTGTGTGTGTGTGTGTATATATATATATATATATATATATATATATATATATATATATATATATATATATATATATGGCCTCTTAGCACTTTTTTATAAAGCAGGCCTCGGGCAAAGATTAGAAACCAGGTCATTCTTTTGAATGAAACTGAGAAGTAAAAGATAGCAGAAAGGTTTCTAGAAGATCATCATTGTAGCAGAGGGCTCCCTGCCCATACTATTAAGCCTGGTATATACCCAAAATCCCATTAGTTTACTGAACCAGCAGTAATTTACATAGTGTTAGCCAGTCTGAACTGGGGAGTCTTACCCATGTTAAAGATAAAGCTGTATCTTTTCCCCCTTCAACTCCAGCTGTAACTCATTTATTTTTTCTGCATTTGAGGAAGGTAGTTGTCTCCTCAAAAGCTGTAATACCAGGCAACAGCTTTTTGGGGAGTAGAAAGTGTGAGATATGCAAAACCATTCCCTCTGGGAAGCTGAGAATATTATCTCCACAGTGTTTGCCAGCCCCATTTGGTTTGAGAAGGAAATACATTGAGATCTGACTTGATCCTAGGACTCCTACCTGCACACAGTAGATTCAAAGCACTACAGACTTCATAGAATATCAGGGTTGGAAGGGACCCCTGAAGGTCATCTAGTCTAACCCCCTGCTTGAAGCAGGACCAATTCCCAGTTAAATCATCCCAGCCAGGGCTTTGTCAAGCCTGACCTTAAAAACCTCTAAGGAAGGAGATTCTACCACCTCCCTAGGTAACACATTCCAGTGTTTCACCACCCTCTTAGTGAAAAAGTTTTTCCTAATATCCAATCTAAACCTCCCCCACTGCAACTTGAGACCATTACTCCTCGTTCTGTCATCTGCTACCATTGAGAACAGTCTAGAGCCATCCTCTTTAGAACCCCCTTTCAGGTAGTTGAAAGCAGCTATCAAATCCCCCCTCATTCTTCTCTTCTGCAGGCTAAACAATCCCAGCTCCCTCAGCCTCTCCTCATAAGTCATGTGTTCTAAACCCCTAATCATTTTTGTTGCCCTTCGCTGGACTCTCTCCAATTTATCCACATCCTTCTTGTAGTGTGGGGCCCAAAACTGGACACAGTACTCCAGATGAGGCCTCACCAATGTCGAATAGAGGGGAATGATCACGTCCCTCGATCTGCTCGCTATGCCCCTACTTATACATCCCAAAATGCCATTGGCCTTCTTGGCAACAAGGGCACACTGCTGACTCATATCCAGCTTCTCGTCCACTGTCACCCCTAGGTCCTTTTCCGCAGAACTGCTGCCTAGCCATTCGGTCCCTAGTCTGTAGCGGTGCATTGGATTCTTCCATCCTAAGTGCAGGACCCTGCACTTATCCTTATTGAACCTCATCAGATTTCTTTTGGCCCAATCCTCCAATTTGTCTAGGTCCTTCTGTATCCTATCCCTCCCCTCCAGCGTATCTACCACTCCTCCCAGTTTAGTATCATCCGCAAATTTGCTGAGAGTGCAATCCACACCATCCTCCAGATCATTTATGAAGATATTGAACAAAACCGGCCCCAGGACCGACCCTTGGGGCACTCCACTTGATACCGGCTGCCAACTAGACATGGAGCCATTGATCACTACCCGTTGAGCCTGACAATCTAGCCAGCTTTCTACCCACCTTATAGTGCATTCATCCAGCCCATACTTCCTTAACTTGCTGACAAGAACACTGTGGGAGACCGTGTCAAAAGCTTTGCTAAAGTCAAGAAACAATACATCCACTGCATTCCCTTCATCCACAGAACCAGTAATCTCATCATAAAAGGCGATTAGATTAGTCAGGCATGACCTTCCCTTGGTGAATCCATGCTGGCTGTTCCTGATCACTTTCCTCTCATGCAAGTGCTTCAGGATTGATTCTTTGAGGACCTGCTCCATGATTTTTCCAGGGACTGAGGTGAGGCTGACTGGCCTGTAGTTCCCAGGATCCTCCTTCTTTCCTTTTTTAAAGATTGGCACTACATTAGCCTTTTTCCAGTCATCCGGGACTTCCCCAGTTCACCACGAGTTTTCAAAGATAATGGCCAATGGCTCTGCAATCACATCATGGTGGACAGTAAACAGGATTTAAAAAACATTAAGACCTCAGGCAGATTGTTTTTTGGACACTTGCAAGGTATTATTCTAATTATTTCATTCTTTTATTCTTGTTTATGTATTTACAATGTTGGCAGAATTTGATTTTTATTTATTTTATAATTTCAACTGATAATACTGATTAAGCATTTTTTTTGTTTTTGAAAGTTCACAGTTGCACAAAATTATGGGGTTTAAGCATTTATTTTTAGAAATTTTTACAGCTGTAAGTTTCCATAGTTGTGGGAAGTTGTATGGGGATCAGGCAACGGGGTGTCAGACAATAATTGTTAAAGCTTTATAACCATGAAAACTTAAATTTTTAACATCACATGTCTAAATATACAAAGTAAATATCCTTACATTGAATTCTAATCTGCTCTCAAACCACATTTTTCTTCTTTGCCAATCTAAAATTTTAATTATTCATAGAAATATTTTTTTCATCAGTTTGTGTAAGGTGAAATCAACATTTACTAATAAAAATCTAATCCTACCAAACCTACAGTGATAATATGTATAAGACTGACTGTACTGTCTAGCAGTACCCAGCAGATATGTTTAAACACTTTTTGTAGCATCTTCTCCATTTCAGAAAACTGTGGAGTCCATATGAGAACTAATCAAATGCGTGTTGCTTCTACTTTTTTTTTCTGGGATTGAAGTATCTCATTCACTGTTCTGCTATTTCAGTTGAAATACATTATTATAGCAGCGTTCAGATGAGTCATCATGTTTTTCACTGAAATGACCCAGACACAACTGATGTGCCAGTATGAAGGCTAAAAATGGGAAAAGCCTTTCACAGCTGTGGCTTTTAAGGCAAACAAGCAACTCCTAAACTTTGCAATGAAAATTAGTTACAGTAGGAGAACAAAAAGAAAAGGAGGACTTGTGGCACTTAGAGACTAACAAATTTATTTGAGCATAAGCTTTCGTGAGCTACAGCTCACTTCATCGGATGCATTCAGTAGGAGAACAGTATACAAAATGTGGCTTTTATACTTTATCTGTCCCCATATAGTACCACACAGCATTCTGATTAGAATATTAGCACAATACAGTCTCAGTAAAGTGTATGTTAAATAGATTAAAAACTGGCTAATTTGCGGATCTCAAAATGTAGTCAGTTGTCAATGGGGAACCATCATCAAATGGGAGTACTAGATTGGTACTAGACCTGATACTATTATTCCTCATTTTCATCAGTGATCTGAAAGTAAATATGAAAACACTTAGCACACTGGGCCCATATAGGAAAAAAATTCAAGACATGCCTCCAGTGTGGAGGACTGTACTCTGGGAAGCAGTGACTCTAAAAAAGAATTTATGGGTCATAGTGGACAAGCAACTCAATATGAGTTTCCAATGCAAAGCTGTGGCAAAATGGGCTAATGTGATGCTTTGATGGGTAAATGGGAGTAGGGAGGTGATTTTATCATTTTACCTCTATATACAGCATTGGTGAGTCTGATAATAGACTACTGTGTCCGCTGTTCCAGTGTCCACAGTTTAAAAAGAATGTTGAAAAATTGGAGAAGGCACAGAAAACAGCCATAAAATGATTCAAGGGCTGGAGAATATACCTGTCAGTGAGAGACTTAGAGAGCTCAGTTTGTTTAGTTGATCAAACAGAAAACTGAGAAGTGACTTGATTACAGTGTATAAATTCTTCTAAGTGGAGAATATACTGAATACTAAAGAGCTCTTTAATCTCCGGGACAAAGGCATAGCAAGAACTCGTGGCAGAAAGCTGAAGTCAGACACACTCAAACTGGAAATAAGGTGTACGTGTTTAAGAGTGAAGGTGATTAAGCCAGTGGTTCCCAAATTTTTCAGGGTCGCACCCCTCCATACCCCTGTCCATTTCCCGGGGTATGGGGGGGGATGCAGATAGAGATAAAGGGGACAAGGCTGGGGGTGGGTCTGGAGTCAGGAGCAGAGTCCTGGCTGGGGCTGGGGGAAGGGCCAGAGCAGAGCTGGGGGCGGAGCAGGCCTGGGTGGCGCTCCTTTCCACCCCTCATGGGGGCTGGCCTGGGCTCTGCTGCGCCTCCCTGAATGTTCCTCCATGCCCTCCTAGAGGGATGTGCCCCACAGTTTGGGGGGATTAAGCACTGAAACAGACCATGAAGGAAAGTGACGGATTCTCCGTCTTTTGATGTTTTCAAATCAGGACCGGATGCCTTTCTGAAAGATATGCTTTAATGAAAGACAAGTTATTGGGCTCAGTCCCGGGGTAACTTGATGAAATGTAATGATCTGTGATATACAGGAGGTCAGACTAGGTGATCTAATGGTCCCTTCTGGCTTTAAACTATGAATTTATGAATATGGAGTGTGATATTATTTTCCTTTTGATGTGTATATATTAGTACTCCTACCATTCTGTGGCTCTGTTGGGGCTGGCAATGCTGGTTAGTCTTGTTTTATATTAGTAGGGAGCGCAATCTATGAATCCATGTAAGGCCTGATAGTCCTCTCAGTTACACCATTTTTACATCAGTGCAACTCTAGTATCTTTAGTGGAGTTACTTCTTACAGTGGGAGTCAGGTCCATGATATAACACTACACCCATTCCATTTGATCTCAGTAAAATTTAAAAAACAAAATGCCAAAGTTAATTTTTAAATTAATCAACAATAACCTTTGAACTACTGTAACCATGACATCCTTTTAACCAGGAAACAGTACAGCATATTCAGGCTGGAATACTAAAATAAAACAAGAATTTAAATAAGGAATGTGATGTCTTAGTCCAAAATAAATAGAATACACTTGATTATTTTTATAAATAGTTTCCCTTCAAGTCAGCAGCTAGAGTCAACATCAATGTGAATTGGATTAGGACACACCTTTTATACAAATATACAACTTGTTTTTTTCCCCCCTGCGATAACAGTTCTGCCCTTTATTCCTTTTCTGAAATAAATAGTGTTTAACTTTTGAGACTCAATTGCTGACTACTGTGTATTTCCTTTTGAGGGTAAAAGAAAGATAGATTTAATTACTAGGGCATTAAACATCATTTGTTGCATTTGGCTTGTGACAGGACAGATAAGCAGATTCATCAGAGGCTTTTGTGAGTCACTGAAAGTAGAGAAGTTTAGAGATCTGACTTCCTAAAAATGGACATAACTATAGAGATTTTTCAATATCAATTGTTCCACCTCCCTATTAATCTAATGTTTTGTCTGCATCTTATTACTGGGTACCTATCTCCATCCTAGCTGAGTGGAGAAAAAAACTCTAACCAGTGGAGACCACTGTTACCCAGTTCAGCATTCAGCCACGAGAATGTGCCATAATCCCTGGCATACAGGGAAAAGGAAATTGTATCCTTGTGAGGTCAGAGGGAACCAGGCTCATGGGAGGGAGACAGAAGATGCCTGTATGCAGCAGGCCAGACGCTGCAGCCTGGGAGGAAAGGTCAGGCTGCCTAGACAACTGGGTTAGGAATTGCTAAGTAATTTGCATTGGGTTTTTGCATCCTTTGATTCTGGCAGCATACACGGAATCTGAATATTCATAGGATTCCATCGAAGGCAACAACCTAATGCTTGGAGCACCAGACATCTGGAGGGAACAGGTCTATCTCAACACTTACTGCAACACCCTGCAGTATATGAGTTGGCTACAGCAGGGTTAAAAAACAACAATAATAAAAATCCTGTCATGAGAATTATCCCATATTTGGGCCAGATTCAGCAATCAGAGCACTAGCCTGGGACTTGGAAACCACAGCTTTGATAGAGACTTCCTGTGTGCGCTTAGGGAAATCACTTAGGGTAGAGTTCTGCCCCATTGAAGTCAATGGGAGTATTCCCACTGACTTCAGTGTGGGGCTAGGATTTCAGCTTCTATATGTGTCTTCACTGCAGAGTTGACTCAGACTCTTATTCAGGTGTCCCTAACCCCGCTCCCATCCACACACACTACCCTCTCACCTGAGTTTGGTGGTGCTTTCAGCCTGGGCTATCTGTCCCAGCAGGTTAGAACCTGGGTTCCGCTTTAAGTCAGGCAGGTAACCCACCCACTTTGCAGTGAGGATTCAGGCTAACTCACTTGAGTGCTGACAGTCTTCCAATGCTTTTCAAGAAGAATAGGCAGGCTCTCCCACAATTCACTGAGTGAGAATCAAAGAGTGATTCCTCTTGCAGGAGTGCAAAGAACGATGGGATATGCCCCCAGTAGTGCTAGTAACACATGCAGGGGAGTGCAGCACCAGTGAAGACTCAGTAATTTGAGTAGGGCTTTCCAGAGTGTCCCCCCTCCCCACTCCCTACCCCCGGGCTCGGCTAACCTGCATGTTTGGAGCCAGGTTCCAATCACCCAGGTTAAGTTTGCAGTGAACACATAATCTAAAATGTTCAGTGCCTCAGTTCTCCATCTGTGAAATGGGGATAAGGGTACTTCCCTATATCACAGGGGTGTCGTAAGGAAAAATACACAGAGTGAGGCACACAGACACTACAGTGATGGGGTCCCCCTAAGATAGATTCATTGGTATGTTCAGCTATATGGTTGAGCAGCTGGAGCATACCAGTGAATCTAATCCTTTAAGTCTTCATGTTAAGCAATAAATCCATTTAAGAAAACAAAGAGTCTGATTTTATAAGCGGTAACATTGTGGGAGATGCATGTGGGCAAAATGGAGCCCTCCCCACAATTTCTGAAAGCAAGAATATACTGATTTTGGGGGCATTGTTTGTGAGTGAAAAATGGTAGTTTCTAATCTCTGCCTCCCAGATTTATAGACAACAAAAGAAGGGTTAGCATAGGACAACACATAGTGGGTACCCAAATGGGTTGACCCGAAGAAGAACTGTGTGTAGCTCAAAATCTGTTTGTTTTTTTTTCACCAGTAGAAATTGGTCCAATAAAAGATAATCCTTCACCCACTTGTCACCCAGTAATCAGTCATATTATACAAGACTACAAGGTATAGTAGAAAATGTAATTTATATCTACTCCTAAAACTACCTTAAACTAGTGGCCACTTCATGTCATCTACTGTGGGTAGGGTTGCCACTTTTGGTTGAATGTATTCCTGCAGATTTCATTACATGACATAATCTTTAATTAAAGATTAATCTTGAATTCAAGATTAATCTTTAATTCCTGGAGACTCCAGGCCAATCCTGGAGGCTTGGCAACCCTAACTGTGGGGTGTTTGGGGCCCTGGGATCTACATAAGTGAAGATCTAGGGTGACATCCTGATTCTATTGAAGTCAGTGGAGATTTTGCTATTAATGTAAATGGGACCAGGATTTCGCTCTTAGGGAGCTCTTCAACTAGTCCAAGAATGATTCCCTCCAGGCAGTGTTTTTTCTGAACGGTCATGGAGCCCATTGCCAAGTGTGTGGGGAGGGGGGGGGGAAGAGGTGAAGGACAGCAAAAACTACTCTGCCCCTAGTACCTTCATGAGGGGTAAGGCAAGGTTTTAGTGGTGTAGAAGGCCATCAGCTCTTGATTCGAATTAATTTCAAAATATGTTATCTCCGACTGCATCAAAAAGGTGTCTTGAATGTGTGGACAGAGTGATTGTTCCTGCTCATTCCAGTTCAAGACAATTAATAATTAGAATCTGAAACTATTAGTTTGAAAAAGTACAAGGGAAAGGACTTTCAGTTTTGTATAACTTTAAAAAAAAAATGGAAAGTGAGCAGCCTGTATTTCTTTGGGGGAGGATTGGGGGCTTTTGTTTCTATATTGACCAGATAGTCGGTAATAACTTAGCCCAGTTTCAAAGCCTACTTTCTTTTATGGTCCTGATTTCATAATATTGTTTGTGTGAATTATGTAAATGTACATATTACAACAACAAATCTCGGGTGAAATCCTGATACCATTAAAGTCAATGGCAGAACTCCCATTGATTTCAGTGGGGCCAGATTTCACTCCAACAATGCAATCGTTTTTAATTTTTTTTTTTTAATTTGAATTGCTTAATGTAAAGAGTTAACGATAGCTAAGGCTCCATGTTTGTCATGGAAGTCATGGATTCCGTGACTTCTGCAGAGGCTAGTGTACCTGGCCTGGGCCTGCTTGGGCAGCCTCTGGGTCAGGCGTACCAGCCGCTGCTGGGGCAGACTCGGGCCACCCTGCCATAGGCGTTTGGGTGTGCGGGGGCTCATGGCTGGGGGTTGGAGTGCGGGGCAGCGCTTTCCTGCGGGGGGCAGTGCTCCATGGCTGGGGTGCGGGGCAGCGCTTACCTGCGGGGGGCAGTGCTCCCCGGAAGGGAGACAGCAACTTCCCCTCTCTCAGCTCCTAGCTCCAATGCTGCCTCCGCCCGCAGGCACCGCCCCCACAGCTCCCATTGGCCTCGATTCCCAGCCAATGGGAGCTACAGAACTGGGACTTAGGGTGGAGCAGAGGCAGCACGTGGGGCCTGGAGCTGGGTTCCCCGCTTGCCTGGAGCTGGGTAGGGAGCCTGCCCCCGCACCCTCCCAGCACGCACGGTGCTCCCCTGGGTCACCCTCCTGAATCGCCCCTCTCCCGCAAGTTTTAGTCAGGGGTATACAGTAAAAGTCATGGACAGGTCACAGGTCATGAATTTTTGTTTACTGCCCATGACCTGTCCATGACTTTTACTAAAATTGCCTGTAACTAAAATGTAGCCTTAATGATAGCACCACTTTAACTATATCAGTTTTAATCCTGCATAGAGATTTTATTTTAAAACAAGAAATCTAATAATTTTTTATTTAGATTTTATTTGTGATCTTGGCTCAATTTTTTTGCAGATTGCATCTGATAGTACATGCGGCTAGTTTTGAACAACACTATTAATTACTTTTCTTTAATTTTGTTGTTTGTAATATTTTTATTAAAATGGAAATTTTTTTCTTTTTAAATAAACGCTGATTTTATTTTTTTCTTCATTTCTAATGAATCTGAAACAAACCTCTTTTTGTTTATTGTTCACCACCATCTTCAATTATGTCAGTTACAGCTCTGGAAAGTGTTAGCTGTGACGTAGAGCCTGTAAGCAATGTTTGCATATTAGGTGTTTTTGTTTGCTTGTCTTTGTCCTGCAAAAATGGTGGCGATTTGGATTGTTAATATTAAATTTAGATTAAGATTCAAGTGGATACTGCACACCAGATTTTAACAGTTTTAAGGTATGTAAAATTTTGGGCGTGATCTGTTTGGAAAGTGCCCTTTTAAGCTTTAAAAGAGAGACGATTACTTGCAGAAATGTAGCATACTATTTGCAACATGGATTTCTGTTTCAAAGACTTCAGATTAGGGCTACCTTAAAAGAAAAAAAAGAATGAAAATTAAAATTTGTCGCCTGATAAGTGGAGCATGTAGTGGTATAGTAGAAGACTTCTGACCTAGAAATTTAAATATTTCCTTTCAGAGTGAGTTAGTTTGTTTTTGTTTTAACTCAGGGATATGGTTTTCAGTTATTTGGCAAAAAACTCTCAAATGAAAGCAGCTGTTAATGAAGTTCCAATCTAATGCAGAGATAGCAAAAATATTTTAAGGTGTTTTAAAAACTGGCTTTTTTCCAGAGGGGTTGTAATACACTGAACTGCCAATATTTCAGAGGAAACATGCAAACCAGGCTATTTGAAGCTCTGCATGATAAAATCTTGAACAAAAGTACTATGGACTCGTCCTGACTGATGTACAAATGCTGAATTATACTGTAAGCTCTTAACTAAACTGCAAGATCATCTGGGCAGGGACCTTGGTTAAAATTTGCAGAATTGCCTAAACCCCATTTTCAGAACTGACTTAGGCACATTGGACCATATGTAAAAGGTATTTAGGCACTTAAAGATGCAGATAGGTGCCCAGTAAGATTTTCAAAAGCTTCTATGCCCCTAACTCCCATGTCTCTGAAAATTCCACAAGGTGCCTATCAGTTTCTTGAGGTGCCTACATATTTTTGATTCTCAGTGGGACCTAGGCTCCTAAGTGTTTAAGTCAGTTTTGAAAATGAAAGAGACTCCTAAGTCATGTAGGTGCTTCTGAAAAGTTTACTCCTTATCTTCTGGTAGATGTTTAAAAACTGAATATGGCCTTATTTGCATAGATAAAAGAAAAGTAATAGCTTTGCATAAATCAATCCAGTAAGTTTGCATATACAGAAGAAAAAGTAGCTAACACTGCCCATTTACAGTGAATATTCAGGAAAGTCCTTGAACAAATAAGTATACATAATTCCAAACAAAAGCACTATATATTAAACAAACTAGCAAAAAGGGCTAACATGATACTTGAATGCATTAATACGAATATTAGTAGGAACAGGAGTAGGTAGCTAATATCACTTCTGCATACAGCACTGGTGAGGTCATTCCTGGAATACTGTGTTCTGGTGTCCACACTTTAAAAGGGATGTTGAAAAGTTGGAGAGGGTACATAGAAGAGCCATGAAAATGATTCAAGGTTTGGAAAACAGACCGTACAAAGACTAATGGAGCTCAATCTATTTAGCTAATCAAATAAATGGTTAAGAGGCAACTTGACCACAGTTTATAATTACCTACACAGGGAGACAATATCCAATAGCAGAGGGTTCTTTAATCTAGCAGGCAAAGGCATAACCAGAACCAATAGCTGGAAGTTGAAGACAGCAAAGTTCAAGCTGGAAATAAGGCTCACACTTTTTAACCGTGAACATAATCAGCTGTTGGAACCAATCACCGAAGGATGTGGGAAACTCTCCAGCCCTTGGAGTCTTTAAATCATGATTGGCTCTCTCTCTGAAACATATGCTGCAGTTCAACCACAAGTTGTTGGGCTGGAGTTAGGAATCATCGAGTTGAAATACGGCCTGTGTTATGCAGATGGTGAGACTAGACTATCATTATTTTTGGCCTTAATATCTCTGAGTTTATGCAACATTAAGGCCCTGACCAGGCAGGCACTTATGAACATGCTTAACTCGAGTGCAAGTTATGTCACTGACTCTAATACCACATGCTTAAAACTGAGCGCTTCTATAAGAGTTTACAGGATTGGGGCCTCAGGTTACAAAATGATTTGAGGGATGGAGAAAATGCCATACTTAATGAGCTCAATCTGTTTCATTTATCACAAGATGGAGAAGTGACTTGATTTCAGGGCATAAATACTTTCAAATGGAAAAAAATACTGGTTACTAGAGGGCTCTTTAATCTAGCAGATTAAGGCATAACAGGAACCAATGGCTGGAAGCTGAAGCCAGAAAAATTCAAATAAGAAATAAGGCACATATTTTTAATGATGAGGGTGATTCACCATTGGAACACACCACCAGGGGTAGTGGTGGATTCTCCATCTCTTAAAGTCTTCAAATCAAGACTGGATGCCTTTCTGAAAGATACGTGTTAGCCAAACACAAGTCATGCTTTCGTGAAACTTAAGTTACTGGGCTCAGTACAGGGTAACTGGGGGGAAATTTAATGGCCTGTGGCATGCAAGAGTGATGAGCTAATGATTCCTTTTGGCCTTAAACTATATGAACACGAAGTAATTCAAAGTAAAACAACGACAAAGTTACGGTAGCCTGCGCACCAATCACAGCCTTGAGGTTGCTACTGTGGGTGACAAGAAAAAAGTTAACTTTATTCGAAAGAGATTTTCAGATGTAACTATTTAAATCCCAACTCCAAGCATCTGCCAATACCTTTCATGCAACTGAGAGCTATATGGGAGGTATTTACTATGTGCAGTAGATTTCTAGCCAAACCAGAATACTGAAGGCAATGGTCAGAAATATCACTTGGCTATCACCCATTTGGAAACATTGCAGAAATGGAAGCATAGAGAAATGAAGGCTGTGGTCCTGCAAATGTTTGTACATCTGTTTGACTTTACACACAAATCAATGGGATTAAGTTAAAATTAAGAATGTGCATGAGTATTTGCAGGAGTGGAGTTTAAATAATTTGCAGGATTGGGGAAACCTGTAGCATAGAACCCAGATCTCCTGAGTCCCGAGACAATCTTTTCCTACATTTTTCTGCTTGCCACCTCTAACACCTGTTGTCTTCTCAAAGGGGTTTGAGTATTTGACGAAGAATTTTGATGAAAATGTAGCTTGATTTCTCTAGCCAAGCTATGAGCTGCTTGTGGAATAGTATTACTCTGTTATTTGTTAGTGTGCTTTTGAAGCCCTCTTCCACCTGTTTTTAAATTAGCTCTCTGTGGCATTGGAGGCCTCCATTGAAAGATTGTATTATAAGCTCTAGCTTGTCTTCTCATGTCTGTAAAGTGCCATGTGCACCAATGGTGCTGAATAAATACTAATGAACTACTGTTGCATTGTAAATTACCAGCAGAGACTAATTGGATGTTTTGTTTTGTTTGTTTCTTGGTACAGTATTGCAGAAGGACATCCATTTTTAACATGGAAAAAATGTTTAAGCTTAAACAAGGGTAATGCATTTAATGGGAACAGTGTCACACTTTCAAAAGACAGAACTAACAAGTTGTTACTGTTAAGCCTGAGGAAAGGATAAAAATTCAAAGTCCGAATCAAAATGGGCCAGCTGCTAAGAGAAGACAAAGATTTATTATTGCTTCGTCTAAAGTGAAGATTTATCACTATGGTCTATTCAATGCTTAAGTGATTAAGTGCATTTAAATATAGCAATTAAAAGATTAAGAGTAACAGGGGAAAAATGAAATTGTTTATAGTTGTCATAAGCAAGATTCCTTTTCTGCAAAGCTTTGCCAACTGCTACCATGCAATGTTGTAATTTCCAGCTCACTTTCTAGAAGTAAACTTGGCTTTGGAGTGAAATGTAAAGCCTACTGGGTTGTTCTGTTAGTTTGTATTCTCAGCAGTGAAATGCTAAGAGAGCAGATTAAAAAGTGGAATAGCACTTGAATTATATGTATATTTTCTTTTCTAAATCTTGTAAGTTGTCTGTTTCACTTAAAAATGTGCTAGTAACGTGAGAGTGCTGCACATTTGTCTTCACATAAACAAATGGCTTGGTGTCACTATGGATATGTTTCATGCTGAGGATTGACCATTTTTTATACTACAGGCTGGCCTGGCACATGGTTATCTGATCTACTAACCCATGCCACCTTCCATGTGATATCGACCATTGCTATAGTTAAATAATAAATTTAACAGGATAGTGTTGATCCAACCAGAGAGCTCCAACACAAATTGCAGTTTAATACATACGGCTTGATCTGCCCCTCTTCTTCCACAAATGAAGTATAAAGAAGATCTTGGTTGGGTAGCATAGAAGCGGAAGAGTACCAGGACTTCAGTATACTAGTTTCTCTTTCCCCGCACATAAAAACCTGTATGTGAGTGTTCTGTGGATTAAGATAAGGCAGAGCTGGGTGGGGTACAGGAAAGACATCTGTTCTCTGTAGCAGTAAGCCTTATCCTCCCTATCTTCCCCATACACCACTGTCCAAAAAGCTCTGTAAAGAATCCTGTGGTTGAAGTGTTGGTGACATCAGGTAAACAGCGATGACAGCCAGACATCTTTGGAGTGTGTCTGAGAGAGCATCAACCAGGGAGAGGCATCATTGGAAGCATGGCTTTTGAAGAAGCCATACTGTTCTACAGGGCAGGAAGCAGTAAGAGATGCTAGGACCCACTGTGTAAAATATTGGCCCCCACTGAAGTTTTGCCTTCTACTTTAGTGGAGCCAGGATTTCATCCCTCACATCCATGGATTAACCTTCCTTCCCCAAGGTAATGATGCTATGAAAACTCAATGAGAGAGAAATCAGTAAGTATCCAGTGCCCTGAAGAAACTTGCAAAAGTACAGACAGATATCCTCTTCCTTTCCAAATGCAAACAGATGGACATCATACCAAATGGACTGAAGGTGAAAAATCCATTGCTCTCTACATACTGCAGGGGCCACAGTGAAAGATTATGCCATACGCTATCAAAGAAACTGAGGAACCACTGATCAGCATCCTATACAGCAAACAGGAAAACATCAAAAAAGAGCTCTCCAACCTGGAGAGACTCGTAAATAACCAACCTTCCATACAAACAGACTTTACCAAAATAAGACAGGAGATCTACATTACACATTTCACCTCTCTACAAAGGAAAAAGGACTGTAAACTGTCTAAAATCCTACCTGGCACATGGGGCCACAAAAGTGGTACCCCTAACTCACCCACAGAGCCGGCTCTACCGTTTTTGCTGCCCCAAGCAGCATGCCGAATTGCCGCCACCGCGAGCGGCTGAAGAGAGAGAAGCTGTAGCCAAATTGCCACTGCCGCGAGCAGCTGAAGAGATGGGGGCTGCTGCCGATTTGCCGCCGCAGGCGGCTGAAGATAGAGGCTGCCGCAAAATTGCCGCCGCTGTGGAAACACCCTAATGGCACACGAGCTGCCGCCCCAAGCACCTGCTTGGAACGCTGGTGCCTGGAGCCAGCCCTGCTCACCCAGCAATATCGTCTAAACTGATACTAAACTGGGAGGAGTGGTAGATACGCTGGAGGGGAGGGATAGGATACAGAAGGACCTAGACCAATTGGAAGATTGGGCCAAAAGGAATCTGATGAGGTTCAATAAGGATAAGTGCAGGGTCCTGCACTTAGGACGGAAGAACCCAATGCACAGCTACAGACTAGGGACCGAATGGCTAGGCAGCAGTTCTGCGGAAAAGGACCTAGGGGTGACAGTGGACGAGAAGCTGGATATGAGTCAGCAGTGTGCCCTTGTTGCCAAGAAGGCCAATGGCATTTTGGGCTGTATAAGTAGGGGCATAGCGAGCAGATCGAGGGACGTGATCGTTCCCCTCTATTCGACATTGGTGAGGCCTCATCTGGAGTACTGTGTCCAGTTTTGGGCCCCACACTTCAAGAAGGATGTGGATAAATTGGAGAGAGTCCAGCGAAGGGCAACAAAAATGATTAGGGGACTGGAACACATGAGTTATGAGGAGAGGCTGAGGGAGCTGGGATTGTTTAGCCTGCAGAAGAGAAGAATGAGGGGGGATTTGATAGCTGCTTTCAACTACCTGAAAGGGGGTTCCAAAGAGGATGGCTCTAGACTGTTCTCAATGGTAGCAGATGACAGAACGAGGAGTAATGGTCTCAAGTTGCAGTGGGGGAGGTTTAGATTGGATATTAGGAAAAACTTTTTCACTAAGAGGGTGGTGAAACACTGGAATGCGTTACCTAGGGAGGTGGTAGAATCTCCTTCCTTAGAGGTTTTTAAGGTCAGGCTTGACAAAGCCCTGGCTGGGATGATTTAACTGGGAATTGGTCCTGCTTTGAGCAGGGGGTTGGACTAGATGACCTTCTGGGGTCCCTTCCAACCCTGATATTCTATGATTCTATGATCGTCAATCTATCCAGCTACACACTCAGTCCGGCAGAAGAGTCTGTCCTATCTCGGGGATACTTTTTTTTTTTTTTTTTTTGCCCCACCACCCCCACAAACATGATACAGTTCTGCGGTGATCTGGAAGCCTACTTTCACCGTCTCCGACTCAAAGAATACTTTCAAGATAACAGTGAACAGCGCACTGATACACAGACACCCTTCCACCAACAGCACAAGAAGAACAACTCCACATAGACCCCTACTTAGGGTCGAAATGACAGTCTGAACTGATGCATAGAATGCTTCCACCGACGTACACAGGCAGAAATTGTGAAAAACAATATCGCTTGCCTCATAACCTAAGTCGTACCTAATGCAATGCCATCCACAGCCTCAGAAATAACCCTGACATTATAATCAAAGAGGCTGATGTCGTCATGAACAGGTCTGACTACCAAAAGGAGGCTGCCAGATAACTCTCCAATACCAAATTCTACAGGCTACTTTCCTCAGATCCCACTGAGGAATACACTAAGAAACTGCACCATCTACTCAGGACACTCCCTACACTAACACAGGAACAAATCAACATACCCTTAGAGCCCTGACTGGGGCTATTTTATCTACTACCCAAGATCCATAAACCTGGAAATCCTGGAAACCCCATCATCTCGGACATTGGCACTCTCACTGAAGGACTATCCGGGTATGTAGACTCTCTACTCAGACCCTATGCCACCAGCACTCCCAGCTATCTCCGTGACACCACTGATTTCCTGAGAAAACTACAATGCATTGGTGATCTTCCAGAAAACACCATCCTAGCCACCATGGATGTAGAGGCTCTCTACACAAACATCCCACACACAGATGGAAAACAAGCTGTCAGGAACAGTATCCCTGATGATGCCACAGCACAACTGGTTGCTGAGCTCTGTGACTTTATCCTCGCGCATAATTATTTCAAATTTGGTGACAATATATACCTCCAGACCAGTGGCACCGCTATGGCCCCACAATATGCCAACATTTTTATGGCTGACCTGGAACAACGCTTCCTCAGCCCTCGTCCACTCACGCCCCTTCTCTACCTATGCTGCATTGATGACATCATCTTCATCTGGACCCATGGGAAGGAAACCCTGGAAGAATTCCACCACAATTTCCACAGCTTCCACCCCACCATCAACCTCAGCCTGGACCAATCTACACGGGACGTCCACTTCCTAGACACCACGGTGCAAATAAGTGACGGTCACGTTAACACCACCCTATCCTGAAAACCCACCGACCGCTATGCCTACCTTCATGCCTCCAGCTTCCATCCCGGACACACCACACGATCCATTGTCTACAGCCAAGCACTGAGGTACAACCGCATTTGCTGCAACCCCTCAGAGACCAAAACCTACAAGATCTTCACCAACCATTCTCAAAACTATGATACCCACATGAGGAAATAAGGAAACGGATCAACAGAGCCAGACATGTACCCAGAAGCCTCCTGCTACGAGACAAGCCCAAGAAAGAAACCAACAGAATTCCACTGGCCATCACATACAGTCCTCAGCTAAAACCTCTCCAACGCATCATCAGTGATCTACAACCCATCCTGGACAATGATCCCTCACTTTAACAGGCCTTGGGAGGCAGGCCAGTCCTCACCCACAGACAACCCGCCAACCTGAAGCATATTCTCACCAACAACGACACAACGCACCATAGTAACTCTAACTCAGGAACCAATCTATGCAACAAACCTTGATGCCAACTCTGCCCACATATCTACACCAGCAACACCATCACAGGAGCTAACCAGATCAGCCACACCATCACCAGTTCATTCACCTGCACGTCCACCGATGTAATATACGCCATCATGTGCCAGCAATGCCCCTCTGCTATGTATATCGGCCAAACTGGACAGTCGCTACATAAAAGGATAAATGGACACAAATCAGATATTAGGAATGGCAATATACAAAAACCTGTAGGAAAACACTTCAATCTCCCTGGACACACAATAGCAGATTTAAAGGTAGCCATTCTGCAGCAAAAAAACTTTAGACCTGGATTTCAAAGAGAAACTGCTGAGCTTCAATTCATTTGCAAATTTGACACCATAAGCTCAGGATTAAACCAAGACTGTGAATGGCTAGCCAACTACAAAAGCAGTTTCTCCTCCCTTGGTGTTCACACCTCAACTGCTAGAAGGGGGCCTCATCCTCCCTGATAGAACTAACCTCATTATCCCTAGCCTGATTCTTGCTTGCATATTTATACCTGTCTCTGTAAATTTCCACTACATGCATCTGACGAAGTGGGTATTCACCCACTAAAGCTTATGCTCCAATACGTCTGTTAGTCTATAAGATGCCACAGGACTCTGCTGCTTTTACAGATCCAGACTAACATGGCTATCCCTCTGATACTTAGTGCCCTGTGGGGTTTTACCAGCACAGAACTAATATGACCCTAATTATTTAAAAGTCTAAGATGACAAATTGCAACGTATGGGACATAGACTAATTTTCCACTTCTTCTAGAACGCTTCAGGATGAAATTTTGGCCCCATTGAAGGCAATGTCTGAACTCCTATTGACTACAATAGGGTCAGAAATTCATCCTTAGAATCTTTCATTATTGGAGAGCCCAATATGTGCAGAGATAAGATAACAGTGCAACTTCATTTTGATTTGTGGTTTTTAAAAGAAACTACTGGAAAATGACTGGTAAGTTGTATAGAAAGGTGGCTGAATTTGGTGTTAGAAATTGAGTTCCAAAACAGTTCATTTAAATAAAGAAAACCCATCTTTTTTCAGTGGGGCACAGTTGCTCAGACTGGAGGATAGTTAGCTTAAACCCCAACACTTTAAGTATATGCCTATTTATTCTGTATCTAATCTTTCTGAATGCATCTGGAGCATAAGGTTGTGCAGAAACTGAAAACTGGAGGCAATGCTGAATATATGGTCTCTGTTTAAGTACCGTATGATGAAAGAGCTGACTCGTTGACATGTAAACCACAAAGTCTCTTTCTTATCCTTTCTAAAGGATTTCATAATCAGTGACTTCCCATATGGCCCTTGAAATTCTCACGCTCTATTAAGATAAATTACCATATCGGATTCAGTAGATATAGTAAGCTTATATTGATACTATTAATTATTGTTGGTGTATATTGCATAAAGTTTCTAATATTGTTAGAAAGCAACAGACCCTCAGCTAAACCACATTTTTGTGAGTGCTTCAAATAGTGTCTCTAGTTCTGCTCTTGAGCTATCTGCTAAAAGCACCAATCAATCTATGGTTTCCAGCTATGATGAACCGTAAGTCAAGCTGGCACTAGTTGATTCTGAATGCAATAACTCACTCATTAGATAATTAGTTTTATTTAAACTTCTGGATTCTTATACATCTTAGGTACTTATGTGGCCCCCACCATCCTAGTATTTGAGTGCTTCATAATCTTTAATATATTTATCCTCCCAATACCCCTGTGAGATAGGGTTATCTCCATTTTGCACACAATACCCCAGTGTGTGCAACTTCTGCATCCCCATGGGATAACGTGTTCAGGGATGTGACTCAAAATGCGAACATTAGGCATCCTTGACAGCATTCCCATAGGTGTTTGTGTTCTCTATGGAACACTTGCAGGCTGCTCGAACCTTTGAGCAAGTCTCCACACTGCAACCTCCCATCCATCGGCAAAGCTTTCCCCCTTGCTTGCTCAACTATTTTGCGAAACCCAACGTGCAGTGATAATGGTTGGAACATTTTTTTTCTCTTGCTTCCAACCTATTCTGTAAGCAGTGCCATCTGCCTTTCAAATGGCCAGATACACTCTTGACTACCATTCTGAAACTACTCAGACAACATGTTCCTTCCTTCTGTCCAAGTGGCCTGTGTATGGCTTCATTAGCCAGGGTATCAGGGGATAAGCCGGGTCTCCCAGAATAGCTGGACCAACCTCCACACTATTAATATCTGCAGTGCTCCTACGGGCAAACAGTACTTTCTTCATTAATTTAAACACTACTGAGTTCCAAAAGATCTTAGCATCATGGACCCTTCCAGACCCTTGCATTTATGTCTGTAAACCTGCTGCTTGGTGGTGCGATAGGCAAAGTCAGGTGCAGAAGTTATCTGGCTCTTGCAGCACCATGAAGAAATACCCCTTTTTGTTTATAAATTCTGTGCCCTGACAGGGGTAGAGCAGCAAATAATAGGCACATGGGTTCCATCAGTTGCCCCAATACAGTCTGGGAACCCCATGCATGCAAAGTTCAGTAATTTCCTGAGCATTACCCAGCTTTGTGACCTGGTTAGATAGCACCTTATCAATAGCATAGCAGAGAATGGCCCCAACAGTTGATCTCCCCATGCAATTGGTTGGCTACATACTGGTGGTAATGTTCTGGGGTGACCAACTTCCAGATGGCAATGGTGACCCATTTCTCCACTTGTATGCTGTTGCTAAACCTCCAGAGTCAGTTCTGCACAGATCTTTAAAAAGGTAATCCTCCCCCTCCTGAAGTTTTCTCACCACTGTTGGTTATCCCAGCTCTTCAGAATGATCCTCTCCCACCAATCACACTGGTTTCCCAGGCCCAGAAATGGCACTGAACACTGCATAGGTGATCCAGGAACCGGTTCTCTTGTTCCAACAGCTCGGCACCCTCCTCATCTTCTTCCTTGTCCTGCTGAGTATTCTCTTGCTGCTGGAGGAACTGCTGCTCCTGCCATAGAATATTCTCTTGCTCCCGCATCATCTGCTTGGTGGTGCGATAGGCAAAGTCAGGTGCAGAAGTTGTCTGGCTCTGAATGCTGTAATACAGTCCAAGCAACCTGTGCATTATTCACCCTTAACAATGCTCCATGCCGCTACAGTGACGTATTCATGCTAGCTGACAGCAATTCAAAAATAGCGTGAGCCAGTCCAGTAAAGAAGTGTGGGGTGGATACAAAGGAATCATGGGATATTTTAAAAAAGAAAAATTGAACCCCCCTGGCTTCCCACAATTCACAGCAAAAACAATCCCAGGATTCATGCTGCTCAGCAAAAAAACAAAGGACTGTTGGATACCTCTGGAGAATGCTATGTGCTCAGCTCACAGGAAATTGCCACTTTGTGTTCACAAGATGCAAATTGAAAATGGAACAGGTATTTTGTGCATGCTGTTGGTGTGATTTGCATACTATGAATTACCTGATGCATCAAAAAGCTTTACATTAAACTCTTTGTATAGACACAACCAGACAGACAAAATGACGTGCCCAGAGACACACAGCATGTTTGTGGTGGAAGAGGAATTGAATTTTGGTATCCTAAAGTCCAGGCTAGCACTCTGACCACTAGGCTATCCTTACCTATGGTGTTCTCTCCAAGATATTTCCATCACTATGGTATCTGGGTGCCAGATCCACAATGGAGACTTAGATTCACTGTTGCAATGCCTAATGTTTAGGTGCCCTGCTGTCCAGTGGAATCCACAACTCTGGTAGGTGCCCAGGCTCCCTATACAATGCATAGGGAGAGTCAGGTGCCTAAGAAAGGGATTCACAGAAGCCAGCCAGTTGAGCAGGGAGCTGCCTTAGCAGGACAGTAGGAAATGCCAAGAGGGGTGGGGCCTAAGCCTCCCCCTCAAAGGGAGTTAGACGCCTAGCTCTGGGCCAGAGAGAGGTGCCTTCCCAGTCATCAACCCTCTCGTGGAGTTAGGCACCTAAGGTGGGTCAGCTATGGAGGCAATGACGGTCCTCTTATGCCTAATAATCCAGTGGTCAGAGCACTCACCCAGAATGTGGGAGAGACAAGTTCAAATCCCCACTCTACCTAATGTGGAGAAAGGACTTGAACTCAGGTCTCCTACTTCCTAAGAGTGCCCTAACCACTGGGGTATAGGATATGCTGGAGTGGGTGTCTTTCAACCACTCCTGTAAAAGCTGTTCCACTTTGTATGAAATACTTCATTGGAGTAGGGACTGGAACCTGCATCTCCCCAGGTGAGTGCCCTAGCCACTGACCCATAGTCCTACTTATGCTCTCTGGCCCATGAGAAGTCTCTGAGCAGCCCACTGAATCAGGCCTCTCAGGCAAGGTAGGCAGGGAAATGGATAGTTTGAGGAATCTGTTGTGAGTTAGGTATCAAGCAGCTCAGCAGTGTCAGTAGCTGGGCAGCTTGTGCATGCCCAAAGGCAGAAATTTAGGAGATTCTACCAGCAGAAATGTAGATGCTTAGGGGCTTTAGGTGACTCCCGGGTTTGATGGGGGTTTTGAGGGTTTAAGCACCTAAAGTTGCAGTTAGGCACCTAAATGCCTTTGTGGATCTAGCCCTGAGTGCCTAGATGTATAAATATATTGGTAGCACTTTATGGCTACTTCACAAACCCTCTGTCAGTCTGTGGTACAGACTGTGTAAATAATGTGCATAGTGGGCTAAAATACTTGCATATTAATTTTTTAACTGATTTAGTAATACCTTAAATACTCTTAGTTATGAATCAATTTGTTCACCTTTGAGTCTGGGGAAGTTGCGCTCAGCACAAGACCCAATATGAGGTAATTAATCATGGCTTTAGATGTCGTCTTTGTACTTCACTGATATTGGGACCAGTTGAAGGCAATTAGGAACCCAGTTGAAATCAGAGCAGCCACAGAGCTGCTGTAAGTTATTGTTGCTGCATTGTCACTAGGTGCCTATACATCAGTCTGGGATCAGCAGTGCAGTAGCACCCTAGCCATGCTGCCTTTCTTAGCCATATTCTGGTATGCTGTGAGAGGTGGCTCTGCACTACCCTGGGGAATCCTCCAAGCTGGGGGTAAATTCCTAGGTAGCTGTTTAGGCCAGCACCACGGCCCCTTTGTACCAGTGCAGCAGTATAATAGAGTTACAGTGGGATCTTAGTTATCCCAATGTGTGCAGCACAGGACTTTATAACGATTCATGAAGAACTGAAGTAGCTGGTTTTCCCCCTTGAATACACAATGCTTAGCTTGAGAAAATAGATTAGAACAAGTTTCAGAGTAGCAGCCGTGTTAGTCTGTATCCGCAAAAAGAACAGGAGTACCTGTGGCACCTTAGAGACTAACCAATTTATTTGAGCAATAGCTTTCGTTGGCTACAGCCCACTTCATCGGATGCATGCCTTGGAAAATACAGTAGGACAATTTTATATACACAGAGAACATGAAACAGTGGGCGTTACCATGCACACTATAACGAGAGTGATCAGTTAAGGTAATATTGCGACTTTTAGGTCTGTAATCGAGGGGACCCCATCATAGGACTTAATCACATCAGCCACGCCATCAGGGGCTCATTCACCTGCACGTCTACCGATGTGATATATGCCATCATGTGCCAGCAATCTTTCTCTGCCATGTACATTGGCCAAACTGGGCAGTCTCTACGTAAAAGAATAAATGGACACAAATCGGACGTCAAGAATTATAACATTCAAAAACTAGTCGGAGAACACTTCAGTCTTTCTGGTCACTCGATTACAGACCTAAAAGCCACAATATTACAACAAAAAACCTTCAAAAACAGACTCCAACAAGAGACTGCTGAATTGGAATTAATTTGCAAACTGGACACTATTAAATTAGGCTTGAATAAAGACCGGGAGTGGATGGGTCATTACACAAAGTAAAACTATTTCCCCTTGTTTATTTTCCCCCCTACTGTTCCTCACACTTGTCAACTGCTGGAAATGGCTCATCTTGATTATCACTACAAAAGGTTTTTTTTTTCCTCTCTTGCTGGTAATAGCTCACCTTAACTGATCGCTCTCATTATAGTGTGCATGGTAACACCCATTGCTTCATGTTCTCTGTGTATATAAAATCGTCCTACTGTATTTTCCATTGCATGCATCCGATGAAGTGAGCTGTAGCCCACGAAAGCTTATGCTCAAATAAATTTGTTAGTCTCTAAGGTACCATAAGTACTCCTGTTCTTTTTGTAGATTAGAACAGTTCTCTTTTAATGTGCGATCTGTGTATATAGGCACTAGAATCAATAACACTGAAAAAGACAGAAATGAATAATAAATGTCAACCCAAAATATACCTGGTTTCATTTTTGCTGTTTTTTTCCAATGTGACAGAGCAGCATTTAGGAAAAATGTTGCCAGAAGCAATGCAATTTTTATGAGGCTCTTCTCACAAACCTCTTTGTATTAATACCACAGCAAATTCTGTTGGTGGTAGGAAACTATGACGCCTGCTCCTGGGCCTCCCCCAAGAGAAATTTCACAACGCAGCAACTGAAAACCTTGGCTTATCTGGTAAAAAACCTTCATAACATTTATGTGCTCTGTACTTTATTTCTTTAGCAGGTTGTTTGCTAAATTTGTTCTGCTGTTCTATGAAATGTATTTTGGTTTGGGACACAGAAACAATATACTACAACTCTTATCTGGTTGCTTTGGATTTTTTTTAAATCTGCATTTTACCCCTAGGATCATTGGACATCTATTAATTTTTTTTAGATGTCTTTTTTGGTATTAATTTAAGTGGGATTAATGGTACTTGTGTAAACTTTCTTTTGGCGTGCTAATTCATTTATAGGACTATAGCATTCCTGTAATTGGTATATTAAATCTAACTACTTATTTATAGACTAATATATACACTAGGTAAAACTATAAGGGTAATATCTTCAAAAGTGCATAAGTGATTTAGTCACCTTTGAAAATGGAACTGTCACTTGAAAATTTTATCCATAATTACTATGTGTATATGTCTAGTGTGTGAGTGATTTATGTAAAACAAACAGTGTTTGTTTGTTTAATGTATGAATGACACATGTCAGGACTTTGAGGAAGTATATGATCTCAGATCAGAATTATAGTCAGCACTGATGATGCATTCTTAGAGGTAACTGAATACTGCAAAGAGAAAATAATGCACTACAATATTTAGGTTTCAGAGTAACAGCCGTGTTAGTCTGTATTCGCAAAAAGAAAAGGAGGACTTGTGGCACCTTAGAGAATTTTTAAACCATTTTTCTTGTACTCTGTTCCCTTTCTGTGAACATTCTGGTTCATTGGAAAGATTACTTGCTGATTTGGGTAACATGCTAAACTTGTATTACAGAATATGAATGACTGAAAATGAATTAAGACTAATGAATAAGGAGTATTCACATCTGAGCCTGACTCTTAAGAATTACACTCATCAGTTAAGGAACTGAAACAATGTGTGACCTCTCTCAAATCAAAGCAGCTTGCTTTTTGATCCTTACTACAAATTGCTTGTGAAGAAGCTACAACCCAAAGCTTATTCAGAGAAATTATTTGTTGATGACATGAAATTGTTCAAATAAATTATTCATTACAAATGATTCACCCTTTTCTGAACATGAACCAGATAAAATTAGAGTTCCAATTCTGCAGATGTTTTGACCATGTACAATGTTGATTAAAACCCAGATCAAACAGATTTTTAGTTACTTTCAGTTCCAAATGATTGTTGTACAGACATGAACTTTAAAATAAAGCTTTGTTGGTTTTAGGGGGTTTTCTCGTCTTTCCCCAATTCCCTTCAAAATCTTTGGCTCACACTGCAGGTTACATGCAAATTGTCTGGTGTATCTCATCTTAATGAGAGATTTTACAGTTAGTGTACAATTGTGTGAACAAAAATGGTAATGTTTATATATCTTGTGAACACTAGAGGGCAACCTTTAAAAGATTCATATATAGTAGTCAACATCATTGACTCCTGCAGTCTTTAAGAGGTAGCTGAGGTAGGATTGTGGGAGGCATAGTTCAAAAAACAAGATTGTGTTCAGACATAATAAATTTAGACGCTCAGATAATGAAAACAGGCAATGGATATAGAGGGGATTTGCCATTGCATCTTCAGTTGTCATTTCCTACTGAGTCAGAATACTGTTGGTGAGCAGACAATGGTGGATGTGCTGATTTCTGAAATGAGTATATTAAGCAATACATTTGTGAAGGTGCTGGGCTTTTCCTTTAATACCTAAAAGGAGAGAAATTCTTGATTTTCATTTTGAGTATCAGCAACAAATCGAAGATGCAGGGGTGGGCATCTAGTTAAACAGTGACCAGAATCTAGTTAGTGTTGTAACTCTGACTGTGGAAGAAGGCAAAGTCGGAAAAGACCTGGAGGAACTGCAAGAACTTCTGAGAGAAGAACATTTTTAATGCTCCACAGCAGTGTATTTACAAATACCATGATGATCAGCTAACAGCACACGGTACATGTGTTCTGAGAGAGAAAATCCATTGATCCTCAGCTGCTGTAAATTTGTGTAGCTCCATTGATTCCAATGTAGCTATGATGGTTTACTTTAGCTGAGGATCTGGCCCATAAAAGGCAGGCCCAAGATTAATGGATTTGGCTTTTAAACTAAAGGAGCCTCTCTACAATATGCAAAGCCAATAAAGAGAATCTGCTATGTCAGAGAATCTGACATATTCCACTCATTAGGGAGCAGTCAACAGAATGTTGTTTGTTTAGTATTTTATTTATTTGTTTTACAATAGGATTTTTAGGAGCACTAGTTGTAGACCAGCACCCCATCATGCCTGGTGTGTACGCTTTTTCTTTATTACCATCTTTACAAAGAAAATTGTATCCATTAACTGCTTACTTCTGATAACATTTTTGTCGTGGGCTGAGAAAGAAACTAGTTGTCCTGACATGATATTGATGCTATTGATGAAGCATATCTTGCTAAAACTTACTGGGGATTCTGAAGGAGGGAAACTGAGGTAGGCACAGCTCCTGCAGATAGACTCTGTACAAATATGTAATAAATCATTGTTCTTGCCCTAAACTTCTGAATATATATAGTCTAAATAAACAAGAAGCAATAGGTGGGTGAAATTAATGAGTTGGCGGGATGGGGAAAGAGTTGGAGTAACTGTAAAAAGAGAAAGTTTTAGCACAGGTTACCAACTGTGGAAACAATTAATCTATCAGTAATCACAATTCACCACCAGCCTAGCTGTTATAACATGGATAACACACACCCACACCTTGGTGGTGGTTTGTGTGTGTGTGTACACAGATGAAGGTGTTTGACTTTTTGTAAGAGGATCACCTCCTGAGAAGTACTCACTTGGGGAGATTTAAGCTTACGCACAGTAAACAGCTACAACACTGTTGTTTTTTTAAAATCAAACTCAACACATCATTGAATCAACTGAACTTAAATATCCCAGTGCTATTTAACATAGAAAAACATGTCTATTCAGTATTGTAGTTGCAGTGGTCTCAAACCATGATGCATTTTCATGACTGAAATGGGGCCAGTGCTAGCAGTCAGTGGTTGTCAAGCCAAGGAAGAGTCCTCGGAATTCAAGTTGACTATAACAAGACTTCTGTGTTTTCTTTTAGAGAATAGTTTTGAATTTGTTTAAATGACCAACAAAAACTTATACTGTGTACAAAATGTTTAGGGCTAAGTGTTCTCTCCCTGATGCTTAGATGATCTAAAAAGATGCAATTGGTAGTGTGTTAGTTACATTAGCTTCCTGACTTTCCCAATTTACTATTCATTCTAGCTATAAATCATTGTGAGAAAATGAAGAAAATTAAGATCAAGTTTATTTTTATTAGGTCTTCTATTCTGATGTTATTTCATATGCCTAAAAGCTCTCTCTCTAATCGGAATACCTAAAACTATGGATGACTAGTGGGAAAATACGAATGGCACTAAGTACACATTTTGCAAGAGAAACATTATATACAAGAAAAACAATGTCAAATAACTCTTATTGTACTGATACACATCCCAGGTCTTATCAAAGCCTCCTTCACTAACACACTTCCACATGTTTTTGAAAAGACCTAGGAAACTGCCAACACTCACCCTTTTCTCAGGTGGTATTGGGGAGCAAGGGTGTCGGATTAAGACTTCAGCCTCTTCTGAGACTATTCAGGCTGTCTGTTTTTCCCAAACACTTGTTCTGCTACTCAAGTTCCAGTATGGTATGTCTCAAACTTTGACTTGATCTCCAGTTTTCAAATGATCCCCTATGCTGAATTTCCCCCCAGAAATTTAAAAAGGGTCCATTAAATTTACTTTTTTAATAATGCGCGCAAAAACAATAATAAAAGGATTTTGTATTACTCGTAAATTGCCATTTTAAAAGAATAATCTAAATATAAAGCCATACCCCCTGGGTTTGCAGAAAGTGTGAGGACACATGGTTGCTTGTGATCATGAAAAAGCTATCACAAATGTAAAATGCACTGCATCTTTGAGGGCATTTGCTATATAACCTATTTTTATGGAACCTGGAATTTGGGTGTCTGCTTTTGTGGAAAGGGTGCTTTTATTCAAGATACATAGGCAGCAAGATTGGGTTTTAATCTCCATCCAAGTTAATATCTGGTAATTAACTATAATGTCAGTTGGTGTTGCATAGCCTGGGGTAATGATGCTTTTGAAGTCAATGAGAAGTAGTCAGCAATGCCTACTGTCTTCATTGCCAAAAAAGGTGTTTTTACCCTGGGATAACTAACTCGCATTAGCTATCCTGCTGTAAAATCCTAGTGGAGACAAGGTACAAGCAGATTTTATCAGGAGGCAACTAGGCAAAATCAACCACAGACAGGTGTATAGTGCAGAACTTAATTTGTAATGGAAACAACCCGCACTGTGTCTCCACTAGGATAGTACAGTGGGATTGCTAAACGCACATTTGTTAGCCTGCTTTAAAAAGAACCCCACCTTTTTGCAGTGAAGACATATCTGCTTCTCCCTAATATGGGCTATAAGTAGTTACACAGAATGCCGTAGGACAAGATTTGAAGGTAAGCTGGTTGACCTCCTGCTGTGATAACTGGAAAAAGGGCTTAACTGCACCATCTGTATCTCTTGTTTATTTTTATTTTAAAACCTGGAACAAAATTGGCCTTTTTTCAATTGTGGGAATACAGTACATTATCTAGATGTAGCTCAATTATTTCAGATTCTATAAGGGAAAATGCAGAATCTTTCTTTCAGTGTAACAGTGTCATTATTGCTATCTTGAAGACCATCTCCAACCACTTTTGTCTCTCTTGCAGTTCAAAGTATGATGGGAAGAGAAGTGGGAGGCGAAAAGAACATTGTAATGTTCAATCAAAATTCAAGTAGAGTGTTTTAAAATAAGTAACAATGTTTCTTTCACCAGCATTTGTTGTCTTGGCATCCTGGCAGATGCATACTATTATTATTATTATTTATTATTTATTATTACTCCATGTTATGTCCTGGATGGAGTTTTATTTCTTGACTTTTTGCATAGCACCTTTTACATTAAGTTCAGTGGCTCTTAGTGGAATTTGGTGAAATGCCTGGAAAAATGGTGGCCACCAGATTGGCCTCTTTTCAACAATTAGATTCTGCGGTTCTTGGACAAATCTTAATCTAAAGAAAGCTGAGCCAGATCCACAGCTGGTGTACATCACCATAGCTTCAGTAATGTCGGAATCCAATTTATTCAAACTGAGGATTAGATCTCATGGGGCAGGTCCTCTGATAGTGTTAACTGTCATAGCACTATATACTGCAATGAAGCTATGACAGTCTACACTAGCTGAGGATTGTGTCCCCTCCCTTGTCTTTAAGGAAGGTGAAAAATTGTTTAGATATTTGTTCACTTTCTAACCACAAAAATAACATAACTGCAGGGACCAGGAAGAAAAAGATCATTTAACTTTTCCCGTGGAAGGTTAAGTTCTAATAGCAATTAGACTTTCAAATGTATCTGTGGTAGAATTTAATTACTTTTCCGACCAAAATTTTGAACTAAAGCACTAGATTTCTGGGTTGGAATGATTCTCCTGATACTGTCCTAGTTTGCAACTACAAAAAGATAGAATTACCATCGTGAAGCCTTCCTTCCCGGTTCAGAATGTTTTCTCTGCACAGATGGTAGACATCTAAGAATAGATGAAACTTAAAAGTGTGATTAGAACATGGTCCTAACTCTACAGCTAGTGGCCTTTTCTGTACATTCCAGGATTCTCAGCATATTTCAGTCTTGATAAGTTTACATCAAGGAGGCAAACATTTGTGAATATCTCAACGAGGGCAGAGATGCTGTTACTGCAGTGAATAAATCCTCTTCATTAGCCTCCCATCATGGCAAAGAACTATTGGTTAGGGTTGCATAGATGGAATAATAAAAATGAATTATTGTGCTGATTTTAGAACAAGTTTGATATTGGAGGAAGACGTTATCTCCTGTAGAGACATTATATAATATATCTTTAAATCCTGCAGGGTAATCTGGAAGCTGTTTGGGCTCTTTTCTATATCTGAAGCAGAGTTTGTGTGCTTCGGCCCAGGAAGTTGTCATTCCTGGTATTTTTGGCTAGTGGATGCTTTTTGTATATATTAGGAGACTTTTGTGTTTAGGAAACTATCCATAGGAACCTAGGAATAACCGTGCTGCAGTCGACCCACGGTCTGTCTTGTCTAGTATCCTGTCTCTAACAATGGCCAGCACCAAATGCTTTAGAGGAAGGTGAAAGAAGTCTGCAATAGACAAATGTGGGGTAATCTGCCCCACACCCTAGAGGTCTCACCCTGCGGCCTAACAGATAAGTCCTGAAGCATGAGGTTTTAATCCCTTCCAACAGTCTTCTTTTAGCATTGACTGTTATACTCTGGATGTTCTTATTATCCATCTAATCATCCAATCCCTCTTTGAATGTTGCTAAATTGTTGATCTCAGTGATATCCTGGGGTGATTGAATTCTACAGTTTTATCACATTTTGATTGAAAACATATTTCCTTGAATGTCCCCTTGTTCTTGCATTAGGAGAATGGGGGCTTCTGTTCTCCCGGTCTACCTTCTCCAGACTATCCATTATTTTATATACTTTTATCATGTCCTCTCTTATTCATCAACTTAGTATGGTGAACAAACCCGATCTTTTCCATATGTCCTCATGTGAGAGCTTTCCCTGGCCCATAGTTGTTCACATTGCCCCCTCTTATTCTGTGATATTGTTTTAAAGAGAGGGCTTCCAGAACAGCACACAGAACTCTTAGTCAGGCCACATCATCGGTTTATATAATGGCATCATGATATTTTCCATCTCTTTCCTTATGCCTCCTAAAATCTTGTTTGTTTTTTTGACCACAGCTACACATTGACTAAAGGTCTTCATTAAGCCATGTACAATGATGCTCAGGTCCCTTTCCCGAGTTGACATGGTTAATTGAGACCCCTGTAAGGTATATGAATAGTTTGATGTTTTGAAAACGTGTGTTGAAATGCTTGATTCTTTGTTATATACGTAAGACCAAGATGAAAATGTTGATGTCATTTTAAAATGTGTTAAGGCATAGTAATTTTACATGCTTACTATGACGCTATTCTGATTACAAAGAAATCATATTGTTTAGAAATGTTTGACTAGAGAGTGTAATTCTGTTCCCAAATTAGAACAGGATGAAGAGCCTTTGGGAAAGAAAATAGGGTCCAGCTTTTGCATTCTTAACCATAAAAGGAAAAACAGAGGCCAGAGATTTTAATTCTACAACTCTTCTAGCCAAGATAAAAGATTATTTCCTAAAAATTGTCAGATTTAGTTATTTTTTCATACATTAAAGTGGAGATTCTTTTAGTGCTCCATAGGTGTCTGAAGTTCCAGACAGTCCCAGGTATCTGATGTTGCTATGGAAGGTAGATATTGCAGAAAGATTAATATGAGTAGTTGCTATTTGTACTCTGGTATGAAAGATTGAGACAATCCAGTATTACTGGTGGTGAGAAAATAAGACTATCCTGTTGTTTTTTGCTGACTGCAAATTGAAAATCTTTTCCATTTGGCAGAATTCTGTTTACCCAAATTGCTGGTTGTTTTGAAGCCAACTGCAGGATAGTTAAAGCAAAGTCTGGTGACTTATAGGTCTTCACATTTTTCCTTAGCAGTCAGGCTGTTGAGAGAGCAGCAAAATATGATACGATGGACAGCTGGTTACTTGAACTGTAGCAGAGCTTTCTCCTACCTTTCTGGGGAAGAAACATACAACCCGTTTCTTCAGACGTAGAGCCTCAGCTAGTGTAAATAAGCCTCGCTTCATTGACTTAACTGGACCTACACCAGTTTACACCAGCTGATGATCTGACCCACTGCTACCTGGCCATTTTAAGATTTGCTCATTGTGGCAAGTGATAGCCTGTAGGAGAAATGAGGAGTGAGTGACTCCATTTGGTTTAGGATTGTTGTGATGTGAAGATCTATGTAATAGAACATTCTGGTTTATGCACTGCCACCTGATTCAGTTACCTCGTTCTGATAGGAAGTGGGAGTTTGTCTCCCCCACTCCTTTCCTTCATGTACAATATGGCAACTGCCTGTATTAGGACTTGTCTACACTATAAAATTAAGTCGACTTACATTAATTCAGAGGCTCGAGATTGAATTAGATAAAGTCAATTGTGTGTGTGGCCACACCATGCTCATTGTCTCGATGGAGTGGGTCCTCTCTAGCTTGCATCAATGCACAAAGCAGTGCATCGTGGGTAGTTATCCCAAAGTGCAACTTGCCACTCTGTGTTTTAGGAAGTTTGTGCAATGCCTCATGGGACTAAAACATTGTCGTGGGGAGAACAGGAACATTGTGTTGGCATCCCATGATGCACTGTGCTCAATGGCAAACAACCCAGTGGTTTTTGCGCCTTAAAACCTCTGCACGTATGCCATAACCCCAGAAGCATGGAGCCTACTCAGTTGTGCACTCTTGCTGTGAGCATCTCAAACACCTCATGCCTTCTTCTGCAGTATTTTCAGAGCCAAAGTGGGGTCCGCCGTGCGATGCCCTGCAAGCAGCCCTGCTGCAAGCCACTGAAAAAAACAATTCACAGTTGCTGCTGGCAGTCACTGAGCAGCTGCACTCTGAGCACCGTTTCTGGTCCCGTGGAACAAACACTGACTGGTGGGACCGCATCATTTTGCAGGTATGGGATGACTAGCAGTGGCTGCAGAACTTTCGAATGGGGAAGGCCACCTGCCAGGAACTTTGTGCAGAGCTTTCCCCTGCCCTGCAGTTTAGCAACACAAAAATGAGAGATGCTCTGACAGTGGAGAAGTGAGTGGTGATAGCTATTTAGAAGCTTGTAATGCTAGACAGTTACCGGTCAGTGGGGAATCAATTTGGAGTAGATAAATCAACCCTGGGAGCTACTGTGCTCCAAGTGTGCAGGGCAATTAATCGACTTCTGCTACACAGGGTAGGGAGTCTGGAAATGTGCAGGACATAGTGGATGGTTTTGCCGTGATGGGGTTTCCTGATTGTGATGGGGTGGTAGATGGCACGCATATCCCATCTTGGCACCAGACCACCTTGCCAAAGAGTACATAAACCGAAAGGGATACTTTTCAATGGTGTTGCAAGTGCTGGTGGATCATGGGGCATTTCACCAACATCAACATAGGCTGGTCGGGAAAGATTCATGACACACGCATCTTTAGGAACTCGGGTCTGTTAAAAAATCTGCAATCCGGGACTTTCTTTCCAGACCACAGAATGAACATTGACGACGTTGAGATGCCTATGTTATCCTGGGGGACCCAGCCTACCCCTTGCTCCCATGGCTCATGAAGCCATACATCGACCATCTGGACAACAGTAAGTAATGGTTCAACTATAGGCTCAGCGAATGGTGGTTGAATTTGCCTTTGGCCGTTTGAACGGGCTCTGGAGAAGTTTACTGACAAGGTTGGACCGATGAAGTGAGCTGTAGCTCACGAAAGCTCATGCTCAAAGAGTTAGTCTCTAAGGTGCCACAAGTACTCCTTTTCTTTTAGTGAAGAGAACATCTCCCTGGTTATAGCTGCCTGCTGTGTGCTCCATAATATCTGTAGAAAAAAGGGAGAAACATTTTCCACAGGGGTGGGCAGTTGAGACAGATCGCATGGCAGCCATTTTTGAGGAGCCAGACACCAGGGCAATAAGAGCACAGCAAGGGGCGCTGCGATTCTGCAAGGCTTTGAAAGCCATTTCAGTAATGAGTCACAGTAATGTGAGCTGCTTGTCTCCACTGTGCTTTCCCAAACCTTCACCTGCCTTGTATCACTGTGTCCCTGTAAAGCCAACCCCCCCCCCCCAAGCTCACTGCTTCTACTCAATAAAGAACATTTATTTCTCAAATCCATTTACTTTATTTAACAAACATAAGGAAAGAGGGAGAATGGGGGGGGGAGGTAGCCTTGGGGAAAAGGGGTTGTAAAGTTGGAACAGGAGAAACATTTTCAGCTGTGTAACATAACACCGCATTCCAGACCATCAAAGGTCTGTGAATGGGCTCCTTCTGTTCCTTGTACCCTCCCGCTGAGTTAAATGAAAGGGATAATGGACTTTTCGCCCATGCCTCAGGGAACGCTTGGGGGAGGGCGATTCTGTGCCAGGCGATGCTGGCTGGCTAACCATCAGGGACTCTACCTTCCTGGTTCTGTTCCTGCAGTTCAACCAGACACCTCAGCATGTGTGCTTGGTCCTTCATAATCCAAAGCATCTCATCCTGAGCCGTGCACACTTGCTCATTGGAAGCTTTCCTGCTCTCCATGTCTAAGTTCTTGGACAGTGAAATCCTCCACGCTTTCAGCTCTGTGTCAGCTGTCCCAGAGGCCTTCATTATCTCAGTGAACATGTCCTCCCGCGTTCTCTTTCTCCTCCTTCTAATCAGTGAAAGTCTGCTTTCAGGTGTTGATGACATGCCAAAGGACACATTTCCAGCTGTCAGTCACTGGAAAAAATAAAGGAGCCATTGTACATGAATAAAATGTTTCCACAGCAAGGCCATTTTCATAAAAAAAACAAACAAACAAACAAAAAAACCTTATTACACTAGGTCCAAGCCGTCACATAATCAGAATCCATAACCGTTCACTGTGCCGTTTTGCTGCTCCAGCCATGGTGAGTATGCCTCCCTGGGTCGTGGGTGACCACACGTTTAATGACGTTTATGGTAGGCTCATATCGGGAGCAGAGGTAGCTAGTTGAACAGTGGCCCTTCCCCATAACACCATGGGAAGCTGTTTACGAACGGGGTTGTGGGGGAACGTTTTCACTCCCAAATTGCAGAATCTCTCTTGTGGGGCTCCGGTCTTGTCAGCCACTTTAAACTACTTGCCAAGCACAGTAAATTAGTAGCCGCATGGTTTGGCGATCTGGAATGTGGGGTGGGTCTAAATGCCCTTTTTTTCCCCTTGTAAGAGCACTTTTAATGAGAACTTCCCCCATTTTGCCTAGGTGACCCTATGTGATATCGGTCTCCTGAGGGTAACAGGGACAGAAAGGAAGGAGATGCTGCAAGCGTCTGGGTATAGATGCGGTCCTTATATTGCTATGCTGTTTACTGCAATGATGCCAACAGAATTAATTTAGGAGTTGCGTGGGAAAGTGTCCTACCATGGTGGAAGAAATAAGACTGCCCTGCCCAGAAACCTTCTGCAAAGGATTGCAGAGTATCCCTATGAAAGTTTCCTAGAGAGATCCACGGAGGATTCCTGGGCTATCCCATAAACAGTCTTTTCCAGGGGCCACCCTCTGCATAGCTGAAGCGGCCTCTTGTAAGCAGAGAACCACAGCACCTCGCTTTTTCTTCACAGTAAACATGCAATACCACCGAATGTGTGTGCCTGCTAAAGTTTAACTGGACTTTGATTGTAACTGTATACTCACCAGAGGTGCCTTCCCCGGCATCACGGTCGGCCACCGTGATGTCCTGTGACCCACAGGGCCCCAGGGTTAAAAATGTTTCCTGGCTCTCGGGGAGAATGGATCCACTGCTCACCTGTTTCCCATTCTCCTCCTCCTCATCACCAGATCCTCCTCCCTTTTGTCTCTAGACTCTCACACCTGTGAGGTGCCCACATTGACTGTGGGGGTGCTGGTAGGGTCATCTCCAAGAATCGCATGCAGCTTGTTGTAGACCCAGCATGTGTGGGGTTCATCACCAGAACGACTGTTCGCCTCCCTTGCCTTCTGGTACGCTTGGCGAAGTTCTTTTATTTTCAAACAGCACTGCTGTGTGTCCCCTGTGTAGCCCTTCTCCCCTATTCCACAAGCGATCTTTGCATAGATGTCAGCGTTTCTTCTGCTGGATCGGAGCTCTGCCTGCCCAGACTCTTCTCCCCACACAGCGATGAGATCCACCATCTCCTGTGCAGATCAGGCTGGAGTGCATTTGAGGCGTGTAGTGTCCATGATTAGCTGTGCTCAAGCTCGCATGCTCCCAATGCTGATCAAACAGGAAATGGGAAATCAAAATTTCCTGGGGCTTTAGCAGGGGAGGGGCTGTTTCCTGTGTACCTGGTTGCAGTGCAGCAGAGTTGAAAATGATCTTTTGAGCGGTCACAGATGACCATTGTGGGACACCACCTGGAAGCCAATTAAGTCGAATTACACAGAGCTGCATCTGCACGACCTCGCAGTCGGCCCATGAAAATAAAATTAAGTGCTACACCTCTCACAGAGGTGGATTACAGAAGTCGACATTAGAGGCGACTTAGGTTGGCGTAAAGGACCCAGTATTGTAGACACATACATTAACAGGTCGACTTAAGGTGGCTTTCTTCAACCTAACTTTTTAGTGTAGACGAGGCCTTTAGACATTGCTTGGGAAATGGAAAAGGGTCTCCTTAACTTTGAATTTTAACAGGCATATAAAGTATGTAAGGATTTGAGTTCTATGACCTCATTCTAAAACCAGTCTCTCCCACATAATCTCAGTGGGATGCTGAACTATATTTTGACAGTGCCACAAATTTGATGTGCTTCTAGATTTCAAAATCTTATGGCATTGGGGCTAACCTTAAATGTTTCCACTAATACTGGGAGTGTTTCACCCATAACAATAAGATCTTGACTGAGCTTTACAATTTTGACCATGTAAATAATAGGTCTGACATATGTAGGTTTACTGTGAAACTCAAAATATATAAAAAGGAGTACTTGTGGCACCTTAGAGACGAACAAATTTATTTGAGCATAAGCTTTCGTGAGCTACAGCTCACTTCATCGGTTGCATTCAGTGGAAAATACAGTGGGGAGATTTATATACACAGAGAATATGAAACAATGGGTGTTACCATACATACTGTAACGAGAGTAATCATCAGGTAAGGTGAGCTATTACCAGCAGGAGAGCGGGGCTCGCGGGGGGACCTTTTGTAGCGATAATCAAGGTGGGCCATTTCCAGCAGTTGACAAGAACGTCTGAGGAACAGTGGGGGGTGGAGGAATAAACAAGGGGAAATAGTTTTACTTTGTGTAATGACCCATCCACTCCCAGTCTTTATTCAAGCCTAAGTTAATTGTATCCAGTTTGCAAATTAATTCCAATTCAGCAGTCTCTCCTTGGAGTCTGTTTTTGAAGTTTTTTTGTTCAAGAATTGTAACTTTTAGGTCTGTAATCGAGTGACCAAAGAGACTGAAGTGTTCTCCACCTGGTTTTTGAATGTTATAATTCTTGACGTCTGATTTGTGTCCATTTATTCTTTTATGTAGAGACTGTCCAGTTTGACCAATGTACATGGCAGAGGGGCATTGCTGGCACATGATGGCATATATCGCATTGGTAGATGTGCAGGTAGACGAGCCTCTGATAGTGTTGCTGATGTGATTAGGCCCTGTGATGGTGTCCCCTGAATAGATATGTGGACACAGTTGGCAACGGGCTTTGTTGCAAGGATAGGTTCCTGGGTTAGTGGTTCTGTTGTGTGGTGTGTGGTTGCTGGTGAGTATTTGCTTTAGTTTTTGGGGCTGTCTGTAAGCAAGGACTGGCCTGTCTCCCAATATCTGTGAGAATGATGGGTCATCCTTCAGGATAGGTTGTAGATCCTTGATGATGCGTTGGAGAGGTTTTAGTTGGGGGCTGAAGGTGATGGCTAGTGGCGTTCTGTTATTTTCTTAAAAAAAAAAAAAAAGAGTACTAGTGGCACCTTAGAGACTAACCAATTTATTTGAGCATAAGCTTTCGTGAGCTACAGCTCACTTCATCGGATGCATTCAGTATTTTCCACTGAATGCATCCGATGAAGTGAGCTGTAACTCACGAAAGCTTATGCTCAAATAAATTGGTTAGTCTCTAAGGTGCCACCAGTACTCCTTTTTCTTTTTGCGAGTACAGACTAACACGGCTGCTACTCTGAAACCTGTTGTTTTCTTTGTTGGGCCTGTCCTGTAGTAGGTGACTTCTGGGTACTTTTCTGGCTCTGTCCATCTGTTTCTTCACTTCAGCAGGTGGGTATTGTAGTTGTAAGAATGCTTGACAGAGATCTTGTAGGTGTTTGTCTCTGTTTGAGGGGTTGAAGCAAATGCAGTTGTATCGTAGAACTTGGCTGTAGACAATGGATCGTGTGGTGTGGTCTGGATGAAAGCTGGAGGCATGTAGGTAGGAATAGTGGTCAGTAGGTTTCCGGTATAGGATGGTGTTTATGTGACCATTGCTTATTAGCACCGTAGTGTCCAGGAAGTGGATCTCTTGTGTGGACTGGTCCAGGCTGAGGTTGATGGTGGGATGGAAATTTGTTGAAATCCTGTTGTCCTCAGACGTTCTTGTCAACTGCTGGAAATGGCCCACCTTGATTATCACTACAAAAGGTTCCCCCCCTCCCCCCGCTGTCCTGCTGGTAATAGCTCACCTTAAGTGATCACTCTCTTTACAATGTGTATGGTAACACCCATTGTTTCATGTTCTCTTTGTATATAAAATCTCCCCACTGTATTTTCCACTGCATGCATCTGATGAAGTGAGATGTAGCTCACGAAAGCTTATGCTCTAATAAATTTGTTCGTCTCTAAGGTGACACTAAGTACTCCTTTCCTTTTTGCGAATACAGACTAACACGGCTGCTACTCTGAAACCTGTCAAAATATATAGTTTGCTGTGAAACCAGTTGTTTAAGATTTTTTTCAGCTTTGTTTGCTAGTTGTATAAGGGCCTCATGATAGTGAGACGTGAGCCACTGAAAATATAATTTATTTTTTTTTGAAAAGTCCTTTTTTCTTGAGATAAAACTATACCAAAGCTATGTACATTTATTAGAGACAGCATGAACTGTGGGGAACAAAGAATTTATGTGCCGGGTAGCAGAGGTCACTACAAAATGTGAAAGGGGGCTAAAAGTCTATCTTTGTACACATGTTAATAAAATATTACACAATTAAGGTGTCGGGGTGTGAGTGCAAGGTGTTGATCACATTCTCTACCACGGTGGGCCAACTGTGATGCACTGCCAGCCGTGCTAATCAAGTGAGCTGATTTTCTCTGGTACTTCAGCATGTATAGCTCTTAATTCTCTGGAGAGTGCTGAAAGATCTGTCCGGTGTAGTCGTTCATACAGGCAGTGTAGCCACAATTCTCAGTGGACGGGGGATAATAGGATAAATTCTGGCATTGCAGTGCCCCAGTGTTCTGATTGCATTTGGTGGCAGTTCTTCTACTAGAATATTTGCCCATTGTAGGTGCCATCTGTCTACTTCAGCAGCAACCACAGAAGGCTATGCCACATCTGACAGACACATGCACAATAACACAAAATGATTGTCACCATCTTCCTCACCTCTGTAAAATGAGGGAATACTTTGTGGTATTCCTGTGAATATATTCTTTAACAAAGCCCATTTGCAAGTTAAGAACACTAACCCATAAAACACACTATGTAATTGCGTATTTGAACTAATTCCATTATTGATTTGTCAGAAGAGTCATCCAGGTATTTAGGCAACAGACACCAATGTTTTCTGCTTCTCTCACATAAATCTGCAATATGGTTGGTGAATACAGCAGTCACAAAGTTTTCAGCTATCACAACGTTGAGATATGGCACAAAGATTAATTGTCAGTAGAAATCTTCTTGGTTTCCTGTAGAGTAGTTGCTGTGATGTCTCTGTCCACCTGCTCACCTTGGAGTCATTCTAGGAATGTTCAGCTGTTCACAGATGTTATCTGATTTGCCAAAGATGAATCTAAACACGGTTTCATGGTCATCTTGTTGTTCTTTTTAATACACGGAGAACTTTGTTCACTAACTGATTAGCAGCAAACCTGTCCAGATTTGATTGCTATAGTATTTTGGACATGGACAGGACAACATTGAAATGATTTCCATGACCATAATAAATTGAATGCTGCTCATGGCATAGAACAATGTTTGCACCTGAGTGCAGCCTTCTTATGTGCCATGATTTGTATTACCTGTTGGGCATCAGTAACACCTGGAAGTAGTTCCACACATACAACTGCACCATCCTGGGGCTTCACCCACTGGGTTTCACATATGAGCTTGAGTCTCAAGTGGACCACAGCGGGAGTTACCTTTTTGATTGTCTTGTCCAAAATATCTATTGCTGAGCAGATTGGGGGTGGGGAGTAAGTTTACTGCATTGTGCCAATAGTGTTGCAGATTATCAGAAGTGTTGCAGCACTTCTGATCAGCAAATTTAATACATGATCACAGCAATGTGTGTACATAGCTAGTGCGTATTTCTCTCACCTTGCTTGAACACCACAGTAAATGCCACGTGTCATACTTGCTGTTACCTAGGTTTATCTGAATCCAGAGCTATGGTAACTAATCTCTGTTTTCCAGGCAGTGTCAGGAAATAAATCAGTGGGGGACACAACTGATTGGTACGTGCAAGAGTATTTCCACTCAAAAATCCTTGTTTTTACTGAATACAAACTACGTATCAAAATATAGCAATAGTCTGGAACAGGGGTCGGCAACCTTTCAGAAGTGGTGGGCCGAGTCTTCATTTATTCACTGTAATGTAAGGTTTGGCGTGCCAGTAATACATTTTAACGTTTTTTAGAAGGTCTCTCTCAAAATGTCTATATATTATATAACTATGTTGTATGTAAAGTAAACAAAGTTTTCAAAATGTTTAAGAAGCTTCATTTAAAATTAAATTAAAATGCTGATCTTACGTCGCCGGCCCTCTCAGCCCGCTGCCAGCCTGGGGTTCTGTTCACCTACGCCGGCAGCAGGCTGAGCGGGGCCTGCGGCCAGGACCCCGGCTTGCAAGGGGCCGGCAGCCAGAACCCCAGACCAGCAGCGAGCTGAGTGGGGCCAGCGGCTGGGACGCCAGACTGGCAGTGGGCTGAGCGGCTCAACCCGCTGCTGGTCCGGGGTTCCGTCCGCCGGCTCTTGCCAGCCAGGGTCCCGGCTGCTGGCCCCGCTCAGCCTGCTGCCGATCTGGGATCCCGGCCCTGCCCACACAGAGTGAGTACCTACCTTCTCCCTGGTTCTAGCCCATTCTTTTCCTTTCTCTCTGCACTGAGCTGAGGGTGGGAGTGCACTGAGCACAGGGCTGGGGGTGAAGGAGCAGGCTCGGGGTTGGGGTGTAGGGAGGAGCTAGAATGAGGGAGGGTGCTCAGGGTTGGGACAGGAGGTTTGGGTGTGGAGTGCTTACCTGGGCAGCTCCCATTTGGTTCGAGGGATGTGGTGGGAATGTGTGGGGGTGCAGGAGCTCCCATTTGGTGCTCAGGGTGGGAATGTGGGGGGTGCAAGAGTCAGGGCATAGGGTGTGGGGGGCTGGGTATGTGTGTGGGGTGCTGGAGTCAGGGCTAGGTTGTGGGGGAGTGCAGGAGTCAGGGCTGGGGTCGTGGGGACATGTGAGGAGGGTGCAGGAGTCAGAACAGGGGGCATGTGAGGAGGGTGCAGGAGTCAGGGCATGGGGTGCGGCAGGGGCTGGCCTTGTGAGGGGGGTGCAGGAGTCAGGGCAGAGGGCTAGGAGTGTGTGAGGGGGTGCAGGGGTCTGGGCAGAGGGCTGTGTGTGTGTGGGGGGGTGCAGGGGTCAGGACAGAGGCTGGGAGCACCCCCACGACCTAGCCCACCCACCCCTGGCCCAGAGCAGCTCACAGCAGGGGCCTGGAGGAGATATGCCTTGATTCCACCACCCCGTCCCCCCGTCCCCAAGGCTCCGTCTCTGCCTCCTCCTCGGAGCAGCGAGCGCACTGCGGCTCCGCTTCTCCACCTCCCTCACAAGGGCCATCAGCTGATGGGGGGCAGGGAGGGAGAGAAGATGGGGCAGGAACCCAGCATGCTGCAGGAAGAGGCAGGGGAGGGAGGAGCTTGCCTGCCCTGCAGGAGCAGCCAGCAGGACCAAGCTTCTTCACCCTGCTCCCATGGGGGGGTGGGGCGAGGAAGAGTGGGCTGGGGCGGGCAGGATTTTTAATGGCACGCTGCTACCTGATGGGGTCCCGGCCTGGGTTTGGTAGTGGTCTGAGCGGGGCTGGCAGCTGGGACCCGGCAGGCAGCAGCGTGCCATTAAAAATCAGCTCACGTGCTGTCCTTGGCATGTGTGCCATAGGTTTCTGACCCCTGGTCTAGAACACCCCAGAAAATAGGTACCCAAAGTCAGAAGTGGTACCAAGTGCCAGCAGAAGGGTTCTGGTGGCTAGCCTTCCTCCTAGCCGCTGGGGTGGTAGCGCTCAGACTCTAAGCTTGCAGAAATCCTCTCAAAAGAACTTCTCCCAGGCTTCTCCAAAGTACCCTCTCTAGCTAATCTTTTTTATAAGTAACTCAAAACAAAGTATAACTCAAAGTAGCTTCTAATAGATTGACCATTTCCCTAGCAACCGTAAAGAACTCATATCTACTTATCAGTAAAGCAACTCTAGTAAGAAACTTACAGACACAGGCACCCAAACCAAGGTCAGCTACCCACCCTCCCTTTTTATTCTTATGAATCTGTAACACTGCAGCTGTGCTGTTGTTTTTGTCTGCCTAAGCAAGGCCAAATTCTTTCTCGCTATATGGTGTCGTTGCTCCTAGTTTATGGTGACTAAGTGCACAAGATGGGTTATGCTCTGGGTTATATCAAGTCCAGTTCTCTCATAACCTGTCCACAGAGAAATTCCAAACTGAGTCCAGGTTTTGCCAGCTCCTGAAGAATTACAGAAGCTAAACCGCAGCTGGTTGTATCATCAACATAGATGTAGGTTAGAAAAACCTGAACTAGGATACCGTAGCAAACAGCACACAGAGATACTCAGCTGTTCCTTTTGGGATCTGGTGGTCGTTTCATCAACAAGCACTGCAAAGATCTCAGCTCTCAAAACTTTGGCAATAATTTTTTGTCGAATTTGATGGGCACATAGCAGCTATTATTTTATTTGGAATCTTCCAGCTCATGTATGACCTATTTCTGGGGGCACTACAGAAATACAGTACAAATTAATAATAATCGGTTTATCAAATTATGAATTCCAGTTTGTTTTGTGAACCCCATTTATGATTGTAAATTTCATGTGGATTAGAGCATCCATTGGTAGCAAAGACTTAAATGCTTGACATGTAAGAGACAACATCTGAGAAGCTGTGACAGAGTGATTATAGGTCATAAACATTCCCTATTGGAATAATAGGATTTCTACCAGCAGCATCATTGACTTTGAATATTTATCTATGCAAAAGCCAGACTGAAGCCTGGAATTTCCCCAGTGGAAGCACATGAGCAAGGTGAACAGAAAGCGCTCCAAAAAGCAGTTCTTTTCTAAGCAATGGAGGCCATTCCACTGCCAGAAGCAAGAAAGCCAGGCCAGAAGGCTGGAAGGACTGCCAATCCGAAGGAATGTGACCAAACCCAGGACTTGCAGAAGGGATGAGATCCGACTGGGGGGAACGGCATTCAGGAATGTTTCTTGTTTTCCATGGATCTGTAACTCTAGTGACATTTAAGAGTAAAGGTATTTGTAGTTAAGAAATTCCTTTGCTAAGCCTGTCTTCGTTGCTTTATTGCCATGTTGTTTCTGAAGGGTGTAACTATTGTGACAGGGTCGGGCCAGGTGGCTACAGGAGAGTAATAGAAGGCAGATATATTAGCCCCAGGTTAAGTAGGTCCCTTTTCCCTGGATAAGGTAACAGGGAAGATTCCAGAACAATCAGGAACCTTCTGGAGACAATTAAGACAGACAGGCTGATTAGAACACCTGCAGCCAATCAAGAAGCTGTTAGAATCAATTAAGGTAGGCTGATCAGGGCACCTGGGTTTAAAAAGGAGCTCACTTCAGTTTGTGGCACGCGTGTGAGGAGTGGGGAGAAAGAGGCACTAGGAGCTGAGAGTGAGAACGTGGACTGTTGGAGGGCTGAGGAGTACAAACATTATCAGACACCAGGAGGAAGGTCCTATGGTGAGAATAAAGAAGGTGTTGGGAGGAGGCCATGGCGAAGTAGCCCAGGGAGTTGTAGCTGTCGCACAGCTGTTCCAGGAGGCACTCTAGACAGCTGCATTCCACAGGGCCCTGGGCTGGAACCCGGAGTAGAGGATGGGCCTGGGTTCCCCCCAAACCTTCCAACTCCTGGTCAGACATAGGAGGAGTTGACCTGGACTGTGGGTTCATGAAAACGGCCAAGCTGAGGGCTGCCGTGAAGCTCCAAGGTGAGCAATCCGCCAATAAGCGCAAGACCCACCAAGGTAGAGGAGGAACTTTTGTCACACTATGAAACCAGAGCTCCCACAACCAGGTGGACTGTGGAGGGACTGTATTGAAGCAACTGATGGCTCGGAGGGCTATAATACTAATTCTGGGGTCCAGGTGGTTGGACTTCATAGTCTCACAGCTCCAAAAGTGTGTCAGACACAGGATCTGCACCTGGGAGTGAGCTTGAGAAACTCAGAGCTAGGAACTGTGACTATTCACTATCTAGACCCAGGGGGTCCTTAGAAGCACATGAAATTCAGTTGGTCAGATGCAATCACAACAGATTGGTGTCTATACATAGAGCCAGGCTGTGACAGTTTCAACCATCCATAGGAACCTTGTGTTTTCTTGGGACCATGGTGTTCCAAATGATAAGACCCTGGCTCTTCTGGTTATAGAAGAGTCTAATTATTAGGAGTTAAAATAGGATTTATAATGCAATCTCTTTGCAATCTTAACTATGGAGCTATCACCATACAATTTTATATTATTTAATATCCTACTACACCTCTACCCCAATATAACGTGGTCCTTGGGAGCCAAAAAATCTTACCGCGTTATAGGTGAAACCACGTTATATCGAACTTGCTTTGGCCTCGAGCATTTCCGTTATTAATAGTGACTTCCCGCCCCCTGCCTGACCCCTCAGAACCCCCCGACCCATCCAACCCTCCCGTTCCTTGTCCCCGACTACCCCCTCCAGAGATTCCCCCCCACCCCTATCTAAGCCCCCCACTCCTTGTCCCCTGACCGCCCCCTCCAGAGACCCCCCGTCCCTAATCACCCCCAGGACCCCACCCCCCTACCCAACGCCCCTGCCCCCTGAGACCCTCGGCCCCTTATCCAACCCCTCGGCCCCAGCCCGGCACCCTTAACATGCCGCTCAGAGCAGCGTGTTGGAGCCAGACACGCTGACTCACTGATCCGCCAGAGCGCGTAGCCCCGCCCCCCAGAACGCTCCTTTACCGCGTTCTATCCGAATTCGTGTTCTATCGGGTCGTGTTATAGCGGGGTAGAGGTGTATCTCACAAATGTCTAAGAATTATCAGCCTTTGTCTCTTTCATAGAATTGATCAAACATGTAAGCCTCGACAACCAGGTAACCTCTGCAGGTTCAGCACATACTATATGAATGTGTTTTGACCGGGAAGGAACAGTATTTACTTTAAGCAGGGTGCAGTTTGTGAAAACGTAGGCTCTAATCTAGGCGAGAACAGGAGACACATTCCAGGCCCAATATTCACTCTCTGGGTAATCCCATTCATTCCCTTCAGCGGGACTGCTCACAATGGGAAGCACTAGGCTGGGTAGCAAGTGTTTGCAGGACCAGTCTCATAGCTTTTAAAGCTATCGGACATGGTCTGACTCTGTCCTGCCTTGCCAAGCCCATTTTAGAAACTGGTATAGCTGAAACTCTATTTTAACATCATTTAGAGACTGTGTTTAAAGGTTAACACAGGTTGGACCACAGTCTGTTTTTTGTTTTGAATACCACTATCACGTATTGCCTGTATTTAACTGTGATGCTACATCTGGAAATTCACTGAACTGTTCTTTGTGATGTTATTCTGTTACATCTGTTCTGAATGGTCTCTAACCTGCTCTCATTGTAGTAAATGGCAAAATTCCCATTGGCTTAACACAATAGAGGATCAGGGCCAATGTGAGCATGTGAGTATAATTTTTTTCCCCTGAGGTAGGAGAGCTTATGAATGTAGGGTCCCTTTTAAAAATCTTTTTGATTTTTTTAATTATATTGCATTCACAAACAGTAGCATAACCTAATTATAATTTTGGCATAGTGTCTACTCCCATTTGTTTTTATCATATAATTACAAAATACACAGCATAAAAACAATACAAATAAAAAATCATGACACACAATTAATAAAAGCAAGGCAACAATCTAATAAAAAGAGAAAACAACATGATAAAGTCCATATGTCATTTGTAATAAAAATTAGGATTTTTCTATAGCTACATTTAATAATAAATTACATTTAGAATATGTAGCACCTTATTTCCTTCAAGATTCGTAAGTACTATACAGACATGGGTTCACTCACCCACCACCACACTATGGTAGCCCCTTCTGGGATGTATTGCAGCAGCCTTTTTGTAATAGAACACAATAGTGGAAGAGAGGAAGTAAAGAATAACTTCAGCTGAAACTCCTTGTGCACGTTCATGGACTATTTCAAAAGATCTTGGACTTTATAAAAGCTTATTGGACCAACTTCTAAAGATATTCCCTTACTTACCTGGTCTCTCTCACATCCTGTGACCCATAACGCTACAATACTGCAAACAAATTTTTGCTGACCCTTCAAGAATAGACGGTTACTTCTTCCCTTCCCCAGCATAGAACAGGACACCCATACCTCTGCTAATAATGCTATGAAAACAAAAAATGAGCAAGGCCACTTACATTATCACATTTGCTGTGTTGTTAAGCATTTTAACTACAATAAATGTGATGGGCATTTAGGAATTAAATTGCGGCATTTATAAAGTCATAGATTTTTCTCTCCTCTCCGTCCAGTCAGACTCTTCTGGGAACAGCCCTCATTTGGGACAATTGAGTAAGTAAGCCTTATTTGTGTGACAAATAGGCCCATTGGAATCAATGAGAATGCTGTTGAGAGTAAGGTGAGCAGGATTTGGCCCCTGACCCTCTCCTTTTAGACTTCATAGATTTTTAAGTTCTGAAAAGGCTGTTAACACACAGGCCACAAAATTTAACCCAGTTAAAAGGTCTAGGCAGCAACCTGTGAGTGAAGTACAGCATATCTTTTAGAAAGACTCCCAATTTTTTAACGGTGCATGTAACGGGGTCGCCTCTTGCCAGATGCCACTCTGTGTTTCCATAGCACCTGCTCTCTCTGCTCCCTCTCTTCAAGACCTTTTAGGACTGTTGTATAGTCTTTTTCAGGGTTATCACTAGTCATTGCCTGAAACTGGGTCAGTAGCCGAAAGTAATTCAAAATAGTCCTCCGTGTCCCAAACACCAGGTCTGTCATAGCATCCCCCACATTGCATATCCATCTCCTATGCTTCTGCTGTTCATGGAGCCTTTATTCCATCCAGCTGAAGCCTAGTATTCTAGCTTTGGCTTCCTTCCCCCTTCAGCACTCTCCCCATTTTGAGAGGAAAGGTGGCATAAATACTACTCTCTCTTTGCGAGAGCTCCTTCCGATTTGCCGAGAGAGAGTAGTCTCTACCCTACGCTACAGGCTCCTGATGCTGGGTCATTTAAAGTGACAGTGTTCTGGGATCTTCCCATCCCATAGCTAACACATGGGGCCACCTACCCCCTAGCATGTGTTCATAGCCTCTGGAATGGGGTCCTCAGCCCCCACCCTTAGTCTTAAAGGGCCAGTGTACCTGGCAAAAGTGCTACTTGTAAATACTAGAAAATAATTACAATATAAAGAGATTAATTAGAACTTTACCATAAGTTTTGAAGTCAAGAGTAAAGGACATTTACTGATTGAAAACCACTCCATTGAATTCAGTTCCTATTCTCCTTTCTATCACATTTCCTGCAGAAAGCTTGATAAATGATGGAAACGATGACTAAGACAGAGCACCGGTTTTAAGATCTATTATACTCCCAGGCACCAGTTCAAAAATAAATTGTGTGCTGAGAAAAATGTAGAGTATGTTTCAATTTCAAAACAAAGGTGGGGGTGGCGGAATTCTGGGCTTAAACTGAAAAGGATTAGCAGAGAGGGATGATAGAAGAGGGTAGTTCATAGAAAACTAAAAGGACACAGACTTTGTTGCAGGGATATAATTTGACCTGCTTTCTTTATTCCTAACTCTCCCCAAAGTATATCTTTTTGACGTCTATGTAACTATATTTATTATAAGAAAAGGGAGGTTAGAAAATGCTATGTATGAGCAGTATGGCTGAATTAATGTTTGAGGAACTTTTCATTTCCTGATGGTTTGTGTTCTTATTTTAACAGGGCAGACTCAATGTGGCATTAACATAGTTATTTTGTGTTTTTTCTACTTTGTGAGACTGAGCTAATGATGTTTCACTGAGGATGGGGAGGAAGAGAATCAGAGTTTGAAGTTTACCTTGTAAGTGTGTCAAGTGAACGGCATAGTAGGAAATTTCAGTATGAGCATCTCTCTCTCTTTTGGTCACTGTCACCCAGGCCCTTATTATTCCAATCCCAACCCTAATCCCTTGTAGTTTATATGAATCAAATATGAATGAGCTCTTTGATGTACCATATAGGCTGTTTCTGAGCTCTGCGGCATCCAATGGAAGACAAAGGGTGACACTTTCAAAAGCTCTTAGGATTAAGTTTCATTTTCAAAAGTGATTTAGGCACTAAGCCTCCTATGAGAATTAGGATCCTAAGTGCCTATGTCATTATGAAAAATGGGATTTAGGCTCCTGAGTCACCTAGACGATCTTGAAAATGTTACCCTAGTTCATTAAATTAGTCAATATTTAAAGACATAAACTTGAAATGAAGTTACAACCTATACTCTTAAAACAGTAAGAATAGAACAATAAGTGGATCATACATCCACATCAGGATGATTAGGGAGAAAGTAGATCTACTGCGTCCAGAGTATATTATGGAGTTGTGCTGGTTATGGTTGTTATCAGGCTTTGCCCAGTGGGACGTTAACCCCTTTCTGTGCATGAAGTGGTTGATTCTTTTAAATTATATAGTACCACTGGTATGTATAGCGTTTTACAGACATAGCAGAAGATGGGGCTCCTCGTTCCAAAGATCTGTGGGCCCAGTTCTATGAGTTGCTGACCAGTGTCTCCTCTCAGGGGAAGACCACTGTAAACAATAGGAAGAGAATACAGCTGTTGGGACAGTGACATTGTTTGCCAAGTAAAACAGATTGTGACATATAAGATGATGTGACTTTATTCATATTCTACTTGTTTGTTACGATGTTCTTGCTGTTTTACCTTTTTTTTAAAAAAAAAAATAGTCCAATGCTCCAGCACTAGTAAATAGTGATGGAAAGCTAGCTGAAATAAGCATGCTTTGAACAGTGTTTTAAGCCTACCCCAGCCAAGAGTAAAATACTGTGAAATGATGCATGGGGAAATGAGACAGGATTTTCAGCAATGCTGACTCTGTAATATGCTCTGCCTAAGGTGGTGAATAGGTTAGGGCACTGGCCTGGGGTGTGGGAGGCCCAGCTTCACATCCTTGCTCTGCCTAGTTCAAAGCAGGGTTTTTTATCCCAGATCACTCCAGATCGGGCAGAGCAGGGACTTAAGTCGGGATCTCCTGGGTGAGTGGTCTATCCACCACATTATAGTCTCTCTCTCGAACAGAATTTCTACCCTGGACCTTAGAAATTTTTCCAATTAAGTGTCATCAAAATCAGCATCTTTCTGTGAAATGTTTTGATTTAGATGAAATGGCTTTTTTTTTTTATGGAAAAATGTTCCGCTGGAAAATATCTCACCAGCTCTAGTGGTGATGTTGTATGCAGGAGATATAATGGGATACAGCTACCAGAATTATTATTTTAAAAACTTGATATAGCAGATTGGAGAAATAGTTACATTCTCTCTGTGCTGTGCAGATTACTGGTTTGCTGCTCGAATGACAAAATTATGCACTGAGTTTACTGTAAGGAAAAGAATCAGTATCTGCATAAGGATGTTGTGCTAAGAGACAAATACTCACTTCAAAACCGTGTAGAGAAAAAATAACCCATACCAGTTGAGCTCAGAGATAAGCCGTAATACAGCATGCGCGTTGTCACATGTTGAGAAACTTGCTCTAAAATACATGTACATTGTGGAACTGCTTCATTTAAACCTTGGTGGGGCTGGCAGGACTCAGAACAAACATCAGCACATTCTCGTCCCGTCACAAACACTCAGTAATGTATTTGATGTTCTTTTATTTTGTCAAATACATTGTTGAGGTACAAACATTTATTCTTGTTTAATATTTAAGTTACCTCTGGGCTCATGAAAGGTGGACATGCTGGATTTAGCAAGGGACAACTAGCTTCCCCATACAGCTCAGTCCAGACCTGCAATGGTCTGTAGCTTTTGGAGGCACTCTTGAATAACTGTACCACTATATTACATTAAGATGATATGAACAAATGGGTGAGACTGTCAAACTCACTTTTACATGTTAGATGATCTTAGAGGGTTAGATCCCAGATCTTCAGAGGTGTTAGGCTAGTGTGCTGCTTCACGGTACCACTCAGTTCACTGGGTATTAAGAATGAGTAGTAGTAGCCTCTCTTTTATCTGGCCTAAGTAAAACCTGACACCTGCAGGTTTCTTCTCCTTGTCCCTCTTTTATAAATGTCTTGCATCAAACGTTTCCAGCTAGCGTTGTTGAAATCTGTTTATGCCACTTCTGATGTCTTTGCCTTTGGATTGTCAGTTTTGCATCACTTGTGGTTGTAAAATTGCCCAGGAGCAGTATAAAACAAAGAACCAAATACACTGCAGTTTTTGTAGCAGTGTAACATTGAATTAAACAAGTTGGATCTTTAATTGCTGTTGGTAGGCCGATTGTTCTGTTTTTAACATGATCGCTTACTGGTAGTGGTGAAGCTTTGTTTTAAACTCACAGCTTTCAGCCTAATTAATAATGCAGTATGTCAACAGCCATGGCAAGAGAACATAATTTTGCTTTCTGGCCCCTTTATCTCTCTTTGACTAGAGACGAGCTCTAGTTTTGATGCCAGGTACCGTTTGGGAGCTGATCTTCACAGACTTAAGATCTTATTCAGCTCTACATTTTTGGTTTAGCCCATCTCTACTTTTATCTTTGATTTCATATATTTGTTACATGTTAAACATGTAAATATTATTCTATTAGACTCCAACTGAAAAGATGGCTTGTTGTTTTCCTAATAACATAATGAGTTTTGGAACTTGAGCTGCAGCATAGCTAACAAATAATGAGCAAAAAGATGTTTGTTTCTGCGTACAAGATAGCTGCCTATAGAATTGCAGCACACTTATTATATCAGCCATTTTTATGGGTCTGAGTTAGAGTATTTTTGTATATTTTTGATATTACAATGCAACAGTGATCCTTGCGGAGTGTTTCTCCTTTACTGTGGGAAAATTCCTCTGACACCCAGGCAATGACAGCTTCTCATAAAAGGAAGTTTTTGTGATGTTCTCATTCTATTCAGGATATAGTAATACAAATAATAATAACAGCATAGCACTATCTTATTCCATTAGCCACCTTCCATGTGCACACACTTTTCTCTAGTCCATTTACTGCAATGTAGTCTGTGACTTTATGGTAGCCTGTGTTTTGATTACTAGTGTCCTTGATTGCTGAGGCTCCTGCTTCTCAAATTGCAGTTCCAGATATGCTTTCACAGTCAAATGAAGACTTAGAAGGCACTTGTATTGCAAATGCGAGAAAAGCCCTAACACCTGCTTAGAGGCAATGGCCCACCTATAGCAGAACCATGATATATCATTTGGGCCACAGCCACACAACAGTCCACCAATATTTGGGTCTTTCGCTATCAGCATGGATCCTGAAACAATATTGGTACTGAGGTGATGCAACTGGCAATGCTCTCCTGTCACAAATTGTGGAATCAATTTGTCATAATCAAGAAAATTTTATTAGACAACACATACAACTATAAATACAGACAAAAAGTCTTCCACACAGCTTGAGTTCCAGCATTATTTCCCAGGTTTACAGGGACCACACCTAGCTCTACAGCACAGAGATATCTACTGGGTGAATATGATATTACAAGTAAACCAACAGTTATTGTGACAACTGCATGCAAAAATGCCAGCAAGTATGCAGCACGTGCCCACTCAGAGTGGCATTTTGTGTGTCAGCAAGTGGCATTATCAGTGAACATTAATGTTGCCTTTCAACAGATGTTACTATCCATACTCTTACTCTTATTTTTATGTTAGTTTAAAACAAATTACAAATATCTCTTTATTTTTGGTATTTTTAAGGCATCACCTTGTTAACTAATTTAAATGAACATTAACCCAAGCCTACAAATGGAAATGCAACATGATGAGGAATATAGTTAGTTTGTTAGTCAAATACAAATCCATGTATGCCTCTCAAATCACTTCTCTGATACAGAGTCAAGGTTTGGTTGTGTAGTTAGGTCATAACTGGACTCATATGGAAATTAGTTGGAGTTAGACTGGGAATCTGAACAGTGAATTATACATTAAAAATCAGGGAAAGTTCTTGTGTTCACAACTGGACACCTATGGTCACTTTGCTTATTGACGTACTCAGCTCTCCTATTTGGGGCCTTTCCTATTATAAGTAGAGCTGTCGATTAATTGCAGTTAACTCATGCAATTAACTCAAAAAAGTAATCCAGTTTAAAAAATTAATCATGATTAATTGCACTGTTAAACAATAGAATACCAATTGAAATTTATTAAATATTTTGGATGTTTCTTCTACATTTTCATATATATTGTATTCTGTGTTGTAATTGAAATCAGTATATATTATTTTTTATTACAAATTTGTGCTGTAAAGATGCTAACAAAAGAAATAGTATTTTTCAATTCCCCTCATACAAGTATTTGTATCTCTTTGTTGTGAAAGAGCAATTTACAAATGTAGATTTTTTTTGTTACATAACTGTACTCAAAAACAAAACAATGTAAAACTTCAGAGCCTACAAGTCCACTCAGTCCTACTTCTTGTTCAGCCAATTGCTAAGACAAACACATTTATATTTACATTTACAGGAGACAATGCTGGCCTCTTCTTATTTACAGTGTCACCAGAAAATGAGAAGAGGCATTTGCATGGCACTTTTCTAGCCGGCATTACAAGTAATTTACATACCAGATATGCTAAACATTTGTATGCCCTTCATGCTTCAGCCACCATTCCAGAAGACATGCTTCCATGTTGGTGACACTTGTTAAAAAAAATAATGCGTTAATTAAATTTGTGACTGAACTGCTTGGGGGAGAATTGTATGTCCCCTGCTCTGGTTTACCTGCGTTCTGTCATATATTTCATGTTATAGCAGTCTCGGATGATGACCCAGCACATGTTGTTCATTTTAAGAACACTTTCACAGCAGATTTGACAAAATGCAAAGAAGGCACCAATGTGAGATTTCTAAAGATAGCTACAGCACTTGACCCAAGGTTTAAGAATCTGACGCGCCTTCCAAAATCTGAGAGGGATGAGGTGAGGAGCATGCTTTCAGAAGTTTTAAAAGAGCAACACTCTGATGCAGAAACTACAGAACCCGAACCACCAAAAAAGAAAATCAACCTTCTGCTGGTGGCATCTGACTCAGATGATGAAAATGAACATGTCAGTCTACACTGCTTTGGATTATCATCGAGCAGAACCCATCATCAGCATGGACACATGTCCCCTGGAATGGTGGTTGAAGCATGAAGGCACATCTGAATCTTTAGTGCATCTGAAACATAAAAATTTTGCAACACTGACTACAACAGTGCCATGAGAATGCCTGTTCCCACTGTCAGGTGACACTGTGAACAAGAAGCAGGCAGCATTATCTCCTGCAAATGTAGACAAACTTGTTTGTCTGAGCAATTGGCTGAACAAGAAGTAGGAGTGGGTAGACTTACAGGCTCTAAAGCTTTACATTGTTTAATTTTTGAATGCAGTTATTTTTTGTACATAATTCTACATTTGTAAGTTCAACTTTCATGATAAAGAGATTGCACTACAGTACTTGAATTAGGTGAATTGAAAAATACTATTTGTTTTTTTACAGTGCATATACTTGTAATCAAAAATAAAGTGAGCACTGTACACTTTGCATTCTGTGTTGTAATTGAAATCAATATATTTGAAAATGTAGAAGACATCCAAAAATATTTAAATAAATGGTATTCTATTATTGTTTAACAGTGCGATTAATAGCGATTAATTTTTTTAGTTGCTTGACAGACCTAGTTATAAATAATCAGTTTTGAACAGGTCTTTCCCCTCTGAGTTCAGCCAAAGTACATAAAGTATCATAAAGAAGATTACAAGAAGGCAGGAGTCCATTTGTACTATGTAGAGACAAAATTAGTCAGGAGCGTGTGCATTACCATGCTGGATCAGATGTGACTCGCCTAACGCTCTGTCTCCACTACGGATCAGTACCAGATGTGTCAGAGGAAGGTGCAATAATAATCCCTGTGATTACTTCAAGAAGATTTGGAAAAAAAATATTTTGAAGGTTCTCTCAGAGTTAAACCATTTTGTGACAATATATTTACTTTCCATGTTGTTTTACTGTCATTTCCATTAGTTTAATATGGGATTGAAAATCTGTTGAACCAGAAGAACGGGCGTGTTAATCTTTTCTTCGGAGGTTGGCTATACAGAAATCAAGCGACGCAGATATCCAGCATGGCTTTCCTACCTGCCTTTCAATGGTGGTGATACATAGTGGGTGCAGGTCCAAATCAGATGTAGAAATAGTGAATGACCACTGATGCTTGGGCTTTGTTTTGGACCAAGCCCGTCGCCAAATCATATTCAGCCATGGTCAAATAGTATCAAATGCTGCTCAATTATAGCCAGACGGCTAAAGTAAGTAAATAGGGTCATTTGGCTTCAAGGTGATATTAAACAGTGTCTTTAACTAACTGGGGACTGAAACTTATTACAGAGTGCCATCAGAAAGACACAGAAAGGGATGCTGTTTATAGGGCAAAAGTATAATAGCCCCATAATCTGATTGTGATGACTCTCCAGATGCACATGACCTGCTATAAATGGATACCTGTTCTGCTAGTTGATGAGATAGCTTTAAGCAAACAAATAATTTGTATCAGAGGGGCTGTAAATCCCTATGGCCTGCTGTGATTAAAGGGATATATGTCTGCCCTGTTTAAATTCATGTTAAGCAAGAAAGGGGAGACTTCAAAGAGTGGGGGAGGGCTTCTCTGTTGTGAAAGGGTTTTGCTGAGTTGTCATGGTTTGTGTATCGCTGTCTCTGATCAGAGCATGAACTCTTTTGGCATCTATACAAATAGATCGTAAACAGCCTGGGCTATCCCTTAAACAGTGTAAGCAATCAATACTAAGATTGCTCTGTGTTTTGGGAGAATGGTGTCTTTGCCTTTTTTCCCTTTCTCTTGCTTAGTTTCCTGGTCTCATTTATTTTTTCTCCTTTTCTATTCTTAACTACATGCTGTCTTGTAGGCTTGACTTTAAAACACCAAGCAAGGTGTCTGCAGTGCACGTAAACAGAAAGACTATACTTTTTGAGAATAACATACCAGGAACTTTTTTATGAACTAAAGAACATTACAAAGGATTGCAAAGGCCTGGCATTGTTCCTGAAGGAAGGATGAGCATGAGAAGACCCAAACTGCTAACTAGACTTGTGGCTCCTAGCACATGTGAAAGCTGCTGACTAGCTTGATGGCCATGAAAAAGAGGAGAGGGGGAAAAAAAGATCCACAACCAAAGATGGAATTTATCTAAGTGTTCCTCCTTTTATTCTTTTCTTTTCTCTTCTTTCTTCATATGTTTATCTGTTCCTTTGTCCCAGAATTAATTGTAATACAGTAGGACCTCGGAGTTAAGGAACCTCGAGAATGGAGGTTGTTCATAACTCTGAACAAAGCGTTATGGGATGCTCCTCGGGGTGGACTGCTCGGAGTGGAGGGCTCACAGCTGCACTGGCAAACTTCAGCGTCTTTACCTCCTACCTGTAAGTGGCTGCCCGACGAGTGGGAGTGTGCACAGGCAGCTGATTCTAGCCCCCTGGCTGCAAGGGTGATGAGTGAGGATCCTGCAGTGTCAGTGGGCACAGGGTGCAGGCTGTGGTCCTTTAAAACTGACCTGCTCCTGCAGAGTGCAGCATGCAGGTAGGAGCTTGGGCTCCAGCAGCTCATGGTCCAGGCCAGGTTCCAGCAGGAGCTCAGGAAGTTTCTTTCCTGGGGGCGCAGGGAGTGGGAACTGCGCACCTGGCTTACAAGCTGCAGACCCCAGCACTGCTCCTGCTCTGCCTGCTCAGGGGCTCCCAGTTGTGCCTGTGAAACTCAGCGTCTTCACCTCCTACCTGTAAGTGGCTGCCTCCCCTGGGGGGGCGATGGGGGGTGGGGTAGACAGACAGGCAGCCCAGATGTGCCTATCTTTAAGATGCAATACAGGCACTGGACAGTATTTGCTTCTTCTTTTTTGTTTCCGCTGCTGCCTGATTGCTTACTTCGGTTGACCGGTCAGTCTGTAACTCTGGTGTTTGTATCTTTGAGGTTCTACTGAAGTGGTAAACAATCTAAATGAAAGAGAGTTTCTCTAATTAAATTGTGAAGTGACTACATGTTTTCAGTCTCTCTCATTGGGAAAAGAATTAAAGTTCAACATCAAAATAAACTGTGTTTAGAGTACACTAAAAGCCAGTGACTATATGATCCAATTTTTTATCTAGTAAAATACCACCAATTAACTGGAAGTCCTCAGAACTCAAATGAAGAGGTGTTTAGTGGGCCTGAGGAGAGAAGGCTACTGAAAACAAAGCCAAAACATGCACTTTCTCTGTTTCTTTCACCGCTTTTAGATGCCAGGGACTCCTGAGAGTTGTCTAGAGTACTTCCGAAATAAAATTGGGTCGAGTCTTATTAAGTATATCTTTATCTTTTCCCTTGTCAGTATGCTTTCTCCTAGCATGACTAATCCTCCGAGGTTTCCGTACTATCCCCTAAGGGGCAGATTTTCAAAAGCACCTAAGGGATTGAGGATCACAGATCCTATTGAAAGTCAATGAGACTTATGCTCTTAGATTGCTTAGGTGCTTTTGGGAAATCTCCCCCTTATTTCATATTTATTCATATTGGTCTTGTAAATAATGAAAATAAATGTCATGACACTAATCTTCTTTAACTGAAACAAATATTAAGGCACATCAGACTTGTTGAGTCTCTTGGAGATAGGTTACCATAGAGAATCCATTACAAATGGCACTGTATTACTCACAGTCGCTGGGAAGAAACAAGGCTTTGATTCTGCAATGCTGATGGATCCCCACACTGGTGTTAGCAGACCATATGGACAAAAGGGTCTCCTGTACTGATCAGGTTGCAGAATTGGGGCCCAGGAAAGTGCCAGGGTTTGGGTCACAGTACCAAAGCCCCAGGCGAACCCCTTCTTTCATGAGAAAAGCTAGGAAGATTGCACACTCGTGGTGTCCAGTTAAGATTTCAGGCTGTCTCCTGTAGTCTGACACGGAATGCATTGAGGCATCTGAAAACAAAGGCTCTCGCAGTACAGAAATGTTTGTTCTCTGAAAGACTTTAAAATATATTTAAAAAGCCCTAAGCACCTCACTATACATATTTTAGCAGCATGCCCTCTTAGATTAAGAAAACTGTTTCCATTTCCCCCCATATATATGATGAAATCATTGCTATTTGTACTAATAGGTATGATACTCCTTTTATATTTACTTAGACTGAGAATTAATTTGAATTTAATCTCTCTCAACAAAAAAAGTTTTCTTACCATACACAGTTTGTTCATGGATCAGACAATGTGATTAATGTGGGTTTATTATTATTATTATTTATTTTAATTCTTTTTATGTATCGGATAGACTATTCTAAGTCAGTGTTTCTCCATTACTGGTCCGTGGACTGGCACCGCTCCCCGAGATCTCCCTGACAGAGTTTAGGAAGGCAGCAAGTTGGTCCCTGGTATCCAGCAGGTTGAAAAAAGCTGTTCTAAGTCACTTTGCTAACTTATGTTTTTATATTTTTAAATTTATACTTTTTAGAGCTTTGTGGGGTAGGGGCTGTCTTTGTGTTGTCAATCTGTAGAGTGCTTAGTAGGGTTGGGTCCTGTCAAGGTTCCTTCCCCACCCTGAACTCTAGGGTACAGATGTGGGGACCTGCATGAAAACCTCCTAAGCTTACTTTTACCAGCTTAGGTTAAAACTTCCCCAAGGTACAAACTATTTTACCCTTTGCCCTTGGACTTCCACTGCCACCACCAAACATTTATCTGGGTTTATTTTTATTAGGAAAGCGTTGTTTGGAAACGTCTTTCCCCCCAAAAATCCTCCCAACCCTTGCACCCCACTTTCTGGGGAAGGTTTGGTAAAAATCCTCACCAATTTGCATAGGTGACCACAGACCCAAACCCTTGGATCTTAAGAACAATGAAAAAGCATTCAGTTTTCTTACAAGAAGACTTTTAATAGAAGTAAAAAAAGAATCACCTCTGTAAAATCAGGATGGCAAATACCTTACAGGGTAATTAGATTCAAAACATAGAGAATCCCTCTAGGCAATACCTTAAGTTACAAAAAAGACACACAGACAGGAATATTCATTCTATTCAGTACAGCTATTTTCTCAGCCATTTAAAGAAATCATAATCTAACACATACCTAGCTAGATTACTTACTAAGTTCTAAGACTCCATTCCTGTTCTGTCCCCGGCAAAAGCATCACACAGACAGATACAGACCCTTTGTTTTTCTCCCTCCTCCCAGTTTTTAAAAGTATCTTGCCTCCTCATTGGTCATTTTGGTCAGGTGCCAGCGAGGTTATCTTTAGCTTCTTAACCCTTTACAGGTGAAAGGATTTTTCCTCTGGCCAGGAGGGATTTTAAAGGTGATTACCCTTCCCTTTATATTTATGACAGGTCCTAATCTCTGTTTGGGGTCCTTATGTGCTATCACAAGATGTAATAATAATTTGTTCTTTTAAATGTAATATCACAGTTAGTTGTGTGTTTTAGTGGCTGTCTTTATGTGTCTGATACGGCAAAGGTATCGGGCACCCCATGTTCAGGCACAGATCTGAGACTTCTGTACACAAACCTTGTAAATTCAATTCCTCAGCTCATAATGATCTTGTGGGAGTATCCATAGTTTTGTAATACAAAGAAATGTTTAAAAAATGAACTATTAAATTCAGATATTTCCCTCAGTATAGGAAACTGAGAACAAAGCTTTAGAATCAGAGCATATTTTAAATGGATCACGGATAACAGTATGTGCAGGTACATCCACAGCTGCATGCTTAATTAAATGACCACTGTGACAGGTATTGCAACCCTTTGCATTATCTTTGGGGTCCACTGTTTTAAACGAATAATTTATGTATGATTATGTTCTACTCCATGGGGGAGGGTTACCACATCTCCTCCAGGAACTAAAAACAGTGGATGGTGATTAAGGACATCAGCCAGGCTGTTAACCCCGCCCCCCTCAACTCCCCACCCCCCGAGAAGTACCACCTCTTGGGGAGGCTCACATATTCTTGTTTGTTGGTCTCTGGAGAATCCAACAAACAAAGAAAAGACTCTTGGATAAATAGCCTGAGTTTAAATGGTCTCAGGGCCTTCTTTCTTATTCAGCAAATGGACAGGACCTTCTGTTTGGGGAGTGGGGGCAATCCTTGTGGAAGGATAAGAAAGACTTGACCTACTAGGGCTCCATAAGGCTGATGGGTGACCTCTGGTAAGCTGTTAGCTTTTATGGGTTTTTATATTTTTTCTTTTGTAATGCTTGTACCTTAAGAATAACTGTGCTTGCTTAGAAGCAGTTGTCTTGTAACTTATAACTGCAGGCAATACACTGGTCATAGCCTTTGGAGAGAAAGCAAAGTGCATGCACTGGTCTTTTTATGCAATCTGACTTGCTGGTGATATCACAGTGTAAATCCAGGGAGTTGTGCAGCCTAATATTCCTGGTCAGGAGGGAGTGGGATGTGGGTCTTGGCCCAAGAATGGTGACACCTGTGGATGCCCTCAAGAGATTACAGGAGGTGTGAATATAGGTGCTGTTACCCTGCAATTGTGACATATATGGTGGTAGTAGTGGGATCTATATCAATCTGAATTGCCGTAAGTGCTAACAGCTATGAAAGTAAGTAAGTACTGTCAGACGGGAAAAGCACAGGAAAAGGTGTCAGCCCTTTTGAGGAAGGAATAGTGAAAAGAGAGACAAGAAAAATGAGTTATGAACAGCTGAAGGAAGGTCATGATCACTTTCACCCAAATTACCTTCCACATTCAGATTTGTAACCAATCCCTCCTTGTTAGTTAGAATCAAGTCTCAAAATGGCTGGCCCCTGAGTTACTTCCTCCACTGTCGGAAACAAAATGTTGTCCCCAATATCCATTCAGAATTCTGCTGTAGAGATCAGTTTGACCATTTCACACCCCCCTGTTTTTTTTTAAATCATCCATTGGCTGCCCCTTCTTTACTGTATCAACCATAAGCTCCTTGAATTCACTTTCAAGGTTTTTCATGGCCTGTCACCACCCGACCTATCTCTCTCATTTGTGATCGTAACATCAAATCTAGCCTTCAGTTGGCCAATACTGCCAGCCTCCACTGTTAAATTTTTAAACAAGCACCTTCATGCTTTTTCCTGTGCTGCACCTCAAACTTGGAAGGAGCACTCTGTAAACATCCACAAAGCTACCTTGCTATCCTCCTTCCAATCCCTCCTTGTTTTGTGTTCATAGAGCACTTAGTACCTTAGGATCCTGGCCGTGACTGAGTAGGGTGACCAGATGTCCCGATTTTATAGGGACAGTCCTGATTTTTGGGTCTTTTTCTTATATTGGCTCCTATTACCCCCCACCCCATCCCAATTTTTTACACTTGCTGTCTGGGCACCCTATGACTGAGTAACTACAGTTACACAAATAAATAATAGTAATAATTAATGAGCAGCGCAAGGCAGAGTGAAAGGTTATCCCAAGGGTTGTTCTCTGCTTTCCTTGGAATCCTTGAATCTATGGGGTCAGTTTCTGAACCACTCTACAAAGCTGCAAAGCCCTCCCCTTTTGAGATGAGCATGTCAGGGGAATCTTGCAGAATTTATGGAATAGTTTTCCTTTCCCCCAGTTTCTCCTTTGGAAAAGGAGCATTAGGCTCAAAAGGAACTGATTCCCTGGTGAAAAGAGCTAGATCACAATTTCCTGCTTGCACTGTTTTGAGAGAAAAATAATTAAACAAAGGAAAAACTTTGCAAAACACTAATATTTTGCTATCCAACTTGTTTATTAAAAGCGTGAGTAGGGAAATTGTGTTACATGCAGATTTAAACAAAGTAAAATAAAAAAGAGTACCGGTGTATTATCCTTCTGTAGTGATAACTGGAGAAATAGATAATATCTGCTGATCCTTCTTTAAGGATGGGCTGTGAAAGCAGAGCATTTCCCTTTCTCTACATAATGTGTGTGTGACAAAGAGAGCTCTTTAGATCCTAAGTATCTGTACCCCCTCCCATATTTAACATAGGTTCTTGGAGAAATTTATTGAAATTAATGAATATTGTAATAAACCAAGTGTTTGAACAGCACCTAGCACTTTGTGGGCACTACCAGAAGCAAATGATTAGTGCTAAGAATTGCAAAAGCTTTCATTTGAGACTCCAAGACCTCATTGCAAATATTAATTTAGCCTTACAACACCTTTGTAAGGCAGGAAAGGAGTACTTGTGGCACCTTAGAGACTACGAAATTTATTAGAGCATAAGTTTTTGTGAGGTACACCTCACTTCATCGGATGCATACAGTGGAAAATACAGTGGAGAGATTTTATATACACAGAGAACATGAAACAATGGGTGTTACCATACACACTGTAACAAGAGAGATCAGGAAAGGTGAGGTATTACCAGCAGGAGAGCGGGGCGCCCGGGGGGGGGGCACCTTTTGTAGTGATAATCAAGGTGGGCCATTACCAGCACTTTACAAGAACAGTAGGAGGGGAAATAAACAAGGGGAAATAGTTTTACTTTGTGTAATGACCCATCCACTCCCAGTCTTTATTCAAGCCTAAATTAATTGTATCTAGTTCGCAAATTAATTCCAATTCAGCAGTCTCTCGTTGGAGTCTGTTTTTGAAGTTTTTTGTTGAAGAATTGCAACTTTTAGGTCTGTAATCTAGTGACCAAAGAGACTGAAGTGTTCTCCACCTGATTTTTGAATGTTATAATTCTTGATGTCTGATTTGTGTCTATTTATTCTTTTATGTAGAGACTGTCCAGTTTGACCAATGTACATGGCAGAGGGGCATTGCTGGCACATGATGGCATATATCACATTGGTAGATGTGCAGGTGAACGAGCCTCTGATAGTGTGGCTGATGTGATTAGGCCCTATGATGGTGTCCCCTGAATAGATATGTGGACACAGTTGGCAACAGGCTTTGTTGCAAGGATAGGTTCCTGGGTTAGTGTTTTTGGTGTGGTGTGTATGGTTGCTGGTGAGTATTTGCTTCAGGTTGGGGGGCTGTCTGTAAGCAAGAACTGGCCTGTCTCCCAAGATCTGTGAGAGTGATGGGTTGTCCTTCAGGATAGGTTGTAGATCCTTGATGATGCGTTGGAGAGGTTTTAGTTGGGGGCTGAAGGTGATGGCTAGTGGCGTTCTGTTATTTTCTTTGTTGGGCCTGTCCTGTAGTAGATAACTTCTGGGTACTCTTCTGGCTCTGTCAATCTGTTTCTTCACTTCAGCAGGTGGGTATTGTACTTGTAAGAATGCTTGATAGAAATCTTGTAGGTGTTTGCCTCTGTCTGAGGGGTGGAGCAAATGCGGTTGTATCGTAGAGCTTGGCTGTAGACAATGGATCATGTGGTGTGGTCTGGATGAAAGCTGGAGGCATGTAGGTAAGTATAGCGGTCAGTAGGTTTCCGGTATAGGGTGGTGTTTATGTGACCATCGCTTATTATCACCGTAGTGTCCAGGAAGTGGATCTCTTGTGTGGACTGGTCCAGGCTGAGGTTGATGGTGGGATGGAAATTGTTGAAATCATCGTGGAATTCCTCAAGGGCTTCTTTTCCATGGGTCCAGATGATGAAGATGTCATCAATGTAGTGCAAGTAGAGTAGGGGCATTAGGGGACGAGAGCTGAGGAAGCACTGTTCTAAGTCAGCCATAAAAATGTTGGCATACTGTGGGGCCATGTGGGTACCCATAGCAGTGCCGCTGATTTGAAGGTATACATTGTCCCCAAATGTGAAATAGTTATGGGTAAGGACAAAGTCACAAAGTTCAGCCACCAGGTTTGCCGTAACATTATGGGGGATAGTGTTCCTGACAGCTTGTTGTCCATCTTTGTGTGGAATGTTGGTGTAGAGGGCTTCTACATCCATAGTGGCCAGGATGGTGTTATCAGGAAGATCACCGATGGATTGAAGTTTCCTCAGGAAGTCAGTGGTGTCTCGAAGATAGCTGGGAGTGCTGGTAGCGTAGGGCCTGAGGAGGGAGTCTACATAGCCAGACAATCCTGCTGTCAGGGCGCCAATGCCTGAGATGATGGGGCGCCCAGGATTTCCAGGTTTATGGATCTTGAGTAGCAGATAGGATACCCCTGGTCAGGGTTCCAGGGGTGTGTCTGTGCGGATTTGTTCTTGTGCTTTTTCAGGGAGTTTCTTGAGCAGATGGTGTAGTTTCTTTGGGTAACCCTCAGTGGGATCAGAGGGTAATGGCTTGTAGAAAGTGGTGTTGGAGAGCTGCCTAGCAGCCTGTTGTTCATATTCCGACCTATTCATGATGACAACAGCACCTCCTTTGTCAGCCTTTTTGATTATGATGTCAGAGTTGTTTCTGAGTAGCAGCCGTGTTAGTCTGTATCCGCAAAAAGAAAAGGAGTACTTGTGGCACCTTAGAGACTAACAAATTTATTAGAGCATAAGCTTTCGTGAGCTACAGCTCACTTCATCGGATGAATACAGGTAAATATTATAACAGGAACTTTAAATAATGTACCCAGAATGAGTAAATGGCAAAACTGGAAATAGAAACCAGGAGTTCTTAATCCCAGTAACCTGCTTAATCTGGCTACTAGATTACATTCCTATAAAAGCGATAAATGTTGAACACAACTCATAATGGCAAAGAGTCCTGTGGTACCTTATAGAGTAAGACATATTGGAGCATACGCTTTCATGGGTGAATACCCACTTCGTCAGATGCATAGTGGGTATTCACCCACGAAAGCTTATGCTCCAATATGTCTGTTAGTCTATAAGGTGCCACAGGACTCTGCCATTCTTTGCCGCTTTTACAGATCCAGACAAACAGGGCTACCCCTCTGATAGTTGACAACTCATAATGTTTTTTGAAAGAGTCAACCCATTAAGTGTTTTATATATAAGTACCTGTTAAAGGGTTTCAGAAGTGGTCTTTAGCAGTCTGTCACATACTAATCAGACAGTTCACTCAGAGTTACTAGTCACCAAATCAGTCTAAATCTGACCTAATAGTATTGTATGAGATACTATCATTGATACCATATGGGGCTGTTGGTATTTCAACCATAATATGTACATCAATGGAATATGGCCTCAAAGGGGTGTTGCAAGTGCTCAAATGAGGTAATTGGAAGGCTCTGATACCTTATTAAGGTTTTGCGTCTTCGTCCGATGTAATAGTGTGGAACAATTAACCTTGGTCATGGGTGCAAAAATATTTGTTAAAAGCCATTACATGTCAACATTACAAAATATTTTGCTCACGTTAAGAGAAAGGAATAGATCTGAATTTAGAATCAGGAGATCTGAATTCTGTGCCTCATTCTGGTGTGACACATACTTCCTCTGTGAACTTGGCCCAGTCACTTAGCCAAAATTTTCACACTTGGGTGCCTAAAGTGAGGGACCTAAATCCATATTTAGGCCAGTCTACACCCCGTTTTGTATAAACTGGCTGTGAATTAATTTAGGCTGGAAATTCGGAGAAGGCTTCTAACTACCAGAGGATTGAGGTCCTGGAACAGCCTTCCAGTAGGAGTTATGGGGGTGAACAACCTGATTGGCTTTAAGATGGAGCTTGGTAAATTTATGAATGGGGATTATATAAGGTGGTTGTCTGCAACAGTAGGAGACTGGACTCAGGAGGTCCCTTCCCATCCTATGTTCCTAGGTTTCAGTTAGGGCTGTGATCATTTTATTAAATTAGCTATGCTGGCATGACTCCACTCTAGTGTGAATGTAGTTATATGCTACAAAAGTGTCTTATACCACTTGGTATTATTCCCATATGGGAAGGGAATATAAGCACTTTTATACATGACATGACTGCATCCACATGAGGGATGTTGTACTGCTTTAACTATACTGGCTTGGTTAAAATGGTGCCACTGTGCAAGTGGGCAAGGAACAGATGGAGCCTTGGCTCCACCTCCCTCAATGTGCCGGCCAGTTTAGCTGCGCTGGCATGGCTGGGACCATATGCTGCGTGAGATAGGACTGAGCAGGGTACGTTTCCCCCTGGAGCAGGGTGAAATTGGGAGGCAACTTGTGACTCTCTAAATCATAAATTGCTTCCCAGCCTGTTCCTGGAGCAGCACAGCCCAATACACTGGGCTTGTGGCAAAGCAAAAATTGGCACCATCATATTTTTAAGCATGTTGAGTTTCTCTGACGGAAGGCTCTGTGTGCGCCCAATATTATTATTGTTCCTCTGTTTCCCATTGTCTACACCCTACTGTTCACAGTGATATTTTATATGTTACAAATAGAATGAGAATACTTAGGCTGTGGGAATGATTAGTAACATTTAATTTGCAGACACTCAGAAATGATTTTTTTTCATCTTTTTAAAGTGCTTTATGTAACGGGTGCCTTTGTATTTCTTTTACTCTTCCTCACTGGCAACGCTTTGCAATCTTTGCTGGGTTTGCAGCTGCATGGGCTTGCTCAATGAGAGCCATTAAAAATGTTCTCCCCTTTGCCCTCTCCGGATGGCCATTCTTCACCCTCATGCCTCCTAGACTCAAACCCATCAACTTACTGCTTCACTGCTCTCCCTAGCACAGACACTTTAGCTTGGCTTCGGAGAATTCTATAGCAAGCCTCTTGTCTGCACTGAGATTAACAACAGTCAGTTTCCGTCTTTGTTTATGTTTGTTTTTACACTATCATTTTTTCCTAAATTGCTGAGTTGTTCCAGAAAGGAGTAATTCTAAATATTGGGAAGGGTTTGAAGTCCTAAATCTGGACACTTTTTAAATAAATAAAGTGAAGTTGAAGGGGAAGAAAAAAAATTGCTCCTTTTGTTGCTGTCTTGAGTTTTGCAGCAAAAGAGCAGCATAATTTTTGGTTTTCATTTTTATGTGTGTGACTTCTTTGTTGTGGTTAGATCAGTGCTGCAGCATACCCTGACAGTAGCATCTAATAAAATTACTGAACACTTGATTACCAATCTTAAATCAAAATGATATGTGAAGTTTAGGTTAATTACCGAGTTTAATCCTTCTGCTATGGAAAAGACAATTTTGAGAGTTCATTTCTGATGGAAATACATTTTTTCATTCTTTCGTAAGTACCATGCAATATATCTGGTAGGATGTTTGTCCCAGGAATCTTCGTTCTGTATGATGTGCTTGCAAGAAAACACTTTGGATTTGCAAAGTTAAGGCAATCATTGTAAATTCAATACAGAGATATTTTAATTCTTGTGTTAAATCATGGAGTAGTTTTTTTTTTGTTTTTTTTTCATGAGGGAGGGAAATATATGTCTGGTTCTTTGTCTTCTGCATTTTGTGACAAAGGCAGCATTCCCATTTGAATTGCTCTGCTCTATTCAAGCCCCCTCTGAGCCTCTGGTTAACAGCAGTCAGTCTTTGCAGTGTCCTGACGTCATCCAGTGTATGCATAAGCTATGCTATTGTCTTACTGAGACCAGGGGCTGTGGATTGCAGTATCTGGTGTCTGCTACCTATTTCTGCCTCACTGCATGACAGAAGAGAAACTGACCTTCCCTTACCTCTTGGATTTAGAACAGCAACTCCTGATTTTTGCTTCCTGAAGAAGACCTTCGCTTTGGTTGCAAGGAAAAGCTGTCTGCAGTGTGAAGCTTAGGAGAAGAGAATCTGGCAGCTTGACTTGGACTGCATTGTCTGGCTTCATGACCCCTGCTGTGTAGCAGTCTCATCCTTCTCTCACACGCTCCCTCTATCTCTCACTCTTTTCCCTTTTCCCTTCTTTAAATAGCAGCATCTGGGGCCAGCCATGTTTGGCACTGAATCTTCATGTAAGTAAATGCATCCCACTTACATCCTTTTCTATTTAGAACAGAGCTTGTTGTATCAACATTGCATCCACAGTAGTTGCATTCCCTTTGCTGTAGGTTGTTAGCAAAAAGCTGAGGTTCTAGCCTGTTTACAAAGGGGCTAAAGATGCTGGGGGAAAGCATCTGCCACTTCTATCTGTGTGTGCATCCTTGAGGCCAGCAGCGAGTCAGTTTAGGGCTGTCAGTGTTACTGAATCCAGGCCGTTGGAAGATGCAAAGAAAAATGCATGTTCACTTGAACGTGTTAATTGATAAGATCCCATTCTTCAGTGATCTATTGTAGCATAACCAGTAATGAATGTGTTACTCAGATGATAATCGGCATGTTTGAGGGAGTGAGAGGATGCTACAGGATTAGATCAGAAAGAGCTGAGAGTAACGATTTAACCTGGGAAAAAGCTGGTGGTGGAATTGTTCTCTGTATTTTCTTTTCTTTTTTGGGGGAGGGTGGGGGGCGGGTGTTTTGAAAAAGGAGTCTTTTTCTTAAATTTTTTTTGAAATACGAGAAACCAAAATTGAATGGGCAGTTTGGGAGGAGGGCAAGAATTCTGAATAATGGGTGATTTGTTTGTTTGTTTGTTTGTTTCTAACTGGAAACTTGGAACTGTGTCTTGTGCGTAAAAGTAAAAGCAATGGAGACACATGTCACTGAAAACAAGCTAGATGTGTTTCAATGTAAAGGACAATCGGTAACCTAGCAAAACGGATGGAAGATTGCTACTATTATTGGTGACAGACAGTGCAGTTACATAAAGACCTCTGGGTATCCAGCGATTGTCTTCTGGCTAATAAAAAATGCTTCATGGTATACTACATATTTAATATTAATCTACATACTGTGTATCAAAAGCACATCTAATTTAGTAGATAATAACCCGAGTTCATTTTGAGTTTCATTTATTCTTAATATACAGTGCGGTGCATTTCCCCAGTGTAGTTAGCATAGAACCCTGTTTGCAGCTGGCCATTCATCAGGAACGGTAACATGCTGGGCTACCTGGTGATCATGCAGTCTTAGCTCTAAAGAACTTCATTCTTTCCGAGGGTTAATCGGTCCTGTTGATTCACTGTGGCAGCTTCCCACCTCCTCTGACAATCCCTGATCAAGGTCAGGAAAGAAAAAAAACAACAGAATTTGCTCTTTGAATTCTTACATTTTTCAAGTAATTTTTCTTGTATTATTGACTTTAATTTCTGTTGCTGTTAGGATGACCAGATGTCCCCATTTTATAGGGACAATCCTGCTATTTGGTGCTTTGTCTTATATAGGCACCTATTACACCTCAACCCGGTCCCAGTTTTTGACACTTGCTATCTAGTGTTGCTGTATGCCTATTTGGAGATCCCAATCACAGGTATAGAAACAAAATGCCTAATATTTTAGTTGAGTATAATCACAACACATCAGGAATTCAGAGGCACAATTTTTGTGTGTGCAAATATACACATTAACATACATTACAGAAAAAAATCCATGGTGTTTTGGTATTTTCTTTGAGAGAATGTGTGCCACATAGTTGCAAATTCAGTAGTAACTCCTATTATTCATTCTGAGGGGCCTCTCTTGTTTTATAAAGTAGATAAGAAATGACTAGCTTATTACCTGTTCCACAGGACTTTTTGATAAAGTCACCCATGTGCTATCTGGTTTGCTCTGACAGCAGCTGTGGTTGCTTTTGTTTCTATGGTGCCCAGATTATTCAATGTGAAAAAGGGTGACTTGAGCTAGGATAACCACCACCACTTACTTGGCAGAACGGCCGGTCAGGGCTGACGTATATTACTTGTCTAAAATTAAAAATTGGTTGTTTCCGTGAAGGCTGCAGAGCTGAACATGGGTTGTGCATTGCCCCACCCCGCTCGCATAGGTGCCCCAAAGCGCACTCACCAGCTGGTGATTTACAGAATTAAAGCCAATCGAGTCAGGCATTGCGGGGGTCTTTCATCCATCTCTTCTTTCTGAGGCATCATCTTCCTTTGTTTAAATCTCTTTCTTTTCCCCTGTGTTTCTGTCTTTGGCTTTCTCTACATCAGGGCACAAGGACCTTTAACAAAGGGGAAGCTCTGAGACATCATTGTTATGGTTGGAATGGGAAAGGAGCTACTGTCACCTAGTCTGAGCCCCTGCATCATGGTGGGAGGATAGTTCAGATTATTCCTAAAGCATCCCCAGTGGTTGATCGTGCAGTGTAGCCTTGTATAATGGGCTTGGTCGTGTTGTTACAAAGAATAGTATAATCCTAGAACAATTTAAAAAAAAAAAAAAGTACTGAAGACCAATTTTTTAAAAGTCTAATTTAACCAAATATCCTATTAAGCCTCTTTTGCCTTTTATTTTAATTTTTCTTCCCGAATTGTAAAGTCAGTGAGTGACAGCAGTCTAGCTATCAGACTATAGAATTTTCTATCTTGATAGAACAATATTGTTTGGTTCATTATACTTGCATCATGTTAAAAAAAAAAAAAATCCAGCAGCACCACAACCTTGAGAACAATACAGAAGCAAGCCCTGCCAGCTATCCAAAAAGCATTACATTGACAGTAAGATTTTTATCACAGTTGTATAGATGGTAATAGAGTTAAGAATTATAGCTTTCATATTTCATCTTGATAACATGATTCTCTCTCTCTTTTTTTTAATACTGAGGATTTTATTTTAACAAATATGTATATAAGAAGCAAACTCTGTGCTTTAGAACCCTCATTCTGCCCACATTCAATATGATTGTCCTTTAGCTTTAAAAGTCAAATGTAGTGAGCTATTCGGTGATTTCTGACAGCAGTCAGCAGCTCAATAAAAGACGATATGAGCATAATTGGAGAAACGCAGGCATGTTCTTATCTGCTCATGGAGGAAGGAAAAAAAAGACAAACATAAGGCTATGCTCATTATGTTGCTTGTAAAGATGGGAAACAACCATGTAATTATTATTATTAGTTATATAAGAGTACAGTGTTAAGCAAAAATCACACGACCGGCCCACGCAAACAGTTAAAAAATATTTTAATGTGAGCATCGTATTCTCCGTGCAGTTGTTCTCGCTATTTCGCATTAGTTGCCTCAAATGCTTTGTGTTTATCTGTTTTCAGCCATATGGCACCATGTTATTATATACAGCAGGGGTGCAAACTCCCATCCTGTGACCCTATCCAGCCCACTGTATGGATTTATCTGGTGGTGGTTGTTTGTTTATTAGTATTGCTGTGACTGTTTCAGATTCTGCAGAATGCAAAATGTTCTTTGATACTGGTGTTAGTCCTATTGCTATGAACAGAATCTTTTTATACATGAAATGAAGTGGTGCTGTTATAGACAGAACTATCTCTGAAAATTTGTGAACAGCTCTCATGCATATCAATCAACCCTGAAACCTAAGTGACTTATTAAGAGACAGCTTTTCCAATAACAGAGCTATGCAACAGTGTGTCTGATTTGCAGATGCAGAAGCTACACTTGTGCATGCAAATAAAATAGTTACACCGTTGAAAATAGACAAATAAGGAAAGGACAAAAATAGCAGTGACCCTAACTTGCCCTATATAATTTTTCCCCACTGCAGGATACTGAATGTAACAGTAACTTTACGGAGTAAAACATTAGCTCCCACTCTTACCCCTGTGATCTGCACATGGATGGTCTCCTCTGCACATGGTTCATTACCATGCCTAAGCAGAAGGAGTGGGGCCAGCTGGCTTTGCAGCAGCAGTCCCCACATTTCCCCTGAGAGGAGCTGTTTGTTTGGTGAGAGCGAGCAGGCAGCCCCCATGGCTTGCAGTGTAATACCTCCCCCTCATCCCCTTTGGAGGCGTGAGGGGGGGGCTCATCTTGAGTGCAGCTGCAGCCAGGGGAGGCCCTGACAACATGCCTAAGTTGAATCTGTGCTGTAAGGGAAAAAAGAGGGATAATATGGAATGATGAGGCCCTAGGACCAGCATAGAGGCACTGGAATACCTAGGATCTGCACCATGTGTAAGCCAGACACTCTAGGCAGAACAGTTCAGGAGTAAAATTCATAAAGAGAATCTTAAACTACCTCCCGTTTCAGCCCTCTTCTCATGTGGGAGACCCTTAGTTATATTTCACAGGGGCCACATTCTAGACCCAGTCTTCCCATTCTCATCAGTGGAAGATTCACTGTGGATAGAGGGTAATATAGGTCACTAACTTTGTAACCCCAGCCCGTAGACCATAACCAAATATGAACTTTGGAACTCTTCACAAAATGTATTTTACTTCCCTGGTCTTTGGCTAATATAATGTACACTATCTGGAGCTGTAATGCAAGGGAGCTCATTAAAATTTACAAAGACAATATTTGGGCATCAAGTTTACTGTACAATAAAACAAGCTGTATTGTGAAACTGAAGGGAAATGGAGACAAAGCAGTCACACTTTCCTTTCACACACAGTTAAATACAGTCCATTAAATTTGCCATACAGGTGGCTAAACTAGTGTCTTGCTTTAAATTCTGAATCTTCCAGAATGTATATAAATCTGAGAAATGTGTCTGTGGTCACAAAACTGTTGGTACATGGTGACTTTTAACTGAGCACTTTCAATATTCCTCACTCAAGTATTCATTCATTCATTCAGTGTTTCATTTTATGAGTCAAAAGACTCCACGCGTGGCTGTGGAAGAATGAGACCATATTTTCAGTACTGGTGCTGCTTGATGGTGGTAGTGATATTATAACGTATTGGTCATGCTACATTGAGTGTTTTGTAGACGGGGAAAGTTATAATGGCAAGTTATCGTTCCAGATTGAACCAAATTGAACCATTGAGGGCAAAGTTCATCGTGGCTCCCCATCTAGCAGCTCCACTCTGGAAAAGTAAGAGAGAGGGGTAGAGACAGGAAAGCTGACCTGGGAAATGAAGGCATGAGACACATAGACTAGGTGTGTGAGAGTATGACTGGTCCTTCCAGCATGACTTGGGGATTTCTCCCTTTCTTGGGTAAATTCAGCTATTAAGATACCCAGTGTTACCTCTGGAGTTCGGAGTTGTTAGACAAAATTGGAGAACCAGGTGAAAGGGATTATCTCAACTACAGCAGCTTCAGACATCATTAAGAATGGTTTATGACAGGATCCTAAGGGCTTGTCTACATGGAGCAGTAATGTGGACTACTGGGTTGTGATTTCTAAAACCTGCTAACATGTTCTCTATTCATTGATCCAAATAGACCCTGCTGGTGTGCACTAAAGCTTCCCTCGTGCACTTCAACATAGTGCTGTGTGAAACAGTCCTACATTAAAGTGCACTACAGAACATTACAAAGAGATTACTCATTATGGTATGTACTATGCGGAGACTGAGATTGTGGAAGTTATAGTAAGGTCCGTAAACCCAACACTAAAATCGCATAGTTATTTAGCTGGAAAATACATTCTTAGCTTTATTCCCCTGTAGCAGATTTTGAGGACCCATTAAGCAGAAAAGAATGTCCCTGATTTTTGTTTATATCAGCATGTTAGCAGAGTGGTTCAGAGGCCCAGCGAAACCTCTTTGGACATATTACTGTGCCTGACTTGAGATAGGTAGATGTATAGAAGATCCTAAAGGTAGTCAGGCATCTTGCTTGAGTGCATGAACCTTGTTTATTTTAATGAGATGGAACATCAGCAAAAGATGGGATGCTCAGGCAGAGCCCATTCAGGAAAATGAGTGCTGTCCAGCAGAGTCAGGCAGGCAGGCAGCCCGAGCAATCCTGAGCCAGCCACACCACAGAAAGGGGAAGCAGGCAAGGAAGAGAAAACACTGCTTTGGAGACTAGAAGACAGGAGAAGTGCCATTCCGGAGCCAGCCACTCCAGTGACCTCAGATCTATGTACGTACTTATCTGGCCCACTTCACAATGATATCTGAGTGCCTTCGATTAATGACTGCTGATTCTTGCAGTACCCCCCTGGGGCAGTGAGTATTAGCCCTGTTTTATGGGCAGGGAACTGAGGCATAGAGTAACTTGCCCAAGGTCACAGGGAAGTCTGTGACTGAGCTGGGAACTGAATCCCGCTCTCCTGGCTCCCAGGATAGTAGTACCCTGTTCGCTAACTAGACCATCCTTCCTATCTCATAGGTAGAGATAGCCCAGTCGCAGGGGTTGCTGTGAGGCGGTTGAAGGGATAAAGCATATTACCCTCCGTCAACTGTGACCACTTGTTGAACTTCTGGGAATGGAAAAAAATCTTGACTTGCAGGAAGTGAATGGGATCAAGATTCCTTTTTTTAAAGCGAAGGCCTGAAGTGCAACTCAGTTTGCCCAATCATAGTACATGATTTGTGTCAGCAGATAGCATTCCTTGTAAGGAAATAGCTACTGGAGCGGCCTGTGATTTGTTTAAATGTCATAAAAGAAGTTATGAACTTAGAGAATGAAAGAGGACCATTTCCCGTCCATCTTCATATGTTCAAAGTGCAGGAGTAGTACTTAGGCGCAGAATCAAACAGTCGTAAACTCTGGTCTGTTTAATCTGCAGAAGCAGAAAAGGGCGATAGATCTTTTAGCCTGAGAACAGGCAGGAGGATATTATAGTCCCTCTGAGCTGCATGACCCAGATAGAATGTGCAGTACATACAAGGCCTGCGTCACCCTGTCTGAGCCAGGAGTGGAAGCACAGGGGATTTGTGTAATTTCAGAACAATTAATAGTAGCTCTGTATCCAGCTAATAATATAGCCACAGAACCTTCCAAACCCTCTGCTTTTTCTGAGCTGGGATACCCTGCTTGACCTCTCTCACTTGACCCTGGAGCAGCAAGGGACATTTTCACAAAATGCTGTGAGAAGAGCATACAGCACTTGTGAATCAAACAAAGGGAATATATGAGGATGGACATAAAATGAGCAGAAATCCATCCAGTTTACTGGAACTACTGTTATAACATCATTTCCTAGACCCCAATCTGGGAAGGTCAAAAGCTATAATAGAAATCCTTTCCTGATAGAAAGGATAAAACCATTGTGCTCCCAGTGATTTGTGGACCGGAAAAGCATAGGATATTGAGACTCTATATTGATTTATAGAGAGTTAATTTACAAAACTATAGAGATAGACATTTTGTACCCAGAATCCAATTTAGGTCAGTGGAAAATGAATGGCTTTACTGTACTTGATTAAGGTAAAGCTTATCCCTAGGAGTTTGAGTGAAGATGCTCATAAGCATTTGTAACACCACAGGAAAGATGAGTGGATTTTTGCATTCCCTTTGAGTTGATAAATGCTCTCTATCTGCCTTCCAGTATTGCATGGACAAGTATTTGGTGATTTCCAAGATGATCTATGAATCCCATTTTTAGAGGTCATTCTGGTGTACAGCAAGGATATTGAGCAATATATGAGAAATTAAAGGAAAGTGCTTCTCAGATTGCAAGAATGTGGAATAAAATTAAAACCTGGTAAGTGTGACCCCTTTGAGAGAGAAGTCTAGTAGCTGGGAAGATTACTATCACATGAAGGGTACTGAGGTGATTCTCAAGGTATGTCTGCAGTTCAGTTTGAAGCAGAAGAAACCAGAAGCAATGCAAGAGATACAAAGCCTGTGAGTTTCCTGAGATAACGTTGGGGACTCTTCTCATATTGTGCAGCCCTTATACCACCTTTGCAAAGGACCTAATGCCTCTGGGTCATGATGTTAGGCAGAAAAGAACTACCACTTGCTTTCATGGGAGTAAGAATTCTTCGCTTTGAAATATGTTGTTACTGACCAATTCAGGGACTACGTGTAGCTGGCCAAGTGTGGAGCACAAGCAATTACAATAACCCATTGTATGTTATGACTACTGCAAATGTAAATGCTGCAGGGTATCAGTGAAAATAGTGGTTTACAAAGCTCCCGTACAGCACCTATCCTTCCACAAGGAAACTCAATTGAACAGTTTAGCAGAACACTGTTAGCAATCTCATGAACATTGACTGGAGAACAAAAGTCAAACTGGAAGGGCTATCTACATCAAAGAGTGCATTCTTATACCTGCACCAAGTTTGACAGCACTGGTTATTCTCCATTTTCCCTGCTGTAGGGGTCCTCTTCAGTGTGACCCATAGATAACATTTTTTAACTAAGTACAGAGTACATGGCTAATAATTATATGAGCTATGCAGATTGATGGAGGGAACAACTGAATAGAGCCTATGAAAATCCGCAAGAAGGAAAGCTGGAAAGTCAGTGAGATGGATAAAACTCAAGCACAAAGGCAAAAAAGGGAAGATTTTTGGAAGCAAGGAATTCAGTGGGATGTCAGATGAATAAAATAAGTTGGATAACAGATGCAGCCTTTAGTACACTATCCTGAAAATCAATTACAGCTACCACTCCCTAGCAGAACTGCCAGGGGCTGCTCCAGTCCATGGGGATATATAGCTTCAGTGCTCAGGAGACTGAATTACATATACAGGAGCAGCTATCAGTGGTTATGCATTGGAGAGAGCAGTGCCAGAATAAATGGGCATTCAGAGGTCTTTACCTAGTACCTGATTGGGAGTTCTGTTCCTGGTTGTGGATTGCCTGCCTGGGCTCCTGGGTTATACTAATTGAACCTGATTGCCAGTGCATTTGTCTTTTATATGGAGACTACTAGTCACAGCATGCAGTACTTTATCTGGATCCAAGAAGATTTCACGTTGATCAAGATGGTACATTGCATGCTTGATGATAACTGCAGTCTCTGTGGGTCCCAATTCTAGTAGAAATGCAAGTGGCTGCAGGTTACCTTTGGTCATCCCTATTTACAAGGGTTTACAATGAATTGAGCTGCTGGTGTTTAGTTATTTGTTAGCTCCAATTAATTATTTCCTTTGTAAAATTCAATGCACAAAGATGGGAAGAAAACTAGGTTAAATTTAGGTTCTACCATCTTTATGGGTAAACACAATCTTCCAAATAAATCTGACTTTTTTATAATCCAGAATGTCAAATCAGTCACCTAAATGTTTGAGAAAGTCAGTGCTGCTAGCCACAGAGATTCAAATGCAAATTTCTACATTCTTACTCTACCTGGGTGAAAACAACATATTCTTTTATACACTTCTAGGTCGCTGGTTCAAATCATTCCAGGTTAAAGTTGTGACTGTGTCTTCACTAGGAAGAAACTCCCTAGGATTTACATCCACCAGCTAACCTGCGTTAAAACTGCAACAGATTTATCTTCACTAGGATTGTAACAGAGTTTACTTAACATGGGTTAAAAACCATTTTCCCAAGTGAAGGTGAAGCCTGAAAATCACTGCTTTGTGATACACTATTGTATGACTGATGTGAAATTTAGGTCTTAGATGCTTTCCTACAAATATCCATTTGACAAAACCATCATCTCTGGCAATCCTTGTTATCAGCCTATGTAGACAGACCAAGGATTTGAATGCATGTGAGAATGAACTACCCATTCATCTCTAGTAGTGGTCTTTTCAGAATGGGTTGAGGCATGTTATCGGCAACATGAGGAGGCAGATATTGCTACCCCTGCAGTACCTGTTCTGTAGTTAAAGTTCAGTCAATGCTGTCAATCTTTCATGAGCTGGAACATAATTTTTAAAAGTCAGTTTTTATTGGTGACCAGTTGATCAATAATCCTGACAGTGTCAATGATTGGACACTTTGCTCACTGACTGAAATTTGCAACTAATCCCATTTCTGCTTCAGAAGTCAAAGAAGTAACTTCCTAATGGGAAGAGAAAAAAATCTCATGCCTTTAGGCCTTGTCTACAGTATGGTGGAGGAGATCGATCTAAGTTACGCAACTTCAGCTATGTGAATAATGCAGCTGAAGTCGACGTACTTAGATCTACTTACCGTGGAGTCCACACTACACTATGTCGATGGGAGACGCTCTCCCGTTGACTCCCCTTATGCATCTCGTTCAGGTGGAGTACAGGAGTTGACAGGAATGCCACTTCAGTCGATTTAGCGGGTCTTCACTAGACCCGCTAAATCAACTGCCGATGCATCGGTCGCCACACGTTGATCACCCGATAAGTGTAGACAAGTCCTTAGACTCAGACCAAAGTGTTGGGCCATGCTTCTTGTGCTGCATCATATGAGAGCCCTTAGAAGTGATTTGATCTGTTGAAAGAGGAGAATGAAAAGGTAACAGCAGATTTTATCAATGAGTATATTTCAAAGTGAAAACTAATCTGTACAAAATTGTGATTGACAATCATCCCAACCCTTTTTATTTATATCAGTCCAGACTGGTAACTGTTTGGGATCTGAATAACCCAACTTGTTTGTTTAATTCTTTTGTGTTAGCAGTTTTTTTAAAAAAGGGAGTGGAGCATAGCCACTAGCACAAGTAGAATAAGCTTTCTCTTTTCTTTAAAAGCCTGTTTTTTCTAAGCCTTTGCATATCAGCCAAGTTAAATGGTGTTGGGCTGAAGTCTGGTAATGTTTTCAACTTTTATGCAAATTATTTCACACATATTACTGCAAAATGCTTTACCTATGGTACAGATCAGTGCAGACAGATTTAGATGTGACTGATGTAGTACAGTGAAATCTGTCCTAAGAGCACAACAAGGTTCAACAAAAATTGGTTGGTTAACAGACAGTCTTCTCATAAGAGTGGAGTAGAATTGTACTCCGTGCATGTGGTGATTTTTGGGCTGGTCTCTGAAGACAGGAGGTTGACCAAGAAGGTTGGTCTCTTCTATAGGTTTCAGCGTCCTTCCCATTGCCTTAAACACTGTCTGAGTTCACTATGGGCTTGTCTGCGTGCAGAGCTGCACTGGTTAACAGAAGGTGTGACTTTAAACCAGTATAGTTAAACCAGCGCCAGAAACTGTATGGACACTTTAAACCAGATTTAGCTTAAATTGACTATGAAAAGGTTTAAACTAAACCCTAATAAGCCACTCAAACTGAAATAAGAGTGGCCACAAAGGGGGTTGCCCTAGTTTAACTACAGCACTGGCCCAAAATAGACTCCAACTGACTTCAATGGGCTTTGGATCAGGCCCTAATTCACTTACATTGACAATGGGCCTGGAGATGAACCTGCCTTCCATTAGCCAAATCCACCTTGGGCAAGACCAAACCCTAAGTAAAGAGTTCTTGTAGAAACACTTTCTTTCTTTAAACCTAAATTAAATCAGTTGAACAGGGCTCCTATTTCTCTAGCCCCTGAATTCCACTAAGTGAATTCCAAACAGCGTTTTTCTAGAGGGAGCAGCAAGCAGAAGCCTCTGTACAAGGCTGAAAAATGTGGAGGAAAATAGAGCAACTTCTTTTTTTGTTCATATGTTTTACTCACAGAGTAACTGACGAAAGGAAGAACACCTTCTAGCACCATGGTACTTACAAGGAAAATGGAGATTGCCTTACTGTTTCTTGGAGCAAATAGGAACATGTACTAAAAAACACTGAGAGTGAGACCAACTGGATTATAGATGTTTTTTGTAAATTGCTTGTGGATATCTTCAGTGGCTATTGCACAAGTAATGGAAGAGTTTGGGAGGTGTTCTGAGTGAGCTTTATGTTGAGTTTTCTATTCTCTGGTCCATATAAAAATAACAGCACAGATTTACTATTTGCTTATTTCTGAAAAATCTTTGAGATGTGAGTGCCTCTTTCACTGATACAACACCAGTTCCCTAACTCCTGTTGTCGCGTCCTACATTCAGAACAAAACAGCTTGTGTTGCTACTCTCTTTTTTTATTCCTTCACATGCAAGGCCATGTTTACATCTCTGTCTGCTACCTTTGATAAAAACATGTGGTTTGAAGTTCTACCAAAGATGAGCTACATTTTCTAAGCACAACAAACTAATTTAAATCATTAACTTTAATTTTTTTGGTCTTGTGGCTTGAAGTCAGGCCTTTGATGTTACTTGCGCAGAGTTAAGCTTATTTATTTAGAGCACATGGTAGAAAAGATTTCCAAGATTGACCTGAGTTAATTTGAATTGCTCCAGCAATGAATGTGGGCTTTCTTCTCTCATGGAATGACGCCAGTAACTTTTCTATCAGTCCACATAACAGGTACAGCTGGCTGTGTTTACATTATGCCCCCAGATGATTGTTGTTATTATTACTTCTTTGTACTGACGTGGCACCTAGGAGCTCCAGTCATGGACCAGGACCCCATTGTGCTAGGCACTGTACAAACACAGAACAGATCCCTGCCCCAAAGACCTTGCAATCTATGTACTGTGTTGTGTATAATTATCAAACTAGAGCTGGTTTGGAAACTTTTACACTTTTGATGAAAATGGGGAAAAATCACAAAAAAACCCAACAACTTTCTGACAAGCTCTAAATCCAAACCAAACCAAAAAATACCAGTGACCGGCAGGCAACTGAGCTGTGGAGACTTAAGCAGGAATTTAGGAGAGCAAGCTCCCACTGGAGAAGGAGCAGCAGAGTGAGGGAGCTGCATTCTTTGGGACTCCTCTGCAGGCCTTAGCAGGGGCAGTTAGAATTTGGAAGACCTGGCCTCAGTGCTACTGAACAGGCTGTAAAGCTGCAGGCATATGCAAGAGGGGGGTGAGAGGAGGAGTGTAAGAGGGGCAGGCACGAGCATGGTTGATGGTGGTGTTCTTGACCCTCTCTTGGTGCAAAGACCGCTATAAACATTTTATAAATTTAAAGAAAAAACAGTGCCGGAGATACTATTGAAAGGGTGCTAACATTAGTCAGTTTTTGAAAGAAAATTCAAGTTGGCACTGCTCTTTTCACAAATGTATAGATCTATATGGACGAGTATTTGCCACAGTAAATGTTGCCGAATAGCCTTAGATGATTTGCATGAGCAAGTGGGGGCGAGCCCCTTGAAAGCGAGTGGCTCTGTAAAGCTGCCTGGCAATCCAGTGCACAGTGTCTGCAGAGCAGGCTTGCTTGTCTGCAAAGCAGGCAGGGATTCTCTTTGCACTTCCGGGTCAGAACAAGGGGTGCTACTAGGGTGGAGCGAAGGAAACAAAAGAGTGAGGTAGCCACATAGCCAACGGTGGTGGGAGAGGGGTTGTGACCATGACACCAACACTACCTATCCATATTATCTTCTCAAGGCTTTGGTGGGGCTGGTCTCCTCCGTCCCTCATTTTATGGTCACTGATTTCCCTGTTTTACACAACTGCTGTCCCTATCCTGACTGTCCTCTTTATTCAACTAAAAGCACCAATTTAAGAGCCTCGCCTTTTCCTTTTCACCCAGATGGTATCCTCTGCGCAACTGGGAACAATCTGTGCTAAAAATGAATGGGCACAAGCCCAAGACTGTAGACTCACTCACAAGATGATCCTCCTTCTGTATTACTTCAAACTAAATTCATATTCGGGCGTACTTTGCATTAGAATGAGCATACCCGAAAGGAATTGCAGAATAAGGAAGAAAAGAAAAGGCCTGTGATGTTTTGTTTTAGCCTGGCTTGCTCTTAATCCTGGTAGCCATTCAGCCTGGATGGTAGCAGTAAGCCTGAGTACCAGCTGTGCCTTGCCATGTGCTGCTGTGCTATTTCCAACTCCTGTGAAAATGAGGCATTTCCATTTAATTTGCATTTTTCTCTTTTTATCGAACAAACAAATGAGCACAGAAAATGCATTTATGTCCCCATTAGTGATGCCTCCCCTCCATTCAGCTACATATACGGTATGACCCCTTTCAATCCATTACTTTCTTTACATTTTCTAACATCGAGTTCTTAAAAGAAAATGACTAGACATCCTGTCATCAATGGAATATGCCTGGTTATTGATTAGCTCTCCCGCAGTTTTCAGCTGTGCTTTTGGCATTTGTGTTCTGAATGCAGATTCTCGGTCACAACCCCATTCATCAATCCAGGGTAGTGGATATACTGAACACTAAGAGAGCTCTACTGGAAAGTGTCCTTGGCACAAAAAATCCTTGTATTAGGAGTTTATCAAAAGATCCCAGTATTTTGGTTTGCCTTTGTTGTTTGCGCACCACTTTACATTTAAGGGACTCGTGCATTTTTGCCCTCTGAAACATTTGATACCCATTCCTTACTATGATATGGTCACCTACTGAACGTTTCCTGCCTAATCTTTTATTCTTGTCCCTCTTCTCCCTTTGGTGCCACCAAAGACCTGGTGGCCTGACTGCCTCCATTGAGAATATCAGCCCCTACTTTTGAATACATGCGGCCTCCCTCTACCCATCTTCACATCCTTCAGCAGGGAATGCATCCAGATAGCCAATAACTTGGCCAGTCCCACATGAAGCACTCGGAATGAGATGAAACAGAAATCTGTGGTTTGAGATGGGTCTACCAAAACATTAGATAAATGCCAAATGAGCTAGGATGAACAGAAGGAGAATCAGCCCTTCTGTGACTGCTATGCTCCTCACAGCTGAATCTGATGGTGTCGTCCTTTCTCCTTCCGCCTCACATACCTTCTGAAGCAGTTCCTAGTAGCTTCAATCATGTGCTTGAGAACTTCCTGCCAAGTTTGATTTCTTAACATTACAGGACAACAGAGAACTCCCAAAATATTGCTCTCCCCTATTGAGAGAGGCTGGCATAGAAAGCAGATACTTCCCCCGCCCTCAGTGGTCTGATACCCTGATATATACCTTCCTTCCTCTTACTCTGCTAGCCAAGTCTGCAAGAAAAATCAAGACAGATCAGCCCAGTGATCTTGGCAGCATCACAGCAGTTTGGTTTCCCCATCTTTGAGAGATTTCAGCCTGCAGACCATGGATGCACCGTGTGTGTGGAGGATCTCCTCATTCAGTAACTGATTAGGGACCAAAGACAGAAAATCAACATTTTCATCCTGGAGACTGTACAAAAGAACATTCTATAAAACATAGTTAGCTGCTCACAGAAGCTGGGACACCTTCCACTTACTTCATACTGGAAGAGGTTCTACACCTAGAGTGTGAAGAACCTTGTCCCAAGAATGTAACTTGCCAGATACAGAGCTAAAGAAACTTTCAGTTATGAACTACTTAGACTTTCCTGTTCAGTAGCTTATGCAAGGTCTGACATCTTAACTCCAAGTGGCAGAATTTGATGTTCTCAAGATATCTGGGGAGAAGGTCACCAAGCATCTAATTATTTCCAGATTCTTAAGATCAGTTTCCAGGCTCAGATCGTGTTCCAAATTCTAATTGTAACATTATATTTTTATTCTGGACTTTTTTGCATCATACTTTTCTATCTGTAAGAATTTTGGTGCTCTATTTTCTGTTACAACAAAGGTTGCATGCCAGATAAGTCACCTTGGTATGAAGAGTGAGGCTAATTAAGTGAAATAACTGTGAAGGAGCCAATTTTCCAGTTTATGGTGGACAAAGTTGTTTTAGGGATAGCAACCAAACCTATGGCAAAGACCAATTTGGTTACCTATTTGACTTGAAAAACATCTTTATCCTTGTGATTGAAGTGTGGGCACCCCATGGAATGCAACTTCATTTTCTAGATGGCAGGTGGGCTTGCAAGTATTTCCTGAGTCAAACTGAACCCATTCAGAAATTAGATGCCTTATTTGTCCTTGTCTAGAGCCACTGGCAAGGAACTAGAGCCATGAAAATAAGTGTATCTCATTGGATATGGTGACTATATCAGAAGCTTAGAGAAAAGTGAATAAAACTCTTTCTGCTGTGACTAAAGCCCACTGTATGGGTTGCATGGCAGAACTCTGGGGAGAGGGAAGTTTCATCTTATGATGCGATCTGCAGAGCAATCATTTGGATAGTGCTATCTTCTGTACATGACCAGATAGAGATGTACTTGTCAACTGATGTGGCCTTTGGTGATCTGGTCTTGCAGGCTCCATTGGTCACTCATATTTATATCTTTAACTTAGTCATTTCTAATCTAGTACCATTTGCTAATTCCCAATAGTGCCCCTACACTGGTTAGTGAGGCTGCATATATTGGACATTATAGTTTCTTACTTGAAAATTAGTCTTCTTATAGCATCTCCCCGGTCTGGAGGATTCCATCCCTCATTAACATAGCTCTCTGGTTTTGATAGGTAGGTAGGTATGTAAGTACATTTGCTTTGGAATAATTTTTTGGATTATTTTGCCAGGCATCTGCCCTAAGAGTTTTTGGCTCCATTACCAGTTTTCAGCAAGGCTTGCCTCTATTTTCAGTAGGTGGTTAGGATTTCTCAGTAGGGCTTCCAGATTACTGGTGTGTGCACTAGCAGAAGATCTCTTCAATAGGTAAGAAATAGAATTGCCATCTTTATGATCATTTCATTACTAGAAGCTCTTTAGCCTAAATACATTTCTGTCCAATGCAGTGTTTCTTCCAATTCCAGTAACAAGTTCTTTCTGCTTAGAACTGGGGTGGGCAATCTATGGCCCGCAGGCTGGATCTGGCCTGCAGGATTGCCACCCCCGTGGTGCTGTGGGGCTAAGGCAGGCTCCCTGTCTGCCCTGGCCCTGTGCCACTCCCAGAAGCGGCCAGCACCACATCCCTGTAATCCCTGGGGGAGGGAAGGGGGCAGAGGGCTCCGTGCGCTGCCCTCGCTTGCAGGCACACCGCCCCCTGCAGCTTTCATTGGCCAGGAACGGGGAACCACGGCCAATGGGAGCTTCGGGGGAGGTACCCTCAGGTGAGGGCAGCGCGCGGAGCCCTCTGCCCCCTTCCCCCAGGGGCCGCAGGGATGTGGTGCCAGCTGCTTCTGGGAGTGGCGCAGGGCCATGGCAGGCAGGGAGCCTGCCTTAGCCCCACGGCGTGCTGCTGCCACCCCGGAGCCACTCAAGGTAAGTGGCACTGGCCCGGAGCCTGCACCCCGAACCTCTCCTGCACCCCAACCCCCTGCCTTGAGTCCCCTGCCGCACCCCACACCCCCCTGCACCTCCACCCTCTGCCCTGAGCCCCCAATCCCCTGCCCTGAGTCCTCTGCCTCACCATGCACTCCCTCCCACACCTTAACCCCCTGCCCCAGCCCTACGTTCATGGCCGTGAATGCAATTTCCCCACCCAGATGTGGCCCTCGGGCCAAAAAGTTTGCCCACCCCTGCTTAGAACAAGATTTAAAAGCTGTTTAGGAGCAACTACCTATCTTGAGCTATAGCAGCACTGGCAGAATATAGCTGCTCTGCGGGCAGTTGCTATGGGGAGCCAAAGCCATGGTAAGATTTTATGCTGCAGTTATTTATATAACTATTTGTATCCCGTGTTTGTGATGATAGTGACTGTATCATTCAGAAATAAGATCCCATGTACATTTTGATTTCAAAATAAAATGATAAAATATCTTACCTTTTATCTGAAATCCTTTATACATTATCCTATCACAAAACATTTCAGAGAGGGTCAACTGTAAACTAAAAAGAAAAGAAAGTTTTTATGGTGTGATGTAAAGAGAAGAATTGAGTGAAGTGTACAGATATGGGTAAATTTAAATGGAAAGAGGGGGTCCTGCCTTAAATAGTTTTTCAAACAAATATGTGTTAGATTTAAGTCCACCAAATTTTGGTACCTGAGCAATCAGTACACATTTTTATTTGTGTGTCATACTTTGATTACAGTTATCCTTTCATATTCAAAGACAAAGTCCCTTCTTTGTTATTGATTTGGTTCTATTATTTCAAGAGAAAAACACGAGTATGTGTTTTTGTTTTGCTTTTAATTGCATGAATTTCAGTCTTTAAATTTATACTTTTCATTTTTTAAACGTATTAAACCTAAATTTAACAAACATGTATATTTTACATTCTTTGACAACATTTTTTCTGGGTATTAAATGATTTGAAAACAATCTAACTCATTAAACAGCCTGTGTGCAGTGTCTTGGTCCAAATTATAGTTCTAAATGACATCATATATTTTATATATTAGCATTAGGCATAGGCCTGAAATATAATATATTGTAACTCACCTCTTCCTTGTCAGGCAGCTGAGCTAAGGAAAAGAAATATCTCCTGAATGAAATTAGTCAGAGTTACTTCCTGGAAAGCTGTTAATGAGGCAAAAAATGTCTCTTGTGCTGTCTGATAATTATTCACTTTTCCATTGGATTATTAATGCCGAGACTAATGGGCTAAGTTTATCCCTGGCATAATTTCACTGATTTCAGTGGAGTTATTTCAGGGATGAATTTGTCCCCATTTGTGTTTTTCCTCAAACCCAATTTATTGTTATGCTGTCATACTCCTTTCAGCTGAACATTGCTGTTGGAATCTATACAGCAAGTTATCTTGGAGTATGGCCCTTACAATTTGAAGTAACGAAGCTTTATCCTTCAAGGTGATATGTAACCTTGACCCCCACCTACATCTTTGTTCAGGCATGGACCATTTTGACCTTGGCACGATTTAAATTTGTCTTCTGTATTTGTTTTTCCCCCCTGAAGAAAAAAACAATACTTTTATCTTCATAGCAATCAAAGCATATTCATACAGTTGCCATTATAGTCAAGTTCCTCTGAAGGTGGGTGCCTATAATTCTGTTTAATGTAGATGTTCTTCTGTATATTTGATATGGAATTGATTGGCGTTGCTCATTGTAATTTCTGCTAGTTTCACTGCAGAACTTTTTACAATACTAGAATTGGCACTTTACTATAAAGAAGAAGATAATGGACCAGATCCCAGTTGCTCAAAGAGCTTCACCTTTCTGCATAGGAGGAAATGTGGCTACATCTTTCCTTGTACTGTCACTACTTACACTTTACTCACCCAACATAACTATCCTTTTTACTGTTTTACTGTCTCTTATAGATTTGCAGAATATGATTAATATGTTGAACAGTAGGACATATTGGAATGCAGTGAGCCAAATTTTGAGCTCAGTTTCGCAGATGGAAATCCAAAGCTTCAGAGGAACTAACCTAGATGGATATTTGGTTTAGATTACTAGATTATAAAATTAGAAAGGGCCACTGTGATCAACTAGTCTGACTTCCTGTATAACACAGACCAGAAGAAGTCCCTGAATTAATTTGTATTTGACCTAAAGCATCTATTTAAGAAAAACATCCAATCTTGATTTAACAAATGCCAAGTTATGGAGAATCTACCACCACCCTTAGGAAGCTATTCCAAAGCTTAATTATCCTCACTGTTAAAAATGTGTGCCTTATTTCCAGTGTAACCAAGAATGGAATCTGGTCTCTTGTATTTTTTTTTTAATCGTTACTACAGATATTATGGAGATTAAAAGGATCTAATAGCGAATGTTACATATACTCACTGAAAGATGCAGGGGGAGTGGAATTTTTCACGGCTTTGAGCCCACTTGCCATCATAAGATGGTTCCATTTATGTAATCTGATGGCTTTTAAATAAAAGTCCATTCTTCTCAAGTGACAATTCTGTTTTTCCATCCTGGGTCAGAAGGTACTATTTATAGGTTTGGGGGCCCTATGTAGTGCATTGTAGGGGTGGGAGAGAAAAGTTTCTGCTAGATCAAGGAAACTATATAACAAAGGAATCTGAATGTGTTACTACCAATGGGAGATTTTGAATACTTATATGGGAGTAGAAGGCTTCTGTGCTGAGCGCTCACCAGTAAAAGAGTGTCTGAATGTTGCCATGGCTATAGCAGCAACAGATGTAGTCATGGACATTATTGCCAAGAAGCTTAAAAGGAGAAAGGGAAGGGGATGAGCTTGGAAAAACAGTGTCATATAGTAAAGGTCATATGAAGAACACCTGAGAATGCAGTCTTTCCTCTTACAAAAGACAAAGAATTGTACTGGTTATGCCGATTTTCCAGTATAATTATAAACAACTAGAAATGCGATAGCTATATTTATAGCTAAATGCCATGCTATAGCAACACAAAAATCACAGAAAAAAACTAACCCAACAAAAGTCACAAAACCAACCATAGAGGAAAGAAATCAGTAGGGTTGTTTAATATTCTGTTGTTTTACAGCCAAGCAGCCAGTCAAGCTAACACTTAACAAATTTTTGTACCTAGGCAGAAGAAGTGTTTACCTTTTCCCTATCCCCACTTGTATACAGCACTCATAGGAATGTCTAAGTCAGTTTGCTTAGGGTACATTGTGTCCTACGAGCACGGAGTCAGTGCTGATTAGCAAAAGGTGTTAATGAGTGGAACAGTTGACAGACACATCTTGTCAGAGTCCAGATTTATCATCTCTGTGACACGTGATCTCTACTATTCCATGGAGCAAAAATCCTGCAGTTAGTCAAGAACCTGAGACTTCCAGAGTATTTTATGCTGCTGGAGAGTTACCGAACTAATTCACCATTGTTAGCTAAGCTATCCCCTTATGATCACATTTTTAAATGCACTTCTTTTGAACTGTGCTTTGTTTAATTTTTGCAGCCTGGAGAATAAAAACTAGAAAATGTGTCAGCATTATATTAAAAGCCATGGCTATGGCTACAGATGGAGATGGTGCTTTGCAAACAGTTGGAAAGTCATCTTAACAACCATCAGGAATAGACATTTTAAAGTGCTTTTTTAGTGAAAGTAGACATTGAAGACATTCATCCAAGGAAGCTTCCAACTCACTTTGGTGAGCGCAGGTTCCAGCTTGGAAATAAAATTGGATGTGACATTATGCGTACCAGGCCTGATATGATTTGGATATAGGCCTCAGTAGATTTAACATTCAACTGTTACTTCTGATAGTCATCATACAGTACTGTACATTTAATTCTGGAAAGTTTAGGATAAGCTATGAGATTTAATAAAAAGGTTGAGGGTGAAATCCTTGCCCCATTGAAGTCCATGAGAGTTTTGCCTTTGACTTAATGGAGCCAAGATTTCACCCTAGGTCTCCTAGCGTGTTATGTTTGTTAAGATGTCTATACTTAATTATCTATTAAGGGGGTTTTGTGAGATGATGGCTGTATAACGATTTAGTAACTTTTTTGTTTCATGCAGCATACAATTATTGGATTTTGTTTTTTGATACTTCATTTGTTGGGTGCTCAACCTGAAACCTTAAAGGAGCTGGCTAGTCCGATCGTGTGTCCACTCCTCATCACTTTCTGAAAATCAGGCCCTTTTAAGGTATCTTAGTTTGAGTTCCCAAAATCACTAGTCACTTTTGAAAATCTTGGCCTACATTTTTCACTTACTGAACTTAGAAGAAATATTTTCTCATCAAAATTTGCTATTGAACTTGCCCGGTTAATAATTTTATTTAGCAAACTATATTTTTATATCCAATTTATACTGTTCCGGATTGCAGCAAAGTTATAAACGCAGGCAGCTTTAGTAAATACTGACTTCACATTTCCCTATTCCCTTTGGAAACAAAGGACAGAAGTAGTACAGTAAGTGCTAAAATTAATACATCTCAAATACTTGCAATTGCTCTTGTATAATATTTCGTAATCTTGACTGCTGTAGTTGCTGGTACTTTTTACCTGGACTTAGTAATAATGGACAGAGTTGGAATTATTTGTAGGCAGTATCATTATTTTTAACTTAAAAGTGACCAGTTAGAAAAGAACATTGAGTTTGTGCCTTGTTTTTTGTCCCTTTCAATTAACCATCCCATAGACGTCCCAAAAGTACAGCATGAAAGCCAGAAAAGGGCAATGGAAAAAATCCTGTTTAAAAACAAACAAACAAAAAAGAAAACTTTTTCAGGCCTTTGTTAAGCATCATAAATAAGCAAAAAGAGCATAAACCCAAGGCATAGGTTTGATTGCAGTACAACACCACTGTATCTTGAACAGGAGAGAGGAGGGAGGACAGTCACCATGGGGTCAACCCAGCATTCTAACAGAAGATAAGGACACACTGCAAGGAGATGGACACCTGGAAGGCAAACTGAATTAGAAATAGAGCCCTGTGTACAGCCGGTGACACGAATGAAACACAGAGTTCCATTAGGCCTGGTGGAGCCAGTGAGGAAGGAACTGGCAGGTCTGTGAAGAAAAAGCATCATTACGCTATTCCAGCTATCACAGAATAGATCAGCAGCCCAGTAGTGGTGAGAAAACCAGGTAAACTGAGGAGCTGCATTGATCCAAAACCACTTAATAGAGTATTGAAAAGAAGTTGCTACCCATGAGCAGTGATTGAGGACATGCTGCCTGATGTATGCAGGGTAGATGTGTTCACTGTTCGTGGTGTCAAGAATGGTTTCTGGCATACTAAGCTACATGAACCATCCAGCCACCTGCCAACCATTGCCACACCTTTAGGCAGGTAGTGCTGCATTCAGTGCTGCAAGTAGAATTTATTTCTTACCGGTATGCTGCACATAGGTGATTCATGGGAGGGACACAAAAGGGAGGAGGACACTAGCTAAAGGGGGGCATGTGACCCCCATGTGACTCTGCCATGCCCCCTGCCTGGGCCCCCCGCACTCTCCCTGTCCCGTCCCCATCCCACATTACTTGGGGAGTGGGGGCTCTGTCCTCCCACTGCGCCAGATACAGATTTCTGAATCGCAGGGCTCTCCGGAACCGCAGTGACAAAAGGAGCAGAACGTGGGGCTGCCGAGCGGCCCCATGCTGGCAGCTCCGCCATCCCCAGCTGTACTGTCCCCAGCCCCGCCCCCAGCTCCATCCTCTGGCGGGGCAGTACAGAACCCAGACAGGAGACTTAGCTACGTGGAAGGGCTGGGGATGGGGCTTGGGACGGTACAGCCGCACTGGAGGGTGGCCCCATGTTCTGCTCCTGTGTCTTTCCAGTATTGTGTACTGGTAATAAATATCCTAGTGATACAGTGTACCAGACCATACTGCCCTACTTGCACCACTGGCTGCATATGAATGACTAGGGGCATAAGCCCAGCCCCAGATGTGTTCCAGTGTAAACTGAACCAGGCATTAGAGGGATTCCCAGATAGGAAGATTGTATCTGATGCGGTTCTTGTCGTACGAGAAAGAGATGACAAGAAAGAGGCAACGCAGGACCCTGACATCAAGCTGTGACCACTCCAAACAGGTACCAGGAGGAATGGCATACGAGGCTGAACACAGACAAGCCGAAGTGAGGAAAACTGAAGGACTCTGGCCAGACCCCAAGAAATTGGGAGCCATTGAGGAAATGCCCAGACCAAAGCATGTGAAGGGAGTGCTGCAATTTGTAAGGATTGCCAGCTATCTTTCCAGATTCTGCCCACACCTATCAAAAGCCTGTGGAACCTTGAGACAGTTCATATACCATGATGCAGTGTGGGAAAAGTCAGAGACCAAGAGCAGGTAGTTAGAAGAGTAAAGAAAATCATAAGCAAGGCACCATTCGTGCAGAGAAGCGAGTGCTACAGTGTGATGCTGCAGAAGGAGGCCTAGGAGCAGTACTGATGCAAATCCAACAGCCCCATTGCATTTGCTAATAGAGCCCTGGCAGACCCAAAAAGGGGTATGCTCAGATACAAAAGGAGCTCCTGTTTGTGCTCTTTGGGATGCAATAATTGCATCCATTCACCTTTGGGCACCAAGTGGATGTGCAGTCTGATCACAAACTGTTAGAAAACATCATGAAGAAGCCACTGCTGAGTGCACCTGAGTGACTACGACATATGTTATAGAGGGTCCAGCACTATGAAGTGAGGATATGGTACTGCCCAGGAGAGTCACCACTGGTGACAGATACACTGAGCAGGAGATTTCAGAGTAGCAGCCGTTGTTAGGGGGCTTATTCCTTCACCCACTTACTTCCCTGGTCCTTCTCGCATGAACAGAGAGCAACAATACCCGAAGTCCAAAGGTGCAAACAATTCGATGTTTATTGGGGTGAACTTCCAGCAAGCATGATTCCAGTTTTCTTCCTTAGTATCCTCCTTCCCAGCTCTGACACCACAGAGCCTTACACCTGTGTCCCTGTTCCCATTCCTACCCTTAGCTAAACATGATTCCAACTTCCTTACTCCCATTCCCTGTTCCCATTTCCCCCTTTAGCAAAACATGATTCTAATTTTCTTACCCCCATTTCCTGTTCCCATCTCCCCCACACACCCACCCCCTCCCACCCACACCCACTTCCTCATTGACTACAGATTATATAGTAAAACTTGAGTTCTGCTTAGCTATACCTTAACCAATCATTTTCCTGAAATTTAACTAACCAATCCTAACATATTGTAACATGATTATGTAACCAATTATATCCCACCACCTTAATTAGTTTACACCCAGCAAAATTAATTATACAGCAGACAGGAACAATCACAGAACCAGACAGAGATTATACAGACAAACAATAGCAAAGTGGGAACTATAATGACAAGACAATACAGAAGTGAGGATTTCACATCCCAGCTATTGATAAGTGAGTTCTTGCCAGACAGAATGCTATCAAACTAAGTTTCCTTTTACATTTTCTAGACACTTCCCTTTCTCTGGAGGTGATAGGAATACAATTCTGCCTGATAGTGCCTAACAGCCCAATAGCACCTTATTTCAATGTGACTAGTTTGGAATGTGAGGAGGTGACTGTTCGCTTCCTAGCTTATGGCTGCCTCTGCTGCTTGGCCAAAGGCCTTAGCCTAAGAACAGGGCCTCAGACTGTCACAGTAAGAGAAGGCCCTTACACCAGCAGACAGTGATTTTGATTCTTTCTTTTATACCTCTAGAACTAGCCAAGTGATAAGAATACACCTAAATTCTTAAAGTACAGGCCTTTGCAGACAGGCCTGAATATCTTTATCCTAACAGCCGTGTTAGTCTGTATCTGCAAAAAGAGCAGGAGTACTTGTGGCACCTTAGAGATTAAGGAATTTATTAGAGCATAAGCTTTCATGGGGTACAGCCCACTTCATCAGATGCATAAAATGGAACTGCTGAGCTTGAATTAATATGCGAACTAGATACCATTAACTTGGGTTTGAATAGAGACTGGGAGTGGCTGGGTCATTACACATATTGAATCTATTTCCCTAAGTTAAGTATCCTCACACCTTCTTGTCAACTGTCTAAATGGGCCATCTTGATTATCGCTACAAAAGTTTTTTTCTCCTGCTGATAATAGCTCATCTTAATTAATTAGCCTCTTACAGTTTGTATGGCAACTTCCACCTTCTCTGAATGTGTATATATATATATCTTCTTACTATATGTTACATTCTATGCATCCAATCAAGTGGGCTGTAGCCCACAAAAGCTTATGCTCTAATACATTTGTTAGTCTCTAAGGTGCCACAAGTACTCCTGTTCTCTGAGCAGGAGATTGTCTGTCAACATACTACAATACCTTCATGTTTCTGATAGGCAGCTCCAGGCAATCCAACAAAGCACAGAACAGGATGGGTGCTACAGGCAGTAAAATGATTTGTTCTCTAGGGTTGGCCAGATCGCAAGGAACAAGTGGAACAGGAAGTTACCCCCTACAGCCAGGTGAGGGATGTACTGTGTGTGCAAAACAGGATTTTGATTAAAGGGCATCGAGCATAATCCCAGCAGATTTAAGAGCTGATATGATGATACAGATACACATGTTTCATCTGTGCATGCCTGAGATGAACCAGGTAGTGTATGTATTGGGCAACGCCCAACCGAGAGCACATATGGAACTGTAGGAGGTGTGTAAAAGGTATAGTGATCAACAACAGCATGAGACTTAGCCTCCTGAAGTCCCAACCTTGGAAAAAGTTGCAATAGATCTGTACTCTTTTAATGACAGGAGCTAGATGGTCACAGTAGATTACTACTTCAGTTTCTGGGAGGTAGACTATCTGGAGGACTCTAAGGCAAGAAGTGTGATCTACTAAGGGCATGGCTACACTTGCATTTAAAGCAGAAAAAGTCCCTTTTTTGCCCAAAAAACTTGGGAGCGTCTACACTTGCCAATGACTTTTTGCGGTGAAACTCAGAAGTTTCACCACAAAAAGAAAACCACCTCCATGAGAGGTGTACAGCTCTTACTGGTGATGTTTTTGCGGTGATGTGCAAGTGAAGACACGTTCTTCCTGTTTACAGAGCTTTTAGCCTCCGCAGGATATCCCACAGTGCCTAGGTGACCACTCTGGCCAGCAGCTCTGCTGCTCTGACACCAGGTAAACAGACATCCACCCATTCCCCTGTAAAGCCCCGGGAACTTTGAAACTCCCCTTCCTGTTTTCTTGGCAAGTGCTCACTTATCTGTCCAGGGAGCAAACGATCCCCTGCCTGGAGCCATGCTCAGCTACTGGAGCTGATTAGTGTTTGGGGATAGGAGGCTGTGCAGGGACCCAAGATACCCCGCAACCACCTCCCGCCCATCTTCCCACAAGACCTATTGTCAAAATGCAGAGACCTGCACTGTGGGATAGCTGCCCACAGTGCGCTGCTCTCATCCGCGATGGAAGTGCTGCAAATGTAAACACTCTCTGATGCCTGTGGAAGTAAGTGTGTATACAAACCAGCGCTTTTCTTTCACCAGTTCACTATCACCGTTGAAACTGACAGCACAAAAATTCTGCAAGTGTAGACGTAGCCAAAGTGATGGTGCTTTTTGTAAGGTAAGGCGTACCTGACGTGCTGAGCTCAGACAACGGGCCACAGTACGTGGCAGCACAATTCAAACATTTCAGTGCCAAATGAGAATTTCAGCACAAGACGTGTTCCTTGGGAGCCCACAAAGCATTGGGAAGACAGAATCAGCAGTAAAAACAGGCAAGTGACTGATGGCAAAGACAAAACAGACAGCAAGGGATCACTACCTGGCATTTTTGGACCATTGTAATTCACTTTCCCAGGGACTGGATAGCTCAATACAGGGACTGATGGGCTAGAGAACTAGGACTCTGCTTCCCATGAGGAGTAGTCTGCTGCAGCCCAGTGGAGGAACAATGGACTGTATGCAGAAGCATTTAAGAGACCATGAAGGTAGACATGCAGCTCACTACAACAAAGGAGTCAAGATACAAAAAAGGAGCCAAGTTTGTGGATGATACCAAGCTGGGAGGGGTTGCAAGTGCTTTGGAGGATAGGATTATAATTCAAAATGATCTGGACAAACTGGAGAAATGGTCTGAAGTAAATAGGATGAAATTCAATAAGGATAAATGCAAAGTACTCCATTTAGGAAGGAACAATCAGTTGCACACATACAAAATGGGAAATGACTGCCTAGGAAGGAGTACTGCGGAAAAGGATCTGGGGGTCATAGGGGATCACAATCTGAATATGAGTCAACAGTGTAACACGGTTGCAAAAAAACCGAACATCCTTCTGGGATGTGTTAGCAGGAGCGTTGTAAGCAAGACACGAGAAGTAAATTCTTCTGCTGTACTCTGTGCTGATTAGGCCTCAACTGGAATATTGTGTCCATTTCTGGGCACCACATTTCAGGAAAGATGTGGACAAATTGGAGAAAGTCCAAAGAAGAGCAACAAAAATGATTAAAGGTCTAGAAAACATGACCTATGAGGGAAGATTGAAAAAAGTTGGGTTTGTTTAGTTTGGAGAAGAGATGACTGAGGGGGGACATGATAACAATTTTCAAGAACGTAAAAGGTTGTTACAAGGAGGAGGGAGAAAAATTGTTAACCTCTGAGGATAGGACAAGAAGCAATGGGCCTAAATTGCAGTAATGGAGGTTTAGGTTGGACATTAGGAAAAGCTTTCTAACTGTCAGGGTGGCTAAACACTGGAATAAATTGCCTAGGGAGGTTGTGGAATCTCCATCATTGGAGATTTTTAAGAGCAAGTTAGACAAACACCTGTCAGGGAAGGTCTAGAGAATGCTTAGTCCTGCCATGAGTGCAGGGGGCTGGACTAAATGACCTCTCGAGGTCCCTTCCAGTCCTATGATTCTCTAAGCACGGAGCTCTCACTTTTAATAAGGTGCCTTGGAAAAAACTATGCAGTGAGTGGCCGATTGCCTATAGTTGCAATGTGATAAATAATGGTTTGGAAAAGGCAGCAAAATACACAGATAATTAATTAGTTCAGCAAATGATTTTTTTTAAGATGACATAAGAACATAAGAATGGCCATACTGGGTCAGACCAAAGGTCCATCTAGCCCAGTATCCTGTCTATCGACAGTGGCCAATGCCAGGTGCCCCAGAGGGAGTGAACCTAACAGGTAATGATCAATGATCTCTCTCCTGCCATCCATCTCCACCCTCTGACAAACAGAGGCTAGGGACACCATTCCTTACCCATCCTGGCTAATAGCCATTAATGGACTTAACTTCCATGAATATATCCAGTTCTCTTTTAAACCCTGTTATAGTCCTAGCTTTCACAACCTCCTCAGGCAAGGACTGTGACTGTGAAGGTTGTGAAGGACTGTGAAGGTTGACTGTGCGCTGAGTGAAGAAGAACTTCCTTTTATTTGTTTTTAACCTGCTGCCCATTAAATTTAATGACAATTTAATCAGTAAAATAATACTGCTGGAGCAGTGCTTTAAAATCAAACAGAATTAAACAAGATGATCTAGAATGTGATGTAAACAATGGAATCAGTTCTGAAACAGGTTTGACTGTCAGTTCTCTGTGTATTAGTGCTAGAGGATTATTATTGTCATGCAGCAGTTCTTGGATGATGTTGTCTTTTGTGTTTATGTGTATACTAAAGCACTAATTGTAATTGCTGTGAGGGAGAAAAAGATAGAATTCAACAACTGTGTATTCGGCTGGAACTGTTTAATTACCCTGATGCATACCTTACTATTAAATTATTAAAATACCAGAAATGAGATTGGTGAAATGGCTTTACCTAGTATGAGGATTATCTTGTAAATATTATACAATCATAGTCAAGGAAATTGGGCTAACAGCAGACTTGGAATCAGCAGACATGGGGTAAAATCCTGGCCCCTTTGAAATCAATGGCAAAACTCCCCTTGACGTCAGTGGGGCTAAGATTTCACCCCGGGTCTCTACTCCTAGATCAGCCACCGATTCAGTGTTTGCAAGTCCTTTTCCTTGTCTCAGTTTCCTCCTCTAAAGTGGGGATGTTGGTGCATACACACCTTTGTAAAGTGCTAGGAGAAGCATTCTACATGCCAAGCAGTATTATTATTCATATAGGAAAGTCAGCAGGACATTGAGAGAGCAAAGTTTAATTGGAAAAAATGCCCCTGGGAGAAGTCGTGATCAGAACTATTACTACCTGGTCTACTCATGCTACCCAGACTATGCCCAGTCTATGCAGGCACTGTCATCTGCTTTGCTTTTTGAATCTCATTCCTTTGTATTAGGTAAGGTGCCACCAATCACATGAACCAGTAGAAGTATTGGGGGTAGAGAGGTAAGAGTTAAAAACGGATTTAAAATGGACTTCAAATGAGAAAAGAAAGGTGTAATCAAGGAATTAATGAGAGGTTTTGGTTGGCAAGCATTAATGAGTTCCATCCATTCCCATGTGTTGTTTCTATTTCTGTCTTGTGATAAAAATACAAGCTATCCATGTGCTTCAGTCCCAGTGAACAAACAATGCATTCTGTTTTGCATCAATATTTCATGCAGTATGATGAAGTGAAAGAAAAAAACCTGCACACATCAGGCATATCTAGTGATTCCCACGAGTTTGCCAGACTCACTTGCAAGGCATATATTGCTTTCCCTGCCTTTCCTGGTAAAGTGCCTTTTATAAATTACCAATAGTTATTGAACTTGTAACACTGACACCACTGTCATTAGGCAGTGTACTGGCTGCTGCTGTGAATCCAACATTTCAAGTTTCCAGCCAAACTCAAAACTTTTGTTTTGATATGTAAAGTTAGAAAATAAAATAATCTAAACCTCAGACCTGGAAGTCAGGAGTTCAGGCTTCTACTCCTTAAGCTCTCTGTGTCTTTATTTCAAAATGGACATAATAGTATGGGATCTCAAGTTGGTAAGAGGTTTAATTAATATTTGTAAAGTGCTTTGAGAGCTTAAGATGGAAGGTGTTTTAGAAGTGCAAAGTATGGCATGGTACTGATAACATTAGTCAAAATGTGCTCCTGTGATATGTGTTTTACAACCCAGTTTCAATATACAAATGGATTCTGCTAAATGATTAGCAATGCAGTAGTGATTTTCACATTGTGGCCCCTGTTACCCCAAACAGCTGCAAAGCCCTTCCTAGTTTCTAATTGTCCACAATATTAAACCGTGTGAGTCCCAAGCCAAGATGAATGAATAGGGGTTGGGTAGGGAGCGAGGTGCATGAAAATTCCTCACTTCTAGAAGAGGCCTGGAGAATGGAAACTTTGGAGAACTACTGGGCTATCATTTTTTTTTTTTTTTTTTTTAGGCATCTAAGGTCTGATCCTGCAAGGTACTGAGCACCCCCTGCCACTTATGTCAAGGAGAGCTGAGGGTGTTCAGCACCTCAGAAGAGCAGAGTCTTAGAGCTCAATTCTGATCCCATTCTGAGCCCATGGTTTGACACCGATTTCAAAGGGAACAAAATTGGACCCTTAAAGGGATACTGTTCATTTGAAATCTAGTCAACTTAGGAAATAGTGAAAAGTACTACTACCCCTGCCCATGAGTGCACCTTCTAGCTTTTGATGTCTTACAATTAGGCTTTATCTTCCCTGTTGCTGTGTGAAAGACGCAAACAAACAGGGGAAACTGATCTGCAGACTATTCAGGAGGAAACATTGAAACTGGCTATAGACTGTAAATTGAAGATGCGCAAAGGAAACAGACTGAAAAAGCTAATGAAAAATAAAGTCTTCGGTCTTCTTCATTTATAGTTATCATAGGGGTTACTTGCACAAAATAGTACAGCAAATAAAAGCTCTTCAAACAGAGGTGTAATTTTTAAGATGACAATGCCCATTAACTCTGAAAAGTACAAAAACAACGAGGAGTCCTTGTGGCACCTTAGCGACTGGTGCCACAAGGACTCCTCGTTGTTTTTTCTGATACAGACTAACACGGCTACCACTCTGAAACCTGGAAAAGTACAGTAAGTTATTGTGCATTCACTGATGCTGCTCTTCAGCGAAGTTTAACTTATTTAAATAAACACCAAAATATAGTCTTGATCACGAAAACAGTTTCTCACATGTATAAAGTAACCAGTATTTGTAAGTGCTTGTAAGACGGGCCGATATATTTTTCTTGTAGTAGCTCTCAACGCTCTGTTGTTGGTTTGAATTACAACAAGCAAACAATATAAAACGGGAACCCCGAGCTTAAACTAACATTGTTCAGTGCTGGGCACAGGGATTTAGCTGCTCAGCTGTTGTTACCATTAATTGGAAGTGTATAGCTAAATCCCTGTGCTGAAAATCTGCTCCCCAGGGTCTGTTTTAATACTCATCATCCAGGAAACTGTGTCACCATGACTGCCCTCCACTGCATCCCCAAGAGTATTGTGTTAAAGAAGGCAGGGGAGTGGGAGGGACTGACAGTGATAAGGGATGAATGTAATTTAAAAAAAAAAATGCTTTAATTATCAATCTTTGGGGGTTAGAAAATGGATTAGTGTAAACTGTTGTGTTTCATTCATTGAGTCATATGCGACAAAAATTAACTTACATAATGCGTAGTAGTTCTCTTATCACCATGTTGTTTACAAAATGAACTGTTTCAGTTCAGTTGTATGTTCTGAGGGCTGGATTCTGATGCCTGGAGTCTTATACCTTACTCCACAGGTAATCTCTCTGAAGTGAACGAGACTACATGGGGACTAAGGTCCTATACAACGTACGTCAGGGTAGCAGAATTGAACCTCCAGTCCCTTTTTTCCCCTGCCTCTCCGTCCTGCTTTCTAATGAAAAAACAAGTTATGGTTACTCCCAGATTCTATCTAGCGCAGCTGAGAAGCCGAATCGCGTGTGGCTGGGCTGTAGAAATGTTGTTGTTACAATTTGATGAAACCAGTTACCCTTGGAAAGGCAATGCACATTTGGAAACTCTACAACAGGACTAAACAAAGAAGGAATACGTCTCTAAACACAATGTATCTGGAAATTAAGTGAAGGCAAATAAAAAGATGGTCTTCAATGCTACTAAAGTTTTTTCAATCACATGATTTTTCAGTTCCTACTAACCTTTAACATGTCTCCAGAGCTCATTGACATGAGACCATAAAATTCTGCCATTTTTAAAAAATACTACCTTGCTTGCAGCACTGCCTAGGCTGTGTCATTCTTGGGTTAATTGGCTGTTACTGGTAACTGCTGCAGGGAGTGACTATGCTTTCTAGCAGAAAGTCAATGCCAGCTGTGTCATTTTTAATTATTGTTTCTTAATTCTACTTCTCAGTGATCCCTATTATTTATTTTTAAAGACAGGGTTTGCAATGTGCAGTGACTCTGAATGATGGGCTGGAACAGCTGCTCTTGCCTTCCACGTTGCTGTTCAGTAACCAGTTAAGCAGCCCTGAGTGTGAAGCCAGCCAAGGCTTTCAGAAATCAATTACACATTTTCCTTTTGCACTAGAGCAATTATTTCCCTGCATGATTAAATGGTGGCAGTTTTTCTTTCTCCTTAAAACAAAGAAAACAGCTCCCTCCCCCACCCCGAAAATAAAATCTAACCATTCATCTCACCTTGCCTTTTGTGAGGAATCAAAGGAAACTTCATGTTAGGAGCAGCTTTGAAAAATATTCCATTGAGAAACAATGAATTATTCTGCATCTGTATCATGGTTTGTCTTTTTTCTCTGTAGATAAGGCTATTTACATGAAATCAAGATCAGTGTTCATTAAGAGTTCACCTAATTTTGCAGAGCCTCTATTTGAAGTCATGGTATCAAGTCATAGGAGGGTACATGGAGTTGTCCCTACCTGTGCTAGCTGTCCATTTAGCCCATAGTTTTCTATATGATTATGTCACATATAGAGAAAGGACTGTTATGCCATGTAAGGCATCAGGGCAGATGATGAATTGTTATGAAACAGAGGATCTTTTCTTCTATGTTTTTGGTTCTAAAATACATATAGAAATTTTGCATTATAGTCCTATATTTTTTCTGTGGCAGTGCTCATTGCATTTAGGTAGAATAGGAGAATATCTTCACTCTGTTCTGTTTTTTAAATTACATTGATAAGTGAATCTAAATTGAAGCAGATGACAACCAGAATGAATAATTTAGAATGCAGGGCAGAGTTGTGGAAGGAACTTTAATGGAGGAAAGCAAGTGGGTTTACGTCACAGAGATGCAGGCGAGAAAAGCCATAAAAACCGTAAAGTATTGGAGAAAGAGAAAACGGTTACGGTATGTACAAGGATTTTGTGCTTGGAAAATAAAACTGATTCATATAATTTACACATTACAGATTTGTCATAAGGAGAAGTAGGTACGAATTTGTGGGTTTTAGTAGACAAATGGCCTAGTATGTACAAGATGATCCAGTTTTCAACAAACAGGCTATTGCAGAACATCTAAATCAATCCATTTGGGGGAAAAGCCTGGAGCGCCTTCTTTGCCATGCTCACTCAGCTGTTTGGTATTAAGAATTGGATACAGTAGCAAGGAAAATAGATTTATCTATTCAGAGAGGAAGAGAAAGAGAATCAGGGGTTGATGCTAAACGAAAACTAGAAAGTAATGACTGTGAGACAAGAGTCCCAGGGGGCTGGTTTTATTGATTCAAGTTCCTTTGTAGGGATCTGGAGGAAATCACTTGATGCCATAACAAGAAAATTGCACAATAAAAGAATCATGTCACTTTAATTTCCAACCAAATGAACCTGTGCATTTGCTTGTTGGTGAGTCCCAAACACACATAACATTGAGGATTTATCTAGCCACTTTAGTGAGGAGGCCTCTCCTTACCGTCTCTGCTGCTGGTCCTTGCTGCACCACAAAGTCGATCTTCTACATAGAGTGCTTCCGCCGACGTGTACGGGCTGAAATTGTGGAAAAGCAGCATCACTTGCCCCATAACCTCAGCCGTGCAGAACACAATGCCATCCACAGCCTCAGAAACAACTCTGACATCATAATCAAAAAGGCTGACAAAGGAGATGCTGTCGTCATCATGAATAGGTCGGAATATGATCAAGAGGCTGCTAGGCAGCTCTCCAACACCACTTTCTACAAGCCATTACCCTCTGATCTCACTGAGGGTTACCAAAAGAAACTACAGCATTTCCTCAAGAAACTCCCTGAAAAAGCACAAGAGCAAATTCACACAGACACACCCCTAGAACCCCGACCAGGGGTATTCTATCTGCTACCCAAGATCCATAAACCTGGAAATCCTGGACGCCCCATCATCTCAGGCATTGGCGCCCTGACAGCAGGATTGTCTGGCTATGTAGACTCCCTCCTCAGGCCCTACGCTACCAGCACTCCCAGTTATCTTCGAGATACCACTTCTCGTTAGTGTGTATGGTAACACCCATTGCTTCATGTTCTTTGGGTATATAAAATCCCCCTACTGTATTTTCCACTGCATGCATCCGATGAAGTGAGCTGTAGCTCATGAAAACTTATGCTCAAATAAATTTGTTAGTCTCTAAGGTGCCACAAGTACTCCTTTTCTTTTTGAAGCAAGTGTGACTTTCCCTCCACAGCCCCAAATCCATGCAGTCAGACTGCTGTTGCTTGGAAGGATGCTGTCTTTAAATTATTCACGGTATTTCTGTGCTGTACATGTATCTGCAGTTTAGCCTCAGTGTCATTCATTTACTCTCTACCTTCCCCTGCAACACACATTGTGGGGACACTATTTGCTATTTTCAGTGTTCCAAAAAAAATTGCTATATTTTCATTGTGAGAGACCCTGCCACCCCAACATATGCAGATGTGTTTGGCTTTACCTCTCTGCTCAGTGGTATCAGAGTTTCAGCTTTGGTAACGTTAGCACCGAATATAGTAGGTAGACCATTTTTCTTTCCTAATTCATATTCTGTCACCGTAAATAAGCATCCTAGAAGTGATTTTTGTTTGTGTTTCTGTTTTTCCTCTGTAGCATAATTTCCTCTCTAAAACGTAAAATGAAAAAACATATATAATTTTTAAAAATCAATAAATAATTTAGAATCTTGGAGAACAAGATAATTGCAAAACTGCTGTTAGACTTCTGGCTGGGGTTTGCAGTGCAGACTATTCAAGACTATTGAATTAACCTGGGAAAACTCCCAGGTGAAAAAACCTGCTTGAGGGAAGAGCTAATGACTCCCTGTTGTTTAGATAATAATCCTTAGTGCACTTCCAGTAGCAACAAGACTGAAATAGTTTGTACAGATGATGATTTCTCAGCAGACTAAAAACAACATTTTGGAGAAGGAAGTCTACAAAACCCTTGCAGTAGTCTCTGATTGAAGAGATTCATTTTCCTGGCATAGACACTTTGCTAAAGCTGTTAAAGTAGAAAAGGGAAGAATGTATTTAATTAGTTTAGAAAGTAAGGCCCTGATCATGCAAAGATTTATGCAAGGAAAAATTACCGGGGAGAAAAATGAATCATGGGTAATCTTTGGAAGGAATTAATGCAATATTTTTTCTCTTATCAGTGTGTGTTTGCAGGAGTAAGCAAATCTTTCCGCATTACATGTCAGCTAAATATACAGTATTTTGAATACAGCTATAAAACAGTAATTGTCTCTTGATTCTGTTTCAAGCCTGCAAAGCATCTCATCAGACTGCCTTTGGCTCCTGCTGTCGACACTGGCATTCTCTCTGCTGTAACTCTCTTGTGAGCCTTAGCCCATATACAGAACTCACACTCTTCCCCTGGGCTCTTTCAGGTTAAGTTCCTTCCAGGTGCATAACTTTAGCAAGCTGAGAAGATCTTTAGCAGTATCTTCTCTCTGCTGATGATATCGCTCCTGTTGAATGCTCACACTGGGATCCTCCTGCTCAATTGCAATTCTCTGCCAGGTTGGGGGGGGGAGTCACATGCAACCTGAGTAGCTCTTTAGCCATCTCCATTTCTCCTTGATAGGGCATATCCTTTTTGGAGCTCAGACTAATGAGTGCCTCCTTCCCAAATCTAGTTTCAGCTTTTAAAAAAAATTAAACAACAATGAGTAATAAGTTAGTGTGATAGGGTGTATTGGCCCTTGGAAGGAGACCCAGACCCTGTATAGTTTGTTACAGGTAGATTTTACTGTTCTTTCTCTTCAGGGCAATTTAGGTGTGAAAAATGGTGTTAGCAGATTTCAAAGCAGGTTTCCACCTGAACCACCTTCACATGTCCTCTAGTTCCTCTTTCCTCCTCCTAACTTAACCCAGACCAGCAAGCTTTGTACACAGAGCACCATAGGATAGGCTATCCTGCTCCTTAGGCACATTGATAGTAATTGTCTATTTAGAAGTGCTGATTGAAATATTAGTCTTTGAATACAATCAGCTGTTTTCTGTTTTACACTATGTGAGATTCATCTCCTTGGGATTGGAAGAGGTAATACTTGGAAGATTTTCCCTCTCCAGGTTTTATGAAAATGCAATGAAGGTGCACAAACAAGCCCAAAGCTTCCTTTTTTTTTTTTTTTTTTTTTTGCTGACTATATAATAATAGTTAGCACCTTTCCACAAGCCCCTTACAAGGAAGGTAAGTATCATTCTCATTTTGCAGACAAGGAAACTGAGTCACAGAATGGGCAAATGGACTTGCTTGAGATCACACAGTAGGTCAATGCTGAATCTGGGAATGGAGCCCAGGTCTCCCACCTCCCCTTCCAGAAGCCATGTCACCTCATTGGGAGCATATTGAAGTGTGGCTCTTTTTAATAGCATCTCTTAGGTGGAAAGTAAATTCTCCTTTTGTTGCTATTTCTGTGCTTTGAGTAATGAGCAGTAACATTTTGTTGGTCATTTAAATGCCAGAATATAGAGCACTTAGACACACTTAGCAAGTTTAAAAGTTTCTGAGCAGACTGGCAGTCTGAAAAGCATTCAGCCGTACTCTTAGGGTTTGCTTTCATATTGGCCTTTCAGAAGGGCCCATTAGGATGCAAGCCTCTGAACAGTTATTTTGGGGAAAGTGTGTGTGTGTGAGAGAGAGGTGGGGGTTCTCCGCTTTTAAAAATGGCTGAAGGGTTTTTCCCCCCGGACTTCCCAGAAACACCTCTGCGCGGAGACCAAATGTGGAAAGTTTTAGCTTCAAAGAGAATTTTTCAGAATGTTCTGAGTATGTAAATGCCAAGGGCAGGAGAAAAAGGGGGATTATAGTGGAAATCCCAGGTCAGTTGTTACTATAAGTGGTCACTAGCAGGGGTAGACTCAAACAGACTGATGGAGTCTGTCTGCAGTGCAACCAAAGAAGAGGTTCTCTGACCTGCTGTTTTTGTGGTACTACCTTCTATGGCCCATTTTCCGAACTGATGGGCACCTGCAGCTCCCATTAGCTTTGCTCGGTGTTGTGGGTGCTCAGTACTTACGAAAATTAGGCCCCTAGGGACTGGAAGTCAGTTCTCCTGGGTTTTATTGCGATCTCTGCCACTGACTCACTGTATGACTGGGCAAATTATCAAAAGTGTGCACTCATTTTAGGCACCCAATTTGAGGTATCCTGGGCCTGATTTTTAAGATGCTCTGAGCTCCCACAGCTGCTCAAGTCAGGGCCCAGGGAGGCTGCACAGGAGCATGTGGGCAAATTTTACTCCCGCTTATGTTTCCTGCTCGCCCATACAGCCCTTAGTGCCGGTAAGCTCTTTGCGACGCTAAATAGAAGATACTATAGAAGTGCAAATGCTTATTTCTAATCAGACATTACGGTGGAATGCTGTCCTCTCTGCGCCATATGGTATTTACTGAATATTTCCAGCAACTAGTGCAAGAACGACAGGCATCAAGTTGCTAATCTCACAGAAACATTCTCAAAAAAATCAGTTTTTCGCACTGCAAGACCTGCGCTTCAGCTATAATCCATTATCTGCAGCCTGGTATTGAATGCCATGCAGAACATTTCCCCACTGCTTGATTTGTAACAGGTGGTATGTACAGAAATACTGGTTATAATTAGTCCTGTAACATTTATATTCATGGCACATGATGCTCACCTTACCTACTGCCAGTGCCCTGTTTGCTTAACTAATATGGAACTGCATGTTTCTTTTCTGTATCCAAGCTATTCAGTTGGAGAAGGAGAGAGAGAGAAAAGCTGAAAGAATAATTGGAGGATAATACTAAGTGCTTGGGTTAGCACATTTGTGCAGCGTTTCTCAGAACACTGACATTTGATGCAGGCCGAGTGAGAATTCTGAGTGGTGCTGAGGCAGTCCTATCTAGGTGTCCTCTTGTTCTGTGGGTATTTAGCTGCTTTCTGTTCCTCCTTGCATTCAAAATGTCAGCCGCCTCTGAAGACATTCAATAATTTTTAAAAAAGTAAAGGAAAATTGAACAGGACAGTCGGTATTGCACTCAACCCTCTCCTGAATTTAACCACGATTTATTTTTAGAACAAAAGCATCAAATATTCAGTAAGCAAAATACCGTATGTATTCAGCTGTCTTTTCCTCTGGAAGATTACTAAAGTCTAAATCTGAAAGCTAAATCCAAATCTTTATTGTTAATGTTTATTAGCAGCCCCCCTCCATATAATTTAAATGATGCAATGAGGAAGTGTGCTTTATATACATTTTCCCCTCCCTCATGTGATAATATTGTTCCAATATTTAGGCAGGGCTTTTTTATCCCAATGCATTTTAAGGATGATGGCCCTGGTCCTGCAATAAGCTCCCATGTAGGCACAGGACTCCACTCACATAGAGCTCATTGCAAGATTGGGGCCTACATCAAAAGATCATTTCATCCATCCCTGAAATGCAGCCATCTCTGGTTGCAGTGAAATGCAATAACATTACTCTACAGTTTTAGGACAGAAGCAAAATATGCCTTATCCAGTTGAACTTGCTGGAGGAATGTAGGCAGGCAGAATGTAATGACCCAAGTTGGCTCTTGCCCAGGGTTAATAACCTTCTTACAGTGGGAAATGTAGGTTCTTTGAGCGTGTGGTCAGTGTGGAGCCCCCTGGAGATGCACATATGCCTCAAGTGCAAGGCCAGGTATTTTTTTACTAGCAATGCCTAGCAGGGCAACATATGTGCCCTGAGGCTCTTCTGTTACCTGCACAATTTAAGGCTCTCACCCCCTACCTTCTCTTTTGGTAGTCAGGAAGTAAGGGACACAACTTTACCCCTTCGTGGGCTCAGAGCTAACACCCCTTCCTGGTGGACGCAGGGCTCTGTGGGTCTTTGCCCAGTGAAAAGAGCCTTACACAGGAATATCCTTAACCTCTATTTATTAAGAGTTATCAAAACAGAATACACACACTAAGCATACAATGCTCAGGACTCCCAAGTGCGCAGCCGACCTTCCTCCTACTGGCCAGGCAAGCTTCAGTTGCTGTACAGCATGGTCATGCAGAGTATTCTGGCAGCTTTGATCTTGAGCTGTGCGGGGTCCTGGAAGTGGGTTCTCTTTCATTTCTTCTTCAACCCCAATTTTTATAATGAAACTTGAGTCCTGTCTATTTGTATGTTAACCAGTCCTGTTTATTTAAGTATTATGAAACAATTCTTTAACAAGTCCTAACACATTGCAAAACAGTTCTTTAACCAGTCAGACCCCACACCACTTTAGTTGATTCAAATCTTGCAAAATTAGTTATGCAACAGACAGAAACAATTAAAGACTCAGACAGAGACCACAGAGATAAACAGTAGAGAGATAGGGACCATAAAAGCAAAACAATAGAGAAGTATAAATTTCACAATCACAACTGTTGATAAGTGGTTTCTTTCCAGACAGAGTGTTATCAAAGAAAGTTTTCTTTAAACATTTTAAGATCTGTTTCTTTTTCTGGTGATGGTGGGTGATTAGGACAGAAGTGCCTTCTTAACAGACCAATATTACATTGTTTTGGTGCAATTTAGATGAAACGTGAGGATGTCTCTCTCTGCAACTTATCTCATGGCTGCTGTTTTTACTGCAGAAAAAGGCTCCGACCTTACACTTCATGCTGCCCTATGAGAGCATAAAAGGCAGGGCAGCTGCAGCCCTCCCTCAATTCCCTCTTATTACCCATGGCAGCAAGACAAAACCGTGGGAATCTCCAACCACTAGTTCTTAGCTCAGGCTAATCTTCAAAATCTTCTGCAAATCATCAGAACCACTTCTGATTTCTTGCTTCAGTTGCCAGGAACTGATCACCAGGTGTCTGGACTAAACATCACTGGCCAGACTCTCTGTACAGAGCTTCTATAATGGTGGACTCAAAACCTGCGGGCTTCAAGCCCTTTCCATCCTGTCATGGACTAAGCCCTCGGAAGGATGAGCATAGTAACTGTCTCTTCTGTCTGAGGGAATCGCACATTCCAAGCAGATGCTTGGTCTATTTATCCTTCTCCACAAGGACTTACTGATCATGAGAAACAAGGCTGAAACATCCCCTTTTGGAACAGATGAAGGTCTCATGAAAAATACTGGTTGTTCGGCTTCTTTTTCTTTATACATTTGACAGCACTTTGTGTGTGGTCAGTTTCATTGATCCCCTTGCACAATCCGTTAGTATCCCCCGTTGTTCCTGTGAGTCTTTCACACAACAGGTGAGAATTAAAAATTTTTTAAAAATGGGAATGTGTGATTAATACAAAAACCACAAAAATTGGCTGGAGGACTTACGGGCAGGGATACCACTTTTCACTCATTTTTAAAATGAACTGGATTTTAAGTTGGTGGGGTTTTGGTAACCATGGGTGATCAGGACTGAAGAATCGGTGCCCCCTAACTCCATTACTGACCGAAAGGGAAGAATGTCACTTATTGAATCACCAACTTCACTTAATGCAGCACCATAGTGCAGGTGTTTGTTGGAGGTCCCCACCCAACAACTACCTCACCCAGTTCTGCTTAGATGGTTTGATCCAGCGGGATCATAGAATGAGTAGAATTGCTGCAAGCTAAACTTGTAGGGTGGAAAAATGTTACACTCTTCACAAGAGAAACTCCTGTTCTTTTTTCTCTTCCCAGCCCATCCAGTCTGTGTGTGTAACTATATCTCCCTATCTATTCTATATCTATATATGAGTTGATTTTATTCAGTTTATTTTAACAATAAAAACACATTCCTCTCTGATTCTTTAAGACTGTGTAAAGGCCCTTTTGCTGGATGCTTGTTAAACCTCCAAAGATGTTTAGGGACTTAGTTATATAGATTATTACTGTGTTAGAATTATTTATAAAACAGTACCGGATGGTCAGGACTTGAATACTCACTTCAAATAGATGGCAGTGTTGTGTAATTTATTCATGCCAACTTTTGCGGGGAGGTATTTGCAGTTTGTGTCCTGTTGAGGCTTCCACTATATCCTTTTATAGAGTCATAGATTCTAAGGCCAGAAGGGACCATTGTGATCATCGAGTATTTCTTCCTGTATAAACTGTAGTGCAGGCCATAGAATTTCCCAAAAATAATTCCTAGAGCAGATCTCTGAGAAAAGCGTCCAATCTTGATTTTAAAATTGTCAGTGCTGGAGAATCCACCATGAACACTGGTAAATTGTTCCAATAATTAATTACGCTTAGTGTTAAAAATGTATGCCTTATTTTCACTGTGAATTTGTCTAGCTTCGGCTTCCAACCATTGGTTTGTGTTACACATTTCTCTGCTAGATTCAATTATTATTGAAATATTAAATATTTGTTCCCCACGTAGGTCTCCTATGGACTGTAATCAGATCATCCCCTATCCCTCTCTTTGTTAAGCTAAATAGATTGATCTCCTTGAGTCTATCTTTATAAGGCAGGTTTTCTAAACCTGTAATCAGTCTCATGGCTCTTCTCTCCAATTTATCAACATCCTTTGAGTATCAGAATTGGAAACAGTATTCCAGCAATCACACCAGTGCCAAATATAGAGGTAAAATAATCTCTTTACTCCTATTAAACAGTTCCCTATTTATGCATCCCGGATCTCATTAGTTCTTTTTGGCCACTGCATCACACTGGGAGTGCCTATTCAGCTGATTATCCACCCCTAAACCCAAATCTTTTTCAGAGTCACTGCTTCCCAGGGTAGGGTCTACCATCCTGTAAGTGTGGCCTACACATTTTTTTCCCAGATGTACACCTCTACATTTAGCCATATTAAAACACGTATTGTTTAAAGCAATTTGCAATGCTTTCACTTAGATATCCTGTATGTGTACCACACTTATCCATATCTCTGTTACACAAAACAGGATTGTCCTCAGGACCTGAGTGCAAACTTCAGTGGTATCTACAGAGCTACCATAGAAACCTCCCAATCATCAAAAGCGTTTGTTACCCTTGAAACCTCCAGATAACCTATGTTGTATTGTCACAGTCAAACTTAGTGCTAAACCTTCCCTGAAAATTCCCAGGAATGTAGGGAATGTGGTGATAGATTTCCTCATACTGTAGCACCTTTCCATTTGGTATAAATTACTATCTGAGTGACTAGTATCGTAAAGGGGGGGCGTTAATTAGAGCAATAATGAACCACACTTGATGAAAAAATAATTTTCCTACTTTCAATGCCACATTACCCAGAGCACCAATTATTGAAATTATTGAAAAAAAATATTACAATACTTTCCTGTTCTAGTGAGTTTTACAGGTAGCTTAATACAGAAAAGTGGTGTGACTGTTTCTCTTAATTTCTTCCACAAAACTCATCTTATTGGAATTCAGTGTTCTTTCTCCATCTAATGCTGTATCATTGCACCTCTAGAGTGGCATCAAGAATTGTCCAACATTTGTCAGTGATAGAAAAATAGGATTCTCTACAGCTTTACTACAAAGATGAACTTAAATAAACACTCCCCACCTCTCCTCCCCCCCCCCCCGAAAATCAATTTTCTTTCACCCATCTTTCCCATAACAAACAGCAGACGTTATGTAAGCAGGAAGCACAGATATATTTTCAGTAATAGGATAATGACATTAGCGACTATGCATCCTGGGCAAGTCTCCATGAACTTGCTGCGTCTTATCATTCTAATGTTTCTCACAAGCATCTCACAATTGCTTAGATACCAAGGTGAACAGCATCTTTGCAATTCCTAAAATATAGAGGTTCGATACAGGAAGATTCTTGAGCGTATAGATTCCTTGTAGCATTCCCTGCTCTTGTTCAAACACATTCTGCTCAGCCAGTGTAAGGAGACACCTAATATTGCTCGGGCACAGCCTACCTTAGGTGCCATGTTGATGTTGACAGTTGAGTGGATCAAGATTTTTCATTTAAGATTTTTTGTTTTTAAACAAAAAATGGCTTTTCAGTCAAAACAGACATTTTCTATTTTGGAATATCTGTTTTTGAGAAAATTTTTAGCTAAAAAAAACAAACCAACAACAATAACAAAATATTCTAGTTTTTTGGCAACTGGACCAGACAGGTGACACTTTTCAGTTAAACCAAAAATTTGTGTCTGACTAGCTGAAAGTTTTCAGTTTTTTGGTTGCTGAAAACTAAACAATTTTCAGTGTGTGTTTTTATGATGAATACCTGAAAATTTTGTAGAAAAAATTAAACAACAATGAAAAATCTTTTATTTTCCTCAACGTTTTTTTTTGGAGGGGCGGAGAATGCCCTGACCAGCTCTAGTTCTCAGCCAAATAGTAGGTCACCACACAGTTTGGGGTGGGAGGAGTACATGAGGGGAGAAATCTCAGGCTCCTTCCCCCTTTCTCTAAACCATTTCACTAAGATTTTGAAACAGGAATACTCTGTGCCTGCCCCCTCATCCTCCCTGTCTCAAGGTAGGGATGGCCTTTTCTGGGAGTTAGACTTCACCGACCAGTGCCTAGTTAGTTGCTTCCCAGGTGATTGGTTTGAGGTGAGGGATCGGGTGATAGCTTCTTGGTCACCTGGTCCTTGGATAAAAGGCCAAGAAGCAAGTCTGATAGGAGAAAGGTCCTCTGTCTCTTCATATCTCTCTAAGGGGCAGTGAGAGGACTAGGTATATGCACATGATTATAGAAAGGGTCTACCACTTGACCCAGAGTTCAGAGGTCTTTCTACAATGCAGGAGTCTGTGAGACCTTTTTTGTCTTTTGTTGTTTCACAAACACCAGCAGTTGATCAATGTCTGAGTTATCACCCAGCAATGAGGGTTGCCTACTCTAATCTTAATTATCTAAGGCATTGAAGCTAATCCTCGTAGCAAACCTTTAACGAAAGGTGCTTTTTTAATTAATAATGAACATAATGATCCTTCTAGCTGCAAGTGCAAAATCAAATGGAATCAATACCCCACACTTAGCATGTCAGAAAAGGGCAAAACCTATTCTATCTGCAGGTTGAACTGTGCTGATCTGGTACTTAGAACAAAAGCCATTAATTGTCTTAAGTGACTCCATATAATGAAGTTTAGTAATTGGCTTTCATTTTAGTACAGCTTTAAAAGGCTAAACTTCATAAACCTATCTAAGGCCTCAGTCTAAGGTATTGTATAGGTAATAGGCACATGAGATTTAACAAACACCACGTAGCCTATCTACATTATTCCAAAACTTGTTGCAGTACTTAGTGCCATTTCATCTAATTAGCCCACTGTGCAATGAAATAAACTGAGATAGTATTCCAGCTATAGCATAAGTGGGATTGCTTTGTGAGGGAGCAGGGAGTATTTAGCAAGTTGCAAATGTATCTGGCTCATGATGTGTGCTGTAGCTTTCCCTCCAGAGAGTTGGGTTTTCTCTTGCTGTACATGCGCTTTCTCTTACAAGAGAAAGGAGCATGATGCATGTCTAAAAGGAAATAGAGAATACAGATAAATTATAATATTCAGAAACCACACTACCAGCACAGTGCATCAAGGCTTCTCATTTTCGAGCACTGTGATATCAGAACTTACCCTACCTTTCTCGGACAGATGTGTACATGATTATAGAAGGGGACCACAACTTGACCCAACAGTTAAGATGTCTTTCTGCAATACATGTTCTGGTCATGCATGCAAGCAGTTTCAGTCTGAGGAGTCTTGTAGTGCTGCAGAGTGAAGAAAGGAAATCCCCAGTCACAACCACACTGGAACACTTCTCCATGCAGTATTGCATTAAAGTACAACTAAGACGACAGAGAAGTCCTGGATATCTTAAAATGGTATAGATCTGAATAAGTGTTGATAGGGTCTTATATGAGTTTGCAAACAAAAAAATTAATTATAAAGGAGTTAAGGTTGAAAGTGTGTTGCAGTAGAGTCCAGCTAACAAGCAGAAACAATATTATACTTTACACAAATTCTCCACTTTAAAACCATCCCAACCATTAGACTGTCTGGAGAGGAACAGCTAATGGAATCATTTTGGCATGGCCATATCACCCTTCATTGCTCATTCTCAGTCCATCCAGCTTACACCATCTGCTCATTACTGTTATTGTTGTTTGTGTTACTAGCAGTCCCACCTGATATCAGAGCACTGTGCTAGACACATACAAGAAAGAGTAAGAGATAGCCCATGCCCTAAGGAGCTTACTATTGAAAGAGACAAAACAGATAAAGGGAGGGGGAAGATACAAAGGCACAGAAAGATGAAGTGACTTGCCCAAGGTCACACAGTAGGTCGGTGGCAGAGCTGGGAATGAAACCCAGGTTCAAAGTGCCGCCCAGCAGCTGTTATCTCCATCTAGGGTGATCAGATGTCCAGATTTTATAGGGACAGTCCCGATATTCAGGGCTTCGTCTTATATAGGTGCCTATTACCCCCCACTCTCTGCCTTGATTTTTCACCCTTACTAGCTGGTCAGTCTATCCCCATCTGCTCATTAATCCCCAGAAAATGACTTCTCTTGAGTTTGTTCTTGAAGATGAGAAAACCTCAAAATATGAGACGTCTGGATTTTTTAATGGGGGTGCAGTTTCAGTTGGTTTGTACAGGGTTCATTGCTGCCAGTGCATTAGCCAGTCTGAATGCTCAGACTGGCCCAGCCTTCCATTCAGTTTACAATTAGCAGTAGCTGTGCAATGAACTCAAGTCACCATTGTATTGTGAAGACCAGTGGTAATGTCCCTGCTTTTTTGCAGCATGGTGCCCATGCTACTCCAGATCTGCATCACAATAGCTGCTTTCATGCAGTATGAACTGATCTCTCTTTCCATATCTGTATACTCAAAATCCATAAACCATGGAACTCAAGATTCCTTTAAATACCCATTACCGTAAATAAAGGATTGAAAAATATTAAACTATTTTTAAAATGTTTTAAAAATACATGGAAGTATAGAAACCGTAACATGTTTGTTATTGCCAAGAGCCACATACTCTACTTGAGTTTTGATATCCTGGGTTGGCCTTATGCATATTTGACACCAGAGAATAATTTGCTCGCTTCTTCACCTCCACCAAAATATTGAAATGGAAGAAATATCAGTGGAGCAGTGAAAGGTGTCTGCTTCAAACCAGGATGTTTTCTTATTCAATTAGTCAGTATTAGTACAGGTCCAGAGTGCTTTGATGATGTAAAACTCTGTGTAGGTTGCCAGATATTATTCATGTGAAGCTAGAGACAGCTTTTATGCCACATTTTGCCTCATCGTTTTCTCAGCAGGGCCCTGATCCACAACCACTGAAGTCCACAGGAGTCTTTTCCAGTAACTCCCGTGGCCCTTGAAACAGGCCTCAGATATCTGAATCTGACTCTGATTCAGGCCTTTTGCTCTAGCATGATGGTAGGTGGCTGAACTAAGTAAGTGGGCATCTGGATTTTCCTGTGCACTGCACAGAGGTGCTAATTATTTCTGGTAGAGCAAACATGTAATCATTCCCTCATTCTCAAGGCACTGATGTTTTCAAGTTTTGATTATTAATTTACACCAAGAGACCTTAGAGAAGGAAGCTACTTAGAATTTGCAAGAACTCAGTTACATTTGAAATGCACACTATCTCTGTTCAACTTTTAGGTGTTTTTTTCTTCTTCTTTGGTAATTTCTTTAGAATATTTGCAGAAGTAAAAACTCTTAATAGCTTCCCAGGAAAAAGCCCTATTATGGGACTAGGGTTTTTCTTGGTGCACCCCCTAATGGCTGGTTAACCTCAAATCTTCCTCCTTTATTTATATTTGAGGGGAAGAGGGGCCATGATACTCATATGTACCCGCCAATCTGACCTGAGTACACTTGTCCCAAATGAGTTATGGCCCTTCTAAAGATTGTTAGGGGGAGGACAATTTGAAGGGGTAGACAGTAAATGGCTCACTTTAAACTCAAGAACTCGTGGCTTTCCTCACTCTGAGGCAGGAACTCTGAACATTGGTTTGTCTGAGTGGGGTCCTTGAACTTTCACCTACTCATGCCTTCATTCACCATTGTTCCACTCCCACCCTGTCTGTGAGCCCTATGGGTTATAACTTACTTTTGAGATTGCAGTTATGGAGGGACCAACAAGCTGCGTTAAGATTGAGATGAGGTTTAGACATACATCAGAGATTCAAACTCTGATATGTATGCAAAATACAATGTATCCTGAACAAACATTGCAGTTTGCTCTTTCAGGACAAAATAAATTTTCAGTGAATTTATGAGTAAAGCTGTTAATTAGCCTGAGTTAAAATTAATTTTAAAATGGGTCATTTAAGGTATCTAGCAGTCTGTGTTAGACCCTTTTCCCCCAAATGATTTTGAATAATAGAATAACTACAGCCTGCAATATATTATCTCCACAAACACACTAAAAATATTTCAGCCATCTACAAAAGCCTTTGGAAGCAATTGGGATTTAACAATAATTAAAGGGAATAGGCTCTTGAGGAAAATCAGGCAGTTGGCGCTGAATATAGAAAAGCTAAATCCCAGCTTCCATTAATGTTCAGGCAAAACTCCTGTTGACTTCAAGGGGAGCACAGTCTGACCACATGTTTTCTCCTGTATTTAGTCTGATGGATATGGAAACATAGGTTTCACAGTGGAAAACAATTTGCTTTAATAATGAAACATACAGGGGGATTAATACCTTGTGGCAGAATAATTGTCATGGGTTAGTAGTTGTATTACTCTTTCAATTGAAGAAAAAAGCAAAGTGACTGAACATACGTAGGCCAGATAATCAGCTGATGTAAATCAGCGTAGCTCCAATAAATCGGTGGAACTATGCCAGTTTGCATCAGCTGAGAATGTGGCCCACATATTCTGAAGAACCTGCAGGCTTGTAGCCCTTTTTGTAGCAGCAATAGTATTAGGGTATGTCTGCACTGTCAGAGTTACAGCTCCGGCAGTTACAGCGCCGCTCAGAGAACGCTGAAGGGAAACCGCTGTTGCGTGTTCACACCTTCAGCTGCCTTCGCAATAGCGTGTTCACACTTGCAGTGGTATTCGGAGCGGTGAACTCGGGGCAGCTATCCCACAGAGCATCTCTTCCTCTTCTGCCGCTAAGAGTTGTGGGAAGGCGGAGGGGATGGTGGGACATCCTGGGCCCTGTCCCAATGCCCAGTGATGCATTGCTTTGCATCCCAGCAACCCCTGTGCTTCCGTCAGCATTTGGCGCCATCTTTCAGTGGTTTGTGTACTGCGTGCTATGCCTCTGGTCTGCAGGAATGGATCCCGCACTGTTGACCAATATGCTGCTTGCTCTCACTAACACGTTACAAGTGGCAGTGGAGTTATTTCTTAAACTACAAAGGCAAGAGGAGTTCGACATTGATCTTGCCATGCATAGTAGCTACGACACGAGATTGCTTGTGTCATTCACAGAGGTGCTGACCACAGTGGAACGCCGCTTTTGGGCTCGGGAAACAAGCACTGAGTGGTGGGATCACATTGTGATGCCCATCTGGGATGACGAGCAGTGGCTGCAGAACTTTCGGATGAGGAAAGTCACATTCATAGGACTGTGTGATGAGCTCGGCTCAGTCTTGCGGCGCAAGGACACGAAAATGAGAGCTGCCCTGTCATTGGAGAAGCACGTGGTGATTGCACTGTGGAAGCTGGCTACTCCAGACTGCTGCTGATCGGTCGCTAACCAGTTTGGAGTGGGAGAGTTGACCATTGGATTCGTGTTGACGGAAGTGTGCAGGGCCATTAATCGCATTCTGCTCCGAAAGACCACGACTCTGGGCAACATGCGTGACATTGTAGATGGCTTTGCACAAATGGGCTTCCCTAACTAAGGAGGGGCAATAGATGGCACGGATATTTCAATTCTGGCACCAGACCGCTAAGCCACCAAGTATATTTATTGGAAGGGGTATTTCTCAATGGTTCTCCAGGCGCTTGTGGATCACCGTGGGCGCTTCATGGACATTAACGCAGGCTGGTCCGGAAAGGTGCATGCCGCATGCATCTTTTGGAACACTGGCCTGTTCAGGAAGCTGCAAGCAGGGACTTTCTTCCCGGACCAGAAGATCACCGTCGGGGAAGTTGAAATACCATTGTGATCCTGGAAGACCCTGCCTACCCGTTAATACCGTGGCTTATGAAGCCATACATGGAGCATCTTAATAGCAGCAAGGAGCAGTTCAACAACAGGCTGAGCAAGTGCAGAATGACTGTTGAGAGTGCTTTTAGCTGTTTAAAGGCCCGCTGGCTCTGCCTCTATGGGAGGCTGGACCTGGCCAATGACAATATTCCTATGCTTATAGCTGTGTGCTGTACGCTCCATAATATTTGTGAAGGGAAGGATGAAAGCTTCACTCAGGGCTGGACCACTGAGGCTCAGCACCTGGGGACTGAATTTGAACAGCCAGAGACCAGGGCTATTAGAGGGGCACAGCACGGGGCCATAATGATCAGGGATGCCTTGAGGCAGCAATTTGAAGCTGAAAGCCACTAATATTTGTTGCTCGGGAGTGCAGTGCTTGTAATGCTAGGAGGTGATTGTGATTGGTGCAGACGATGCACTATGAAGGTTGAAAAAAAATTGCCTGTTACTTTGCAGGGCTCTCTTTGCTTTCAGTTAATAGACTAAAGATTGCTTTCAAACCAAAACAATTATTTTATTAAAAAACAACAACTGGAGGGGAGAGACAAACAAAAAAACACATCAAAACTGTGGGGGATGTGGGAAGGGAGGGTTCCAGGAGGAGGTGGGGTCCCAGGACGGTTAAAGATTTGTGTATGTCCAGGTATCATATGTAACCTGCTCCATTGGAGTACAGTGCAGCTGGTACTGTACTTCAGAAGGGCTAAACTGCAGAGGGACGGGTGTTGAGAGCACTGGGTACTGGGAGTCTGCAGGGCTGGACTGTGACGAGGGAGGAGTGAAATGCAGCGGGTACAGATTGGAGCCAGGAGGTTGATAAGAGTGTGTTGGCGGTGTCTAGGGGGCACATGGGAAAGAGTTTTGTGACAGCAGTTGCAGGGGAGGGCAGGCGCAGAGCTGCTTGGTTTGCAGTGCTCATAGCACCTGGAACGTGTCTGCTTGGCGCTCCATAACTTTTAAGAGCCGCTCCATGGTTTCATTCTGGTGCACTGTGTTTTCCTTTCAGTCCGTCTTCTTACTGTCCTCCCACTCCTTCAATTCTTGTTTTTTGGCCATGGAGTACATCATGACATCATGCAGAAAGTCCTCTTTAGTTCTTCGTGGCTGCTTTCTAATTCTGCGCAGTCATTCAGCCAGTGATAACAAAGGCTGGGCTCCCAAGGTCATATCTGTGCAGCCAAAATGCAATGTTTTACAGAAGCAGTATTGTTTGCAACACACAGACCACTGATTCAGTGATTTAAAACACAGCCACTATTCACATACCTGTCACTAACTGGCTGAACCCAGGCAAGCCACAAGACTCCCAAAATGGTGAGTAACCGCAGGGGAAGGGGAAATCAGTGTTCTAGGACCGTACTGTACACTGGGCACATGGCTCTTGGGGAGAGCCAGAACGGTGCGAGAGGGGCCTTATAATCATTACTGTCCCCACATTTTCCACAGGCTGTTCATTATGGAAGATACCTCGCTGCTGAGGGTGAGCAGGGAATCAAGGGATGGTCTTCTCGAAGACTGCAGCTCTTTCCCTGGTCCTTATGCTGCTTGCCTGTGTGCAGCAATGGTCCTTCCCACCCTCCCCCCCCAGTGATGGCAGAGTGGCACAGAAAAGTTACCCTTAATGGGGAAAGAAACAAAACAGCTCTGCCAAAGATCCTGCGGCAGCGGATTGCCCAGTATCTCCATGTGAGTTTCCTGTGAAGAGAGGGAGTCAATCAACACCCTGTTCCATCACTCAGACTAGGCACGTGGTGGTAAGCGCATCATACAGACAGAAGCCTACTTTCTGCAACCCTCCTGCTCCCAACAACTCACTTCGGAGATTCCCAAAATCAAAGCTACTTACCAGGGGCCTCCTCTCCTGTTTGCACTTCGCCAAGCTCCGACAGCTGTGACTGGCTAACCTCCTCCGGGGTATAGAAGAACTCCTGGCTGCCTGCATCTCTGACCTCCGAGTCATGCTCTGCCCCGGGTCTCCCTCTCCCTCCACATCCTCTTCCAAGATTTCCTCCTACTGGATCGGTTCACTCTCAACTGGCACCCAAGTATCCACAGTGGCCTTCTGTCCATAGGTATCATAATTCCTATGGCTGGAGCGCAGCTGAGACTGCACAGCCTCCTCTCCCCAAATGCTGATGAGGTCCAGCAGCTCGGCATTGTGTCGCTTCTCTCTGTCCCCCTGTGCAGGGACTTGGGGCTACTTGCTCTGTATAAATGTGGATCCAATATCCCTTCTCTGAGACGCGCTGAGACCACTGCACGCGTCACCGAGCAAACAGGAAGGGGACTTTCAAAATTCCCAAGGAATTTAAGGGGTGGGGCTGACAGTTGCTCACCTGAGGGCAGGGCAGTAGAGTTCATACCGATGACCAGAGAGGCGAGAACTGGCATTGTGGGACACCTCCCGGAGGCCAATCGCAGCGCTGTAATCGCCACGGTGTCTACACGGGCACCGCAGCGCTGTACCCCGGCACAGAAACCTCTACGCCTCTTGTCGGGGTGGGTTTTTTACAGCGCTGCAACTGTGCAGTTTCTGTGCACTAAGTAGCTTGGCAGCGTGTACCCCTCGGGAGTTACAGCACTCAAAGCGGCTTTACTGCTCACAAACTTGCCGGTGTAGACAAGGCCTAAGAGGAGGGAGCTGTTTTAGCAAGAAGCAGTTAAAGTTAACACAGTGGAATCCAGCAGTATGAGAGAGAGAACACGCAAAGAAGGAGAAACCAGGAGCATTGGCACAAAGATTGTATCACTAAAAATCCCCTCCACCGTAGAACGATTTCTGCTCACTTCTGATTATTAAAATATGAATCAGTATAGACTGTTTGTGACGAAGACAATGGCGAACTTTCCAAATGCCCTTTGGAGGAATTGGGAATATTCAGAAGGTGAAATTCTATACTCACTTGCACGAAGTTTGAGCAACTCTGCAGGACTTAGGATAGATGTCCCGTCTCTCTGTCCCCCTGTGCAGGGACTTGGGGCTATTTGCTCTGTATAAATATGGATCCAATATCCCTTCTCCCAGCTTCTGACAAGCACCATGCCAACAACAGTCCCCTTGACAGAGGGCCTGTTTGGAGTCTGTGTCAAGGAGCCTATAACTGTCTTGGGGTTCATTAAAAAACACACCAATGAATGAGAAAGGAATGAAACTTTAATAAAACAAACTGGACAGCATCTTTGGTGAATTGCTGCACACAGCTTTGGGGTGTTCCCAGCCCTCTCCTCCAGAGCACATCTCCAAATTCCTATGTTCATAATACTGTCCCTTATGAGGGAGCATCTCTAAATCATAATTTTCTACAAACATCCATACAGAGCCCACTTCCCAAAGCACCACAGGTATGGTGCTTCCCCTGAGCAGGAGTTGCTCCTCTGCCCTACTCCATGGAGAGGCAATCCAGAGCTTAAGTGGACAGAGGAGTTTGCACAGTCCTCTACGTGGACAAATTTTCCTTGATATAGCGTTCACTCAGTGTGGTTGATAATGATAAGACCTGAGTGACTGTGCTTAACTCATCTGCTCTCAAGACAGAAAATTCTCTGTTTGCAACAGTGCCCTCTCACAACTCAACAGAAAATGCTGCTTTAAGTGATACGGACAGAATCAATATTCCGCCCAGACTCCAAATGGGCCCTATGTCAATGTCCCAGTTTCTAAAGCTCGAAGGCACCATGGCTTTAGTATTTTGGTAAATCACTCAATCTCTGTCATTAAAACATTGGGAAATCAAAACCCACTTGGGTAATGTTCCTGATTTAATGACAAACTCTAATGGTCCATGCCCCGTTAGGTTACTCCTGTGCCCGGGAACTGAAGGGGAAGCACCTCAATAAAGTCTGCTGCAGTTCAACCACTGAAGTCATCATTGGCATTGTAGCAAAGTAATGACCGGCACACATGTACAGCAATATCCCAGCAGATGTTTTTTTGCAGGAATATATTCGCCTAAGAAGGGCAGTAGATTTAGTTGGCAGACTATAATTTTATCAGTGACACCATCAGGGTTCCATTTCGATTATGTCTCAAGCTTACATTTGCATGCCAGAATGAGGAATATTTTCTTCAAAAGGAAGGGTGGGTGGTTTGAACAGAGCAAAGCTTATTACAGTCTTTCCATTTCTCTTCCTTCTCAGCATAGCCTTGGGCTGGATTTAGCAGGCACTAATGTTTCATAGTTAGTTTGTATTTGAAAAGAAATCAGGTGTGATGGAAATCCTGACTATTGCATCTGTTCCTCAACTGGTGTAAATAAGGATAGCTCCATTTAAGACAGTGAAATCAGTGAAAGTAGGTGAATTTACTCCAGCTAAGTTTTGGCTCATTATTGTTTCCAGTTTGTTTGAAGGGTAAAACTAACACAGAACTAAAAAGGATGGGATCTGGTTCTTGACTTCACTCTCCCAGTTTGATGCTAGTGTAAATTCAGTAGAATGAAAAATCACACATACACGCTCTTTAACAATTTCTAGTTTCTTCAGGAAAAATATGAGAAAAGATGCATGCAGAAACAACACAAAGCTTCTGCCTGGCAGAGTTTCAAGTTCTATGTGATTCTTTTCTGGTAGACAATTCTATTTCTTACTGAATATTGAAAATTAACCATGAGCCAGTGAGGATTAATATCATACCTTCATTATCTCTCCTCCATATTTCACTTTGTTTGTTTAGCTTCAGTAAGGGACATTCTTAAAGATACAGAAAAGAACTGAGTGAACCCACCGCCATTCCCCATGCCTTCAATCAGGGTTTTAAATGGCTGTTTTATAGTTAGGTACAAGTCTGTTAGGTCTGTTCAGAAAACAAAACAATAAAGTGTACAGTGGTGGGCATGGCCTGGGCAATACCTCTGACCCCCCATCAAGTTTGACCCTGTGTACGTCATGGGCTGGATCACTTCGGGTGGAGCAGAGAGGTGCAGTGTCCTCCAGTGAGGAGCACAACACCCTGGGATTGGAAGGATTTGTATGTAAAATCTGAAAGAAATTAATAGGGATCAAACCAACAGGATTCCATACAAGCTATTCCAGAGCCCTGTATAATAATTGAATAGGGAATAATTTCATTGCTAGAGCTTTGGGTTGGTTTGTTGGTAACCATCCTATCCAATTCTAAAGCAGAGCTATAATTCTATATTAAATTCCGTAGGATGGTCAAAAAAAAAATAACCCACTATAGAAAATTGATTATATTATCTCAAATTCTATAGGAATTCTCCGTAAGAGACTGAGTGGGAGCAGCTGGTGATTCTACTGTTGAAGGGCTTCATAGAAGGCCAGTTAGCCTGTCAGAGCTGAATTAATTCTTCCATGGCTACACTGGCCATGATTCCTCCCCAACCAGCATGCCTGGTTTTGGGGGCTGGGCCCCTGGGGATTCCATAATGAACTAGACTGGTAAAGCTACTGGATTTTTTCCCCTAATCAGTCCGGCTGCCATCACTGTCATATCTGAGCACCTCACAATCTTTAATATATTTGTCCCTCCCAGAACGCCTGTGAGGGAGGGAAGTGTTGTCACCCCCATTTTACAGATGAGGTGCTGAGGGACGGAGAGACTAAGGGCCAGATTTTTAAAGATGTTTAAATGCCTAAATATGCAGATAGGTGCTTAATAGAATTTTCAGAAAATGGGAGTTAGCCACCTACATGCTTTTGAAAGTCCCATTTGGCACCTACCTGCATCTTTAGGTGCCTAACTACCTTGAAAAGTCTGTCCCATGTGGCTTATCCAAGGTCACAAGTCTGAAGCGGAGCAGGGAGTTGAACCCAGGTTCAGACTGATTCATGATTCCCCAGGATAGGTTGGGCCAATGAAAGATACTGTACTGTCTGCCTTAACAACTCTGTTGGCATTTAGCTTTTCCAGAGCTTTAAAATGCAGTGGTGGCATTGTGCAGTGGGGAGTGGAAAAGGCCAAGTGAGTGTGTAAGTGATTTGTAACTCCTTGTGATGGATTCTGTTGTGAAAATGAACTCCTGTATGTAGAACATTGGGCTGCATCTCATCATGTGTGGGCAAACTAACAGAGACGTGCTTTATATGATTTTATTTTTAAGGTGAGCAAGTCATTTATTCAAAGTGGGGGTGGAGTTAGTGGGGAAGCCAAAAGGGAGAACCTGTGCTGCTGTTGTACTGATGATTTTCTCTCTTTCTCTTTCAGTGAGTATGTTTTTGAACACATTAACCCCCAAGTTCTATGTTGCCTTGACAGGCACTTCTTCATTAATTTCAGGTCTTATTTTGGTAAGTACTAGATACATTATTTTTATTTAACAAAGTTCTTGTTATCCACAGTGTGATGGATGCTGTCATGATTCATAGGGGCAACATTTGGATCGGTCTTTTGTTCCTCTTTTATGTTTGTGCAGTCCAAGAAATTCTTAGTATTTTTTTTCCAAAACAAATGCTTCAGTGTCATTTCTTTTTAAGGAAAGAATAACTGCCAACGGCCCAGCACTTATGAGCAACCCTATAATAATTCAAAAATGAGTTTTAATGTCAAGGGTTGCCATAAACAAATATAATAAAAATAAAAGCCTCCCTTAGAGGGGTGAGAGAGATTCAGAGGTTCTTGGTGTGTTCTTTTTAGACTGTTAAACCTGGTGATGCCTGTGGTAGAAGTATCTCAGTAGAAAAAGTGGGGGAATTTATACTGGTAATGAACCCAATTTCATTGTCATGTTTCCAAGTGATAATTATTAAAACACAGAGAAACATATTTCTAAGTATATCTATATTAGGGTTGTCAAGCGATTAAAAAAATTAATCACAATTAATCGCACTGTTAAACAATAATATCATACCAGTTATTTAAATATTTTTGGATATTTTCTACATTTTCAAATATATTGATTTCAGTTACAACACAGAATACAAAATGTACACTGCTCACTTTATATTTATTTTTATTACAAATATTTGCATGGTTAAAAACAAAAGAAATAGTATTTTTCAAAAAGAAAAGGAGTACTTGTAGCATCTTAGAGACTAACCAATTTATTTGAGCATAAGCTTTCATGAGCTACAGCTCACTTCATCGGATGCATAAAAGTGGAAGAAAAGGAGTACTTGTGGAACCTTAGAGACTATCCAATTTATTTGAGCATAAGCTTTCGTGAGCTACAGCTCACTTCGTCGGATGCATAAAGGTGGTTATGCATCCGATGAAGTGAGCTGTAGCTCATGAAAGCTCATGCTCAAATAAATTGGTTAGTCTCTAAGGTGCCACAAGTACTCCTTTTTCTTTTTGCGAATACAGACTAACACGGCTGCTACTCTGAAATCAGTATTTTTCAATCCACCTAATACAAGTACTGTAGTGCAATCTCTATCATGAAAATTGAACTGACAAATGTAGAATTATGTTCAAAAAATAACTGCATTCAAAAATAAAACAATGTAAAATATTAGCGCCTGCAAGTCCACTCAGTCCTACTTCTTGTTCAGCCAATCGCTTAGACAAACAAGTATTTTTTTACATTTACAGGAGATAATGCTGCATGCTTCTGGTTCACAATGTCACCCCAAAGTGAGAACAGGCATTCTCATGGCACTGTTGTAGCTGGCATCGCAAGATATTTATATGCCAGATGCGCTAAAGATTCATATGTCCCTTCATTCTTCAACCAAAATTCCAAGGGACACGCATTTGTGCTGATGATATGTTCTGCTCAATAACAATCCAAAGCAGCTTTCTTTTTTGGTGGTTTGGGTTCTGTATTTCTGCAACAGAGTGTTGCTCTTTTCAGACTTCTGAGAGCATGGCCCACATCTCATGCCTCTCAGATTTTGGAAGGCACTTCAGATTCTTAAACGTTGGGTCGAGTGCTGTAGCTATCTTTAGAAATCTCACATTGGTACCTTCTTTGTGTTTTGTCAAATCCGCAGTGAAAGTGTTCTTAAAATGAACATGTGCTGAGTCATCATCCGAGACTGCTATAACATGAAATATATGGCAGAATGCGGGTAAAACAGAGCAGGGGATGTACAGTTCTCCCCCAAGGAGTTCAGTCACAACTTTAATTAATGCATTTTTTTTAATGAGTGTCACCAACATGGAAGCATGTCCTCTGGAATAGTGGCTGAAGCATGAAAGGGCATACAAATGTTTAGCATATCTGGCATGTAAATACCTTGCAATACCGGCAAATGCCTCTTCTCACTTTCTGGTGACACTGGAGAACAAGAAGAGGGCAGCATTATCTCCTGTAAATGTAAACAAACTTGTTTGTCTTAGCGATTGGCTGAACAAGAAGTAGGACTGAGTGGACTTGTAGGCTCTGAAGTTTTACATTGTTTTGTTTTTGAGTGCAGTTATGTAACAAAAAAATTTCTACATTTGTAAGTTGCACTTTCACGACCGAGATTGCACTACAGTACTTGTATGAGGTGAATTGAAAAATACTATTTCTTTGTTTATAATTTTTACAGTGCAAATATTTATAATAAAAATACTATGCACTTTGATTTCAGTTACAACACAGAATACAATATGAAAATATAGAAAAACATCCATAATTTTTAATACATTTCAATTGGTATTCTATTGTTTAACAGTGCGATTAAAACTGCTATTAATTGCGATTAATTTTTTTGAGTTAATCAAAAATATGTGAATTAACGGCAATTAATTGACAGCCCTAATATATATTGGATATCTTGATAATGTCCTTTTAAAATATACAGGCTCTTTTAAACCTCTCAGACCCTGGTCCTGCAAACATATATGCTGGGGTCAACCTTAACACCAGCATAAGACTACGTTTCCAAACCAGTGCATCTGTTCACAAGAACTCAATCTTATTGGTCACATTCATGGAAAGAAAATGCGAAGAAGTGTTGAATCCTCAGGGTGTACAGTATCATAGTTATTATTATGCTGGTTTTCAACCTTGATACTGGGAGCTAGTTTGCTACTTAAACAAGCAAGGTTTGTCTTATACTTTTATTGCTGCTCAGTCATTGTCCAGTCCTTTGTTTAAAAATATATCACACATTTATTAACTTGCTGATTACCACAGTTATGATCTCTCCATTTGTAGAGTGCTTACAGGAATGCTCTGCATTACAGCAATAACCTGAAACAGACATTATGACCCCATGCCCCTCCTCACCCCATGTTGCTTGGTGATGCAGTAAAATAACAGTGCAAAAATACTGTTATCTGAGCTGATATAATGCCATATAATCATAAGTCAGTTTGGATTCAAAGCTGAATTTTACAGTTTGAGTCCATCTATAGAAGAAATGTGATTCTAGATGTGTACCCAGCACTTCCATCATCTCATCCTTATTCTTCCCCAGACTGTCACAGCCTGGTACATGGGGAACCAGCAGATCTCACGTAAAACATCAGGTGTGCTGCAGCTGTTCAGAAAGCTGCCTTGCTTCAGTGTTTACAAGCCACTGAAGACAATTACTTAATGACTGCACCTTGGGCATTCTTCAAAACTGCTTGAGCTGAGTCCCAAAGCAGAGCACAGCTCCTCAGAGAAATCACTTCGGAATTTGAATGGAGAGGTTCAGGGGTCACATTCAGATCAGGTGTTAGCTAGTGCAGCTCCTTTGAAGAGAATACATTCAAGGGAAGGTGCAGTGCATTAAATTCAATACACTTGGAGGGTATATTATTAACCGCCACTAACCAGCAGGGCTAGGAAGGACGGGAGAAATATAGTGGCTCCACTGGCATAGCTCTATGCTTGGTGATGGGGAGAGGGGAGTGAAGGCAGTCAGAAGAAGTAGCAGGAGGGAGAGGCTGTCCCTTTGGAAAACTCTGATGGAACTTAATAGGAAGGAAACCAACAGAGTTCTATAGAAATTGCTTCTCAATCAATGCAATTTAGTAGAGTGGGATCTTATATGTAGGTTTGCCTAGCCATCCTGTAGAATTCTAGAGCAAGACTGTATTCAATTCTATAGGATGATTGAAAAACTATAGAAGGGTTCTCATTTTTTTGTTACATTTTCTGTGACTTTTCTAAAATGGGTGACTCAAAGGAGACTTGCAAGAAGGAAGTGGGTCTCTACCTGGGGGATATCTGTCTGACTTGTGTGAAATGTTGGGGAGTGATGAATGGGAGGCAACAAGAAGCATTCAGGTCCATGATTTGGGGATTTAAAAATGTAGCATTAGAAAGAACCAGAGGGATGGAGGTCTCTAAGTCAGGTAGTGCTGGAGCATAGGCAGCAATGAAAGGTGGTGGGTGGGAAGCCTATTTATCCATGACTCACCAAGAGATATTGTAACTAGTTACAGCAGAATCAGAGTTTCTGGCATGGGGGCAGAGCATTCCCATTGGCATTCCCACCCATGGAAACTGTGCAAGAGGAGATCAGACTGGGTGAGCTAAATGTTATATCTACTTTGAGAAAGACTCACTCCAATAACGAGATCTCTCTATATGTCCAGCCCACAATGAGCAAGTTGGAGGAAATAGAGAAGAGGGAGGAGGAGAGGTGTAAGAAAGATGGAGAGCAGAGGTCTACCCTTAATACTGCCTTTAATTGTCTGGTGATTAGGTACCACAGCTGTGCATGCATGAGAGACACCCGAGATAAGTATATTAATTAAACAGGTAAAAGCCAGGGTGTCAACATTATAGACAAGTTCTGACTGGGATGAGCGGGACATGTGGCCAATGAACTGGGTGGTGGGAAGGGAATTCAGCAGAGGAAAGCTATGGTAAAAGTGATCTGTGGTCAATCACGACAGCTCTGGGAAGTTGTTGTGAGTACTAGGAGATCACTGGTCCATTTAGCCTGGTAACTTCACCTTTGCTCACTAATCTACCATTTCTGACAATAGGCCCAGCAATATGGTAAACTATCTAACCTATCACCAAGCATAATATAGAATATTGTGCAGTAGGTGCAATTCCAGAACACTTAATATTAAAAATGAAAATCTTCAAATGCCGATTAAATGAAAATCTTTTCTAAAACAAATATTCTCTTTTATCTAAATTACTGGGATTTTTGTCTCACTAGCTGTGCTTATATTCTTTGGAATTTTCCACCATATGGTCTGCTTTGGCAAATTTCGTCCCACTGTGAATTGGCTGTAATTACTAAACAGAAGGAGAAATCACAGCTATTGCAGAATTTTAGAAGAAGAGTGGCAAGTGATGGTATAGAAGACACTTCACTCATCTTGTGTTTGTGTCATTTCCAATGTATAGCAATGACTCCTGGTGGTGATCAGCTTTGGAGAATAGAGTGTTATATGCTAATCTCAGGTTGCTCATCTTTAACGTGGTACTTTCCCCTGTCAGTTTGCCTCTCTTTTCCTCTTACTCCTCGGGTGGAATTCTGGCCCCCCTGAAGTCAAAGTGTGTTTTGGCAGTGACTTCAGTGGAGCCGGGATTTCACCACTTCTTTCCAATCTGCATAGCTCAGGAAAGTACAGAAGACTGCTTTATTTCTGTTACAACCAACCTCGCCAACTAATGGCAAGGTTGCTTGTAACAGAAGTAAAGGAGTCTACCTTACATAATTTAAAATGAACAACTCGGGTGTTCCATCCCTGCTTCTCTCCCTTACAAGTCATTCACGGGATAAAATCAAGGCCTAAATAAAGCCCCTAACTGCATCACACATACAGGCACGTCAGGGAACTTGGTTTCAACCCAGTTCTTGGTTTCAACTTGGTTCTAATTTGTATTGTAGCAGACGTCACTTAAGAAAGAGAAAATTTCTGAAAAGATATTTTGTTTTTCTGATTCAGTCTCGGGCTGCAGACTGGACTCCCATACATCCTGAGCAAAGCACTGGAACACCAGGATCTGCTGGTTCAATGAAGCAGACTTATGTATTTTCAAAGGTGCTGTGCACCGAACATTCTCACTGATTTCAGTGGGAACTGGGGTTACTAGGCACCTTTGAAAATAAACCCACTAGCTGCTACAAATGGGGGAGTAACATTTTGAAAAACACATAAATGCCTTAGGAACCTCAGTCCCATTTTCAAGTGACTTAGGCATTTAGGAACCTAAGTCTCATTGAAAGTCATTGGGGCCAGGATGGTATTTATGCAATGTATACAGTACTTAATTTGTGCCAGGGCTAAGCCCCAGCATCTCTACACTTGATAGTTCATAGCCCTGGTGTCTCTGGGCTTGCCATGTCAGCTATGAAAGTAAAAAAATTGCCTAGAATCCAGAATTCACAAAAATCAGGATGCATTTATGTTCTTAGCTATCTGCAACCAACTGCCCAGCTTGACAAATGCTTGTGAACCTGGTTCTATCTGTTTGCACAGTCTCCTCTCCTCTCCTCTCCTCCACAGGTTCCTTTTCTCCCCTGTTCTTCCCTTTTGATTTCTTCAAGGGGAGCAGTTTCTGGGACTTGGAGTTGTCAGAAAGCACTGTGAAGTAACTCCTTTCAGCAGTCTCCATGTAATAATGTCCTCCCACCTAGGAAGTGCGACCTCGAGCTGGATGAATAATGGTTTTTTCGGTTCTCTGGCTTTGTGCGCTGTGGGATGTAGAAACACATATTCGTTGATCTCCTGTTTTATGTAAATTGCCAGCCCGAATTTTGGGTGGCAATTGTTGGCTATGAGTTTATGGCCATTGATGTTGTGAGTAAGGACACTCGCCTAGGATGTAGGAGACTGAAGTTCAAATCACTCTTCCAGGGACTTTAATTATTTGTACAAAGTGGAACAGCCCCAGTGAGGCGACTGAATATCCCATAGCCCAGTGGCTTGGACATTTTCCTGCAGTATAGAAGATCCAACTTCAAATCCCTTTTCCACTTCAGGCAGAAGGAGGAACTGAATCTGGATTTCCTACATCTTAGGTGAGTGCCCCACCCACTGGGCTAATGCTGGTAAGTGAAGTGGGTGGGGCACCACCACCTCTTTTTCCTCTGTCCATTTTGTGACCTTAGTCCTCCTTTCCAGTTCCAAACAAAATGTTTCATTTCAACATTGCCGAAAACTTTTGAGTTTTTTTTGATTCAGTGGAAACTACATGATGAACTTGACACAAATCCCCAAATAGTTTCGGTCGACCCAAATCTGCATTTTTTCGGGAATAAGCTATTAGTCTGAAAAAATTCTCCCATCGCTCTGGTGTCAACTTTCCCATATTGTAGTGGGGTCCTCAAAGTTCTTTAGCTACTAGGCTCGGAATTATGGGACATCTCTATCACTCAATTCAGTAGAAGATGGTGGAAGATGATGACCTACCTGCAGTCCACCCTGTTAAGTGGGAAACCATGGCTAACATAATAAAACTGGTGACCAAACATGGACAGTTGACCTCCTGGTCCAAAGAGCAACAAAATAAGCCTACCTTTTCAGGTCCAATATAAAAGGCAAATTGGACCTGGGGTAAAGATCTGCCAGTTGAACAGTGAAGGTCTCTTACTGTCCAAGTCTGACTACCTGAAGAAAATGCTGAAGACAACTAACATCAATGTCCTCACCCTCCTGGAGACCCATGTTACAAACAAAGAAAAAACCTGTTGCTACAAAATCAATGGCTATCAACTCATAGCCAGCAATTATCATGAAAAATATGGGGTGGCAGTTTACATAAAGCAGGAGATCAATGAATATGTGGCTCTACCTCCACAAAGAAATAACTACGATATCCTTGCACATCAGCAAGCTAATCATCGTTCATGTATATAAACCATCTGGTGCACAGTGGCCTCAACCAGCTCTGCAAAATGCATAGGACCCTGCTGTATTTGTGAACAACTGTAATAGTCACCAAACATAATGGGCCTATGCATCAAACAATATTGCAGGTGAAGAAGTGATACACTGGGTGCTGGCAAATTATATGCTTCTCCTTTTTGATACAAAACCATGCGTCATTTTCCATTCTGTAAGATGGTGCAGAGGATACTGCCCTGACCTGACGTTCATCTGTAAAGATGATACATTCACCCCGATACTCCATTGTGGATCATCCTCAATGACTTCCCGAACAGCCAGAACAGACCAGTACTGACCCCAAATCCCAGTTCTCTACTCAAAATTGGCACCATGCTGGAACTTGACAACAGCAGACTGGGCCACTTTCAGTATGACTACAGACAGTACAATCTCTTGCATTTTCCCAATGTCAAAGACTTTGACTATTTTATTGTGCTCCTTATTTCTGATGTAAAGAAGAAAATCCCCTGTGGACACAGGTCATTGAACGCTCCTTGCTGGACTGCAGAGAGCCAAGAGCTCCTCCACATATATGATCAGTGTGGAGACCCAGAAACTGGAATCACTGGATGCACCAAGGCAGAAATGGTGACTTCAGTGTGTAGAAGGTCTAAACTTCACACACTCGAGCAGACACGCCTGAAATCTGCTTGAGACACTGGGGGGCTGCAAATCCCACACAGGCCACTAAGCTGCAGGTGAAACCAACGCCATTGCTGCTAAACTTTTGTGGACATCAAAACAACCAGTGGACAAACTGTATCTCAGATAAGTCCAACATCAGCCTTGGCAGGTGATGTCCAAATGTGCTCCATTGTCCCAATGGACGTTGACACAGTCATTGCAGCCACGAAATTGGGAAAAGCAGCAGGAAAAGATGGTATCTCTGCTGAGTTCCTATATAACCTCGGCCCACTCGCATGGAAATGGAGGATGCAGCTTTTCACCAACATTCTGGAGACGGGTGAAATCCCCCCCATATGGAGAGAGGTCAAGGTCATTGCACTCATAAAGCCTGGAGAACCTGAAGATCACTCCTCTAGTTATAGGCCAATTTCCCTTTTGAGCACCACCTGCAAGGTGACGGAGTGTATGGTTCTGAACCGATTCAGGCCCACTGAGGATGCCTGCTTACTCAAGAAGCAAGCTGATTTTCGATCACACTTGCTGCAACCAGTCCTGGCCCACACTACAAACATCGAGACTGGATTCCAAGGAAAACTCAAGACCCAGTACTGCTTTCATAGATCTGTCAGAGGCATGTGACAGAGCCTGGAAGGGATGGTCTGCTACTGAAACTGACCAAAGTGATTCCCCATGTGCAGAATCTCAGGTTGCTTACACCATGCTTAGTGGCTGAAGGATGCATGTATACCTTGCAGGTTAAATCAACAAGCTGCTCACTCTGTATAATGGGCTACCAAAAGGCTCTGTACTTGCTTCAACATTCCACAAGGTATACTCGAGTGATATGCTTGAAAAAATAGCGCAGAAGTTTGCGTATGCTGATGATTTGGCACTCACAGCTTAGGCCGGAAGCTTTAAAGAACCATTACATCTGACCTTAAGATCGTGGAGAGCTTCCAAAAGTGGTGGCTAAGACCAAATCTGAGCAAATTGGTTGTCTCTATTTTCCACCATGACAGTAGAATCGCACAAAACACTCCAACTGTTGAGTTTTCTGGTGAAAGTTTGACTTATGACCCAAAGCCAACATATCTCGGTGTCGTTCTTGACTGCACACTGACCGTTCGTGGCCACCTCAAGAAAGTAGCCTGTAAAGTAAAGACTTGCATCAACATTACTCAAGAGTCAGCAGGAACAAGATGTCTTGGTGCTACAAACACCAGCCTTTCCCCTAGTATAATCAGTTGCAGAGTACTGTGCACCATATACACTTGTATCAAACCATATGAATCATTGTGGCAACTTTAAAATCAACATCTCTACCATGGCTTTCTGTATTAGCAAACATCAGAGTTCCATTGAAATATAGCCACAGCACGACAACTTAAATGCATTGAAGACTATTCAGAACTTCCCATCCGGCAGGTTATGGATAATATACTCCAACAATGCCAGAAATTGCAAAAATCGTTGTGGACCACACGTGACCACTTCATGTCTCTGGATCTGGCCAGTAAATGGCAAAGTGTCTGGACCTCATCTCTCATTCCAGACAAGCACCTTATTACAACAAGGCACCCTTCCTGTTTCGACTTGCCACGTAGACTTTGGTTCACATTGAACTGCATCTGAACAAACCATGAAGATGCGACTACTTGATGCACAAGTGGAAAATCAGACTCCCCTTTTGTGACTGTGTTGAGAACATCCAAACCATCAAACATATGATAACGCAGTATCCCGAATATGGATTCAAAGGTGAATTGGATGATATCCACAATGTCACAGAGGAGGCCTTGAAATGGCTTAAGGACCTACAACTCCATCAGTAGAACATTGTTCTGCAGATGCCATGCGCACACACGCACGAGAGAGAGTTCAGTAGAGTGTCATCTGGAGTGGGAGAACCAGAGGGGTGGTCGTTCATTTCCCCATGAGGACACATGAGGATTGGGGGAAGAAGCATTCCTTATCTGACAGATGGGATGGAGAGGGAGCAACTCAGTACCATGATGATCTGAAGGGTTATCTGTAGGAAATAATGTGGGGTCTGAGTAGAGGGGACTGTAGTTGGTAGTAGAGAAAGGCTTGGGAGAGAAGGTGTTGAGTGAATCTGAACCACCAAGTGGCCCTGCAGAAATTGGTTTAGTGCCAGCCCTCGTGAACAGAACCTGCAGGTTGTCTGAGTTACATATGTGAACTTAGCCCTACAGTTTTTCAATAAATCTACTGATTAACTCATAGGGGAAAAATAAGGATTAATAATGGGCTGATGTTTTGTACAGAGTTTTGTAAGCAGTTTCAAGTATTGGGAAGGACTATACTCAGAAATATGGAAACACTAAAAAAAGAAAGAAAAAAGGCCATTCATGCACAGTTTCCAACTTAATCAATATCAAGAAGTACCTCAGATTTTTCAAGAACCCTTTACTTGAATAATTTTCAGCGCTGTTACTATACAGAAGTTTGGCTGCTTAATTCAAATATTACTTCAAAACCCTCTGAGATTCTCTCATTACTAATGTGTGTGTTTATAATTTTTTCAATCAGAATGGATTTTTACATTTATCTGAAAGAGTCTTCATTTTCAGATCTGATATATATTGTTTCCTGCAACACACATGCCACTGCCATCAGAATATATTTTTTTATTTTCATTATTAAAATATTAGGATATATATAAAATTGTCCTGACAATGAAATCTATTAGTCGGTGAGATAATTTCCCAAGGGAAACCACTGGAGATTATAATACCAGGACCAATCCTGCATTGGCAGGGGATTCATTAGTGGTTCTGTAAATATGTGTGGGGACGGAGGTATTGATTAGATAGTAGGAAAGCCAGAGTCTATTTATTTTCATCTCTTTCCTTTTATGGCTTCTGAGAAATTCTGAGTGGTAAATGAGAAATGTTAAGAATGGATAAATAAATGCTAAGAAATGTAAAGTAAAATCTAAATAGATGTGAGAGCATTAATGAAAATCATATGCATTAGAGTCCATGGAGAACATGGGGAGACAAAATATGCACTGGTAATGTGATATCCCCTGCTTCTGTTCTAGATATTTGAGTGGTGGTATTTTCGCAAGTATGGGACATCATTCATTGAGCAGGTCTCCGTGAGTCACTTGCGCCCTCTGCTGGGTGGGGTGGACAATAACTCCCCCAACAACTCTAACACAAGCAATGGGGACTCTGATTCAAACCGACAGAGTGTTTCAGGTAAGAGAAATCCTGTCTGCTGCAAACAATTAACTGTGAACTTGACTCTTTTTCTCTCCTGTTTAACTGGAAGAAATTGGTGGCTTTTTACTATGCTTTCACTGCAGAAAAATGATAAAATATCCTCTTTGCTCACACTGAACAAATTACTTGCCTGACATTCATTCAAAATCTTCACTTTAAATTTTAATTGGTCTGCCCTCATTGTGTTCAGAAATTAAGTCATAGATCACTCATATGTTAAAATGATGACTTTTACTGTTTATTAATGCTGTAAGCCTGCTCCCAGGAAAAGCAGAGTGAAAACCAGCTGTATATACACACATCTGTTTTATTTGTTTGGTGTGGTTTGGTATTTAAATTGGATTAAAATTTGGGTGAAATAATGTGAAAACAACTGCAGTTCACTTTGTATGGTGAAAAGCTGACACCTTAGTTTTTAAAATTCAAATGTCTTGAAGTCAGTTTGTAGGGAGAAAAGCAGAATTGATTGTTTATCTAAGGAATTTATCCAAGGAGAGTGAAACATCTGTGATTATTAGTGAATGAAATATTAGTGATTAAGGTCCTAATACTGCAAAGAATTACTCACATGTGTAGAGTTAGGCATGTACTTAAGTCTTTGCAGGATCAGGGCCTAAGAAGATGATGCCTGAAAGTCAAATTGTGTCCACGTCTAAATAGCACCACAGGTTAATTAGAGGAAGTAAGACATCCTTTGTACTCCAGAAATACACACACACACCCCTTTCCTACATTTCCACTGAAGGCATGGAGGGGGAAGCCTGGTCTTTATACCTAGCGTGAAATGTTGACCTCATTGAAGTCAATACTCCCATTGAAATCAATAGAGCCAGGATTTCACTTGCAGTGGGTGCAGATAGCTGGAGAACAGGTGAATGGAACAGCGAGTAACCATCTGCTGCTAGTGTGGACCAGCGGCAGACCAGAGCAGAATTGTACCTCCCTGAGGTACTGCAGAAGTGGTGCAGCTATGTGCCACCCTTAAATAGGGCAGGTTGTAAAACACAATCTTACCCTCAACCATGACCATGTAAGGCTAACTGTAAAATTGTCTTGTTTTCCAATAAGAGAAATTGACTAATTGCTCAGAGGTAATTATGTCTTCCTAAATACTGATTGCTCAGATTGTATTAGCATAAACCAAAGACAGACATTTCCCCTATATTTCAGAAGTTTCTTAGAAATGACACACATTCTTTTTACATTATTGTTGCAAAAGGCAAAGCAATTCCCATTTCTTTTACAGAAATGCTTGTTTAATGAGTCCATTATCAAGAGAATCACAGAAAGATCTCAAGAATACTTATCTGCTTTTGCATTATATTATTTTTAACTTAATGTGAATAGTTCATAAGTACTGTTTGCTTTTCATTTTAGTAAGAAGTGGCAGCACTGTGGTTTGCAATAGCTTAGAGGCTGGTTCTGTTCCTGGCTGTGGCATAGATTTGCTGTGTGACCTTGGGCAAGTCATAGGCAGCTAGATTTTTGAAAGAAGCCTCTGTTTTTTGATGCCTAATGTGAGACACCTTGGGCCTGGTTTTCTGAGGTGCTAAGCACCTGCAGCTCCCATTAACTTTAATGAGAGTGCTGGGTGCTGCAAATCAAATCCCTGGTGTCTCAGTACCCAAAAATTGAGGTCCTCAAATTCAGTGATTGCTTTTGAAAACGTTGGCCTTAACTGTGTTGTGTCTCTCTAATAACAGCTGTATTATCTCTCTATACCCCTGCCATTTCTGAAGTGCTTTGAGATCCTTACATGGAAGGTCTAGAGGTTAACATTGTTATTTATTTATATCATTTTGGACACACGTGCATTTGTTTGCTCTGTACTCATGTGAAGACAGCAATAGCACAGAAGAAACAAGCCCTGTAATGTAGTGATGAAAAGGGGGGTTGTGATGTGGGTACGGTATTGGACTTGAATTTAGAAGATTGGGCTCCAATTCCTGCTTCTCTCAGAGACTTCCGGTGTGTGCAGATCACTTAACGGCTGATTTTCAGAGGTGCTCAGTACCTGCAGCTGCCATTGTCTCCGGTCGGAGCTGTGGGTACTCAGCACTTCTGAAAATCAGGGTCTTAATCTCTCTGTGCTTCATTTCCTCGTCTGTAAAATGGGGACAATAGAACTTGCCTGTTTCATGGGAGTGTTCTGGGGATAAATGCATTATTGCTTCCAGGGTGCTTGGGTACTCCACTGAGAGGGGCTGTGTAGGTATATAGACACAATACCAGGGAGGCCAATATATTCTCTTTCTAAGAGACTGTTGAGGAATCAGATCTTACAGAAATGACACTATGGTCTGTGCTTCCTTAGATTCATCAAAATCCATGTCTCTGTTTCCCAGTTCATTTTTCTACATAAAAATATGTGTGACTTTTCAAGACGTATAACTGCTTTTTGTTAAGAAAACTGCAGATCCCTTCACACACACGTAATTGTTTTGGCCCCATCTTGCTGTTCAACACATATGTGTTAGGCCTTGTCTACACTGGCATGTAGGGTGCAGGCACTACATATGTAGCAGCATGCCACAGTGACAAGCAGGCTGCGTCTACACTGTGGTTTGTAGCTACGCATCAGTGAAAGGCTCTAGCAGTGAGGAAAGGCTCTGGCAGCTCGGAGCATTTCCCCACTGTCTCCCCCCGCTGTCGGAGTCCTTCCCTGCTGGTGGAGTTTTTCCCTGTGGTGCGGGAAGGCTCAGGCAGCAGGGAAGCAGCAGGACATTATGCTGCTAAAAACAGCAGTGTAGATGTGGGAGGCACCGCTTGGGCATGTAGAGAACCATGTAGGGTACATATGCTAAGCTTCTGGCATCTCTGTACTCCACTCGCCTAAGCCACGTCTCACCATCTCCACTGCTCTTTATACCCATGCTAGGGGGCATGCAATGTAGGTACTCTACACGCTGCTGTAAGGAGTGTGCAGTGTAGACATACACTTAATATTAAAAACCCATTTAGCTTTCCTTAGGGTTGTGTCTCTAGAATCATTTCAGACTTCATTAAATTTATCTCCTCTTCAGGATGTTAAAATATGTCAGAATTAAAGAACCGAGGAAAAGTCTGTGAAAATGAAAAAAATCAATAAACGAGAAAGGGTCTTTGTTTAGATCTGCTACATTTATGTCAGTAACCTCCATCATGTTTCTTGTTAAATCCCGGTAGAGTATATTTCACTCCTGCTCATCAAGGTTTATCAGAAATTCAACGGAGTTCACAAGTGAAATACGTCTGGTAGCCTCAACAATCTTGGTCTCCACTGGACATTTTCTACATTATGAAACCTCTATACAGCTTAGCAAAGCTCAGCAGTTGACATTCCCATCTCGGGAGAGTTAAAAGTCTTACGCAGCAGCAGTGTTGTACTGTGGACCAGGGTTGGACTGCATTGATAGAGAGCATGGGAAAGGGCAGCCTGTATGTGTCAGTGCTTTTAACCACACTTCAGCAAGTCCAAAATTTACCCAAAATTTTATAACAGACACTCTCAAACCTCTTGCCAAGATTTTCTGCTGTAAGGAAATAGCTGAAAGAGCTCTTGCGTTTCAATTTATATGCTCTGTCATAGAAGTGCCGTGTGATAATCGCTTGGTCTCTCTGTGCCTCAGTTCCCTACCTGTTGAATGGGGACGATTGCCCTACCCTGCCTCACAGGGGATATTGTGAAGATAAATACATGCAAGACTGTGAGGTGCTCAGATAGTGTGGTGATGGGGTCGGATAATTATCTAAGATAGATAGAGTATTCCATCAGAACCACTTCCACCTTTAAGTCCACTTTCAGGAATTCGATAACATCTATGAACCTGGGTGCTGCACCTTAAGAAGGACATGGGTAAATTGGAGAGAGTCCAGAGGAGAGAAACAAAAATGATAAAAAACAGTTTAGAAAACCTGACCTATGAGGAAATGTTTAAAAAAAACTGGGGATATCTAGTCTTGAGAAAAGAAGACTAAGGGTGCACCTAATAACAAGCTTCAAATATGTCAAGGGGATGGTGATCAATTGTCCTCCATGTCCACCGAAAGTAGGCATAATCTGCAGCAAGGGAGATTTTCGCTTAATCTGCATCAAGGGAGATTTTGATCAGATATTAGGAAAAACTTTCTAACTATAAGGGCAGGTAAACCCTGGAATGGGCTTTCAAGAGATGTTGTGAAATCTCCATCACTGGAGGTTTTTAAGAACAGGTTGGACAAATACCTGTCAGTGATGCTCTAGTTTATTTGGGTGTGCCTCATTTTAGGAGTCTGGACTTGATGACCCCTCAAGATCTGTTCCACCCTATATTTCCATGATTCTAGGACTGTATATTAAAGCCTGTGAATTCCTTAATAATGCCATCATATAATCCCTCTGGAACACCTGCATGGTGTTCATATCTTCCAAAAAAATCAGTACTCTGAACGTCACTGTAGAATGTGTGCCTGAAAAGACACAATACTCTTCCATAAGACCTATCTAGTTATTCAGTAATTGGGACACTACTGTGATCTGTCAGTGTGCTATAATGTAAGAGATGTGCTTTCCAGACTATTATAAATTAAAATAGGGATATTCCCTCTAATTTCTAAATCTAAATGACTGAAGACGTCTGTTTTATGTTTGATTCCCCTCCATTTTCTTATGCTGGCATTTGTTTATTGGAGTGTAGCAAATATCCTTGTCTTCAGAATACCAGGACTACAGCTGCTCTATTCAGACTCTGTTATGAGCTGATGCAAAGATAGAAACAACAAAGGGAGCATCTTGTATAACCAGCTAAACTAGTGCCCAGTTACTCCCAGGATAGGAGAGACTGGAAAGGCAGTGAAACACCATTTTTTCCCCATTTGCACCACCCCAGCCAGGTGTTCTGACTTCTCATGCACCCAAGGATTTAGTCCAATAACTTTAAAGTTAAGCAATCAAGCAAAAAGAATGACATCACAGTCATCAAGCCAGTGTTAACTGCCTTCTTTGCTATTTATTGCAATCAGAGTAACCGGACCATTTAATTATTCTTCAGGGACTGAGATGTCTGATTTTACCTTAATATGTACTATGGTTTGAAAAATCATATTTTGTATTAATCACCAGAGACAAGCTTGGCTAACAACCACCCTCTCCAGCTATACTAGAGGATGGTTGGAAACTGTTCAAACACCTCTGCTGTTGCAGGCTTATAGTCTTCTAACCTTAGCTGACTGCTGTAGTGATTTAGACATGAACAGGGAAGCATTTATCTTCTTCTAGTGTTGTCTTTATTGTAGTAAGTTGCAATGTTTTGCTATCAGAATGTAATATTAACGTGAGAATTTTATTGCAACAAAATCTTTCTTTTTTAACGACTGCCACTCCTTTTCCCTTCCTTTTCTTTTTTTCTAAAGAGACGTTGTGAGCCTGCTTAGGCCCCAAATCTTACTTTCCTTAGAAGTGATATAATCTAATGAAGAGACTGCTTTGGACATTAAGTACCTAAAATATAGTAGAAATCCTCCACTCCATCACCAAGGGCCAAATTCGAGTTCAGATGCTTCTACAGTGTGGAACCACAGCTGGAGATAATACAGCTCAGCAGGGCTGTGGGCTGTGGAGAACCTACCCCTATACGGAGGAAGGGAGGTGTTACATTTGGAGGGACTTCATCAAGGAGACCAAATAAGGACTCCATGCCAGCCATTCCCTCTCGCTGCCTAGGAGGGCCCAGTCCTCTGATCTGGCTGAGCTCTGCTCAGCACAGAACCCAGAGGGATGGGAGTGTAATAGCAAATGTAGTCATATTAACACCTTTATTCTGCCCTGTAGTCATGTAACACCTTTATTCTACCCTCCAATGCCAGGGCACACCAAAGGCCAGTATGGAGGAGCAAAGGGGTTAAGCCAGGATCTGTTCAAGGCTGCTCTAAATTACACCTGTCTGTTTGTAAACAGAAATATTTCATTAAATGTGAACTCTATTTTATAACTATTAGAATACCCATTACAAATATAGAGGAACAATAATAAATTAATCCCAGGCCAGTGGTCCAGAGTTATCCAACATTCCTACAGAAGTAACAATGCACTTCCCCTGATTGGCTTTCTATCACTGATCTCCACTTCAATCTGAAACAAGACTACTTGTGGCTAACAGCTCATTGATAATGAAACAGGAAGAAAGTAAAAAGTGCTCTCCCGCAACCATGTTTTTCACCACCGGTGTTTTTACTCCCTCCAGACTCCTGCTTTTTGCCACATCACTATGTCTTACACATAAGTTATCTAATTTAGGGGCTGACCCTGAGAGCTGTTGACATCTGCAACTCTATTTTTCAGACTCCCGAAGGAATCACTGCAAATTTATGCAAGATGCTTTCTCTCCCTGCCATTCCAACACCACTTCTCAATCAGCCCTGGACATAGCAATGGCGAACATGAAAAAGAGCACTGCTTGACTCCCGTTCTGTATTTCTATTTCTCAATGTTGTATGCAGTGTTGTTATAGCCATGTCGCTCCCAGGATATTAGAGAGACAAGCTGGGGGAGGTAATATCTTTTATTGGACCAACTTTAGTTTTGTCTCTCTCACCAACAGAAGTTGGTCCAGTAGAAAGATATCCCCTCACCCAGCTTGTCTCTCTATTTCTCATTGTGACAGACTAGGGTATTCATTGTGTCTCAGTTTCAGGCCTCCATATTATAAGATGCATAGATTAGATACCTTGTCAACTTACCATCATACTGTAGACTTTTGTTGCAGTGAGGTCCTGGTGAGTTGACATGATGCCATTGACATTTCATAGGAAATTTTCAGGTTGACATTTGGTTCTGATGAAAAGTAGCCTGATAAAATGTCTGTGACACAATATGGCTGGCAAAACAAGGCACGACAAGTTCTTGCAGTGACTTGCGTGATGTATATCACAATAAATGGTCTGCAGCAAAATTATTTGCTACCACACAGTGCATCTCTGAATCTTTTGGATGCAAATATTGGGTTTGATTCTGGTCTCACTTTCGTTGGTGTAAATCAGAAGTGATTCTGTTGAAATCTGCGGAGTTCCACTGGTATAGAACTTGTGCAAGTGAAACCAGAATCAGGCTTTTGTATTTGGAAAGCTGTAGGAATTAATGCTATTAATCTTGTAAGCTCTGTTTTAAATGATGTTGGGGATTTTCTTGTGTCTCCCTGCCTGTGAGATGGATTTGGAATGAACATGGGGAACTTGTCATCTTATTTTATTTTTGTATAAGAGGAGCAAAACATATGAAACTCTTTTAGTGTTCCCAAGCCTTTGCCGTGAATTTTCCTCTGCCAATCAATCTTAGCATCCCTTGTCAATCGTGGGATGGTTATAACTCAAGCAAGGTCAGCAGCTGGTGCCACAGGTTTTGTTTTTTTTTTTTTTAATTTCAAATGCTGAGGAGGAGTTAAAGCAGCCAATTGTAGCTGAGAGTCTCACTGATTTATAACAGTAACTAGACAATGAAGTTTGGAAATAACAAGTCCATAGGGACACGATTAATTACAGGATTTTTCAATACAATAATCCTAGATATGATCCTCCCCCACTGCCCCACACTCATTATGGTAAATGTGAAACCTGGCAGTAATCAAAATAATCGTTTTAATCTTCCATTTGGAACTTTGTTAGGGGTAGTTTTCTTGAATGATATAATTTGTTAACCCTAAATTATAAGGAAATCATTGTCTGAAAGGGATAGAGTGAGAAAATACATTTACCTGTATCTTCATGCCTTTATTTTGCTATTTGGTTGCATGGGAAATAAAAGCAGACCACCACAACTTAGAATATCAGGGTTGGAAGGGACCTCAGGAGGTCATCTAGTCCAACCCCCTGCTCAAAGCAGGACCAATCCCCAATTTTTGCCCCAGATCCCTAAATGGCCCCCTCAAGGATTGAGCTCCCAACCCTGGGTTTAGCAGGCCAATGCTCAAACCACTGAGCTATCCCTCTCCCCCGACAACTTGTTAGAGGATAATTGGTGTTCCTGATGAATGTCAGTATTAAGGTTGTAATTTTGGGGAGTTTCATTAATATATATTTCTATTTCTCCTTGTGACAGAATGCAAAGTGTGGCGAAATCCATTAAACCTATTCAGAGGAGCTGAGTATAACCGGTAAGTGTCACAGGAGTCTGCTGTGCAGTAGCATAGCCCTGAGAAGCACATGGAGAACATTCTAAATACCAAGCAAAATACTTTTTGGGCAGCATTCAGCTATGCCTCAAGTTTTCAACCCGTGTTCTCTACTTGATAAATGTTTTTGAATGGGAAGGAATTTAGCTCCATTTTCAAGAGCCCAGTAATTCTGCAGTTTCTTATACTGTTAGAACACCTACAAATCTAGATGTTTTAAATGTGTCTGGTATTTGTTAACAATACAGTGGCAGTTCCGTTCAAATTGATTGTAACAGAGTAATTGAGTGGGTTGCAGTTAGCTTCTATGGGTTTTAACTTTTGAATACGTCTGTATTCATTTCCAATGCGTACTTTTCAAGATACTGATTAGCCTATATGTAACTACTGTAGCTCCTTCAAAGTACAAGAAAATACATTGTAGAGAACAATTATACATTGGTAGGGAGGTGGACTGGATAAACTAATAGGGCATGTCCATCTCTCATTTCTAGGATTCCCCTTTAGTATAGATTTGCTGTATGTGTGTCTTCTTATACCAAAATGTCTGACTTTGTTGGTGCCTTTACAGATATACGTGGGTGACAGGAAGAGAACCTTTGACCTACTATGATATGAATCTTTCAGCTCAGGATCATCAAACGTTCTTTACATGTGACACAGATCATTTACGGCCTGCAGATGCCAGTAAGAAAATAAGCTTTTTCTGAGTGTTTAATGGTAGTTTTAGACTGGGGTTAGCAGAAATTTGTCTCAGGGATCAACTTTCTTCAAACAGACGAGCAAAGGCAAGGGCTTGATCATATTTCAGTGATGCTCCTCTGGGTAAAAAATTGGGAATTTGTGGAGTCCGATTATTAATGTGTAGATTTCAAACAAATAATTATTTACTTATGTGCCATTTATTGCTTGAGAGATGCTTCACTATATTTTGTACTGCCTGTCACTAAAGCCATTCACGTTTACAAAGACTCAAGTTTCCCTCCACTTCCAGCAGTGGTTTCTGACATATACAGAGGTAAAACAAGTTGTTAGACCATCTGGTGCAATGCCGATTTATACACTCGGGGTCAAATTTAGCCCTCATTTACACAGGAACTATACCCATGTAAGTGAAGTAGAACTCAGCCCTATGTTTTAGTGGCCCACTGAAACTGGAAACTGTAGGGAGCAATGGAAACTGGAAATGATAACCTGCTTTGATTCAAGAGATTCTAATTGTGTTAAATATTTATTGAATAAAGCATTAGATAATGTACTTTGCAATGCAAAACAATGACTTACAGATCCTGAGCCCCTGCCCCATGGTCTCTCCGCCTCATGCTCAGTCCCAAGCTCTTACCCTGACAGGAGTCAGGCTGAAGAGCACCATCCCCATCAGGGGCCAACCAGTTCTGGGACTCCCAGAATCCATCCTCCTTCTGCATCTCCACTTCCCAGGAAGCACCAAAATTCCAGATCCAATCCTCCCACCATCCTGCGGACTGGGGGTTCCCAGTGCCCTTCAGCACTGGAAGGACTGCAAAGGGATGTGTGTGAGAGAGAAATGGCCAAGCAGGTGCATGGGGTCACATTCAAATTTGACCCGGCCACCCCTCCATCATGAGGGGTTCCTTGCTGGGTCTAATTTACAGTTCTGGTCAAGGGCCAAGGCGGGGAGGCTGGGCCCCCCTGAAACTCCTCTTGTTGCACCCCTGCTGGGAGGAAGAGGGTCCCTATGCTTTCTCCCTCCCCTTTAGTGCAACAGTGCAGCTCTATGCATGATCTAGCCCTAGTCCCGATTTAGCTGTAAACAAAGGTTTAATTAAATGAAAGATTAACCATAGGGATTGAGGAGAGCAACTGAAATTGATTATGTGTCTTTTGAGTGACTGGCTGAACCTCCTGGTTTGTGAAACGCTCAGCAGTGAGTCAGACTGAAAGCAATTCATCGAGTTGTTGTTGTGCAGTCAATTCTCCCTGTTAATGCTGCAGTGACTGACATGCCACCGTTTTGCTTTGTTTTAATGAATAGTAATGCAAAAAGCCTGGAGAGAGAGAAACCCGCAAGCCAGAATTTCTGCAGCACACGAAGCCTTGGAGTTGAACGAGTACGTGACAATAACATTAGGATTATTTCCTGTCATTTAAAAATACACGGGATAATAGCTTAGGACACTGATTTTTGCCACAAAGATTTTTATTCTTAGTTACAGGCCTGTCGCAGAAAGACCTTAACACTGGGAGGAAAGCCAAAGCTGTATATTGTAATAGTTCTGCATTTGTAGAAGTGGACCTTATGGGAGGGTATAGGTGCTGGGGAAAAGCTGCAGGGGATAAGTTCCAGGCACCCATAATGGATTTCCTGACATCTGGTCATTTCCTCCTTATCTGTTTGTGTGGCATAGCATGGCCCCTTTGGCACTTGCTGATACAGCAGCCATAGGCCCAATCCAAAGGCCAATGAGATGTCAATGAGTATGTTGAAGTATTAAACAAGTTGCCTCATGATGAATGATGAATATATTTGGCAGAGGAGAGGTGGCAGCAGATAGTTCCCTATTGGAGTTGGGGATAGGGTGACCAGGTGTCTGGTTTTCGACTGGAACACCCGGTCGAAAAGGGACACTGGCGGCTCCAGTCAGCACTGCCAACCAGGCTATTAAAAGTCCAGTCTGCGGTGCTAAGGCAGGCTAGTCCCTACCTGTCCTGGCTGGCACTGTGCTGTGCCCCGGAAGTGGCCAGGAGGTCTTGCTCCTAGGCAGGGTGTCCACTTGGCTCCACACGCTTTCCCCCTTCCTCCCCCCACCCCCGGAGCACCGACTCCGCACTGGTGACCTGGGGGTGGGGGGGCAGTGCCTGTGGGCGAGAGCAGTGTGTTTTGCCTCCTGGCCCCCTCTCCCCACTTCGGAGCTGGACCTGCTGCTGGCTGCTTCTGGGGCACGCGGAATACAGTGCTAGGACAGGCAGGGAGCCACCTGAGGTAAAACCACACCCCTGCCCCAGCCCTGAGCCCCAACCTCCCAAACTTGGAGCACCCTCCTGCAACCCAAACCCCACATCACCAGCCCCAGCCCAGAGCTCCCTCCCACACCCTGAACCCCTCATCCCCAGCCTCGCCCCCTCCTGCACTCCAACCCCCTGCCTCAACCCACAGCCCCCTCCCGCACTCCAAATCCCTCATTTCTGGCCCCACCCTGGAGCCCACACCCCCAGTTAGAGCCCTCACCCCCTCCCACACCCCAGCCCAGTGAAAGTGAGTGAGGGTGGTGGAGAGCGAGCCACTGAGGGAGGGGGAATGTAGTGAGTGGGAGGCACGGCCTCAGGAAGAGGAAGGGCAGGAGCAGGGCCTCAGGAAAGGGGAGGGGCTAGGGTGTTCAGTTTTGTGCAACTAGAAAGTTGGCAACCCTAGTTGGGGATGGAGGCAAGAGCAAAAGAGCTAATATTTATTTATTTATTTATTTGATATCATGTAAAAAACATGCAAGTCTATGGGATTTTTATTGTCCATGAATCCACTATTAATTTTTTTAAATGAAAAATCATGGATTTCTATGATCCCACAATAAGTTCATTTCAATGAGACTTTCTTGGCATGACATGCTATACAAGTGCTACAAAAGTGTATAAAAAGAGAATGAGTCCACTCAGATATCTGCCAGAAATAGTTTTACATTCCAGGCTAAGGTAAACCAACTGCCTTAATAATAGTTGCCCAACTTTCTTTATCAGAAAGGAGAAAAGGAATAGTTAATTCCTGGACAGGAATTTTCTTGTGGACCGGACAAAGCTTAGAAAAGTTTGCATGAGTAGTAAAATATAGGCCTAAACCTGGTCTATTCAAAGGAACCTCATGTACAAGAGAACCTATTATTTTCCACCCATCTATTGATGATCCTGTGAACCAGAGCTGGAAATTGATTTTATTTTTCATGATGGCTCTTTTCTGCCTGTGTGGGGCATGTCTTGTGTCTGACTGACACACTATGCTCTGCAGTTAATCTTTCACTATACTCCTAGCGTTTGATCCCTTGTCTTCTCTTTGGTTCTTTTTCTCTGATTTTTCTAACTACATAAAACAATGAACAAATGTAAGATATTATCATATGATTGAGTGAACATGGCTTTATATTGTATTTACCTTTGTATTTTTTCTTATTTTATTGTAATTGGTTTAGTTCTTTGTTTCTTTTCATACAGCAAAAACATTTAATTTTAAAAAAGATCAAAGATGTCCCATATAATATTCTGTCAATAATAATACTTAGAACTAAAGATCTCATGTGAGTTGAGTTGATGATGTTAGGACCAGATCTGACCACCTTTATTTACATAAAGCAGTACGTTTACTTCACAAGCAATTTCATTAGTTTCATTGGGACTACTCCAGTAGTAAAATATTCTTCTGCACAAGTAAGAATCTTGAATCTGGCCACTAATGTCATTACTTTACAAAGATTTGTCAAAAAGGAACCTGAACAAAACAGAATTTCTTGTATATTTGATATATCCTTGCCCGTCCGCATGTGTTTTTGTTTGATAGCTACGGATTGACTTCGCTTTCTCATGAATTATTGCTTTTTGTCATTGATCTCATCGACAGGTGTGCCACTGCTTATATCCTCTTGGCTGAAGAGGAAGCAACAACTATTGTGGAGGCAGAGAAGCTGTTTAAGCAGGCTCTGAAAGCAGGAGAGGGCTGCTACAGGCGTAGCCAGCAGTTACAGCACCATGGAGCCCAGTATGAAGCCCAACACAGTAAGCCTCTTTGCAGTTTCTTTAATAATTCTAGAGAGTAAGAGGAGAATTTCTTCAGTCTGCTAGGAATCTTTTTATTCAGGCTTGACTTTCTCCTTTCCCTTGCACATAGTTTAGTCATTTGTACATATGTGAAGTGAGAGTAAAATGACATCGTTCACTTCACAGAAGTGTTTGTGAGTACTCAAGGTACAAAGCAATGGAGAATTGGGAACATCTTTAACAGTGATCGGAATTTGGTCAGAGTCTTTATATTCTCTTTCAGTTCTTTTTGCCTGGTTTTCTCATAATCTCAACAATGATACAAGTAAAAATATAAGTCATCATTCAGGCTGCGATTCTGTCACGGAGGTTGTGGAAGTTACGTATTCTGTGACTTTCCACGACCTCCATGACTTCCGCAGCTGCAGCGGCCAGTGCAGCTGGCTGCAGGGCGCCCAAGGAGCTGGCCCCAGGGCGAGCCGTAGCAGATAGCGCAACTGGCCCTGGGGCTGCTCCAACAGCAGCAGGTGTAGCTGGCCCTGGGGAGCGGCCTAACAGCGGTCCTGGGGGCGGCCCCAGTTGTGGGTGGTCCCTGGGGCCAGCTGCCTGGGGCTGCCCAAGCAGTGGCTGGTGCAGCTGGCCCCGGGGACCACCCAAGCAGCAGCAGTCCTGGGGGCAGCCAGAGCAGCAGCCCTGGGGAGCCCCCAAGCATTGGTCCCAGGAGCAGCCCCAGGGAGTGTCCACGCAGCAGCAGTCCTGGGGATGGATGGAGCAGTGGCCCCGGGGAGCACCTAAGCAGCAGTGGCCCTGGGGGCAGCCCTGGAGGCCATCACGAGAGAGGTCCCTGGGGGCATCGGAGCAGTGGACCACTAGGGCCAGACAGCACCCACCACTGAAGCAGGGGCCACCCAGAGCAGCATGGCCCAGGAGCAGAAATTCAGTAATGGGTATTTGTAGTAAAAGTCATGGACAGGTGACGGGCCGTGAATTTTTGTTTATTGCCCATGACCTGTCCATGACTTTTACTAAAAATACTCATAACTAAATCTTAGTCTTAGTCATCATTTGTTGTTTGAATGTGTCCCAGTCAGAGCTGGCAATGGGCAGCGCATATCAGAAAAAACAGACAGTCACTATAGCCTGCATTTTCAAAAATGACTAGGGATTTTGGGTGCCCAAATGTAAAACAATTTAAAGAGATCTGATGCTGAGAGTGTGCTGAATACCCAACTTTTGAAAAGCAGGTCTGTTTAAGGTGACTCAAATGAGGCACCCAATTCTGAAAATTTAGGGCTATATTGTTGGCGGCTGCTAAGGGACAAATGAATATTCTTGGCGGTGGGGCTGGGAGATCTTGTCTAGATGGAATGAGTGCCTTGCAAGTTGTATCCATTCATCTGTCTTTCACTAGCTGTAAGAGCCAGTGCATAACAACTTAATTTTATATGGTAAGGCTATTGAGACCCGTTCACTAAAGTGACGAATGCAAAGTGAGAATGGATAGATTAAGAGAGATCCCTATGTGGGCTGAACAGAAACATAAAACCAAACAGAAATATAAATCAAACACTGGAGTCATAGGTAGCATTGATCAAAACTTTTAGATTTTTTTTTTTTGGTAACTAATTTATTGACTAGGTTTGATAAAGCAGATGTCGTGGATATGACAGGTACATGATGTTTATTAGGTGCTTCATATAATTAAATGTATATATATAAAATGTCAATGCCAGCTAATGAACAAAAGATTGTGAAGCCACCAGATCTAAATTATTCTTGTCCTACTAAAGAGGTAAAGGAGAAAGCCAGTGAACAGCATAAATACAAGTACAATTCATTCCTCAGGAATGCGAATTCACATTTGTTAGGCAATTTCATATATTTGGAAGATTACCTATAGAACTCACACACAGTGGAATTTTTAACAGACCTCTATGATCTTTGGTCCCAAAAGCACAAACATGAAATTTTTTAAAGTTTATGATATTATTTTATATCCTTATTGGATCTATAATAGTATTTAGAATGATACATTCACAATTATTTCTCATTTTTCGAGAAAAAAAATACTTGACCTCTCCAAGCATCTTTCAGGCACCAGCAGATTTATGGTTCCCCATGGAATCTTGATTCTGCTCCTGTATGCATCTATTCTGTGCTCTGAATAAGGCAGAAGTTATGTGGAAAATATAATATTTGATCATGTATTTAAAGACTGTCATAATGCATGTGAACAAGGGACCCCAATTAAGACATTGTAAATCTGGCATTTCCTAACTTTCAAGTGCTGGCCTTTGCAACCTAAATAAAATGGAGTGGCAGTTTCTATGTAAGTTTCTATGTTATTTTAAAGAAAAAATAAAAATGAATTCTATTAAATACAACTGTAACGGTTCCTGAGGAACAAAAGCGAGAGAGAGGCTATGGCAATTAATAGTTTATATCTCAGCAAAAGCTGAATGGAATTTCATGGAACAAAAAAAAAAGACAATTCTGTAGCCTGAGGGCATTCCCGCTCTGGAAGATCAAAGGTCTACTGCAAATAATGGCTTCTCAAAGAGAAGGTCACAAGGCCCTTTATCAGAGAAAGTGCTAAGCATACTAAATGTACGGGTCCTTAACCATTCCCCCTAAAATAGATATAAATATGACTGGACCAACTCTCAGCTTCTAAAAATAGCAGTACAAAGAGGTAAGCAATCAGCTCCCTATGGGGAATCAGGGAGTTCACCTAGTTAAGTAGCTCACTAATTTCCCTACATGTATTCCCCCCATTCCTCTGTCAACAGATGAGTTTGGGTCTTCATAGACAGTGTGGCCTTGTGGTGAAGAGACAAGTCTGAGGGTCAGGATACCACTAGCTTCCTGTTTGACCTGGCTGTGTCTACACTAACAATTTTCTTAAGATTTCCCATCTTTGCACTACCACATGTGGTAGCAATGGTGTGAAAGTGAAGCGTAGACAGGCTGCCGCATTTTAGTCACCGTGTCATCTAACTGTACTCGGAGCAAGTCTACATGGTGCAGTGGTTCAAATGCTGGCAGTCACCAGGGCTGCCTGTCTATACTAGCATTCTCATTGTTGATACCACCTGTGGAGTCGAACCAGCAATAGTGCAACTGTGGGAAGTTTTAGGAAAATTGCTAGTGCAGACAAAGCCAAAATTACTCACTTTCCCCCATCTTTAAATGTGTCAGGGATACTTCTCTACCTCACAGGAGTGTTGTGAGGCTCAGTTCATTATTGAGTGAGATACAGATGAAGGCCTGTGCATCACTTAATTCCTACTTAAAATCTACTCTAATGACTGATGCCTAAACAGTGTGCTGACCCTTTGCGCAAGGGTGAGTTTCAATGCTAAGTATTTCTTTATTATTCTGTTGCCAAACCTTCATGATGCTGTTGGGATGGAAAGGAATGGACATGTTAGTCTTTCACAAGTGGGATCCATGATGTTCTTTCTTAAACACTAGCAAATGTCTACATTTATGTGTATGTGTACATACATTCGTGCCCACACAATATTTAATGTTCTAAACCAGGGGTTCTCAAGCTGGGGGTTGGGACCCCTCAGGGGTTGCAAGGTTAGTACATGGGGGGTCCCAAGCTGCCCGCCTCCATCCCAAACCCTGCTTTGCCACCAGAATGTATAATGGTGTTAAATATATATTAAAGTGTTTTTAATTTATAAGGGGTTACACTCAGAGACTTGCTATGCGAAAGGGGTCACCAGTACAAAAGTTTGAGAACCACTGTTCTAAACAGTGAAGCTCTGATTTTTCAAAAGTGACTAGTGATTCTGAGTGCCCAAGCTGACACACCTTGAAGGGGTCTGAACTTTAGAAAGTGCTGTCCATCCTTCCTTTAAAGGGCCTTTTAGATATACCCCAAATCTCTAGTCACTTTTGAAAGTATTGGCTTAAAGGGTTATCTTGATGTCATAATGAGAAAATACACTTGCCCATTTCTTCAATCAGTATAACTCCTAAGGAGTCCCAGTTTGACAGATATACCCTATTAGTTACACCATATATAGATGTTGAAAACAGCTGTAACTAATGAGTCTTTTATTAAATATATAGGACTCAGTATAGAGATAAGGAATTACATAATATAAAATACAGCTGAAGAAATTCCTTATTCTGCATTATTTATTTTCTCTTCTAAAGTCAGACCTTTCAACCTGTTGTTTAATCTATTTGAAAAGTATAATCACAGCTTTAAAATAATTTGTAGGTACTTGGAATGTTTTCAGCACACATCTTGTTCTTGTTATTAAAGACTTGAAAATGTTAGGACTATTGTCTCAAAATCTTTAAAGGTTGCATGTTCTACATGAAGATAATCTCTAGCAGGTGTGTTATATTTTCTTTATATGGTAATTTTATAGACGATTAACTATATGCACATTTCCTGTTGGTCCAAAAGCATGTTAGAAGGACATATTATAATTATAGTCAGAGAATGATTCTTGGTTCTCCCAGAAGGAATAAGACAAGAATCTAATGGCTTATCTTCCTCGAGAGCCATTGCTGCAGCTAGTTACTTTGTGGTGCCTTCTTTGTTATCAGGGCATTTTCTCTTCCATAATATTGTCATATATGGAATCTGTTAATTTGCCATCCATAATTGAGTGCTCTTGGGATCTGAAGATGATTATGATGTCACAAGCAATAGGGCAACAGTAATGTAAAGCAGAAGTTCAAAATGAACTGCCTTTCCTTATAATGAATGTACGGTGTTTAACCCATACAAAGCCTCATGCAGAAGGTGACATTCACTTTTCTAGCCACCCTGTAGCAGCCTATTATCTTTATCAAGTGTTGCTTGCTATATTAGTTGATAAATAGGCAAGTAGAGCAATTTGTTGCTAACTGTAACACTGTGCATTTGTTTTATGTATTAATTGACTAGCCTTCCCCTTCTTTGATTATGTTATATGTTGTAGTGTTCTCATGTTCAGAAAACTTCTATAACTTGAGGGCTAACTGTACTCCATAGACATGGGACCAAATGATGCTCTTATTAATACTAATGTATATCTGGAGTAACTCTGTTGACTTCAAAGGAGTTATACCAGACCTAGGCCAGTGTAACCAATGACAGAATTTGGCCCATGCTCTTCATTGCATTCGCTGTAGTGTCCTTGTTGATCAAAAATGATAAAAATGCAGAGGGCCAGCTACAGTTTATACTATGTGGGGATGATAAATGGACCTTTGCTTTAGCTCTTCTTTTTTAATCTTTGTTTCTTTTTCCCTTCTCCAGGACGGGATACTAATGTGTTAGTATACATTAAGCGGAGGCTGGCAATGTGCGCAAGAAAGCTGGGAAGGACCAGGGAAGCTGTAAAAATGATGAGAGATGTGAGTCTGGATTTGTATTTATACTAAGGCTACGATTTAGTCATGGAGGTCACGGCAATCACGGATTCCATGACTTTTCCGGACCTCCATGACTTCTTCTGCTTCAGCTGTCAGCAGCTGGGGCTGGATGGCTGGAACCAGGACCCTGCAGCCCCTGCCCTGTGGCTTGGGGACTGGGAGGAGGTGGCTGCAGCCAGTCTTTGCGCCCCTTTCCTGCAGCTGTGGCCAGCTCAGGAGCGGGGACTGTGCACCCCCCCTGGCTGCACCCCCTGCTGCGCTCAAGACCTGTGGTTTCCATGAATTTTTGTTTATTGCCTGTCTGACTTTTACTAAAAATAACTGTGGCAAAATCTTAGCCTTATTTATAGTTGCATGTAACTCTGTCCTTTGAAAGCAATAGCATAGAAATGATGTTCAGTTTGCTTGCAGATCACACATATAGCTGGCGATAATAATGCTGCTGATAGGTTTTTGAGTCTAATTTGTATATAAATTATGTTAAAAGAAGATTATTAAGGTTGCAAGGTAAAGTAAGGAAAATGCTGGGAAATGCCAGGATTCAGGTTGCTTGTGCAATCTTAATTCAACCCCCTTGTTCACATGTGTTATGATGCAGTCTTTAATTACATTATCACATACTATTTTTCCACAGGATCCCTGCCTCATTCAATTCATAGAATGGATGATGTTGATTTAATGAGTTCAGTACATGAGCTTTATCCATATTGGTCAATGTGTGGCCCATGCCTTATTTACTACACACCATTCAAATCCTGCTTTGAAAACAGAATTTTTAATATCCTCATGGTCTTTTCTATAGCATTCATCACTATAGGATTTGAGTGCTCCACAAACAATTAATTCAGTTTCACAATACCTCTGTAAAGTAAGTGGGTATTATTACTCCCATTTTACAGATGGGGAACTGAGGTACAGAGATATTATGGTCAAAAGTATCCTTAATGTTGGGTGCCTAATTTGAGAGACCTAGCTCCTGATTTTCCAGAGTACTTAGTATTATATAGCCCCTTTTATGTCCTTAGCACAGCTCCCATTGACTTCATGTGCAGGTGTGAGTGCTCAGCACTTCTTCAAATCAGACCCTAGGATCTCAAGTCAGGCACCCAGAAAATGAGGAACACACAGTTACTGACAACCTGTGAAAAGGTTGGTTTAAGTGACTTGCCCAGCATCACATAGGAATTCTGTGGCAGAGGCAGGGATAGAATCTAGTTCTCCAGGACAGAATTCAACTGCCATGAGATCGTTCTATCTCTTCTTGCAATACCTGGCCTCATTCACTACACATCTTCCAATTTCTGCAAAACATGGAAGCGGGTGTCCTACAAACAACAATCCCCTTCCCTACACAACCTGATTCATCCCCAAGGTAGGTCCATGCTGTGCACTGAATGACACAGGGGTCCTGTGGAAAATGTAATTAAATTTTGTATTATAAGGCATTATGAACAAGGGAACTGAATTAAGATTGCATGGTCAATCTTAACTTTGGCATTTATACTTTTTGGTGGTTGGTTTTGAAACTTTAATGTTCTTTTCACATAGTTTAGAGACACAATGAAAATTTCCTATGTTTAAAAAAACTGGAAAAATTGAAAAAAACCCAAACATTCCATCCTGTGGATGGATTATCATCAGATATACAGCACAATGCTCTATCTCTCGAGCTAAAGGAGTGACCAGTAACAGTAGTAGGTTGGCATTCTTTATATGAACCAGTTCCAGTGGTGGATGAGACACTTTGCCAAAAAGTTTCACAGATAATTGCTATATGGCAAAAGAATATTGAAACTCGGGAATGCAGGTTCTATAGGGAAGTGTACTCAGTGGTTACAGACCCTTCTGCTCTTGCATCTCCCAGCTTTCCATATCCCCTTCTTCTCCTATTCCCCACCCCTTTCCCTAGCTCCTGCCTTATCTCTCCCCTTTTGCTATCCTCCAGGGTTACTCCCTGCTCAGTGCTTAAAGGTTACAATGGGTTGCAGACCCAGGAAATAACACATAAAAAGGGAAGTGGGTCACTGAGGGGTGCACATTTTAAATACCACTTGGGAGAAAACCCCCTTTGATTGGCTACTTTCCCCACTTGCCCACAGGAAAAGCAGCAAGTCAGGGTTGCTGCAGGAAGCAGGCAGAGTTCTCTCCCTCCCCTCTCAGGAGAGGGCACCATTGTTACAGGATGGCAGAGGAGGCAGCAGAAAGAGCACAGTAGCTCAGGGCTGCTCTGCTCCCCCCTCTCCTTCTGTGCGGGTGCAGTGTGTTGGCACCTCTGTTCCTTTCCCCTTCGTCTCTCCTTATTGTCAGCACCTGGCTGGGGAGAGCAGGGTGAAGAACCCCAGTGGTTTCAGGAGGCGCAGAGGTGAGGCTGGGTTAGGGAAGGTGGGCGGCAAAATTGATGTGGGAGCAGCCTTGATGGAGTGCTGTGGAGCGGCAGAACTGATGTGGGAGCAGAACTGATGTCTAGGTTGGAGTGGGGAGAACAGATGTGGGGACAGAATTGTTGGGGCTAGGGCAATATTGACTTGGCGGTTGAGGGACAGATTAATTGCTGAATAGGAGGACAGGTATATATTGGGGTGATGATAGCCCCTCCCCCCCACTTTTTTCAGGCCAGTTTAATTAGTGTCCCCATCCCTTGCTCCTCACCACCCGCCGTTCTTCACCCCTCTGCATTCAAATCCTCTGCATTCAAATCAGGCTGTTTCCTCCTTCCCCTCCCTGCTCCCTGGGTGCCAGCAGGAGGAGCATTGAGAGCAGGGGGGAGAGAGTTTTTCTGTGCTGTCACTTCCTGTGCCTGGTGACACAGTCGCCTCAGGCTTCCAGGAAGAGCAATTGCAGGGAAATACATCTCAGCCTATGCAGTCCAAGGATGAAGGGTACTCAACTGGTCTTTGGGGATAGCACATGCACCGTCCAGTAAACCCACAGGAGCTCTGGGGGAATGGAGAATGCTCAGTGAGGAAGGAATCTTTGGACAATTTAGCTGCTCAGATCTAACAAGTCTCTGCTTTTTCCCCAAATTTTTCCCAAACCGTGTGCTCTGAAGTGTCCAGCCCTCTCCTAGAACACTTGAAATAAGAATTGTTCGCTCCTTTAAAAGACAAAAGCACATCATAGCTTATTAATTTAACTAAGGCAGATACACCCTTCCCTTCAAACACAACAGTGAATTGGTTTATAGTAAAAATAAAACAAATTTATTAACAATAGGTCATAGGTTAAGTGATGCCAAGTAAAAGAAATAAAAGTAGAGATGGTTACAAGTAAATAAAAGTGAAAACACGCATCTGAAAGTCTGAAACTTACTGTAGCAAGATACAAGCTTTGTTCAATGTGGTTTCTCTCATCAATCTTCCTTCTTCCCAGGGATGGCTGTCTTTCCCTCAGTCAGGACCTTCCACAAAAGTATAAGAGGCTGCATGTTAAGGCATACGTTTTATGACAATATTAATCACCAATTTGTCATGGGCTTTCATGAACACCTCACTTGATAAACTTTTTATAGTAGAGTAATATTGTAGACAATCAGTTGATTCAATTGCTTATCACTAAGGCTGCGAGTCTGTCAGAGAGGTCACAGAAGTCACGGATTCTGTGATTTTCCATTACCTCTGTGACATCTGCAGCAGCAGCAGTTTGGGGGTGTGGGAGGGGGCTTGGGGCTAAGGGCAGGGTGATGGGGGGTGTGGGGCAGTGCTTACCTTGGGGTGGGGGGCTCCCCAGCTCCTGCTGACATGGCCCTGCAGCTCCTTGGCAGAGGGGCCGGGGGCTCTGGGCGCTGCCTGTGCCTGCAGGCCCTGCCCCTGCAGCTCCCATTGGCTGTGGTTCCCAGTCAACGGGAGCTGTGCAGCCAGCACTTGTGGCAGGAGCAGTGCATGGAGCCCCCTGGCCCCTCCGCCACTTAGGAGCTGCAGGGACACATGGAGCCAGGTAGGGAGCCTCCAAAACCTGCCTAACACCCTCCTCCACCCCCGCACCAGCGGGGGTCCCGGGCCACCTCCCTCAGCACTCACGGTGCCCCGGACCGCCCCCCCTCAGAGTACCCACTGCTCCCCGCCCAAGTTTTAGTTAGGGGTATGTAGTAAAAGTCATGGACAGGTCATGGGCTGTGAATTTTTGTTTATTTCCTGTGACCTGTCCATGACTTTTACTAAAAATACCCATGACTAAAATGTAGCCTTACTTATCACTTGAGATTCAGACCTCCTGTCTTTATAGCCAAAGCAAAGGTTCTCCCCGCCTCACCCCCCCGGAAGTTGTCTCCTCCCCCTCTTGTTAGATTGATAAATTTGTTTACCTAATATGTTAATAGACTGTCATTGTCTCTGCCTGATGACTAAGCTGGTCAGAGAAGCAAATATACATTCCTTTGTCTAGGGCAGACCTGTTTACCAATTCCCCCTGACATGCCTGGCTTAAACACATTTTAGTCATCATTACAGCATATATTCATAACTCTTAATACACATTGCATACATCCTTCATGCAAGAGTATTAATGATCAATCAAGTGTATTAGTTTTCTAGTGACATATTACATGACACCTTTTAGATATAGATTATAACCATAGTGAGCTGGGGTACAGTGAAATGGTAGGCCAGCTGAAACTTATTACCTGATCCATTGAGCCCCTTGCCTTCTAGCATTGGAATGCTCTAGGGGTCGCAGCCACCTGTAATGTTGATGATTTGTAACATTTATGTAATAACTGTACAATGCAACTATTAACACCCACTACGCCCACCGTCCAAGATTTACCATATAGTCAGTCAGAATGAGGAGACTAGTGAAAGATATTGAGATGAATGAAATGACTTTCAGAATTTGAGGAGATATGATGTAATATTGGCTGCTGAAGAAATAATGCAAAATATGAACCAAAATACCTTGTTTCTAACAAATTTAGAGACAAAGGAATTTTCTCCCTTCCATTTCCACAGTTTATTTCATGAGCATATCAGAAATGCAATACTTTAGGCACTGGTGTATATAAACTTTTTGTTGATAGATAAGACTGGCAAAGTATTTGCATATCCACCCTTGTTCTCACATGGATTAGGAAGAAGTATAGAAAATATATTGATATTTGTCAACATATCTTACATAAGAACAGCCATACTGGGTCAGATCAATGGTCCATCTAGCCCAGTATCCTGTCTTCTGACCGTGGTCAATGCCAGGTGCTTCAGAGGGAATAAACAGAACAGATAATCATCAAGTGATCCATCCCCTGTCACCCATTCTCAGCTTCTGGCAAACAGAGGTTAGAGACACTTCAGAGCATAGTTTTGCATCCCTGCCCATCCTGGCTAATAACCAGTGATGGACCTATCCTCCATGAACTTATCTAGTTCTTTTTTGAACCCTGTTATCGTCTTGGCCTTCACAACACCCTCTGGGAAGGAATCCCACAGGCTGACTATGCATTGTGTGAAGAAATACTTCCTTTCGTTTGTTTTAAACCTGCTGCCTATTAATTTCATTTGGTGACCCCTAGCTCTTGTGTTATGTGAAGGAGTAAATAACACTTCCTTATTTACTTTCTCCACACCAGTCATGATTTTATAGACCTCTATCATATCCCCCCTTAGTCGTCTCTTTTCCAAGCTGAAAAGTCCCAGTTTTATTAATCTCTCCTCATATGGAAGCCGTTCCATACCCCTAATCATTTTTGTTGCCCTTTTCTGAACCTTTTCTAATTCCAATATATCTTTTTTGAGATGGGGCAACCACATCTGCACGCTGTATTCAAGGTGTGGGCGTACCATGGATTTATATAGAGGCAATATGATATTTTCTGTCTTATTATCTATCCCGTTCCTAATGATTCCCAACATCCTGTTAAGCTTTTTTGAGGGCTGCTGCACATCGAGTGGATGTTTTCAGAGAATTATCCATAGTGAGTCCAAGATCTCTTTCTTGAGTGGTAACAGATAAGTTAGACCGCATTTTATATGTATAGTTTGGATTATGTTTTCCAACGTGCATTACTTTGTATTTATCAACATTGTTTTTTTTTCAATTTTTCAATTTTTTTTAAACATAGATGTTTCAGTTTTATACATATGAAGAAGTTATTTGATTGTTGTTATGGACTATATCATCATCTCCGTTTATGATCCGATTAATATGGTAATATTATTGTGTCATAGACTAAACTGAAGAGCTTGAATTATGTTTTCGATGATGATATGCTGCTTTAATCTGGTACACATAGCTGAGTTGACTTTATCAGAATTACCAAGTAACACATAATTTGTATGGAAGAAGTATATGTAGGTGTTGCTTTTATTTAGACATCTGCTGATAATTAATGATTTATTATGATTCTGAACCAGAAACCAGAAGCCTGTCATTTTTCTAGACACACTGTGCTCAATTCTCATCTCATGTAGGCCAGTGTACATATGGAATAACTCCACCGCAGTCAATTGAGCTACTCCAAATTTATTGCAATCTGTGTAAAATATGGCCAAATATGTATAGAGTGGATGAGAGATCTTACCAGCCATAATGAAGGCCACAGTCTGAAACCTTGGTTTTATTTGTTGTGCTGCTTGAGTAAAGAAGATTTAAGCATGAGTGTTTTGAGAGATTTAGTTTGGTTTGGCAAGCACAGAGATGATTATGTCTGATCCTCTTCAGTGTCCCAGGCTGTGGCCATGCCTAGAAAGACTTTTAAAATCTCGTCGAAAAGCCAGTGCAGAAACACACATGTTGGACAATTCAAGAAATCCTTTCATGTCAACTATTTTGCACTGAAGCAGTTTCTTTTCTTTGCTCAGTCTCTTACCCTGAAATGAATATGCTGGTTTTGGACTGCAGTCTTGTCTGTAATCAGAACACTTAGGGGTGAGCAAAGCAGTTATATACTGGGTGATGGATACAGGAGTAGTGATCACCAGCATTATTGACTTAGAAAAGTGGATCAATATAGTGAGGTGGATCATCTCCTTTGAGTGGGTCACTGACATTAATTAAAAATTGATTAAATTTTAGGACATACCATGTAGGAAACTGAATGGGCTAATTTAATTTTGCTAAATTAATTCAAGCATTCTAGGATGGAGCTGGAGAATATTTGGACCTTGGTAAAAACTTTCACTGGAGGAAAATTTATGATCATTTAAAGTAAAACAACAGCTTTAAGGAGGGGGAATCATATAGAAGTCATGCCAGGGACTAGCAGGCTGAAGCAAACAAAGTGACTGGCCCAAACGAACCAAGGGCCGTACAATGAGTCCTCTTTAAGAGACAAAACAAAACAAAACCTCCCCAACAGGACATGTCTGTTCCATTCCTTCTGATGTCAGCACTGACCCTCCCCAGAGGTTTTGCTTTATGGCCTTAATGCAAGTAATGGGGTTTGGCCTGTTTCAGGGGTCTGGAGTTAGCATGGCTCCTCCACAGGGATTTTTGCAACACAGTTCTTACCCTCCCCTCCACCCAACTCCCAGATTAAAAGAGTACATCAGAGGAAACAAAGGCCATGGTTTCACAGCTCTTGTAGCTCCCTGAAAATTTCTCCCTTTTCTGAGGGAAAGGAGCTTCTTAAATCCCTTCCCAAGCTCTGAATTTCCTGCAGCACTGGGAAATACAAACCCATGAGTGCTGAGGGAAGAGGGGAGATCCAGAGCCCTCTGCATTTGGAGCTCTGATCTCACAACCCGAGTGGGGACAGCAGTCTGAGACTTCCTCACAAACCCCAAAAGACCCCCCGAGACCTCTTCTGCCACCTCAGTGACTGTGACAGAAACATTGAAATGGGAAGGTGCTGGCCCTGGAGATTATCTTTATTAGCCTTAAGAGGCTGGTACATCCCATTACAGTGAAATTTTCTAATTTAATCTCGACTTTGGACCTGCTGCTTCAAAATAGACTGAATATGGTAATGTGAATGTTGTTGTATGAGAAAGTGTGTAGAGTGGCCACCAGTAGGGATGGTTTTGGTTAAAAATAAGATTCCCTCTGTACCTTCACCCAAATCTGGAAATGCACACAAACCAACATTATCTTTAAGGTTCTAAAATATTTGTATGAGCTTTTTTTCACTTGGGGACCAGACCTAGCAGCTGGGAGTTCAGCAGTTTTGAAAATCTTGGTCACGGTAATTTCATTTGAGTTTTCACACTTCTGGAAAGATGCAGCATGTGTGTGTGTGTGTATATATATATATATGTGTGTGTTTAAGTGTGCACTTAGAGTATTAAGTATGCACTTTTCAATGCATGTCTGTAGGTATCAATCAGCCTTAAGGATTTAAAGTGGCTTAAGTTCCTAGAAAGGTGCGTGTCAAATGTGTGTGATTAGCCGTTTTAAATGCTTAGACTGCCCTACATAGTTAAGGTGGTTCTAAAGGTTATGTCATCTGAAGGCTTTGAAGTGGCACCATGCCATATCCCAAAGTATTTAATGCTATGGATAGGTTGGGAGGGGTATTTTCTTTGATCTCTGACATTAGCCATGTTTTTGTGAGTGTTTCTGCTGGTGTACCCTCAGCACTGGTGTGACACACTTTTGCTGATAGACATGAGCTGCATTTGTTAGCCTTTGAACTGCCCTTTTCTTACAATTAAAGGCTCAATACACTGAAGTGTTGAGCACTCTCAGCTGCCATTGGAGTGTTCGGTATCTTGTAGTATCAAGGGGAGCAAATAGAGTTATAGTTATTGATAAAGGCAGCATGATCCCTATCAGCTTAAGAACATAACCTTAATTGCTGCTTGCAAGTGTAGCCACTGCCTGCCTCTCCCACACAGTTATGGGAAGGAACTTGTGAGTGAAATTCTTTGGCCCATGTTATTCAGGATGTCAGATTAAATGGCATAACTAGATCATCATAATTAGGTCAGACTAGATGGTCAAAACTACACTGATTTCATTGAGGTCAGAATTTCACCCTATGAATCTATGAATTCCAGGTACATGATTGCCATAAAAACCATAGCATTTACCAGGATCTACTGCAAAGTGGTATCTGTGATACCTAATTCCTATTTTAAGTAGAGGAAAGTACTATGATATAACAAATGGTAAATGCTGATTTTAAGGTTAAGATAATAGATTTCTAGTAATATAAAAAATTATAAGATACTATTTATCACTTAACTGAAGCTGTCTAAAATAGTTCAAATTCTACTCTCCAACACTCAGAAAAGTAAAAAAGTTCACTGAATGCTATCTAAGTTCACCATTAGTGTCTTTAATGTTAGGCATGCTGAAAGTTGTTTTATCCAGGTCGCTACAACAAGTGATTGCCCTTTTTGCACTTGTTGAAAATGTGTGTTTGTCCAGCAGAAGATTGTATTTCTAAAGAGTTTTCTTGTAGCATCTACTACCAAGGTGTGTGTGTGAGTGTGTGTGTGTGTGTGTATAAATAAAATCTGCCTAGCATATAAGGAGTCATATAAGGAGTCTTCATTAATGATCTGGAGGATGGTGTGGATTGCACCCTCAGCAAGTTTGCAGATGACATTAAACTGGGAGGGGAGGTAAATACACTGAAGGGTAGAGATAGGATACAGAGGGACCTAGACAAATTAGAGGTTTGGGCCAAAAGAAATCTGATGAGGTTCAGCAAGGACAAGTGCAGAGTCCTGTACTTAGGAAAAAAGAATCCCATGTACCGCTACAGACTAGGGACCAAATGGCTAGGCAGCAGTTCTGCAGAAAAGGACCTAGGGGTTACAGTGGACAAGAAGCTGGATATGAGTCAACAGTGTGCTGTTGCTGCCAAGAAGGCCAATGGCATTTTGGGGTGTATAAGTAGGGCCATTGCAAGCAGATCGAGGGACGTGATCATTCCCCTCTTTTCGACATTGATGAGGCCTCATCTGGAGTACTGTGTCCAGTTTTGGGCCCCACACTACAAGAAGGATGTGAAAAAATTGGAAAGAGTCCAGCGGAAGGCAACAAAAATGATTAGGGGACTGGAACACATGACTTATGAGGAGAGGCTGAGGGAACTTGGATTGTTTAGTCTGTGGAAGAGAAGAATGAGGGGGGATTTGATAGCTGCTTTCAACTACCTGAAAGGGGTTCTAAAGAGGATGGATCTAGACTGTTCTCAGTGGTAGCAGATGACGGAACAAGGAGTAATGGTCTCAAGTTGCAGTGGGGGAGGTTTAGGCTGGATTTTAGGGAAAACTTTTTCACTAGGAGGCTGGTGAAGCACTGGAATGCATTACCTAGAGAAGTGGTGGAATCTCCTTCCTTTGAGGTTTTTAAGGTCAGGCTTGACAAAGCCCTGGCTGGGATGATTTAGTTGGGGATTGGTCCTGCTTTGAGCAGGGGGTTGGACTAGATGACCTCCTGAGGTCCCTTCCAACCCTGACATTCTATGATTCTATGATCACAAAAAGATGCATAACGGATAAGCCCTATGGCTTCCACCATAGTCTTCTGTTAAGAGGATCCCCAGTCTCCTAGAGCTTGTGTGCATCTTCATTCTTACACTCCTCTGTCCGTTTTCTTAAACTTCTGCAGATGGGGATTGTGGAGATCATTTATTTGTGCTGTTCCATGTCTCTAGAACTTCCTAGCCTTTTGTGAGCCAGTACGTTATTTCCTCTCTTTTAAATTTCAGTGTAAAATCTTCCTCTCTTTTCTATCATTTAACTGACTTTCTCTGAAAAGTACTTGGTATGCTGTGGATAAAGCATAGTCTAATGTATTTGGGAGGAAGGGATGTTGAGGGTAGTGATAAATGACTCTGCTTTCATGCTTTGTAATGTTACTAATCATTGGTGGAAAAAACACTTCATTGTTATAAGTTATTTTCTGTTATTCTATTTGTCGCTCTTGTATGAAGGTGCGATTCAAAAATATTAAACATACATCTGGTACAATTTGGCTTCCACTGGTTTTATGCAATATATCCCTTTAAAACTTATTTTTATTCTTTAAAAGTGTGAATTTTTCGCACTGATCCACAAGACAGTGTCTAGACTATGGCATTTTTGTAATTATATTTTTAAAAGGGCACAGATTAAACTCTGAAAGGTTTGAACAGCCTTTTTAAGCCTCCAGGTTAGCTAAGAAAGAACATAATGGCTGAAAGTTCAAAGACAGTTCTACAGAGGTCTCAAATACAATGACTTTATTCCTCTGTTGTATAGTTTGAGATTGTAATTGTTAACCTTGAGCCACACACACAATACAATACAATACCCTATACATAAATACACCTCTACCCTGATATAACTGATATAACGCGACCTGATATAACATGAATTTGGATATAACGCGGTAAAGCAGTGCTCCAGGGGGCGGGGCTGCGTGCTCCGGTGAATCAAAGCAAGTTCAATATAATGCGGTTTCACCTATAACGCGGTAAGATTTTTTGGCTCCTGAGGACAGAGTTATATCAGGGTAGAGGTGTATAATGTTACATGATCGGACTTGGCAATAGCCAGGAAATGGAGAAATGAAGCTGAAATTCCACATTTAATCCATCCCTTAATCTCCCTCCTAAATACTGGGGTCTTTAAAGTGGTGGTTGACTTTCTCAGAACCAATAAGGCAGGGCAGGTGACAGGAGACTGTTATTTCAGATACCATTGCTAGTAACAGCATTACTAGGAGCTGGGATGGATGGAATTTCAAGTTTTCTTTTAAGGTAACTGCATTTTTTTTCAGTTTAAGCCAAAACCTTAAAATTATTTTAGCATTCATGAATATGCTTAATTGAACACAGTGCTCTAAATGTGTTTTTGTTTGTTTGTTTCATTGGGAGCATATACATATAAACAACAAATAATAATGGAATATAGTTCATTATAAAATATATATATATACATGTACATCGATGGTGCAGATAGAGGCTTATGAGAATAAATCTGTCAACACCAAGTTATATACAAGATCATTTATCCACTTCCATGTTCCCCTGAGTCCCAAGGACTAGATGTAGGGCACATACTGTAACTTAAAACTGATTTCTGCATGAATAATGTATCATTGCTAATTGATGTATGGGGATAATATCATCACAGGGAGAAAATTGGACACAAAATCTACGGCTGCATTCCTTGAGAACATTTAAAAATTATATCTAAATGTAGAAAAATTGATGAGTGAAATATTCTGAGGGAAGGCTGTCCGCCTTCCATAAACCACCCTTGTAGAGATAAAACTCGTTCTTTATCCAATAAATCAAGAGGGGATTTCCATGCACAGAAAAGCATTTTTTTATGAATCAACACCCTAGCACATCCATCACAGAAATCACTGAACCTACACCCTGCAATATGACTTGGGGTAAGTCCGGAAATCTGACTCTAAAGCATAATGAGAAGACATGCAGTAATTTAAGATTTGTTTCCAGAATTCTTCTCAGTTTGTAGTCCTAAAGTACTAATTACATATTTAAGATATTTTAAAATAAGTATTAATTATCTGGTAGTGGTAATATTTACATATAGTTACAGTATAGGTAATGAACATCCTAATAAAAACCTATTTCACTTTCTACACACGCATACAAATCAAATATAACATGGATTAATTACATTATCCAATCCTAATTTTATCACTAGAAGATGCTTTTGACTAGTTTAAATTCAAAAGAAAATCCCAAATTAGCTACTGTTACTACATTATGTATATGTTTATACCATAAAATGGCCCATCTTAACATTTTAGTTTAGACATATTGGGCCTCATACCTCGGTGGAGCTGGGCCCATTTGCACCATCTGAGGATCCAACCCATTCTGTTGTACTAAGGAACTGAGGGTGTTACATAGAAATTGTTAGCTTGCCCTGATCAGTGTTCAAGAAGCTGCATTGACTTTAATAAGAGCTTTTTGGTTGCTAGAGATACATAAGGGGAAGACTCCTTGTTAAAGCTTGATGCATGTTTTACGGGAGTCTAGTCAATACCTTGGTAGAAGAGGTAACAGTACTTCTGTTTTTTCCCTGGAGGTGAGGTGGTGCAGTGGTTGCCAGTAAAGAAGAAGCATTTATCTTGTCATAGCATGAATCTTTTAAAAGGGAGATTAGGGAAGAGAGTTGAAAAATAGTAAACTGGATAATTTGATAAATGGAGATATGTGATATCACTTAAAAATAAATCTTCTGATTTAGGGCTAGACCTGTGTCTGTTAGTCACAGCCCAGAGTAAGCATGTAAGCAACAGGGAGCCACGCTGGCCAGGGGCAGGGGAGTATTCTGCCTCTGTGACCATGCTGTACAGAGGGAACTTGGCCAATATTTCATCCCTTTATGGTCTTCAGCCCACTGCCCCTTGGAAACTGCTCCCACCCTGTAGTTGGCATGAGGGAGGAGGGGACAGGACCTCCTTACTGCCCCTCAGACCAATACAGAATTTGGCCTTTGGTGAGCAGGACTGGTTTTAGAGGTGGGTGAACAGGGAGATAGTTCTGGACATCAACTTCTGGGGAGGTGCCACACTGCTGTGCCGCGTGGCCTTGTTTTTCCTGTCTTCTCTGGTGATTGGTTGTCTGTTTGTATTGCTCGGCCGCTGAGAGGGGGGAGGGGCGCTGAAAATGTTTTCAACCCTGGCTGGCAAAACACCTAGAGCTGGCCCTGCTAGTGAGCATCTAGCAGTATTGTATTTCAACCTGTAGCAAGGTTTCTATTCCATGCTGTTCATTAAAGGCACACTTTAATTGCTGACCTATCTTTATAATGTTTCCATCAGGGTGGTTTTACTTTCTGGCATTCATACTGTGACTGAAAAGAATTTAAAATAAAAGAGCAATAACCTGCAACTTACTGTGAAACTCACATAATAAGTGAACACGTTATCTAGCAAAGCATGTTCTCTGGTTTGTTTGCAGTGAACCTTGGAGTAAGTTGAGTGGCTAATTGTACAGGTTTTTATTTTTGTAGCTGCTGCATAAATTGATTTCATGATAACTGTTTTGCACTTCTTCACCTAAGGCCTTTCCTTGAGGGAATGTGTGTTAACACAGTCAATTTGTAGGTCTAGCAGTCCAGACAGTGCCCTTTACTATGTTGCTGTATGATGCAAGGTTTTCTCACTGCAACAGAACCTAATTTAAAAAAAAAAAATCAATGATTGATGTCAACAAGAAGTAAAGTGAACCACAACAAGGAGAATGTTACTGGACATAGTACATCTATAATTGGCTGCAACTCTTCATTTTGTTCACTAACAAAGAGACAGCTAGTCTAATAACCATTATTCAGTCTCAGGGAACTGGGGTGATCACTCTTAATTCTTCAGAAGGGTATGTTTTTAGTAACATGCTCTGTGTGAGCTTTACGTCATTATTTACTTAGGGCTAGATTCTGCCATCCTTACTCCAGTTGAGTAGTACCTTATGCAGTGAAATACCCAGTTGTGAGTTAGGGAGACGGTTTCCGGCCCTCGCATTTTACTAGTTATATTTCTTTGTGGCAGACAGGAAAAACGTAAAAGATTTCTGTGGCAGGTGACTGAGGAGAATTGTAACTGCACCTTACATCACTCAGGTTTTTAGACCATAGCCTTTTTGACAGTAGCCACTTCCTTCTAGCACCTTACAGGGCAGGAATGATAAATTATAACTCCTTTCACTCTTGACTACATACTGACTGTTACTTCAGTCCTCACTCTACCTTTTCTGAATTGAGTTTCCTTATCTCTGGAGGAGCTGTGTATTAATTCCCCACTAACAGCCACTTAAACCAATCCAGGCTGTTTTAAGTAATGCAAAAGCTATTAAAAATAACAAGAAAATCACAAATAAAATAAACTTGATGTGGAACTTGAACTTGAACACAACTAGACTAAACACTGCAGAAAGCCGCCTTAGGACCACATGCGTAAAGGCTCTAGATGTGGACTCTCAATGCCCTCACTCTTTTGTATAATGGAAGGATTGATCTGTTTTTCATCACAGTGCTGCTTCATTCTATCTATATCCAGGTCCATCATTGCTAGGACAAGGTTAGATAAAGTTATTGTTCTTGTTCTGCACAAATTAAAGTCTCGCCCAAATTAATGATATTTGCAAATTACTGTGCACTTTTCAAACTTGAACTTTAAAAAGTTATTAGTATCAAAATGAGTGACATCCACTCTGAATTTAACAACTGCAACTACATCCTTCTGAGGTTTACCCACAATCAGAATACAGTGTCAGTCTCTAGTATATATTTTAAACACTGAAAAATGGAATCCCCTTTTGTATTAAAATGTCTATCCCCCTTTATTGGAATCTATTATTAATTCATACAATTTTAGAAGTGTCTTTCTTTCTGATGTGCAGTAGCTATCAGGTGTAATAATGAAAAATCGTGTGCAGTTCTAACCTTTCCATCAATTTTAAAAAAGATTTTAAAAGTACCCACTGTAAATATTACTTTTGAAAAATCCCAACACTGAATTTCATTATATATATATTTTACCCTGTCTGTAACTGGTAGAAGCAGTTAAAAATCACAAAGGGGATGAGAAACAAGTCCGGTAGAATCTAATCTGAATCCTTGACTGAAAACACTGATTATCTGAAATTGGACCTGAATTTTTTTTTTCTGATGAGCAACAGTTGTATTGAGAACTCTTTTGCACATCAAGACCCCCACTTATCCAGATAAACCAAGGCCTCTTGCTCAATTTGGAAAAATGTAATCAGTAATCAAACAAGGAGATTTATGCAATCTGCCCAGTTTTGTTCTTGTTTTCCTCAGGATCAACTCCTGATGTTGAAACTGTAGGAGTTTTACTACCATAGCTCAGAGTTTATTACCCTCTATGGATTACCCCTCATAAATCCAATGAGCTCATTAAATACCTGTATCTGTGATTGTGACTCTCTAACCAAAAGTTCATGTGATCACAGTTGTACAAATATCAACAAACAAAACACTGCCCTCTTCACCTTCTGTATAATCCTCAAACCGTAGCAAGGACAGTGCAGTACAGAGGGCCAGGACAGTGCCGGTTTACCACTTCACTCCCACTTAATCCTCAAATTTTTAGGTAGTTTATACGTGGCCCTCTACACAGGGGTGAATTTCATCCTGTGAGCTTGGCACTTCTGTTTGTCTATTAGCAGCCTTTTGCTGAACAGAGTTAATTCCCTGTTCCACATGTTCCAGACTTTTTCATACTCTTTCACCATTTTGCTTATGGACTGGTATATTTTTGCTTGTATTGCCGATTTGGGAGTTTATAATTAGTTGTCTCTTTCCAGTTCCTTTAATTATATTTTCAAAGGAGGATTGATTCATTTCCTCAGATTTTTCAGACATGGTTTATAGTTTTTACTGTGTTTTCCCATTTGTAGTTTGGGCTTACTTCACATCACCTCAGTAGTATTTCTATTCTTAGGCCCCTATGGAGAAAAATGTTAACATTCATCTGCAAATTTCTGATGTTTATTTATAATTAACTTAGTTTGGTTTCCCAACAAGTGTATAATGGGCATCAGTGTCTTAGTACCTTGTATCATACATTTAATATATTACAAATTACTGGTACAGAACCTTCCTGTAGAACTCCTGAGAGCCTCTCCATCAACTGGAGTTTGAGCCTTGGCTCCAGATAAACGTCACTCAGTGCAGAACTAGGGGGCAGAGGGATGCAAAGGTGGATGGACATCATCTTTACATCCCCCAACCCTGGAGCTGGAAGTGGGCCAGTTCAGTTCTGGTACACATTCAAGCATCTTCAGAGCTGCTCTACCTTACACTTGGCTTCCATCGCCCCGCAAGAAACCCTTTCAGGAGATGGGGATCAATGGAACTCAAGGATACACCTATCATACTCTGTACTTTGGGGAGCAATGGGACTAAAAAGGGCTGGCTTTAGGCCAGTTAAAGAGCCTACCATGCTGAGGCTTTGCACCAGCACAAGACAACCACAGTGAGGGCACAAATCCCTTAATACGACAAGTTTTAGAATATCACTTTGACATTAAAAAAATGACACCACTTTAATTGGTTCATTTTCTAACTGAGCAATAAAATAGAGAAATTAATTTGCACTGAAGTTCCTAAGAGATGTGGAGTCAGATGGCAAGCAGAATAAAGGATGTTATTTATTTATCAAATTCAGTTGGCTGGTAGACAGTTGGTACTACACACAGCAGAATTTGGCCAGCATTCTGACAATCTCTGATCTTCCTAAAGGACTGATTCATCAGACCAGTCCACTTCAGTCACAATTTAGCACCCACTAAAATAAAGCCTGAGCCTCTTTCCTATACAAGGTGTCATTCCATTTGTTATAAGATATGGATTCTTAAGCCATGGTAGTGTTAGATTAGTATGAAGGCCTTATCTAATTTCTACTTTGGGTCAAGCATTTTTGAACCTGGATTGGCCAAAAAGATGTTGAACTGCCATTGTTAGTACTATGCACAATTCTGTTGAGATATATATAAGATATATATGCTGCTAAATAATAGTAATAATAAACAACTATGAAGCATAGCAGAGGTGTAGGTCTTTCTTATTTTATTATACTTTGATTTTTTTCGATGTATTTTCTTTGTTTTCCCCCATATCCATCAGGGGGAGTTAATACTAAAATATACAATTTACTGAGCTGAAGGGGCTTGTTTAATTTAATCTTCTTCTACAATAGAATAATACTCCCTCACTTTTTAAAAAGGCAACAAGTAAATTGAAAGGGAGTTGTATATTCAGACAACCCTCTTCTTGAACTAATTAAACCATATGCAAGGCATGTTGTTTCCAAGGTTCTTGATCCAAATGGGAATCTTTCCAATGGCATTAGAGGACATTGTATGAGGCCCAAGAGCAGTAGGGCTGAACGATTTTAATTAGACATTTCAGTAAATTTTGAATGAAAATCCGCATTCCATGTTAATAGTCTAACCCTTTTTTTATTACTGTTTTTAGTTAATGAAGGAGTTTCCTCTGCTAAGCATGTTCAACATCCACGAAAACCTGCTAGAAGCTCTGTTGGAGTTACAAGCATATGCAGATGTTCAGGCAGTTTTAGCAAAATATGATGGTAAGTCCAACTACGTGTATGTATACATATTGTGTACACACACACCCACCTATGTGACATGAACACTGATATGTTTGCAAAGTAAAATGTTCAAAAGTTAGGAAATGCCAGAATTTAAGTTGCTTGTGCACCTTTAATTGGGATCCCTTGTGTATATGCTTTATGATACAGTTTTCAATTACATGATCACATACCATATTTTCCACAGGACCCCTGTGTCATTCAGAGCACAGATAGAACAGTGCTCTCTTAAATAAGCAGTTCTTCAATATGTTGTTTTCTCCTGTTTGTTCAATGTGTGACCCCAGGCCTTATTTACTGCAGACTATTCAAAGCTCGCTTTGAAAACAGAATTAATAATTTCCCCATATATGTTCCTTGGTGTTCATTACTACAGTATCTGAGTGCTTCACAAGCATGAATTAATTTATCTTTCCATCACTTCTGTGAGATGAGGGAGTGGCATAATCCCCATTTTAGAGACAGCACGCTGAAGCACAGAGGGATTAAGGTAATTAAATATCCACTACTTTTGGGTACCCAATCTGAAACATCTAGAACCTGATTTTTCAGCGTACATCATGTTACATAACACTTTCTATGTTCAAAGCACACCTCCCATTGTCTTCAGTTGCAGCTGTGAGTGCTCAGCACTTCTGCAAATCAGACCCCAGCATGTCAAGTCAGGCACCCAGAAAATGAAGAACACAGTTAGTGAGTACGTGTAAAAAGTTTCGTTTAAGTGACTTGCACAGCACCTCACAGGCATTCTGGGGCAGAGGCAGGGAAAGAATCCAGTTTTCCAGGGCAGCATTCAACTGCCTTAACAATGAGACAGTTCATCCTCTTCATGCAGTCCCCTGCCTCATTCACTACATGCCTTCCAGTTAAAGGAAGGATGCTCCAATGGTTGGGGCATTAGCCTAGGACTTGGGGCAGTCAGGTTCAATTCTCTGCTCCACCACAGGCTTCCTGTGTGACCTTGGGAAGTCATTTAATCTCTCTGTGTCTCAGTTCCCATCTATAAAATGGAGATAAATGCACTTCTCTACCTCACTGGGACATTTTGAGGGTAAATGCATAAAAGATTTTCAGGTGCTCAGATACTACAGTGGTGGGGGCCATATAATAATGATAATAATAATAATTAATCATACTACACACCTTCCAGCATCTGCACCAAATGAAGCAGGGATCCCACAGACAACAGTCTCCTTTACTACACAACCCTGAGTCATCTCCAGAGCAGGTCCAATCTGTGCACTGAATGGAAAAAGTAGCATGTGATCATATAATTAAAGACTGTGTCATAGTGGATGTGCCCAAGGGGCCCAAATTCTAGCATCTCATGAGTGCTTCTGAGTGCTTGACTTTGCAACCTTAGAGACATTTTGTATGTAATTTCTTAAGTTTTTAAAAAATAAAACTGAAAAAACAAAAATTCCATCCTGTGACCTCATATTGACTCTCACATGACTCAACCTGGTTGGAACCTTAGACTACCACACAGATCTACTACACAGTCTTCTGTGTGGACCAGCACTAGAGGGTGATGAGACGCACTTTGCCAGTGGGTTTCACAGATATTTGCTAACAGCATAAGAATGCTGAGACTCAAGAGTCTTGGGTTCGATTCCTGTCTTGGCAGGGGAGTGTTCTGTATTGGGTACAGAGCCTTTTACTTGTTCTCCCCAAATGTGCCTCCTTCTGCTCCATCCCCTTCAACATATCTCTGTTCCAGTCATGTCTCTTCCTCAGCCCTGACTCCTCATCCCACTCCCATTCTTCTTGCCTACCCAGCCTGTCTTCACTCCTCAGATTTCTTATTCCAGTCCCAGTCTCCTTGCTAGTCAGTATCAACCTCTCCTCCGAGCTCCTTATCTGATATGTTTCTCCCTTCCCAATCCCCATTAACCCCCAGTCCTCGTCTCCCTGCACAGGCTCTCAGTATCCCATCACTCCCTCCCTGGCTTCTTATCTCATTCTCTCCCCTCCCAGACCTTTTGTCGCTGTCTCTTTGCCCAGCCATTCTCAGTTTTCCCTCTACCCTATACCATTGTCAGATCTGCTTCACCACATACACTTTTCCCTAGTCTCAGTCTCCCTAGTTTAATAGTCCCTCAATCTCCTTGTCCAATCTCAAAGTTTCCCCCTCCAGCCAGCTGGCTCCCAGTTCCCCACCATTTCTCTCACCAGCTCCCAGTCCCGACCCGCAGCTCCCAGTCCCAGACTTCTTTCCCAACCAGTCCCAGCCTCCCTTCTTACCCCCGCTCTCTGGCTCCAAGTTCCACCCTTTCCAAACTCCCAATCCCCTTCTCCTTGCCCAGCCAATCCCATTTTCTCGCCTCCACAATTTTCAGGCTCACCAGACTTCTTATCACAATCTGTTCCTTTCCCTCTTCCCTGGTCTGGCTTTTGTCCCCTCTGCATTCAAATCAGATGGCTTCCTCTGCCATTCTATTTGGGCAGGGGGGTCATTGGGAGCATAGGAGGAACAAGCTCCCTGCTCCCCAGTTCCAGTGCTCAGACTCACCCAGTTTTCATGTAGCCACTGTGAGGAGATGCAGCATGCTCAGGCATTCTGCAGTCTGGTCATATGTCGGAGCTATGAGGGGATGGAGCATACTCAGTTGCTCTGTGGAGATGTGGCTTGTGCTGTCTGGTTAGCACTAGGAGCTGTGAGAGGCTCAAATATGCTCACTGGGGATGGAACATTTGAAGAGTTTAGCTGCTGTAATTGAAGAAGACTCTACTGAGCATGTGCAAACAATGAGTTTTCAAAGGTTTATAACCTTGGTGAATTTTCACAGAAGCCACAAAAGTCACATCTGTGACACAAAGGTAGGCTTAGAAGGATTATATTTTTATCAGTAATTGTCAATTTCACTGTACACACACAGAGTGACAAAAAAATAACAATCCAAATGGACAGATGGACAAAGTAAGAAAAATGCTGCTTGAGAACTGAATAGAGTTTGATTTAAGGATATTTACACTGTATATTTTGACATGTGATGTTGACAATTTGCAGGTTAACAGTCATGAAGCTTTAGCTCTTTGAATCTCAATGTCTGCTGTCATTAAATAATTATTGTCTGACCCTCTCCCTCCCAATGTCCCACAACTGTGGAAATGTAAATTGATAAAAATAATGAAAAATGCTCAAAACCCAAAATGTTGCACAACTGTGAAAATTGAAATCAACTCAAATTGAAAAAATAATGCTTAAAAATAAACATTGATATTCTCTGTCCAAATTATAAAAAAATAAAAATGGAATTCTGCCACGCCTAAACAAAGGCCCCCCTCCTGCCAAATGTCCCTGCTCTATAGCATGGAGGCACTAAAGCTCTTCAAAGCAAAGGTTGTCTGAGGCAGACACCCAACTTGTAAAATTTCAGCCCAAACACTTAACTTTTGGCAAAGTTATAAGCCACTCAAAATAGGCTCTTATCATGGGAGGTGTCCGGCAACCATAATAAATAGGCGGCACTACCAGCCCTGACTAGAATATGTGTGTTTTCAATACTTAATCACCATCTTGCAGTAGAATCACTGTAAGCAGCAGTGCTCAGAATGTCCCACCACTCTTTGAATGTCACACCACTGCACATCTAGTAGTACTAATTACCCTGGGAGAGGTTTTTATTGGGTAGAATTTGGTTGGGAGCAGCGCAGTGGAAAAGAAACATCTACCAAAATTATAACCTGTTTACTCAAAGGTCTTTCTTTTGCTTTCCCCTTTCAGTAATTCCTATCACTTAAATATAGACCCTCCTGTGTTCTGTTTTGATAAGTTCAGAGGAAAACACAGACATAAATGTACTCTGAAATACAATACCGTATTGCCCCATTACCATGGTATCTCAGCACCTTATACTCTTTAATGTATATGAGTAACCTTGTGGATTTTAAAGTACTTAGAAGAGTTGAGCTTGAAACTGAAAGCTGTTCTAAACCTGGCAGTCTGCTATAATTTATCCTCACAACACCCCTCTGAGGTAGGGAAATCATATTACTTCCATTACCATATTCAGCTCTGTGGCAGAATAGGGAATTAAACCAGAATCTTCCAAATCTCAGGCTAGCACTCTAACCACTGAGACATCCTTCCTCTCTGTTCGTTCATACTAAGGGCCCAATCCTGGGCAGTGCTGAGCACTTCTTAAGTGGCGGTGTTTACCTTCAACTCTCCCTGAAGCCAGTAGGACTTGAGGGTGCCATCATCTTCCAGAAAACACTTGGCACATTCCAAAATTAGGTTGTAAGTTTAAAAGAAAAGTATATGTGGATGGTAAAAGCCTGTAGGGAAATTTGATGCAGACCCTTTCTCCTGTCTGTGTGGACCCACACATTATACATTTTGCTGTATATAAAGGCATATGTGTATATTTAACACACGCGCACAAGGACTCAGCAAACAACAGTTTAACCAGCATAACTCTTAGAATTCATGAGTCTCCAAAGACCCTTTTTAGAGGAGTCTCAGCTCATTTTAGAACTCATCAGCTTTATGTGTTGTAAGATTTATTGGAACATAAAACAATGAACTCATTTATACTTCCCTATCTGCAGTTTCTATTGGTCCCATTCCACTGTCTTTATTCAGCTAAGACCAAACCTGATTTATTGTATTTTGATAACATATGAACAAATTATTTCCTAGAGCATTCTCCCACCCACCCCTGGCTAAAAACTTGGATCACATTCTTTAAAATGTCAGTCTTTGTGAGGAGACATACTACTTTACCAATGACCATGTGTTGAATTTGTTTATATTATGTACCTGGCAACAGAGATGATGTCCATACTCATTATTCATGGAAAATGTGCCTCATTAGTGGCAAGATATGCACTGTTGCTGAGCTACATAATTATGGTTTCAGAGTTCAGTGTCTGTCAATAGAGTGCAGATGACCTAAACACTATTGAATCCTAAAAGGATTTTTGGCTCTGGCTTGACACACATCTATGTTATTTACAGCAGAAATACTTATGGCTGCTGAAGGGACTAGTCTTCTGAAAGAATAAGCAGCTAGGATTCATAGTAAATAAAACCTCTATGCCCCTCTTGCCTTACTTTTAAACTGGTTGTTTTCCAAGGGAACAGTCCTGTTTTTATGGTGCTGAGAACAAATGATTTATTAACCTCAGTGGACTGCCAGTTCTTTCTAGGTTGCCGTTGGCTGGTAACCTGGGCAGTGTGTGAACACAGAGATCTTTCAGACAGTTGAAAGTTAGACTTCAAAAGGGTAGATACTCTTTTATTTCATTATGCAAATGTTCTCTTTTCTCTTTTTTGTGGGGGAGTCTAGGGACAATTTTTTTTTCCAGTTTAGGATTACTGAAAATGTGAGCCTTCTGGTTTCCAGAGGAACATATTCATAAATACTGTCTCATTCTCCTTTCACTTACACTGTGGTTATATAAGAGTAATGCCACTGCAGTTGATGGAGATATGTTGGTGTAAGATCAGAATTAGTGACAGGAGAATTCAGCCCATCGTACTGATAGAAAAACATACTGTACTTCTAAATATTTATGATCTCATTCTGATCTAACCTGTACCGGTTTTCCTCAGGCATAACTATTTAATTCAATGGAGTTGCTCCAAATTTACACTGGTGTGAAATCAAAATCGAGGCTTTAAAATAAATTGTATATAGAATTTGAGTCTTCTTTATAGATGAATGTGCATGGAGCATGATGGTTGATCATGTTCCTGTTTGGGCCTAACCCTGTAGTCTTGACTCTGTGTTAATTGAGTGAAACTCCCATTGAAGTCACTGAACGCAAGGTCTGCAGGTTTTGGCTTTTCATGTTAGTGAATCCAAACACTCTTTAAAATAATAATAACTGTTTAGGGATGCTTTTTTCTGTTCCTGTATAGCTCTGTGAACCGTTCCTGTAGCTCTGTGAACTGAGTAAATTCCACCAACGTTGAACTTGAAGGCATTCCAACAGAAATAATTTTTGGTATCAGTAAAACAGGTTACCAGAAAGCCCCCAGCACAAAACCTCCAATGACACTGGCTCTGTTCTCAAGGACACAGTTTCACTCTTATTCCATATTTCTTTTCCACAGCTTCATTTTATTAGCTCCTCTCAGTTCTCAACATTAACAGCAATCATCATATCAAGTTTTTCTGCTTGTTAGAAGATAACCTGACCTGGCTAGATACCTCTGCTTTCTCAGTATGGCTGCCCCAATGCAAAAGAGTTTTTATTATCCCTAATTCTCTGCTGGGCTGAAAACATAACATGAACAACAGAGAAAGAAACTTCAGTCTAATGTTGCATCCTTTTGTTTTATTTGAATGAGAGAAAGTGGTTATTTATTAACATTCTTATTGTCAAGGTCGAACCCAAGCCTGCTGCACCCTTCTGCCAGTAATGCATGTCAGAGAAGATCTCCACAGTGGGAAACAGCAACATCAGGAGAATGAACAAATCTTTTCTCCATTAAATTCTCTTCTTGGACTCTATCAATCTTATTTACGGACTGATTTCCTCCCTTCATTTCAATATTGCTTCTCACTCAACTAGGTCTCTGCAACAGCCGGGCCTGTCCATTCATACTGTCTGGTCCAGTTTTTCCTTTGATTCCTGTGGCCTATTTCTGTGTGTCCTCTTTCTGCAAAGAAGATGCAGGACAAAATCACAGGGAAATGGACAAACTAGCTGTGCAGAGCTTCTTCATTATCCTCATCTAGGGAGGAGTGGTTCATTTCCTCAAGAAACTGTTAAATCATACTCTGCAAATCAAAGGAGTTGAATTGCTTGATCAAAGTATTTATCAGTTTCTGAAACTGAAACATGAGCTTTATAGGAAATGTTTATAATCAGCCAGTGAAACTCAGAAAAGTTTGTTCAAACTGAGCAAATCCAAACAATGCAAATGCTGTAGCTCAACTGTAACTGTTCTCTGTTTTCATTCTCTCATTGTTATACTAAAAAAATTCTCCTTTTGTGCTGAAATTCATACTGTACCTTATCATAGGGCCAGGAGCTGTCCCTTAGAGTTTTATTCAACTGTACGCTACTCGCACGAGTGTGGCAGGAGAGCCTGCACTGCCTGAGTATTAAACAGAAAAACAGGACTACAGCATGCTGCATGTACAGTGAAAATACCCTGTTAGATCATCTTGTTCATCCCCCTGCCAGTGCAGGATTGTTCCCTACAGTATATTTTCTAGTACTTTGTCCAGTATAGCTTAAAATGACTCAAGTGATGACCACTTACCACTTCTCGTGGGAGATTGTATTGCAGTCTAATTGCTTCTCTGTCAAGATGTTTTCCTCCTGATATTCAACCTACATTTCCCTATGGTTAATTTCATCCCATTATTCTAGCTTTTAACCCCTTGGAACAGCTTCAACAATTCTTCTCCTTCCATGATGATTACTTCTCCCCTTTGTCATTGTGGGGGGAGGGATAGCTCAGTGGTTTGAGCATTGGCCTGCTAAACCCAGGGTTGGGAGTTCAATCCTTGAGGGGGCAATTTAGGGATCAGGGCAAAAATTGGGGATTGGTCCTGCTTTGAGCCAGGGGGTTGATGACATCCTGAGGTCCCTTCAACCCTGATATTCTATGATCACTGAGTCAGGCTACACATATTTATTGTTGTTCATTTAGTCTTTCCTCATAAATCAATCCCTCTAGCCCTTTTATCACCTGTGAAGAACATGGGAATTATCTGCATTGATTTCCATTAATATTTATATATATAATCTCTGGAGTTGGTGACTATTGTATGATGTCTAAAAAGTGACTAAGGGGTAAATCCTTACTCAAAACAATGGTTGTAGACAGAATTTAGTTGATTGGTGCTCACATGGACAATACTAGGAATCCACTGTAGGGACTCTACTTCCAATCCTGTGTAGGTGAAATGCAAAAAATAGTTTGGTGAAGTTCAGAAGTCCTGTTCAGAACCTTAGAAGATCTTCAGGCAGTACCTTTCAAAGGACCTTTGAAATAAAAAAGACAGCCTGTTGCTTAAGAGAGAAACACTAACTGGGGGTTCAGGCATATCTTCGGTTTCATATTGGGGTGTACATAAATGAATCCAGTACTCTAGATGTAATCTTTCCAGTGCCATATAGAAAGGGACTAGCATCTCCCTTGACTGACATAATCTCTTTGTTTGTGCAACCCAGAATTATGGCCCTCTAGCAGCAGTGCACTTAAGCACATACTTAGGTCCCTTTAACTTCAATAGGACTGCTCACATGAGTTAAGCACATAGCCCCTGTTCAGTAAAGCACTTACCTAACATGGGGGTTTTTTTTGGTCATAAGTAGAATAACTTCTTAATTGTTAATAAACACAAAATTCACCTAAAGTGACTGCTCATGCAAGACACTGATTTTTCAATTGCCCAGTGTCAACATTTAGGGGCTCTTGATGAACTGGACAGAGATGATTCCATGTTTTCCTCTCCATATTTACCATTTCCAAGTGTAACTGCTATTTTGGTGGGAACAACAGATCACATGACAGCGCCTGGCACATTGTGCATGCTACCATAATACGATTAATCATCATCATCTGGACACAATGCTATGTTCACAGCTCCTTTCCAACTTGTTAAATATCAAAAGAAACATCTTATGAAGCAAGCCACCATTAAGAATTCACTTTCTCTCTTTACCTGAGGTACTATATGCCCCAGAAGGTTAGTCCAAGGAAAATAATCATAAAGTGTACCTTCTAGAGACAAGAGCAGTAAGGAATGAAATCCTTCTTTGGATACAAATGTCAGAGCTTATTAGGGAAAAATATCCTCAAGGTTTTGACACTTGGATAGCAGATACATATTTCAGCACACTGAGGGAGCTCCATTTGCTGTCACAAGAGGATGGGAAACAATGTATGTAGAGATGCTTTGCCAGATGGCTTTATAAGCTGGAGACACTAATTTATGAAGACCTCTAACTTTGGTTCCTGACAGATGAGTTATCTCTTAGGACTAGTTTAGACTTGGTTCCCAAAGTACAAGCTAAATTTAATTTGTAACCAGCCATAATTCTACTCTGCTTCTATCTCAGTGTGAGGATCCCAAGTAGGAACTAAAGCCTCCATTGGGCAATATTCAAACTTGTATAATGTGGCCTGCTTCAGAGCAGGCAAAATAAAACAACAACAAAAAGGCACGACCCTACACAAAGAAATCTGCAGAACAACACACGTGTACATTTCTCTGTATTGCTTCATTTTCCATTCCTGAAAAGCATTTCTGTCAGAGAATGGGCCACCCATCAAAGATACCATAGCCATTCAGATCTTTGCTGCTTGGTCATTAACCTACAGTGTCACCACACATCATAATTCGGATCCCATGGCTTCTGCTGACCACTGGGCAGTAATGGATGATCTAACCTGAGGAAATGGTCTTGGCACCCTGTCTTTTGGAGGTTTTTTGGATTGTGTGATTTAACGGTTTCTAGCACAACAGGTTACGCATTAGTTGGACGGAATGTATGAAAATCTCCCTTTGCACACTGAGGTTCTGGCCTCTTCTGCTGCTTAGCGCATCTGAGTGCTTTAAGTCTTCGGTAGATTAGAAGGCAACTTTTTCTTGCATTCAAAATGCTTTTTGCTGAAGTTTCACATTCCCCCCCCCGAGAGCCTCTCCCTTTTTCCTGTTTTTCAGTCTCATTAAAATGGTTAAAGTTGATGGAAAAAGACAGGGGAGATCTCACTGCACCAACCAAGGAGTTCTGGGGTTTGCTGCTTCACCAAACCAGGAAGAAGTGGAAGAGTTTAGCCCCCCTGCTTTAGGGGAAGGAGCATGCTGCCTACGAAAATATATTTCTAGGGATTTCAAGCTAGTAGAGTCCTCGTGTCCTGGTTTACTGGTATCAGATACTTGTTAGGCCCTGATTCTGCACCCATTGAAGTCAACAGCCAAGCTCCCACTGTCTTCAGTGGTACAGGATTAGGCTGTAACTGATGGATGCATCTGAGTTTAGCATCAGCAGATATTCCCAGTGTTGTGGTGCCGGATTGATGGCCATAAGAGCTCAGAGAAACCATGTGCATAGAAGAAAAAAAAATTATATCTGCTACTTCAAAACTCATAAACAGCTGTAAATAGATCAGAACTCTGAAACAATAATTTTCCATTTTTAACTCTGCTCCCAGAAGGACACTCTGCTTTTCGTTCCTTTTGTGATTTGATGAGTAACTCTATGTTGCTGAAAGTCTGAAACTGGTGTGATCCAAAAAAGATCCATTCTGTTTACTTGAAAACATGCAAAGTTCTTAACTCCTAATGTCAAGAACAACCTGGCATAAATACAATCATTGGGACAACACATATTCATCTACTGCAATGATGGACGGATGGATCTGCAGCTAGCTTCCGTTATGGCATAGTAATGTCCATATCTCTCATTCCAACACTGCCTTGCATATTGTGGATTTTAATTACTAGTCACTATAATTACATAGTTTAGTGACAAATGTAAAGAATTAATAGTTGGGACTTTCAAAAGTACCTAAGTCACGAAATCCTGCTCTAACAGCATAATGTTCCCTTGGGTTGCAAACTGATCATGAATAAGTAAAGTAAAGAGTCATTTCCAGTAAGGCATGATTTATCGATCCTCACTCACCTTCTTCTCTTAGGAGCCCTATCTTGCAACGTGCTAAGCGTTTCCTGTGAGGCTCTAAGTGCCCTTAACTCCAGTTGACCTCAGTAGAAGTTGAGGGCATTCAGCAAACCTCAAGCATCTCTCAGCACCTCACATAACTTGGTCCTTAGTGCTACTTCCCAATGTCTTCATTATTCAGTATATCAAGAATAGAATGAGTAAGAGTTACAGGTTTTTTAGAACTGTGCTCCAGAGCTTCCCCGACTCTTGCTTAGAACCATAATCCCACTGTAATTATATAAAGTATATTTATTATAGTAGAGTATATGTGGTATACAAATTTTAAATAAGCTATAATTGTAATGCTATTACAGGGAATAGTGCTTCATACAGTGAATAGTCTCATTGCTTTAATGAGCTCTATTCATGATAGTAGGTATTATATTCAGTGATACAACAACTGTTTACAGGAGTAGGCCCTTAATTTCTTTCTCACTCAGCTGTTTTCTTAAATTTAGCCTAAATGCTAAACAGTTTAAAAGATGGTTTATAATATCTGTCTATGAGAGCTAGGTAACGTAGTGTAGAATTATTTTCTGCTTTTATTACAGCGGAAACTATAGGGCCATATTCATATATACCCTCCATATGCTTTGTGCCACTCTGGTGATGAAAAGTAGCCAGAAACCTGACTGAACTAAGTGCGTAAGCTGGGTTTATAGGTGACTTGTGTCACTGGAGCAGAACATACCAGTTATTATGGCCCTGTGTTTCCACAAGTGGCAAAACATATTACATTGCTGTTAATATTTAAATGCAGTAAATTAGTAAACGTTGGCTTGACTCTCATAGTCATGATTACTAAAAGAAAGGAAGGGAATAAGACACAGTAGATAGACACCCACCAGCTGTTTCTGGATATTGATGTGTTTCCTAACGTACTGAAAGAATTTACCTTTTCTAGGTTGCATATGTGTTTGTATACGAACGTAATGAATTCTTTAATTCAATCCATGTAGTATCAGAAAAAGATCACTCTGAATTTGTTTGCTAATTAGATCATTTAATGACTACATGGCACAATCAGATTATCATTAATTCAGGGTTTAAAAATATGATAATTCTTATTTGGGTGGCATTTTCAAAAGCACCTGAGTGACATAGGAGCACAACTTAGTGCTCCTAAATCACTCGGGTGTTTTTGATATCCCATTATTCATTAATTTAGATATTATGCTGTCCTGAAGAATTATTCCAACATTTATTTTCTCTTTCTGCAAACATTCAAGGGTTCCAATATTTATTTATTTTGTACTTTCTTTTCAACAGATATAAGCTTACCAAAATCAGCAACGATATGCTACACAGCTGCACTGCTCAAAGCCAGAGCTGTCTCTGACAAGTAAGTCCATGAGAACTTCTGACCAGCAAAATTCCTTACTGTAAACTCACTAACGTTTAACTGCAGATTTCTCTTCAGTGACCTGGTGAGGTCCCACACCCTGAAAATCTGATGACCTAGCAGGAAAAATTTTGGCCTGTGGAAAATTTAGAATATGGTTTTTATAAAAAGGAATTTTCACTAATTATCAATGTTGTACCTCACCAATGGTTAAAAAAGAAAAAAAATGGCTTCAATTAAATTACTTTATTTTAATTTTTATTTATACTATCTGGCTGAGCAATGGCTTCCTGGATAGTATAATGAAAATGCAGCTTGGAGGTGCTGTGTGGTTGGCCATCTTCACCTTGTATCTAACAGAACCAAGAAAGGTAAAATAACATGACTGTATAAAGAGCAATTTTCTTCGACAAGTACTGTCGTAGCAGTGTTCATCTACTTGATTTTAGGCAGGTAGATTTAGCACTTACTATGTAAGGGTTCCTGACAGGTCAATGGAAATAGATGGTATACGTGTTTTTAAAGACACAAATGTTTGCTTATTCCTGATACGTTTTTCTCTTAGGACACAGCCCTCCAAGGTTCTGAGCACTCCTATGTGGTGCTGAGTGTCATCGACTCCTCCTGAAGTCAGCTGGAGTTGAGCAGTTCAGCCCTTCACAGGAATGCTCAGCACCTTGCAGGATCAAGTCCTAAGAGCCAGATTCTGCTCTTGGATGCGTGCACACAAATCCCAGGCTGGAAGAGTTGTGTATACGTATCTTGGGGGGAATGTGGCCCTAAAGTTGGAAAGCAAGCAGAGTGGAAAGCCGCTTTCTTTCCTGACGTCAGACAGTTTGCTTTTAAGTGAATGTGCACTTCAAGATCTAAGTAATTTTCTTTCATTCTTTTTATCCTGTAGATCGCCAGTACCTACTGCAACATCTTTCCTCCCTACACAGCGACTCCAGCTTGGGAGGGCAGGGCTAAGGTTGTCACAGCTTTCCCTGTGGTGTCTGCCTGCCAAGTACAGCTCTGGAGTTAGCCGTGGGGTGTGAGGTGAGAAAGAGATTGCATGGTCTGGTTTTTCATTCACTGGGGCAGATGATTCGCCCACAGTTTGGGCATCCAACCCTTGCTGGTACAACTGAAAGTAGACTACCTGCTACTGCTGCTGTACCATGCTTTAATCCCAACCTGACCCAGGGGCATTGGGTTGGGAACCTCCCTAAAATCTCCCCAAATATGTTTTTAATAGAAACACGCTAACAATTATTTAACATTATTTTCTATTTTTCGGAAACTTCTGCCTTGATAAACGCCCCCCCAGTAAGGTATTATAGAAAATTTAGTTTAGCAGCGTAGAAAGAATTGACTGTTTGAACTTACTTCCTGCCATGATTAGATGCAAACATGCTTTCCACTTCTGCAGGGATTTTCATTGGCCTTGATGTAATAGGTCATTCAAAGTTTCCATTTACTATGGAAGTTTGGAGAGCATAGGAAATTGTCTCAGCCTGGTTATACGGGCCCTTGGTCTAAATTTCTTTCTGGCTTTTACTTGCTAGCATTTCTGACCTAATGTATTTGTTTCTTTACTTTTGCAGATTTTCTCCAGAGGCTGCCTCAAGGCGAGGGCTGAGTACAGCAGAGATGAATGCAGTAGAAGCTATTCACAGAGCAGTAGAATTTAATCCACATGTGCCAAAAGTGAGTATGGAGAAATCACTGTCATAAATTTTAACAAAACAGGAGACATATCCTTTGGTTTTAAAGAGGTAGAGTAGCAAGTGGTGGTTGTTGGAAGGGGAGCAGACGGGGGAGGGTGAAGGGGCTAATGTTTACACCCTGCTATACGCATGTGGGGAGCATTTGAAATTTCTCATTAGATACCATAGGAACAGACATGTCACCCAATATTAGGTCTTGAAACTTTAAGTATTAACTGATAAAAGTCTGTCAGTCTGAATATCAACAAAATACTGGACATTGACAATAGGCACCCTGATGCCACGTTGATAAACACATTAGAAGTATCCATGTAGATAGATTATTCCTTAAAGAATCGTATACAATGACAATAATAGAAAAGATCTTCACGTTAAAAAAATGGTTATCTATATTTCATGGATCACACATAGCATATATTTTCAGCATGCTGCAAAGGGACTTACGTTCACATTTTCTGTTATGCTTCATATAAATTGTATTTGTAACTCTTCATGCAATGCTCCACCATTAAAACTCCAAACCATTCAGGGCTTGCTCATTCATAAATGAAAAATCACAGAAAGGACAATGTTGGGGAGTACTTGTGGCACCTTAGAGACTAACAAATTTATTTGGGCATAAGCTTTCATGGGCTAAAACCTACTTCATCGGATGCATGCAGTGGAAAATACAGTAGGAAGATATATGTGTGTGTGTATATATACAGAGAACATGAAAAAATGGGGTTTTTTCTAGACTAACTAATTAAGGTGGGCTATTATCAGCAGGAGAAAAAAAACGTTTATAGTGATAATCAGGATGGCACATTTCAAACAGTTGACAAGAAGGTGTGAATAACAGTAGGGAAAAATTAGCATGAGGAAATAGTTTTTAGTTGGTGTAATGACTCATCCACTCTCAGTCTTTATTCAAGTCTAATTTAATGGTGTCCAGTTTGCAAATTAATTCCAGTTCTGCAGTTTCTCGTTGGAGTCTGTTTTTGAAGTTTTTTTTATTGAAGAATTGCAACCTTTAGGTCTGTAATTGAGTGTCCAGGGAGGTTGAAGTGTTCTTTGATTGGTTTTTGAATGTTATGATTCCTGATGTCAGATTTGTGTCCATTTATTCTTTTACGTAGAGACTGTCTGGTTTGGCCAATGTACATGGCAGAGGGGCATTGCGGGCACATGATGGCATATATCACATTGGTAGATGTGGAGGTGAACAAGCCCCTGATGGTTGGCTGATGTGGTTAGGCCCTTTGATGGTGTCCCTTGAATAGATACAGACGCCCCCTGACTTACGCAATCATTCTGTTCCGGAAAGCCTTGCGTAACTTGAATTTTGCATAAGTCGGAAACATATACCTGTACATTACGCAAAAAATTCCGCAACTCGAAAATCCTATTTCTGGCTTATGGAACTTTTTCTGTAAGTACAAATTTGCATAAGTCAGGTCTTGAGTAACTTGGCCAGCATCTGTATGTGGACAGAGTTGGCAATGGGCAAGGATAGGTTCCTGGGTTAGTGTTTTTGTTGTGTGGTGTGTGGTTGCTCGTGAGTATTTGCTTCAGGTTGGGGGGCTGGCTGTAAGTAGGACTGGCCTGTCTCCCAAGATCTGTGAGAGTGATGGGTCGTCCTTCAGGATAGATTGTAGATCCTTGATGATGCGCTGGAGAGGTTTTAGTTGGGGGCTGAAGGTGATGGCTAGTGGCGTTCTGTTACTTTCTTTATTGGGCCTGTCCTGTAGTAGGTGACATCTGGGTACTCTTCTGGCTCTGTCAATCTGTTTCTTCACTTCAGCAGGTGGGTATGTTAAAGGTGAAAAGGATTTTTTTTTTTTTTATAATTCCCTCATTCCCTCTCTAACTATACATCACAGCAGTAAGACTCCTGGCTTCTGAGCACTAATAGCTAATGCTGCTTCTTATTTTTTCACCTGGTCCTCAGCACTATGCAGGACCACTGTTAGCAGTGGCAGATTCTGTGTGAACCAGGAGGCTGTGTGAACATTGGCTGATGGATACAGTTGAGCACCAAATCCTCAGCCCTTCTTCTATGCCCTTATCCATGAGGAGTAGGAGATAACCCCCATGTGCACACACTGCCCTTCTCACGGCAGGAAGGTCTTTTCCCAGTACTGTGCAGAGATTAAACACTTTCCCGTAAGATCGATGTACTTCTTGCCTTCTCCCACTGACTAGCCACTAACCAGTATGATTCTTTCTAGCAATTCCTGCCTCCATTGTAGCAAACAGGAAGCATGTCTTACTGGTCAGTCATTCCATCTCTAGTGGCAGTAAAAGGAGAAGATGATAATAGCTTACATTTGCAATACCAAGGCATTTTACAAATGCAAACCCGTATAGAAACTCTAGACAGGAATCACTTAACCTGCCACTGAGATGCAGCCATCTCTGGGGTACAATGCAGCAGTTGTTTTGACAGCTCACAATAACACTTCACGGCAGATTAGGAGAGAAAAATGAACAATATTATGTTCATTTGAAAGAGCAGGATGGTTACTTTAAGTAAACAGAACATAAATCAAGTTGGAATCTGATCGAGACACCATAATTAACACCCTCAATCTTATGAAAAATGCTGTAGGATCTTTAATATTCCCAAATGGTTGTGGTTATTATTATTTATTTGTATTTGTCATAGTGCCCAGAAGCCCTAGTCATGGACCTACTGTGCGAGGTGCCTCACAAACACAGAACAAAAAGACAGTCCCTGCCCCAGAGAGCATAATCTTAAATTTCTTCTTTTCTTGCCTCAGCTGAAAGAAGCCAGTCATTTTATAGCATACTGTAAAGGTCCAAGCAGGATAATGTATTGCTATATTTTTCAGAATATACTTGGAATGGAAACTTAAACTCCAAAATGGTGGGACAGTTTTGCACTGCTGAGACTTATGGATCTGGGTATGGGAGAATTCCCCACCATGTAGACAAATCCTTGGATGGCTTTAGAACCTGGGTAGCAGCACCTTTCGCATCCCATTCCTGACTGCTGGTGCAAGGGCCTTGGCCAAGGAAAACGCGAAAAGGCTGAAGCTCCCTTATTGCCTGACAGTCCCTGGTGGCCCTAATTCATGTTGCTATTCTAATTTAGAATCGGGGGATCACAAAGGTGGCTTCAGGTCACCTTTGTGCACATGAATATCCAAGCTATGTTGAATACTCCATGGCCACACTTAAAGAGTGGCGATTTAATTTAGTGATCAAATTAGGAAAAGGAATAGAAAACGGAACATGTATCAATTGTCAGGTTTGCGATGTAATAAAAGGGATTAACAGGTGCATCAAAACACCCATTATAATATTAAAACTGTAATATGGCTTAACATACAATATCACTGGAATTTCATGCACACACACTGTCCTGCATTAGCTAAAAGACTAAGGGAGATTTAGGTTTGATATTAGGAAAAACTTTGTAACTGTAAGGATAGTTGAGCTCTGGAATAGGCTTCCAACGATGGTTGTGGAACCCCCATCACTGGAGGTTTTTAAGAACACATTGGCCAAACATCTGTCTGGGATGGTCTAGGTTACTTAGTTCTACCTCAGTGCAGGGGGCTGGACTCAATGATCTCTCGAGTCCTCTTTCACCGCCTGTATTTCTATGATTCCATGAATCATGCAGCAATAATATGTTAGCGGTAATAATGTTACGCAAATAATATGAATATACACCATCATATTCAGCCTTAATTCTGACTGAAATAGCATCAAATATCTTCTTAATGAAATTTAGATAACAACATTTAGCAGTTTGCAACACAGGAAAGCTAACAATGCCACATTGCTAATATGTGTTGCAATTGGCTCAGAGCTTCTGCAGGATTTCAGTAATGAGTGTCTCCCTCTTTAGAATAAGAAAAAAATAAGTTGTACTGATGACACTAAAAACTGAGTAATTGTCTGAATTCTTTGGAAAGTAATCTGCTGAATATGAGCTTCCAAGTGCAATACTGTGGCAAAAATGACTAATGCAATCCTTGGAGGCATAAACAAGGGAATTTCGAGTAGGAGTAGAGATGATATTTTACCTCTGCATTTGGAACTGGTGAAACCTATATTGGAATACTGTGTCCAGCTCTGGTGTCCACAATTTAAAAGTGTGTTGATACATTGGAGAAGGGTTCAGAGAAGAGCCACAAGAAAGATTAAAGGATTGGAAAAATTGTGATCGAGTGAAAGAGCTCAATGTACTTAGTTTAACAACGAGAATGCTAAGGGGTGACTTGATTACGGCATTTAAGTACCAATATAGGAAACAAATATTGATAATGGGTTCTTCAGCAGACAAAGGTATAAGATGCTCCAGTGGCTGGAAGTTGATGCTAGACAAATCCAGACAGGAAATAAGGTGAACATTTTTAACAGAGAGGAATTAACTTTTGGAACAATTTACCAAGGGTTGTGGTGAAGTCTCCAATTTACCAAGGGTTGTGGTAAATCAAGATTGGATGTTTTTCTAAGAGATCTTTTCTAGTTCAAACAGGAAATATTTGGGGGAAATTCTGTGGCCTATGTTATACAGGAAGTCAGACTAGATGATCACAGTGGTCCCTTCTGGCCTTGGATTCTATAAATCTAGGCAAGTTCCCAGCTGCACCATTAAGAATAGGCAGGGAACAACTTTACTGAGGATGGAAGGTGTAAATGATCCTCTGCATTTCTTTGTTTTCAAAATTTCCAGCTCAGATACTTGCAACCTAGCATCCTCAGAGCCAGTGCATATCCCAGAATGTTTTCTTCATCTTAGAATTAAAGTCTGAACTAGAAAAATGAGATTCAAAAGAGAACTCTTGAGGAAACAGAAAAAGATGGGAACGGTGCTGGAACATGGTGGGGGGGATTGCCTACTTAGGCATAGAAGATATAGGGTGTCCAGGATCCACCTGTAACCTGATACAGCTTTATTTATGGCAGACATTGAGTTCCCACATGCAGTCATGCACTCCTCCATGTTCTATTTATTTTTCCCTGCGAGAGGTAAAGTCTTTGCATGGGATACAAATATATTCAAGGCTGGCCTTGTAATTTCCCTTAAGTCCTTAAAATGGAACATTTTAAATAGTCCCAGATCCCAGTGCTTATGTACCAGTATGATACACACCTTAGAAATACCTACTCTAAATATATAAACCAGTTTGTATTGCACCATTCCAAAGTTCTTTTTAACATTTCTGTAATATAAAGAGATTCATAAGAGAAAAGGCAAATGCAGTGACTCTTTCCCTGAGAATCGTTTCCACTAGGTAAACCCATCTGCTGTCCCTTACAAGTGGATTTGAACACAAAGAAACTGATTTTTCTTGGGTCCTTGGGGACTGAGGAAAATGGAAATGGCTAGCAAGCTTAGGATGGCCACAGAATTTTGTGTTTCATATCAGCTTAGCAGTCATTAACCTCTCTGATCTCCAGTATCTGTTGGCAGCTTAAATCTGAATCTTTCTATTTGGAAAGGAGGTACATTCTTTAAACATCAGTGATGAAAAATGCACATACATTTTTCACTTCTCTTGTTGTCAGTGAGGTTCACCTAATTTCACTGATGTTAAGTGACTTCACATTACCCTGGAGTAACATCACTGGAGGTTCCTTTTTCAAAGGATTTATATGGCTTAAGACAGGGGTGGGCAAACTGTGGCCTGTGGGTCACATCTGGCCCACCAGCCAATTTAACCCAGCCCTCAAGCTCCTGCTGGGAAGCGGGTTCTGGGGCTTGTCCCGCTCCCAAGCTCCAGCCGGGGAGCAGGGTTGGGAGCCACTCTGTGCGGCTCCCGGAAGCAGCAGCATGTCTCCCCTCCGGCTCCAACATTTAGGGGCAGCCAGGAGCTCTGTGCGCTGCCCCCACCCCAAGCACCGATCCAGCAGCTACCATTGGCCGGGAACTGCGGCCAATTTGAGCTGCAGGGGCGGTGCCTGCAGACAGGGAGGCACCTCCGCATAGGAGCTGGAGGGGGGACATGCCACTGCTTCTAGGAGCTGCTTGAGGTAAGCACCGCCTGGAGCCTGTACCCCTGAGCCCCTCCCATGCCCCAACCCCCTGATCCCCCTCCCACCCTCCAAACCCCTTGATCCCAGCCCGGAGCACCCTCCTTCACTCCAAACTCCTCATTCCCACCCCCACCCCAGAGCCTGCACCTTCAGCTAGAGCCCTCACCCCCACCCCCCACCCCAAGCCCCTGCCCCAGCCTGGAGCCCCCTCCTCCACCCAGAACTCATTTCTGGCCCCACCCAAGAGCCCACACCCCCAGCCAGAGCCCTCACCCCCACCCCCCCCAACCCCAATTTCGTGAGAATTCATGGCCTGCCATACAATTTCCATACCCAGATGCGACCCTCGGGCCAAAAAGTTTGCCCACCCCTGGCTTAAGGTGTCTCTTAAAACAGTGTGCATTGCTGGAAGGCTTTTTCTCGGTTAATAGTTATTCTTGGCACTGGGCACCTTCTCCATTTTTGTTGTGTTTCAGTGACAATTCCACTTTCCTCTTACACCCGCCACCAGCCCAATGGTGCCTGAGGCACGGGTGAAAATTTTTTTTGCTGAGTCTGGCAAACTGGTTCAGACACAAACACACACAGTGAGGGAAGTTTGACAGTCTTCGTATACTTGGGCTGACATGGGGTCTGTGAGAAGGAACAGGCTGGGCAAGCAGAGATTTTTCAATGTTCTTATTAGTAGGAGAGAGAGAGAAAGAGCAGGTGAGGAGTCAGTGTCAACACCAGGAGATGAAATCAGGACAGGGAACAAAGAAAGCCATATAAATAATGATGATAATAACTAATGACATCAAAACTGAATTGGCAAGTCCTGAGCTGGGAATCTTGTTCTAAAGATCTGTTCTATTGGATCATATCACTGTTATCCTCATCTTCCTTCCCCACTGCCCTTCTATGCTTTGTACTGCTCATCTCTTGAATCAGAGATGGTCAAAAATTTAAAATTTCAACAAAGTATTTGCGATATTTTTTAATGTTTTGCAGAAAAATGTTATTTTTCAACAAGCTGGTAGGGTGGTTGAAATTCTTCTGCATTTTTCAACCATCTCTCTCTTAAATTAGGTTGCAAGGACTGTTTCTGCTACCTAGCACCATAGAGTTCTGTCACTGACAGGGCCTTTTGACGCTGCTGAACTACATATAAAACATAAGGTTTTTCCTTTTCTAAAAATAGTTGTATCTCCAGTTTCTTGCAGGCATCATTGAATAAGTGGGGCTGCAGGAGGGATTTGAGTGGGAAAGGGTAGTGTCATTTAGGACTAGCTCAGAGAGAGTCCTCCTCTTGAAGACCCACTTCTCCTGTGACACCTGTAAGAAATTAGCCATCCAATAATGGCAGGAAGCGAGCCAACAGAGGATCATCTATGTAACTAACTAGAAAATAGAAGTCTGGTCTACACAGCGTTGCCCCAATTTTTACAAGCCAGGTTTAAATCAATTTAAGATTGTCCACACCAATATAACTAAACCAATTTACAAAATGATTTTACTTTAAGTATTTCCAGTTTTGTGTGTTGACAAGTCCTTAGCAAGATATGGCCAGTCATCACCTGAATACCCCTTCCACCTTCTCTTTTCTGATTGTCTTTTTAATTTGTCTTCAGAGTAGAGACAATGCCTCCCTGTATGTTTGTGCACCACCTAATATGTTGTAGAAATAAACAATACAAATAAATTAATATGACACACAAGAAATTCATGTATTCTGCATGTATCATGTATATTACAGAAAAGTTATTCCAGAAACATTCTGGAGAGATTTTAAACAATTTAGTGCAACTTTTTAAAAAAATGTCTTCACCCATAAAGCTGGACTTCTTAATTAGCATCCGTCCAATTCTACAGGCATCAGAGGGAGTCGTGATAAGTTGCAAGATTACCTAAAATAACTTTTCTGTGCCTGTAAAGATCACAACTTCAAAGTCCAGTATCTTGGAACTTACTAAGGCTAGTGCTGTACATCTTGCTGGGAAGCTGAAATCTCCCTTATTCCAGTGGTATAAAGCTCTTATATTGTAGCTTACATGTTTGTAAGACTTTACTGTCACTGGTGCAGGACTGAATATTGCCTGTTATGGGACTCGGGTGTAATTTTACAGGGAAATTGCACATTTGGGAGAAAGGAAGAAACATTTCTCAGGATGTTTGTTTGGGGGTTTGTTATTTTGGGGTGGGGGGGAGTTATAAGAAGATAGCTGTTTGAAGCTGCTCAGCCATTTGGAATTTTAGAAGTAGTCTCAATAGAGGAGGATTAGTGGTCAGAGGACAACTGATGCAATCAAATAAATTATATATATTCATTCATGGTAATGAAGTAGCAAGAGTCTGTACTTGACTTCGTGATTACACTATCTCTGTACATAGAAATGAAGTTAATCATGAACTGACAGCCCTTTGGGAAAGGTGCCCTCTTTACCTTTGAGTTCGTACAGCACTTAACAGAAAGGGGCCCTGATTCTGATGAAGTCCACAGGCATTACAACAGTACAAATAATAATTTGCATTTTAGCCTCACAAATGCTGATTAAGAGACATACTTCCATATGTATACATGGTGAATTACACATTGCTAGACAAAATGTGGCTTCATTAAATAACAATGCAAACCCAGACCAAGCTGGGAAAGGCACACTGTTTCAACGCTGGATTGCCACTTTCACTTGCTGATTTTAGTAGTATTATTGTTTACATTTATGTTGTGGTAGCATTAAAGGCCAACCAGTTCAGGGTCCCATTGTCCTAATCGCTGTAGAGAAAATGACAGTCCCTGCCCCAAACCGCTTACAATCTAAAAGACAAAACATAACATGAGATAACAGCTTGGTCAGGGTGCAGGTGGGGAGTCAAGAGTAAGAAAAACAGTAGGATGGCTGTTGAGTTGTTATAGGTGGGGCTGGTAGCACCATCTGTTGTTAAGATTGCCTGACAGCTCCCATTATGACACACTTTTTTAGTGGCTCATAATTTGGCCAAACTGTGACTGTTTTGTCTGAAATTTTCCATGCCAGTTGTCTGCCTTAGGCCAAATTTTGTTGGAAAGTTTCAGCCAAAATGTTACAGCCATTTTTGAGAACAAGGCTAAAGAATAATACATGGTTTTTCAATGTGTTGAAAAAAAGTTCTAGCTACCTTTTCTTTGAGAATATCTAGTGTCCATGCTGTGGAGCAAGGTCTTGAAATTTGGCATGGGATATGGCCTTTGTGTCATGGATGTGCCTTTTGCTTTGCCTGTGAAAGTCTTCCAAAATTTGGCCAAATTATAAGCCTCTGAAAAAATCAGTTCACACATGCTCAGTGGAGACTTATTAGAATTTAGAGGCTAAAATCTCCAGAGATTCTGTCTTCAATGGGCATGCTAGAGCCTCTCACAGTTCATAGTGCTGAGCAGACTGTGCATGTACCATCCCTACATAGTAACTGAGAGATGTTCTATATCCCTGGGCTAGATGGATGCACTCAGATTTTCCCTGAATTTGGCTGCTTCAGGCTCGGGCTGGGCACCAGTACTGAGAGCAGGGAGCCTGTCTCTCCTGTGCTGTCGATGGTCCCCTTGCTGGCAACCAGGCACCATGGAAGAGTAACACCCTGACTGGGAGAAGGGAAAGGAGTAAATTGGGACAAGGAGCCTGGTGAGGCTAGTACTGAAATGGGTGTGGGAAGAGAGCTGTGACTGGAAGTTGGGAGTGGGACTAGTTGGATAAGGAGATTGGGGCTGAGACCCAGAGGGGATGAAAAGAAAGATGGGACTGGTAGGGCAAATGGACTGGAACTGGGAGCCACAAGAGGGGAGGGGAAGCTGGAATAAACTGGGCAAGGAGAATGGGACTGTGAGTCAGGGAGAGAGACTGGGACATGGTGAGGGAAAGGGGAGGTGAGATTGAGAGCCAGTTGGAACACCAAGATGAGATGAAACGCTAGGGGGAGGAAGAAGACTGGACAAGAATATTAGGACTAGCAACAAGTGGGTTGGGATGGGGAGAGTGAGAGACATCAGACAGATCTGATGACGAGCTGGGGTGTGGAGGGAGAACTGGGACTTGTGGAGTAAAGAGACTGCAGCATGTCACTAAAACAAAACTTTTCACAAGAGGCCACTAACATAACATGTATAACATAACATAAGAACGGCCATACTGGGTCAGACCAAAGGTCCATCTAGCCCCGTATCCTGTCTTCCGACTGTGGCCAATGCCAGGTACCCCAGAGGGAATGAATAGAACATGTAATCATCAAGTGATCCATCCCCTGTCACCCATTCCTAGCCTCTGGCAAACAGAAGTTAGGGCCACCATCTCTGCCCATCATGGCTAATAGCCATTGAATCAAGATAATGCTTTGTAGTTAATGCAGACATGCTCCTTCCTGCTAAAAGGTGGAATCTTTGCTTTGAAATATGCAGTAACATCATTTTAAGGGAACAGGTAAGAAACATTTCTGATTTCTCTGCAGCCCTGAGCCATCCCATCTCTCATGACTGATGAGTTTGGATTCAACTTTTCATTCCACTCTCTGTGCAGCCATTGATTCCTTTGACTCCTCTCCCACACCAAAATATCCATCCCATTAAATGTTTGCTTCCAAAGCAGTCCACCTGCTGCTCTCATATGTGCAGTTGAAAGTCTCTAGGTAAAATCCAGGTATAACACAGACTTCCTCCACTGCAAATTCATCCTCCCCTCCTTCAGTACTGTTGTCTACATCAAAAACAGCACTACTTCTCCTCCTGGAATTACCCACTTATTCACTTTTTCCCGTTTTTTACTCCCCTTTCTTCATCTGCCCAGATCCTACCCGATTTTTTCAAGCAGAAGGTTTATAAGATCTATGATGGCTTCCCTGCAATAGCTTCCCCACCCCCGCTTCTTTTCCTTCCCCTCTGATCCCTCCTCTTCCTTTCCTTCTTTCCCCTTGCTGACTCTGACATCACTTTTGTTTCCTCTGCACCTGTCCCCTCAACCGCATCCCTTTGGGGTTATTGACCCACCACCCGAACTCTCACTTACTCTCGCCCTCAATCTTTTCCTCTCTTCTGCCTCCTATTTGCTCTGCATACAAGCATGGCCTATTATCCTCCATTCTCAAAATCAGCCCATGAAAGTGACTGTGCAAGGATTATGCCCCCTACACCCATTTCACCTTGGTCTCTGACTTGCCCCTTAGTGAGTGCCTGTTCAGCTCTTTCCACTCCCTCTGGCCTGCGGTGGATTCTGCAATCCTTGTCCTTCCAGACCAAAGCCAGGGTAGGTGTCTGCATTCCCAGCCCCTTTTTAATGAGACAAGCACCTCTGGGTGTGGGGCAGGGCACTGGCTTGATTGTCTTTTCGAAGGCAGATGACCAGTGTGACACACAACAGCTGTTTCTTCAAAAACAAGATACTTAAATAGTAGAGTAAAAGCACAGAGTAAACAGGAGATTTACAGACAAAACAAAGTTAATCACATATCTCTCTTGTCTAGGACTGATCTTTGCTATAAGCTTACCAGGCAGGCTGTCCACCTTCAGTTACCTCAGAAAGAGTATGTTTCTAGTCCATCATGCTGGGCTCCCTTGTCATGCACCTCTGGCTTATGTTTATCAACCTTTTGTCATCAACTTGTCCTCCTGGTGAATGCATTTCCCTAATCCCACCAAAACCAGTCTGCTCACCACTCCAAGGTTTCGATATAGACCATCAAATAGCTCCATGTATTATAGCCGTTCTTAAACCAAGACTTTATTGCTTTCTCTATCTGTGAGGATGTTCTCAGAGTGCAGACAACCACCATGCAACATACATATTCAGGTGTGGGATATAGAAATTATATTTTGGTATCAGATCATAATAGTCCATTAAAACAGGAACATCTATCATCTGAGAGTCACAGTAACTTCTCCATCTCTCTCTACCATCCCATAGTAGCATGGCCTTACCAAATTCACAATCCATTTTTATAAATTTCACAGTCATAGCATTTAAAAAACCTTGAATTTCACGGTTTCAGATATTTAAATCTTAAATTACACGGGGTTGTAACAAAGCATGAATATGTATTTTAAAATGGTAAAATATAAACATGTAAAGCCTTTGAGTCAATGTTTCTCAAACTGGGGTTCCGACGCTAAAGGAGGTCAGAAGGCTATTGTAAAGGTGTCATGGTATTGCCACCTTACTTCCATGCTTCCTTCAGAACTGGACGGCCGGAGAGCGGTGGCTGCTGGCTAGGCGCCCAGCTCTGAAGGCAGCGCTGCCATCAGCAGCAGCACAGAAGTGAGAATGGCATATTATGGTGCCCAACTCTGAAGGCAGCACAGAAGTAAGGGTGGTAATACCACAACCCTCTAAAATAGCCTTGCCGACGCTGTTTTGGGTTGGGACCACCAGTTTGAGAAACACTGCCTATAGTATAGGGTAAAAGTACACAAAAGATCAGATTTCACAAGGGAGACTAGATTTCATGGTCTGTGATGCGTTTTTCATGGCCATGAATTTGGTAGGGCCCTATATATTAGCAATAGCAGTAGTATAACTCGTCTGAAAATTTCAAAGTTTTTGAAATTGTGTCAAAGAACATGGAGGAAATTGTGCAGAAATGTTTGCAATTTTTCTCTTCCCTTCGCTGATAGCTCTAATTATTCCTTGTTTCTGGTAATACCCACAACATGCTAGGTGCTCTGCAAACAGAAAGGCAAGATTAAATGGTCCATTTGCAACTGCTGCATTAACTTCATCTCCTCTAATGTACTTCTGCATCCCCTCCAATCTGGCTTCCACCCTCTACATTCTTCTGTGAATACATTTACCAGATGCTCAGACTACCTCTTCCTCCCCAAGCCTCAGGGCCTTCACTGCATCCTTTCTGCTGCCTTCTTTACTGTTGATCATTCCTTTCCTCTTGATACCTTATCCTTCCTTTGTTTCATAGCCATGTTCTCTCATGGTTCTCCTCTTGCCTCCCTTGCTGCTCTTTCAGTGACTTCTCTGGAAGCTCCTCATCCTCCTTTTTCTGCAGGTTTCTCTTTTAGTATGTTCCTCTTCTCCCTGCACCTTATCTCTTGCCTACCTTCTCTGCTCACCTGGTTTCTACAATCCTCTACATATGGATGATTCAGAAGTCTATATCTCAATGCTTGCTCTGTGCCATTCCATCCAGTCCCACACATCTGCCTCTCCGATATATTGCCTTGGAGGGCCTACTGCCAGCTCAACATGACGAAAACAGAGCTCAATAATTTATCTCCTACACCCTTCACTTTTCTGCCTTTTTCCTTGCTTTCTATCTCTCAGGCTTGCAATCTTGGTGTCGCCTCTAATTCCCTTCTCGCCACACATCCAGTCTGTCCTAAATCTGGTGGTTTCTTTTAATATAATCTTAAAAGGTCTCCCTTTCTTTCTATCCTGATGGCTAATGCGCTTCTGAAGCCATTGTTATTTCCTTCTTCCTTCATGATACCCAAATAATTCACTTCTAATCCATCCAACACTGAAGCCAACATTATCTTTGCCTTTGAATCTGACCATGTCATCCCACTCTTTAAATCAGCCCTGGCATTGCCTGTTTTATCAAGTTTAAAGTTCTCATCCTAGCCTTCAGGAGCCTGCCTATTTCCACTGCAGTCTAGAACTGGAATCTTGTCTCCCATTGGTGTTCAGTGTTCTCCCTCACACACATCGCTGGGCCGTGATGACACCTTCATTTCCTTCTGCCACTCCCATCTTCATACCTTTTTCTACGCCGCTCCTTAGGTATGGAATACACTCCCTGTATCCATGTGCTAGCTCCCCCCGCCACGCGCACACATACAAGTACATTTTTATTAAAGTATTTCTAAAGATTCCCTTCTTCTACAACACCCACAAATAATCTAATATTTTCCAATTTTTTCTAAGAGGGTCGGGGGGTTAAGAGGTTTCTCCAAGATATCTCCCTCCTCTAGATCTCCAAGTGGATCTTGTCTGTCTGTGTTCAAGACTGTAAACTTTCTGTGGAGAGCACTTTCTTGATAACTGAATCGTACAGGGCTGAGCAGACTGTTGGCACTTGCAGAAGAAGAAACATTTATGCATACTCGTAACTCACCCTTTCAGGCAGTGCAGTGTTATGTGCTGCTCAGCATCCTAGAAGTAGCACATTGGTTGTTTATTCCTTTGCTTTCATCTTGAGCAGACAAGTCATTGGGGAATCAAAAGCAGGTCTCAAAGAAGAACAAGTCATTGTTTAAGAACAAGCTCAACTTTGTAATCCTGATCTAAGTTTCATTAAGGCATTATAACTGAAGCTTGGAGAGAAAGGTAGGTCAGAGTTCCCCTTTTCCCCAGTGCTAAAAACACTGGGTTAATGCAGTTTCAGAAGACCAAGAAGCAGGTTGTGGAAAGTTTTTTGCCTTCTTCCTTGAAGGTGAACCCAGGTCCTGGCATAGAGCCATTTTGCTCTACAGCAAAGAAGAAAGAGTAAGTTACTTGAGGTTGGCTATGTAAAGAAAGGAAAAGACTATCTGTCGTTCCTTTCATGGTAAAGCAGGCTGGGAAAGGAGAGGAGTCTGGGTCCTTTAAAATACAGATTATATATTTCCCTCTCTTTCTCCCAGTTGCTGGCAGGTAGCACCAAGGGAGAAGGAGTCATGTGCTGGTCTGAGAGTCACCCAGCAGGTGAAACCCATGGGGAACGTAGATAGAGGCTCAGAGAAGCTCATCCATTTGGACAGATTTGAGGCTTTAACTACTGCTGTATCATAGACATTCTTGGGATTTCTGTCACTTTTTATTTTGGGGAACTTGTCTGTGTGTTAGACATTGGTATGTCCCATGTTGCAATAAACAATTTGGCCTACATTTCTGAAGTGATTTTGGGTGCCCAGCTTGAATGATGAACACCCGTCCTCTGGAAATCAGGTTGCTTTCAGGTGTTTCATGTTGGGCACCCAAAAATTGAGGCACCCAAAATCACTGTCCATCTCTGTCCTCCTTTATCTCACCATGGAAGTAGAACATCCTGACACTGATGCAAACTTTACAACATTCATATCCGTAATAATACACTGATTGTAAGGAAATAGTTTTATAAAGACCTTGTGTATGAGATTAAAATTATTGCCCATTTCTTTGGAGAGAGGCTAGATTCTTTAATATGCAAACTAGATACCATTAACTTAGGTTTGAACTTAGGTTTGAACAAAGACAGGGAATGGCTCGCTCATTACACTAATTGAATCTACTTCCCCATGTTAAATAAGCTCACACCTTTGTGTCAACTGTCTGAAATGGGCCATCTTGATTATCACTTAAAAAGTTTTTTTTTCCCCTGCTGATAATAGCTCCTCTTAATTAATTAGCCTGGGGTACTTCCATCTTTTTATATTTTTATGTTTTTATGTTCTCTGTATGTATAAATATCTTCTTACTATATGTTCCATTCTATGCATCTGATGAAGTGGGCTGTAGCCCACAAAAGCTTATGTTCAAATAAATTTGTTTGTCTCTAAGGTGCCACAAGTACTCCTGTTCTTTTTGCCGATACAGACTAACACGGCTGCTACTCTGAAAGCTAGATTTTTTAAGCACCTCATTACTTTATCACATCATTTCTTGTATTATAAATACTTTAATTCAAAAGCTGTTGTAATTAGACCATCCTGTCTGTTGTGTGAGGGTTTTTTAAATTTCTCTTTCCCTTTGATAAGAGAAACATCTCATTTTGAAATTCTCTGTGGTCCCCAGTACAGCTGAAGAGCACAACATTAACCATCTGGTGGCATATTTTAGTGTTTGGGATAATTCAATAATTATCTTCAAGTGCAGTTGGTGATGTTACATATTTGATGAAACACTTAGGAATAAGAGTATTTTAGAGAAATAGAGCTTTCAGTGTGCATTGAGGAATTGCAAGCAGCTACTGTGTTTATTTTTACAGCTGAAATAATTGTGTTCTGCCTTTCTATTGCAGTATCTACTAGAAATGAAAAGCTTAATACTGCCCCCTGAACATATTCTGAAGAGAGGGGACAGTGAAGCAATAGCATATGCGTTCTTTCACCTTCAGCACTGGAAAAGGGTAGAGGGGGCACTGAATCTCTTACATTGTACGTGGGAAGGCAGTAAGTAATTCTCTTTCTCAGAAACATTTTACAGGAATTGAAAGATATAACCACATATTTCCATGGAGTATTATGAGTAAATAATTATTTATATGGTACAGCACCTTCCATCTAAGGAGCTCATAGTACTTCAAACCATTAACGAATTAAGCTTCACAGTACCTCTGTGTGGTAGCTATGTATTCTTGTTTCATTCTGTAGATAGGTCAAGTTGCCTTTCTTCAGGTCATGCAGAGAAATTATTGGCAAAGTTGGCAGGAGAACACAGGAGTCCTGATTCCCAGCCTCCTGCTCACACCAGTAAACCACGCCCTTTGTGGAAAATTAAATGTTAACAAACCCTGCCAATGGCCTCTAATGAATTTTGGACCCCCGAATTGTGTGCTAGTTACAAAGCCAAATATTGTCTAGAAAAGATACCAGTAACAATGAGGAGACTTTTATGATAAGTTTGTATGAGCAATAATAGAATAGTGTTGTTGAACCGAACTGCGTAGGGCCATGTTCCCAGGAGCAGTCGGGTGTAGTGCCCGTGTGATCTGGTGATCCCCAGCTGGCATAATGTCAGAGGAACCCTGAAGTCTGCTGAACTCGGTGAGTTTTGGGAGCATAAGGAATGTGGGATCATGCCCCATGGAACTATGTCTCCAAATTCTGGGCCAGGATTAAGCCACTGTAGTATCCCCCCAGGGACTGCATTATGGTGACTAATCTGGAGTTTAGTTCTATCTTTACCACTGTCAGTTTGCAAATACAAACTTCCTTCATTTAACTAAGGGGAGAAAGCAAAGCCTTGTGCTTAAAGCACAGCACCGAAGACTCAGGAGATCTGGGTTCTACTTGCTGTGTGACACTGAGAAAAATCACTTCTCTTCTGTAGCTAATTTTTCTCATCTGTCAAATGGGGATGATAATTCTTCTTCGAGTGCTTGTTCATGTCCATCCCACATTAGGCGCTCGCGTGCCGCACGCACGAGCGTCGGAAACTTTTTCCCTTAGCGGCGGCCAGCGGGGCCCCCGAATGGTGCCACTGTGCTGTGCATATATACCCCCACCGGCCCGACCCCCTCCGTGCCTTCTTACCGTCCGTGGAGGCATTGGAACAACCCCTCTCTCTCTCTCTCTCTCTCTCTCTCTCTCTCTCTCTCTCTCTCTCTCTCTCTCTCGTGGAGGAGCAGTCCCTTAGCCTTTAGAGTAGCTGTTATCAGTTCGTTTACATACAGATTGTGGACACTTAAGTCATTAGGTGCTTGGAGGCCTCCAGCACCTGCCCTGGGCCGCGGGGCATGCCTCAGGCCCACAGCTTCAAGGCTTGCGCCATGTGCCGCAAACCTATGCCAGTTAGTGACCTCCACGACTTGTATCTATGTTACCTGGGGGACAGACATCAAACTGAATGGTGTAGGATTTGCAAGGCGTTCAAGCCAAGGACAAGGAAAGAAAGAGACTTTCACCTAAAGCAGCTGTTGATGGAGGCCGCATTGCAGCCTCCAGGCCCGGAGCCCGACGCTGGCTCAGGCTTCCTCAGTGCATAGTGCCCCGGAGCCATCGAGAGACCAGCATCGGCTAAGCACCGTAAACTGTTGGCCCCGGAGCGCCCGGCTAGGCCCCGGCACCACTCGTCCTCCCCGGTGCAGCCCCCGGCGCAGCCTAAAGGAAGGCGCGGTCGTTCCCCGCACAGGAGGCCGGCCCCTCCCAAGGCCCCGAGCGCCGATAAAAGCGGGAAGGTCCCGGTACCGGCGCTGACACGGGCGGTCCCGGCAGCACAAGCTCCACCGGGCCCAGACCTAAGTGAGCTCAGTGCGGACGATGGGCTCGAGGGCATAACTGATCAGCCCTCTACGCCTGGCACCTGTGAGGCTGCAAAGGACCTCATCGAGCTGTCGGTGGTGAGCCCCCTCCCGTATGGGGAGAACCCTCCGGCACCCATGCCTCGGGGGCCATCGAGGGGTAAGCTGGCAACAGTGTGCTGCTCGAGGACACCGTCCCGGCACCGCTCCCGGAGTTGGTCCCGGTAGAGCTCCGACTCTGCGGACTCACACTTGCCAGCGGCCCAGAAGGAGGTTGCAGCACCAGCAGTGGGTCAAGGCGAAGAAGCACCGGAAAGAGCATGCCGCTCTCCAGCACCACCCAGAGACCGGCATTGAGAGGAGCTGAGACGGCCCTCGCCAGAGGACTCCCACAGATGGTCCCAGTCCAGGGAACCCTGGTCCCGGTCCAGATCTCAGTCCCGGTCCCTGGGATACCGGTACTGCTCCTGCTCAGCCAGGAGCTGCTTGTTCTCCCACTGGCATAGATCGTTGGCACCACCATGGCCTTTGTGATTGGCGTCGCCGCAGTCCAGCTCCGACTCCGGCCGCTATAGCTACCTGCACTGGCCCCAATGGGGGCCGTCAGGCCATTGGCCCTTCTGGACCCCCTGGGCCTATCAGGAGCGCCAAGGGGCCCTGTCCAGGGCAAGTTACTCAGTGCAGCGATCCCAGTCCCCGTACCGACGCCCGATGGTGCCAGAGGCAACAGTATCCACACCTCCAGAATCCCCCCAGCATAGACCAGAGAGACCAGCAGCAAGCCCGGTGCCATCCCATGGACTCCCGCTCTGGCTTGAGCCGGAGGCCCCTCCCACGGGAGATGGGGAGTAGGAGGACCAACCAGAGGGGGTCGAGCAGCAGCTAACCTCCTCATCTTCCCCCGATGAGGTGGTGGCGGGTACAGAGGTGTCCGGCCCTCTGCTGATAGACCATAGAGCCCACCAGAAATTGCTGTGCAGGGTCACTCAAAACTTGGGGTTGCAGGCCGAGCAAACAGTTGAGCAGGAGGACCCCATGGTGGACATTTTGAGCCCCGAAGGTCCATCCAGAATAGCGCTCCCGCTCGTTAAAACCATTCAGTCCAACTATATAAGACTATATGGCAGACCCCGGCCTCCAGCACTCCAACAGCTGAAGGAGTGGAGCGTAAATACTTTGCCCCATCTAAGGGCTGTGAGTTCCTGTTCTGCTACCCGAGTCCAGGCTCCCTAGTGGTCTCAGCAGTAAACGAAAGGGAGCGCCATGGACAGCAGGCCCTGGCCCCTAAGGCTAAGGAGGCGAAACGTCTGGACCTTTTTGGCAGAAAGGTGTACTCATCTGGGGGCCTTCAGTTGAGGATTGCGAACCAGCAGGCCATCCTCAACAGGCACAATTTCAACTCCTGGGAGGCGGTGCGGAAGTTTAAGGACAACCTCCCGCAAGGTTCCCAACAGGAGTTCACGGCCCTGGTGAACGAGGGCAAGGCAGTAGCCAAGACCTCTCTCCAGGCCTCCCTGGATTCAGCAGACATGGTGGCTAGAACAGTCATGTCAGGAGTGGTCATGAAGCACTCGGCATGGCTCCAGGAGTCAGGCCTGCCATCCGAGGTCCAGAATACACTCCAGGACCTCCCGTTCGAACGGTCCGGGCTCTTCTTGGACCAGACAGACATGAGGCTGCCTAGCCTCAAGGATTTGCAAGCTATGCACACCCCGGCGACCCAGAGGAAGCCCTTTAAGCCTCAGCCTCCCCCTCAATGCCAGTACCAGCCTCGTCATAGGCATGAGCCTTACCGTAGGCACGGCAGGGATAACAGGTGACGGCGCAACAACAATAATAACAATAATGTGCCGGGCCACAATCAAGGCCAACACAAACCCCAGCCGGGCACTAAGCCAGGCTTTTGAAGGTGCGCTCGAGGACAGAGTACTAGACCAGTCACCGTATCCATCCCTTTGTTTCCTGAACCACCTGCCCCGTTTCTCCCGTGTGTGGTCCACCATTACGTCAGACTGTTGGGTCTTACGCACGGTGTGGAACGGGTACTACCCCCCTCCCTATCCCTCTTCAGGGACCCCTCTCACGAGCATCTCTTAGAGAAGGAAGTTCGCTCACTGCTAACGGCGGGGAGCGGTAGAGGCGGTGCCGCACAGCCTAAGGGGAAAGAGGTTCTACTCCCGGTACTTCCTCATCCCCAAGTTCAAAGGGGGCCTTCGCTCCATCCTAGACCGGCGCTTGCTCAACAAATTCCTGGTCAAGGCCCAGTTCCTCATGGTCTCTCTGGGCACTATCATCCCTTCCCTGGATCCGGGGGACTGGTACGCCGCCCTTGAAATGAAGGACGCGTACTTTCATATCGCCATCCACCCAGCACATCTGCGGTTCCTGCGCTTCACCGTGGGCCGAGAACATTACCAGTTTGCGGTTCTTCCGTTGGGTCTAGCCGCGGCCCCAAGGGTGTTCACGAAGTGCATGGCGGTGGTGGTGGCTTTCTTACGGAGGCAGAGAATCCGAGTGTACCCGTACCTCGACGACTGGCTCCTGGTGGGCCAAGACGGAAGTGCAGGGCCATATGAAGGTGGCCCTGAGATTGTTCTGCGAGCTGGGGCTCCTGGTCAACGTCCACAAGTCCACACTTGTACCCACACAGAGAGTGGAATTCATAGGGGCGGTCCTGGATGCGGTACAAGCCTTCCAGTATCCCAATTCTGGGCTATCCAGCAAGCGGTGGCCTCCCTGCACCAGTTTCCAATGACAACGGCTAGGTGCTGCCTGCAGCTGCTGGGCCACATGGCAGCACGCATGCACGTGGTCAGGCATGCCAGACTGAGGCTCAGGACTCTGCAGGCGTGGCTCGCTCGGGTGTACCGCCCAGGCAGGGACCCCCTGGGCTTGGTAGTGACAGCCCCAAGGGACATGCTGGACTCCCTGCTGTGGTGTCAGTCCCAGCCTGTGGTTTGCGAAGGCATCCCCTTTGCCGCCTCACAACCGGACCTGACGCTGGTGACAGACGCGTCAGACCACGGATGGGGGGCTCACCTGGGGGACCTCATGATGCAGGGGTTGTGGTCCGGAGCAGAGTGGTTGCTCTTTATCAATGTGAAGGAGTTCAGGGCGGTTCGTCTCACCTGCCAGACCTTTCACGCCCCTCTGAGTGGTCACAGCGTGACAGTTCTGACAGACAACACTACTGCCATGTTTTATATAAGCAAACAGGGCGGGGCTCGTTCCTCACCACTCTGTCGCGAGGCTCTCGTCCTCTGGGACCTTTGTATAGCCCATGCAATTCACCTTGAGACGTCCTATCTCCCGGGGGTACGAAACGAGCTGGCGGACTCCCTCAGCAGGTCATACCATATGCACGAGTGGACGCTCAGGGCGGACGTCGTGCTTTCACTCCCCGCAGATGGGGGTTTCCCTAGGTGCCAATGCCCAGTGCCCACGTTTCTCCTCATTCCAGGGCCGCAGCCCAGGCTCACTTGCAGACATGTTTGCGACCCTGTGGAGAGGGGGCTTGATGTATGCCTTTCTCCCGCTCCCTTTGGTGCACAAGGTCCTACTCAAGGTGCACAGGGACAGGGCGGCGATGTCCTCATCGCCCCAGCCTGGGCCCACCAGCACTGGTACACATCGCTCCTAGAGCTGTCGGTGGCGGCCCCAGTAGTCCTGCCCCTACACCAGGACCTCATTACACCGGACAGCAGGCGGCTTCTCCACCCCGACCTACAGTCACTGCACCTGACGGCGTGGAGGCTGTGTGGCTAAACACCCTGGAGAGCCAGTTCTCCCTTCCAGTGCAGCAGATTCTGCTTGGCAGTAGGAAGCCCTCTACCAGGGTTGCTTATGTGGCCAAGTGGAAAAGGTTCTTATGTTGGTGTGAACCCCGACAGGTGCGGCCGTGCCAGGCCCCGGTGCAGGTCATCCTGGAGTATCTCCTGCACCTCAAGCAGCAAGGGCTAGCCCCATCCTTACTCAGAGTGCACCTGGAGGCCATCTCCACCTTCCATCCGGGGTTCTCGGCAGGCTCGGTGTTTTCCCAACCAATGGTGGGATGGTTCCTTAAAGGGTTGGAGAGGGTGTTCCCATACTCCCGCCCACCAATCTCTCCATGGAACCTTAACCTGGTCCTCTCTAAACTCATGGGACCCCCTTTGAGCCCCTTGCTTCCTGTTCCCTCCTCCACCTTTCCTGGAAGCTGGCATTTTTGGTTGCCATTACGTCGGCCAGAAGGGTGTCCAAACTGAGGGCCCTCACCTCTGGGCCACCATATACAGTATTTCACAAGGACAAGGTGAAGCTCTGGCCGCACCCCAAGTTCCTCCCTAAGGTGGTCTCCCAATTCCATTTGGGCCAGGACATTTGTCTGCCAGTGTTCTTTCCAAAACCCCACCGAGTCACCGCAGCTTGCACACCCTGGGATGTGCGTCGAGCACTGGCGTTCTATTTGGAGCGCACCAAGGCCTTCCGCAAATCTGCGCAGCTGTTCGTGGCCATAGCCGAGAGGATGAAAGGCCTCCCAGTGTCAGTGCAGCAGATTTCGCCTGGGATTACAAGCTGCATCCGGGCCTGCTATGAACTCGCAGGTGTTCCAGCCCCGGCGGTCATGGACCACTCGACCAGGGTGCAAGCAACTTCCACGGCGTTCCTGGCACAGGTCCCAATCCAGGAGATCTGCAGAGCAGTCACCTGGTCCTCGGTGCACACCTTCACGACTCACTATGCGGTGAACCAGCAGGCCAGAGAGGACGTGGCGGTTGGCAGAACGGTCCTCCAAGCAGTTGTTCCGTGACTCCTAACCTCATCCAGAGGTGAGCTTGTGATTCACCTAATGTGGAATGGATGTGAACAAGCACTCAAAGAAGAAAAACCGGTTACTTACTTTCTCGTAACTAGAAAAGGAGTACTTGTGGCACCTTAGAGACTAACCAATTTATTTGAGCATGAGCTTTCGTGAGCTACAGCTCACTTCATCGGATGCATACCGTGGAAACTGCAGCAGACTTTATATATACACAGAGAATATGAAACAATACCTCCTCCCACCCCACTGTCCTGCTGGTAATAGCTTATCTAAAGTGATCATCAGGTGGGCCATCATTTCCACCTGATGATCACTTTAGATAAGCTATTACCAGCAGGACAGTGGGGTGGGAGGAGGTATTGTTTCATATTCTCTGTGTATATATAAAGTCTGCTGCAGTTTCCACGGTATGCATCCGATGAAGTGAGCTGTAGCTCACGAAAGCTCATGCTCAAATAAATTGGTTAGTCTCTAAGGTGCCACAAGTACTCCTTTTCTTTTTTCGAATACAGACTAACACGGCTGTTCCTCTGAAACCTGAAATTTCTCGTAACTGTTGTTCTTCGAGATGTGTTGTTCACGTCCATTCCACTACCCACTCTCTTACCCCTCTGTCGGCAAGAAGGAACTGGAGGGGGTCGGGCCAGTGGGGGTATATATGCACGGCGCAGTGGGCTCCACTCGGGCCCGATGGGAGCCGCTAAGGGAAAAAGTTTCCGACACTCATGCATGCGGCGCGCGCACACCTAATGTGGAATGGACGTGAATAACACATCTCGAAGAACAACAGTTACGAGAAAGTAAGTAACCGTTTTTTTCTTTCTTCACAGAGTGTCTTGTGGAGCTTAGTTCATTAATATTTGAGAGCCTGATACTGAAGACATTATAAAGTACAAAGTGTATTATCATGATTAAACCAAATAAATCAACATAATGTTTTGTATTCAGTAAGCTCTAGTCTTTCCAGCCTGGTGATAATACATTTGGAATATTTTGTGTGTTTCAATAACTGTGTTGAATTTTAATTTTGTAAAGTGTTTTCACCTTTATAACCATGTACATTTGAAAAAGAACCCCCAGGAAATAAAAAAAAAGTGGTATTTAGATGACCTTTGGTGAGATTGTCTATCGTGACTTTTTTTTCTGTAATCACCTTTCGCTTCCTCTTTTCTGCTCTGCTCTTTTCTGTTTTCTCTCATCTTCGCAGCCTCCCTATGTTCCATTCTTTCTGTCCTATTTTTCTCTCTCCATTATGTCTTCATTCAAACCTCACCTTTAAAGTACACCTTTCCCACCATGCCTGTCACACTGATAATCCACCAAAGAAATACGTTTTACACAACCTTAATTAAAGTGAATCATCCTCTCATCAACCATTGGCCTGAATTTTGTCTAATCTAGATTGTAAACTCTTTGGGAAAGGGATGCATCTTTGTCTATGTATTGTAACGCTCCCTGCAAACTGGTGCTGCTCAATAAATAAGTCAGTTTCCTTGCTGTATGTGGTTTGCTCCATTGTGTTTGTCCCGCATGTCACATACACACACACACAAACATTCTTCTCTATTCTACTTGTTCTCTCACTACTTACTGTTTATCCCCAGCTCAGTCCCCTCCATTGTTTCCTTTGTCATCTCCTATTCCTTCCCAATGGCTCACCTTTGCTGGTGTCTCTTCCTCTTCTATTCTGTCTTGTTTCTTCTCCTCCACTCACCATTTCATAGCAATTGTGTTCAGAAAGGCATTACCACAAGATCATATAATTGCTCATAGTAATTTCTTGCTCAGCTTCCTATTGGAGCATTCTTTGCTTTGTATCAATGGGATCTCTTTACTACAGTTTGACTGTTTTCTCTTTTTCTTCCCTCCACAGCTACTTGAAAATGTATTTTATCCTACACATGGGTCAATAAAAATAATGGCCACTCATTTCCAACATCTTCTAAAAGAAACAGCTGTAATCCGTTTTGCATAGCTATTTCAGAGAAATGTAAACAATGGGCCAAATCCTGAGGGCCTTATTCAAATTTTTACTCCTTCCTCACTCAGGCAGATTCCCATTTATTTTAATAGAATTTTGCCTAAGTAAAAACTGAGTCAAGAGCTTAGTATTAGTATCTTTCAGTTGCATATCTCTTCTCTAATTAATATTCTTTATAGGTGTTGTAAATTATAGAATCATAGAATCATAGAATATCAGGGTTGGAAGGGACCCCAGAAGGTCATCTAGTCCAACCCCCTGCTCAAAGCAGGACCAATTCCCAGTTAAATCATCCCAGCCAGGGCTTTGTCAAGCCTGACCTTAAAAACCTCTAAGGAAGGAGATTCTACCACCTCCCTAGGTAACGCATTCCAGTGTTTCACCACCCTCTTAGTGAAAAAGTTTTTCCTAATATCCAATCTAAACCTCCCCCACTGCAACTTGAGACCATTACTCCTCGTTCTGTCATCTGCTACCATTGAGAACAGTCTAGAGCCATCCTCTTTGGAACCCCCTTTCAGGTAGTTGAAAGCAGCTATCAAATCCCCCCTCATTCTTCTCTTTTGCAGGCTAAACAATCCCAGCTCCCTCAGCCTCTCCTCATAACTCATGTGTTCCAGTCCCCTAATCATTTTTGTTGCCCTTCGCTGGACTCTCTCCAATTTATCCACATCCTTCTTGAAGTGTGGGGCCCAAAACTGGACACAGTACTCCAGATGAGGCCTCACCAATGTCGAATAGAGGGGAACGATCACGTCCCTCGATCTGCTCGCTATGCCCCTACTTATACAGCCCAAAATGCCATTGGCCTTCTTGGCAACAAGGGCACACTGCTGACTCATATCCAGCTTCTCGTCCACTGTCACCCCTAGATCCTTTTCCGCAGAACTGCTGCCTAGCCATTTGGTCCCTAGTCTGTAGCTGTGCATTGGGTTCTTCCGTCCTAAGTGCAGGACCCTGCACTTATCCTTATTGAACCTCATCAGATTTCTTTTGGCCCAATCCTCCAATTTGTCTAGGTCCTTCTGTATCCTATCCCTCCCCTCCAGCGTATCTACCACTCCTCCCAGTTTAGTATCATCCGCAAATTTGCTGAGAGTGCAATCCACACCATCCTCCAGATCATTTATGAAGATATTGAACAAAACTGGCCCCAGGACCGACCCTTGGGGTACTCCACTTGATACCGGCTGCCAACTAGATATGGAGCCATTGATCACTGCCCGTTGAGCCTGACAATCTAGCCAGCTTTCTACCCACATTGTAGTGCATTCATCCAGCCCATACTTCCTTAACTTGCTGACAAGAATACTGTGGGAGACCGTGTCAAAAGCTTTGCTAAAGTCAAGAAACAATACATTTGATTATATTGTATTATGTCATTCTGTCTGTTTCATGTCCCTTATGGGGGGGAAGGATAGCTCAGTGGTTTGAGCATTGGCCTGCTAAACTCAGGGTTGGGAGTTCAATCCTTGAGGGGGCCATTTAGGGATCTTGGGTGAAAATTGGGGTTTGGTCCTACTTTGAGCAGGGGATTGGACTAGATGACCTCCTGAGGTCCCTTCCAACCCTGGTATTCTATGATATGCAAACAGCTTCCTTGGCATCTCTGTCCTACCAAAATTTAAACTCATATGAACCATGGCAGAGGAACACAAACTTAACTGGGTCCTAATTCTTCCTGGCAGGGTACAGTACATTGAGTGCAGCACTTGATCACTTGCTGATGCTCTCTGTACTGATATCTATCGACATAGCAATAATGTCTTAAAATTATAGCATGCCATTAAAAAGAAAACGAGTACTTGTGGCACCTTAGAGACTAACCAATTTATTTGAGAGCTGTAGCTCACGAAAGCTTATACTCAAATAAATTGGTTAGTCTCTAAGGTGCCACAAGTATTCCTTTTCTTGTTGCTAATACAGACTAACACGGCTGTTACTCTGAAACCTACCATGCCATTAAGTTACTTAAACTACCAGCAGCTATCACTTTACCAGATTGAATGTAGGAAGTTGATGCCTAAAAATGCATATTACTAAATTTTATCTGGGTGGGACTTGGACAAAGTTAGGTACTATCATTTCTTAAAGTAAATTATTTTGTGGTGCATTTTGCTTCTGGGAGGAATGCAGATTGTTCCTTCTAAGGCAAGCTCTAACTGAAACATGTCTAGAAAACCTCATTGGCCTAGCAGTCAGGAGGATTTGTGGTATTTTTAACCACAAAATAATTGTAGGGCTTCCCCCCACACACCAAACTGCACTCCACAATTCAGAAAAAGAGTTAGTTTTAAAAATAATAACAACAATCACATTGGAATATTGGTCATTTCCTGGCATTGTTTCAGTTTTCCTCCAATCAAAATGCACTTCCATTTGCAATAAAACTCAAAAGCCCAAATGATGCAATATGGGATGTTGATTTGTTTGGCTTGATCCAGATGTTATATGCAGAAAAGCCCTTAATTACAAATATGTCTGAGTTTCAAAGGTTTCCAAGATGTATGACCCATTACTGACTCTGTCCCTAAAATTTGACCACATATTCTCCAGTGTAACTATGAAGGTGAAAACAACTTATTTTCTTCTCCCAAATGTAATGGTATCCTTTGCCTTGCAACTTTGTGTTTGTTAGCTAACCTCTGTGTTACCTGAATTGTTTTGTGGCCGATAGGGTTAGATAATACAGTAGTGGGATGGGGAGTTGCCACGCACACATGGTATTACCAGTCTAATCTGAATATAAATATTACATTTTAGAGAGGGTGAAAAAGACTGCAATAGTTCATTTTGAAATGCAGTTTATCTTATATAAACCCCTTCCTTCAATGCTGGTAATGTTGGCCAATTAATTCCTTTTGGCCAACAATTCTCCAAATTTGGTCTCAGTTCAAAGATAAGCTTGTTTAAAAGATTCAGCAAACTCTGTTCAGCCGTTTCTGAGTTCTGTGTGTAGTAAAATAAATATCAACAATTCCCCTTATGGGGTGATCAGAAATTGTATGCAAACATACTTCAATATGAGCTGTATGAATTTTGTTCAGCCTTGGTTATTTTGTAGATCTAATTGAGATCTAATGAACAAGCCAGGTTGGAAGGAAATTCATTCAGTAGCTCTGAAGTAATGGTCATTGGGTGTTTGTTCACATTTATGTAATAGAATATTAAGTTAGATTTCTTTGGTTGGTATAAGCCTTAGAATATTGGGTTTGCACTCAGGTTGTTGGGGCACTGTGAAGGGCTTTTATTTAATTCTGCAGGGACTTTTAAAGCGCAATTAAGTTTATAGCACTTTACCGAGTTATGAGTGTTGTAATGTTCCATGTGGGGCGGCTGGTAGTGGCATGGCCACCTAATAGAATGAGTGCAGAGCAGGGAGCCCTGAACTCTTTAGTGCTGTTCTATTTCTGCCACTCATTGGCCTCAGTAATACACTGATGTTTCTAAATTTCTGTGTCAATTCACATTATGACTTAAAGGCCTGTCCCTTAAACTATGCGAGGTCTATTCAGACCTGGATGTTGTAGGAAAAAAGTCGGGCTGAGGGGCTGCTGGTAGTGTAAGGATGAGCATGAGGACAATTACAGCAGGATGAGCCATCTGCAACCATCTCTTCTCCCTGACCAGAGTTAGCCAGTGCAGACCAGAAAGTGAACAGAGAAGGCATGGCCATGGCTTGTCATGCCTCCAGGGAGAAAGCCCCTCTCTCCCCCACCCATGCAGGAATCGAACCATATACTTACTTACACCACACTCCCTCTTGTTTAATATGCAGCTGGTGTTCAGTTTTATTAGGCTTCTCATTTGACGCGGTGGGGAAAGTCAATTCACCATACAACAGACATGTGACCAGTGGTCAGACCATTGACACTATGTATCTAAGTGCATCTGTTGGGTCAACTCTGAGGGGAGAAAACTAGGCTACTGCTCCAGTCATATCCAGCAGGAAGACATACTGAGCAAATCAGTGGAAAGAAAGGGAGGTTGGCACAGCCCCTGAGACCCGGCCCAAACGCTATCTCCTGTGCCCCAAGCCAGCAGTGTGAGATTTACTACAGCTGCAGGCCTACTCTAATCTCCACAGGGAGGAAAGAGGGGCAAAATTTGTGAGAGGCTAGTTAGGAGACTGTGTTAAAGTATTTGTTTGAGATTCCTGCGCCCTTCAGTTGCTGCTCAGGTCCCAACAGCAGAGCAATTCCATGGCCCAAATTGCCTGATTGTCCTCAGTACTGGCTGTGCTAGTGCAGAGATCCCACATATGGGAATAAAGAGTCATAGGGTCAGGATTTGGTCCAATGAGGCGTTATTTCATGTACACACTAACACACCCTTTACTTGCTCCCAGGAAAAACCACATGGACTCTGGGCTTAAAATAGAAAGTATAGTTAATTAATTCATAGAATCACAAAAATATAGGGCTCGAAGGGACCTTGAGAGGTCACCTAGGCCAGCCCCCTGCACTGACGCAAGACCAAGTAAACTAGACCATCCCTGGCACGTCTTTTCTAACCTGTTCTTAGAAACCTCCAATGATGGGGATTCCACAATTTCCCTTGGAATCCTTTTCCAGAACTTAACTACCCTTATAGTTAGAAAGTTTTTCTTAATATCTAACCTAAATCTCCCTTGCTGCAGATTAAGCCTATTATTCTGTCCTACCTTCAGTGGACGTGGTCTGACCTCTGGTCACATCTGTTGTGAGGTGAATTGTCTTTCCCCACCTTGACAATTGGTCACCGTCCTTTTTATAACAGCCCTTAATATATTTTAAGACTGTTATAAGGTCTCCCCTCAGTCTCTTTTCTCAAAACTAAACAGGCCCAGTTTTTTTAACCTTTCCTCATAGCTCAGATTTTCTAAACCTTTTATCACATTTATTGTTCTTCTCCAGACTCTCTCCAGTTTGTCCACATCTTTCCTGAAGTGTGAGGCCTCACCAGTGCTATATAGAGCCCTTGAAAGCATCTGGAAGATGAAAAAGCACTATATATCTTGCTATGTATTAAAGCATTCACATGGGTTTATATTTAAAAAGGTCTTGAGATAAAACCACCCATCAATCAAAGTAAATTTTGTTTAAACAGTGTTATTGTAGTTTCAATTTCGGTTCATTACTTCCTGAAGGAGATCTTGTAATATAAATTGTTAAAGTAAATCACATTAAACATTTTCCTAGAAGCTGGTCCTGCTTAGACAGGTTTCTAGTTTCTTTCAGAGTGGGTCTGACGTAGGTTGCAGGGAGATCTATCTTTTATATTTTCCAGCAGTGCCTCGCTAGTCTTTCCTCATATTAAAATCACTGATTGAAACAGCATGAATCTTTCATTTCTAAAGAGCTAAGGACCAAAGAGTTTTTAATATTTTAATCTCTAAGAAATTTCTGTTACTTCAGGAAAATTGATAACATTTTTTACCTCAGCAAACCGTAAATGGACAGGATCTCTCCTCGAGTTTAGAGAGGTTTATATGCTCTTTGGCAAGACATTATTACCTTTGAGCGATATAACTGTGGTGTAGATTGACTGCATTCCAAAGGCTGGAATCACATACATAATGTTTTTATTTTTCAGTAATATTCAGACACTAGAATAAAACCCATATGTTCGCTAAAGCTGGTTACAGGGGAATACTGTCATTCTTCATTGAGAACATTCTTTCTTGTTTATTACTATTTTAAACAAATACACTGAAAATACAGTGTAGGATGTAACTACAATGACTTTAAATGTAGTATTTACAACTGAAAATATTGTGGTACATAGCAATCATTCATTCTTAATACAGTTCTTCACTGCTCTGTGTGAGATCTATCATGGAGCACTGGGGGGTGTGTGTGTGTGTGTGTTCTGCACCTACAGCATATAGTACTTATAGGACATCTGTTGAGGAAAAATTGCTTCAGTGAATGATGTTCATAGGAATAGTGAGAATAACATGTTGATGACATCTTAACAGTGGAACTAACATATAGGATAATAGAAAAGGATGGATTGATTGCAAAACTGTAATTCAGTCAAGGGTCCTGATGGTTCCATAAACCACAGGAGTATAACTCAGGTGGTCTATGACATCAACAGAATACAGATTTAGCAATCAATTTGCCTCCCTCTCTGTTATTAATTTAGATTTAAATGTTACATATATTTTTTAAAAATACAAAAGATAAAGTATTATTTAATCTGTGACTTCAGTGCTCATGCTGGAAACCTTGCTTGATCTGCTACATTTAAAAATAATGCATTACTGGAACCTGGTTTTAATAATTCTTTATTAAGCTGAGATTGCCAAATGAACAAACACAACCCACATTATCATGTGCACAGCATGGAGATGTCTCCTGACTGGCAGAATGTTTGTTCCATGTTTTGTTGCAGGTACACCCTGGGTAATTAATTGGGGTACCATTCTGCTTTCTTCCTGCACGCAAAACTCCCACTAAAGTCAGTGGAAGTTTTGGGAGATCAGAAGAATGCAAGTATTGGGCCCAAACTGGTAACACTGTTTTGAGGTTCTCTCTGTAATGAAAGTAGGGCTGCTGTACATAGCTACTCTTTTTTCCCCCTGAATCTCAAAAGTCTTGGAAACTCTAAAAATGCTAATTCAAAGTTTTCAAATTTAAATATCTAAATTTAGGTACCTGACACCCTGATCCTGCAAACAGATAGTTACGTAGTTGACTTGACTCTTGTAAAGTGGTCCCACTGACTCCAATAAGACTATAGATGTGAGTAAAAATTAAGTATGTGGATAAGTGTTTGCTGGATTGAGGGCTAAATGCATATTTAGACTGTTAAATAAGTATTTTGCGTCCAATAGTAGGTACCCAAGTATGAAAATTTGGGATTTAGTGCCTAGTTCGTTTTTGCTTTTCAAAATCGTTAATACATGTAAGGTACCCTGCTGAATATGTCGTGTAAATACTGCACTCACAATAAAGTGTCCTATGTGTTATTTTTGTCCTTTTCAGCTTTCAGAATGATCCCCTATCCTTTGGAAAAAGGACACCTTTTTTACCCATACCCCATCTGTACAGAAACAGCAGACAGAGAACTACTTCCATGTAAGTCTGAACTTTTTCTCTTTTTTATCCCTGGTTCTTGGCACCAAAGGGTTGTTTATCACCGTTCTGCAATACTGGCCTCCACTGATACCTATGAAGTTGGGTTCACTGACTTAGAATGATTGGCTGACAGTGAATCTTGAGAGTTCACTTGATTGTTAAAATGGCAATTCATAGCTACAGCTCATAAAGTTTTAGGTATCTGTATTGATGTCAAAAAAGAAAAAAAAGTCCAATTACCTTGGGGATGTACTACTTTTAAAAATCTGTTGTTTCTTTCTTGCCAAGACAGATAAGGTATGTTTGTTCCTTTATCTAGGATATCATACCATCAAACTAAAAATACAGTTGTCCTGCCCTATAGTCCTAATGCAGGAAACCACTGTCTAAATTCAAGGTAGTTTTGCCTTCCCAACGCTGCAGGATTGAGCCTGCATAAGGACTATGTTATTGTGACCTCTTGTAAGAGAGCTATTGTAAGAGGTGCCTAGTCACAAAGAGGGTTTTCTTCATGTAATGATGTGTGTGATTCTTATCAAGATATTAATGTGAAATTTCACCAGTCATTTATTATTATGAATTTGTAAAGCACCAAGCGTGTTCTAAATGCTGTGCAAGATACAGATATAAAGATAGTCCCCTGCCCTTGGAGAGTTTTACAGTCGAAGTCAATGGGACTGCTTGCCAAGCACAAAGTTAAACACGAGTCACTCTTTGCAGTATCAGGCCTAACTGGCCAGTCCTGGAAATGTCACACACTCAGAACTGCGTTCCCACACTCTTTCCCATTGAAGTCAATGGGACTTGGTTGGAAAGCACAGGTGCTCATGCGGAGATGTTTGCAGGATCAGGTTCCAAAAGGCAGACATAAGATGCACTGGAGGACTCAAAAAAGGGAGTAAATTTAAATTATTTTTTGAAAAATAAATGAAAATGTGCTTGTGTTCCGTTTGTGTTTGTGTCTCTCCTGGAATAGGTCTTTCTTTTATAACAACTCCAGTTCAGGCTAAGTTATGTTTAACTATTCTTAATAAATCTGTTTGGGTAAACTGTAGGTAGAAGTAATATAGCAAGAGTCCCCTCATTGTCAGGCCCTTCTTTCATAACACATTCTCTCTGATATTACACCGTAATTCTTGGCAACCAGCTCTATCTCCCCACCCCGTTATAATCACCCTAATTATAACAATACGTCTTAGGACTCTCAGAATGCTTTACTCCAAGGGATACTGTTAAATGGAGGGTGGAGTGCCAGGGAAATTTGGGAATGACAAATTGATACAGAATAGTAAGCGTTCTCCCTTCTAGGTGCAAAATTAATTGGTGTTGTCAGATGTTAGAAGCAAGGGACCCTTTAATACCGAACATTGATCGTAATGTTTTGCTCTGATAATTGTGAGAAATGCCTTGTACTGTCAAATCTCTTGGGTTTGAGAAGAGAAGGTTTTCACATACTGTGAGAGACACAGGTTGTGTAGAGATCCTTTACACCACATGCCTGTCTAAACCTTTAATTGCTTATATTTTAAAGGTAACTTTCGGTAGGTAATTTGAAGGGAGAGTTTCTGCTGAAATGCTATCATAGCTCTGGGGTTTGCATGAGGAACAGTTTGCTCAGTTTGCTTCAAATGAAAGAGAGATTGAAAAGATTAACCCCAGCTAAGTACAAACATCAACCAAACCTAATTTTTGCTTTAAATGAACTAAAACAACAGATTGGATATTTCAGTCAAAGGCAAGAGAAGTGGGAGCCTGCATTAGAATGCTTGTGCAATTGTATTTTCCCAACTCTAATCTGCAATTTGATACTTACATATGTGATTTAAATGAAATTATCTAACCATGTTTCGCCTGAAAACCGTATGCTGATTTTTTTAAGAGAACAAGATTTGCAGGCCCCAAACTCTAACACACTTGAAATTGTTATTTTTATTTTAACTATTCAAAGAAGCCTTATGGGCCCATCAAATGAGAGCTGCAACAGTCCAAACTGGATGTTGTGCAGTTCTATACCATGCTGCTTGACTGCCCTGTTCCTGTGACCCGGCAGGGGCAAAATAAGCAGGCTTTGAGCAGGATTCTTGCATACCTTCAGCCATACCTGCCCATAAAAATGGAGAAGGCAGGCAGAGTAGAAGAATGGTATGATATGTATGTATACCACCATGACATTTAAAATTAAAAAACAAGCTGGTATGGTAAGTCGAACTTTAGATCTACCAGCTGGAAGTGTATCCTTTTAAGAGAAAAACTATTGTCATTTGAAAGTCAAGCACTGATCCTGACTAGAACTTAAAAGTAGGGATGGAATGGGAGACACAGTTCGACAAAACAAGAACTGGCCAGAACATTTGCCAAACTGGCCAGATTTCCCAACCTGAAGCTGAGCCATCTTAAAAGGTTTGATTAAGCGAAACTTTCCTCCAGGCAAGTTCCCACTCTCAGCTCTGGGATACTTCTTCCCGCAAGAGCATATTGTGAGTCTCTTCAGGCCCAAGCCAGAGACTTTTCTGTTTCCCTATTAGTTGGTATTGATTATTGTTGGATTTTTTTATTCCTCGCATCATATGGTGGTTTGTAGAGTGGTTTCATTCCCTGCCTTTATTTCAGCAAGTTTCCCTAGCTTGGATAAATTACATTAGTTAATGCACATCAGCATCGAAAAAAATAAATGTATTATTAATATATGAAGATGCTGATGATGGTGATGAAGATGCTGAAGGAATCAGCTAGTGGTGAGATGGAATGGAAGGGAGGCTATGCTGGGAGGAGTCAAGGAAGGCACAGAGGATTATAGTGGAAGGAAGAGTCTGTTAAAGGGTAGGGAAATGGGAAGAGGCGTCTCAAATGATTCTGGCATTCAGAACCTTTAGATGCGTCTTCCCACTAAACCAAACCTTGGAACCTTTGTGGCTTCTATGTAACTGCTTAACCCAGATGAGAAGGTATTTTACCTACACCATGTTTTTCCTTTCTGCTTTCCTCTGCAGCATTTCATGAAGTTTCAGTTTATCCCAAGAAAGAGCTTCCTTTCTTTATACTCTTCACTGCTGGATTGTGTTCCTTCACAGCCATGCTAGCCCTCCTGACACATCAGTTCCCGGAGCTTATGGGGGTCTTTGCAAAAGCTGTGAGTATTCACTGACACGCCTTGGTTTTTGGGTAAATACAAACACAAAACAAAAAGGGAAATGCACAAATAAAATGGTGCTGAGCTAGACATTGCTGGATATGAAGTGTCTGAATATTTGTTAGTACAAAAGGACCATCAAGAGGTCTATCACTGAACAGGAGAACATTTAGAAATCATTTAAGGAGCTAATCAGTAAAATACACTCCAGTCTTTCCTCTCTGGATTATATGACTCTGTTGTTGGTCTTGGTTTCTTGCGACTCTGCCAAAAAGGAGGGGGATATCTGCGTTTTAATGGATAATCCAATAAAGTAAACTAATAACAGATTGCAGAGCCCCAGCCTGTTCAGAAAAATAAACTGCAAGGCTGTGCAAGATTGTGATACGTACACGGTACTTCCCAGTGCAAGACAGGAACGGCACAAACTCCAAGTAGTACCAGGAAAAATGTGGTTCAATGTTAACCAAAGCAAATTGCAGTGTCCCTTTTCTGAAACTGCAACAAATGATACAGCCTCAGTGCTTGTGTCCAGACCTCATATTCCAGCTCTGTTAGCTGCATCTGCTGAGGACCCTGCTAATTCTGCTTTTCTGGCCACGGAGCGTTAATATGGGGAAAACAAGTTGTACTCCAACTTGCTTTTTTCCTTGCCAAGTCTAAGAGCATCACTACTCTGATTTTCGCAGCCACAGGGGGCATGTGGGAAAATTCACTTCCCAGCAAAGTTCCAGCAAGACCATTACTTCCTCCTCCAAGAAATGCTGAGAACCCAGACCAATAATTTATTATTTAATGTACTTCTTATTGTGGAGCTCAGTGGGTCCAAAATACTCTTTTGGCCTTCTTGTAATTTTCCAAATTATGCTAAAGTTCCTCTGCACTCATTTAGTTTTTTTCCGGGGATGGAGGAGGCTTTGATGGAGCTTTCAAGGTACCCCAAGGCTCATTCTTTAGTGCCTTTCTCAAGACCTCATATCCTTCTGACCAGGAAGGATTGTCCAGGGACCCCTTTTGGAGTCAACCAGCTACTCCATCAGCCAGGCTGGTCAAATATATCAGTGCTTGTCATAAATATAAAGGGAAGGGTAAACCCCTTTAAAATCCCTCCTGGCCAGAGGAAAAATCCTCTCACCTGTAAAGGGTTAAGAAGCTAAAGGTAACCTCGCTGACACCTGACCAAAATGACCAATGAGGAGACAAGATACTTTCAAAAGCTGGGAGGAGGGAGAAAAACAAGGGGTCTGGGTCTGTCTGTATGCTGCTTTTTCCAGGGACAGGACAGGAATGGAGTCTTAGAACTTTTAGTAAGTAATCTAGCTAGATATGTGTTAGATTATGATTTCTTTAAATGGCTGAGAAAAGAACTGTGCTGAATAGAATGACTATTCCTTTCTGTGTGTCTTTTTTGTAACTTAAGGTTTTGCCTAGAGGGATTCTCTATGTTTTGAATCTAATTACCCTGTAAGGTATCTACCATCCTGATTTTACAGAGGTGATTCCTTTACTTCTATTAAAAGTCTTCTTGTAAGAAAACTGAATGCTTTTTCATTGTTCTAAGATCCAAGGGTTTGGGTCTGTGGTCACCTATGCAAATTGGTGAGGATTTTTACCAAACCTTCCCCAGAAAGTGGGGTGCAAGGGTTGGGAGGATTTTGGGGGGAAAGACGTGTCCAAACTATGTTTCCCAGTAAACCCAGATAAAGTTTGGTGGTGGCAATGGAAATCCAAGGGCAAAGGGTAAAATTAATTTGTACCTTGGGGAAGTTTTAACCTAAGCTGGTAAAAGTAAGCTTAGGAGGTTTTCATGCAGGTCCCCACATCTGTACCCTAGAGTTCAGAGTGGGGAAGGAACCTTGACAGTGCTTTAATCCAAAGCACTAGTAGTAGTTTGTGTCTGTTATGGCAATGGCTCTTTCATTAAGAATTCCTGTGTCTGCAGGCAAAGAGGATAGATGACTTGATCAGCTGGGATAAAAGCTAATATGTCTGTCAACAGAAAAAATACAATAACTTGCTTGAAATAGTCCTTTATGCATTTAGCCTTGAGTATATCTATAGGTATATAGTGGATGGCATGTATTATTGTTGTTATTATTATTATTTTATTTATTATTATGCACATGGAACAGGACCTCATCCTGCTAAGTGCTGTACAAACACAGAACAAAAAGATGGTCCCTGACTCAAAGAGTTTATTCTAAGTATAAGACAAGAGACAACAGATGGATACAGACAGACAATACAAGAAAACAATGAGACAGAATTGGTCAGCATGATAGGCTGTGGTATAAACACACCAGTTATCATTGTTGTTTATTATTTGTATCACCAAAGTGCCTAGAACCAGATTTTTGTAGGCATCACAGCAAAGAAGTTTTAAGGCTGGTCAGGTGTATGAGTAAGGGATGTGTTCCCAGGAAACTTCCTTCAGAGAATAAAAAGAAAAAGCAATGTCTCTGAAGCACAGATTTTGCTTCCAGTCTGTTTTGTTCATTCAATATGCAGTATGCCGGTATTAGCAGTCAGTGGGCCAAATTCTGCCCTTCCGTGTACCCTGTGCAACCCCATTGGTTGTCAGCCTCATGACTTATTTAAGAGCAGAGAGTTGAAATTGTCTGAGCACCTCAGGCAACGAGCCTGCTACAGGTAATGGGGTGCTGGAATCAGACAAACCTGATTGTGGACTTTCATGGGCTTCACTTGCCATTTTTTGTGTGATGGGTGCAATCAAATTGGGTGGGTGGGGTGTTAATATTTACATTTGTGATACACTAGCAGTTGTTTCCTCAAATAGCTCTTGTTTTGGACACCAAAGTCACTTTGGGAATACAATGCAACCAAGGGGATCTATTCCTGTGATAGGTGCATGTAGCTTCCATTGATGTTAATGGAATAGAAGCCTCAGGGCTCAATATGTGACTGCGTCCTGTATCTGAGAATAGAATGGAGCACAATAAATGAACACAAACAAAACTAACTCAATGCCAAGTTATTAACCCTGTATGAAATAGGCCATGTCACTGACCTCGGTGTACATCTCTGAAGCTACATGGCATGTTTGCTATGTTAACCAACATTCATAGGGATTTAGCTATGTGTCTGTCTTAATAAACAAACACAGGCAGCAGCTGGCTTTTAATTGTGAATGGACAGAGTGAAAATCAGGCCAGTCTGGTGACAGCCTCTGTGTGACCTTTGTCCATTGACTGATCCAGGGGCTTAGACTCAGATGTCTCATTTTTGTTGTCAACTAAAAAGGTGGGGTAGCCAAACTATGTGAAACCTAAGGCCTTGTCTACGCTGCCACTTATAGTGCTGAAACTTTCTTCGCTCAGGGGTGTGAAAAAACGCCTCCCTGAGCGCTGCAAGTTTCAGCGCTATAAAGTGGCAGTGTAGACAGTGTTACAGCACTGGGAGCAATTCCCTTCATGGAGGTGGTTTTATTACAGCGCTGGGAGAGCTCTCTCCCAGATCCTAGGTGATCTAACAGTCCCTTCTGGCCTTATATTCTCTGAATCTATGAAACTTGCAAGTACAGCCACTGACACTTTGAAGCTCATACAAGTCTGTGAATACTATTCATTCGTCCTCACAGTGCTTGGGAGAGAGAGTCCCTTGTGTAGACACCTGCTTCATCTCATGAATCAACTTGCAGCAGGTCTTGGTGGTTAAAAAAACCCAAACCCCCCTGTCTGGGTAGAGAAAAGGAATCAGGCGTTCTTGAGGGGGGAAAAGCTAGAGGAAATTGAGGTGGGACAGAAGGGGCAGAGGACTACCTGAAGCAATACGTTTTATTATTCTAGACACTGCTGGTTTCAGCCAAAGCTGAAATCTAATTGGTCCTAAACTCTCTATGAATCCACTGTAAGGCTAAAATAACTTATTTAACAATGAAACATCACAGTTTATACAAGAGGAATCCTTGATCAGTCCAATACAGGGCAAACTAAGTGGTCCATAAACAGTAACCCTCCAAAAGATACAAATTAAAAGCTGAATCAGACTCTGGGTTTTTACAGTTTCTTAACTGATCCTATCAGAACCTTTGATCCCAGTGTCAAGGCAATGTAAGGATTTTAGAGGATCCCTAAGAAGGAATGAGTATGAAGCTCCCTATGAAATGTCTACATCCACTTAGTGCCTCTGGAGGGCTGGATTTTATGCAGCTTGCATGGTTAAGTAAGCTTTGTAATATAGTCAAAGTGTCCAGATCTCATTGTAGTGATGCTTATAAGTGCTTGTAATAATAATGGTATGACAGGCAGAGGTACATTTCTGTAGCTTCTCTATTTAGGTTTTCTCTTTTCTCACTCCTCCGCTTCCAGCCTATAATGAAAGTCACTTTCCTCCCCCTCCTCCCCTTCCCAATCCCCTTCATTGGCCTCCCATCTCTTACTGCATCAAACACACAGTCCTTGTCTTCACAATCAACACCCTAACAATCTTACCATTTTACATCACACATCTCACCCCCTTAGACTCTTCTGCTCATTTCGTACACTCCTACAAAGCCCTTCAATTTTACTGCTATCTTCACTATGTATCCCACTTCTCAGTTCACACCTTCTCTCCTGCTTTCCCCTGTGTTTGGTAGTTTCTCACTCCCAGCCTGCCAATTCCCCTTCTCTCTCCTCCTTCTACCACTTCCCGAACACACACTTTTTCCAGGAATCTTTCCACCCTGCTTGCAGAGAATCTCTCCTCACTTTCCCTTTCCTGAGTGATTGTGATTTTGGGAGGGGGGTGTATGTGTGTTTCTCCCTTTTGTCTCTTCTGTCTCAAGCCCCACTCCTGTGACTGGATCCTCTCGTACAGAATTCTTGAGGAGTTCTATTTACCACATTGGGTCTCTGTAAGGGTCTGTGCTAAGATTCGGTATCAGGCTGTGGTGTATAAGCTCTATAGGGGCAGGGTTGATGTCCTAATTTGTTTTTGCGAGCATCATATAAATTTGTGGTGCTATCTAAATTATTTTTATTAATAACAACACACATAATAAATAACCTGCCAGCTATGCTAGAATGGCCCCTCCCTCTAGCTGTCACTCCCAGCTGCATGTGCTAAGATTACTGGGAAGCCAGCCCACAAGAACTCCCTGGTGGAAGCAGGAGTTCTAGAGTCCAGATCAGGGCAGAGACACAAGTGTACTGCTTATAATAGGAGGAAGCTGTTGTTAAACAGGGTGAGCTATTGATAAGAGAAGAACGCGGAGCTTGGGTTTAACTCCACCCTACTTCAGGGAGACACTGATATCTTGATTTTTTAAAATTGGCACTAGAACTATCTATAAAATCTCAGACATAAATAATTAACACAAACCAGCTGTTTAGAAATACAAACGGAGTGCAGTGCTGCTTCTCCTATCAATCTGCTCCTGGAATTGCAATATAAGGTGTCTTCATAAGAACATAAGGGGAGAGAACCAAGCTAGAGTGGCATAAAGGGGCCTTAAAAGCCCTGGATCCTGCCAAGGGAGAACACCCTCAGTGCAGAAAACTGCTTTCCAGGGACCCTCTCAGGAGCCCCATGGAGCAGGGTGGGGCTGGGAAGAGGAAGGGTGTGTTGGAGATGGGGCTGCAGCACAGAAAGTTGAGAAGACTGTGCAATACTGCAACCTAAGAGCAGCCAGGGCAGGCTTCCAGAAGTTAAATGGGCCCCCAGCGCTGTCTGTATTCCCCCAGGGGCTGCAGAGCTGCCCAGAAGTGGAAGGGTGCAAAGGTGGCTTAAAGTCACTATAGCTCCCTTCTCCTCCTGAGCTGTGCCTCTAAGAGGTGCAGCACAGAATCTCAACCATAGGATTTGCCGTGCCACACCAGACCATTGATCCATCGAATCCCTTAACCTGCTTTTGGCAATGAACATTTCCTGATGATTCAGAAGAAGGTGAAAATCCCCACAACATGCAAGTAGCCAATTCTGTGATTCTCTGCCTGGCTGGGGGGAGGTGGCTTTTTCTCACATGGGAAGAATCCAGTTGTTAAATATGATGGATTTCATAGATCAGGAATAGTTAACTTTCAAATAGCAACATGTTTTAGCATTTCCACTTGGTTATGGAAGAACATATTTCTAGCCTGCATTTTTGGCAGTCTTCTGAGACACAGGCAGGAAGTTTCCTTAAAGAGCTGGTAGTGGGCCAGGTAGTAAAGTTAAAATGCCATATAAAGGAGCACTGGTTCAAATGGCTGCCTTGCTAGTGGAAGAAATAATGCAGTAATTTTCTGATTATTTTCACTAGCCCTTCTAATGAAAAAATTTGGGAGGGCACTCAAGAGATGAAGGCAAGCAGTACATGTTTTTTGATTGCACCACTTGGGATAAATTTGTCAGCATGTAATGTAGATGCTTTTTTATTCTTTTGTTTTCTTTTTCATACGGTACAAAGAATCCGTAAGTCAGTCATTAAAAAAGCCAGGTGCTTGCATGACTCGATGGCATACAAATATTTCTTTGATGAAAATGAGAGTGACAGTTAATTGGAGAAATCAGCCTTTGTTAAAGTGACTCCATCAACTGAACAATCCCATCTCTGCCTGAAAATGTTGTGGCTACAATAGTTACCCCGAAGGTTATTAAAGAGAAGGAAGATGGAGAAAAAATATTTTTCTCTCTTTATTCAGATCCTTTGTGTGTTTGAAATCACTTTGCACGTGGTCAGTTTCTCTCTTTTCCACATAATCAGTGAGGCGCATCAAGCAAGAAGACCTCTTATCTACCTGGAGCTCCACTGATTGCAAGGATCTATCCATGCCTGTCTAATCACAGGACCAGAGCTGTCATTAGTCAGTTTCTTGTTGATGAAAAGGCTCTTATAAATGTCAGCTGGGAAGCAGACTAGAAGCCCTTATAAACATTTTCCCTAGGATTTTTTTTAATCAGACCATACTGTTTCAAGGGTGCTGTCAGAAGGCAGAATTCTTTCTAAGTCAGTCACTGTCAAATATTCAAGTTGACAGAGTTTCTTTCCAAAAACATAAAAATAAAAACAGCTTCTGCCAATCTCACATCAATAATTATGCTCTTTTATTGCTGGTGCTGTTTCTTTTGCTGTCTATATGGGAGAAACTGTCAGTGTCAACAGGAAAGGTCAAAAGCATAAACAACGTAAAGGATGCAGACGGGAGACCCCCAGGGTACCTCAGTGTGGTATGAAATTAGATTGCACAGCTGCTAGTGATGGTTGAGAACATGAGCACTAAAAGCTTTCCAAGGGCTGCACACTGAGCTCTAGTTCAACAGATTAAATATTGGCTACTGGGTCTTCCACCAAATGTATGGAATGCAGTAAGGTGAGAGGAGCTGGCATGTTTTACAGTGTTTGTGGCTGGAATTTGGGTTCTTTATTCCATCTAGGGAGAGGAACCAATCAGAAACACTGAACACACTTAGCAGACTTCCCTGAAGGTTAGTGGTTAGACCTCCAGGATACTGTAGGGAGGCCTGAGTTTGGAAACTCACTCTTTGTGGCTCGTGGGTTGAGATCATTGTAGTGGAGCAGGAGTTGGGATTAAGAATTGGGTATTACAGAAGGAAGGCTCTAGGACCCTCGCTCTTACTGATGAATCTGATTGCTGTGAGCTGGTAGAAGTCTCTTGGCAAGTGTCCCTTGTGGGACAACACAAATCCAGGAGTGAAATCCTGACCCCATTGAAGTCAATGGGAGTTTTGCCAGTGAATTCAGTATGATCTGGATTTCACCCCATATGTTTAAATATTATATTTTCTAGATCTCTGTCACTTGACACACTTTCTCCACTACAGTAGTACCTCTGTGTACTTCTAGATACAGGTAAATTGCTAAGTTTCAGCTACAGGATACATCTAAAGTTATTTCAGAAACAAAAGTACTGTAAATACCAAAACCCAAAAAATTTAATGCCACTAATTTCATTGATTTAAAAAAGTAATCAAATTTAATTTACGGCAGTTATAGCATTTACTTTCCTCTAGTTACGTAGGATGCTTCAGGTGCAAATTAAAAGCAAAGTTTGAAGTTTACTGTAGTGATATTTTGCATTTTCCAGGAGGGGTCGGGGAGAGGGCATATTCATTTACTTCAAATAGTTGTTCACAAAAAAGGAAATACAGTCTGGACAGAATCACTCCATAAAGTGCTAATGCATTTTGGCTATTTCCAGTGACCTCTCTGACAAAAGCTTTGATACCACATTTGGTCAGTACTGGTCTATATAACTTGGCTTGATCTTCACAAGCACACCTGCCTGGTACAGTCTCCTAGCTTCCTTGGAATGAGATAAGGGCCATGTTTGTGACTCTGTCTTGTCACTAGTCACTGATATCATTCATAATGCACAAGTTATTCCTTGGGTAATGTCTTTTCTAGGAGAATCTTTGAGAAGATACCCCCTCAAATATGATGCAGACCAAGTACTTATGACATTTATTAATACAGTTAAAATATATACAGCATATATGTTTTCAGTTAAAATAAACTCTTCACAAAACACTGTCTGATAAACATGAAACTGCTTGCTTCTATTTTACTGACTGATACCTTAAAGGGATTCTAATCTTTGGCCAAGTGATATCAAACATATCAAGCATATTTCTGGAAGCAACAATATTTTCAAGGCAAAAATCACACAGTAGTGGAAACAACAAAACAGAGAGATGTCTCAACCAAAAGACTGGACCTGTACATTTTTTATTCTGTACTGTAGCCTTTAATTGAGTTGAGTTTACTGTATGTAACCTGGGTTTCAGCAGCATCCTCCAATTCAGCAGCATTCAGACTGATCTGATTTCTTGAAAAGCAAAACCCACAGAGTGGCATTTGAATGTCATATACAAACATATATGTTCTGCTCTCATCAGGGGAGATGGGACTATGGCAGAATACAGCCAAGCAAAGCCCCTGGATTGCAGTTCTTTCTCATGTCAGAGTTCGTGTATTCTGTGCTCATCACATGGCACATTCTGAAACATGAAACTGCTTACCGATATTTGGGTGAGGTAATACGTCACCCACCATGTCTCTCTAATATCATGGGACCAGCATGCTACAACAACACATCATGCAGGTATTTGCTAATTGATACCATAAAAGAACTATATTCTTTGGCAGAATTATGTCAACCAGCATATGTCTGGAAGCAGCATTGTTCTTAATCTGGTGATGGCTGACTTTGCATATGTGTAATAGCCACACAAATACAGTATGCCATAATAGTCTATTTTATTCCAGGCACCTACAGGGGGCCCATCGCATCTGTACATAATACAGACTGAAGTAAATACATAGCACAATTAATGTATATGGGGTAACATTTTCAAGATTGACCCGTGATATGGAATTCCTCAGTTCTGAGGTACTCCACTTGAGACACGTCAGTGGGGCTGAATTCTCAGAAAATGTTTCACATGGCACCCTCTGAAAGTCAGACCGTTTTAAGGTATCTCCTTCTATTTTCAAATGCTCAACCCTCCCCCCCGCCCACCCACCCCTGTTAAAATGGTAACTATTCATCTGATCTGGCCTTGTAAGCCTCTCATAGCAGTAATATACAGGCCAGGGCTACACTACAGACCTGTATTGGTATAACTATGTTGCTCAAGGGTGTGAGAAATCCACACCCTAAGTGACATGGTTATACCGACCTAGCGTCCCCCCCCCCCCTTTCCGCCGCAGACAGTGCTATGTCGACAGGAGATCTTCTCCCATCAACAGAGCTACAGTGGCTCAGCCTTTGGTGTTGGAACTAGGGGTGCTGCTACACTCATTTGTTTGGAGTAGTAATAACATCAAATACATGGTTTCCATCATCAGCACCTCCACCAAAAAACCTGTTCCAGCCCCCCAGGGTGCAGCTGCACCAGTGCTGCTGTGTTTCTACAGCACTGTACGTGAAGACAAGCTCGCAGATATGTCTCTCAAACTATTGCATTCTTGTTTCTAAAGGAAAGATCAAGTCAGGATAAATTCTAGAACAGAGAGTCAAGGGGGCCTGAATATGCTTTGATAATATTTAACCATTATGGGTCTAATTCTGAAGGCAAAATTGTGTTCCCGTGGTTAGTGCCTGTTTGTGCCCTTATACAAGAGATTCCTTTTTACTTCAGTGGGTTTTGGATCAAGCCTACAGTGACTTGTATCCGGGCATGGATCTAAGATTCTAGATTTATGCCTTTATTGTGCATTAACTCGTTAGTAATATCTATGAAAAATGGAATACTTGCTTTATTTACTACAAAACTGAGAAATGGACAATGTGCATCTAAGGGCAAAACTGGGCCTAAAGACTTTAAAAACAAATTATTCAATTAGTGTCACCCAGAGGAATTTCTTGAGGAGGGTCTACAACACCTCAACTGCACAGCATTGTGTCACAGTCTGTTGTCTCCACGATTTTGATCTACCTGTTTATCTGATTTCTTTGCAGTTTCTCAGCACTCTCTTCGCCCCTTTAAATTTTGTGATGGAAAAAGTAGAAAGTATCCTGCCCTCCAGTCTGTGGCACCAGCTGACAAGGATCTGAGGGAAAACGCCACACTGATTAACTGCCATGACGTCTTCTGTGACAACTTTTTGTTGACCACAAGAAAGCATGATAAAAAAGGGAAACAGTTCTAAGACTTAAAAACTCTTCATGGATTGTCTGTTCTCATATAAAAACTGTTTCTGTTGTACAAAATACATTGCTGTTAGGTTTTATCATATTTTGCTTTCAGAAAAGAAAAAGATCTTAAAAATAAACTTTTGTGTATTGCAGCATTGCAGAGGAGTTATTTTTCGATTTCTTCGAACACCAGAAGGTACTTTATGTCCCTGAAAATCCATGACGCATCCATTTCAGCTCAAATACAGCTTGACTTTCTGTTCAAATAATGAAACAGTACTAGTTACTTTTTAAAAGCTATGCTATCACTATCTTCTCCTATAGAGTTTAATTAAGGCAAAACTCACTCATGTGCAGAAACCCCACACAATGCTTATGGACCACTTACTTCTTAAGCTCTCAATATTGAGCTTAAATGGTGCATTGGACTTCTTCTGGCCCTGTGCACAGGACTGGATTTCACCCTTAGTCCACATCTCTGAAAACTCAATCCCAATTTCCAGATTTCATTACTGCGGCTTTTCCAGCTTTAGTTTTCTGTCCATACAGTCAAGCACCTTCAAAATCTTTTTGATGTATTAGCTGGCTGCAGGAGAGCACTCCACAATTAGTGGTGGAAGACAGTGAGAAACATACATGTAATGGTTAGTCATTCTGTTGTGGAGCAACATGCTTTTGGGGAGTTTTGTACTGTGTTTTCACTGCATTATTGGTACTTGAAAACACCATGCGAGCATGAAAAGAAAGTCCTGTGTCTTATCTCTATACAGTGTTAAACACAGATGTTATAAAATAACTACCATTTTATGCTGGGAAAAATGAACATATGTACTAATCTAGTAAATGTCAAGGGGTGGAGTTTTACATCAGTTCATAGATCTTTAATATCTTATCCAAGAGCTTTGACAAATTTAGACAAATTCAAATTTTAACCCATTCACTCTGGTAACAATGTAATGAGCCATCTTCAACAGAGCACTCCTGCTAATACAGCAGGTCAGTATAAACTCTAGGGCTTCCTCACCAAGAGCCTGACGCTAAGATGAACTAATGCAAATGAAATATGCAACCCTACACATGCATCGCTACCTTTCATGTTCCTGAGACCTCAACTTTTCTTGTCTACACCTCTGTGTGATATTGAAAGGTAACAATATAGCAAAATGCAGCCATTAATAGTTACCAACATTTAGATTCCTCAAATTCCCACTGCTCATATTAGCTGTTAACTGAAGGTAACTGTGATTTGGCCTGATGACAGGATTATTAAAGAATCTACACTTCTGTGCTTTACTGTTTTAATATTCTCAAGTTAAAATTTTAGGAAAAACACTCTCATCCTACCTGGGCCGCCTCAGTAATGGTAAAATCCTGTCCTTACTGCACTGGGCCATATAAATGGGGGATGGGGAGTGGGGGGAAGCAGAAGGGAAGAATGATGTGGTAGCACTCAGAGGATCTTTGAACCACCCTGTTTGGGGAGTGCTCCACACTGCAGCATGCCTTCCGACTGCTCCAAAGAGGAGCAGTGTACTCCCCCCACCCAAAGCAGCCAACATGCAGGGACCCATGGAACTGGCCATGCTTCCAAGACAGCTTAGGTTATGGAGGATTGCTTGGGGTTTTAGCTTAGCCTTGTGCTCAGTGAAGTGCTAGGTACTTATCCTAAATTGTCCCTGCATAGGCATGCGCTGGGCGGGTTAGAGACCCTTCGTATTCACTCCCCAGCCACGCCTGCAGCACACTAAGTCAAGACCCAACAGCATTTCCCCTTCAGATTATGTATATAATGCTAAACTCGGTATGAACTCTCAATTACACTGAACACCCCTTCCTCCCCCCATCAGTCTTTGGATAGTGTCATGGTTAAGCTCCTGAGTTTTATTTCTTTTCTTTTTTCAAATGAATCCACTCCAATTGCAGTACAATATTAAGCAGACATCTCCCCCTCTAATAAGCCACCCCAAAGGTAGTCCATCTATTTCTGCTTGTTACACACCAGGGCAAGTCCAAGGAAATTGATGATGTTGCAGTTACACTTTCACTTTAAATACATACCATCATGAGTCGATCTTGAGCAGGAACCTGTCCTAGTGTTCAAGAGCTCTGCATGGTCTCTGGACATTTTTTTTTAATTACTGGGCTTACATCACCCCTTTGTGTGTGTGGTTATTGAACCTATATGTAGTGGGAATTGCAGAGGATTCACACTGCTTTTTTTTATATTAGGGTCTATAAGTTGTCCTTGGGCCCTAGAATAATAAAAGTGATTTTTTTTTCCAAGCAGCGCAGCTGCCATCATCTTCTACCCTTCACTTGAATTCCATGAGGCAGGGAAGCACAGAACATACTTTGAGAGTCATTGTACAGTGGGTGGGTAGCTGTTAGCTTCTCAAAATCTTCCCCAAGATTAAAGTGGCACATTGCTGCTGCTATATGTTGATTAAATTTATCTACATTCAAACATGCACCGAAAGGTTACAATTTTTCAAAAAATATCACCCAGCTGAATGACCCTGATTAACTATAGAAAGGTTCTATTTACCAGGGAGGAAATCAATGCGTGAAGACAGAACGCTCGCTGTAGTAGTTGGGATAAAGAAAAGGTGACAAACTGATGAAGCCAATAGCAGGAGACATGAACATAGTTAAATCTTATTTCTTCCCCCCCCCCCCACTTTACCGCAAACATGGTACTCAAAAGAAGCACCAGCATTACACTTAAAGCAAACTGTGCAGATGTGGTTGGCCTGTCTCAAAAAAGATATATTGGAATTGGAAAAGGTTCAAAAAAGGGCAACAAAAATGATTAAGGGGTGTGGACTGGCTGCCATATGAGAAGAGATTAATAAAACTGGGACTTTTCAGCTTGTAAAAAGAGACAACTAGGGGGGATATGATAGAGAGCTATACAATCATGACCTGTGGAGAAAGTAAATAAGGAAGTGTTATTTACTCCTTCTCATAACACGAGATCTAGGGGGCTCACCAAATGAAAGTAGTAGGCAGCAGGTTTAAAACAAACAAAAGGAAGTATTTTTTCATACAACACGTAGTCAGTCTGTGGAACTCTTTGCCAGAGGATGTTGTAAAGGCCAAGACTATAACAGGGTTCAAAAAAGAACTAGGTAAGTTCATGGAGGATAGGTCCATCAATGGCTGTTAGCCAGGATGGTGTCCCTAGCCTCTGTTTGCCAGAAGCTGGGAATGGGATATGGGATTGATCACATGATGATTACATGTTCTGTTCATTCCCTCTGGGGCACCTGGCATTGGCCACTGTCGGAAGACAGGATACTGGGCTAGATGGACCTTTGGTCTGCCCCAGTATGGCTGTTATGAGGTCACACCATTGGGCTCTCTTGTTTTAATTTATCACTGACTTACTTTAAAAAGCAGCTTCTAGGACACTTGCTAAGGGCTGTTTGTCTTCTGTCACTGGGCCAGCTAAGTATGTGCTCTAGCAAAATAAATTGTATTACATAATATAAATATCCAATTAATAGGTCCAGAATGAATTGGGCATTTCCTCCCTATTAATTTACAATCTGCTTGTTACCAATGCATATTTCATTGTAATTTTGTGACAATCCTTTAGACAATTAAAGACACAAAACTGTGCAGCATACGTGTAATATGGATGACTGCCATGGTATCTGTGTGAATGCCACCAGGGCATCCGTGCACTAAATACTCCCACACACTTAACAAAAGAATGAACAAATCTACCCAGCCAATAAAAATGAAGAAAACTAGAAGAATTACAGTAACCAATATATACATACAAATATGTTTATATGCACAAACGCACACAGAGACAGCTGAAGGAAGGAATTTTTTTTAAGACAGCACAGCTTGATATACCTCTCAATGGAAGTAATTTGTAACTAAGATGGCGAAGTGTGACTACCTGAAGGCTACCTTTCTGGTTTTTCTGGTTTGGGGGAGCAGCATTATGTCACAATCTTAATGCCCCTTTAATGTAAAGGTCAGGGTAGGCTTTGCATTATTTACTCTAGCCAGCTCAACAGTCTCTCAGACTAAATTTAAATATAGCCAAACTTTCAAAGAAATGAAAAGCTGTTACAATGACAATATTTCGGGTCACCAAATTATAATTAGCATAAAGGCATATATAAATACACACATGGACACAAAATGTTTGCAGTGTGCAAAGATACTACAATGAAATGCACCATAAAACAGCAAATTATAGTGTAAATTATTAGCCTTTTCAGACAAATATTTGTCTTAGCCCTGGTCTACACTAGGAGTTGAGGTCGAATTTAACCCTGCACCCATCCACATGACGAAGCCCTTTTTTTCAGCTTACCAGGCTCTTAAAATCAATTGCTTTACTCCACCCCCAAAAAGGGGATTAGCGCTGAAATCGGCCTTGCCGGGTCGAATTTGGGGTAGTGTGGCTGCAATTCGACAGTATTAGCCTCCGAGAGCTATCCCAGAGTGCTCCATTGTGACCGCTCTGGACAGCACTCTCAGCTCAGATGCACTGGCCAGGTAGACAGGAAAAGGCCCGCGAACTTTTGAATTTCATTTCCTGTTTGGCCAGCATGGCAAGCTGCAGAGCTCATCAGCAGAGATGACCATGATGGAGTTCCATAATTGCAAAAGAGCTCCAGCATGGACTGAACAGGAGGTATGGGATCTGATCGCTGTATGGGGAGAGGAATCTGTGCTATCAGAACTATGTTCCAGTTTTCAAAATGCCAAAACATTTGTCAAAATCTCCCAGGGCATGAAGGACAGAGGCCATAACAGGGACCCGAAGAAGTGCCGCGTGAAACTTAAGGAACTGAGGCAAGCCTACCAGAAAACCAGAGAGGCAAACAGCGCCCTGGGTCAATGCCCCGAACGTGCCACTTCTATGATGAGCTGCATGCCATTTTAGGGGGTGCAGCCACCACTACCCCAACCATGTGCTTTGACTCCATCAATGGAGAGGGAGGCAACACGGAAGCAGGTTTTGGGGACGAGGATGATGAGGTTGTAGATAGCTCACAGCAAGCAAGCGGAGAAACCGGTTTTCCCGACAGCCAGGAACTGTTTCTCACCCTGGACCTGGAACCAGTACCTCCCGAACCCACCCAAGCCTGCCTCCTGGACCCGCCAGGTGGAGAAGGAACCTCTGGTGAGTGTACCTTTTTATGATGAGAGGAGGCTGGATTCAATGCTGAGACTGCTGGAGGATCAAACTAATATGCTCTAGCATATGGTTGAGCTGCAGGAAAGGCAGCTGGAGCACAGACTGCTGCTACAGCCCCGATGTAACCAACCACCCTCCACCCCAAGTTCCATAGCCTCCTCACCCAGATGCCCAAGAACACAGTGGGGGGGCCTCTGGTCACTCAGCCACTCCACCCCAGAGGTTTGCCCAAGCAACAGAAGGCTGGCATTCAATAAGTTTTAAAGTTTTAAAGTGCTGTGTGGCCTTGTCCTTCCCTCCTCCACCCCACCCAGTTCTTCCCTCCTCCACCACCCCTCCCGGGCTACCTTGGCAGTTATCCCCCTATTTGTGCAATGAATAAATAAAGAATGCATGAATGTGAAGCAACAATGACTTTATTGGCTCTGTAAGCGGTGATTGAAAGGGGGAGGGGAGGGTGGTTAGCTTACAGGGAAGTAGAGTGAACCAAGCGGGGGGCAGGTTTCATCAAGGAGAAACAAACAGAACTTTCACACCGTAGCCCGTCCAGTCATGAAACTGGTTTTCAAAGCTTCTCTGATGCGCACTGCGCCCTCCTATGCTCTTCTAACTGCCCTGGTGTCTGGTTGTACATAACCAGGGGCCAGGCAATTTGCCTCAACCTCCCACCCTGCCATAAAAGTCTCCCCCTTACTCTCACGGATATTGTGGAGCACACAGCACACAGTAATAACAATGAGAATATTGCTTTCGCTGAGGTCTAAGCGAGTCAGTAAACTGCACCAGCACACTTTTAAACATCCAAATGCACATTCTACCACCATTCTGCACTTGCTCAGCCTGTAGCTGAACAGCTCCTGACTACTGTCCAGGGTGCCTGTGTATGGCTTCATGACCCATGGCATTAAGGGGTAGGCTGGGTCCCCAAAGATAACTATAGGCATTTCAACATCCCCACCGGTTATTTTCTGGTCTGTGAAGAAAGTCCCTTCCTGCAGCTTTTGAAACAGACCAGAGCTCCTGAAGATGCGAGTTTCATGTACCTTTCCCGGCCATCCCACGTTGATGTTGGTGAAACATCCCTTGTGATCCACCAGTGCTTGCAGCGCTATTGAAAAGTACCCCTTGCGGTTTATGTACTAGCCGGCTTGGTGCTCCGGTGCCAAGATAAGGATATGGGTTCTGTCTATGGCCCCATCACAGTTAGGGAATCCCATTGCAGCAAAGCCATCCACTATGACCTGCACATTTCCCAGACTCACTACCCTTGATATCAGCATATCTTTGATTGCGTTGGCTACTTGCATCATAGCAGCCCCCACAGTAGATTTGCCCACTCCAAATTGATTCCCGACTGACCGGTAGCTGTCTGGCGTTGCAAGCTTCCACAGGGCTATTGCCACTTGCTTCTCAACTGTGAGGGCTGTTCTCATCTTGGTATTCTGGTGCTTCAGGGCAGGCGAAAGCAAGTCACAAAGTTCCATGAAAGTGCCCTTATGCATGCGAAATTTTCGCAGCCACTGGGAATCATCCCAGACCTGCAACACTATGCGGTCCCACCACTCTGTGCTTGTTTCCTGGGCCCAGAATCGGCATTCCACAGCATGAACCTGCCCCATTAGCACCATGATGCCCACATTGCCAGGGCCTGTGCTTTGAGAGAAGTCTGTGTCCTCATCACTCTTGTCACCGCGCTGACGTCGCCTACTCGCCTGGTTTCACTTTGGCAGGTTCTGGTGCTGCATATACTGCTGGATAATGCACATGGTGTTTAATGTGCTCCAAATTGCCAAAGTGATCTGAGTGGGCTCCATGCTTGCCATGGTATGGTGTCTGCATGGAAAAAAGGTGCGGAACGATTGTCTGCTGTTGCTCTGACAGAGGGAGAGGCGACTGACGATATGGTTTACAGGGTTGGCTTACAGGGAATTAAAATCAACAAAGGGAGTGGCTTTACATCAAGGAGAAACAAAAACAACTGTCACACAGAATGCCCCCCCTCAAGGATTGAACTCAAAATGCTGGGTTGAGCAGGCCAATGCTCAGCCCACTGAGCTATCCCTCCGTCTCGTGTTTCAGGCAGGACTGAATCTCCATTAAACTTTTCAAGGTGCCCCTGACAGACCTCACCGCAACGATTGTTGGCTGTTGATTTCACAGAGGAAGGGAGGGGGAGCAAATGAATACAAAACAAATCTGGTCTATTTCTTGTTTTGATCCACTCCATCTATCTTTTACATCTTTGGCTGGCAGCAGACGGTGCAGTAGGACTGCTAGCCATCCTCATCTCCTGCCTGCTCGCCAGAAGATGGTGCAATAGAACTGCCGGCAGGACTAAAGAGAATGACCTGGTCGAGTCACTCCTATTTCAGTCCCTGCGCCCATGTCTGCCTAGGCGCTCCTGACTGACCTTACTGAGGCGGCCAAGAGCACCTAGGACATGATGACGATGGTTATCATGACTATTGCACTGTCTGCCGCCACAAGGCAATGAGGTGCTGCTGTGTAGCAATTCAGTACCACATCTGCCAGCACTCAGGAGACGTACAGTGACAGTGAGCTGAGTGGGCTCCATGCTTGCCGTGGTATGGCGTCTGCACAGGTAACCCAGGAAAAACGGTGCAAAACGATTGTCTGCCGTTGCTTTCACGGAAAGAGGGAAGGCCTGACAATATGTACCCAGAACCACCCACGACAATATTTTTGCCCCATTAGGCATTGGGATCTCAACCCAGAATTCCAGTGGGCGACGGAGACTGCGGGAACTGTGGGATAGCTACCCACAGTGCAACGCTCCAGAAGTCGACGCTAGCCTCGGTCCTGTGGAAGCACTCCGCTGAGTTAATGCATTTAGAGCACTTTGTGTGGGGACACACACAATCGACTATATAAAAATGATTTCTAAAAAAACCGACTTCTATAAATTCAACCTAATTTCATAGTGTAAACATACCCTTAAATGCTTCAAAAGAATTTGAGGCTTCCCTTTCAGCTGAGAAATTTTAGGTTACCCAAAAAATGTCTTTATAGGGTTCTGTTGCTAGTATATTTTAACATTCACATCCCATACAACCAGTAATGAGTGATGGACATTATCCAAAAAATATTTAATTTCATTATACCGCTAAACATTGCTAATGCTACTCAAGGTGATAAAAGGAGTTTCTTTTGTCTAGGGCTGAGACTATCATTTTAGTCTTTTCTGCCACTGATGTTTTTCTTGTGAAGTTACGCTTACTCAGATTAAAAGCAGTCCAGGTTCTTTGATTATGACGATAGAAGGCTTTTCTGACATCCTGGCTTAACACAGAGATGCTCATTCTGGAAATTAGGAAACTGCTTCTGATGTTAACATCTCTGAATTGTTTTTTATTGAATAAGATGCCTATGGCTTAATATTTTTGTCTCCTCAAGATATTTAGGGGTGCTTTTTTCTCAGACACAACATTAATGGGATTGTATTCTACTCTTAAACAAAAGCAGCTTTTTATTGTTTTAACTCACTATAAATTAAATGTAACATCATTTTGAAATGACAAATAAAGTGGGAGAAACTGCCTAACAAGATCAGAATGGTCCAATCTGACAGTATCTGGGTCTTGCAAATGTGTTGAGGAACCCAGAGATATAGATTGCGCTTTGACAATTCTGCTTGAAGGATTGAGTGTTTATACCTTTAATAAGGGCTTCTTTTCTTGTAATGGGGTGTTGGTCATTTGAGTTAAGAGGTATTAATAAAAACAACAATCCACACAGCTTTTTAAATAGTGTGCATAAAAATCACTTCCCAGCTCTATTATTCAATACAACTGATTATTAAGGATGGGGCGGGGAGGGGGGAATCACTTTTTTTGGCCTTAAGAAAAGGAGTACTAGTGGCACCTTAGAGACTAACCAATTTATTTGAGCATAAGCTTTCATGAGCTACAGCTCACTTCATCGGATGCATAAAAATGAAAAAACACTGAGGCCTTCTTTAGCCATCTATAGCATAAACAAAAAGCAGACATATTTTTCCTTTGCTAACGTTGCCTTCAGTTTGGAATATTGTCCCTTAGTAATAACATGGGGCCTGATTCTGCTCACATTGAAGTTAATGACAAAGCTCCCATCAACTTCAATGAGAGTAGGGTCAAGCCCACTATGAAATTAAGATATCCAGGGATTTCATTTCTGTCCTATTCCACTGTGTGTTCTGATGGGGGAAATGATTTCAGTGCAAAGGTCCACCAGGGATGCCATTATGGTGTTGCAATGGACCAATGGTAGTAGGCGTTACACTAGCATTACAGAAGCCTAAGAAAATGAACACACTGCAGGGAGGGCTACAAAGGCAATGGGAGGAGTTAGCCACACAACTCAACCACTGTGTTTAAAGTTTAACATTTTGATAAAAACTGACAAGGAAAGGAAATTTGCAGTGAAGGCAGAATTGCAGTGTGAGGCTTCCCTATGGATGAGCATATGTGCTGCAGTTGATGCTGTGGCAGACTTAACTCTCAATTTCCTTCCAGCTTGCCACCTGCCAAGGGGACCAAACATAATACAGAAGGACACAACCAAAACAGTGGAGGAGAAAACCTGAAACACAGTTCGTTTCATTTCTTTAATAAAGCAGCAGTGAAAGGTGGGAAGATCTCACATAGGAACCCATTGTTAAGGAATAGGCATGTAATCTGGTGGCGTAAACCAGCTTCCAAAACAAATGATTGTGGTCACTGCCCATGCGACACTGTCGTTTTTCAGATCTGAACTATAGCAGAATGCAAGTCCATCAGTTGAACTAGACAAATATACAAACACATAGGACTGGACTCATCCATGAAGCCTGCTTTTCTGTCTCCATCTGTGACCGTCACCTACTGCCTGAGGGTAATATCCCCTATAAGGAACTTAACCTGTTGTTCATGGGGAAAAAATTCAGCCATGGGCCTCAATGAGGTTTTGTTCTTTTTAGCAAAATCTTAGTTTGCGTGACCATAAATAATTATCGAGTGAAATCCAGGAATAGTGTTTCCTGTGATGTCCCTCTACATCAGTGACTTCTAGAGAACAACTCAGTCCATTACAACCATATACTTTCATGAACAGTGATAATGCTTTACAACAGCTTTCATCTAGTAGGATCCCAAAGTGCTTCACGCCCTACAAGAGAACCACTTTATCAACATCAATTGCAACCCCCTCTGGGATGTAATCCTGCCTCAGCAAGGGGGCCAGAGGGGATGACCACTGAGGGCCCTTCCAGCGCTACATTTCTATCCTTCTGTAGCTACTGATTAACAGAACACAGCAGAACAGTTTTAAACCGGAACAAAGACTTTATCCAGTTGACACTGCAGGAGGACTTTAGACAGGCAGAGTGTAGTTAACCCTTTATACAGAGTATAAAATCAAGACAGCTGGGGGTTAACTGGATTTGCTGAAAATCACCCAGGAAGTCTGTATGAGATGTGGGGACTGATCGCCTGACCTAAGCCCAGAACTGTTTCTCTGTAAATGCTGAAAGTTCCACCGAATATGCTTGTGCCCGAACCGCCTTACAAACACTTCCTCTCCTTAAAGGGCAGCATATCAGGGCTTTCTGAGAGTTGCAGCACTCAGAGCCTGGGTGACCAGGAACGTCTGACATCATCCTTAGGAGGTGTTACTTTTAATGGGAGCTATTTTAAATGGCCCTGAAAACCTGCTTAGATATATCTGTGAGAGAGAGAGCGAGAGAGAGAGAGAGAGAGCGTGGGGGGGTGGGATACTACAGGTGACGCTACTGTCATGTTGACTGGTTTTTTTTTTTCATTTGACAGCCAGCAGGGCTAAAAAGATGAACCAGTGAATAGCTGCATCTGACATGGGTCATTTACAACGAACATGGAATCAACATAATCTCGGCAAGACAGCCAAGTTCAGATCTATTTGAGCTGTATACTCACCTTACTGCCATACAAAACACAGACATTATGCCACTTGGACTGGGCAAAGCTGGAGGCTTTCCACACAAACTGCCAACATTGTATATTGGGCATAAAGTGGAACACTTCATTCATAACTGAGAGGTTTACGGTCACTCTGGTTTACAGACTGCGGGACACATAGTCCACAGATGGCATATTATGCTTTTTGGACATGTCACCAGAATGCCGCAAAATGTGCCAGCGAACGCCATTCTCCGGATGACTTGTAACAGCCGGGATAAAATTCCGTCAACCGAGAGCTGGAGATGGCCCTGAGACAGACCCCTCTATTACACGGGTGCATCAAATCTGTTCTGATGTTGGACTCTTGGCACCATCAAGCCCCTGTGGCCGCACAGGAATGGACCAAATAGCGAACAGTTGCTCTGGCCGACTGGCTAAGCATTGAAGAAGAAGTGCATGTTCTGAGTGACAGAAATGAGCTATTGAAATGGCTGCTGCCATTTTCAGGGAAGGAGCAGGAATACCGTGGACATAGCGCAGTGTACAATCATTTAACTGCCATGTAAAATAACTCTGTCCCTTTTTAAAGGCTGCTCTTTTCCCCTCCCCTCCAGTTAAGAGACACTGATGCCCTTTATTGAGGCTTCTCATGAAACAAAGCCATGCCCTAATTATTCTAGTGGGTGGGAGGGGGGGGCGAGGTTGTGTTTGTTTTTTAGAAAATAATTCCAAAATATTTGCATGTCCAGAAGGGTCTCAGACAGCTGTTGGCTAGCAGCACCTGATATTCCATGCTTCAGAAGAATAGGTACTTTTCCCAGAGCATAGGCTGCATATTTTAAATAACTAAATAAAACCCGCACAACCTTTTGCACAAGCTGACATATTTTCTAGCAGATTTTTCAGAAATTAAAATGTCTGTCTTGGGACAGCTGGTTCTTCTTCATGAATAAACATGAAGCTAAATCTGTTCCATACCCTCGGGGATGATTTCATTTCCCTCTCTTGAATTCTGTTCACGATGGCCTACCTCAGATGGCTGAAATCCAGAGTCCAGCTCATCCCTGTCCTCTGCTTTAACCCCATGCATCAAGGCAACAAACCAAAGAGCCAAAACTGCAGATGACATGCGTATGCTGCTTTTTTATTTATTTATTTAATATTTGTGGCACAATGTGGCTGCTGTGCAGCGTCTGCACACCTGGGGCACTGCTTCAGGCTGACTGATCTTGAAGGGCATAATGGAGACAACTGATGTCACCCAAATATCTCATCTGTCTGAACTCGCGATTGCTTTTCTAATCAACCAGCTGTCAATGAAGTGCCTCGCTCAGCAACGTTTGTGTCACCAGTACCCCTCCCCCACCGAAAAGGGCAAATGCTGTGAAGAGCTCTTTCCTGGAGGAAGACACAGAAACATGCCACTCCCAGAAGAAGTTCAATGTGAGCTGTTTTTCATGTAAATACCCTGAAAATGCACCAAGGGCAAGTCATGCCTGACTAATCTAATTGCCTTCTATGACGAGATAACTGGCTCTGCGGATGAGGGGAAAGCAGTGGACGTGTTGTTCCTTGACTTCAGCAAAGTTTTTGATGTGGTCTCCCATAGTATTCTTGCCAGCAAGTTAAAGAAGTATGGGCTGAAGAATGGACTATAAGGAGGGTAGAAAGCTGGCTAGATCATCAGGTAGTGATCAATGGCTCCATGTCTAGTTGGCAGCCGGTATCAAGTGGAGTGCCCCAAGGGTCGGTCCTGGGGCCGGTTTGTTCAATATCTTCATTAATGATCTGGAGCACGGCGTGGACTGCACTCTCAGCAAGTTTGCAGATGACACTAAACTGGGAGGAGTGGTAGATACGCTGGAGGGTAGGGATAGGATACAGAGGGACCTAGACAAATTAGAGGATTGGGCCAAAAGAAATCTGATGAGGTTCAACAAAGACAAGTGCACAGTCCTGCACTTAGGAGAGAAGAATCCAATGCACCGCTACAGACTAGGGACCGAATGGCTCGGCAGCAGTTCTGCAGAAAAGGATCTACGGGTTACAGTGGACGAGAAGCTGGATATGAGTCAACAGTGTGCCCTTGTTGCCAAGAAGGCTAACGGCATTTTGGGCTGTATAGGTAGGGGGATTACCAGCAGATCGAGGGACATGATCATTCCCCTCTATTCGACATTGGTGAAGCCTCATCTGGAGTACTGTGTCCAGTTTTGGGCCCCACACTACAAGGATGTGGAAAAATTGGAAAGCGTCCAGCGGAGGGCAACAAAAATGATTAGGGGACTGGAACACATGACTTATGAGGAGAGGCTGAGAGAACTGGGATTGTTTAGTTTGCAGAAGAGAAGAATGAGGAGGGATTTGATAGCTGCTTTCAACTACTGAAAGGGGGTTCCAAAGAGGATGGATCTAGACTGTTCTCAGTGGTATCACATGACAGAACAAGGAGTAATGGTCTCAAGTTTCAGTGGGGGAGGTTTAGGTTGGATATTAGGAAAAACTTTTTCACTAGGAGAGTGGTGAAGCACTGGAATGTGTTACCTGGGGAGGTGGTAGAATCGCCTTCCTTTGAGGTTTTTAAGGTCAGGCTTGACAAAGCCCTGGCTGGGATGATTTAGTTGGGGCTTGGTCCTGCTTTGAGCAGGGGGTTGGACTAGATGACCTCCTGAGGTCCCTTCCAACTCTGATATTCTATGATTCTATGACTGAACCCCTCCTGCAATGGGCACATTCCAATAGGGCTGTTTATGCCCCCTTTGTGCTGCCACACCACAAGGGAAGCGGGAAATTAGGCCTCCTCAGTTCTAGTTTTGGCCCTGCCACTGACTTGTTTGGCTTTGGCCTAGTCACTTAATCCCTCTGGGCTTCAGCTTCTCCATCTTTGAAAAGATACTGTAATACTCACCTACCTCATAGAAAAGCTGAAAGTCTTCATTAAATTAATGTTTTAAACCACTATGGCCTGGAGCCACAAAGATACTTGTGCAGCTAACCCCCAGGTTTAAGCACTTAAATTCCATTTTTTAAGGCACCATTGCAATCCACAAAACTTCTGCGTGTCTTCTGCCGAACCCTCTAGGTGCCTAAACTCACTCAGCACCTATGTTTTCAGCGTAAAAATTCCTCAGGCACTTAGGTTTTTGCCTCTGGGCATGCGCTCTGCTACCTCCCTCTACGTGTCCAGACACCTCCCATATCCCACCTAAGCCCTAGAGCAGGGGCGGGCAAACTTTTTGGCCTGAGGTTCACATCAGGTTTCCAAAATTGTACGGAGGGCCAGTTTGGGGAGGCCGTGTCTCTCCAAACAGACAGGCGTGGCCCGGCCCCCGCCTTCTATCTGACCCCCACCCACGCTTCTCACCCCCTGATGGCTCCCCCAGAACTCCTGCCCCATCCACCACCCCCTGCTCCCTGTCCCCTGACCACCCCCAGATCTCCCATCCCTGACTGCCCCCTGCCGCCCCATCCAACCCCCCCCCATTCCTGACTGCCTGCCGGGACCCCTGCCCCATCCAACCCCCCTGTTCCCTGCCCTCTGACCACCCCAACCCCTATCCACACCCCCGAACTCCCCTGCCCTCTATCCAACCCGCCCTTGACCCCTCACTGCACTTCCTGGAGCACTGGTGGCTGGCGGCACTACAGCCGTGCTGCCCAGAGCACCGGGTCAGGCCGCGGCTCCGCAACTGTGCTGCCCGCCGCCCAGAGTGTTGCGCCGGCAGCGTGGTGTGCTGAGGCTGCGGGGGAGGGGCCAGGGGCTAGCCTCCGTGGCCACGAGCTCAGGGGCCGGGCAGGAGGGTCCTGCGGGCTGGATGTGGCCCACAGGCCATAGTTTGCCCACCTCTGCATTAGGGTGATGCACAAACCAGGGGAGGAGAGGTACTCCTCCATCTACCTCACATTCAGGGCCTGACTTGGCAGGCGTGCTCAGAAGCTGCCTCACTCCACACAAAACACTGAGAGGGGAAAGGAGACCCTCCCTTAGCCCAGAGTTAGGGTATTCACCCAGGATGTAGGAGACTACAGTTCAAGTTCACACCCTGCATGATGAGGAGAAGGGATTTGTAGAAGGATCTACCAGCTCTCGGATGAATACCCTAGCCACTGGACTATAGAGTGAGTCTCCTTCTTTCTCTGGCCTAATTAAATTGTAACAATGTCAATAGGTGAGATTAAGGAAGATCCACTCTGCTCCCCCATCACAATATCCCAGCGGTTAGAACACCCACCTGAGAGGTGGCAATCCCTGTTCACATCCCTTTTCCACATCAGGTAGAAGGGGGACTTCACCTGGGGTTTCCCACATACCATGTGAATGCCCTAATCACTAACTAAAAGTTATAAGGGAGCTCCTCCTTCTCTGCCACATGGAATTATGCAGCCTCAGATCAGGTCCCACACGTGAGTTAGGAAGAAGAACACCTATTTCCCGCCCTCCCCCCCCCCCCCCGGTTTGTGGATTTCTAGCAAAGCAAGGCTCCTGCCTGCAACCCAGACTAAGGCACCTATCTCCACAGGGGGGAGGATCTTAGGACACACCTTTATCATCAACATTTCTCACTGGCTATCTTAGATGACTCCCCACCTAGCATGCTTGCTTTTGTGGATCCAAGACGCCGATCTCTCCCCATTCGTTGTCGAGGGAGCCTAAATTCCTAACTCAGGCTTTGCAGATCACCATGTTGTTCCTCTGATGTTCTAGGTGCCACACTGCTGAGCCTTGGAACACCTAAGTCCTTTTGCGGATCTGAGCCTATGATATTCTCAAATAAAAGGTGATAAGGACGTCGTAAGTAGTAATATTAGATTTTGTGTAATAGCACATCTGCTGTTTGTGGGTATATATTCTGCACTCAAAGCAAGAAATCAGCAGTTTAAGATTCTAACTAATTACACCTCTGTCAAATATATTTTAATACCAGGGAATAATTCTGTTCATTAGTTGTGGAAGCACCTAATATTTCTCCCTGAAAATATTCAGGCTGCGAAATAGCCAATGCGTAAGATGAAACTGGTACCTTTGTAAATGATCTATAGCATCAGTATAGGAATACACACTGCGGCACTGCATAAGACCCCTAAACATATATTGTAGGAGAATTCTCAGGGACACAGGCTTTCAGAAAGATTTCATAGTGGTTCCCTGGTATTTCAAGGCTCTCTGTAGGGTTAGAGCAAGTTAAAATCCCCTTGCAAGAAAACATTACAATGGCAATTTAGCATAAAATTGAATATTTTTAGACCTGTCCTTATTTAAGCATTGAAATAAAAATGATCTTAGCAACAAGGCCTAATTCTAGGTCTACATTTCAAATATAAGGGCCAGTTTCCAGAGTTCACATAAGCCTGTTTAATTTTCATGGTCCTGCTCTGTATTTCCAGCTATTTATGCTGTCAAAATAAGATCTACACCTGTAACCCAGTGATCCTAAAACATTTACAGATGCATTTGGAAAGTACAGACAATTTTGTTTCCGGCTGTGTTAATTGTACTATTCATTTTATCAGAGATTGATAGTGGGGGCATCAGGACTCATTTCATTATATGGAATAAGCTCACTAGCAGTAATGATACTTCCTTTGTTTTCAGAACTGTGTAAAACTTGTGTTATTAAACTGTGAAGGCATGGATTACTCAAGGGAAATCGGACCTCTGCGATCAATTTACAAAGGCTCTCTGACTCAGTCAAGATACTTAAATTAGAAAAGCAGAAACAGTTTTTAAACCTACAAAACATTTCACTGAGCTTCAGATAGTTGGTTTTAAAACATGCCATTTTCCAGATTGAGACAAGGTAGGTGAGGTAATATCTTTTAGTGGAGTAACTTCTGTGAGTGGAAGGACAAGCGTTTGAGCTTCACAGAGCTCTTCCTCAGGTCATGATGAGCTCATGAATCGTTAATAAAGAATCTCTTTGGAATTCACCGCTAAATTTCAATTCACTGCTATGTATACTATTTAGTTTATCCAAACCAGGGCCAGTTTTCGCATGCAGCTAATGCATATAACATTAACAGTGGTTATCACTGAATTGTAAGTAGCAAAAACCTGTTCTTCAGTCAGTTGCGTTCATGTAACAGAACTAGTTCATACAAGAGTTTCATGACCTAGACACAGCAAATATATAGTATTATGCAGTGTCTATAATACTAAAAGAATTGCTTATCACGTATAGTGATTTGTGAATTCAGAAAACAGTATTTACACAAAAGCAACACAGTCAAATAAGGGACGGCACTTGCAAAGCAGAGTAAAGGCAAGGAAAGATTTCTGTTTGTTAAAACTTAAAGAAATGGGTTTATAAGCATTCCAGGAGAGTGTTGTATGATGCAGGAAAAAAAAAATTCTGAAGATCACTGTGTGACAAAGGCTTGTGATCTGGAATAATTTCAGGCACCAGAATCAATCCTGAGTATGACTAAACTAGGGGGGAAAAAAGCACTATGTTAACATAACAGCAAGGATCTAGCATCCCAATTAAAAGTAGCAACTCAATCTTCAGTTCCCTCTGTTAGGAATTTCCATACTGGATCAGACCAGTCCGGTTGTCCATCTAACCCACTGTCCTTTCTGGCAGTGGCCAGCATCAAATGTGTCTGAGGAAGATACACAAAACCCCATAACGGACTATTGTGGAAGACCATGCCAGCAAGCGATGTTTCTTCCTAACTCAGTCAGTGGTTGATTTATGCCCTGAAATATCAGGATTTATAGCTCTAATTTAAAGCCTTACGTTAATCCTATCTAATATAACTGAGGAAGTTCTTATAATCCAAATAAATATCCAATCTGTCTTTTGAATCTTGCTATGCTTTTTAGCTCAACAATATCTTGTGGCAACGAGTTCCACATCTTAGTTAAGTATAGTTTAAAAATGAATTTCCTTTAATCAATCGAAATTAGCTGTCTTTCAATTGCTTTATTTTTATCTTCCTGTATTGCAGTGAGAAAGGATAAACAGGCATGCCTATTTTATCTTTTCTTTACTGTTTGTTATTTTGTATGTCATGGCTCTCCAGTATCCCTGCTTATATTACTCTCCTTTGGAAACAAAACCAGCCTCAGTCTTTTTTCACATGGAACATTTTTATTACCTGGCCCTGGACTCCTGCTGTTAGTTAAATTTAGTTTAGTTTGACTCTCCTCCCTGGGCTTCCTGCCTCTTCACAGGCCCCTTTATGTAGTCTTTTTTCAAAGGCTCTTTACATAGTTGTTCCCTATCTCTCGATAGGGCAGAGAGCCCCACTTCAGGTCTTGCCTTATTCTATGGTCTCTCCTTTTCTCAGGGAAAGCTGTTCCTTAGATTCTCTGGCACTCCTCCCCACTGTATCTACAATTGCTAGGCGCCCTCTGGGGCCTACATCTCCCAGAAATCCATTGTTCTGCGCTGAACCAAGACCAGGCCATGTTTGACCTAAAGTCGCCCATATAGGGTCAATGTACACTTTGTTAGCATCAAACTTTGCAGGACATGTTTTCAGAAAAACTGATTTGGGGAGTGGGGGTGTGGGTGGGGGACACACGTCTGAGCTGAAAGTATCCCTTTAACTATATTTAATGAAAGTTATTAATAGATTCCATTGGAATGAAAGCCGTTTGCGGAATCAGGGCCTGCAGCAGAGCCAGTCTTCGGGCAACCTAATGAGCACAGCTTGTCTGTAACAGATTGGCTATACTGCCCGATTCGTTGGAAGAGACAGCAGACCAGCTCCTAGGCACAGCAGTAGCAGTGCAGTTGGCTGCTCAAAGTCTTTGCCCATGGCGGTGATAGCTGCAGCCATGCCTCAGGCCAGATAACGAGGCCTCTGATGCCAGCTCTGACTCTATCACTCTCAGGGGCATCTAGCATGGTCATAAAAGACCTGCAGATGGGCTGGCTCAGGCTGCAGGGCTAAAAATTGCAGCATAGACATTTGGGTTTGGGCTGGAGGCTGGGTTCTGAAATCCACCACCCTCATAGGGTCTCCGAGCCTGGACTCCAGCCTAAGCCAGAACAGCTCAAGTGCAATTTTTAGCCTTGTAGCCTGCCCCCCTGAAGCTGAGTTAATTGAGTTGGGCTCTGAGAATCGATGCTGTCGGTTTTTTATTGTAATGTAGATATACACGCAGAAGCCAGCTCTGATTCTCCGGCCCCTCAGCCCTAGCTGTGATGCTGGGCTCCAGTTCCTGTTTGGAGTTTGACTCCTGCTCCAACCACTAGGCAAGACTGTTCATGTTCCACTCATGTGACAAGCAGGAGAAGATTATTGAGACGAGCTGCTTCTGTTTTACAGAGGCTTTCTACAGATATTTTCACATTTAGCCAGTTAGTAAAAAAAAAATTAAAAAAATATTTATGCCCAAGCTATTTCATGTCCCTTTTCCAAAGGGAGGTGAACAACTAACTTCTAATTTTGATACATCTGCTCAGATAAAGCTAGCTAACAAAGGGTCTGAGAAATAAATGCCCTCCTTCCATTTAATTACATTGCAACTTGCAGGGGGAAAATATCAGTGATTCACATGAATACATTTGTTTAAAATCCTTTTAAGGTAGGTTTTAAACTGAGAATTCTGTGCAAATGTAACTAAAAGACTTGCGCTGACTCTTTAAGAGGAAATATCATGGGGTGAATGCAATTGGATGCAATTTCCGTCGCTTTCCATCGTGGTCTGTAGTTTAAATGTGCAGCATGTTGACATCCATGGGACTAGCAAATGGGCATACAAAGGCAGAACTGACCCCACGTAATGTATAAGAGGGCAGCCCTATGATTTGACATGAGATGGAGAAAGTTACTTCTAGAACACCTTTACTCCATACTGGGCTCAGAGGTTCCTTTATACAGCAATTGCTATACTGGATCAGAGCAATGGTCCATCCACTCCATTGTGTTGTGCCTGACTGGGGCCAGGACTATATGGTTTGAAGGAAGCTTTAAGAAATCTCATCCTATATAATGCAACAGTGGACGTTCTTATTCATATAAATGTATCACCTCTTTCTGAACCTTACCATGCTCTTGGCTTTAGTAACATCTTGTGGCAGTGATTTCCACAGGCGAATTATGTGTTGCATTTAAAAAACAGTGACTTAAAAGTTTCATCATTTCCAAACACGGAGAGCAAAGCTACAAAAAAGTTACAACTTCAAAAATATAAATTGGATACAACATAATTTATATTAATTATTTAGCAATTTCTCTGTGCTGAAAGGGAGGTGAAACTTGCAAAAAAGTAGCAAATGCCCTAGACATACTCCCTGCATGAAACTGAAATGTTCAGCATTTGAATGCCAGTCGCCCCACGTAGTCATGTTCGAGCTATCCATCCAGCACTTTTCGGTGCTTTGCATGTGTGTACGTCCACCACCTCCAGGCAATCTTGACAGCGGACAGCGCAGCACCAGTGGAATTTACATTCGCATTTTGTCATCTGGCTGATCCGTGAAGTGTCATAACCTCTTCCACAGCACATCACCTCGCAGCTGTCCATGCCGCGGGAGGTTTGGTTACAAACCCGGCCAGCGGTCCCAAGGGAACCTAGAATGGAAATGCATTAGAACTCAGTTGAAAAGATGTGGGGTATTTTCAAGAATGGTAGAAAATATGTGAGCAAAACAACCATTAGCCAGGCACTTGAGGCCTGTAAAGCAAGATGTGTCTCTCTTTGCAGAATGGGAAGTGGAAAGATAGCCAATTAATTTTACATTCTACCTCTTGCTTGTGGAGAGGACCAGGGACAGACTGATTCTCCAGCACCAGACCACTTGCGACTCAAGGTCAAGCAACAGAAAGGGCAAATATTATGGAAAATTACATTCAAATTATAGATAGGTCAGCTTTGGTTTTGTAAAACCGCACTTTGGGTGAGGGGAAGAGGAGGCAGAAACTGAGGCAGTGGTTCTAGATTTGGTTAATTTTTCTTAGTGTTACAGTATCTTACTTCACCTGTCCCCTGCCTCCCTACTGTTTTAATTCTACCATGACTCACCCAGGCATATGTACTCACTCCTGGCCAGGTACCCACCTGCAGCCAGGCACCTACACTCAATGCTGTGAGAGCCTGGAGCCCAGAAGGGAGCCACTGTGTGTGGCTGCTGGGTAAAGGGGGAGAAAAGAAGCCCTACAAAGGAGCTGTGGACTGGCTATGAGCAGAAGACCCCAAACAGTGCTGTCTGCTATCTGTATAGGGAACAAGCAGCGAAGGCAGAAGCAGTTCCTACCAAAAATTCAGCACTGAAGCACCCAGAGCCAGGGGAGCCAGCCAGCAGTACACACCTACTGATGGTGGCACCAGTGGGCTGGCCCCTCAAGCCAAGGCCTGGGACAATTGCTCTGGTCTGAAACATCTGTGGCTATGTCTATACTGCAAACCAAGTCAGGGCCCAGGCTTGAGCCCAACCCCAGACTCCAACTACATACAAATCTCTCAGACTTGGGCTTGGACCTAGGCTCCTCGGACCCTGTGGGGGTGGAGGATTTGAGCCCAAGTCAAGACATGACACAGGATTTGAGCTCTATTGCTTTTGCAGTGTAGACACAACCCTGATCTCTGACTCAGGCCCTGGGAGTCAACCGAAAGTATCCCATGGTCCTAGGGACCAATTTCCATTGTCCCCTCTATCCCAAGAATCTCTAATTGACTCCAGGGAAAATGGAAACCCTCCTTCGAGTAGTGCAGAGGCTCAGTGAGTCAGCATTCACCCTTTCCATTGTCTTCTGACTGCCGAACTGCAACCACACCAGCAGAGAGCCTCCTGTGTTTGCAATGGAGACTGAACAGAAGAAGGCCTTTGCAAAGCACGCTGCTTCATGGTCACAGGAGCACAGCCTCATTTTGGTGAATCTCTGGTGGGAGGCCAGAAAAACAGTGGACTTTAGTAAGAGAATCAGGAATGACCACACATTCTAGCAAATAGCAAAGAAGCTAGCAGCTTTGCAAATTTACCAGACTGGTGACCAATGCAGGGAGCAGATTAAGGAGCTCAAGAGTACCAGAAAACCAAGGACCAGAAACACACCTTGAGCAACTTGCTGATATTATGTTAATTTTATGTGGAGTTTAACTGGGTGCTGGGAACTGTGCTGAGCCTGGACCCAACGGTGACCTGGTCAGCCAGGATGGTGCCCTGCTAGCCCCAGAATCCAGCACAGGGACCGATGGGAGCCAGCAGCAGGTACTGAGTGAGGACCGTGAAGTGGCTCTGTTACTGAAACCGGTCCCCCAGGAGGCTTTGCTACAGAAGCAGCAGCAGCACATCCTGGGACTGTACTCGGAGGAGCTGCTTGATGCCTCCACGGGGAATAGCCTGACATGGAGCCTGCGGCAGACATAGAAGGGGCAGAAGCTGACCTGGAGCCTGGTAAGTTTCTGGCTCCATTTTAATGTTTAGTCATATAGGAATGGGAGGGATTTCTGTTCTCTGAACCAATGCAAAAGTTATTATAAGCCCCGGCTAGCAGAGTGTATCCATTAATGGCGAATTATATGCCAGTGGCTTGGCTCTCCCTCTGACCTCTCCCCCACCACACGGAGTTCAAAATGGCAACCAGGAAATGCAAACAGTAAAAATGCCTTGAAAGTGAATTTTTACTGGAAAGGCACAGATTTTTGTTAGGGCCATTCCTGTTTCCTAAAAATATTCACCTTACAGTGCCATGCCTGTAAGTACGCCACTCTGTAACCAACTGCCTGGAAATGGTGAACTGTGCAAGGAGGAGGTTGAAAAGTTTTCCATTCACAAATCTAGTCCATTTCAGTTAGAGGTAGTCCAGGCAGTCCATAGGCAACAAAATCATTTGTGCCCAATTCAACTGGGGTTTGAAATTTTGTCCAGAAATAGGCTGGGGGGTAGGGGAAGGAGGAGTAAGGGGATGGCTGTGGAGTTCTGCGTGTTTGCACGCAACCATGACAGGCTAAGCCATGTGGAAGCTAACTCAATATACTGTTGATTCCCTCATTTCTGACTCAATCAGGGGTGCTGATAGCTGCAAACTTTTCCCAAAGCAGGAGCTCTGGATAGTCAGTCACATTTCAGGGAAGGGTGTATTTTCCAGGGCCATCTTGGCAGCTGACCAGCCCACTCCACTCATAGATGTGCTGTTCAGTCACTATATGTTTGAATACTCTGGCTCCATAAACTGCAGGTTTCCCACTGGCAGTTTGGAATAACATCTTCCTTTGCCAATCGGACACCACAAGAACTGTTATGCGGAAGGCCTGAAATGATAGAACAAGCTTTTGTGGCATGGCCACTGACAGCCCTTGCCTCAAACCCAAGTAGTTCTGCAATTACTAGAAAACAAAAAAAAACCCAACAGTTTTTTGAATTTTTAACTTACCATGTCTCTGCAGTTTTTTCTCTGTGACTAACTAGGCAGTGTCCAGTGAGCTTCTGTGGCCTAAAGCATCCCTCTCACAATACACTGAAGTTCAGTTTGGAAATGTACATTTTTATGTCCTTGAAAATCCACAAGGATTTTTTGTGTGCTCCTGTACTGGGCTATTCGAGACAATAACCCTCTGTGTCTTGTCCTGTTCCAGGCCCCTGTTCCAGCACTTCCACAGCTTGTCTACAGTGCAGCAGAAGCCTGGGCCAACCTAACATCAGGGACTGTTCCAAGAGGAAGTGTTTCTGCAATGAACTTATGGTTCTGGAGAGGGCTAACAAGCAGGTCCAATGACAGAGAGACTTGCAGCTAGAGGAAAGGCATGGTGAGAGGCAAGAGGCAAGGCCCAGGCTGGCTGCACAGATTGAGGACAGGGTTTCAGCTCAAAAGCAGGCACTTGCTTTGCAGTTCCTGGAACAGGAACGGTGGCTAGAGGAGGACAGAGCTCAGCAGAAAGAGCTGTTTGAGTGGCTGAACTCACTAATGACCACAAAAGTAGCAGTTCCTGCTGCATCATCCACACCACGGCCTGAGTCCCCTGAGCGCTACCCTGTGATGCCATCCAGAAAGAGCTTGAAAAACTCCATGGCTGGGTGGTCCTTGCAATCAGGCCCCACGAGCAGCTGGGCAGGGCAATCTTGCCTCTGCAGCCCTCCATCATAACCCTCTCCCCTGTGGATGTCTCCATTCCCTTCCCCAGCATCGTGTCCATGTCAAATGGGGAAAAAAGGGAAAGAAGAATGTGGGGTCCAGGGCACATGCCATGGTAGGGGGTTTCTGCCTTGCACATGGTTTTACTGTTTGCACTTGTTCATGCACTTGGTTTTTATTTTATTTTTCTGTAAGGTTTTGTTGTTGCAGGTGTTCTGATGTGGGAATGGTGACAGGCCAGCCTGGCAATGGGCGAATGTTGTACTTGTTTAATACATTTATAAATAAAGTTTTTTATTTCATCATGAAAGTTCTTTTGTTGTCGCTGCGTCATACTATGTCATGTGTAAACACATGATCAAGGACCATTAGGAATTAGTATGCAAACATTATTCCTCAACAGTTATCTACATCAATCCATACTTCAAACAATTCCTTACATCGGGGCAGCCAACCTGAGCCTGAGAAGGAGCCAGAATTTACCAATGTACATTGCCAAAGAGCCACACTAATATGTCAGCAGCCCCTCATAAGCTCCCCCTACTCCAACCTCCAGCGCCTCCTGCCCGCCGGCATCCCCGCCAATCAGTGCCTGCTGCCCACCGCGATCAGCTGTTATGCGGTGCGCAGGAGGCTTTGGTGGGGAGTGGGGAAGAGCGAGGGCATGGCAGGCTCGGGGGAATGGGTGGAGTGGGGGGCAGAGCCTGGGGCAGAGCAGTGGGTTGAGCACCCCCCTGCACATTGAAAAGTTAGCATCTATAGCTCTAGCCCCGGAGTCAGTGCCTATGCAAGGAGCCGCATATTAACCTATGAAGAGCCTCATGCGGCTCCGGAGCTAAAGGTTGGCCACCCCGCCTTATATCAATCCACACTGTGAATCTAAACCTGCCCCCCAATTTGATAAGTGATCATGTCATTCAAAAGTACATTGTATGGCAATCAACCTCCTGCTCCTGCCCAAGCATTGGAAGCCCCAGAATCAATGAGCCCCATCCCACCCCACCCACACAAACACATTCTCTCTCTTCCTTGGGGCCACGCAAGTCCATAAAGTGTGCTCACAAAGCATCCCTGACCTCTGTTGTCTAGGTGTATCCAGCTCCAGCTGTGGTAGCTGCACTCTCTAGCTGAGTGTACCAATTCAGCAGACCCTCACTGTCACAGGTCCATTCAGGGGGAAATGGCTCTCCTCTAGCTCCACAAAAATTGTGATGAGACCAGCAAGACCCGGTAAAGTGGCCAGCATTGATGATATTGGCATTCTAATGGGTCTGTAAACATCTCCAACAGGATTTCAATCTGCCAAAAGCAAATTCAATAACAATTCTATACCTGCTGAGAGTGTAATTAAACTGTCTTTTGCCAGGGCCTCTGAAATCAGAGGACGGTTTCATAAGTCAAGGCAAAAGCAGGTATGCAGGGCCCCCAGAATAATGGTGGGGACAGGAACTCTGCTTATGACAATGTCATCTGATGGGAATAGTGTCCCAGCCTGTCCATGAATATAGACTCCCGATCAGCGAAAAACCTTAGCATCATGAACTTTTCCTTTACAGTCCACATTGATATTTATAAATCTGCCTTTGTGGTCCACTAGTGCCTGCATAACAATGGAGTAGTGCCCTTTGTGGTTTATGTACTCATGTGCTCCTTGAGGAGGGCAAACTATGGGCACGTGCATCAGTGGCCCTGGGGCAGTGTAGAAACCCCATTCTCTCAAAGCCAGCAGTTACTTCAGGAATATTCTTTTATGCCCACCACCTGGGGGCAAAGCATACACCTGATTGTCTCAGAAACATCCACTGCTTTACCCACAGTCGACTTTCCAATACAAAACTGGTTGGCAACAGACCTGTAGCAGTCTGGGATAGCAGCTTCTAGACAGTTATAACAACCTGCTTCTGGACTGGCACAGGTGACCTCGTGGAGGATTGGGGCAAGCTGCTCACAAAGCTCCAGAAATGTAACTTTCTTCATGCGAACATTCTGGACCCACTGCTGGTCATCCCACGTGCACTTGATGATGTGATCTCCCCAGTCAGTGCTTGCGGCCCTGCTCCAGAAGTTCTGGTCTACATAGGGGACATCAACGGCTGTACCAAGTGTCATGAGCAGCATCGAGTCTGCCATGTCTGAGTCCTCCTCCTCTTGCTCCATCATGAGCTCTGTCAGGTGCCTTTGGTAGGTCAGAAAATGCCACCGAAATGTCCACCAGCATCTCACAGAAGCTTTGCCATTTCCTGACACAGGAGTGAAAGCACAAGCAAGAGAATCTCTTCAAAAGGCTCCTCCTACATGGCACTGGCTCCAGTAGCTGGGAGCTCAGAGACCAAAATGATTGCTTGGCAGGATGTGTTGGCGGTCAGTTCAAACTTCCTGTAACATGCAGGGGACAGTCAAGTTTTCCCACAGTGCATCAAGGTCAAAGGAAGAGTGGCCACATTTCAGGCGGGCACTAGGGAGTCTGGGATATGGTTGGTTTGACTCAGGTCTACATGTTGCACTGTGGACCCAGGCTCAAGCCCAGGATAGAAAATTCTTAAAATCTAATCAGTGTAGATGCTCAAGCCCTGGGTTCTCTAATCCAGGGTCAGCTGACTTAAGTCCCACTGACTGGGCTTCCATTGCAGTGTATAGACATACCTTGTGCTGCTCAAGCTCCCTACCTGTAGAACAAGGCTGATACATGGTGGCCTTTATAAAGTGCTCTGAAATCTCCTGAGAATAAATCAATATAAATACAAACAGCTCTTCTTACCCCTCCTCAATATGGGATAAAGTGGACTTTTCTTTCCACTTCTAGGATTTTTAAGAAGAGTAGGAAGGCACTGGAGACATTTTACATTTTTATGAAACATTAAAATGCCTCTTGCAAGACTCAGAGAGCCTCTGCCATTCCTCCCATGGTGAGAACAGGCTGGATTTACCTTTCTAGAGCTCTAGAATTTTCCCACAGTGCACCCTGGTCAAAGAGCTAGTGGCCACATTTCAGCTGGATGTTGTAATACCCTTGATTTTATAATTTTGCCAGGATTGACCTGAAAAAAAGTTCATTTGTTGAACTGAATGGAACTGTTTTATTTTAGGTCAGATTGACATTAAACTGTATGAGTCTGAGCTGCCAGGCTGCCTCCTGCCCCCATTCTCTCCTATGGGCTGAGCTCCTTGGCCAAGCTACATATCCCATGAAGCATCACAGTCTTCCCTCTGGCCAGGCCTCCACAGTGCATGATGGGAGTCCCATGAGTAGGCGAGATCAGCCATTTTTACTTAGTTGTCAGCAGGACGTTTTCCTCTCTATGGAAGAAAACACTAAGTTAGTCTGTCCTCCCAGAAAATGTGCAGATGATCACTACTGTGTTCTGTGTCGGATTCTGGGTATGTTCAAGTGTATGGATGATCACTTCATCCCCAGTGGCTGAATAAACACAATACTGTTTCTTGTCTAGTAGGAATTAGGCCATTTTCTTGCGGCTGCAGATCACAAGAGGATATAAACTCTTACATTACTGCCCTATCATGAATATTTCATAGATTACGACATTAAATATGGAAGAAAGAGGACAGTATGACAGTATACAGACACAAACACATCAGCTGAGAACTGTGTTTACTATTTGAACTAATGATTTCTAGTGTTCTGCTCACTTTCTGTGTGAAGGAGTCAGTATCAGAAAACTTGGTAATTTCACTGCTGAAAAAACATGACCATAACCTGCAGACAAAGGAAAATATTATGTAGGAATTGCTATCTAATCTAAATTAAACTTACCATCGGACTCATCACCAAAGTATCTAACTACTGATCAGTGTGCGCCACCACACATCCCGGATACCTGCTCCTTATCCCATTTAACCTATTCTGTTAAACAAATTCAAAAATATTGTAGAGAGTAAATTCTGATGGCATTGTCCTGTTATTCTTAGCCAAACGTATGGTTAAGAATTCATTTTAATCCCCAAATGGGTTGTGATTAAACTAATTGGAAGCACCATTTTAAAATGTACCTGCTTTTTAATAAATAAGTTTATCATCGTTTAATATTGCGGATTGGGATGGGGTTTTTTTGGTTTGGTTTTTATTTTTTTCTTTATGATGGTGGCACTTCAAATATGAAACTACATTTTCCTTCTTAAACTTTAAGAATAACAGGAATGCTGAAGTTAACTCAGACTTTCATTGCATAGAATGGCCAATAAAATACGTAACTGATCAGGAATTTAAGTTTCACAAACAGTCATTAATATTCACTGTTCTGTTTATCTAGGGTATTTACATGGTCCCCATGTCACCTTAGTATCTGAGCACCTCACAATCTTTAATGTATTTATCTCACAATCCCCCAATGAGGTATGAAAATCCTCTTGTCCCCATTTACCAGAGAAGCAAATGAGGCTTAGACAGACTAAGTGACACGACCAAGGTCACACAGGAAGTCTATGGCAGAGCAGGGAAATGAACCGGAGTCTTAGGCTCCCATTCTATCCACCGGCCCATCCTTCTTTTCAGCACTTCTATGTGTGCATGACACTTTACAAATTGCATAACTGCAGCATTGAAAAGTAAAGTATTTGGGCATGTGCCTGCCTACATGAAAATATGTCACTGTTCATAACACACAAAATCCATTCAAATGCACAGCCACTTATATAGGGGCCTGCACTTTCTGCTCAGGCAAAAGACTTGTATGGACAAGCCTGTGGCCATGTGATTAATGCCTGGTATTAAGAATTTGCTTTGAATTCCTCCTTGCCACCCCACATACACTTAACCTGGTTCCTGTTATAGCCCCTCTCATCTGTTCTCTTCCTTGCTTTGCATACTGTTTTAACTTTCTGATGGGAAGTAAGTCTTGCCCATGGGCTGCAGCATGTCTAGAACACTAATCTATAACAACCATGATTTGGATTAAGTTTCCAATTGCTTTGTACTCTGTTTGCTGTATGCGATTTGTGTGAAACAGTCACGCAGCTGTCAGCCAGATATTATTCTTTCAGTGGGGAACAAACAAAGCAACTGTTCACCTTGATTTGTCTCTTGAACTTGATTAAAGAAAGGGTTGTGTTGGTAGTTTCCTTGATACAGAAGGAAGACCTCAGATGAGCCCTTACATAAGGTCAGGGCCTATTCATTAGGAATTGCTGTATTTATGCAGGCACTTTCTTGCAAGGGGACAATAATATTCTTTATCTTAGATACAGGTTCATTTCCAACTTGAAAGGTTTTGTCTGATTTCCAGATGCTTGGAGCAATGACACAGGCAGTTAAAGGCAGCTCTTTGCAGAATACCCGGGGTGAAATCCTGACTCCACTGAACTCAGTGAGAATTTTGACATTGATTGCAATGAGGGCAGGGTTTTACCCCATGACACATAGAATCATGGAATCATAGTGTAGAAGGGATCAGAAGGGTCATCTAGTCTAACCCCCCTGCCAAGATGCAGGATATTTTGTGTCTAAACCATTCAAGACAGATCGCTATCCAGCCTCCCTTTGAAAACCTCTAATGAAGGAGCTTCCACAACCTCCCTAGGCAGTCTGTTCCATTGTCCTACTTACAATTAGGAAGTTTTTCCTGAGATTTAACCTAAATCTGCTATGCTGTAGATTGAACCCATTGCCTCTTGTCCTACCATCTCTGGCAAGAGAGAACAACTTTTCTCCATCTTTTTTATGGCAACCTTTCACATATTTGAAGACTGCTTTCATGTCTCCCCTCAATCTCCTCTTTTCCAAACTAAATATACCCAGTTCCTTCAGCCTTTGCTCATATGGCTTGCATTCCATCCCTTTGATCATCTTCGTCGCTTGCCTCTGGATCCTTTGGTCACATTGGTGACAAAAACTGGACACTACTTCAGCTGAGGCTAACCAGCGCTGAGTAGAGTGGTAGAATCATAGAATCCAAGGATTTGGAGCAATCAAATTTTTGAATTGCTCCACTCCGGCACCAATAGTGACTGCTCCAGCTCCGCTTTGCGCTCCAACTCAAATGAATTTTTAACTAAATAAAAAAGTGCATACTGTAATTTTGAAAAAACATTATTTTTATTCAGACTTCTAAAATAATTTAAATGTCATCAACAATTATACAAACTAGAATAATTCATAATTCATTCTGTTAAAAATTATTGCAGCAATCAAGTCGTCTTTCGTAGCCTGCCACAAATCATTTAAAATTAACTTTAAAGCCGAAAACAGTCGCTCTACACTAGCTTGAGTAGTTGGCATGCTTGAAGCAATTCTACAGGCAGCCTGAATGCGGTGTGGGTAGCTGTGAATGGCCTCAAAAAACAGACTTAACTTTTAGTCTACCAATAGACTCCATGACCTCACAATCTTCCCGAAAGTTTGTCTCGAATAATGCTTCATTACAATTATGAATGGCAGAAACTTGCCGGCGTCTTGTTTATCCAATTCCTTTTCAAAGGTGTCATCTTCTGAAGAATTGGTGCTTGAATTATCTCCATTTCCCTGTGATGGTTGAAGACGTCTCAGGGATGGACCCTCCAACAAGTTCAGAGTGTAGACAGAAGTTTGAGAACAGCCTGCTATTTCTGAAGGATGTGAACTTTCCGAAACCGCAAATTTGATTGTTGATGACTCCTTTTGTTGTGTTTTGTTTTCTTCAACCTCTTTCACCGAGTTCAAATGTAGCAACAGATTTTGTTTTTCGAGTTGTCGAGCAATATCAAGGAGCCCTTCCTTTGCCTTTGCTATTTCCCTTGAGGTAAGAAGAATCCCATACCATGGGTCAACATAAACTCCAGCAAGGAAATGAACATTGTCAAAAAGCTTCTCTTTGTGTTTCTGCATGGAGGATAGAATTCCTTCTGCAATTTGTCCACCATTTTCTTGCAAGAATTTTGACAGTTTTCCCCATTCCTTCATTAAAACTCCTGGGGTTACGTCGACAGCTTGAAGATTCACAGCTGTTTGGTTTGGCTTTGCCAAGAAGTCTCACAGGTTCTTCACTTCGTCCCATTCAGCTTTTGTTAACTTGAGTTCTCTTGTTCCAGCAGCAGCCACTTGTTCACAGTAAGACTGAGAATCATCGCAAATGTTGAACCCCAGCGAGTCACAGTATCCAATGATTGAGTTACCCCATGTAGATCAAGCAGAACACTTTGAATACTTGGGGTTCGTAGTTTGACAACGACTTGTCGAATTTTTGCCAGAAATTTCTTTGCATGTTCTTTGCTAACTGAAGAGTGTGAATACCACACCTCATCAGTTGGACTTTTGAGTCATCCTCATGAAGTCATGTTGGAAGTATGAGGCTAGGGTCATTAACCCATTGCGCAGCAGCATCCATGTTGAGTTCGATTTCATCCATTCCTTTAGTTCCTTCATCGGGCAAAATAGCTTCAGTTCTGTCCACATCCCTGTTCTCAGAGGTAGAAATGATTTCATTGTCCCGCTGAAATTTTTGACAGCACACGTTATGTTTGCTGCATTGTCAACACAGATGCTCAGCACTTGCATTTCACTGATCCCAAATTTTTCTAAAATAGCTTTTACTTGACTTTTCAAGTATGAAGAATTGTGACGCCCTTCAGTGTCAATTATGTCCAAGGTTTTTACCACAGCTTTATCTTTTCCTTCTTCGTAGTACTGAGCATTGATTCCAAGGAAATTTCTGTTTCCATGGGTTGCTGCATCCATTTTCCGGTAGCACAATTTTTGCTCCGAAGCTTTCTTGAGCTCTTCGCGACCAGACTCAGCTGTGCTGACAACTAAATGACGAACTACATCATGCCCCATCGAAACACCAAGCTGCCAACCCATTTCACCTGCAATTTTTTGAAATCCTTTGCTCTTTAGCCTGAAGGTAGTGAGCGGTGTTGAACTCAAGCAAACCACTTCCATCAGCCCTTCATGGAAAGTATTGGCATCCATGGTGACTGTAACCTTTGAGGACTTTGAGTCAAGTTTTGTTTGCTCCATTTTGGGTTTCTTTTCAGATGAAGCTCTGCAAAAAATCTTTTCTCCAGGAGTTTTCAAAGAGCCAGATGAACGTCGTTTAGCCACGCCAGCTTTCCATTTTGCCTCATCTTCCTGGTCCTTTTTTGTAACCAGAGCCACATAGTTTTCAGGATGGTTACATTTTACATGCCACCAAAGGTTGAAACTTTTCACGGCACTTGCTTTGCTTGTCTTGAAGCTACATGGTTTGAGCTCGCCATTCACTTCCTTTTCCACCTTGCACGTTGCCGATTTCTTCTTTGCTTTTCCCAAAAGCCCAAATTTGGGCTTTTCAAATTCAAAAGTAAAGACGTCGTTGAGATCCTTTTCCGTAAATCAGCTATCAATCATGGGGGGCAGATTTGATTTTTTTGTTGAAGCCATGGCCAAATCTTCTTGTGCTGCTACCTCATCCAAATGTTTCTTGTTATGATCTTCGAAAAGCAATGAACAAAAGCATTACACTTTTTTATAATGTACCTGCCTGTGATATCTTAACCACTTAAGGTACTTCGAATTTATTTTGGATTTTCTAGACAAAAATGATCGCATTTTCTTTTTACATAAAATTATTGTTAAAGTATATTTTAATATTTTAACATGTTTCTTGCAGTTTTAATGAAGTAAGAAGTATTTTAGTATACATAATTAATATAAATTTTTATTTATAAATTGCAAGATAGTTTTTCTTATGAAATTTTGAGGTAAAACTATTTGAAATATTTTCCAAGTTTATAATTAATATCTCAAAAACACTTTAATATAGATATATCAATGAAATTTGGTATGTACCGTAGCATTAGTACGTACTATCGCTGTTCTACAACATTAATTGTTGGGAAGTAACGAGGCTACACGTTACAAGATTGAAAATAAACTTTAATGGGAAAGCGGATTCAAATTGCAAGCACAGTCCTTTTAGTAAAGAGAGCAAATTTTCGGAAATATGTTTTTGCTTCATCAGCCTGAATAGATTATACAAGATAGAGCAATAACAAGTTCTATCTTGTATAATGTTTCCAGCCTGATGAAGGAAAACCGTATTTCTGAAAATTTGCTCTCTTTACTAAAAGGACTGTGCTTGCAATTTGAATCCGCTTTCCCGTTAAAGTTTATTTCCAACGTTCTATCATACAACACCATTCAAATAAAATTATTTAAACTATAGGCGTTGTGAACTGGGGGAACTGGGCCAATTTTATTTAATATTTTTTAAATCTTCAACTATTTAACAGATACGACCCTGGAATATGATTTAACGCTAAAACATGCATTAAAATGGTACTCTTAATTTATTTTGTATAATTAACCATTTCCGAGAAAACTGTTTAAAAATTTTAATCATGATACAAACAATTTTACTTATTACTTATTTTTCAACTTTGGAACCATACATTTTAAATGTCATAATAAATAATAACCAAAAATTATTAACTTATTATGGAACATAATATGACTGCTCGTAGTCAGGGGCAGTCGACGACAAGCCTTTCTTGAAATATGAAATAAAAATGACTAACTGCCAGTTCAGGACACCTATGGTTTACATAATTTTGGATAATGTATTATGGTAGCACATACTAACGCTAAGACACAGACATAATTTCATTACTTTATATTAAAGCGTTTTTGAGATATTAATCAGAAATTAACTTTTCATCACCACCTTGAAGTGACTGTAGCTCCCTTAGGAAGAATTTTAGGACACATGTTCAAGAAACGTTTTTTCTTAAAATGATCTAAGGATTCACCCCCAAAGTTGTGTTGGGCATTTTCCAATCACTCTGGATATATCATAAAAGTCACTCCTAATTTATGCAAAAATGTTTACTGTATATTTATATGCCTGTTGCACTTGACTTTTTCAGTAAATTTAAAATTACAAACAACGCTACCAAAAGACCGTTGAAAAGATGATATATAAAATAAGTCTGCCAGAGTGATACGTGGGCACGTACAAATGAACAAATGTACTGGTAATGGGAGCTTAAATGGTTAATATCTCTTGCGATATCTTAATATATCAATAAACAAAAACATTTTTTTGCCATATACCTGTTTGTGATATCTTAAATGTTGCGTCTTACGTCACACTTTTCTGTAATCACAGCACTCAGTGTGTCTTGTTGATCAACCCTTACAAAAGAAGTATCAATACACACTAATCTAACTATCTAACTAATCTATGCAAGTACGTACTCGCCTAACCTTGGCACAAGGGTGGGAGCAGTCTGCAGTGTTCCCAGATGTCTGATAATTATCTGATTCTTTAATAAAATATATCTCCAAAAAACTTTGTAATTTTGTAACTGTACATTAAATCTTGATTTCAGCCAAAGTGAGAATAACTGTGACATATTATGTAAAGTGGTAAAGTAGATGTTAATATCGTTAGACAATCTGAAACTTTTTGGCACCTTTAGGACTTTCTTGCTAAATATCATTCATTTTCAATTGAAAATGGAAAAAAAACCAAACCCTGGAGCAGTGGAGCAGTCAAGATTTTCTGTGCTCCGGCTCCGCTCCAGCTCCGGGCAAAAACCTGCAGCTTCACTGCTCCGCACTACAGCTCCGGGCTCCACTCCAAAGCCCTGATAGAATCGTAGGACTGGAAGGGGCCTTGAGAGGTCATCTAATCCAGTCTCCTGCACTCATGGCAGGACTATTATCTAGAACATCCCTTTGTCTAATCAGCTCTTTAAAATTTCCAATGGTGGAGAGTCCACAACCTCCCTAGGCAATTTATTCCAGTGCTTATCCACCCTGACCATTAGGAAATTTTTCCTCCTGTCCAACCTAAACCACCCAAGGTTCAATTTAAGCCCATTGCTTCTTGTCCTAGCCTCAAAGGTTAAGGAGAACACTTTTTCTTCCTCCTCCTTGTAACAACCTTTTACATACTTGAAAACTGTTATGTTCCCTCTCAGTTGTCTCTTCTCCAGACAAAACAAGCTCATTTTTTCCAATCTTCCCTCATAGGTCATGTTTTCTAAGCCTTTAATCATTTTTTTTGCTCTTCTGTGGACTTTCTCCAATTTGTCCACATATTTCCTGAAATATTGTGCCCAGTACTGGACACAACACTCCAGTTGAGGCCTAATTAGCACAGAGTAGAGTGGAAGAATTATTTCTCGTGTCTTGCTAACAACACACCTGCTAATACATCTAAGAATGATGTTTGCTTTTTTTGCAACGGTGTTACACTGATGACTCATATTTAGCTTGTGATCCACTGTGACCCCCAGATCCCTTTCTGCAGTACTCCCTCCTAGGCATTCATTTCCCATTTTGTATGAGTGCAACTGATTGTTCCTTCTTAAGTAGAGTACTTTGCATTTGTCCTTATTGAATTTAGCACTTCTGCCATTTCCACATTTTCTGTTATTGTTTTTTGTCCTCATTGAGTAACAGGCCTACCCTGTCTTTGGTCTTCCTCTTGCTTCTAATGTATTTGTAGAATGTTTTCTTGTTGTCCTTTTTTATCTCTAGCTAGTGCTATCACCTCCTGTGACATGCATGCTATGTCTCTGTTAATGCAACCTAAAATTGCATTTGCTTTTTTTTGCAACCACATTGCTGACTCATGTTGAGGTTGTGATCCACCACAACTCCCAGATCCTTCTCAGCAGTGCTGCTGCCAAGCCAGTTATCCCCATTCTGAATTTGTGCATTTGGTTTTTCTTCCCTAAGTGTAGCACCTTACGTTTGTCTTTGCTGAATTTCAGTTTGGTTGTCTGTAGCCCAGTTCTCCAATTTGACAAGAACCATCTGAATCCTCATCTCCCCCCCACACCTTTGTGTTATCTGCAAATTTGATCAGTATGTTCTCTATTCCTGCATCCAGGTCATTAATAAGGATGTTAAACAACACCAGACCCGGAACAGATCCCTGTGGAATCCCACTTGAGACCTCCCTCCAATCTGACATCATTCCATTAATAGTTACTCTTTGTTTGTGGTTGTTTAACCAATTATGTATCCACTTAGCGGTAGTTCTGTCAAACCCGCATTTCTCCAGCTTACTCATCAGAATGTCATGTCAAAGCCTTGCTGAAGTCCAGGTATATTATGTCCACTGCATTCTCCTATCTAACAAACCAGTCCCCTGTTAAAGAAGGAAATCAATCTGGTTTGGCATGATTTGTTCTTCATAAATCCATGCTGGCTGCTAGTGATTATTCCTTCATCCTTCAGGTATTCACAAACTGAATGTTTTATACATTGCTCTAGTAGCATCGTAGGATCGAAGTCAGGCTGACGGGTCTATAGTTCCCCAGCTCCTCCTTTTTCCACTTTTTAAAGATGGGCACTATGTTAGCCCTTCTCCAGTCTTCTGGGACCTCTGCTGTTGATACAGGAAAAACTTCCCAGACTCCATTTTGTATTCTTAAACTCCATTTTTTGTCTCTGACTTCTTCTGGAATAAGCAGAAATCACTTCACTAGCTGAAAGCTGCAGGTCACTTACCACTGGAGGATGTGGGACACATGACTAGAGCTGAGAGATCTCTAGGCTGAGCATGCCCAGTGCTGAAAATTGAGGTAGCTACTGAGCATGTGCAGTGGAGGGTGAGAGAAAGGTCAGCTAGTTGACTAGCTGACTGACCACAGCTCATCCATACTAGTTCCAACTTGTTCTAAAGGTCAGAACTGTCAACCATAATTCTGAGGTAACGGTTTGCACTGAGCAAGTGTGACTGGGGTATTTGCTTACGGGTATAGAAGGAAGTCTCAGTAGGACAGTATAAAAGGTCAGCTGCCAGCAGGCAGAAGTCAGTCAGGAGCCAAGAAGAAGAATTGCTGGAGAAAGAGATCAGAG